>NC_059073.1:278876941-280126941 GCF_020497125.1 Mauremys mutica
ATTTTCTCTGCATTTGGCAACCCTGGGTCACCTGCTTAAATTGTAAGTTCTTTGGGGCAGGGACCATCTTTTTATTCTGTGTTTGTAAAGCACCTAGGACATGACTGGGGTTCCTAGTAACTACTCAATGTCAATACTATAAATGTCAACTTAAGCCAGTGTAAGATTTCCTTGTAAATAAATAATACAGAAATGATCACTTTATGCCTTCCTGTGCTTTTTGAATTCAGCCACTGGTATGCCCTACATCTGAAACAATGCGTTATAACCTGGAGTTAATTACAAGATATTTGATTATTTTTGTTATCTCTTTGATAGCACCTGCTGCAATTAAACTTTTAAAACTCTACCGAAGATTTATTACTTGCTGTAACGTGGGATGTTCATGCTGGAGAAAAACTTTCAATATTATTTTACACTCATAAAATGGAGGGTTTTTTCCCCTGGGGTCTTGTGTATGTGCGTTTTCTCCATACTTTTCCCTGACAGTTTTACTAAGTTATAATTATTTGTATTGTAACACCTAGATGACCTAGCCCAATTGAGCCAGGCATCATAGGAGCACATAACAGAAAGGCAGCCAACTCCAACTCCAAATTTTCAAAAGAAAAAAATAAATAAATAAAGCTCCCTCCCCTACCCCCCTCAAAAAAAATAAATAATGAGATTGGCTTTAAAACCACAATTAAAAAAACACATATTTAGTTATTTTTATTTGCTTTCTGAACCTTTCAGATTGCAAGCTTTTCTCCACAGTTATCCTGGGGGGCTAGGAACTTCCTCTATAAGAAATAATTAAATCTGAGATTCTCATATGACTCCAGGAGCAGGGACTTTGAGGGGAAAAAAAAGCTCACCACAAAACATCAGGAGACTTGCAATAAAATCATGAGAACTGGCAGTACTGAGACAGTCCCTGTCCTGCAGAGAACATAAGAACGGCCATACGGGGTCAGACCAAAAGTCCATCTAGCCTAGTATCCTGTGTTCCGACAGTAGCCAATGCCAGGGGCTTCAGAGGGAATGAACAGAACAGGTCATCATCAAGTGATCCATCCCCTGTCACCCATTCCCAGCATCTGACCGCTGTGGGGAGCCCTGAACCCTCCAACTGCCCTGATCAGGAGGATGAGGTGCTGGAGAGCAGCCCCTGGCCCACATCCCTGCCCCCCGGGGCATGCCGCCCAGGGCAAGTGGAGGGTCTGGGGCTCCCTGCAGCAGTCTGGGCTCCCTGGGCTGCTCTTACCATGGCCCGGGTCCCGCTTACAGTCTAGCCAGGGGGTGGAGCCTTGGGGGGAAGAGGAGGAGCAGGGGGTGGAGCCCTATGGTGAGGGAGATGTGGGAGGCTCAAATGTTCTTTGTGCCCAGAACCCCAATAAATCTTAATCAGGCTCTGCCCACAGGCCATTCTCCCCCACCTAGTCAAGCCTGAATTTGTACATTTGACCAAAGTTTAGCGTTTTAGGCCAGAAGGGACCATTAGATCATCCTGTCTGACCTCCTGTGTATCACAAGCCACCAGGACCCACACACTAAAGCCAACAACTGAAATGAGACCAAAGTATTAGACCCCATAGGAGACTAAACTATTACATGCCACAGACAGAATAGAAGGCACTGAGGTGCACCAGTGCTCAAGGCCCCTGCAGTGGCAGGGAACTGATTGAGATATATCCAGGAAATCCTGGCAAGTGACCTGCACCCACATGCTATAGGAGAAGGCAAAACTTCCCCAAGTCACTGACAATCTGACCTGAGGGAAAATTCCTTCCTGTCCCCACATGTGTCCATCAATTAGACGCTGATCAGATGAACAGTCAGTTTTAAGGACTCACTCCCTAGAATAAACATGCTTATTCCACAACATTAGCTAAGGTCTGTGCAAGAGTCAACAAAATGTTATAGTTCGTGACACCAAAGGCTATTAACAGAAAAGCACAAATACTTGACCTTTGTCCATCATTGGGGACATGACCCAAAGGCCACTGAAATCAACAGAAAGACATCCACAACCAAATTAGTGCAGTCTTCTTGCTAAAAACCGGACTGAGAAGGACTGAGGAAATCTCAGGTCCAGATTGCACCAAAGTTACCTTATCCCTTTCTCAATAATCTTATGCAAAAAGGGATAATTGTGGTGATCACCAATGTCAAGAGATGGACAGACAGTGGAAGATGTGGTATATTGAAAACTGTTAAATTTACAAGCTATCACTTTAAATTCTAAGGGGTTCTGTGATCCTTCTTGCAGCCTAGGGGGAAGCATGCAATCTCTCCTCAGCACTTAGTCTGAAAAAGAGGCAGCCTGGGGCAATATAGGTTGAGTTGTGCTTTTCTGCCTTAGGTAGCAGCCTGCTATGTCTCTCTCTGTATTTGGTTGCTGTGTAGTAGATTTCTGAATTCTAAGAAATAAAGTAGCATTACATTGCAACCCTTCAGGAAGAATATTTATGTTTCATTTCTAACTCTCTGGATTTATGCCATGAACATGACAGACAGACATTTGCAGAGTTGCAGACAATCTTCATGAATTAGTTTCCACCCAAGAAATAAGATTAAGGGCCTAGTTCTGTGCTGCCTGGCAACTTAAGTCAAGTCATTTATGTAGAAAACTGCATGGAACTTGTCAGGAGGAGCACAGGTTGCAGGAAGGAAGAGACTGGAGAGGCACCAGTAAGTCAGTCTGTTTGCCCATTGCTGGCATCTCTGTAAATAGTTCTCTTAATGAAAAGTCAGTTTAGTTCAAGAAACATGGAGTCCCTCATGTTAATACCCAGCATGTAGTACATAAAACAATATGCACCTGTGCAAAGTGAGTATAAATCACAACCATTCTGATGTGGTAGCATATTACACCCCTTACCTGGGTGTTAGTGACTGCCTAAGGTACAAAGCAGTGAAGAGCTAAGCTTGAAATGTTTGCAAAGTGATCAGAGTAATGTATTAAATGCCAACATTATCTAACTGCACTGGATCAACAGTTTGTTACTAATGAACAAAAATAACTATTCATACAAACATTTAATATTTGAAATTTTATCAATTCATTTCCCATGTGTTGATTTTCTCTCATCTGAAAATGTCAGCATGGTTCAGCTGGCAACACTCTCCTCTTTCAGCTGGATAATTGTGGGTCCAAATCCCACACAAGGATTTGGGATTGTACCTAAATACAGTGCTATTCTAAGCATAGTCTACTATTGAAAGATATAGGTAATACAAGACTTCAGGTCAGATGTCATACCAAGGTCCTGCAGTCATGTCTTCTTTAGTGGCAATCTTGGTTGCAATTTAAAAAGAAACGAATAGATGACTGCAATATTCTAAAGCTATATTCCCTCAGATTCTATTATACAAAGCTGTGTGACTTACTCACAAGCACAACTGTGCTTCTTGCCTAGTGTCTAGATGTTGATGTAGTAGGAACTGCAACTGATTATCACAGTTGGGTCTGAGCAAGTGCCTGCATACATTTATCCATGACTGACTTTTGTACACAAATATCCTATGTGCATGTAAAAGTCAGCTATATGCATGCATACATGCCAACTGCATTAAGTAGCTGGCTATGAAAATGTCTGATTTGCACATGCACATGGGGTGTTTGTGCTCACGCATGTATCTGTGCAAGCACACACTCCTAATTTTAACAATCTCACCCATCACTTACTCCTATATCAGACAATATGATTAAATATTTAGGGGAAGGCTTGCAAAAGGACGTTGGAAATGTGACTCTATTGGCTTTCCCATCATTTCCAGAGCCAGGATGCCCTCATTCTTGTTTGCCCCAGCCTATTACACAAATCTTTTCTGCCACTGCTCCCCTCTATCTATCTGCCACCACACAAATTTCTGTCTCTTTGCACAATCTAGGCCCTGCTGATGGGAGGACCTTCTCTGCATCCCCTGCTCTTCAGAACAGCCTTCCTGTCTCTCTCCTGCTCACTGCTTTTTTCCCTGGATGTAACAAGCTCCACTGGAAAAAAAATCCAGAGCCACCCCACCACCACCTTATTCTCCTTAAACCCACTTATGCCATGCTGCTACCAGAACTGTTGCCAGTGTAGGGCAGCTGGGGAGCTATACTGTGAACACAGCTAGCCAATGTGATTGGTCACATTATTGTTACATCATCCCCCCCCCCCCATTCCTTATTCATTTGTCTGTTTCATCCACCTGTTACATCTTGTCTTCAATCAAGATTGTAAACACTTTGGGGCTAGGGCTGTGTCTTGCTATGCTTGTCTAACACAATGGGGCCATGGTCCCAGCCTGGAGCACTTAGGAGCTAATGGAATATAAATAATATTAATAGTTGCCTAAACCATCTATTTTCAAATCTCAGCAGAAAGCATTATTCTTCTCTTGCCTGCAGCTCTTAATTTGTCTCTGCCTCTGCCATTACTTACAATTTAATGCTCTGGCTGTTATTTAACTCTGCAAAGCATGCAGTTTATATGAGAGATGGGATACAAATTCAACTAAGTTATGGTGTTACCGTAAATAACTAAGTAAGAAAAAGCCCTCAGATTAATTTTGATCTGTTTTCAAATCATAACAGGAAAATCAGTTTAAAAATCAGGGAAAATACATTTCTCTTGGTAGGAGTCAAAATAAACCAAACACGTTACCAACCCACTTATTAGCTGCTGTTAGTCTAGGGCTTGGAACATTAAAAGTGCCATGGAAGTGCTAAAATGTGCTCGAAGTGCTATTCATGCCCTGTACGGGAGAGTGCCTTCCCCCTACACTGTCTCCTACCTGACAATTACGGCTCAGGCTTCTAAAAAAGCTTTTCTGTAGGTATTTTAGGTGATCAGAGCTGCAGGTGACAAATGTAACCTCAGAAGTACCCTGTGCTTTAGCAGCCTCCAGAGCTCCCACCTAAGAGCATTAGCCGAGCAGCATGTGTGCGTTGGAGAGGTCTTCCCTTTAAAACCAATCATAATAATTGCCAAGCATCCCACCAACATTTGCTGGCGGCAGAAATCGCTCGGAGGGGAGGGGGGGGGGGGAATCCCGGCTGCACTGCAGTCAAGCAAATAACCTGTCCCAGCTCCAATCTAAGTGCATCTCCAAATTATCAGCTGCGAAATATACTCCCGCCTGGGGGAGCCTCTCAAAGCTGGCCCGGACCTCCAGCTCTCAGCCAGCAGCGGGGCAGGCAAAGAATAGGGGGGGGGGGGTGTTACGACCCTGCAGCATGCACGTGAGGCTCAGATCCTGCAGGGGGCGCTCTGTACTGGGCTCCAGTTTCAGACACTGGGCGAGCAGCACGCGCTGCCCTTTCGACTGAGAGAGACAGAGGCTGCCCCCTTGCTAAGATCCAAAAAGCCGCCCGTGTTAACTGGTCGGCGTGCCCGGGTGCCTGCCCCCCGGGGTGCAAAGGAGCCGCTCGGCCAGTGGTTTAGGACACGCTGGAGGTGGCAGCGCGATGCAGCCTGTTGAGGGCTTACGTGGCCCCCGGGCACAGCTCCCCAGCTGCTGCTGCAGCTTCTCCGCCCCTGCCCAGCTGGGAGGCTGGTGTCAGAGACTCGTGGATCAATTGCTGATTTATGGTGCAGGACGGCGCGATGGGCCACACAAATTGCACATGGGTAAGGGAGCAGCAGGACTCAGCAGCAATCCACATTTCACCCCTGCTCTGAGAACCGGCGGGGGGGGATACAGAATTGTGCATTAAATCCCAATCTGATGCCTTTTAGGACGTTCCCTGGTCTCTCTCTTTGCGGTATTTCCCCCCCCACCCTGGTTTTGACCCCGATCCTCACTTTTTTAGAAGGCCACACACAGTATTCCGGGGTAAATGCTGAGGTGGAGACCTAGCAAATGCAGAAATGCTGTGCCGCTGTTTTGAATGAATGGAGTAATTCGCCACCTCCCCACACCTCTATACATCACGCACAGCTTTAAGCTGACTCTTCTTTTTTATGCCTCGGAAGCAGGGACCAAAAAAAATCCAATTTCCATAGTAATTTGTGACTCGCTGAAACAGTGAAACTGCATCCTGGAGATTCACGTATTCTTCCATTTTATGATTCTATCTGAGCTCCTCCTGGCTCCTGTATTTCAGATAGAATCAAGTTCGCATAATGTTCGCCCGCTAGCAAAGTTCCCTTCCCAGGCACCGCAGCACAATGGAGCTGCCTGCTACTAATCAGCGAAACAAAGCAAAGATACAGAGCTCACAGAAAAGTTTCTCCCTACACAATGCACTAAAGGCTCTCTCCGTATGCACAGCCTGGATCAAAAAGGAGCAACTGCACAACACACACCCTCTGTTCAGCTATTGGTTCAGGTACACTTGAAAGGTAAAGGTACAAGGAGGTTTGTGGTTGCAGGGAGCATGAGATGGAAGGACACCTACCAGCTTGCTGACGCCTGTGGCTGCTGTGGAGAAGGAGGTGGTCACCTTCTGGTGAGCTGAAATAATCACTGACATTGTGGCAAAGCAGGAGAGAAATCCCCTTCCCAGTTAGATCAACAGTCCCTCTCTTCCATGCCCTCCTCCCCAGCCAAAGAGTCCGATCTTCCCTTGTCTGCTCATCAGGAAATCACACCCAGGGCAGCCAGCATCTTGCCATCCCCCCTGCTCAGAGTTTGACGGATCCTCAAAATGAAATTTCTGTTCCCCCCATTCAGGAAAACCGTCCTCGTTTCACCTGATGATCTCGTGTGTTGCAGCGGGCAGCTCTGGTCCAGTAGTCAGACCAAGGCAAATCTGACAAGAATCCTTCACCCCAGCTTGGAGCTGCAAAAGCTCCTGGGGTGTGTTTTCCTCTCTCCCTTTCCCACGCCCACCTGTCTTCCACCAGCCCAGTGTGGTTTACTGTTTGGGTGCGATAAAGCACCAACAATATTTATGCAGTTGCCTCGCCTGTCGTAAGTTATATCAGCTCCCAGGAAGAGAGAGCCCCTGTGGCTCCGCTGAGGATGTTGCACTTACATATCTGAATATTGAACTCCGTATTTAAATCAGACAACAAATCAATGCTACATTTGGGGGGGGGGGGAGAGAGAGAGAGAGAGAAGCAGCAAAAAATCTTTAGCTTTCCTCCCAAAACACAATCCTATGAAGGGGAAAATTGCTGATGAAAGTAGAATAAGCGCACGGTATGCCACCCTTATCTCTGGAGAATAATCACCTTCCGATTCAATTGTTCTCAGTGTGCATTAAAATAAACGTGCTCAAAGAGAAGGGAGGGAATTAAGCAGACGATATTTGATTGAGCTTGAATTTATCTAGAAGATTTGGGATTAAAAAGTTTCTTTGAACTGGGTCCCCCTCCCTGAACAAAGTTATTTATTGGAATCTGCAGTACATTAACATGATTTCTAATTATCTGAAGGTTAGGTTGCAAGAATGAGTGTCTCAGACATATCAAGGAAACAGGTGAGTTTTAAGAGCCACATAGTGTATCTGATGGCATTTTCCATTTATTTTTATGATTTTCTCCCAAGATTGGATTGAAATTCACATAAATACTGTACAATAAGATAATGGTTTAGCTGTTACAAAGCTACAGAAACCACCATGGGCCATGCAAATGCAATAGACTCATGGGACAGATCCTTCAGACACCCTTGATTGCAATGGGAGTTTTGGCTCAATGAGCTCTGCAGGATCAGGCCCATTTCATCTGTGGGTTTAATAATGTAAATAAAACAAATTGAAAGCATCATCACTTGTCAACAGTGATTGTCTAAAGCAATATTGTTTTGCTGTCCTTTATGATGTGCCTCTGCTGTTGGTGAAGCTTGCACATTGGCCTGTCTCTAAAGCTGTTCTTGTCTTTAATGCCTTTTTATACCTCCCCAAAGCACTACAAAATTCGAAAAAAACAAAAACCACATTTTCCCTCTCTCTGACATTTACCAAGGCACAAACCCACTACAGACACCTTGTCCAACAAGAATGTAATGTCTCTAAGAAAGAGATCACTCAAAGAGGTGAACTGATATTAAAGACATTTTTGGAACAGTTAGTGCAATAAAAAGAAAGCCTTCATATTTTCTAAAAATGAATGCTGTTCAAGATAGAACAGAGCTGGGAATATTTTTCTTCACTTTTCCTGGGTCCTATTCTATGTTCAGAAAGGATAACATGACTCATCAGCCTTACCTAGGCATAACTAGACAAACTGAACCAGGCTAACCAAGTCAGAGCAAACCAAAATCAAGCTTTGCTAGTTTGGGAAATGCTCCGTGCTACTACAGCACATCCTGGGTGTCTATTGGATCACACTGAAAAATTATCCAGTGGACCCAATTCTGAAGTCCTTATTAATAGCCCAATTACACCCTTGCAATATACCTTACTCCTTGAGTAGTCCCACTGAAATCTGTGAAACTGCTCCCAGAATAAAGGTACTGCATTATTCAGCAGGTGAACTCCTGACCCCATTTTAATCAAGAGCAATTTTGCCATTGACTTCAATGGAGCCAGGATTTCATTCTCCACCAAGTAAGGGTTATAAAATTAGGTCTCAAATCTTTTTTCAGGCAAACTGCTGTTCAAGTGAAAGCGTTTCTGACTGAGTAAAGATGGCAGAATTGGACCCTAAGGCAACCACATACATGGCCTGAACCTACACTGTTGAGACTTTTTCCATAGCCGTTAAGCGGGAGCAGGGTAGATCACTGTGACACACTGGCCCATTGGTGGTTCACTACTCTGTGTCAGCAACTCTTGCCAGGTCTGGCAAACTCACTACGCCTAACACGTCACTGTCATGCTGTTCAGCCAAGAGTCTTCTAATGTATCAAATGAAAGCCAGTGACACTGGGGTTACTAATATCTCTGTGAAACATATGCATTAACAACATAAGGAATTATGGATACTTACTGATCTCATGCTTTAAAGTCTGAAACCAGACAGAGGGAGAAACAGGTTTTCTTCCAGACAGGAGATTCTTTTTCGGGTTTTACTTGCTCTTGCCCTTGTGACTCTCGGTTTTCTTGGACAGCAGCACAGCCTGGATGTTGGGCAGGACACCCCCCTGAGGGAAGGCAGTTATCTCCCTGCCTCTAATGTAAATTAAACATTGGAAAACCAACAAAGGAAGCTGCATTTGCATGTACATGTAAGTCAACAGGAAAAGCCAGGCTGACCTAGGGGGAGGTGGGGAAAAGAGAATGTGCAATTAGCATGGGGTGACACTGGAAACTAAAACCATAATGTGGGGACATAACAATGAGTTTGGAGGAGATATAAGGAGAAATAAAAAGGCACTTTATTATAGGGGTAGGCGTGTTAGTCTGGATCTGTAAAAGCAGCAAAGAGTTCTGTGGCACCTTATAGACTAACAGACGTTTCGGAGCATGAGCTTTCGTGGGTGAATACCCACATACATCCGACGAAGTGGGTATTCACCCACAAAAGCTCATGCTCCAAAACGTCTGTTAGTCTATAAGGTGCCACAGGACTCTTTGCTGCTTTTATTATCTATTTCACTGAGGAACACTCCTGGCAGAGGGGAATGATTCACGAAAGATCTGGAGCCTGGTTTGACTGAAAACATCAGCAAACTCTGCAAATCATAGAATATCAGGTTTGCAAGGTACCTCAGAAGGTCATCTAGTCCAACCCCCTGCTCAAAGCAGGACCAATTCCCAACTAAATCATCCCAGCCAGGGCTTTGTCAAGTCTGACCTTAAAAACCTCTAAGCAAGGACATTCTACCACCTCCCTACGTAACCCATTCCAGTGCTTCACCACCCTCCTACTGAAAAAGTTTTTCCTAATATCCAACCTAAACCTCCCCCACTGCAACTTGAGATCATTACTCCTTGTGCTGTCATCAGGTACCACTGAGAACAGTCTAGATCCATCCTCTTTGGAACCCCCTTTCAGGTAGTTGAAAGCAGCTATCAAATCCTCCCTCATTCTTCTCTTCTGCAGACTAAATAATCCCAGTTCCCTCAGCCTCTCCTCATAATTCATGTGCTCCATCCCCCTAATCATTTTTGTTGCCCTCCGCTGGACTCTTTCCAATTTTTCCACATCCTTCTTGTACTGTGCGGCCCCAAACTGGACACAGTACTCCAGATGAGGCCTCACCAATGTCGAATAGAGGGGGATGATCACATCCCCTGATCTGCTGGCAATGCCCCTACTTATCCAAAATGCTGTTAGCCTTCTTGGCAGCAAGGGCACACTGTTGACTCATATCCAGCTTCTCGTCCACTGTAACCCCCAGATCCTTTTCTGCAGGATTGCTGCCTAGCCACTCGGTCCCTAGTTTGTAGCAATGCATGGGATTCTTCTGTCCAAAGTGCAGGACTTTGCACTTGTCCTTGTTGAACCTCATCAGATTTCTCTTGCCCAGTCCTCTAATTTGCCTAGGTCACTCTGGACCCTATCCCTACCCTCCAGCGTATCCATCACTCCTCCCAGTTTAGTGTCATCTGAAAACTTGCTGAGGGTGCAGTCCACACCATCCTCCAGATCATTAATAAAGATAGTGAACAAAACCGGCCCCCTTGGGGTACACCGCTTGATACCGGCTGCCAACTAGACATGGAGCCATTTATCACTACCCATTGAACCCAATGATCTAGCCAGCTTTCTATCCACCTTATAGTCCATTCATCCAGCCCATACTTCTTTAACTTGCTGGCAAGAATACTGTAGGAGACCGTATCAAAAGCTTTGCTAAAGTCAAGGAATAACACATTCACTGCTTTCCCCTCATCCACAGAGCCAGTTATCTCCTCATAGAAGGCAATTAGGTTAGTCAGGCATGACTTGCCCTTGGTGAATCCATGCTGACTGTTCCTGATCACTTTCCTCTCCTCTAAGTGCTTCAGAATTGATTCCTTGTGGACCTGCTCCATGATTTTTCCAGGGACTGAGGTGAGGCTCATAAGTGCCAACTTTCCCCAGCGCCGGTGGGTGCTCATGCCCCCCCGGCTCCACCCCGACTCCACTCTTTCCCCACCCCTGCTCCACCCCCATTCCAATCCCTTCCCCAAATCCTGGCCCTGTGTCTTCACTAAGCATGCCACATTCCCCCCCCCCTCCTCCCCTCTCCCTCCCAGCAGCGTGAAAAGGTGTTTCACGGCGCAAGTGCTGGGAGCTAGGGGGAAAAAGCAGGTACGTGGCGTACTCAGGGGAGGCGATGGAGTGGAGGTGAGCTGGGTGGGGGGGAGCTGCCCACCAATTTTTCCTCATGGGTGCTCCAGCCCCGGAGCACCCATGGAGTCGGCACATATGGTGAGGCTGACTAGCCTGTAATTCCCTGGATCCTCCTCCTTCCCTTTTTTAAAGATGGGCACTATATTAGCCTTTTTCCAGTCATCCGGGACCTCCCGCGATTGCCACGAGTTTTCAAAGATAATGGCCAATGGCTCTGCAATCACATCCGCAAACTCCTTTAGCACCCTTGGATGCAGCGCATCCGGCCCCATGGACTTGTGCTCGCTCATCCAGTTTTTCTAAATAGCCCTGAACCACTTCTTTCTCCACAGGGGGCTGGTCACCTCCTTCCCATGCTGTGCTGCCCAGTGCAGCAGTCTGGGAGCTGACCTTGTTTGTGAAGACAAAGGCAAAAAAAGCATTGAGTACATGAGCTTTTTCCACATCCTCTGTCACTAGGTTGCCTCCCCCATTCAGTAAGGGGCCCACACTTTCCCTGACTTTCTTCTTGTTGCCTTTAGAAACCCTTCTTGTTACTCGTAACATCCCTTGCTAGCTGCAACTCCAAGTGTGATTTGGCCTTCCTGATTTCACTCCCGCATGCCCGAGCAATATTTTTATACTCCTCCTTGGTCATTTGTCCAAGCTTCCACTTCTTGAAAGCTTCTTTTTTGTGTTTAAGATCAGCAAGGATTTCACTGTTAAGCCAAGCTGGTCGCCTGCCATATTTACTATTCTTTCTACACATCGGGATGGTTTGTTCCTGCTTTAGCCAAAAGACTGTAGCTTGCTAAGGCCTTGGCTACACTTGCACGTTAGAGCGCATTAATTCAGCCCCGGGCACCCTAACTCCTGAGGTGTCCACACTGGCAAGGCACTTAGAGCGCCCAGACACCATGGCTGGAGCGCTCCTGGTAATCCACCTCCACAAGCAGCATAGAGCTTTCTGCACTCCTGCTGGAGTGCCAGTATGTACAACGTGTTGCATTACTGCACTGTGATTGGCCTCCAGAAACGTCCCATAATCTCCTGAAGTCAAGTGGCCACTCTGGTCATTGATTTGAACTCAGCTGCAGGCATGCGGATATCCCCTTTCAAAGCTCCATTTCTGACAGCCCACATGCTTATCTGCTCCGGGACAAGGTGCCACAGGACTCTTTGCTGCTTTTACAAACCATTACAGTAACGCCTCACTTAAAGTCATCCTGGTTAACACTTGTTATGTTGCTGATCAATTAGGGAACATGCTCGTTTAAAGTTGTGCAATGCTCCCTTCTAACGTTGTTTGGCAGCTGCCTGCTTTGTCCACTGCTTGCAGGAAGAGCAGCCCATTGCAGCTAGCTGGTAGGGGCTTGTAACCAGGGTGGACCAGGAGTCCCCCATCAGCTCCCCCTATCAGCTCCCTGCTCCCCTAAGTTCCCTGTGCTGCAGCAGCCCAACAAGCTAGCTGTCCCTCCCCGCACTGCCATATGCTGCTCCTGCCCTCTGCCTTGGAGCTGCTCCCAGAGACTCCTGCTTGCTGTGCAGGTGGGGAGGAAGGGCTAACGTCATGGTGTCCCCCTCCCCTCTGCTCCTGCACCCCGCTTACCCCTTCTCCATATAGAGCAGGGAGGGGACACGGATGGAGAGAAACTGAGAGCGCCTGGGGCAGCAGCTGATGTCAACTTCCTGATCCACTTAAAAAGACAATGCACTGAAGAGTGGGTCAGCTTACTTCAAGGGGCAGTGTGCATCTCTCTTTCTCCCACACACAAGGTGTGTCTGTCTCTGTCTGCTATGCTGTCTCCCCTCCCTCGTGTTGGTGCTGCCTTGTGTGAGAGGATACATTAACAACAATGTGCTAATCCTTGAGGGCTCAGCCAAGTGCTAGTTCATCATTTAGCAGCAGGACATTGCCTGGGAAATATCCCTCCCTCTTCCACCCTGTAACTTCACCACCTCAATCAAGTTTCACAATCATCATGGCTGTGAACAGTATTAAATTGTTTGTTTACAACATATAGTGTGTGTATATCTATATAATATATCGTTTTTTGTCTGGTGAAAAAAATTTCCCTGGAACCTAACCCCGTCTATTTACGTTAATTCTTCTGGGGAAATTGGATTCACTTAACATCGTTTTGCATAAAGTCACATTTTTCAGGAACATAACCACAACGTTAAGTGAAGAGTTACTGTACTGTGCAACGCTCCTGCTGCAGAGGCAGGCGTGTGTGCGTGAGTAAGAGAGAGGTGGGGGGTGGGGGCTGATGTCAGGTTTCCCCTTCCCCCTGCCGCTGTCTGAACTTACAAGATAGCATGCTGACACACTGCTCCCCATGCTTTGCAAACCCTTTCCAAAGCACGCTGCAGCCACTTGCACAGTGGGATAGCTACCACAATGCACTGCTCTCTGTGGCACTGCAAGAGCTGCTAAGCCGTCACAAGAGACTAGTGTGAACACACGGCAGTGCTTTCCCTGCTGCTGTCTCCGAGGGCTGGTTTAACTCCCGGCACTCTACATCTGCAACAGTAGCCATGCCCTAAGGTTATGCTTAGTCATATTATGCTTTTGTTTTGTTTGTAACTAACTCTGTTTCCACTGTACTTAGGCCTTGTCTACACTTGCAAGTCAGAGCACCTTACATCAGTCCCCGGCGCCCTAACTCCTGAGGTGTCCACACTGGCAAGGCACGTAGAGTGCCCTGACTCTGTGGCTGGAGTGCCCCTGGTAATCCACCTCCGTGAGAAGCATAAAGCTTGTTGGACCATGGCTGGAGCACCGCGGCGCCAGTGTGGATGCCATGGTCTATTAATGCACTTTGATTGGCCTCCAGAACTGTCCCACAATGCCTATTCTAGCCACTCTGGTCATCACTTTGAACTCTACTGCCCTGCCCTCAGGTAACCAATCATCAGACCCACCCTTTAAATTCTCTGGGAATTTTGAAATTCCCCTTCCTGTTTGCTCAGCCAGGCTTGGAGTGCTCTCAGCACATCTTTCCCACGCGCCAGGTGATCCCTAGTATGGAGCAATGGCAAGGTGCTAGACCTCATCAGTGTTTGGGGATGTGCTCCAGCCGTAGGAATTATGATAGCTACGGGCAGATATCAAGGGCCATGATGGAAAGGGGCCATGACCAGGACGCAGAGCAGTGCAGGGTTAAAGTGAAGGAGCTGCGGAATGCCGACTGCAAACCCCGCGAAGCAAACCGCCACTCCGGTGGTGCCCCCACGACCTACAAAGAGCTAGAGGAGATACTTGGTAGCGATCCCACCTCCACTCCCAAGACCACCATGGACACTTCAGAGGCCATAGCAGCACAAAGTTCAACAAGACAGGAGGAGGAAAGTGGAAGCGAGGGTGCTGAGGAGGAGGGGGGCCCAGAGCCAGAGGACGACCTGTCATTCCTAGATGCATGCAGCCCGTTGTTGTTTTCAAGCCAGGAGGAAGGTAGCCAGTCGCAGCGGATGGTGCTTGAGGAAGAACAAACAGCAGAGGAGGTGCCCAGTAAGTGGCTTTTATTTTGGGAAGGTAGCTGTTTGGTGTGGGTTTTTGGGGTGAGGAGGGTTGCAGAAAGAAGGGTTAAGGCTGCATGCATGCCTAAATGTGGAACAGGGCATTGATGTGCTCTCACATATCACAGTAATCAGCCTCAGTGATCTCTTCAAGAGTCTCATGGAAAAACTGGGCAATCCGCTTGCGCAGGTTCCTTGGCAGAGCTGCTGTGCTCCTGGTCCCAGTAAGGCTAACATGTCCGCGCCACTGTGCTGTTAGGGGCAGAGGGACCATTGCTGCACACAGGCAAGTGGCATAAGGGCCAGGGCGGAAGCCACATTGTAGTAGAAGAGCCTCCCTTGCTTCCCAGGTCACCCTCAGCAGCAAGATATCTTCCAGGATGAACTCATCCTGTGGAAAATGTGGGACAGTGTTCCGTATAGGGGCCCCCTGCAGCTGTTCGCTCTCCAAGGCACAGAACCAACCCCAGAGGACAGTACGGCCCTGAAACAATCAGTCTTCCTTGCCCCTGTGCTCATTCACCATTTTGGGGCTCCTGTGGGTTACGTGCGCTCATTTTGGGACCAGCACTTTCTGCTATTACGTACACTGTACTTGTCTTTAAGTACAGCTGAATCATTGCTCTGTCTGGTGTGAACAATGCTGTCTCTGTTAAGTGTTGCATTTTGGCTTTACAGATGCAACCTTGAGATCCCAGCCATCCTTGTTATCAACGGCCGAAAGACTACAAAGAATCAGGAAGCGTACGCAAAGAACCAAAAAGGACCTGCTGCATGAAGTCACGTAGAAGTCCCTTACTGAAAATCAAAAAGTACAGGAGTGGCGGGAGACTGAAAGGAGGCTCCGCCAGCAGAATGCGGATCACCGGCACCAAAGCACGGAGCAGCTCATAAGCATTATGGAGCACCAAGCAGACTTGATACAGGTGCTCATAGCACTGCAGATGGAACAGATCCATGCCTGCCCCCCTTCCTCCCCCTCCCCCCCCCGCAGCCCTTGTCCCAAAACTCTTTCCCTTGTGCCCCCATGTCACCACAAACCCACTTCCCCTAACATCCGGTTTCTTAATAACGCATCCTGAGGACTTAACCCCTTCCTGCCCGCACTGTAGCTGGTATTTCTTTTTAACGCAGTATTTCTTTTTAACAGGAAACAGTGTGAACACATGGCAGCACTTTCCCTGCTGCGGTCTCCGAGGGCTGGTTTAACTCACAGCGCTCTACATCGGCAAGTGTAGCCATGCCCTTACATAGTATCACTTACACCTCTACCTTTGTTACTAAACTTCTTTGTTTCATCATAAGTAGATCTCAGTGCATTAATATTACGCACAGTAGGAACTCTCAGTTTAATCAGACAACCTGGTATTTACACTCTCTTTTTTGGAGATAGTGAATTTGGTAATTTTTGTGAGTGTCCAGTGATAGGAGCTGGATATGCCTACATAATGCTCTTCCAGGAGGCTCAGGAACTAGGGTGCACCAAGTGTTACCTGCAAGGCAAAGTAAGGATCTAGCAGAGTTTTGGAGGCGATTGTTTAGGTGGCTAACAGACTGGGGTGACAGAACTGTCATCCAGTTTAGCTCCACAAGTCTCTCTTTTGCTAAGGCAAAGGGGTAAGTAGGTTGCTCTGAGAAAGTGTCTCAATCATATACAATACCACAGTACAGAGTAACAAATTCCTGAGCCTTTTGCAAAATGTGTCACATGCAAAATCCCAGCAGCAACACATTGTGCACAAGCAGGGGTGAAAGTAACTTACAGGACTTGCCAGTACTGCCGGAGTCCTGAGGAGGGCGTGGCCTCACCCGGAGGGGGCGTGGAATCATCCAGAAGGGGCGTGGCCTCAAGATTTAAAGGCCCTGGGGCACCAGCTGTGGCTGGGAGACCCAGGGCCTTTAACTCAACCAGGGCCTCCCAGCTGCAGAGGTAGCTGGGAGGTCCCCAGAGCTCAGGGGCAAATTAAAGGGCTCGGGGCTCCAGCTGCCGTGGGGAACCCTGAGCTTTGAGGGGCTGGGGCAGGTATTTAAAGGGCCAAGAGCTCCTGCCACTGAGGGGAGCCCCGAGCCCTTGAAATCCTGGCCCCAGCCCAGCCACTGGAGCTGTGGCCAGGATTCAAAGGGCTCTGGGCTGCCCGCAGCGGTGGGGAGCTCTGAGCCCTTTAAATCTCAGCTGTGGCAGGGGGTTTAAAGGGCTCTGGGCTGACAGCTGCGGCAGGGAGCCCAGAGCCCTTTAAATCCCCGCAGCGAAAGCCGGTGCAGTCCGGCACGGTGTACTAGCTCTTGCCAGTACGCCGTACCGGCTTACTTTCACCTCTGTGCACAAGATAAATCAGTTTCAGAATCCTTCAGGAAACAGATTTAGCCAGGCCTGGTACGTATCAAGAATGCTCACCCAAAATGAACCCAAACTGCAAATCTTTGGAGAATCACCTATCTGATAAGTACCCAAAACAGTATTAACAGGATGTTTTTATGGTTATGACTGAATAAGGGCATTTACTGCCCAAATGTGTTAAAAATGTTTTCAATGACTGGGTGTCTGTGGCTTATAACAAGGGCACACATCATTGAATGAGCACTCAGAGTAAGCACTTTCACAGGCACATTAACTTGTCATGAATAAATTTGTTCAACTTTATGGCACTAGCAAGAGTATGTTACATGCTAGATTAGACACCCAAACACCATGGTGATGGGTGTCAAGCTGTCTGGAGTGGCTAAAGAGTATGAGGACCAACCTCAGGGAAGGCTTTAAGAAGCAGGGTACAAATCCCAAACTTGTTGTGAGTTCTATACTTAGATTTCACCAACCAAGTACCAAGTTTTAACTCCTCAGGCACTATAACAACCTAACCATGGAGTCACAGACAATCCCCTTGGGTACTACGATCTATCTTGGCACCCAGGCAAGCTTTCCTTTGTGATAGATGGTCCCTTACACAACAAATCCCAATCCCAAAAGGACCAGTCACTTACCCCAGGTCAACTGTACCCTTAGATCTCACACCAAAAGACAACACTGTAGCCCAGTGGCGGATTAATGATTTTGCCGCCCCTAGGCCCTGAAATAATTGTCACCCCACTCACCCCTGGCCACGCCCCGACTCCACCCTTTCCCCGCCCCCATTCCAACCCCTTCCCCAAAGTCCCGCCCCAACTCCGCCCCCTCCCTGCCCCTATTGGATCCCTTCCCCAAATCCCCGCCCTGGCCCCACCTCTTCCCCCCTCCCTCCCTTCCCCACAAAACAGCTGTTTCGTGGCGCAAGCGCTGGGAGGGAGGGGAGAGAAACAGGACGTGGCAGCACGCTTGCAGAGGAGGCAAGCTGGAGCAGGGGAGCTTCTCCGTGGGTGCTCAAATTTGCCGCCCCTTCAAATTTGCCGCCTTGTCGGCCTAGGCGATAATACGCCACTGCTGTAGCCAATCCTATAATAAACCATCTAAGATTTATTAACTAAGAAAAGGAAATAAGAGTTATTTACATGGTTAAAGCAGATAAACATACGCACACAAATGAGTTACAGTCTTAGGTTCCAAAAGGTGATAGAAGCTGCTGTACTATGCAAGTTCTATATGTCCTTTAGGGCTAACCCAGGCTAAGCTGGTTGGGGATCCTTTGCTTAGAAATCTTGCTCTCCCAAGGACCAAGCAGCAAAGACAAAAAGTGGGGGAATGTAGTAGGAAGAGAGATCCAGTGGTCATTGGGCGGTTTGCTTGAGGTCTACTGTGCTGGCTGTCTGCACAGAGCTTAGGCAGCACACAGGGAGAACACATGCATGCAGCCAAACATCTAGCCACACAGCCTATGGACCTTGGCATGAGCTGGCACCTGGTCTGCCAGTGTCACAATGGGCTCACAAGAAACATCTAGTCAGATTAAACAAGATCTTTTGACAATATTTCCCTCCGAGTCTGGGGCTGCTTTCATTGAAGTCAGTGGAAAATTCATATTATAAGCCCTTTATGAGCAGACAAACACCTTATTTGTATGCTTCTGTTGGAATTTCTGTGTTTCCTGCTCATCTTCATTTGTAATTGTTGGTATTTGTTGGATGTTTGGCTTTTAGGATACAAACTTCCCTGGAAGAATTGGTTTAGCCCAATTACAAGACAATACAAATGTTGTTAATGTATTCAGTAATCAATATGTAAGTGTCATGGGCTCAGATTTCCCCCTTATTATGGGCATCAAGAAATGAGGCATGTAAAATCTCCTTCATCGAGCATTTTATTTTTTTCTGTATGTTGTTAAAAACCTTAGATTCATGTACTCTTATGATGGGTACGCACTTTGCCAAGGGACTCTTAGTGCAGCAAAGCATTGCCAGGGAATCATGGCCTTGTCCTCTATGCAAGTCATGTGAATGATGATGGCATAGGCTTTCCTTCCTACAGCGGCTCTCTGCCACTTAAGGATCCCCTCCACAGGGGGTGATCCTCCTGGGCTGGCTATCGCCAGGACTCTTGGCTGCAAGGCTTCTTTCTGTTCTTCTCTCAACTGCTCACTTTGTCTCTTTATACAGCCACACACACAGGGCCTGAGTTCAATCTCACATTGATGTGAATCAGGCCCTCAGAATTTTTAATCATACTGTGTAGGAGCTAATGAGACCCCTTTGGTCTGGCTGCCTGGATGAGTCACCAGAATAGCTCTGCATCTCCACACAGGGTTCTAAAGCCTGACACCCTGGTGTTATTTGCCTTTTCTTTTTAAATTAAAGTCTGGTTCTTGGGAGAATGGACTATTTCATATTTCAAAACGATAAAATTCTTCTCTTAGATGAAAATTAGTCATGTGAAAAGTTTGGAATCCAAGAGAAACTTCCCTTGGAGAGGTTACCACTTGCCATGGACAAAATGAGAGCCAGCAAGAAACAGAGGATGCACCAGACCATGTTTTTGTACAGATTCATGACTGGGGCTACTAGGTGTTACCACAGTACAAATAACTGAACTAGCATCTAACTAAGGAGAAGACCACGTATCTTGATACCCAATTCACCACTGGAGACATGTTCCTCATCACACTTAGCATCATTCTCAGAAGTATTGTCTAATATGCCAAGATTCAGAGAAATAGGTAGCACCAGAGTGTAATGGTTAATAACATAAGTGTTCTTGCTTTCAGATTAATATGAAAAAATATTTGTAATTCAAGAAAACTTCTGTGTAATTTGAGTATTTGGAATATTAGGACATATAGATCAATACTAGCTTCTGATGGAAAATTATTGAGTCGAGCACTATCGAGCAACTTGCTCTGCTGACTAATGAAGGATGAGAACAATGTGTATATTTCTTGTCCAATGTATGGTATACAAGGAATACTTCCAAATTAGCTTGATGCTTACATTCTGAGGTGATCAGGACAGATTCTGCATAAGCAGACTCTCAGAGTAAAATTTAATGGACAAAAATCTTTAGTGTATTCAATTACACGCCTCTGAAGTTACATCAGTTATTCAAAGATTGATCAGCTGGTAGCAGTTTAAAGCGATAGCCTGTGGGTATCACACATTTGAATTTGGTTACAATAAATGAAATGTTTAATGAGCAACATCTTACACACAGGTGATGGTGTAAGATCTTCCTAACTAAATGTCTGTTTCCTTCTCAATATCCCTTTGAAAAGGGATCCCATTTACCATAGTAAAGTGATTTATCCCTGATGTATACATTTTAATACTGTAAATACAGGACCACTGTACTTCTACAAAAGTCCTTTCTGATCTGGAAATGACGAAATAGTCAAAAGTAAAACACACCACCATGGAAACAGCTGTATAAAGTAAAATTCAACATCTGTTCTATATCATATGCTATCCACAGCAAAGCAAAAACAGCTTTTGTTAGGTATCTAATCATTCCATATTTTGTATGCTTAGGTGTCTAACCAGCTGCTTTTAATAGGTGTGTAACATTTTACTAGTGGTATTATCAATATCGTATAATCTTGTCTCTGGGTTGCAATAAGAAGAGAGAGAGCAAGCTCACATTACTACTGTTTTGTCATCTGCTTGGAAGATATGAAGTGCTAAGTCTCCTCATTATTAAGGCACCTACAATTTCAATAGAAAGTCCCAAAACCACCAGATCCATCAGTTGTGCTGGCTGGCACAGACATAAAACAATGTGTAAGGCCAAATTAATCTCCACATAAATGGGCACAATTGATTCATTGTTATTATTCGTACCCTGGGTGATCCAACCATGATCAGGCTTCCATTGTGCTAGGCACTGTGTAGACAAAATAGTAAGGAACACTCCCTCCCTAAGAACTGAGATTCCTTATACCACAACCACATAGGGTCCAATATCTACATGTATTTTAATGTCCTCACTGATGTGAATTCTTGTAGCAATAATTAATACTAATACAGACCTGTCTAGTAACACTGATCTTTTTATCCCTATAGCACTCAGATGGAAACTGAGGCACAGAGATTAAGGGCAATATCCTGCTTTGTTCCTAAATGATTTGCTCTGAAAAACTACAGAAGGCATCACTAATCAGAGCTGAGATTCAAATCTACCATTACCTGCATCCTAGTCTTATGCTCAGAACACCTTCATTTCTCTTTAGGTCTTGTGGGTCAGGTGCTGGTAACTGGTAGCATGTATTGGATTGTTTCATTGGAATGTATCTCAGCAATTCACTTGATTTCAGTGAACAAACCTATTTTAGGATTTCCTCCTTTTGTCTGCTACTCTTTATTATAGAAGGCTATGCACCTTAATACACTGAACCAATATTATGAAATCCTTCCTTTGGCATCTCTCAAAATCACTTTCTAATGAACTGACAGATCTGGAACAAAAGAGTTAGCACAATATAATATACAGGCTGCTTGATTCAGCCATGAGAACAGAATACCCCTACTGAAGAGTCAAACCCACTTCAACATACAATGAAATCAGTAAAGGTAGAAATATAACAGCAGAATATGAACAAAGAGTTGCTGAGGCATGTGTGTTTTGTTTTTAATGGCAAACCAAGGTTACTGGAGATAAATACACTGCCTCGTTGGGGCACCTCTTTCTCTGTATAAGGGTATGCAGTAGAATCCCATTAATTGGTATGTAGTTTAACTTAACTGGAACACAGACCTGAGAACTGATTTTCAACAATTGGTTTCAAATGATGCTCTACTCTGGGTAATTCACACACTGATTACTCATGCACGCCTGGAGTGGTATAGAGTGTGACTTCAGAGGTGCTAAGAGGTAGCTGTATCTTTTACATTACTGACTGTGGTGTCCTGATTAGTTTTCACACTGAATCTCATCTAACTTATGCTGCAGCTAGCTTCAAAGACGTTACTCTTAGCGCTTGTCTACACTGGAAAATTGACTGGCACAGCTACAGTAGAACAATGATACCACTATAGGTCTGCTGGTCATGTGTGGACAAGTTCTTAGTTCATAGGTGCCAACTCCATGGGTGCTCTGGGGCTGGAGCACCCACAGAAATTAAATACTGAGTGCTCAGCACCCACCGGCCCCGTCGATCAGCTCCTCTCCCTCCCCCAGAGCCGCCCACTCACCGACGGGCCCATTGATCAGTGCCTCCCCTTAATCCCTCAGCGCCTCCCACCCAGTGAGGTGCAGATGCTCAGCAGCGTGCAGGGGCTACTAGGGGAGAGGGGCAGGGCAGGAAGGGCTGGGGCAGGGACTTGGGGAAAGGGGTGAAGTGGGGGCAGGGTTGGGGCGAAGAAGGGGTCGAGCACCCCCCGGCCAAATCAGAAAGTCGACCACTCTGCTTAGGTTATATCGAGACTGCAGCTTGGACACTACAGCAACCGAATGGGTTTTTATGTTGCTGTAATAAACCCACCCCTCGAGAGGTAGTAGCTAGATCCACGGAAGAATCAAGGTTTAGGTCAGCTTAACTCCACCTCTCAGAGGTGTGTATTTTTGACACCCCCGGAGCAACATAACTAGGTCAACCGAAGTTTTAGATGTAGGCCAGGCCTCAGATCGCCAGACAAAGTAAAAGTCCTTGTAGCACTTGCTTCTTCCACTGCATTGCTGTATTAACCAACTGTGGAGGGAAAACTCCTGACATACCAATCAATCAACCATCCCTTGGTTTAGAACTTGTCTATACTAGAAATGTTAACTGGTAAACTCCCCCTAGCACTGGTGCAGCTTATACTGGCTCAAGAGTGCTTTTGCTGGTATAGCTTACACCACTTACTAGGGTGACCAAATTTACCTATGCTCAATATGGGACACCTGGTAAAATTACTCGTATTCAAGCGAGTTTCATGGCAATCAATCAGAACTATGCAGTACAAACGTTCAAACACCAAGTTGACTCAGCCCCTGTTAAAAAGCAATACCAACTACAGCGCGGGCAGGAAGAGGTTAAGCTCTCAGGATGCATTGTGCACCAGGGCCCAGGGAACCTGACTGCAGGGGCTTCAGAACCGGCCACAGAGGTGGCTCAGCGGGTGAGGGTGCCTAGGGGATGAAGCAGCCCCATGCTCCCTGGGGGCAGGGGGTGAAGAGGGTTGCTACGCCCCTGCCCCCAGAGGGCTGTTGTGGAGCCTGTTGGGTCAGGGCATGAACAGGTTGGAAATCGCTTACCCCTCCCTGCCACTCCACAGCTTAGCTGAGGTGCAGAGAGGCTTCCCTGTGCCAGGTCTGTGCGGGGCTTTAGCACACGCAGGGCTCAGCTCCTCCTGACCAGCGCCAAGGCCGGAGGGTCTTGGGCCTTCCTGGAGCACCAGCCCAGCCAGAGGCAGTGGGGGAAGGAAGGGGCCTGCCAGCCAGGCTTTGGTGAGCTGAGCACTCCAACCAGGGGCTGCTTCTCCGCACAGCGCTGGGAGCGGGATGTGCCCAGCCAGATGGGATATGGAGGAGCAGCGGGGCTGGGGGGGGAATTGAAGGGGCAAAGCAGGGAGAGGACAGCGAGAGTGGGGGCATGTAAAGGGCCGATGGATGGGCAGCAGAGGGGACCTGTAACCATCTGCTGCCAGGCACCTGCCCCCACTCACCGACCACCGCAGCTCGCAGCACACATTCAGTGTCAGCTGGAAACGGGACGGTAGGCAGGGCCCTGCTGGCCAAGAGCCGGCACGCAGCAGGGGCTGCGCTGATGGACCACCAGGGGGACCAGCAGGCCCTGCGTGGTGCATCTTCGCCCCACCACCAGTCTTGTACAGCCACCCCCAACGTCTGCCACTGGATCCCCGCACTCACTGCTGGTGGGCGGGCAGCTGGCAAACAGGGATCTGGCCAGCAGCAGGACCCACCAGTACTGATGGGAGGGGAGACAGAAAATACAGGACAACTTGCCCATTTTTAAGAAAAAGTCAGGACACCTCTAGGAAGGCTTAAATACAGGACTGTCCCTTTAAAAACAGGACTCTGGTCACCTCACCACTTACCCAAAAGAAATAAGATATACCAAGAAAATGACTCTCTCCCCTCCCCCCAGGTCTGACTGCATCTACAGTAGGGTTTTTGCCAGTATAGCTGTGTCAATAGGAGTGGAGGGAAAATTCATACCCCCGACTGACCTAGCTATACCAGCAGAAGTTTTAAGTGTAGGCCAGTCCTCAGTCCCAAAGTTGCACGCGCTGCTCACACATTTGGCATCCCCCTCATTTTACCCGTTGAACCATTTCAGAAATAAAGAATCATGAAGTTGTGATTTACAGAAACGCACTGTTAACACTAAATGAATAAATCCTGCACAGCTGAGTTTCCTGAATGAGTAGGTTTTGTGTCCCCTTCATTCTATATTTTTGCCCCATGTTTGGGCTTTAATAAGTTCAGATGTATTTCTCCTGACTGGAAAAGGTAAGTGAATCCATCACCAGCCTACGGACATTCAGTAGCTCTACATATCATACTGCACTTTCATACTTTTCCCACGCAAGATGACTGATTTCAATGGTCATTGGGTCAGTGCTCACAGTTACTTGAAGGAAAACTAAGGCACGGTAAACAAATCACTGCACAAAATGAAACACTTATTAAATGTCTATTATATTTCCTATTTTTTTTGTATTACATGCAGACATATGAATCTTTTTCAGAAACACTTGCCGCCATTTCATTCTCTTCATTCACTGAAAGAGACACTTGATTGTTATGAGGCTGACAAATTAAATGTAAATTGTGAAGCCACACCCAGAAGCTGCTATGACATTCCAGGGTGCAATCCGGACCAGTGAGGTGTTGTGTCACCACTTGCCCAGCAAGCTGGGGTGCCTCACAATGCTTTGCGTCTGTAACTCCCAACCTGGGCTCCTCACAAACAGCATGCAGGTCACACCCTGACTGTCTGTGTATAGCCACAGCCCTGGTCCAGCAACTCTGACCCCAGAAGCCTATTAGCACACACTAGCCACACATTGGCTTCCAGGAGCCTTGGTTACTACTTGCAGGGTGACCATAACATAAGCCCAGTCCCAGGTTTCCCCCCAAAACGTGTGTTTTGCACTATCCAGTCCTCTCCTGGACAGTCCAGATATATTAGGTCCATTGTCCCTCTAAAGGGATCAACATACAACAATCTGCTACCTTAACTGAAGTTACAGAATTAGTTGTAATTAAAGAATAAAACAAGCCTATTTAATTACAAAGACATAGCTTCCAAGTGAGCACAAGTATAAGGCACTAGAGTAAAAAATGGTTACAAGAGAAATAAAGGTAAAATGCTTTCTAAACTAAACTAGACAGGGTTCAAGGTGAAGTTCTTACCACATGCTTCCAGATACCGGGTTGACCAAATTTCAGATCAGAATCTGCCCCCCCAAGTCCACAGGCTGTTTGTCTTCTTAGGTAGACAAGAGAGGTGGATAGGGAGAGAACTCAGGGTTTCTGCCACGCTTTTATAGTTCACTCCCCTTCTAAATGCATTTTCCTGAGGGTTACCCCTCGTTACAGTTCATTCCTGCTGTGAGGAAGAGACAAGGAGTCCTGTCGGAAAGAGGCTTCATGCTCTTGTTTGCTAACATGCAGATTTGCCTTGTCTCCCTCTTGCTGTTTCAAGGACCTTGTTTACTACTTATATGTAAATTGAGGTAAACGCACATTCCTTCGTTTAGGATCTGGTTTGCCAGTCAGGCCCTATCAGGACTATGTCAACTGAACATGTGCCACCAACATCATTCAGGGGGAATTCATAACTTTACATATAATGTTGCTATACATATTTCATGATATTCTTGACCAGTGAGTTCAAATAATACCTTACCAGGCAGATTTTGTACATAGATTATTACAATGGTGTGTAGAGTGTGAATATTGGGGTGCATTCCATCACAGCTGCTTTTGTTCGTACTCTTTACAGCTCATTGAGGATATTCCAGTTGACAGTTCATACTTCAGGTGGATGCACCTCTTTGGGTCACTGCCTGTAGCGACCTTAATCCTGAAGACTTTACACGTGCTTAACTTTAAGCACAAAGTAGTCCCACTGTACTCATTCACATTCTTAAAGTTAAGGATGTAAGTCTTTGCAAGATCAGTGCCACAAAGTGTAGTCTAATGGATCATACACTGGACTGGGAGCCAGGAGACCTGGATTCCAGTACCAGCTCTGCCACTGATCTGGTTTAGGTCCTTGAGCAAGTCACCACACTTCTGTTCCCCACCAAAATAACTGAAATAAAGATCCAATTGCTTAGATAAATATAATTATAGATGAAAAATACTACAACAGCAAAGTACTATCATTATGAAATTATTTCCTTGGCTAAAATCTGATAAACATAAATGCTGACCTTGGGGATCTTCATTTTTCCATACTGGCAGCCTCAGACCCAAACTGACTTCCACATACAGAAGAAACAAATAATTTTTGTTAACTGTTAGACTGATGACCTATGATGATAAAAAAATACTTAGCCCTGGTCTACACTACGAGTTTAGGTCAAATTTAGCAGCATTAGATCGATTTAACCCTGCACCCATCCACACGACAAAGTCATTTTTGTCGACTTAAAGGGCTCTTAAAATCGATTTCTGTACTCCTCCCCGACGAGGGGATTAGTGCTGAAATCGACATTGCCAGGTTGAATTTGGGGTTGTGTGGATGCAATTCGACAGTATTGGCCTCCGGGAGCTATCCCAGAGTGCTCCATTGTGATCGCTCTGGACAGCGCTCTCAACCCTTAGGAATGTGCTGTTTATAACCTGTAACCAGCATCCTATAAGAAAGGACTATCCCAAGACTAACACAATAAGATACCTGAACAATTGAAATCCACTAAGAAGTCTACTGACCTCTTCTGGAAAGGCCAAAATACTGATGTAGGTTCCTCCCCCAACATTGTGCAGCTTATAATGAATGAGGGCACAAAGTTTTGACATTCTATGAAAACACAGAAATGAATGGTCAGTCACCCCTCTACAGCATCTGTATTTTATTACATAAAGACGCTGTCACGGTTACCGGGCGAACTGCACCTTATACTCCTTTCCGGACCTTTCGAGTGCACCCCTTCAGTGACAGGCCTGGCTTCCTGCACCTCGTTCTGGGCGAACCACATGATCCAACCACTCTGGGACTGGGTCTCTGGGCTGCAGCCCTCATTTCCTACCCATGTTAATACAACAGGCACAACTGTGTTTGGCACCGGTTAGCCCTTTCCTTCCAGGGACCTACGACCAGTGATTTTGATTAAAGCGACTCAAAGGCTGTCTCCCAGATGAAGCTGCACGTGTTCCTTCCCCCATAGGTACAAAGCACATGGAGCAAAGGGTAAAAACAATAAAAGGCACATACGCATGGCACTGTCTTATGCCTTAATCTTTCCTTGCCAGCTTTTGTAAGTGCCCCTCGGGCCATCTCTGGCTGAGAGAAACAGACTGTCCTGCTCGCAGCAGGCTCTGTCTGTCTGCGCGTTTCCTTGCCAGCCTGTCAGGCCTCACTGACACCCTGGGCAGCCTCTCTGGGTACGTCTGCACAGCAGATGGGAGCATACTTCCCAGCACAGGCAGATGGACACGTATTAGCTCTGCTCAAGCTAGAGTGCTAAAAATAGCAGTGTGACTGCAGTGGCCCAGGCGATAGCTTGGGCTAGCCGCCTAAGCCCAAACCCACCTGATCCCCGGTGTACATATTCGGGTGGCTAGCCTGAGCCACTACCTGTGCTGCTGTGGCCACACTGCTATTTTTAAACGCACTACCTTGAGCAGAGCTAGAGTGTGTCTGTCTGCCCATGCTGGGAAGCATGCTCCCAGGTGCTGTGTAGATATGCCCTCTTAGCTCACCCAGCTCTCCTTCCTTTCCTAGGTCCCGGTGTCCTGTAATGGTTTAGCATTTCCTTTGTTCGCTCTCTTCTCAGGTGTGGCAAAACAGCTACATCTCCAGGGTTGAGGTGGCGGAAGTGTCACCTTTCCCCAGCTATAAACCAGGCTATTCTGTTTCAGCGTTTGTTGGAGTGCTCCTTATTTAGGCCATTTATTTCATCTTTCCTGCATGGTTCCCCTCACAATCCCTTTTGATCCAACTCCATAACAAATAACCCATCATAAACACGCATAGGCATGCACCATAGTCAGACAAAATAATACTGGTATTTCCCAGTTCATCACAGATGTCCTCAAACGCAGTGCTGCTTCTTTCGATTTTCTTCTCATCAGTTTATTACGTGAGAAATACCAGGTGGTCCCAATTTCCCTCTTTTGGCTAGAGACCTCTGCAAAATCTTTGGAGGACCTAGATTACAGCACCATGTTGAAACGGATCTTTAACAGCCCACAGCTGGGCAGATAGTTACCGGTACCAGTGAAAATTTGGAAAACAATATGCTTAATACATAGTGATTGATTTGAGAAAGAATCACACAAGCAGTAAAGGTTACGTAACACACACTCCTTAATAAGCCTCAATTCCCCAAGCATAAACCCTCAGTAACTATGTTGTCTTTACACAGTATCCTGTTTAGCAAACAAGGCAGGTCTAGCTATCAGTTGCAGCCAGAGACGACTTCTCTGCTTTCCCCTCTCAGGTACTTGGTCTGTCAAGTGTCCCCCAAAGCAGGGTCTAGGTCACCCTGAGGTCCTCTGGTTCTAAAGTCTCACAAACGTCCCTCGAAGTGGGGTTTAAGTTACCCCAAGGACTTCTGTCTCAGTCTTGAACCTCTTCAGATGTCAACTGGGGAACTAACTAATTAATTTACTTTGCTTAGCGTTTATACCTTTTTTCCCCCCCTCAAAGGAGTCACATGTCCCAGAAATATGCCCTGTGGGCGTTCATTACTGGTTTTCTCTAATTAATATTTTAGAAGGTACTGCAAAGCAGACACAGACCAAAACTCAATCAGTCTTTATCCTCTCATCAATCATTCACTTAAGCTCTTAGCATGATGCCATCCAGAGGTCAGCCTGTACCAAGCCCACTGATCGCATGATTTTATGTCGTCTTTACTTTGGAGAGCTGCTTCCCCCAAAGTTTGATGTTGAAACACACACACAGATCAAGCCTATATTAACCATTCAAATGCAGTTTCAGCACTTCCAGTAATTTTCCACATCATTTATCTAATGCCAAGAGAATCCTGCTCCCAGAATCCTCTAGCAAATTCATGCATGCCAAGCCATACCAAACACACGCTTACCACATTCATTCATTTGTATCAGTCACAGCAATTCATAATTTGGCACCATCCGAACACACCACATGATTACCTGAGCAGTAAGAAAAGCTCTCCAACCCAAAGAGGAAAATCAAGATCTGATATTCCTAATATAAAAAACAAAAAGAAAACAACATTTAAAGAAATACCTTCAGCTCCTTCTACACTTGGGATTTCCCATCACTGTTAGCACAGATGGGTCATCACTGCTGTGTACTTTAGATCTGCTCTCAGCAGGGTTACTGGACACAAATTTTAAAACAGTGCCAGCAGCAAGTGGCCCATCAATACCAGTGCACCCAATATAGATGAACCAGTCAAAATGTTTAATTTCCCCAGTGGAAACAAAGCCTTAAAGGTTGTCTTATTCCTAATCGAAAAGCAAAAAAAGAGCACTTTGTTTTGTCATTCACCGTTAATGCTACAGTACTCTATTTCAGCAGGTCATCAGACTCCACGGAGATACAATAGAAATGAAAAATATTAAGTTCTCAAGAAAAAGCTCACTGAAAAGTAGAAAACTGTAAAGCTGTTTTAAGGTAAAAACTATTTTTTTTTACAAAGTTATATGTGCACAAAATCTTAGTTCAGCTAATCAATCTGCTGATTGAAAACTAAAAACCTGTTTTTGAAATGTTGATGTTAACATAAGAATGACCATACTGGGTCAGACCAACGGTCCATCTTGCCCAGTAACCTGTTTCCAACAGTGGCTAATGCCAGATGCTTCAGAGGGAATGACCAGAACAGGGCAATTATCAAATGATCCCTCCCCTGGCATCCAGTCCCAGCATTTGGCTTGTTTGTTTGGAAGTGTTTGTAATGAAGCCATTTTTTGCGAATTTTTTTTCTCTGAAGTTTTATATAAAATGTTATCAAAATGGTTGTCAGAATTTTTCATTGTCTAAACCTAAACTAAGATATTAAGGTTGTGGATATAGTTCAGTAAATGGAAAATTCTGACAAACATTTTTATAACATTTGCAAAACAAATGGAAAAAGAAATAAAGCAAATTTTTTTCTCAAAAAAATTCCTTTCTGGAAAAAGGCCCCTTTTCAATGAAAAATCTTTTTGTTCAACAAATATTAACTAGCTCCACCAAATATTTAATGAACTACTAAATTAACTGAAAATATTTAAAAAATAGAATTTACCTTAAAACAACTTTGACACTGTCAGATTTTCAGTGGGAGCTCAATTTTCTCCATTCTATCCAGCCTTTAAGATGGTGACTTCCTGTCGCATTGTCAATGACTTTTTCAAAACTGTATTTCATGCCCTTCAGTTGTGCTGGTGACTAACTCCTGTTTGTAATTAGTTTTTCCACCTTAGATTGTAACCTCTTTGGGGCCGGGAGCATTATTTTGTTTTGTGTTAGCACTGTGCCAAGCACAATGGGGTCCTGGTCTGTGACCAGGTCTCTGGGTGCTACCCCAATACAAATAAACAATAATTAGATGTAATATTTTGTCACAGCCTTACATTAATTGTTCAGCACGGTGTACCAGCATTTGTCTCCAACAGCACTGGTGTTATGCTGGTTTATTGGGCTCTCCAGCTTCATAGGTGTCATGGGGCCGAGGGAACCATCAGAGGTATCTGTGAAGTGCTCCCGCTCAACCCACCAACCACAACTGAGGGGCACATAGCAATCAGTCCCTCGAGGGTATTGCTAAGGTAAGCCCTAGACATGTGTTGTGCTTCACTAACATCCCTTTAGCTGGTGGGGACCTATGGCTGACTGACAACGGGAGAAAGACTGAACGAGCTGCATAAGCAAAAAATAGATCCCTCCTGACAATTCCAAAATTGAGCCCTCAGCTACGGAGAGGAGAAGGGCCATGTGGACTAAAGTAGCCTTATCTATGGTGACCGGGTATGCAGACCAGAGGAGAGCACGCTAGGGTTAGAGTAACTACAGGACCCTGGCAAAGGGGTGGGGAGGAAGGGTGAGGATCTATATGGGATTGCTCAGGGGAAGGAGTAGCAGTCACTGCCACACCCTTCCCCAAATCGCACCACTCAACCAGACCACAGGTCAGGTATAGGTCTCCTCTTCCTCTCCCCGCACAGCAGGGGTTCTGTCCTTTGGATCAGTCAGACCACATGTTAGTCCACCAGGAACCTTTCCTGACATTCATCCTAAATTATATCCTTTACTGGATTTCATCTCTCTGTTCTTAGCCATATCTATCCCCTTGTAATACCTTAATTGTTAATTCCTCTCCCTAGTTTAGGGAATTGTCACTAGCTATATTTACACTGGGCTACACATCCTTTCAAGTTTAGTTTTTGTATTTAAAGAACCTCAAGAAAAGGCCTTAAAATTCAGCATCATTGTAATGTTTTGTCTGATCTTCACAAGTTTTTACTTGTTTCTCTTTACTTGTCACTCAGATGTGATTAAATTCATTAGTGGCTTATGATTATTTCACCATAGCCCCTCTCCCTGACTTCTCAAAACACTAACACCCGAGGCAGCAGGTTGGGTGGTGGCTAATCATTTTGAATTGCTGTGGTATCCAAAGGCCCCACTCAGGACTGGGCCTTACTGCACCAAATGCTGTGCAGGTTTGTGCTCTCAACTCCAGTTCCTAGTGGACAAGTGTCCATATTACCAAATGCCCTCTTAGTGCAGGCCAAGCATGGATGGTCATCGAGAATGTCCACTTCTGGTCCCTCCAGGTCAGGCTAGAGACACACTGATAAGGCAATGTCTGGAAGCTTGCAATGTCCATAATGTGCCTGCACTGTGGCAGAACAGAGGACTTTAATTGCTAGACCTGCTAAGTTGGTACCTTTAACCAACACTAAATTCATCAAAAAAAAATTAAAAACTGAATATTCACGTGCTGCACCATGAGGCTTGGGCCACACTAACTGGGCCAAACATCACACTTTGTCCCCAGCGCTCTGACATTAAATAGCTGTGAAATAGCAGCGTACTGGACTGGTCACTGCATTAGAGTGATGAGCCCTAACACTGTTAAACAGGTATACAAGTACTCCTGTAAATCTGCTTTGTGAGTAAACTCTGCTCCAGTTTAAAGAGACACTTGCTGTAGCAGTACTGAATACGGAAATTTGGAAAAGAAATGCTACACTTGTGTCCTTATTTGCATGCTAATTCCCAGAATGCTTTTTCCATCTCACAGCTACTCCACAGCTCAGAGCTATTTGGTGCCAGAATTCTGGCATCAGAACTAAAGTTCAGGAGCACAGTTCATGTGTACACAGAATTCTTTCTGGCATGTAAGAATTGTTAGATTTTCCTCATTTTTAGCCTCGTTTGAAGATGCTTTTAAATATACAACATGCTGTGGTTCCAAATCCCTACAAATTAAAGCAGAGTTTTACTGAAGGGGCGGGGGTGGGTAGGGATATCAAAGAAAACCCTCTCAGAGGATTTCACCAATAACATTCAGGGCTCAACAAAAAGAATCAAAACAACAACAACAACCAGCCAACTGAACACTGATCTCATCCTTAGCATGTGGGCTAGATAATCAAACAACCCTAAACAGACACTTCAAAGAGGTTCAACTCCCTGGGTGTCTTGCCCAGATACACAGACCCAAATTCCAGTGAGTCCACGATGAGCTATTCCACTAGAAGCTAGCCAGACCCCAATACCATGCCATCTTTTTTGCTTTCTAGAAAAGACACTTTCAGCCCTCTGATTGCAGACACTGGGGTCCAAGTTTCCTGTCTCATAAGAATGGCCATATTTGGTGAGACCAAAGGTCCATCTAGCCCAGTATTCTGTCTTCCGACAGTGGCCAATGCCAGGTGCCCCAGAGGGAACAAACAGAACAGGTAATTATCAAGCAATCTAGCCCTTGTCATTGTCACCCATTCCCAATCCTTCTAATTCCTTTGCTTTCCTGGACCACCATCTGCTTCCCTTTATTCAATGGTTAAAGCAGCCTGAAACAGCCACAGATAAGGGGGAGCTCTGTGAGAGCACTGCCTAAATAAGCCAGGGAGAGAAAGGGAGCTCTGCCTTCTGTACTTTAGCAGAGGATGGATAGCTCTCCTCGCCGTCTCTAATGAAACTGTGGGGGGGGGGATTAAGTGGAGTGGGGTCAATTCTACAATTACAGGTAGGGAGCCTGATAATACCTTCTCCAGCCATCTTTAAGGGAAGTGTGCTTTTGTGTTCAAGTTCTATGAGTTTTTAATTAAGAGGATTTGCTTGGCTAAATCAGGTTTGTGTAGTCTCTTGTCAGTGGCAGAATTTAATTAGGCTGTGGTAGGTGCTGACTGTTGGGGAAGACTGAGGTTTGGGGACTGGATAGCTGCTGCTACAAGACACAGGAAAAGATAAACAGAATGTCAGTTTTTCTGACAGTATACAAGGGTCAGTGGGCCAAACTCATCTTGGTGCAACCCCACTGGAGGCAATGGTATCATACCATGGATTTGAATGGGCATATGTTAGTGACACAGGGTGAATTTGGCCCAATATGTCAGAGATGAACACTGACATACAGAATAATCAAATTGTGAGCAGGGCAAGACAGAGGGGCCTTTGGGGGGAAGCCATTTGAAGTAAACCCACATGCATGCAATTCCAAAAGCACACTCCATTGGCCTAACTCTGTTCCCATGACTGTACAGTCAACGGCAAAGCACCCATAAACACACCCATAATACTGTATTTGGATCAACCCTTCTATTGGGGATACTCTCATGACTGAAATCAGTCTCGTCACATTGCATAGAGATTAGATCAGACGGATTCCAAGCAAGTCAATCATTGCTCCAATTCCAATGCTGCTTCCCACAACACTATTGAGATCTGTGCTCTGGATGGATCAGCTGCGGGTGGATGAAGGCAAGGGAACGTCCCTCCAACTTCATGAAGTGGCAGGGAAGCTGCTTTGGATGGGCTGCTACCACCATGCTGAAGTAACCTCTTAAGGGGAGGATCCATCCATCCAGGTACTCACCACAGTATCTGACTGAATAGGATCCATCAAGGAGCAGATCTGGCAGCTCCACCTCCACCCCATACACTGTGCATAGACACCCTTGCAAAGCCAATTTTCACATTGCATGGAGGGGTGTGTGTGTATCCTCCCTACCCCATTTAATATCCCAAAACACACACTCCTGCACTGGAATTATATCAGTTCTGCTTCCAAGTGGGAACTCTACACCCAGAGAGGAAAAGGCAGGATTTCCCCCTTTGCAAAAATGCCCACAAGAGCCCTCTGGTCCCATCTCAGTTGGAACCGTTCCCATTGATCAGTGCAGAGGACTGCTATCACATGGCTGGCGAACAGAGCTCCGGAAGTGTGGCTGAGTGTGTACCGGCCCATCCCACATAATCCCTGCACTCCCAGGTTCTTCCTCAGTAGGGCTGCCAATCCTCCAGGATTGGCCTGGAGTCTCCAGGAATTAAAGATTCATTTTTATATGATTATGCCGTGTGATTAAATCTCCAGGAATACATCCAACCAAAATTTGCAACCCTATCCCTCAGTACTTTGTAGCACTCCCCGGATCTAAAAGGCATTGTGAAAAGACCATGCTCTTCTAATTCTAAATACAGGCAAACAATCACTGCATGCCAAAAAGAGGAGACCACGGGATATCAGATGTTCCTGCAAGCTTCCAATAATATGATATAGTAGAAATGATGGAGAGAAACAAGAGAGATATGAAAAATGCCTGGTGGAGACCTTTCAAAGTTGATGGCTCTTTTTTATATCCATCCAGCATCTTTCATTTGTTTTCTTTTAAAAAAGCATAAAAAAAAATCCACCCATGTATTAACAGCACCGAAAAGTACTAGCATATGAAAGAAACAAATAGCTTGTAATCCTGAGACTGGTTACTCAGTCCTTTTTCAGTGACATAAAAATATATATTAGCATGTTTGTACAAGGGATGGGAGTAGAAGATTTGTATAGATTCATAGATTCCAAGCCTAGAAGGGACCATTGTGATCATCTAGTCTGACCGCCTGTATAACACAGGTCAAATAACTTCCCCAAAATAATTCCTAGAGCAGATCTTTTAGAAAAACATCCAATCTTGATTTAAAATAGTCAGTGATGGAGAATCCACCATGACTCTTGGTAAATTGTTCCAATGGTTGATTAGTCTCACTGTTAAACATTTAACAACTTTTTTCCAGTCTAAATTTATCTACCTGTTGTACTTTCTCTGATAGACTGAAGAACCCATTATCAAATATTTGATCCCCATGAAGATACTTGAGAATGTAATCAAGTTACCTCTTAACTTCCTCTTTGTCAAGCTAAATAGACTAAGCTCTTTAAGTCTATCAATGTTTTCTAGTCATTTTTAATCATTTTTATGGCTCCTTTCTGAACCCTCTCCAACTTATCAAGATCCTTCTTGAATTCTGACCATGAGAACTGGACAGAGTATTCCAGCAGTGATCACACCAGTGCGAAATACAGAGGTAAAATAACCTCTACACTCCACAGGCCAAGATTTTAAAAGGTGACTAGCAATTTTTGGGCCATCTTGCCACACCTTAAAGGAGCCTGATTTTCCAGAAGTGCTGAGCATCTGCCCCTGAAAACATACCCTCTTTACAGTATTGCAAATTCAGTACTCAAAAATTGAGGCAGCCCAAAATCACTAGTCACTTGTGACTCCCATAAAAAAAATTTTTAAGTACATAACTTGTCCACAAAATTGTAAGTCAGGCTAAAAAAAAATTCCTCATTTCTCCATTTTACCGCTCTTTGTCCAGTTGAATGTCTGATAAAAACGGTCTTTGATCAACTGGGCCCATATTGAGATTCTGATCAGCACAATTAGAAAATCCACAATATTCAAACACTAGTAAGAAAACTGATTCAACTTTATTCCAGTCCATGAATGTCTTTAAACTTTAATAATCAAAGGCAGATATGTTTTATGTGTTTTCCATTGAATATTGGGCCTACAGAAGAAAATAGCTGAAATACTAATATCTTCACACCAATTGTTTAGACATTGCTCTTTAAAGCATTTTTATAAAGAGATCTGAAGATAATTGAAATGCATTGCTTAAAGCCAAAATAAATGTTCTAGGCTAACCTATTAGAACCCAATTCATAATGGAGAAAAATGCATTTGTGAAGTAATTTTGTGCATAGGGCATCATAATATTAAGTGCACCATAGAGGTGTTTAAACAGTTAGTTTAAACAGTCCTGTACTAAAATACAGAATCAAGTAGTTAAAAGGAAGTCATCTTTGCCACAGTGGCAAGACTTGAAGGATATAAAATAAAAGTTGCATCAGTTTACTTGACATAACAGTGACACACACGAATGGGCTGCTCCCTGCAGACACCAACTCAGGTGAGTAACTTTACTCACACAAGTCACCCCAATGAGTTCAATAGCACTTAAGAACATAACTGCCATACTAGGTCTGACCAATGATCCATCTAGCCCAATATCCTGTGTCCGACAGTGGCCAGTCTCAGCATCAAGAGGAATGTACAGTTCAGAGCAGGTGGAGTGATCCACCCATTCTCTCCCCCCCAGCTTCTGGCAGTCTGAGGCTTAGGGACACCCAGAGCATGGGTTTGCATCCCTGACCATCTTGGCTAACAGCCATTGCTGGACCTATCCCTGAACTCACTTAGCTCTTTTTTGAACCCAGCTCTACCTTTGTACTGTTTTCATATGTAAAGTTACTCACATGCACAAGTGCTGGCAGGATAGGAGGAGACAGAGGGCCTGATCCAAAGCCTACTGAAGTCAAGGAGGGTCTTTGCATTAAACTCAGTGGGTTTAGGATTATGGCCTAGATGAGAAAAACGGTGTCTAAGTTGTGCCAAACTGCAGTTTACGTTTTATTACAAACATAACTTTCCAGTAGGTAAACAAATCCTGATGAAATAGATGTACTTCTTTATAGCTGTGCAAACCCATTGCCAATTAGCATCAGAGGAGCCAAGCTGTGATTGTTAAAAGGAAGTTTTTTCTTTAAACACTACCGAAGGTTTCTTTGTTATGTTTTTAGTGGGGGTTTGTTCTAATGAATTTATTTTAAATTTACTAATTTTTTTATTTGTCAGTAAATTCAAAAATAATGTTACCTAGCATGAGAGTTCAGGCACACAGAAAAAAGAATGCCTGCATCTCACTGGTAAATAATATATATTCATCACGAGTTACAATTGTGCACTCTTGAGAGTATACCCCGTATTTGCAGAAACCCCACAGATAGTTCATTCTTGTTCTAGGCATCAACAGAAGTTATAAAATAATTACTCGGATTGCTTCACAGAACTTTTCAGCCTTCAAGTTGCAATCTAGCTAAAACGTCAGTTCTTCTGTCAGCCCAATGACAGCAGAAAAAACAGAGTGCAAAAACAGTCATTCTTGCAGTTATAAGTTTTAGGTGTCTAGGTAGATGTTAAAACCATTAATTTAGGGGTATTAATCTTTAAAGAATATATCTTTTTAAAAAGGGACCTTACAAAAATGCCAAGTCTTATTTACCATATTTGATAGAAGATTTCATCTGCTGCAGAAATACGTGAATTTCAAACTAACTCCGAAATCTGTGTGGTATCATGCAGTGATTCCCCAGTGATCCCTTTGAGTCATTATTTCCACAGGATCAGCTTAAATGTATCCTTACTAAATAAGTAATAAATAATGTTAATTAAAAAAAGAGTTACAGTCAAATCCTCCTGCTTCCTGCAATAAAACTAATCAGTATGTCGCTTTCTGCAAGGCAGGCTCTAAGGAACCTAGGACCCAAATCAGCAAAAATACTGAACTGTCCAGATGAATACAAACTTTTAAGGAAAGAAGAACTTTTTGAGTTATGAAGAGAGATTGTCATTGGAGTTTCTCTTACAGCTACATAAGTGTCATGGAAAAGCCTAGGCACTTTATTCCTGATTCAAAGCACTTAGTCCGGGGACTACTCCCATGCTTAAAGCTAAGGACATGCATAAGCTACCTTTCTGAATCAGGACCTTTGGCTCCAATTCTGCTTCCACTGAAATGTTATGACTCAATGAAATCAATGGGAAAATACCCATCGACGTCAACAGGAGCTGGATCAGATGTTTAGTGGGGACGGTCAGGACTTAGGAGATTTGCTTTATCCCTTGAGATCAGTGTTTCAGTCACGGCCAGCCAGGACCATATTTCAACGCCATCACTGGTGGCATATGTGAAACGGGTCTCAGTGCAGTTCCTAGTGGACAGGTTTCCACATCACATTTCAAATGGTTTACTGGCAATCTCAGCAGAATGGCCAAGCACTGAACAGGCTTGTAAGCAATATCCCCTGGAACAGAGTTGATGCTCTTGGACTGGGCAGTATGACGACACACAATTTACCTACTCATGCTATCCCAGCTGTGCAGATGGACTTTGGTTTTCAGTGCTATCAATCTGGCATCTTTAGCCTTAACTTGAAATGAACAAACACTCCCTGCCTTTTTTCTTAGTCTAAAACCTCACAAAATGACCAGCAAAAACAAATATATTCTAACTGAAAGGCAAAAGGTTTATATAGAAAATGTTTTAGGGAAAATAATGGTCATTCTGAAGGCACAACATTCAGGATGACATCATCAGAGTCTTCTGGGGATAAATAAAATATATGGGAACAGGATATCCAAATCCCCTCAAGAGCTTTGGAAAAAATCTCAGCCATATTGCAGCAGCAGGCAACTCTGATCCCTTAACAAGGATGCTCAGACACTAGGGTGACGGGTCCATATAAGTATCTAGATGCTTCTATTATACCAAATGACCAGGATTGACAAGAAAAGTAGTCCCTCCCCTCAGCAGAGATCCAGCTTTAAATACATGTGAACTAATTTTTTCCTCAGCAACTAACTTCTGTTAGACAAATGTTGCCAGCAGCTAGCAAAACTTTGCTCCTGTATGAATACACTTCACCTGTGGTGCATGCTGTGCATTAAATTGACTAGCGATTGTGGGCCTTTAGTCTAATTTCCAAGGCTGTGTGAGAGCCACTTCTGATTAATATAAATTTCACTCTACAATAAGAACTGTGGGCAAAGTTGCTTTTGTGCAAGAGCAGAGTGCTAGTTTCTCTGCTGCTGACAAGTTGATTATAATTAAAAAAAAGCAATAGTGGAGCAGGGCAAAGAGTTATTAGCATTTATGCAATGTCTTTCATCCAAGGATCTCCGTACACTTTATAAGCCTCAATTAATTAAGCCTCACAACACCCCTGTGAGATAGATAAGTGCTAAGATGCCCATTTTACAAATAGGGAAACATATGACAGGTTAATTGGGGCTTGTCTATAAGGTGGATTTTTGCACCAATGTGACTGCACCAATGCAAATCCCTAGTGTAGATGTCGGATACCAGACTAAAAGGTGATTTGCAGCAATGTGGCTTACTCTAAAAACCAGCATAAGCTGCGCCAGCACTTCTACTCTAGCGGTTTGTATTTATGCACCACCATTACAAAAATGCATTATAGACAAGTCCTACTTGGCTTGCCTAAACACAGTCAGTGAATTAAAAGTGCAGCTGTGAAAAGGAGGCAGGAGATCAGACACTCAGTCCCCAAGTCAGACCAGAAAAAGAAAACAATGGGAAAGAGGCACACATCAGGAAGGAGACAGAAAGAAGGTGATTCAAAAGCATCACCCACTAAGGCTTTGTCTATACTGGAACTTTGTTGGCAAAACTTTTGTCGTTCAGGGTTGTTAAAAAACACACTCCCCCAAATGACAAAAGTTTTACCAACAAAAAGCGCCAGTGTGAACAACATATTGTCGGCAGGAGCACTCTCTCCTGCCAACAAACAGCAGCTACACTGCACGCCTTTTAGCAGCACGGCGGTAGCAGCACAGCTGCGTCGCTAAAAGGCGGGTAGTGTAGACAAAGCCTAACTCTGATCTCCCACAGAATTTCACACCAAGTCTGGTGCATGCTACTAAAGTTTTCCTTTTTGAAAGCACAAGGGACCAACAAGTTCTGATCCATTTGTTCACTCCTGAAATGACTGACCGTAGATGATGGATATTTGTGCCTTATGCTGCTATCCTCTTGCACCTATTGACTTGATACATTCAGACAGGACTGGAAAACTGATTTACTATGAGCTTCCGCAAGAGACGGTAATTTAAAAACAACAAACACCTAGCCAGTGCTTTTATGAATAGTCTGCCTGATGACAGCCAGAAGTTTAATGTTTTAACCTTTAGCAGTGAATAATAACCACCTATCCAGCAATCCGATTAGAGAGCACGGATTCCATTTGCTATAATTAAAAATCTTGTTCAATGTCTTTCACATCATTACCCATTAGGTTGGAAAATGCAGAGTCATTTATGAAAGTGTTAATCAGGGTCATTTACAGGAGTGCTCCACAAGTCCCTGCTGTGCAGGGCTGGAACTCCTTCAGAGGAAGATGGCTCTATGCAATAGGCCATCCAGCTTTCTGACTAAGTCAGGTCAACTTGCCATGCAGCCAGCATCTGTGGTCTTCTATCTATATAACACAGAAAGCTGAAAGTATAATTTCCTGTAGAAAGGGCTCTTATGTGCACTGTGACCTTAAGACAAATCATTGCTCTGCTTTTTAAAAGGCCAAGTTATGTCACTCAGTGTAGCACCATTGCATGTGTTCAGTGCCTGCTTTTGTCTACAGCAACATATGGTTAGTGTGCAAAATTCAGCTCTTTAGACTAAATGTTTACATGATATGTTTTGTAATAATGCACCACCAAGTCTCTATCGGTCACGTCAGTAATGTAAGGATAATAAGGAACACTGATCAAATGAGGACACCTCAGTGCAGCATCCAAATCCCTCACAGAGTAATTCCAATTGTTCTATGCACAAGTGCTCATAGCTGTACATCAGATATCAACACCATGGTCTGTAGACTGCGCCCTGAACTTATGCAGTTACAGAAAGGGAGTATAAGGGGCATAAGATCTTCCATCCCCACAGTGCTCCCAGCTGTAGGCAAATGGCTAGGGAAAGGGTGGATCCCTAGCTCCACCCTCCCTACACATTCACCACAGCCAAAACTGGCAAGGCAAGCAGAAGGAGTAAATCAGCTTCTGTACCCAATGACTGGAAGATAGCTAATGTAATGCCAATATTTAATAAGGGCTCTAGAGGTGATCCCGGCAATTACAGACCAGTAAATCTAATGTCAGTACCGGGCAAATTAGTTGAAACAATAGTAAAGAATAAAATTTTCAGACACATAGAACAATATAAATTGTGGGCAAAAGTCAACATGGTTTCTGTAAAGGGAAATCGTGTCTTACTAACCTATTAGAGGTTTCAGAGTAGCAGCCGTGTTAGTCTGTATCCGCAAAAAGAACAGGAGTACTTGTGGCACCTTAAAGACTAACAAATTTATTTTAGCATGAGCTTTCGGAGTTCTTTGAAGGGGTCAACAAACACGTGGACAAGGGGGATCCAGTGGACACAGTGTACTTAGATTTCCAGAAAGCCTTTGACAAGGTCACTCACCAAAGGCTCTTACATAAATTAATTGTCATGGGATAAGAGGGAAAATCCTTTCATGGACTGAGAACTGGTTAAAAGACAGGGAACAAAGAGTAGGAATAAATGGTAAATTTTCAGAACGGAGAGGGGTAACTAGTAGTGTTCCCCAAGGTTCAGTCCTAGGACCAATCCTCGTCAATTTATTCATAAATGATCTGGAGAAAGAGGTAAACAGTGAGGTGGCAAAGTTTGCAGACAATACTAAACTGCTCAAGATAGTTAAGACCAAAGCAGATTGTGAAGAACTTCAAAAAGATCTCACAAAACTAAGTGATTGGGCAACAAAATGGCAAATGAAATTTAATGTATATAAATGTAAAGTAATGCACATTGGAAAAAATAACCCCAACTACACATACAATATGATGGGGGCTAATTTAGCTACAACTAATCAGGAAAGAGATCTTGGAGTCATCATGGATAGTTCTCTGAAGACATCCACACAGTGTGCAGCAGCGGTCAAAAAAGCAAACAGGATGTTAGGAATCATTAAAAAAGGGATAGAGAATAAGATGGAGAATATCTTACTGCCCTTATATAAATCCATGGTACGCCCATATCTTGAATACTACGTACAGATGTGGTCTCCTCATCTCAAAAAAGATATACTGGCATTAGAAAAGGTTCAGAGATGAGCAACTAAAATGATTAGGGGTTTGGAACAGGTCCCATATGAGGAGAGATTAAAGAGGATAGGACATTTCAGCTTGGAAAAGAGGAGACTAAGGGAATATAAAGGTATATAAAATCATGAGTGATGTGGAGAAAGTGAATAAGGAAAGGTTATTTACTTGTTCTCATAATATAAAAACTAGGGGCCACCAAATGAAATTAATGGGCAGCAGGTTTAAAACAAATAAAAGGAAGTTCTTCTTCACACAGCACATAGTCAACCTGTGGAACTCCTTGCCTGAGGAGGTTGTGAAGGCTAGGACTATAACAGGGTTTAAAAGAGAACTAGATAAATTCATGGTGATTAAGTCCATTAATGCCTATTAGCCAGGATGGGTAAGGAATGGTGTCCCTAGCCTCTGTTTGTCAGAGGGTGGAGATGAATGGCAGGAGAGAGATCACTTGATCATTACCCACCATGTTCACTCCCTCTGGGACACCTGGCATTGGCCACTGTCAGTAGACAGGATACTAGGTTGGATGGACCTTTGGTCTGACCCAGTATAGCCATTCTTATGTTATATCCTGAAAAAAGGGGGAGGAAATTGCTCCCCAGAGCAAGGGCAAAACAGGAGGAATTATGACTGAGTCACATTCTCTTCACTGTGCTCCTCCTGGAGAGATGCAGCTAGACTCTGCCCCTTCTGCAGGGGTAAGTCTAAAGGGTCAGACTATGCTTGTGGTAGCACCTGAGCCTGAATAGGGATTTCATCATCCACTGCAGGGTTTGCAGGCTTTGTTCAGGGGGCCATATTTGAAGATTTGTCCACAAGGAGATTTGGGAACAATACATTGGAAACCACACCATGGTGTTTGAAGAAGGCACCGAGGATTATGTCAGTTCACCTCTGTGCACGCTGGGTAATGACTTAAACAGAATGTTTTTATAGGGATCATAACAGCTGCAAAACACCCATTGCATTTTTACTGGGAAGGCCAGAATGATTGCTTTGGAATCAGATCAGATTCAAAGAGACAGAAACACAGAGGCATCTACGAAACCCATTACAATCTCAAATGGCAGATTCATTTTCTTTTTTTTAAAAAAAAAGAAAAACAAAATGAAATCCCCCAACTATGTGAAAGCATCATTACTGTAATTTAAACCACTCTGGAACAAATCCTGCTCACTTTATTATTGCAAATATTCAATAAAAGTCAATGCATGCTTAAAATATTGTGCTGGATATTACAGGGGTTATATAGAAGTGTGTGATCTCTCATAATATAGATTATAAGAGTAAAGGATGAAAAAATTGTGGAACATGACATTTGTTGCAATCGTATTGATCACTCTGCTTGTGTGTTATATCCATTCCCCTAACCTTGTGTCTGTCATGTCTATGCAGATTGTAAACTCCTCAGGGCACGAATTGTCTATTACTCTGTTCCGTGTGTAGCACAATGAGACCCCATTCTTGGTTGGCCCTTAGGCACTGCCATAATAAATCTGTTAACTACAAATACCAATTGATAGCATTATAACTCAGCATGCTTTCTTCAGGCAGGCCAGTGTTATACTAATATTTTTTCAGAGTATGCCTGAGTTATGGGGCACGGTGTGAGAAAGAATGTGTGTGTTAATATGTATCATCACTAGATATGTGCAGTAACTTGAATTTCCATTTTCCGGAAAATACTGCAATTACAAAATTTGTTTGCTCCAAATTGGTCCAAACACAAAATTTTTTGAAATTTCAAATGAAACAAACTTCAGGTCAATCAAAATGTTTCATTTAAAATGTCAACATTCTAATTGTTTTGGTAATAAGAGAGCCAAAAGTAATGGGGGGAGGGGAGGAAGGAGTCAAAACTTTCCATTTCCAAAATGTCAAAACTGAATGCTAGAGAGACAGGGTGAGTGAGGTAATATCTTTTATTGGACAAACTTCTGCTGGGAAGAGAGACAAGCTTTCGAGCTTACATAGACCTGAAGAAGAGCTCTGTGTAGCTAAAAAGCTTGTCTCTCTCACCAACAGAAGTTTGTCCAATAAAAAGATATTACCCCCTTGTCTCTCTAATATCCTAGGACCAACATGGCCACAACACTGCATACAAAACTGAGTGTTTCAATCTTAACATTTTTTTCCCCCACTATTTTTTTCAAAACAAAATTTCGTCAAAATTGACATGTTCTTGTGGGAAGTTTCAGTTTTGATGAAATATTTTCCAATAGAAAAACATTCCTTTGGAAAATTTTTGAGCAGTTCTAATAGTCTTTTTGGATGGTAACTGTAATAGCCATTTAAAAATATTTAATAGCTTACTTTTACACATAGGATAATGTCTGGTCCAGGAATAATAGTACATTGCTGTCCACCACATATGAAAAACTCTGGTCAGGTTTTTGATTAAAGAAAATGAAACACACACATAAATCACATGCAAAAATGGAACTTCTACAATATTTTCCTTACTTTTCTTTGTAAATGAAAATAAAACAGCTGATACTGTAGGTGCATTTTGAATGGAGCAATGTTATTATAACTAATTATCCATTGCTCTTATACATACAATTTTTCCATGCATCAACCAAATGCTTATTATTAATTTCTTATAACTCAAACACCCCAAACTAGCACGATGGAATCCTGTTCTAGGTAACACACACACACACAGTGAGACAGTCCTTACCCCAAGGAGCTTGTAGTCTAAATAGATAAGACAGACAAAAAGAGTCAAAGGAGGTATCCCCATTTTACAGATGGGAACTGACGCACTGAGTTTAAGGGTACATCTACACTTACCGTGGTGTGTAGTGTACGGACACTACATGCCCTGCTAGCGTGGGTATACATGGCAGTGTAGCTGGTGAGGCACAGCTTAGATGACTATAGTAGAGTGCCCTACATACCTGAACTCCCAGATTACATCCCACATTTATACGGCTATTTTTGACAGTGTAGTGTCCCTCTGCCTCTGGAGCCTTTCTGCACCGCAGTGAAAAGCTCCAGCAGTGGGAAAAGGTTATGACGGCAGTAAAGGCTCTGGCAGCTTCTCGCCACCAGAGCCTTTCCCCAACTGCTAGAGCCTTTCACTGCAGCGTGTGGCTACATGTGTAGTGCCCGCACCACACATCCCATTGTAAGTGCAGACATGGCTTAAGACACTTACCCATAGTCACACAGGAAATCTGTGGCAGAGCTAGGAGTTGAACCCAGACTTACTGAGCATCAGTTCAGCGCCTTAGATGCAAGACAAATGTTTTCTCTCAGAAACTATACCAGGTTACATCAATACCTGCATAAAGCTCAGGCCACCATGACATCCAGAGCTTAGTTTATTTTCTTTTGTGTATTATCTTTATTGGCTTTTTGATATAGTTTTCATTTTACATGTCCTCTCTTTGTGACTGGATACACTGTAGAAAAAAAAAGGAAAAACTGACATTTTACAAATGGGCCTATCTGTGAGCAGATGTCCCAAACTTTCCATTTTAAACAAGTCACATTTGTCTTACATGAACTGCAGCCTGCAAGAGTCAGGAAACCACTGGACAAAGCAATCTGAGTTCATGCAGCTGTGCAAGCAAACCAAGTGGTAACAATGAAATATTACCAGACTCTGCGATCAAAAAGGATATCAAGGGCAGTTCATGCTGTAAGAGGAGAATCTTGTGTACTATGTGAGCCGAGTGACCCATTCATTAAAAAAGCACTATTCAGGTGAACATCTGCATTTTGATCAGACCTTTAGCATTGCATTGCCATATGTTTGTCCTTTCTCATGTTTACAGTTATGGCTCTAGACTTGCCTTTCCCACCAGGAGCAGGAGGTATTTGCATTAACAACTTCTTAAGTATCTCCATATCGGAGAAATGTGGCATCTGATTTTCAATTATATTTTCCTCACACTATAGCTTTGCATCAATAGAGTTGCATTAATATTCTTTTGCTTTTTATATCAGCAGGTCTTCTTAATAGCTGGGAATTGTTACTGCCTTTCTTCACATCATAAAGTTGTTTCTGTACAATACCATTTTTGCCTTTCCTCACACTATCAGATGAAATTCTTTCTGCTGGCAAATAAGAAGTGTATAGTAAACAATACCACCACACTCCCAGACTACCTCCCATACTGGTATGGATACAAAAGTTGTATAATTTTACTGACACCGTAGAATTCTGACCGGACTCTCTCAGTGATGTTGTTTCATCTTCCTGTCTTTAAGAGCCACTGTCCCCAGACTTTCACCCATGCTTCCTTGCCACAAAAACACTGATGGGCATTTTGATATAGTTTTTGTTTTACATTATAGTGCTTATGTCAGCATCTTGGTGACTGATACCCCATTTATTCACAGAAATGATATAGCTTGGGGAACGACAATGCAACTTCCTCCCCAAACCACCTTGCCAATGTGTTTTAATCCTGCTCTACAGGGACCACTTCTAGGAGTGGGGAAATCATTCATTTTCCTTGCCCAGTCAGGTCCTTCTGTGTCTGCCAATGCAGATGCCAGTTGTCGTGGTGCTCTTTGCAATGGGGACACTGGTCCACAGCTGGACTAAGACCATCAAGCAGTCAATGGATATTAGAAACTTTCATCAGCTACTAGCCTGGGCTGGACTCAAACTGACCTAAAAGTGAAAGGTTTCACACCCTCATCACCAACCCCGAGGCCTCAAATTTTGCTTAATATCAGTAAGCGTTTACCTTTCCTCAGTCACAGCTACATGCAACAAGCCTTCTTTACAATAGCAAAAAGCAGAGGTCTCAGCACCAGTGTCTGCATTTGTCAACCATGAACCGTTAAGACATTATGTCAGCATTATTTTCTAATGTCACAATGTACATAACAACTCTTTAAAAAACCTAAAGAGTACAGGTAAAACAAATCCCATACTAAAATAAAATGCTTTCTATGTACAGTCGAACCTCAGAGTTACGAACACCAGAATTACGAACTGACAAGTCAACCACACCCACCCACCCCTACCTACCTCATTTGGAATTAAAAATATGCAATCAAGTAGCAGCAGAGACAAAAAAAACCCAAACAAATACAGTGCAGTACTATGTTAAATGTAAACTACTACAAAAATAAAGGTAAAGATTAAACAAATATTTGACATGGTAAGGAAACTTTCTGTGTTTGTTTCATTTAAATTAAGATTTAAATTTAAGGAAACTTTCTGTGTTTGTTTCATTTAAATTAAGATTTAAATTTAAGGAAACTTTCTGTGTTTGTTTCATTTAAATTAAGATTGTTTCATTTAAATTAAGGTAAAAGCAGCATTTTTCTTCTGCATAGTAAAGTTTCAAAGCTGTATTAAGTCAATGTTCAGTTGCAAACTTTTGAAAGAACCATAACATTTTGTTCAGAGTTACAAATGTTTCAGAGTTATGAACAAATTCCATTCCCGAGGTGTACGTAACTGAGGTTCTACTGTAGTTAAAAGCTGTAAATCTCAAACTCGATAGACACAGATAAGAAAGGAACAGAGGAAACCTTGTAAAGAAACCCAAGAGCCTCCCATCCAAAATACAGAAAGAGTTAAATGCACATTCTGGTATCACTGACATCATTGTGCCTTTCCTTGTATCATAATTTAATCTCTCTAGGTTTGAGTTTTCCTTTCTCTACATTTTTACACATCAAAAGACTTAAACTGACACCTGTTGGCTCTTCCTGGCATAACAACACAATTCCCACTGCTATAGCTTCTACTTTGTCCACACTGCAGCTAATTGCCAATAGGCTTGCTTTGGTTTTACTTGCATTTCTTTGTTGGGTAAAGTGCTAACCATCCCTTTGCACTGAAAACAGTCTCATTTTCTTTACATCATGGCTGGATCGCCTTTGACTTGACACACCTTTGTCGTACCTCACTTCTTTTCAGATCAGCCCTGATTTTCCTACACTGCCTCAGAATTCCTTTGACTTTTTACCACAGCCATTGCCACAACAGACTTTGACTGACATTGCAAAGAAACTTGTGAGGACACTAAACTTTATGACAAGTAGCCACCACGCATACTCAGAGCCAGCTTCAAACCTTAAATAATATTCCAAACCAGGGATAGGTAAGGTTTAGGGGCTAATAAATATGTAATTCATTAAAACACAGCCATTTCTGATAGCCCTGTGTAAGTAGTCCTGGGTGGACAATATGTATGTTAGATGTTCCAAATTCATGTTAGCAATATGGAATTGAATTGATATTTATTGTGTGTTCACAGTATTCCTTGGAAGGTGTTGGCTATAGAACAGTGCACCAGTTTTCAATTACTAGGTGAAAAAGCAAAAATTACACTACCCCAAGACAGAACCTCTATAACCATAAAACAGAGACAAGCTGAAGATCCCAGGAAGTCCACTAAGGAACTTGTTACATCAAGCTAATTAACTTGGAAAGTGCTTATCCAGCACAGTGCTGGACACCAGTACAGAACTATAAGACAGATGGCTGGACAGGTGTTAGACTGTTGTGTCTGTGTTATAGTCTTCTTATAGGTCCTGATTCAGTAAAGCATCAGAGCATATGCCACCCTTTAAAATTAAACACATAATCAAGTATTTTGCTGAATTAAGGAAAATAGAGAATATGCCACTGGTGTATATGGATTTCTTTTTTAACCATTATTGCTTATAAACATAGGCCCCAACTCTGTGGGTGCTCCAGCACGGGAAAAAATTGGTGGGTGCTTTGCACCCATCGACAGCTCCCCACCCAGAAGCCCCAACTCACCTCTGCCTCCGCTCCGCCTCCTTCCCCTCCCCTGAGCGTGCTGTGTCCCCGCTTCACCACCTCTCTCCCAGCGCTTGACACTGCAAAACAGCTGTTTCATGGCAGCAAGAGCTAGGAGGGAGGGGGAACATGGCATGCTCAGGGAAGAGGCAGGGCCAGGGCAGGGATTTGGGGAAGGAGTCCAATAGGGGCAGGGACTTTGGGGGAAGGGTTGGAATGGGGGCAGGAGCAGAGTCAGGGTGGGGCTTGGGGGGGGGGGTCGAGCACCCATTGGTGCCAGGAAAAAGTTGGCACCTGTTGTGCTAGATGCTGTACATAAACACTGTAAGAATCAGTCCCTTTATAAAGGCAAAGCACACCTAATAAAACAACTTTCTAGAGCTCAAAAGAAATGAATACAAGATCAATAGAAAATTTAATACTTTTAATATAGCTCATTGTTAGATTCTTTTACATGTTTGTATCCAAGGAAGGTGTCCAGGTCATCTAGAAAAGCATCTTTATTTAAATAAGGGATTTTAACAAATTTAGAATATTAAGTTGAAATACAGTATGCAGAAACAATACAGTACGAGAACAGTACGGGACTGACCCTGAACTTTCTTCACTGGCAAAGCTTCCAATGAATGGGAAGATTAGGCAGGACTGGGCCCTATTAAAATGAAGACATGCTGTAATGTTTTAACTACTGCTCCATTCACCAGCATTTCAGATATCCTTCCTATGGACCACAGATCTGTTTTTAACTGGATCAATAACCAGAGTTCATGAAGAGTAACATTCTTGCATTACAATCATTTGCTTCACAAACTAGATCTTCATGAAAGGTACTTTCAGCCCTCTTAAAGCCTGATGAGAAGACATTAGTATAAGTATGTTTTTCACTTCCTCATAATTAGACAGAAGAAAAAAAGCAATATAAACTCATTTCTGGGATGTTCTGGTTGTGTTATATATTACAGAAAAAACATTCAGTATTTATAGTAGAGGAAACATGCCAAACTATAATTTCATTTTCCATCTGTGTTTTTAATAACATCAGTGCAAAAGGGTAACCAAACAAAACATGCTAGATATCATCCTTGATTGCCATATCTCTAGCACACATCTGCATCATCAATAAAGCCACAGCTGAACAAAGGTCCCGGAGTCTGGCAAACCCTGTGAGCAATCTGAGAGGCTGATGAGGTTCTGCAGGTAGAAAACATGCAGAATGAGGTCACATTCACTCCAATATATACGTGACTGTGCACAGTCAATTGCAGGATCAGGACCTGAAATTGTAACTGCCTGAGTTTTAAACGTCTTGCTCTGTTTTTCTTTTATTTTCTTTCCTTGCCCTCCCCTCTTTTGGTAAAATTCAGTATATTTCACCATTTCAGATCTGTAAAATATAATGAAAAACCCTTACTGTAATATAAGAGGTTGTCTTAGATTCAATCCTGAAGTCAGTTATTCAGGTAAATTCTCATTGAGTTCAATGGAAGAAGTAATCCCATTAAGTTTGGTGGAAGTTTTGCCTGAATAAAGGCTGAATAATGATTTCAGAATTAGGTCTTCTAATGAGTTACCAGAATTCATCCCCAATGAACTTACATACTGTCTGTATGCATGCCTGAGCTGATAGAAGGCTGTGCCAGGCAGATGATTCCAACTCAACCTACAAGGGATTTCTCACACTAGAGCTGACCACTTTGCTTATCACATATGCAGTCTGCTGCATCAGGGCATGCAGCAGCCACGAGTGCAGATGATTTTAGTGTATCTGAAGGTAATCCTTATGTTTTCCATTTCTGGACCATCTTCACTCACTGAAAATACACACACTGCTTACTTCTCGCAATACAGACTCATGGAGATTTGATCAAATTAGAGGGAGCTTTTCACATTGACTTGTTCTTTAAGAGATTTGGGATGATATTTTCATCTGGGAATAAACCCTGAAAACAATGGGCCACATCACCCATGAGGCCTTATCTACATTAAGTGAAAACAAAAAAACAAAAAAAAACAAAAAAAAAACCACTTCCTCTGTACTGCAACGGGAAAGCTTTGGGTTTGCAGTTCCTGTACAATACCTTGCAGACATACACAACAGCAATCCTAAGTGTTTTACAAGCACTGGTTGTAACTCAGATCCAGCTGAACTCATGCCATCTGCAGTGGTTTCTCCCACTGGCCAAAAAGCCGCAAATGCTGCAACTGTCAGCTCATTCAGTTCTTTTAACTCCACCCCACCCTCATATAGTACAGCAGTGAGGACCCTATACAGGGTGACCAGATGTCACAATTTTATAGGGACAGTCCTGATATTCGTTGTTGTGTGTTATATGGGCACCTATTAACCCACAACGTCATCCTGATTTTTCACACTTGCTATCTGGTCACCCTAACCCTTTAAGCAGATAGGCAGTTTCCATAATGCAGTGCCTAGCATTTGGAAGTTACCTGTAGGTCCCCCACAACCCACAGCAATGGCATTAAGCATTATGGAATAGTTGCTTCAGGAATTCCCAGGACTGCACTGATACAACCATGGATGCACCAATATAGCTCTGTCAAAAGGAAATCCCCACTGAAATGCTGCTAAACCATTGCAAGGGCAAGCAACACATCCAGATATTTCATGCAAATTGGTGCCCGCATAAGCTTTCCTCAACATAGTGTAGACACACCCAAAATGGGTGGGACTGGCAGACCTGCAGTTTCCATAGAACCAACCAAGGTGGCTGCTGCAGAAACAATGACAGCATCCGTGCCCCTGTTCTGCAAGCTTTATATAGTTTAAAAACTTCACTTCCAGCCATCACCTTCCTTTTGAAGATAACACCATGAGTCGTCTATATTTGGCACTCCATAGGAGGAAGGCCTCACTTTCTAAATGACAGCATTGTGCATTAGTGGATTATACAAAATTTACCATATATAAAACAATTTAATAAATTGGCTTTGCTTGGCAATCTTACATGAGCCACTGCGTATCAGCGTAATAGATAGATAACACACACGCACCAGAATCACAGAAAACAGAACATGTTTACATACGTACTGTGCTTTTGAGGATATCAAACCACTTACACTAATAGATTTAATACATTAATAGATTTAAAGCCAAAACAGACCCATTACAAATCGACAAGTCTGACTTCCTGTATACACATGCCATAGAATTTCACCAAGTGATTTTTGCATCAAGACCACAATTTCTGGCTGTGTTTGAGGATATATTTTAGAAAAAAATCCAATCTTGTTTTAAGCACCTCAATGATAGAGAATCCACCATGTTCTTAGGTAAGTTGTTCCAATGGCTAACTACCCTCACTGGTAAAATTGTGTGCCTCATTTCTAGTTTGAATTTGCCTAGTTTTGGCTTCCAGCCATTGGATCTTGCTACGCCTTTCTCTGCTAGATTAAAGAGCCCTTTACTATCAGAAATTTTCTCCCAACCTGATATTTGCTCTGGGGTCACTATGGGCCTGATTCTCCACTGCTGTCCCCCTTGTGTAGTGACTTACACCCATGCAAAGTGAGTGCAAAATTCTAACCAATCAGAACAGTACCGTCTGACGCTCATTTTGCACAGATGTCGGTGACAACACATGGAGCATGGCAACAAAGGACAACATGCCATATCTTCACAGGACTTGAAAAATTAATTCATCAGTGAAAAGTAGGGAACTTCGACAGGCAAGTAAATGGGTAGGCGGTTAAGCCATCAATCTCTGCACAAATTTGGATTTTTTTTTTTAAATACACAAAATTTCTAGACTTTATTAGTGACAGTACCCTTCCAAATGTGGACCACTGTGGTGGTGTCTTCCTGTCTCTGCAGGCAGAGACACAGCTCTGGGGCCTCCATTGTTTAGAGATTTAAGGAGCAACAGCGAGTGGAATTGACAAAATCTGGTCACAGTCACAGCTCTATTCAGAAACCTGTGGGTAGTAGTAAAATCAACAGGAATCATGTGAATTTCCCTTTGCTGCTGCTTAGGAAAGCTTTGAGGAGCAGATGCAGACATTGGAGCTATTCACAGGAAAGGAAGACCCCAAAGAGAGAGGCTTGAGGAGGGGCTGACTAGACTCTGAACCATCAGAAGACTCAGAGGATGAGGGGGAAAATGAGCAAAGAGAATGCTGCTTCTCCTTTCCAGCTATCAGGAGGAGGCAGAAGAGCTCTGATTTATCAGACACTTGCTAGGCAAAGGCAGGAGATGCAGCCCCCTCCCCCTTTTTCCTCCTCCCCCCACCCAGAGATGGAGCACAAAGAAAAACTGGCACCTTTGCATAGGATGATGGAATAGGGAAACTGGGGAAGTTTGGGGGAAGGCGAATGGAGCAGAACTGAGTGGAGCCAGGGGGCTGCAGCAGAGCTGATGAAGCTGGGGGGGGGGGTGGAGCAGAGCTGAAGGGGATAATGGGAATGTGGGGAAGGAGGTGGAGTGGAGCTGGAGGGGACTTGGGGGGCAGCTGAGAGATGGCTTGTGAGGGCTGGAAACAGGGCTGAGGCAGGTGGATTGGGGAGGGGGGGCAGGTGGAGAGCTAAAAGGGCCTGAAGGGGTGATTGGATTGGGGCTGGGGGTCAGTGAAGCAGAGGGCTGGAGGGTAACTGAGGGAGAGCAGGGGGAGGGGACGGGATCGGAACTGGGGGCTGTAGTGGGGGTGCAGGAGAGTGAGGAGATGGGAGGGCTGGACTATGGAGATGGGGAGTTAGCGGGGGAGCTGGAGATCTGGACTGGGCTGTGGGTGGGACTGGAGAGAAGCTAGAGGGCAGGGGCTGGATTGGGGCTGTGCGGGAGCTAGGCCAGAGCTATGATAAAGGGGAAGGAATTCAGGCTGGGAGCTGGGGCTGAAGGGGGCAAATTTCAGAATCAGGAAAGGGGCCCTTAACCGGGTCCTTTGCGGCCTTGATACACGACTGGCTCCACCTTCCAAACTGGTAGATTGAGTGCTGGGCTTCTCACCGGAGTGTTATCCCTGGACCTTTCACATGGCCAGGCACGGGGGAGGGAGGCGACAACTGGGACCAGAGCTGCCATGGAGGTACAAGACAACTGTGAGAGTGGGCCTGACCTCTTGAGGGTCCCACAGGATCTGCAGAGTTTATGGGTAGGTCCCATGTCCGCTTCAGGGGAGCAGAACCTGTCCCCCTGTGGAATGAGGTGGGGTAATTTCCATGAGTGGGTCCTCAGGGAGATTTCCTCTCCCATCCCATCTTGGGTGTGTCAAGATGCTGATTTCCATTTATCTGTAAGACGGCCACAGAACAGGCCCAGCCGGTCTTGGGGCTTTTCTGCTAGGCCTCGGCGCCAGCACTTTGAATATTTTGGCAGAGCACTGCACAGTTTGAGGCACACAACCTCATAGTGTAATCCATTGGCCAGGGTGTGTTACATATTCCCCTGTATGTCGGATCCAGAGGAGATGAGAGTCTTTTACAGCTCCCAGACACAGAGCCTGACCCTTTCTCTCAAGCTGTAGAGACTCATGCTTTTAGTTCTGGAGATCCCGGCTTCAATCATTGGTGTGTCAGCCAAGATAGCAGTCACCCCAATAGCATACAAACGATGAACTGGATGTGCGATCACAGTATTGCATGCTCTAAAGAAATGGGATATGTGGGGCTCAGAGAAGAGGAAGCCAGGGTGAAGGGCCAGTCAAAAGTGGGAGATTTCACAATGTACTCCAATGTGTGGATTTCCAGATATATCAGTTGCCACACGGGCTAATTACACTGAATCACTGCAAAGACAACTGTACTCTGGCTGAGAACCATTATGGCAAGTTTCAACCTGATGCGATTTATATCTCCAAGCAATAAACCAAGGAATGAAATATGGTGAATAAGGGAAATCACAACAGATCATTGATGTCTTTTATTTATTTTTAATATGAATTTATTACTCATGACAGGCACCAGACAGACCAGAGCCTGAACAGCTGAAAGAGCAGGGGCAAATCAAATGTCTCAATTTGTTGCACCAACATGTCTCCAATATGACACGGATGGTCCTCTGGTGATGGTGAGTAGCTCAATCTCTAGATCCGTCCAATCCTTGGGCTCTCTGAGGCATCAGACAAAGATGCCAACTGAGTTCTTGTGTTATGAACACTTGCCACTAATCTTATTTGACAGTCACCTCTAAATAGCAACAGTTTTTGGCCACAGCTAATGTGGCCTGGATTTTAATTCAGCCAAGATGTGAAAGGCTCCATATGTTCCTATCCTAACCACGTTAGCCGTCCAACTAAGTATTAGCATAATACATATACAAGGCCCTATACATGCATATACATACACAGTGTTCATCATTGTAAAATGTAAAAGCAATGTGGCAGCCTAAGATATGTCTAGATACCTTCTAAATACAGACAATACTGTAGCCAGATGATGAAACTCAGAACAAGAACTGGACAGCAGCACCACTCTGTTGCTAACAGACATAATTGGCTCTGTTGATGTGCATGTTCCTCTCACTGCTCCTTTGAATAATAAATTGCTTAGACAAAACACAGTCATAAAACTGTCCCCTACATACAGTTCTGCCCTCCGTTATTCGTGCACAACTTCACTAAAGCCGTTCTCTCACTGAACTCTAAGTGCCATATTCATAACTAGCAAATGTGGGTGCAACTCCACTGACTTCAGTGCAATTGTGCCTGCTATGAATTTGGCCCATTGGGTTTTCACTGGTGTAAGTGGGGGCAGACTTTGGTCCCGTAGGTCTCACTGCTTCGGAGAGCCTTTTCTAAAACAGTTATATATAAGAAAACTGGCATGTGTGAGATGACAGCCGCTGCAAAGCCAAGGAGCTATAGATTTATAAAACTCGCATACTTGGAATCGTATTCATTTGCCAGTCTTGGCTTAGATTGATGGGGAACTGAAGGGAATAAAGTTCTAATTAAAATTAAGTAATAAGTAATAATTGTATATAAGGACAGGAACAAAGAGTTTGCCCAGTGCCATTCAAGTCCTGTTACCACACAATTTGAAAAACATCCTGACAAGCTCATGGAATATGACCTAGTTTATAAAAGAAAACAATTGACCATTTGCCAAAACATTCCTGTGAAAATAAGAAAAGCTCCATTATCAAAGCTGTGAACTGTGTTTCCATATAGAATAGTCCCTCAGCTCAAACGATGGATAGGACAGAGTTCAGTAAAATAAAAAATGACACTTGTCCAGATAATTTTTTTTTTAAATATTGTGAAAGACTGCCACAGGGATACAAAAATGACTTTTCTTTTGGTCTAATTAAAGTAAAAAAAGACATCCCCAGATGTAGTGAGCTACCACCACACTTCTCAGGCGCATTGTGAGGTAAGAGGCCAATGGACCAAGATTCTCACATACTGTCACATCATTTTAAGAAGAAAAGTCTCATTTTGAGAGAGATTTTTAAAGAGAAGAAGAAAATCAATATGTACTTAGTTGCTTGTCAAGATCCCAGTGAAACTGTCAAAAAAAAAAACCAACCTCACCACAGCGAGCTTTGAATTTTCAGTGACCTTTCAAATTCTGCCACGTAATTAAGATAATACATACTGTAATACAATCAGAGTCACTTCAGACAACACACACAGGCACACACACCACATGCAGGATTTTTTTTTAAATATCGGTGTATTGCCACATGCATTATCTAGCAAAGACACTTAAAATATTAGGCTTTAATATGAATGACCAAAGACTACATTTTTTCCTAGTAATAAAAGTGATAAATGGGTAAAATGAAACTTACTGAAATAACACTTTACAAAAAGTGTGTCAGGATAAGAAATGCACCAGCTGAAGTTACTAGAATTTCCATTAAAGTCAATGGGAGTTTTGCCCTAGACTTCAGGATCAGATCCACTAATTGTTACTTTGAGGAAAGGTAAGAGCTGTTCAGTATTTTCTGGCTAAAATATTCTGAGTCCATCACATTAAAAAAAAACACCCTCACTTTAAATATTAACTGCATGCTCAATTGCCACAAACCAATTACAGGTGCTTATGGCCAAATTATCACAGAAGCAAGCTCTCCTACAAGTAAAACAAACCACCAAAATTAAGTAGCATGGATCTAAGTCACCCATGTCAGTTTAACAGTTATGCTCTCCTACAATCTCAGAGTATGCATTACAATTCAGTTCAAAAATATTATTTTTTCAAAACCAAGATAAAAACTGGCACTGGAGTTGGGGGATAGACTGTTGAGTGGCTGATAAGATGTTATGGATGCAACTTAGCAAGACCCTGCTAACCCGTAAGTCAGTGGCCAAACCTCCATTGAGTCCCATCGCATCAGGCTCTGACGGGGCGGACAGCTCCTACAGTATTATTTTGTTTTTAAATCAGGCACTCCAGCCTCGCATGTCTAGCACAGAAATGCTTAAATGGATCCATTTTTTGTCACACAGAGAAACACCACCAGAAGACACAGTAGTTTGAATAAGTAATAGTAATGGGATCCCTTCCCTCCAATTATTTCTTGACTGTAGAGACCAAAGGATAATATGTTATAGGTTTTTATTAATTCTGTGACATTGTGTATGTAAATTAGGTTAATGCCAACCTTTAAACCGACAGCATAATCTCAGGTGGTTCATTATTCTTTTAGTGGTAGATATCACTCTACTCAAGGACTATAATGACATTTACAACAGTAGTTTAAAAAAACATCAGATTCCCCTGTGCTAGAGAACCCCAGCACCAAGTATTTTTACAGGCATGATAAAAAAAAGAATACGCTGCAATCACATTTAACTAATATTCCAGGGGGAAATGTTTGCAGAAGTTCCTGTTCAGTTCCCTTACTTGAATTCACAGATCACATCGCACTGCACCTTCCTGTTAAAACTAATGCTAGAAAAAGCAACATGATTGCCCTAGGAGTATAGAAAAGGAGTTATTTTACCGCGGGATTTAGAACACCTTGGCCGTTTCTTACACGTTTCAGGATGGGGGAAACGCGTGCTGCCTTCGTTACATTAAATGTGAGCATTTCCCTAAGAGGCGGGCACGCGGAATACAAATCTCACGTTTGCATTTTTTTTAAATCGTCAACAGGTGTCTTTAACAGGCTTCAGGGTTATTTACACTAAGTTGTTTTTGGAAGCCGAGTCCTCTATAAAGACATCACGTTTCACGGCATCCCTTGCTCAGCACAAAGACCGCCACGACACAGCTGCAGTCCACTTTCACTACCCATGGCATCCCTGCAGCTCGGCGAGTATCAGCTCATGCAAGCAAGGGGCGGGGGGGAAATTACCCCAGCCAAGCAGAAACCCAAACACCTAAAGCGGCTCAAGACAGCAGACAAAATAGACAAACATCTCTCTAGCAGCACAAGATGGCAACCGGCACCTCCTCCGGGAGATCATCCGCCTTTGGTGGGGGTTCCCCCCCCCATCCCCTTTGGCTGAACGAGAAGGCATCCAGGGGTGGATGTGCGGAGAAACAAAAACATACATCGATCAAGACAACCGCTACAGTCACGCAGGAAGCAGAACAGGAAGAGGGAAAACCCCACTATGGCCCTCAAGTTATCAAAGTTGTCTGTGCAGCGATCCACTTCTGCTCGTCAGCTCCCCCCAAACCACCTCACCCCCTTCCCTAGACATGTTGTAACCCTGGGGCGCGAGGTTCTTGCTACCACCCATCCAGCCTGTGCCTGCCTCTCTCTCTCCACAAGAGTCCGGGCAACAACATCAGCAGCTCCCAGCAAAGTGCAGAGGCAGCAGAGCAGTCGCCTGCGTTGGGGGGGCTCTCTCCTCACCCCCAGGTTCAAATCAATTCCCCTCTCCCTGGCACACGGCGTAACAAGGGCAGGAGAGGGGAGCCTCTGCCGAGGCAAAACCCTGCTGGGGAAGGGGCACTCCACAGCCACGATTCACCATCAACCGAGCCTCAGAGGAGGGATCTCCAAGCAAAGCGACAGTGGGGGTGTGGGGGCCGGCCAGGGGCGCCCAACATATTTCCACTAAAAGGGGGGGGTGAGCCCAGTACCAAGCCCGAGGAACGAGCCCCACAATTACTTACAGTCGTTGGAGGCTGCAGCAGCCACTTACCATCATGTTCCCTTGCATTTTAGCGGTTTTTATCATTGGCTTTTCCTTCATGTTCGCCCTGCGCGTGAGAGTGCGAGCGGCTCTCCCAGAGTTACTTAATCCAGCGGCTCCAGCACTTTAGCGAAGAGCCAGCTCGCCCTTGCGGGGGGGAAGGGGGGTGTAGAAGATTATTGATAATTGCTCCCCCTTTGCAAAGGGAAAACAAGAAACGTGGGGGGAAGGGATCCTCAGTCAACACCCAGCAGCTTCAGCTCCTGTCCTGCGAGAGCTCCCGGGGAAACAGAGACACGCACCAGCACCAGCCCCATCCCCGCGCACACGCAGCAGGCGGCTATTGTGAGTAGCCGGTGCGTGATTTGTCTCGGGAGCGGGCTGGGACTCGGGGCGGGCGGGGGCGGGGGGGTCCGCGGGCAGGCGGCTCGCACCGGGGAAGAGAGGACGCGCCACTTGCATCAAGGTCCAGCACATCCAGCCTCAGCTGCGGGGGAGGGGCCAGCGATACGGAGGGGGGGGGCGGAGCATCATCCCGCCCCTCTCCCGGGGGGGCGCGCACGGCTTCAGCACAAACAGGAACCGCGCCGTCTGGCCCGGGAGCCGGGCCCGCCCCTCCCCGGCGTTAACTCTTCCCCGGCCGCGGCGAGGCAGGAAGTGGACCCGCCCGGCGGCTGCCCACGGGGTGGGGCTGTAAATCCTGCCCTCACAGGGGGGCCGGGGGACGCACGGCGCGTTGCCATGGTTACGCTCCCGTAGCCTGCCCCGCTGCACCCCCCCTCCGGCCTAGGCTCCTCTCTACGGGGCCACCCTGTCCCGCCTCCCCCCCACCCCCGCCAGCCGCGGCTACGTCCCCCGAGGCTCCCGGCCGCTGCTCTGGCTCCTCCGGCTGCAGCCGCATCCCGCCGGCTGCAGTCTAGCGTCCCCCGCCCGCCGCTGCGTCCTCCCCGTGCAGGGAGCCAGCGGCCCTGGGGGCCGGTGCCTGGCCTGCACCCGCCACCAGCCCAGCCACACCCCTCTGGCTGCCGCGGCTCTGCCCAAGCCCCGCGTGCTCCGTTCCGCACGCGGGTGCCTGCCTCTGCGCACCCACTCCTCTCCCCCACCCTTCCTCCTCGGGCTGCCCGGGCATTCAACCCCCCCTTTGCTCCTGGGCTCACGGAGAGAGGCAGGATTCAGTTACAGTCCAGTCACTCTCATGCGATGACCCTCCTGCTGCAGTTTTCTTCCACAGGTGCTTGTGGCAGGGCAAAGGAACCGCCTGTGGAGAGGGGCGATGACTCCTCAAGGTGTAGTGGGGTGGTAGGTTTTTATGCCTCCTTTATTAATAAAGTAAAACAAACCCCATCAATGTCTCTTTCAACGCTATTGAGAATAGGCAATTTGGATGATATACAACAGCAGAAAATTCAATGCAATCCTATTAGCATAAAACCTGAGGCTGCTTAACGCCGCATCAGAGAAAGGTTGGGATGATCATCTAAAAGGCTTTCCAAAAATGTCAAGGCTCGGGAGCAATGTATTGTGTGAGGTTTAGCCCTTATGTAGGCAGCAAGAGCGGGATTTAGAGAGGATGCAATTTGGGAAATGCAAAGAGAGGGGCAGAGACTGTCTAATTTCATAATGCCAAACGTGCCATTCTCTTGCTGTTACTCCTTGGTGCACCCACCAGTCTCGCCTCACTTTTTCATTTTTCTCTTTAACGTGGCCAGGGGCTCATGCTGTCACTACTTTCTCTAATGGAGGAAAGCTGGAGGTGACTCCTGCTGGACCTCGCCGTTTTTGCTCCTCACTAGACCAGAGGAGGGCGCTAGACTCAAGCTGGGGGCTCACTGGCTGACCTGCTCAAATGTTACTTTTAGGGGATGACAGTAGGTCATACTTTTTAAAGGTACAGTGTCCTGCTTCTGAAACATGTATCAGCTCTCCATTCACCAACCACCGCCCGTGACCATACGGTTGCATTTGGATCAGGATCTACACATTCCTGAACTAGCTCACATTTTAAAAATACCCTGTAGAAGAACAGCTCCTGCTCTCCCTCCCTCCTACCTGTGTAATTTGCTCAGTGGTGCTGTCAGGAACAGCAGCAAAATGAAACTGATACAACTACTCAGTGAAGTAGTCTGTTTAGGAGGAGCAAAATGGAACTGAATAGGATGCCATCAATTTCACTTTTCAGGGCTCTGCTGCTCCTTCTGATGCTGACAGATAAATATTGACTGCAGGAATAACAGAATGCATGAAATCAAAGGGGAAGGTAAAGACCCTGAAAAAAGAGAGGGGGGAGGGATAGCTCAGTGGTTTGAACTTTGGCCAACTAAACCCAGGGTTGTGAGATCAATCCTTGAGGGGGCTATTTAGGGATCTGGGGCAAAAATCCATCTGGGGATTGGTCCTGCTTTGAGCAGGGGGTTGGAATAGATGACCTCCTGAGGTCCCTTCCAACCCTGATATTCTATGAACCAGTGGTTAAAGAAGACTGAAACCAGAAGGGAGGAAGAAGCAGCATTTTTTGGGGGGGGGGATTGCTATTCATGTCAGGCACAGGAGGTAAAACTCCTCCTTTTAACAGAGGAGGAGCAGCTGCATGTCCCTATATTTCCCCTTTGCTTTAACCTCTGTTTGTAACTCACTTTGCAAAAAGGTTTGTACTCTGGACCTTTACCATTAAAAGCACAAGCTTGAGCTCAAAAAACTAAGGCTCCTAACTGGCAGCTGTAGCAAACTCATTAACTTCTTATGTGGACCAGCCAGGAGAGGAAGAGACAAACCCACAATCTCCTAGTGTGGGTTACAAACTACTTTGTTTCTTTCAGCTACCAAACTAGTTAACAAGTGACTATCCATCAACTGGACTGTTGGTTGGAAGAGGCTCAGATAGAAGCCTTTCTCCTACAATTTAGGATTCTCACATTTCAGAATGCTCAGAGAAACAGAGACATGCAAAAATCAAATTATCCTGTAACACTGTCAGAAGCCTCTCTCTGCTCTAGAGGATAACTCTCCAAAAAGAAGGGCTTGGTGGCACCTGGGTCAGTTTCTTATGGTTGGGAACTGCACATGGTGCTAGAGCTAACCCTGCCTGTCTGCCCTGCTTATATAGGAAGATTTACAAACATCTCACCCCTGCTTTGTTGATTTTGTTTGTTCAGTTGCCTTTATGTTGTAGGTGCTTACAGCTAATGTATGTTGTTCATTGTGACTGGAAGGTCTTCACTGTGCTCCCCGAAATCTTGCCTCCTGCTTTCTTTACTTCATTTTTATCAGGCTTTGTTTATTTCATCTGAGTGACTTATCTTCAGATGTTTTAATTATGTATGAAGACAGAGTATTTAATACATGCTTCATCATAGGTAGTTTCTATTTGCCTTCTGAATGATTTTATATACCAACAGAATCACTTACTAACTCTGGCAGCAGTCTCCCCCCGCCCCCAATCTCTCATAATGCAGCATATTGGTTTTGTCTGCTTACTCTTATTTAAGGTCTAATTTTATGTGTCTTTGGCATTGCTGTAGCAATTGCTTTGATTAAAAGAGTCTAGTTTGAAGTTGAGATTGCTGGCAAAATGCTTGGTTTCACTTCTGATACCATTCAGGTTTCTCCCCCTCCTGCTCCATTTGGCTAGCACTACTGCACTGTTGCTTTTCCATATTGGCCATGGATCTTACTCCCATCAGAGTTATCAACTCCAAGTGATATGGCAACAGACTAGTCATGCTCCAATATCATTACAGTATATATGTTTTCCAATGCTGTACAAAAAAATAGGAGTGGGTACATTGGGAAAAGAAAAAAATCCTTTACAAAACTGAAATTCCTGTCTTTGTGGCAAGTTCTGCTCCATGACTTCCTCTCCAACCCTCTCCCAGGTTGGGTAGGATGGCTTCAGAACTGAGTCAACAGCCTGTCACCAAAGGTTTATGACCCATAAGATGCAAAACACTGTCTGCTTCCCCCAAAGAAAGGCATGAGCAATTTTTTTTTAATTGGCCATCATAGTGCCTTCCACAGAGCCAGGAGGCTATTAAGTGAATTTGAAGAGATAGGTAAAACTCTTGACATGAGAGAGAGTCACCTGTATCATCGTCCAAGAGATTTTGGAATATTCTTTACTGATGAACACTTTCTTATGCCTTCACGTGTATCCGTTATGTTCCAAGAGGTTGCCAAGATTCAGGCTACTGCCTTTCCTGACACTGGCTGAGGATGCATCTATCTATTCAAATGTCATTGTAAGGCAAATTGTGTATAGCTCCAAGTGATACTTAGCTCTATTGGAGCAGGAATTGATGTTCATGACTCAGGCATGACAAGGTAGGTAGCTGGGAGCTGCATGAAAATGACCTGCCATTTTTCACTTCCAAGTTTGTTAAGTTTATGCTGTTAGTACACACTTGTAATAGGTTGAAAGAATTGTTCAGGACGTCTTGACTTATAAAGGGTGGAACATTTGCTACAGTGGCCATTGGCAGCGGTGGCTGTTTAGGTTTTAGGACCAAATGGTGGGAGCCAGAGGTTTTCCACAAAGAAAGTTAAAATGTGTGCTCAAAAATGCCTTCATCATAGCAGCTTGTGTCACTTCCCAACTACACAGTTAATGCCAATGCTATATAAACCATTATATAGGGTCAGAGGTAAGCTTTCAGAACAGGTATGGCTCTTATTGTTCCTTGTGGAGGAGCCCATTGCAATTTCACTTTCACTGGGGTTAACTATATACTTCAGTGGACTTACTCCTTCTTTACATAAGTGAAAGTGTTATTAGAATCAGGCCTTAATTGCCAGATTTCAAAGGGAGCCACTGGCTGCTGAGCACTTTGGAAGATCTACCCATACAGGCAAAGACACTTCTCAATGGGAGAATCCTACACTCAGAAGGATTTATATATAAACCTGAACAAGACTATTTCTCCAAACTTCAGCTACTATCATGGTAACAAATATAGCACCCTGTATGTTGTTGTTTTTATGGGTCTGTTTGAGAAACTGTACTTTTCTCACTTGTACCATAAATATTCAACTCAGTGTGGGTTTCATTATGATGGGGAGGACTATCTGGAAAGCAACAGAGATCACAAGAACTATTTCCTGTTCACGAATATTCTGTTTAAACCTGTGATGAACAGGGATGGGAGAACTTGTTTTGTCAAATACAAACCCACTGAATACAGTTGAGGCTGGAAAGCAACAGAGATCACAAGTACTAATTTCAAGACTTAATTTCAAACAGAATATTTAATGTTTGCATAGCAGAGACTTTCATTTGTCCAGGGTATTTTTTATATATATAAGGCAGTGGGACAATTCACCAGTCAGTGTATTTAAAAACCAATCACAAGAGCATCAGGATTTCAGTCCCATTCTTAAAGATAACCCTTTATTTTCTCCCAAATAAAACAGTTTAATGTAAGTGTCACATATAAACGATGTCCTTTTCCCTTACCCAAGGGTCTCCTGCAGTAGCCTACTACCTGCAGGTCTCACTCCACAGGCCCTCTGCTTGCAAGTTAAGGAGAGTCTTTCTGCTCCCTTCTACTGAAGCTTTCCTCCAGAAAACTTGCTTCTAGCCTGCTCCCTGCAGGGCTGAACTGCCCTAAGCTCACTGCCTAGCAGTCAAGGAGAGGCTGAAGGTTCTCCACTTCCTTCCCTGAATTCAGCCTGCCCTTTATATGCCAGCAGGCCTGTCTCTGGGTCACAGTGTTCTACCACATGACCTCTGGGTCTTATCGCTTTCATCTGGGAAGGTGGGCTGAACATGCGACAGGGTGCAGCTGTTGAGCCCCAACCCCCTAGAGGGCCAGCTCTCACTTTGACAAAGGGGACCATATTTTGTGAAATGTGAAAACATTTAACAAAAAACAAAAGTTTAAAAAATAGTTTTAAAAGTTTTGTGAAATCCAAAACACCACCAAGTTTTTCCATCCCAAATGGTGACTCTATTAACATCTATTTGGCTGTAACACCATCTGGAAACATGATCGTATTTTGACAACACTGTGGGGAGGGAGGGGGAACCACCATTAAGAGCTTGCCTGCTTCAGGTTATCAGTAGAATCTGCCTTACAATTGGTTTACCATATTAGGGAGAATTGTGATCAATAAAACAACACGCAGATGTCAGATGCTGGAAATAGTTGGGAGTAATACTGCATGGCAGGGTGGATAAACACCAATGATACTTTTGAAAAAAAATCCATTTTATTTTGTTATTTATTACAAGTTTTTCTTTAAAAATAAACCTGTTAAAAATGAAATCTTAATTTCACACAAAACATGTTAAGGCCTAAACTACTTATAATTTAATTGTAAAGGTGAAACATTATGATTAGAGGTTTATGTGTCCTAAACATTTAAGATTGTTTTGTTTAATAAAAATGAATTGAATATACTGTATTGTGTTTCATTAAATTCCAGTTACCATCCTAATGCAGCTAGACACAAATCATGAGCAAAAAGTTAAATTATCTAGTAAATAAGAAATATATCACTCAACATTTTCTAACATACTAAAATGTACAAACAAGAATCTGAAAATATTATTCATTATGATTGTTTAAATAAATGTATATAGTTATAGTGTACTCTTCCAAGTACCAAAAAGATGTCCCAAATCTACTGCTGATTTACAACTAAATAGAGCCTTTACATGTTTTAATGGTTATATCAACCAATGAGAATGCACCTTTCTTTAGACAATAACTGAAGTATAAATGGAAAAGTTGATTGAAGTTGGTGATTTAAATCAATCCACCCTGCAAGGAAATAATGGAGACCTTGAACAGGACATTAGTATTGGACCCTGGCCGCAATGGATAGCTAGTAGCTGCTACAACCACGTATATACACACTATTGTAACTAGCATGCTTTCCCTCACCAATATGGGTCAATTTGTAGCATGGCTTGGCTAAAATGGTTCTCAGGCTACTCATCTACAACCCCAACCTGCTTCTGTTGAAGTCAAAGAGAGTTTCGCCATTGATTGCAATGGGTATGGGATTGGTATCCTAGGGGAACTATACCACAATATTCTCACACAGTTTTCAGAGGAAAACAAAATTGCTTATCCATCATGGAGAAACAAGTAGAATTTCCTGCAAACTGATGTATAACACTAACATTGATAGGATTAACATAGCTATAGAAAATACTTAACAGTGACCTAAACTTAGCCAATTAATTTGCAAGTTGCAGGGACCCCATTGCAGAGGATGGTAAGATCCCTTAGGAACTGGCTAGTAGATAGCAAGACTGATACATAAAAAAATTCAGAGTTTTGATAAGGGATCACAATGCATTAGAGGCACAAAGTGAAATAACACTACAATAGAACCTCAGAGTTATGAACATCTGAGTTATGAACTGACCAGTGAACCACACGCTTCATTTGGAACCGGACATACGCAATCAGGCAGCAGCAAAGACAAAAAGAAAAAGCAAATACAGTACAGTACTGTATTAAACTTACTCAAAAAGAAAGGGAAAGCACCACTTTTGTTCTACATAGTAAAGTTTCAAAGCTGTATTATGTCAATGTTCAGTTGTAAACATTTGAAAGAACCATAACATTTTGTTCAGAGTTATGAACATTTCAGAGTTACGAACAAGCTCCATTCCTGAGGTGTTCGTAACTCCAAGGTTCTGCTGCATTAGAATCGATAGACCCTAGCACTCTGTTTAGTCAAACAATGAAAGAGTCATCACATCTGTAAAAATCAATTGGGTATGTATTAGAACTGTACCCGAGCCAAAGCCATGGATTGGAACACCCTCACTGTTTAGAAGGTTTTAGAATCAAAGATCTAATCCAGTTCTGAATTTTGCTGCTTGCCCCTATGTTTGTAACAGGCCATATCAAAACACAAAACCATCCTAGATCCAAATACCCCTAATCCTTGATAGTTCAGGATTTGTGCCAAAATCTTGTAGCATAGACCCATATCTAAAATGTATAATAAAAGGCCCCACTGGGACCTCTTTACAGTATTGGCTGATGCGGTTCAGTGCCATCTTGTGGACACCACATGTATCTAACAGGAAATTAGAGGGGAAGAAGAACTTGTAACAGGAAGTTCAGAGGTAAGGTGTAGAGTAGAAGGAGACATGCAGACAGACTAGGTTTAAATGTTTCCTGAATCATTCAGTTAATCCGGTTTAGTCCATTATGTTGATATAATTGTTAAATAAAAGTATTTCATTGACATCTTGGACTCCCTGCTGCCTCAAGAATACTAGAACTGATCTGTACAGTGGTCGCTATTAAGAAGTCAACATTTGCCAGCAGCTACTGCACAGTGGGCTATCCCTCACAGTTAGAATATAAAAAACCTCTGTTAACCCAGATACTACTATGTCAACAATTTTGAATTTTCAATGGCAATATGTCTTAGAAAAACTGATCTTCTGAATGCTGATTAATTTATCTTATTGTATCCTATCACACTAAGTTATAGGCATATTAGCTGCAATATTGTTAGCATTCAATTACTCCTTCCCCTCATTCTCCACCTCCTTCCTTTTCTTTAGCCTCTTCCTTCATTTCTCATAATTCCAGCTTTATTAAAATGTGCTTCCCAAAAAATACAGAAGCTATTTCATTCAATGACAGGCATTACTTAGATACCTAAAATGCTATGAAAATTTACTGTATAAGAGCTGAAAAGTTACTGCACTGGAAAAGGGTTACTGATGGTCTGTTTGAGGAAGTACGGTACTTCCTTAAGGGAATAACCGGACAATGTATTTCTCATTCTTCAAAGTTCTGCTTGAAAATCTGTGGGGAGCCTGAAAGCCTTTAAGTTTCGCTTATTGACTCTATTCAACCACTAAACGTACATACTTGTGCTTTGATGTCTGGGTTTTAGACAACACAGGAATTGCTAGATGAGATCTGAAATTGTTTGAGTGACTTCACCCACATCTCTTACTTAGCACCTGTTTGAAATATAAACCTTTGCCCTCACATCAGTTTGGGTTTGCAGGAGAAGGTACAAAGAAGGTTGAAAAAGCACTTTGTGCCCAGCTTTTGAGATTGGAATGGAGGTGACTGCAGTTCAGATCTGATTGAAGTTAGTAAATAACATAACTCCCACAAAAACAGATTAGGACTGAGGTTCTCACACTGTGCCCTATGAAGCACTTGCTGTGGTCTGCTTTTGCCATGGATTGCGGGGTGCTGAGGTCACATTATGTAGAACTACAACACACTGCATTTTTTCCTGTACCTCTGCCTACTTCTCAGCTAAAGCACATTCCAGAGCTCAGTCTTTCCAGGACTTTAAAAGAAAAGTATTACACAGAGTTAAACACCGAGAGAGAGAGAGAGAGAGAACAAGAACTTCTTAAGGATTCTCTCTCTCACACACACACACACAATCCTCTGCCTGTAACCAGCATTTGAAAACTTTTTCTTAAACAACTATTACCCACTAATTCACTTGGTGTTCCCCACACAGATTTCCTCACTTTGTTGCTGTTACATAAGTACCTCCTGCCCCTCCACTCCAGTCTTCTTACAGAGATGACTTCTCAGTCTCTGCAGTGTGGAATCAAAAATGCAGTGCATGTGTGTGACAAAGTGGGACTGTTCTTAATGTGTTCTCTGAATACTGTGTGGGTGCCTCAGTTTCCCCTATGCATTTCTTAAGTATCTAGGTGGTGGGATAAGGGTGTGCGATTGTTGCAGAACCCTAGAGGGCAGGGGTGTGCAAGGGTCAACTGATGGCCTGGGCCCCTCCCCTGCAAAGGTGCCAAATGAAGGTGTTGGAGAACAAAAATCAAGTGACCTCCTGGCCCAGGAAAGAGACAAAGGGAGAGGAGGGGCTGGAGAGTTTCAGTTTGGAGCTGGCTGGGGAAATGGAGGGGGAGGCCAGACAGGGCTCTGGCCTCCCCTGGCCCCCCAAGATGGTCCTGACTAAGGGAGTCCTGTTGTCTATACCTGCAAAACCTGTCTTGAACTGTGTTCCTGTCGTCTAAATAAACCTCCTGTTTTACTAGCTGGCTGAGAGTCATGCTGAATCGCAGGAAGTCGAGGGTGCAGGGCCTTGTCTCCCCCAAACTCCATGACAGTGTGTGTCACCCAGATTCTTCAAAGTCAGAGAAGAATGGCAGCCCCAAAGTTTCCCTCCAGACTCCTCAATCTCCTCAGCAAAAGCAGCCCAAAGATCCTCACAGCTAGCAGCAATTCCAGTCCTGATATCAATAGTCTGCATGTCCTCAGCTTCCTGTGAGACAGGGAATCCACAGTCTGGATCCAAAATAGCACAGGCTCTGGGATGCTGTTCTCACAGCAAACAGACCTTGGTCCTATGTTGCTCGAACACCGAGTCCAAAGGGCTGTCTCCAACTGCACCAGCTGGGGCTACCTCCCCATCTGTGGTATCTGCCAGGGCACAGCCCCTGCTCCCTACTTGGCCTCCCAAGGATGTCAGCCTCCTCTCCACCCAATGCTGGATTGTATGTGGGGGTATCTTTATATAAATATGTAATATGTCTTGTGTAATTTGGCATAGAGGGGGAGATGGATTGGAGAGGCTAGGACCTCGGAGGGATGCCACACCACTCGGATGGTGGGGCAGACTGGGTTAGAGCTTCCTGTAGTTAGATTTTTATTCTCAATAAAAAGAAATGAAATGCGCAAAAAACCCAAACCCCTCCCCTTATTTATAACCTTTCCCCCACTGAGCGTCAATTGACCCAGCTCTTAGATGGCGGATGCATGGAACCTGCTAGATTCTTTGCCCTTAATGGAAACCCTGTGCACAGCTTTAGAGACAGATATTGAGCATGACCAGCAACTACCACACACCCCCTCCTCTAGAAGCTCCTGAGCCCTTCAAACTAAGTGCCCTGCCTTGCTCTCTACAAGTGCAGAAGCAAAGAGAATTCAGCAAAAATCCATGTTTCCTCTCCACTGCTTTTCTACCCTCTTTAGACTCAAAACAAAACAATATCAAGTGTTGTAGTACAAACATGTGGGTTATGCTCACATAGTGCTGATTTTTTCTCCACGTTTCCAGCTGCTAAACTCCAAGAAAAACTAAAAAAAATATGGAATATTTTCCAAATGTTACGCTTCCATGCATGAACTTGCTGAAGTTGCCACAGATCCATGATGTGATGATGAATGGGAGAAGAGGTGTCTATGAAATCATTTCTGTATGAAAATATGGTCCCCTTTATATAAACATTTGAGACCCCTAGGATTGCTCTAGGACTCTTGGGAGTCAGGATCCATTGCAGGGAGCGGGGGATTAGAAGGGATACAGGAAAACACTAATCTAAATATAATCACCTTTTGAGTAGCTTGCTGTTGAAAGTACTTGATAATCTTGGGGCTTGTCTACACTTGAACTGCTACTGCTGTGCCACTGTAGCAGATCAGCGTAGACACTACGTACTCTGACAGGAAGGGTTCTCCCATCCCCCTCCCCAAGAGGCAGTAGCTTGGTCGACAGAAGAATTCTTCCATCGACCTAGTGCTTCTACACTTGGGATTAGGTCGGCTTAACTACGCCACTCAGCGGTGTGAATTTTTCATATCCTTGAGCAACGTGGTTAAGATGACAATTTTCTAGTGTAGACCTGTCCTTAGTTAACATTTTCCTCTGGCTCTGCCGTGGAAGCCAGATCACTGAGTTTCCATAACATATGGAAGCTCACATACAATTTTTGCTAATAGATTTTAAATACAGAAGGGGCCATTATGATCATCTAGTCTGACCTCCTGCATAACACAGATCATAGCATTTCAGCCAGTGATTCCTGCACTTAGTCCAACAACTTGTGGTTGATCAGTATATTCTTTAAAAAGACATCCAGTCTTGATTCATAAGACTCCAAATAATGGAAATTAGCTATATCTTTCGGTAATCTGTTCCAAAAGTTAAGTATTCTTACTTTTAAAAATGTGTATTTTATTTCCAGTTTTAACTTTGCTAATTTCAACTGCCAGCCAATGGATCTTGTTATGCCTTTGTCTGCTAAATTAAAGAACTCTATATTATCAAGTGTCTTCTCCTGGTGTAGATAGAGGTCTTCAAAAAAAAAATCAAAATTATTAAACGCACAATGTCCAACATGAAAACATTCACTATATTCAAAATATAACATGCTAAAAATACAATTATTAGAATTTTTATTAGTAATTGAAATAAAATATTAAAATATTTTATTTTAAACATGGGAAAGTTTGTTATAGCAAATGTTCTATGTTAAAACATTTCAATTCCAGTCCTGGTCTGACAGTTGAAATTATCTGATGACAACTATGTTGGAAAAGCAAAACACACTGAAGTCCCTTTTCACTCAAATGTTCAATCACGGCAGCAATTCCTGCCAAGTTGGAAACAAATCACTTCTACCATTACTAGCTTGACAAAAATTGATGGAGAATCTAACATATTGCCACAACTATGCCAAATGCTCTGGCTCTGCTGAAGTGTTTTGTCATTTAATTATATCATACAGAATCTAGCCCTAAAACTTAACTTTAAATATACGATAACACTGTGGAACAAATTACCTGCTAGTATAAAGTGGCACCACTCAACTGAGTAAGCTGGAACTGAGTTTATATCTGTAGAGGATTTGACCCCATGCATGAAGATTTATTTTAATACATATGCTAGTTACATGGCTTGTGGCACATCGGATGTGTTGATCTTGGTATAAGCTAAAAAAAAAATTAACACTTGAACACTGTAGCCTTAGACATATAAATATACTGAGGATCACAAAAACAAAATTATTTCATTCATGAAATTATATAGGCATTTTCAGGAAGATAATTTAACGCTTGCCAATTCCCATTAGTTTTTAGTCAGACTCTCTATCCTAGAAGACCTAGTGTCTGCCTTACATTTAGAACATTCTAATTTCAAATCAGGTCAGGCCTGTGTTTTGACAAAAAAAAAAATTCTAGATTTTTTTTGTTACATGGATAATTAAATCATCACTGTTAATTATCTAAATCAGCCAGAAACAGCCTGCACCTGACAAAAATGTTTCAATAAAATAAAGCTATACTGAATTGTATTACATTTGAATACATGTCCAAGCTGACATAAAGCTAGTTAATGCATTTTGAACTAAAGAATTTTAAATTCTCTTTACATCTTTGTGTACAATGCTAAATCGTTTTGCTGCTGGGCTGTCTCTTGTTTCCCCCTTATCTACAATTTTTTTCTTCAATTTTAAGTGCCATTGAAATCAATGCAACTCCAAGTTTTGGAACACTAGAGATGCAGTCTACCTACATGGACCTAGTACAGTACTGCCTACTTCCATCCCATGGAATTTAATGGCAAAACTTCCATTAACTTCAAAGGGAGAAGATCAGCACTAGCATGGTCCAGTGGATAGTGTCCTGGCGTGGGACTACGAGACCTAGGTCCTATTCCCTGCTCTAACATTAACCTGCTACGAGACTTTGGGCAAATCACTTTACCTCTCTGCATCCCTTCCATCTCTTGATCCTTTATTTCCAGTAAACTGTAAACTCTGAGTCAGGGATTTTCTTTTACCATCTTTTTTACAGTGCCTAGTGCCTATAGGGCCCTAGCCTCTGTTCTATAATACAAATAAAAGCAGAATATTTCTTTTTCTAATGTCAGTTAGAGATGGATGCAAACTTAAATCCCTAGCTCTGAACACCCACATACTTTTGGGAGGTATGGATTAAGATCTGATCTCCTTGGGCAGGTTCAGATTCTATGCAATGTGACAATTATGGCCCAGTGTTGCTCCCAAGGAAATCAATGCAAGTTTTAACAAGATTAATTAGATGAAGGATTAGGCACTATGCCTGCCAGTTTTGGGCTCAGAGAATGAGGGTTAATCCTGCATGGGACTGTGTTTTCATTAAGTTCTGTATCTTTTGGACTTGCACATAATTACATTTTCTTCCTTTACTTTCTAAATGCAGTGGAAGTGATATCTGGGCACAATCATTTCAATATGGGTAAAGAGTTGAGTATGACTACAGCAGAGAACGAATTTTATAAAAGGTTTCTAACCCTCTAGGTGGTCCCATCAGACAACATATGGGTTATCGTGACCCTCTTTCTATACATCTAGGTTCTTATATGGCCCCGATCATGTTAATGTCCAAGTACCCCACAGTCTTTAATGTATTTATCCTCACAGAGGTCTCTGTGATGGAGGGAGGTGCTATTATCTCATAAATGGATATGAGATATGGATTCCAAACCATGAATCAAATCCTGCTTCCCTTACTCATGCAAGAAGTTCCATTGACTGCAATGATATTTGGCAAATTCACTGACAGTATTCACCTGTGTGAAGTGAGCTGGAACTAGCTGTGACTCTTGTTTAAATTAGCCATTTAAACAGATAGACCATGATCTAACTTGGCTCTTCACATATCTAACAGTATCTACAAAGAGACTTTCTCTCTCTAATTCATTAATTTATTACTCATGCTACCCCTTGTCTAGGTGTTTTACAGACAGGTATTCTGAGCCCCGCTCCTCCTGCTTTATGTTATTCTTCTGGGGCATAGCAGGAAGAGAACTAGCTTAATCAACTATCTGGGAATTCCCCTACACAGAGAGGCTTCTGGGCAGTGTGGATTCACAAAGGCCCAATCCACCCCTTCTTTAATATAAGGGAGCATATCAGGGATCCGTGGAGGGAAAGGGGACATGGCCAGGGCCGGCTGCAGGGTTTTTGCCACCCCAAGCAGCAAAAAAGAAAAAAAAAGTCACAATTGTGATAGCTCTACCTCTGCTGCTTCAGTCTTCGGCGGCAATTTGGCAGCCCGTCCTTCGCTCCAAGAGGGAGTGAGGTACCTGCCGCCAAATTGCTGCCGAAGAGCTGGACCTGCCGCCCCTTCCCTGTGGCCACTCCAAGCACCTGCTTGCTGGGCTGGTGCCTGGAGCCGGCCCTGGGCATGGCTATGCTCTGGCTATTCTCCATTTCCCGTACAGCCCGTTGGGGCTGTGGGCAGGCAAGCACAGCATAGAGCAGTGGTTCTCAGCCTTTCCAGACTACTGTACTCCTTTCAGGAGTCTATGTCTTGCATCCTCCAAGTTTCACCTCACTTGAAACTACTTGCTTACAAAATCAGACTCTAAAAATACAAAAATGTCTCAGTACACGATTACTGAAAAATTGCTGACTTTCTCATTTTTGCCATAGAATCATAAAATATATCGATTGGAATATAAATATTGTACTTACATTTCAGTGCAATACTTGAGTCTGTTTTTCACTTGTGAGCATTGTCTGAAGCTGGAGCCCTGGGTGGAGGAGCAGCTAAAGCCTAAGCTCTGATACCTGGGGCTGAAGCATATAACCTAGGTTTGTGGGGCCCCCTGAGGTGTGGGGCCCCAGGCAACTGCCCTAACGCCAGCTCTGCACTTGCAACTCACCTAAACCCATCCTGCGACACCCCACCCCTGCGTTGAGAAACACCGATCTGGATGAGGTGAGTTCCCCCTGGAAGACCTCTGCATACCCAGGGGTATGTGTACCCCTGGCTGAGAACCACTGGCACAGAGCAGCCTTTGAGCTGCTGTAATTTATGCCAAGGACCAAATTGGCTGCGGCCATTCCCAGAATCCAACAGATGACAAAGATTTTGCACAGTCACTTTTGCCCCAAGCTGCCCAGAGCTCAGAATCAGGGCCAAAATCACTGGCCTGAAGAGCATTCAAATTACACTAACAACGGACAAATGAAGAACAGGGACTGGGATGTAATGAAAAGCAGACTGATTGAATGGTGTGGGGTTTGGATGTGCTTTGTTAGTTCTGTGGAGTTTGTCTGCATTATTTTATTTTGGATTTCCAGTCTAATTTGTTCAAATTGTTTTGCTGAGAAGAGTAGGACTCATGGGATGTTTTGGACATTGGTTGCTTGTATAAGTTTGTGTGTGGCAATATAGCTACAAACATGTAAATGTAACTTAACTGCATTACTACATTAACTATAAACAGTAACAACACAGCCTGCCAGGCTCATAATTCTAATTACACAGTGCATCTAAATTAACTCAGCCAAAGCAAAGCACCTTCATTTTCTCCTATCATATCTGAAAAACAAACCCACATTTATTAAATACCAGCATGCAAAATTGGTATAATTTAGAATTTATTAAGTATTTAGAACAGGGTGTAAGGGTGGAACTGGTCAAGAACTCTTCCCCCCCCTCAGAAATTTTCGACAAAAATAAAACATTAATTTTCATCTACAAGTCTTTTGTAGAAATATTTTGATTTGTAAATGCAGACACTTTGTCTCCTAGGAGTCATAGTTTGGGTTCCTCATGTTTGCATTCTCCTCTATAGGCCTGTCCCCTTGATTAGATTACATTTTCCTGTAAGAGAGGGGAGATGGCTTGTCATAAGAGTCTGTGGCCAGGGTGCACTATGGGAGATGTAGTCTGAGAGGAGAGCTTGGACTACAGAAGAGAATGGAAACATGAAGCAAATGAACTATAACTGCCATGAAGCATCTTGGTTACATTTCTAAATTGAACTATTTCAGTTTTCACCAAAAAATATTTTGATTTTTTCATTAAAAAACCCAAAATTTTCCTGTGGAAAGCATACACTTTTAATGAAACATTTAAGTCAGTCAACCCCCCAATTTTTCACTGAAAAACAGTTCGACAAATATTTTTTGAGCAATCCTACACTAAGGGTCTGATTTCTTGAGCGCTGAGCACTCTGAGCTCCAATTTACTTCAGTTGAAGTTCCATGGACAACTGAAAAATCATGTCCTAATCCCTCACAAACAAGACTAAAAAGTGACTTATGTAAATAGCAGTTGCATACTTACACCAGGAAAGCGATTTCCTCCTAAGAATAACTGTACAAAGTGAACTAACCTAAATTATCATTTTTTTTAAAGTCATACAAAATGTAGAAGTAGAATAGCTGGTTTCTAGAATAAATTAGCAACAGATACAAAATGTTGTCAAGGCTGATTCCCCTCTCTGGTACTTCGAGTGCAGAAGGTGGGGGCCCGCAAGGATTCTAAAAATTAATACTGGCCACTCCAGGCTTGTATTAAACTCCCAAGGTTACAGCTTTTCTCTGACCTTAGATTGATAGATGCTGCCACCACCCAAGTGTAAAAACCCCTTTGAGAATCCAGGAAGGCATACTTGGGAATTCCTTCCTGTGGGTACTCTCAAGCCCTTTCAAGCGCCCCTCCCCCCTGGGAAGAGCTGAGAAAGAAAACAAAGGAAATCAGCTGTTGCCACCAGCTAATTAAACATGCACAAACCTTTTAGGACACAACATCCAATACTGTTTTTTGAAAAAGGTAAATTTTATTAAAAACAAAAAGAAAAGAAATACATTTGAAAACTCAGGCTATTGCTAGATTCCAGTGCTTCACCACCCTCCTAGTGAAAAAGTTTTTCCTAATATCCAACCTAATCCTCCCCCACTGCAACTTGAGATCATTATTCCTTGTTCTGTCATCAGGTACCACTGAGAACAGTCTAGATCCATCCTCTTTGGAACCCCCTTTCAGGTAGTTGAAAGCAGCTATTAAATCTGCCCCTTCATTCTTTGCTTCGGCAGATTAAACAATCCCAGTTCCCTCAGCCTCTCCTCATAAATCATGTGCTCCAGCCCCCTAATCATTTTTGTTGCCCTCCGCTGGACTCTTTCCAATTTTTCCACATCCTTCTTGTAGTGTGGGGCCCAAAACTGGACACGGTACTTCAGGTGAGGCCTCACCAATGCTGAATAGAGGGGAATGATCACATCCCTCAATTTGCTGGCAATGCTCCTACTTATACAGCCCAAAATGCTGTTAGCCTTCTTGGCAACAAGGGCACACTGTTGACTCATACACAGCTTCTCGTCCACTGTAACCCCTAGGTCCTTTTCTGCAGAACTGCTGCCTAGCCACTCAGTCCCTAGTCTGTAGCAGTGCATTGGATTCTTCCGTCCTAAGTGCAAGACTTTGCACTTGTCCTTGTTGAACCTCATCAGATTTCTTTTGGCCCAATCCTCTAATTTGTCTTGGTCCCGCTGTATCCTATCCCTACCCTCCAGTGTATCTACCACTCCTCTCAGTTTAGTGTCATCTGAAAACTTGCTGAGGGTGCAATCCACGCCATCCTCCAGATCATTAATGAAGATATTGAACAAAACCGGCCCCAGGACCGACCCTTGGGCACTCCACTTGATACCAGCTGCCAACTAGACATGGAGCCATTGATCACTACCCATTGAGCCCAGTGATCTAGCCAGCTTTCTATCCACCTTATAGTCCATTCATCCAGCCCATACTTCTTTAACTTGCCGGCAAGAATACTGTGAGAGACCGTATCAAAAGCTTTGTTAAAGTCAAGGAATAACACATCCACTGTTTTCCCCTCTCCACAGAGCCAGTTATCTCATCACAGAAGGCAATTAGGTTAGTCAGGCATGACTTGCCCTTGGTGAATCCATGCTGACTGTTCCTGATCACTTTCCTCTCCTTGAAGTGCTTCAGAACTGATTCACTGAGGACCTGCTCCATTATTTTTTCCAGGGACTGAGGTGAGGCTGACTGGCCTGTAGTTCCCCAGATCCTCCTTCTTCCCTTTTTTAAATATGGGCACTACATTAGCCTTTTTCCAGTCATCCGGGACCTCCCCGGATCGTCATGAGTTTTCAAAGATAACGGCCAATGGCTCCGCAATCACATCTGCCAACTCCTTTAGTTCCCTCGGATGCAGTGCATCCGGCCCCATGGACTTGTGCTCGTCTAGCTTTTTAAAATAGTCCTGAACCACTTCTTTCTCCACAGAAGGCTGGTCACCTCCTCCCCATGCTGTGCTGCCCAGTGTAGTAGTCTGGGAGCTGACCTTGTTTGTGAAGACAGAGGCAAAAAAAGCATTGAGTACATTAGCTTTTTCCACATCCTCTGTCACTAAGTTGCCTCCCTCATTCAGTAAGGGGCTCACACTTTCCCTGACCTTCTTCTTGTTGCTAACATACCTGAAGAAACCCTTCTTGTTACTCTTAACATCCCTTGCTAGCTGCAACTCCAAGTGTGATTTGGCCTTCCTGATTTCACTCCTGCATTCCTGAGCAATATTTTTATAAGTGAATAATTTCACTTATTCAAAATGGCCACCATCTCCAAGTACTGTCAATGGGTCTGAAGCCAACAAGATAGGCACCACCTCCCTGTAGCCTGTCTGTCTGTGGAAGTGAGGCTTCCGTTAATACAGCTAGCTTATCACCTTCCACTGTTTCAATGGATTGAAGCTTGTGCCCACAGGCTGCCTCTTTATGGTTCAGGGGATGAGAGAAGACATCATTGACACTGTGAAAGGTTGATGGGGAGAATGAGGGTGTCCTGCAGGGAGAGGAGATAGATTTAGGGGTGTAGAGGAATACGTTGCAGGAGGTAGGAGGATAGCGATAGGATAAAAGATGGAGGGATTGAATGGCAGCTCCTCCAGCCTGGTGGTCATGGCAGATCAGGAGAGTCCCCTCTGAGCAGCCAGGGGAAGACAGTGTTGCCTATCCTCACAAACTGATGAATCACAGGATTTTGATGCCTGCAGGAGGAATGGTTGTGATGGCATGAAAACCTCCTCCAATCCCATGATTTTCAGGACTGGGGAGAGCTGTGTGGGAAAGCCTCAGGACTGAGGACAGAGACCTGGCCTGTCACTGAGCCCTACAGGGGAGAGGGGGTCTCAGGGCAGCAGGAGGCAGGGGAGTGGGGAGTCAAGGGAGTGGTGCTGCTGGGACCCAGGTAGCAACAGGAGGAAGAGAGGTGTTGTTACTGAGTCAAGACAGTAAAAGAAAATGGATGGCAGTTCCCCCGTCATGGGGTGAAGGAGAGGGTAAGCAGAGTGTCTATCTGAACAGCCAGGGAGAGGTATGTATTTTGTGTGTGAATTAAAGTTTGATTTTTCAGTCTCAAATTCTCTCTCAAACATTGGCAGAGGAATAGAGGAGGGGTAAAAAGTCAAAACACAGACTAGAAAACATGATTTTGTAGTCTACATTTTGTAATTTTGGGGGACAATCCAGGCTTTTTAGGGTCTGAGTCATTATTTTTGATCTCTTGACAGGGGTATGACTAATGATTTTTTATTTTTTTAGGTTGGTAAGACTGTTAACCTCAAACCCTACTTGAATTTAGAATTCAATACACACTATTAATATATTCTGCACTCAGAACTGCATTGTACTACATGGGCCTGATACTCATTTACAATAAAGCCCTGTTCTAGTAGTGGAAAGGGGTATTAAAGTGAATATAAATATAACTGAGTGTAAATGAGAACAAGACCCTGTCAAGGGCTCACCTGAGCCAACTACCCCATGGAGCAGGCTCACCTCGGCTTTTACAGAACACAAATTAATGCTGAACTCAAAATAGCCACCTGGACATTGAAGTCCAGAACATAAATATTAGTCCTCCACAGACGTCCAAAGCAAATGCTACCAAGGTTAGGCCCCTGACCGGGGCAGCTTACTTGGGTTAGGGCCGGGAAAGCCATCCTTCACTGTTTGGCTTCACCCAAAAGTGGACCCTACTAAAAGCAGCCAGCCATTTTTATGTGGTCTGCTGGGCTCTGATTGGCCTCTGCCTGTTCCTGGCCCTTCTAGTTGCCAGAGGACTGACTCAGACTGGTTCTGCCTGTAGTTGATCATGGAAGGCCTCTCTAGGCAGTCCCTGGAGGTCTGAACTTGATGTTCTTCCCTTCCAGAAGGGCACCCTCTTGGAGCGGGTACGCCAAGGTGGCAGGGCCTCCAGCAGGGAGCAGCAAATGTCGGGTACACCCCATCACAAGCCCCTCTACATTTTGCTAGTTGGACTTAAGATAATTTATTTTGTGAATCAGATTATAGCTGGTTTACAAAACATATGGAAAAAATTAGCTAAGTGGAATATTTGTAAGCAAAAAAACCAAAAAATGGAAAAAAACTTTTTCCATCTACAGTTAAATTAAAAAATAATAATCTGAGTAAAATACAAGATTTTTTTGCCCATCTCCCATTCATTCTCCTCCTCCGCCATGAACTTAAATTGTTTAAATGTTTTAAGAGAAAAAAAGTGAAATAATTTCTGAAATGAGGATACAATACTGGATCAAATCTGGTTTGCACTTCCATTCATACTGCTCCAATCTGAGAGCAGGATTTGGCAATTACAGTCATTACACATTTCCTCTTAAATGTCTACAAAAATATAAAATTTAACCTAATAAGATTTTATGGGGGCATTTTTTGGTAAGAGGAATGAATGTGTTCTTTAGCCAGCGGTAATGAAAAGCTATTGCTCAGACATTATAACAATCCCCCCCTCAGTGTGAAAAGCATCTTTTTAGGGCAGAGGTTACTGCTACCCACTTCTGCACTCTTTCCCCTACAACATCGTTCTTAGAATGCTTTATATCTTGCATATACAACAAATGCTGCCTCCATTCTGTTTTCAGCTGACTCCAGCTTCTTTGTGGATTTATGCATATGTGTGGTGAATAAATTAGATGAGAGCAAATATGATGGAATGCAAGAGAAATTCATTTTCCTCTCTGTATAATGCCTGTGAATTCATTTCAATACTACAGCTACTGTTTTTCAAAAGTAAAAACAGAGAACTACAGCTTGCGGAAGAGGGCAATACATTAGCCTGTGATATCTCAAGAACTGAATTCAAAGCCAAGCTTATGTGCAAGTGAAATGAATTTGAGTGTCTCAGCCTGGCCCCTAGTGGACTTTTGTCCACAGCATGGAACAGAGGAGAGGTTCTAAGTCATGAATTAGGTGCATTGTCAGAGGCACATGAGGAATTTACACACCACTTCATGGTACTGCTTATACTTATATCCACTGGCCCAGATCATCCCCTCCAGAAGATGGGGCAGAAGGGCAGGGGAACACAACAACATGGTAAGGGTCTCAGTAGGAAGGGAATTTGAAAGGAGCCCTTTATGGAAATCCCCCCATATTGCCTCATCAAGGGCTGTGTGCTCCCCATGGAAAAGGCTTTGGGACTCATCTCCATTCTAGGCTGATCCCCTGGGATGCATGGCAGGCCAGAGCCACATTCAGAGAATCATCTTAAATTTAAATGCTTAAAAGTGACTGTATTAGTATTTACATTATTACTGGTATTATAGTAATGCTCAGAGACCACATCAGGATCCTCCTGTGCCTATTGGGTTGGGTGTTGTACGCAGTACAAACACGGCAAAACACGACCGCTCCGCCACAGGGTTGCATAATCATTATACATAAAGGACTTGCCAAAGAACATATGAATAACCCTGACCCCTAGTACCCCTCCTTTAATTTAACCATCCTCTCTTGAGATTAGATATATCACTATGATATATGATATACTATACATCAATATGATAAATTGCACAGCTATGTGATTAATGGCAGTCTTGTGAGAAATTACATTATGATCCTTTGACAACTTGGCTTGCACTCAACCCATTACTCCAGCTCCCCTGATATATTTGCATTTCCAAACCTCTAAGCAGCTTCAAACATCCATTTAAAACAATCAAAGTACCACAACATTTTTTTCTCCTTTATCCCACGTCTAATTCCCCCCATCCCCATAAAGTTACAATGGCCTGTGATCCATGGGGGCGGGGGGGGAGAGCAAAATACAGTCCTAGAGCAATACGACGTTTAAGATCAGTTCTCTCTCAGCTCTTCATCATTGTTCCATGAGAAAGGGGATAAGAACAGCTTGCTGATGGGGGGGACACGGAATTTGCTTCTATCCTTAAAAAGGAACCAAGATACTGTGAAATTTTTATGCATAGGAAAGCTATTAGGTAATGTACATAGATTTTTAAAATATATTACAGCAGGAGATCTGTGTAGCACACAGGAAGGACGATTCAGTGGTTGGGGCACTTGTGGTGCTAGGGCAACTTGGCTTTACAGGTGGAAGGATACAAAACATATTCCCAATAAAAGTTTTCCTTATAATCTCCTCTCCTTCAGGATGCAGAGTACCAGTAGAACTCCTCAGTGCCTGGTACTCCAGTTTTAGGTCTCTTGTAGCCCAGACAGTAGCTACAAAATGATTTCCCAGGTATTTGCTGGAGGTCCTGGTAGTCACAGATCCCTATGTGAGCTCTCCATACCTGCCTCCTCTTCCCCATGCAGTGAAACTGCACAGGTTCTGTTGCCTTTCAGGCTGTGTACACCTGTGGAGCAGGTTATGCACCACAATCAATATATTTTGTTCCCAAAAATGACTTTATTATGCTCAAAACCCTGCTCTTGGATCCATGCTACTAATGGCAGCTGCATATTGTGCATCTGAATTCCCAGTGATGTTAAGGGAAATTTTGCATAAAATCAAAAGGCAGAATTTGCAAAAGGGAGCCATGATTACAGAACAAGAATACACCTGTAGCCATGTTAACAGAGCTGCATACATGGAGGGTCAAATCCAGAGCCCTGTGTATGGCCAAAGAGTAGTTGGACCAGGCACTGGGCAGGTAACTTGCAAGCTAGGGGAGGGTCTTTCTCAGATCACAGAGGTTATTTCAGTCCAATAGTATCTCTGCCTGGCCTTACATGCCCCTCCCATTTGGGTGAGGGAGGATGGAGAGGATCCATGCACCAGCAGTCCCAAGCCATCTTCTGTTCTCTTTGTGCCCTGCTCCCATATACACCATTCACACTGCCACATAGAGAATTTGTACTGAGCAGGGATCCACATCAAATAGTACTCCAGATTCAACTGTGCTCATGCAGAACAACTGCATCTGTTCCACTGCCAAGAGACACTTGGTTATCCTAGAAGACAGAGCTGAAATCTGGTTGTTAGGAAATCAAGTGTGGAAAGCTGACCCCTGGTGCAGCTTTACTCTGATATGCAAAAAACTACTTGGAAAGTTTTTGCTTATTTGTTTGTTCTTTAAATAAAAAAAACCCTTTATTCCACAGATCTATCCCCAGTATATAGTCACTTACACCTGCTGATTTTAGGGCTCAGAACCAACTTGCACTCTTGGTTATACACCCAATTCTCCCTGGAATCAGAGTTTATCCAGCCTAAGAAACCACTAGTAATTGCTTAGCCTCCAAGGAAACCCTAGGAGAGACCAGGAACTGAGAAGAGAGGGTTCCTCACCCTGTGAAGTAACCAAAGTTCTTCGAGACGTGTGTCCTTATGGGTGCTCCTCTATAGTGAGGCAGCGTCCGCTGTGCCTGGGACTGGAGATCTTCATCAGCAGTGCCAGTTGGACTGCACATGCACACCTCCCCTCTCATACGCTGTGTGCGGGGGATATATATATATAGCACTGTGCAGTCCAACCGCCTCCAGTTCCTTCTCTGTTGCAGAGCTTGTTTTCAGCTCTGAAGAAGAGGGCAGGTAGTGGAACATCCATAGGGGGACACATCTCAAAGAACCTCAGTTGCTGCAAAGAGTGAGTAACCCTCTCTTCTTTGAGCTATGTCCCTATGGGTGCTCCACTGTAGGTGACTATAAAGCAGTACCCTTAGCTGGAAGGCTGGGGCTTCGGAGTGACATGTACTGTCGAGGAGAGGACAGAATGTCCAAGGAGAGTGATCGTTGCGGCATCGTGCATAATACCGTAGTGCTGGGTGAAAGTGTCTGTCGATGCCCATGTGGCAGCCTTACAAATGTCATCAATGGGGACACTATTAAGAAAGGCAATCAAGGTAGATAATGATCGTGTGGAATGTGTTCTGACTAAGATAGGAGGTTGTCTATTGTGGAGTTCATAAGAGAGATGTATACACTGTGAGATCCATTTAGAGAGGCATTGTTTAGATATAGCAGTGCCTCTGGATCTTTCAGTGGTGGAGAAAAATAATCATGGAGATTTCTGGAAGGGTTTAATCCTGTAGAATTAGAAGGGTAATGGCTCCTTTTTGGTCTCTGGTAGATCATGGCAAAGTTCCTCCAATTTGGAGTAGTTTGGATAATTATACTTGGCCATGAGAGCTTCATAATTTGAAATCCTAAATTGGAGCATGGCTGAAGAGTATGTCTTGCGCCCAAATAAGTCCAAGCATTTCCAGTCTTTGTCTGGATGACTAGATCAAGATTGGTACTGATGGTCTTTCTCCTACACCACACTGACCACCAAAGAATTTGGGGTGAGGCGCAAAAATAAAAATTCAGCATCCTTCACCAGAACATAATATTTTCTGTTGGCGCGTTTGCAGGTTGGAGGGCCGGAAGCCAGGGTCTGCCACAGAACCTTCATGGGTTCAAGAAGGCCTCATTGATTGATAGTGCGATCTTTGAGGAAGATGATGGGCGGAGGATATATATCAGTTTAAGCTGCTGGCCTTTGACTTCCTCCAATGGGATCTGTAGGGAGTCTGCAATCCTATGGACTAGATTTTGAAAGTGCCTGAAGTCATCGGCAGATATAGGGGGCGGAGGCATAATCGCCTCAACAGGTGAGGAGGAGGAAAAATGTGAAGTTGGGGAAGCCTCCTCTTCCTCGTATTCTGCCTCCTCAGTTGGTACTGGTGGTAGTTCGACTTCCCGAGGGCGAGAAACTGATGAAAAAGCGAGAGGTGTAAGTCTCCTTCTTTGCTCTCTGGGAGGGTTCCCGAATCGTGCCCTGAACGTGGTGCCAATATGGCCAATCTGGTGGGAGTGGCACATGTGTCTGCATCCACAGTAGTCCCTTCCAGGACTGAGGCCAGAGGTAGTCTGCATATAGTGAGGATAACCCAGTGCAATTTGTCCTGTAGTCAAGGGAACAACAGAGCCCTCCTCCTCCACCTCCTCCTCACTGGGGAAGGGAGGTGCGAGCCTCAGCAGAGAGGGAGGAATGTTGTGAGTCCAGAGAGGGAAGGTAGAAGTGGGGAGAGGTCCCAGTGAGGAAGCAGAGACTCAGGAGTGTCAGATACCAGCAGGACTTTAGGGTATCTGAAGTCTTGTGGAGGGGAAAGGAGCATCAGTGCTGTTGTAATGCACAGTGCCAAAGAAAGGGTATACATCCACTGACCTAGCCAGGAATGGTGTTCTAGCAGGCTGTGCCTCGCAGCATGAGGAGGAGGAAGCCATTTTCTTGTCAACCAGATAATCACAGGATAACTTTCTCTTCACAGGTTGTGGAGAGTCAGGGGTCAGCCGACAACCTGGCAGAGCATGAGGGCCTATCTGGGGAAGAGTCCGGGCCTCACTGCGGGTGGCCGCCCATTATCGAGAAGGTGGCCTCACACAAAACGAAACTCTTAAACCCAGGAGAGCCAGGTATAAGTGTGAAGAGAAAAGGCTTCCCGGTCAGGAAGTAGGAAAAATTAAACCTAAGCTATGAGAAGAACTGTAAAGATAAAGTTGAAACAAAAAATTATTTATTTTTAAGATAGAAAGAGAAAGAAGAAGAGGAAAATACTAACTACACTAAGGCCTGGTCTACACTAGGACTTTAATTCGAATTTAGCAGCGTTAATTCGAATTAACCGTGCACCCGTCCACACCAGGAAGCCATTTAATTCGACATAGAGGGCTCTTTAGTTCGAATTCTGTACTCCTCCCCGACGAGGGGAGTAGCGCTAAATTCGATATGGCCATGTCGAATTAGGCTAGGTGTGGATGCAAATCGAACTTAGTAGCTCCGGGAGCTATCCCACACTGCACCACTCTGTTGACGCTCTGGACAGCAGTCCGAGCTTGGATGCTCTGACCAGCCACACAGGAAAAGTCCCGGGAAAATTTGAATTCCTTTTCCTGTCTGGACAGTTAGAATCTCATTTCGTGGTTGGACATCGGGGCGAGCTCAGCAGCACCGGTAGCAATGCAGAGCTCTCCAGGAGAGGAGTTCATGTAATCTCTGAATAGAAAGAGGGACCCAGCACAGACTGACCGGGAAGTCTTGGATCTGATCGGTGTGTGGGGCGAGGAGTCTGTGCTTTAGGAGCTGCGCTCCAACAAACGGAATGCAAAGACCTACGGGAATGTCTCCAAAGCCATGAGAGACAGAGGATACAGGCGGGATGCAACGCAGCGCCGCGTGAAAATCAAGGACCCCAGACAAGGCTACCAAAAAATCAAAGCGGCAAACGGACGCTACGGAACCTGCCACCACTGCCCCACCAGTGACCGTGGACTCTGACGATGGGACAGTGTCGACGGCCAGTTCCTCGGCGATGTTCGCGGACGGGGAAGATGAGGAAGGGTTTGTGGAGGACGAGGCAGGCGACAGCGCTTACAACGCTGGTTTCCCCGACAGCCAGGATCTCTTCAGCACCCTCACGGAGATCCCCCACCAACCCCCCCCGGCCGTTAACCCGGACCCTGAATCAGGGGAAGGAGCAGTCGGTAAGTGCTTTAAACATGTAAACTTTTATTATTAATGGAACAGGAATCTGAACGATATGTAAAGGAGGTCTCTATATATATGGGGATAGAACAGAAATCCTCCTGGGAGATCTCCACGAAGCTTTCCTGGAGGTAATCGAAAAGCCTCCGCAGGAGGTTCCTGGGGAGAGCTGCCTTATTGGGTGCTCCGTGGTAGCACACCTTTCTGTGCCAGGCTTTCATGAGGTACTCAGGGAGCATTGCCTCCCCGAGCACGGCTGCATAGGCTCCTGGTTTGTGCTGGCTTTCACGCAGCATGCGCTCTCTATCTCCTTCAGTGACCCTCCTCAGGGCGATCTCGCTCGGCGACTCCTGCATCTAATTAGGAAAATTACCGTAATGTTACACCTGGTCCAAAGTATTTTTAAAAAATCTCCGGACAGACGGCGTAGCAGAGAGTCGGCACGCTGCTGCGTGACAAGCGTAACGGAAAGCCAAAGAATCAAATGGACGCTCATGGAGGGGGGGGGGGGAAATGAGGACGCAAGCTATCCCACAGTTCCCGCTGTGTCTGAAAATCATTTGCATTCTTGGCTGAGCTCCAAATGCTTCTAGGGTCAAACACAGTGTCCGCGGTGGTTCAGGGCATAGCTCGTCAATGTACAGCCACCCCCCACCCCCAGAAGGAAAAGGGAAAGAAATCGTCTCTTGACTCTTGTAAATGTCACCCTATGTGTACTGAATGCTGCTGGTAGACGCGATGCTGCGGCACGCTACGGTAGCATCCTCGCCCCCCCTCCCCCGCCTCATGGGTGACTGACGGTGCAAAATGACTGGTACCCGTCCTCATCATCAGCCTTGTGGTAGATGGTGTAGTGCAATAGGACTGCTACCTGTCCTCGTCATCAGCCCATAAGTAGACGGCCTGCTAACCGTCTTCATCATAGCAACAGGGGGCTGAGCTCCATCAGCCCCCGCCCTTCATATGTAAAGAAAAGATTCTGTACTGCCTGGACTATCATAGCAGCTGGAGGCTGCCTTACCCTCATTTCATTTCCCTAACAAGTCACTGTTTCTTATTCCTGCATTCCTTATTACTTCAGCATACAAATGGGGGGACACTACAACGGTAGCCCAGGAAGGCTGGAGGAGGAGGGAAGCAACAGGTAGGGTTGTTGCAGGGGCACCCCCTATGAATGGCATGCAGCTCGTCATTCCTGCGGGATCTGACAGAGAGCGGTTGTGCTCTGTAGTTCTCTGATACACTGCAACCCTAGTACAGTTGCCCCATATTCTAGGCGGGACTGTTTCTATTTTTAGATATCATAATGGAGGGACTGACTCGGGGAGTCATTCCCAGTTTTGTCTTTTGCGCCCCCGGCTGATCTCGGCCAGGGGCACCTATGACAGCAGCAGAAGGTGTAGTGCAATAGGACAGCTACCCGTCATCACCTTGCCAATTTACATTGGCGTGGTTGATGGTGCAATATGGCTGATAACCATCTCTGCTGTCATGCAAAAGCAAATGAATGCTGCTGTGTAGCACTGCTGCATCGCCTCTGTCCACGGCATCTAGTACACATACGGTGACAGTGACAAGAGGCAAAACAGGCTCCATGGTTGCCACGCTATGGCGTATGCAAGGGCAATCCATGGAAAACGGGCTCGAAATGATTGTCTGGCGTTGCTTTCCCGGAGGAAGGAATGACTGACTACATTTACCCAGAACCACCCGCGACAATGAAATTTGCACCATCAGGCACTGGGATCTCAACCCAGAAGTGCAAGGGTGAGGGGACACTGCGATGGGGTGGAACAGGGGCAGAGTTTATGCTTTCAGGATTGCCTGCTGCAGGAGTGCGGACGAGATAGGTGCTGTGCATGGTGTTGTTCACAGACACAGACTAGACTGTGTTCATTGTTCGGAAAAATGTATCTTTGCAAGGAATTCACTACCTTTTTCCCATCACACAGCTTCGACTGTCTCCAGACCTGCCACAGCATCCCCCTCACAGAGGCTGGCAAAGATTAGGCGGCGAAAGAGAAAGACACGGGACGAGATTATCGCTGAAGTTATGGGGTGCTCCCGAGCCGAGGCGGACCAGCAGAGCCAGTGGAGGGAGACCCTCTCTCTGTACCAGCACTCACACAGCGAACGGGAGGAGAGGTGGCGTGAGGAAGACAAGCAGGCGAGTCAAACGCTGCTTGGACTAATGAGGGAGCAAACGGACACGCTCCGGCGCCTTGTGGATGTTCTGCAGGACCGCAGCCAGGAGGACAGAGCCCCCCCGCAGTGTATCTGCAACCGCCCTCCCCCGCCACAAAGTCCCATACCTCCCGTCACCCAAAGTAACCAGAAGGAGTGGCGCCAGGGGCTGTGAAAACTGTCACTGCACCCCAGCAGAGTGCTCAAGTACCCAAAAGCTCTCATACCCTAATTTTTGAGAATTCCTTCCCTTCCTGACTCACCCTAGCCCCAATCCCAGTTTCATCCCCTGACTGTCTGGTTAATTATTAAAAATACTTTGCTGTTAATTACTGTTTCCGTCATGGTTTTTTACACAACGCTGCGTTTGAAGGGGTGGGTGGGGGGAAGGGGTAGGGAAGGGGGTATTGCATAGGACAGTCACCTTTAGCAGGGTACAGAGACGGGGGCAGGATCAGCAGCAGGTCACACACACAGTGCAGTCAGTAGGCACCCTGGTCGGTATGGGAGGTGGTTTGCAGGTTCTGTGTGGGTGGGGGGGTACGTGACTTTGTAGCGGGGGAGGGGGGTTACAGATCTCATGCAACGGTCCCTGTCCTGGACCACAGAGCCACGCAGCAGAGGAATCTGTATCCGTCCTCCCCTGCCACAAGGCCACATAGCCCCCCCACACAGAGTCCCAAAAAGGAAGGATGGCAGGCTCCGTTGAAACAACCAGTCTGGCACTGCAGACCGCTCTGGGAGCAGGAGCCTGTCATTCCTCGAGTTTAGAGGTGGTCTTTACATCACCGCACACCCTACCCAGCACAGTCTGCGTCCCACTTTCAACCCTTTAATGCAAAGTCATCAATAAAGAAACCTTTGTAAAGTTACAGTGGAACATGTATTTTATTTTTAAACGTGTGTTGGAAGTGGGGTGGACGGGGTATGTAACTGCAGATGCTAGTCAACAGTAACTTGGTAAAGAAACAGGGGCAGGTTCAGCTTCTCTGTAAAGAAACTGAACAGTCACAGGTCACGCTGCTCGCTGGTACCTGAAGAGTTCCTTGTCGCTGTGCAAGGCGCCTGCATAGGGCTTCACGAGCCAGGGCATTAGCGGGTAGGCTGGGTCCCCGAGGATCACTGTAGGCATCTGCACATCCCCAAGAGTTATTTTGTGGTCCGGGAAGAAACTACCTTCCTGCAGGCGTCTAAACAGAGCAGAGTTCCTGAAAACACGCGCGTCATGAACTTTGCCTGGCCACCCGACGTTGATGTTGGTAAAACGTCCCCCATGGTCCACCAGTGCTCGCAGCACCATTGAAAAGTAGCCCTATTTCTCAGCAGCTGACTGTGGAAGAGGTGGACGATAAGGTGCGAGGAGTTGACAACGGCCATAACTGCAGCGGGCTCCGTGCTCGCAGTGCTGTGGCGCCCGCGCTGTCACTGAGCAGAAAAGTGCACGAACAGATTGCCCGCAGGCGCTTTCGGGGAGGGAGGGAGGGCGTGATTGACGGTTCAATGATGACAGTTACCCAAAACCACCCTCGACACATTTTTTCCCCCAGCATGCATTGGGGGGAAATCCCAGAATTCCAATGGGTAGCGGGGAGTGCGGGAACTGTGGGATAGCTTTCCACAGTGCACCGCTTCCAAAGTCGACGCTGGCCCCGTTACTTTGGACTCACACAGTCAAATTAGTGTATTTAGTGTGGATACACAACTTCGACTTCATAAGGTCGATTCCACAAATTCGAATTAAGTTGATTCGAAATAGTCTTGTAGTGTAGACATACCCTAATAGGTAAGGCACTATCTATGAGGAAATAAGAGAAGTGGGTTCTGCTAGAGAATTCCATCCCAGACCAAAGGTGGCAGAGAAGCAATTGGGGGAGGTTGGACTACACAGCACTATAGATACATTCCACGCACAGCACGCGGCAGAGGGGAGCGCACATGTGCAATCCGATAGGCACTGCTGGTGAAGATCCCCAATCCCAGGCGCCACTGCACTTATAGCGGAGTACCCATAGGGTCATAACTCGAATAAGAACTGTGAATTACAAGAACAAAAGCAGAGGTTTACAGATACTCAGAAACTGAACGTTTATCAGGTATTACTATCCTGAGCATTATAAACTCATGAAGCATGTGTGTTTGCACATTTGGGAAGTCCAGATGGCCTTGTTATAGACAGTAGTACACCTTTCATTGATTAAATATCCAAGCCCTATCTGAAGGAGCAGGACTTTTGCTATATAACAAGCAGCCATATTATCCTCTAGTTTGGATATCCCTATGATAAACTGTGGAGCCAGATAGTACATTTTATTTATCATGTTCCTTTGACCATACCTGCCCTTTGCTCACTAATTTATCTCCCCTGGGACTTACTCTAACTTCCGAAGTACTGAGAAGTTACAAAGAGCCTGTGTAAAAAAAGTCTTCTTGCCAGAGAAATGTTTGTTTTCTTAGCCCAAAAGTCCTCACCCCACCTCCAAATTTACCCGAGGCCCAGAAGTGGCAGTATTCAGTCCTGGGCCTGTATCGGGTTCTGTATACATGAAAATGTCCTGGCGTTAAAGCTGGTTTTCTCATAGCTTCAAATGGAAGGAGACAGGAACTTTATACTACTGGAAAGGAAAGACTTCCTACTTCTTAATGGGGTGTAGCCTCAAAGCAGCTTGAGGTACCAGACTTTCAATCTGTGATTTTTTGTGTGCAGCAAAGCAGTTTTACAGTTACTGTCATAGATTCTTACGGCTCCCTCTGAGTTCTGCACTGTTGGACTCTCCAACGCTCTGAGAGTGCTCTAGAAAAGGCAAGCTCTGTGAAGATCCACCCCAGATCACCCTGCCAAAGTAGCAGGTTTTGCTCTTCGCTCCTCACAGACAAGGCTTCCCCAGACTCTTGGGGATCTCAAAGTTCAAGGCCAGAATGGACCACTACATCCTCTAGTCTGACCGTTTGTATATCGTAGGCCACTCAGCACCACCCAGCCACCTCCAAGTGAAGCCCAACAACCAGAATTACACCAACAGCCCTCAGAAGACTAAATATTGTGTTCCACAGGGAGAGAACAGGTGGTGCTGAGGTGCCACCAATCACAGGTGCCGATTCTGTGGATGCTCCAAGGCTTAAACACCCACAAAAAATAGGGGATGCTCAGTACCCACCAGCCAGAGCTGTTGGGCGGGGCTCCCGATCAGCTGGTGGGAGGTGCTATGGGGAGAGCAGAGAGCAGCGAGCGGCAGTGATGGGCCTCGGGGGAGGGAGCAGAGCAAGGGCAGGAAGAGGCGAGTGAGGGCAGGGCGTAAGGGGAGGGGGCAGAGTGGGGGCAGGGACTCGGGCAAACGGGGGAGAGGTAGATCAGCCACCAGAAAAAATAGAAGTCAGCGCCTGTGCCACCAATCACAGAAGCATAGCCTTGTAGGACTGGCAGGGACCTTGATAGGTCATCTAGTCCTGTCCCCTGCACAGAGGCAGGACTAAGTATTACCTAGACCTCCCAGACAGGCGTTTGTCTAACCTGCTCTTAAAAATCTCCAGTGACAGATTCCACAACCTCCGTAAGTAATTTGTTCCAGTGCTTAACTGGAATGCTCCAGGCCCCTGCAATGGCAGGGAAATGATTTCATAAGATATACCCAGATGATCTGTAGGAAACCAACACCATCCACCCTGTACCTAGGCACCAGCTCTGGCCTCCAGAGCCCTTCCCCACATCCCTCTGGCATTCTTTTGTCCCAGGGCAATAGGAGTTTTGCTTGAATAGGCTTGTCTGCACTTTGAGAATTCAGACACACAGTTCTCCACTGGACTGGAAGGACATGACATGGGGGTAAAGATACCAGAGTCCTGTCAACAGTACAGCTCTCAGTGTGGCTGTCAGCCCAGGGAAATTAAAGGTCCATGTTTTTCCTTTGTAGATGTTCTCAAGAAGGACTTCAAAAGTGACTCAGTGAATAAAATGATAGGAATCTGACTCTTCAATTATCATCCACATCACTGACTATTTGTATTGCCTAGGAGCCCCGGTCATGGATCAGGACACATCATTGTGGTAGGGGGCTGAACACACACACAAAACAAAGACCTAAAGGTCCCTGCCCTAAGAGCTCACTTCTTTCTGACTTTTCCAGGCCACAGTACAGACGATTGATGGACTATAAATGCTTTTTTTCCCTAGCCAGTATTATTCGAGAGAAAATAGAACATTCTGAAATAATGTATATACCAGTAGTAAAACAGCACTTTCTGAAATCACACAGTGATGAACCAGTTTGAAATGGCGAGATGAGACCAGTAAATGTGCAATATAAGTCCCTTTTTCAATCCCAAGGAGGAAAAATTTCCCCTATAAACAAAAACAAACATGAAAAATGATGCAGATCCTCAACTGGTGTAAGTCATCATAACTTCACTGAAATCAATACAGCAGCCAAGGATCTGGCCCCACACAACTAACTGTTCATTTGAGAGCAAAATTCTCCCTTGGTTACATCTGTGTGACCCCATAAACCTGAGATGACATGAGTAACTAAAGGCAAAATTTGTTCTCTTTTATAGTTTTTTTGACTTGCATTAAAAATATAAAATTAGAAAATCATTTTTAGAATGGGCTGAATAATGACAAATTTTATTCCCGAACAATTATTTGTGAAATAAACTACTCACAAATATTATTCAACCAGCTGCAGCTGTTCCATTTAATTGACACTATTTGTTCCTGCTTCCATCATTAGGAGAAATGCAACACCCTTAAAGTTCCTGTTGCCGTTGCTGAAATTTAAACAAGAACACAGCTATACACTGGAGACCCAAAGCAAGGCAAGATTCCCTAACCTTCTCCCTTATCTTGATTCCTCTCTTCTCTCCCCACATACAGTTTCAGGCAGCAAGTGGCATAGGAAATCAGCTGTTTTCCTGAGTGGGTTGAATGGGTGGTTGTATTCTTCACCACATCTCCATCTGTTTCCGGTCTTTTATTATAAAGAAACTGTTAAGTAGGCTCCAAAAATCAGAGTAAGTCAATGTTTAGGTCTCACTACCGTGAAAGTATCTCTTTAATTGGAATCATGTGAAGTGGTTGGATGTTTCCTCACATTTATTCAGAGTTCTTTTATAATAATTTCCCCCATCCAAACCCCTACCGAATGTTAAAATAACAAATACCACACCATTTCCACACAGGAAAGAAACATGGTTTAAAAAAAAAAGTGTAAAAGATGCTTAGATTTTATTTCAGGGCCCATTTGGCCCTCTAAGTCTAACCTTGCTAGCATATGGTCTCCTGGCACTGTTAAGGCCATCAACATACTAAAAAAATCCCTTTTGTTGGCAATGAGTAAGTGACAAAATGGTTATAGAATTTTGGTAGGTTGCAACACAATTCCTTGTCATGGTTCTATAACCATTTTGCCCCACCCACACTTTAAAAAAAACACCATCCTGTGTGCTGGTATATAGACTGGCCTCAAGTCTATACAAAGGAATATTTTATGCCACAAATTTTGTATGTGCTCATTTTTCAGATGAACACCATGCTTTTTTAAATCCAAGGACCAGTTTGTCCTGTTGGCTGCACAGGTGATACTAAAGGCAAGTAAATCCTTAGGAAGTAATGTCTGTGTATTCTAAACTACTGTCCCTTTTCTCTAACTGGTCATAATGTCAGTGATGTAACTGTGCAATCCAGTAGAGGGCAAACTTAGTCTATATATTCTCAAAATGTTCATAATACTGTAAGAGAAAGCTGTTGTTTTCGGATGTTTATCTTTCATTTGATAACCTATAAAGATATGTGGCAACATGTAGCAACAGAGCTTAAGAGATGCATCAACATAAATCGCGCCTGTCACTGAATGGCTTTTCAGTCAAGTCAGTTAACATTTTGCAAAATCAGCAAACGGACAAGAAACAATACATTAAATACCAGTAAACTACTGTGTCATCCTATTAATCCTCCCCAAACTCATTATAATTGCATATATATTTTCTGGAGGTTTCTTGTGTACATACAGAGAATCAAGGAACTCACTTTCCTACTCTGTTATTGAGTAAATGACAGTATATTTAGCAATTCAACAAGCTCTGTTTTCCTTAACACTTAGCTCCTGTCTAAAGAAGCAACATTTATTCCAAGAATGGCACACCATGACACATCCAATTCTTTGAGACTCTGAGAACATTTTTTTAAAGTACCTGTTGCCTCTAGCACAAATTTTAAAAATTACCTCTTAATTACAACTATGCAAAACCAACAGGACTTTTACAAGGAATGGTTTTAGCTGAAAAGATTCATAGCTGGATGGATTTAATAGGCAGAAAATTAATCCTTTTCTGTTTGAAAAAGATTCCCTGGGTATTTCTCTGTACTAGCAAAGATCTAATGGAATAACCCCTGCAACCAGCAGGTGGAGACAGATCAAAACAAAAGTCAAACTACTCTCCTGCCTGCTTCAATCAACTGAATTCCAGAGCAGCATGAATATCCTAACAACAAGGACAGGAACCATCAATATGCACATAGCCCGTCTCAGCTGATCCCACTGAGGGGGAGGGATAGCTCAGTGGTTTGAGCATTGGCCTGCTAAACCCAGGGTTGTGAGTTCAATCCTTGTGGGGGCCACCTAGGGATCTGGGGCAAAATCAGTACTTGGTCCTGCTAGTGAAGGCAGGGGGCTGGACTCAATGACCTTTCAAGGTCCCTTCCAGTTCTAGGAGATTGGTATATCTCCAATTATTATTACCTTTATTACCTTTCCTCTGGTAGCTTAGTTCCATCAACGCCCAGGGTTCCAAGGAGTGTGCAAGAGCAACCAGGGAGTTCACCCAGAAGGAGGGAATATTAAGTCCTGGCTGGATTACCATGCAAAGATCTTGTGTCAGCAGCACCTCTCCTGCTCCATTCAACTTCCCCATCTGGCCCCTGACCTGGCTCCACCCCCTGTAGTCCACGGAGCTCCAGTCCTCGCAAGACAAAGAAGTCACAAATGAGGCACTTCCCCCTCTCCCCACCCCTTCACTGCTGAAAGGTGGAGATCCACATATGAAGGAATCCCACCTCCTGGATCCGCCCAGGGTGATCCAGCCCATTACTTTTTACAGCGTTTCAGCATGGGGTGGAGAACAGGAATTAATAATTAATTTCTCAATTATGTCTACTCTGGTAGCACCTAAGGACTCCGATCAGGGAGCAGGGCCCCGCTGAACAAACTTGATGAAATAGATCCTCCCAGGGGGACAGCAGTACTCACTCCATGAATATACACATGACTCAGAAGAGTTCGGCTCTATTCTCAGCTCTGCCACTGGCCTGCCTGGTGACCTTGGCAAGGCACTTCACCTCTGTGCCTGTGTCTCCCCATTTATAAAATGGAGAGAACGACACTGATCTGCTTTGTCAGTTGGTTTGAGATCGACTGATTAAAAGCACTATATAAGAGCTAGGAATTAATTATGATTATTGTTGTTATTATAAGTAGTACTTGATCACCATGGGGCTCCATCCCACAAAGTGCTGAGCTCCCTGGACCCAATCCAGCAAAGCACTTAAGCGTATGCTTCGACTTCATTGGAACTATCTGCATATCAAAATTTAAGCATGTGCTTAAGTGTTTTCCTGGATTGGGGCCAAAGTGCTCAGCACCTTGCAGAATGGAACCTTATCTCAAGGAACCAATTTTAACTTGGCCATTTAGGAACCATTGGTCTTGGGAGTGCTTTGACTCCAATAATTCTTTTTAAAGATAAAAAGCCAAGGGTGGAACCAATACATCACTCCCTCTTGGATGAATACCCCAAGACCATCGTTAACTAGGCTGGCAGAGGGAAATGCAACGTGCCAGTCTGGTCCAGCAAGAGGGAATCTGGCTCCTCTAGTTTCAATGGCTTTGCCCTTCCAACAAGCCTATCTTGCAGCTTCTACAGCTGGTGGCCCTCCTAAATCTAAAATTAACCATGTACCATTAATTAACCTCTCATATCATCCATCTTCCTGAGACATCAACCTGTCTCTCTGAATCTACAACCTGATCCATCAGTGCCTTAAAGTGACAACACTACAAGTAACAAACATTCTCTTACTTGCACAGAGCCATCAGAAGAGAATACATTCAATACCTCTCACTGTGCTTATCACAAAATAATGGGCCTTCATCTTTGTAAATGAGAGGACTGAGGGCAAGGCTTTTTGGAAGAAAAGTTGGGATCAATCACAAAGCAGCAGCAGATTCAGTGGTGATCCATATTAATTTTGCCTCTGTTATAAAAATAACAGAGTGCTAGAAGAATCAGCATTAGGTCCAGATTTCTTAAACACCTTTATTAACCTGAAGTTTAACTGACAAGAGACATTTCAGTTAAACTTCTGTCAGTTAAACTTCTGAGAAAATTGATGGAAGCAGAAGTGGCTGGATAGCTATCATGTGCATTTCATTGTTTAAGGATGTTTGCAGAAAGATACACAACACTTACTGAATGCTTTCCGAAAGAGACCTAACCCTCCCTAGCAGGACACATACTTAGGGCCCTTCCAAATTCACTGTTCATTTTGTTCAATTTCATGGACATAGGATTTTAAATTTCATGATTTCAGCTATTTAAATCTGAAATGTCACAGTGTTGTAATTGTAGGGGTCCTGAGGCAAAAAGGAGTTGTGTGTGTGGTGGTGGTGATGATGGTGGGGGGTGTTGCAAGGTTATTGTGTGTGTGTGTGTGGAGGGGGGTGGTACTGCAATCCTTACTTCTCCACTGCTGCTGGTGGCGGTGGCGATGCCTTCAGAGCTGGGCAGCTGGAAGAGGGCGGCTTATGGCTGGGATCTCAGCTCTGAAGGTAGAGCTGCTGCCAGCAGCAGCACAGAAGTAAGGATGGCACTGTATGGTATAGCGTTACTTCTGCGCTGCTGCTGGTGGGGGCGCTGCCTTCAGAGCTGGGCGCCCGGCCAAAAGCCGCTGCTCTCCAGCCACCCAGCTCTGAAGTCAGCACAGAAGTAAGAGTTGCAATACCGCAACCCCCCTAAAATAACGTTGCGACCCACCTGCAACTTCTTTTTGGGTCAGGAGCACCAATTTCAGAAATGCTGGTCTCCCCCATGAAATCTGTATAGTACGAGGTAAAAGCACACAAAAGACCAGATTTCATGGTCTGTGATGTGTTTTTCATGGCTGTGAATTTGATGGGGGTTGTAGATCAGGCAGCAGTAGTTGAGCAGGTTGGGGTCAAGGCCCCATTGCCTTCAGTTTCATCTAGTATATCCAACAACACTAGTTGCTATGCAAGCTAAGGCTGAAATCCACATTCTCCACGTGAAGCCTCAGAGCCCCTCTGCTCAACTGCTCTGTGCCCTAATACCTTACAAGCATGGACACTGCCTCTCCATTGTGGGTTTCCCATGCCTCCTTTGCCACTGGACAGAATTTCTCCCTACAATAAGGCCCATTAAACTCATACTTCAGGCCATAAGTTTTACATCTATATGCATCAGGAAGGAATTTCTCCTCCGTGATTCATACACTATGTGTAGAAAGGTTTGTGCTTAAGAGGGCCACAGGGGGTCACATTCTGCTGAAGCATTAGGTGTTCCTGCTGAATGCAGGAGACCAGACTGGATGGATTAATGATCTTATCCAGTATGGCAACCACTATGCTCTTTGTGAAGTATACCAAATTCCTATAATACTGCACATTCAGAAAAATGAGAGTTACATTTAAATGCTACTCGTTGAGCACTCTTCAACAAAATCATACTGTACATCACCATTCACACCACTGATGTCTTGAAAAAATATTTTTGGTGGGGCTTGCACAGCTTTGTAGAGTTTCTCAGAGCATGGAAGTCACATTTATTAAATTAATCTACTTCACCTCTTTCCATGCCTGTAATCCTAGTCTTCCACCTCTGAGCCTTTTCTGCTATGTCCTTTCATACACAGTCCTTCATTCACAGTTTAGTTCTTGTGAAATGGCTGGTTAGTGTTTTATGCTTCATTGTGTCAGATCCATCTGCCATAAGGCTTCAGTCTGACACAAGATTAATTAAACTCCAGCTTTATTGTGGCTTCTTCCAACATGGCTTCTTCAGCCCCATGGGTTCTAATAAGGCCTGGTCCACACTACAAACTTAGGTCAACAGAAGCCACCTTTATGTTGACCTAATAATGTATGCATCTACACTACCAATCCCTTCAGCCAACCTAACTTGTCTATAATGTTGGCTTCATTACTCCACTTCCAGGAAAGGCGTAGCACTCAATTTGATGTTGATGGGTCGACAGAGAGGCAGTGTAGATGGAGCTTTGTGTAAGTCGACTGAATAGGCTTCCAGGAGGTGTCCCACAATGCTCCGCTGTGACCTCTTTGGAGATAGTTTTCAACTCCGCTGCACGGCAGCCAGATACACAGGAAACAGCGCCTCCCCTGTCAAATCCCCAGGAACTGTTGAATTCCTATTTCCTGTTTGATCAGGTGGAAAGCTCACCAGCCCAGCTGATCATGGCAACTCAACACCCCAAATGCATTCCAGCCTGCAGTACATAGGAGGTGGTGGACCCTACTGGTGCATGGGGAGAAGAGTCTCTGCAGGCACAGCTGTGATCCAGCCAAATAAACACAGACATATATGAAAAGATCAGATGGAGCACAGAGGAAAAGGTCTACAGCCATGGGTGGCACATGTACCCCGCTGTTGGTGGAGGCTAGCTCCCTGCCTCACCTCTTCCACCCAAAGCCCAGCCCCTTCCACCTGAGACCTCACCTCCACTCTGCCCCTTCTGCCCCCGCTGCTGTCACCAGCCGGCCCACTGGCACATCCCTGAACCTGGGCTAGCCCGCCAGTGCCCGGAGTAGCCCTACCAGACTGCCGGCACCCGGAGCAGTCTCTGGAGGAGCCCCAAGCCCCAGCCAGCACTGAACCCTGAGTGCAGGTCACCCACAAGAGCTCTGAGCTCTGCCATGGCTCAGTCCCGGGGCTGCAGCAAAGAGCATTATCAGAGGTTTGGGGAGGCTTAGCCCCCCCAGCCTCCATTACCCGCCATCCCTGGCTACAGCAGGAACACACAGCAGTGCCACATGAAAATCAGAGAACTCTGGCAGGCATACCAGAAGACAAGAGAGACGGACAGTCGTTCTGGTTCTGCACCTTAGACATGCCACTTCTACAATGAGCTGCATGTGATTCTCAGTGGCAACTCCACCACTACCCCCAAACGCAGTGTGGACACCTCCCCGGAGTCTGAGTACCAGGCCACCTCAGGTAACAACAAGGAGGACATTCTGGATGAGGAGGAGGAGGAGGAGAATGGGAGACAGGCGAGCAGTGGATCCATTCTCCCAAAGAGCCAGGAGCTGATTTTAACCCCGGAGCCTAGTCAGTCCCAGAACCACATGATAGCAGAGCATGATGCTGGGGAAGGCACCTCTGGTAAGTATGCAACTGCAATAAAACTGTAGGGGTTACAAACTTTTATAGTTTATGTATAATCTGAAGAAAAAGTGAGGTGCAGCGAGTATCTGCTTCCCGGTGGCTGCTTCAGCTACACAGAGGGTGCCACCCAGAAAAGACCATTTATGTGGACAGGGGTGGCCTGGGAATCTTCTATGGAGATCTCTAGGAAACTTTCAGGGAGATACTCTGCAATCCTTTGCAGGTTTCTAGGGAGGGCTGCCTCTCTTCTGCCACAGGAGGACACTTTCCCACATCACTCCAGTATTAACTCTGCTGGCATCATTGTGGTGCACAGCATAGCAGCATAAGAACCAGGTCTATACCAAGACACTTGCAGCATCTGCTCCCTTGTCACCTCTGTTACCATCAGGAGACTGATATCACATAGGGTCACCTAGGGGAAATGGGGGAAGTTTTCATTACAAGTGCTCATATTACAAAACATTAGAGCATGTGATCCACCACCCATGATACCTTCTGGGTCCCTCAACCATGCTTTCCCTAATATGCTAGGGGTTTGGTTGGTAGGGATTGGCATAGACCTCAGATTCTGCAAGTCCTGGGTGACTACTGCCAGCAGCGTTAAGGGAAGGGAGTGGGTGGGCTTCCTGATTTCTCTTGTGGCAGCTATCCCCACCTGCCTGGAGTTGCCTGGGCCAAAGACAGCAATTTGCAAGGCTTATTTCTCGTCCCTGGTCTCAAAACAATGTCCATGTTGTTAGGGGGAGCGGGCACTGTCCACCTGTGCTCTCAATGCAGGTTTGCCACAAGCTGCTGCAGGGCCATACTCACCATGGCTGGAACCGGTTCATTGACTAGCTAGGGATTCTGAGTCTGTTCTGGCTTGCACTTGAGTGTAATAAGGGGAGTATTTTTTATATAGCAACCTTGCACTAGACCCAGGATATGTGCTGACAATGGTTGCCTTGTGCTTTGCATGCCTTACAATGGAAAGCTTATCCTTCAGCACATCCTCCACACTGGGAGAGAGGCTTTTCCAGATTAGAAGGCAGAAAAATTGGATGCATGATGACATGTTCAGCAAGATAATGAACACCTCTGGGACAGCTGAGACGGAGCTAAGAGCCTGGAAGATTTCATTATCTGAAAAACTGGACATAGACATGGAGAGCAAGAGAGCATCCCAGGAGCAAGAGCATTCCACGTAGGATGAGATGCTGTAGATTACGAAGGACCAATCAGACATGTTGAGGTATCTGGTTGAGCATCAAGAAAAGCAGCTAGAGGCTAGATTCCCTCTGCAGTCCCTGCAGAACTGCCTGCAAGCATCACCCTGTTCACAATGCCCCTCCCACAAACATACCAGGTGGTGTGTGTCGGGGGGAGAGTTCAATATTCCTTCCACTCAACACCGGTGGAGGGTACCAACAACAAGGCAGTCATTCAAAAGACCACTGATGGTCAAGACTACTGTGCTTTCACAGACAAGCTGACTTGGTTTCTCCCCTCCTAATTTTATCTCACTGTTTGCCTACGGTTACATTATTTTATTGTTAAGTTTCTGCATGTGTGTGCAATGTGGATGTCCAAGACAACAGTGGCATAATGCAGTATACGAAACTATCCAGGTAACTCCCAATAGGCCCAACTACCAGCTCAAAATTGACATGGATGGAATCTGCTCAAAACTGGCACTACAAAACTTTGGCACTGAAAAAAGAATATGATGATTATGATGATGATTCCAGAGTTTAAGTCAAGTCTGTTTTGTGCTGGACTGTTGAGCCCAAGAAGAATTAAGCCCCATGGATCTAGCTGATCAAGGAGTCCAGTGGTGTAGAAATGCCATAGCAGCTCCCGAACCTTCAGGGCCCTAGCATCAGAGATATGTCCAGAAAAGAGAGGGTGTAGATGGGATTTCCCCCTTTGCCGCTTGGGTCAGCAAAAACGCTGGAGCCAGCCCTGTTCCCCACAATTTGGCAATCCCCATATGCCAAAACAACCCTCTGGACCACTAATAGCTAGCAGAATATAGAGCAGCCCTGAGGCAGATCTGAACTATGGCCCAGTGCTCAACTGGATTTGGGATATAGGGGCACATACTTTGCTGAGAATCTGTCCCAAAGTATGGTTCTACTCTGAAAAGGGACTACACAACAATGACACCACCTCACTCAACAGATCAGTTCCTTGTGTCTATTCAGAAATATCTTTATGTCTTTCAGTTTATTACTACTTTTCACCTATTCTTAGTCCTGCTGGTGTTTAACAATTCGGGCATAGAGAGAGATGGATTTTGTTTGCTTTCACATCAGGAAATAACTGTTAATTATGCTCTAATCATGGGGGTAAATCACAACTCCATTTCACCTGTGTAGCCCCACTGACACTTAGTTACACCCTATCCCCATTGTACACGATGGAATTTCACTGGATTAACCAAGAGCAAAAGTTAACTGTAAAACTTTCATTACTGCTGATGATATGTAAGCAGAGAAGGGCCCAGCTTGGCTTACAGATCTCAGGTTGAGTGTGATGGGCTAACAATTAAAAAAAAAAACCTATCATTTAATTTGTAAATAGGACAAGGAAGATCATGAGACACAACAGGCCATCATGTAGAAAAAATGAACATGGAACCCCACCACATCATTTTTTACAATCGCTTTTCAAAGCTGTATCACACTTTAAAGTGTTTTCAGCAAAAAGCCAGCAGGAGATAAATAAGACCATTATTATACTGAACTCCGTCTGTGAATTTAATTCTCTGTTTGACACAGGCACACATACTGTAGAGTCTGTGCTAGAGATGCATGTTTAAGCAGGGCATTAAATCAATATTTACAAATCATTTTGAAATATGTCTGAGCATGGCTTGAAAACCAAGGAAACACTTGATGCATAACCCTTAGAGAAATATATGATTTTAAAACTTTCCACAAACGGCATACCTAATGAAATGCTCGCACTGCACTTGATGGCAAAGATAGCTGGATCCACATTTTTATAAGAACTCAGAAGTCATACAGTACTATCTATTCTCCTATAGAGTGATATCAACCTCAAAACTTACATGCTACAGACATTTGTTTTTAAGGCAGCAACATTTGAGGGCATGTGGCCCTCATAGGCTCATCCACCGTACCACACACAAAATCTCTGTATTCTTCTTTCCTGGAACTGATTTTATTTTATTTTTTTTAATACACACAAAGCTGCAGCCCCTATTGCTGCCTCTTTGTCCTATATATCACCTTCTGGCTAAAGAAACATCAATATCCACTGAGCCAGTTTCTGCTCTGACTGACATTTGTGACACTCCACTGACGTCAAAGGCAGTATTAGTGGAAACTATTTGACTCACTTTCTTAATGGAGAGGAAATCTGGGGAACCTATATCCTGCATATTTATGGAAAAGAGGCTCACCGAGAGCAGAGCTGGCTGGAAACCAGAATTTCCATTCCATGGGGAATTCTGACATTGTGAAATTTCTTTGCAATCCAGACTGGAACAAAAAGATGGAATTTTGAATTTTTTTGCAAAACTTAAAACAAAGCCAACAAACAAAATCAGAAAATTTCAATTTTCAAAACAGAATTTTTTCTGATTTTGTTTGTTTTAATAATGTCTAGACACACACACACACACACACACACGGAAAATAGTATGCACACATTAATATTTTAATATAAAAGTCAAAACAAAATCAAAAGAATAAAGTCAATGCAAAATGCTTCAACATTAACAAAATTAGAAAGTCAAAACAATTGTTTCCAATCCCCCCCTCTAAAATTTCATCAAAATTGACACATTCCAACAACACGTTTCAATTTTGACAAAACTGGTCCATTGCGTAACTTTCAACCAACTTCATATGGGAGCCTCAGAACAGTATAATCCACTCCTCAAAACAGTAAGGAAGCATTTTAATAGAAGACATGGGCCTGAAGAGCTATATTAGGTTTGTAAAATAGCTATGATGAGAGGATTCTTTAGTCATGTACAGAGGTACAAGAGCAATATAGACTCCCTAGATAAATGTCAGTGAAATTCTGTACATTCTTCCATGCTGATCCCCATGCACAGAATGACTTCTCAATCCCAAAGCATCAGGCCATCACTCTTCACTCATTCAAATCCCTCCAGAAGTTTTACTTCTACAAGGCCCGTACACATTAACCTGTCAGTCATATTCCTTCTCCACCTTTTATAGAAGAGAACTGAGAAAGAGAAAAGAGAAAAGAGAGAGAGAGATAACTAAATCAATACATCTAAGTTAATGCCTTCCTCCACACCTCCCAGCGCATCTGATCATTTCCTGTGTCTACCTGCAGTAGTGCAGAGGCTTATGCATTTGCTTCACTTTAAGCATGTGAGCAGTCCCACTGAACCGGGGACTATTTGTGTCCTAAGGTTAAGCGTATGCTTGAATCTGTGTTGGACCAAAGCCTTAGACTGTGAACTCTCTGGGGACAAGAGCTCTATTTGTGTCTTATACAGCACCAGGCACATTATCTGTTTTACCAGAAAATAAACATAATACAATAAAACAGTCATTTATAATTCCTTCAGAGCAGGCACTGCCTTGACAAAATGTGAGAAAGCAGATTTTAAGATGAAACAGAACTGGATCATTCTGACAAGTGACAAAGCAGACCTTTACCTCCACACCAGGATGAGGCAGCATTCCAAACAGAGGAACAAGGCCAGCCAAACTACTCAGAAACCAGCCTGTCGTGGGAAAGGGACTTGGGAGTGGAAATCATCTGCCATGAGCGGTTGAAAATAATATCCTGTTAGATGTACACAGCAAGGGACAGCAGGCTGAATTGCTCTTTTTCAGCTTGTAAGCCTTCCAGAGCAGGGAATGGGTTTTCTTTTATGTTTAGAAAGCAACTAGCACTTTGTAGGTGCTACCAAAAACAATCCATAACATCTCCTGATAGAGTATAAGCAGGGTGCTTATTTAATACAAACTATCTCTCTTTTTTGAACCTAAAATAGGGTGGTCGATTATTATTACTCATTATTTATACGGTGGAGGAACTTAAAGATTTATTCCCTGCTCTTGAGATTATTCACTAGAACTGAAGATCTTCCATTTTAAATATAGAGAATAAATGCCATAACTGGTAATATTTCTAAAACCAGAATGACGTTTTTAAGTGCACCCATTGTATAGTACATGTGTGTACATGGTAAGTTTTCAAACATAAAAGATAATAAGATCCCAGCACTAAGGACCTATATTCTAAATTCAAGAGAGTGAATAAATAAAAGAGGCTGTGGTGCACAGAGGGTAGAAAATGGGTGTGAAAAGACAACAGCAGACAATGGGAAAGGTATTAGGGTCGTGGAAGAGTCTGGGTTTTTTTAGGAAATCAAATCACATTTGTTTTGTTTCAGATAATTTTTAGCTATAACATTTGGTTTTGCTAGTGGTCAAGTACCACAGTGGGAGCAGATTGTGGCAGAGATAAGATTAGCGGTGCAAAGCTTGTGAAGGAAGGAATTTGTGGAGGAATTTGAACTAGATTGAAATTACTTAGCACATAGGAGGAGGGGGCACAGAGAGGAGGCATACTGTCCTTTCCCTGCTGCTGCATGCCCCCCCCCTCGGCTGGATTCCTCATCAGTGGGGGGTCAGAGCCCTGAATACACAGGTCACATCCTCTATCAATAGCTGCTGGGGAGATAGCACATTCTTGTGCTGCTTCCTGCTAAGCATCCTGGTCCAGCTAGCCAACGAAGCAGCTTTCCTCCTGATCCTAACGCTGTGGCACCCGCCCATGGTACCCAGCTTGTGCATCATGTGCACCCTTGGACTCTGCCTTGACCCAGTCTGCATAACTATAGCCTCTCTCCTATCATTTCTGTGTGCCTCCTGCTACTGCCTGTTGATAGGCAAACAACCTGTGACCAGTGAAGCTGCCTTATGGCTATAAAAATATGAACAAAAAAAAGTGTGATTAGCTTTCTAGGCCATTTTCTAATCCAAATTCTTTTCGGTGAGTCAGGCATGGCTGTTGTAGAAGCCCCCTCCCAAAGCTTTCATTATATTCAGTATTGGGGAAAGGCTGCTCCTCCCCATATCTTACTCAGGGAAAAGGGACCGGATTAGTCTGGGGCTAATGTATCTACCTTCTGTCACGCTCCTGTACCCATCTGGCCTGACCCTGTCACAGTATAGGGGTAGGTTCCAGGGAAAATTTTTTTTGCCAGACAAAGACTAATATATTTTTCCCTGGAACCTAACCCTCCCATTTACATTAATTCTTATGGTGAAATTGGATTCGCTTAACATCATTTCGCTTAAAGTCGCATTTTTCAGGAACAGAACTACAACATCAAGCGAGGAGTTACTGTATATTTACCAGTGTTTTAGGTCATAGCATGTTCTATGAGGTGGTAAAATCTGCAGGTAACACAAAGTTATTTAGATTAGCCAGAACTAGAACATACTATGAGAAACTTTAGATAGGTCTGACTAAGTTAGGTGAATTGGCAGCATGGTAGCAAATAAATTTTAGTGTTGGCAAATGCAAAGTAATGCTTGCATAAGGTATAATTTGACCTAATTATACATGATTTATTCTGCTAAATTAACAGGATGTCAGACAGAGGAATTAAATAAAAATAAGCCCATGTGAAAAATATAAACTATGAGGGCCAGATCCTGAGCTGGTGTAAACTGGTGTAGCTCCGTTGGCATCAGTGGAGCTATGCCAATTTATATCAGCTCAGGATCTGGTTCAATATGACTGCATGCCAATGCAAGAACTCTGAAAGCAAAAACAGGTGAACTAGAATGCTTACAAGGGAAGAATCCCTTGACATAATAAGCATTAAACTCAGTGGAATAACAAAGAAAAACAATGGGATAGTGTGATATTTGGCTATAAAATATATAGGAAAGACAGATTAGGTGAGAAAGCAATGAGTAGTACTATACCTAAAAACTTCCACATAATCTCCTGTCACCAGAATTCTGAGTCAAGAGAATTGCATTTTAAAATCCCCAGTCATAAGCATACAAATATATTGATAAGATTATGCTTTCAACCTCCAGGCCAAGAAAAAGGACACTTCTTTCAGAGAGATCAAAGAGATAACAAAGTCCAATAAAATGGTAATAATGGGAGACTTTAATTACCCACATATAAACTGATCAAATATCACACTGGGACAGATAATGAAGCAGTTTCTTGATATCTTAAATGATTGCTGCTTGGAATGGCTAGGTTCAGAACACAGACAAAGAGAATCTACTAAATAAATCAAAAATAGCCATTAAGTAATAAAGACCTTGATATCATTAAGTTCAATAGTCTCAGGAGAGGAAAGGCACCGAAAGCTAATATGGCAATAGAAAACTTTAGATAAGAGATGTCATGGGGGAGCTCCCCATCTGAGCACTCCCTTGAGCCAGGACGCAGCATCGCAGGGGTTCTTTCACACTAGCACCTCCTGCTGTCTGTTCCCTTGAGCTGCCAATGCCCATTTAAAAAACTCTCTTTCCACCCGGAGTATGCCCTGCACCTACTGGGGTGGGAGGGAAGCCTTTTCCCAATACCGCTCTATGCCTTGTCCTGGTTTAGTGTGAGGTCTGTAAACCCCATCATTGTACCATGCAGCAATTCCTGTGCAAGCCTATTCTATTCTTAAGGTAGAAAGCATTACAGAGAAAACATATTAAAAGTAAAAATGAAGCTGCATGCATGCTAATAAGCGTACCTAAGCTCTTCCCTTTGTTCAGGTGGACGAGGCCCCTTGCTGGAGAGGCTTATCCCAGGAAAGGAACAATAGAGGAGTCTAGAGGGGCTGCAGAGGAAGCAGAGAGGCAAACATAGCCCAATAGGGCCATATAAAAGCCCCTGGAGCTCCAGCAACAAGCTGGTACCTTGCTGGAACTAGAGAAATGTAGCTGGTGCTCCTGGTTGGTCAAAGGGAATTTCAGCACCATGGACAGATCAGTGCTGGCAGGGAGTGGGCAGCAAGGGAGAGCTCCTGGCTGGCTGCTGGGCCTGGATTTACATGAGCCCTCAGGTAAGGGTGAAGCTTTGGTGAAAGTTGGGGCTGCGGGGGGGGAGTGGCCCAGGGAACTGAAAGCAGTGTAGTTAAAGGGATATGGTGGCATGTGGCTGCTATTTGTAGGGTCCCTGGGCTGGGACCTGGAGTAGTGGGTCCCCTCTATAGGTGGTTACTGGGGAACTGTCCTCCTCTCGGTCAGTGATAAATCCCTGGAAGGGGAACTGAACTGTTAAGAGACCTAGCTGGAGAGCTGGGACCAAAACGATCAAGACGGTGAAACCAGTGCCTCCAGCGGGGGAGGCCTGGGGGCATGACCCAATACCAGGACAGTTTAAAGACTGCAGACACACCTGATCAGAAGAGTGCACTGCAAGAGGTAGGTGCCACATGGTTACAATCCCCAACTCTAACATGAATTCTGGCAGGGGCAGTCCTTCAAACCCCACCCAAGGGGATTCCTTGTGGTCACAAGTTCGTCACGGCTCCAGCTCTGAACAAGCCCCCAGTCGGTCCAGTCCTTCCAGCCCTACCCCAAGGGCTGGGGTACACCAATGACTGGGATCTTGTCCATTGCCTGGGTCAGGAAGAAAGCCCTGAGCCACTTTAAAACCAGGCTATTTATCTGAAAGTGAATTTTTTGTCTCCTGGTCCCTTGGCAATCCAGTTTGAAGTAGTACATGCATATCTGATGGGGGGGGAGGGATTTAAAGGGCTGATAAAGGAGGAAAAACATTAGCATCCTCCTCCCTACTAGAGAAGGTACATACAGTGCTACAACACATGCACACTTCGTATTTTTAACACAGTGTACCCCAAAGGTATTAGCCCTAATTTGATAAGGTTTATCTTAATTCCATCAGGTTTGTTCAGGACAATGTCAGTCTGTCACCAATATAACTCTGGATGTTCTTGCTATTCATATACATAACCAGTCCTTGTTTAAGTCTTTCTGAGCTCTTGCCCTCAATGATATCTAGCTATCTCAGGGCTTCTATACATGAACAATTAGACCAGGACACACTGAGGTGTGAATCTACCCCACAATAGCCTGTCATGGTCACCATAGCCTGTCCATGTGCACCTTGCTGGCACACGTTAACAGTTCGTTAGAGCATTTTCATTTAGTCCTCTTTGAAACAGAACGATCTCAAAGCACATTGACGAACTTAATGCACATCAGCAGGGTGCACATGGATAGTTAGATCAGCGCAGGCTAAGGTGGGTAGATTCACACTCCACCTTGCCATAGTTTAATTTAAAAAAAGAACAGGAGTACTTGTGGCACCTTAGAGACTAAAATTTATTTGAGCATAAGCTTTCATGGGCTACAGCCCACTTCATCTGGTGCATAGAATGGAACATATAGTGAGGAGATATATGTTCCATATATACATACAGAGAACATGAAAAGGTGGGAGTTTAATTGTTTGTGTAGACATGCCCTCAGGGTTTTATACTGCTGACCATTAGCATAGGATCTAAGTGCCCTTCATATAAAATCATTAACAATATCCAAGTCCCAAGTGGCTTCATGGAGTCCCAGGCATTTCTCAATTTATAGAATAATACCTCTGCTTGGGATTAGAGGCATTGTTTTTATTTTTACTTTTTTGGTAGAGGTTTGTTTATTGGATAGAAGGGGGTGGCAACATCAGACTTATACTGAACACTAACTTGTGAAAACAAGTTCCACAAGCTCATTGTGCATTGTTTGGGGAAAAAACACACTAATGTCCTAAAAAATCCTGCATCTTCAGTGATAAAAATAAAATTGGACAGTTAAAGAATACATTTCTCCTGGCTCTTGCTATATCATCTTCCTTTCTTTTCTGTCTAATACATTTCAATGCATTCTTTGCCCTTCTATGTATCAACCAAATGCAAAATTAAGAACTTCATTGAATTTGTGCAGAAAGGATTGCCCTCTGGTCTATAACTTGCTGCCGCTGCTTTTACTTAAAAGCTTTCTTGGTTCCACTTCAGTTTCTGTCTCTTGTTTTGGAGTGTCATACAGTTTTGTGGAATCCGCTGTTTTCTGGAGGCCTTGTTTTTATATATCTCATTCAGTCTCCTCTCACATACCTCTTTTTTAATTTGAATACAAATTTAATTTTTCTTAACCTCACCTTATAGTAGCTATATTGTCACAGTGCAGTGGTTTGCTATTTTTTAAACAGTTGGATCCAACATGAAAGAGTTTCAAAGCAAAGCAAAGAAGTAACAGACTGCAATATTGTGTGTGCAAGCATGTGCGTGCTCGGGGGTAAAGGTACACAGTTCCTCTGGAAAATAAGCTGATTCCCAAATCATGCAAACAGAGTTCAGTCCATTGAGCACAGCCCTGGGTCAGTATTTTACTGTTGTACACAAGAGACAATAATAGCGCCACAGAAGCTCTTAGGCCTTTTATGAGAACTCGCAACACAAGAAAGTGTTTTTATTCTTTTTGACAAGTTGGTCCTTTAAAACTATACCGGTAACAGAGAGAATGGAACAAGGCAAAGCTAGAATTTTAGCTTTCACTCTGCATGTCCAGCTTTCTACTAGTTTAAGGCAAACTTTAAAAAGGGCACATCAAGATTTTGAAAGGCCAAAATGTAATAAAATAATGTATAACTATTAGACTGCTGAAGATTAAATATTCCATAGGTGTCTAAATATACTTACACCTCTGATAGCAAGAGACAGAACTGTAGATATAAAGATATTTGAAAAGCATTCATAATACAACCCAAACTGACTTCACTGAGTGCAGAATTAGATCAAGTGCTTTAGAAAATCCCACTCAGAATATGTTCTTTAGTTGGGCCATGGGAGAGAAGCAAGTCAGAAGGCCAAATGACTTTATGCTTTTGCTTTGGAGAGCACACGTTGCATAGGGGGATGCATTCAGGTAGTTAATGCTTTATTCCTCTGTTCCCTTCCACGAGCGTGAGGGGAGCAAAACCAGAATGGGAGGTGTAAAAGGTGGCATAGCAGTTCTGCACATGCTCCATGTAAAAGAAGCAGTGAGAGATAAAAAGGTATCTTTTTAAAAGTGGAAGTCAAATCCTAGTGAGGTAAATAGAAAGGAGCATAAACACTGCCAAATTAAGTGTAAAAATGTAATAAGAAATGCCAAAAAGGAGTTTGAAGAACAGCTAGCCAAAAACTCAAAAGGTAATAACAAAATGTTTTTTAAGTACATCAGAAGCAGGAAGCCTGCTAAACAACCAGTGGGGCGCCTGGACAATCGAGATACTAAAGGAGCACTTAAAGACGATAAAGTCATTGCAGAGAAACTAAATGAATTCTTTGCTTCAGTCTTTACGGCTGAGGATGTTAGGGAGATTCCCAAACCTGAGCCATCCTTTGCAGGTGACAAATCTGAGGAATTGTCACAGATTGAAGTGTCACTAGAGGAGGTTTTGGAATTAATTGATAAACTTAATAGTAACGAATCACCAGTACCAGAGGGCATTCACCCAAGAGTTCTGAAAGAACTCAAATGTGAAATTGCGGAACTATTAAGTATAGTTTGTAACCTGTCCTTTAAATCAGCTTCTGTACCCAATGACTGGAAGTTAGCTAATGTAACGCCAATATTTAAAAAGGGCTCTAGAGGTGATCCCGGCAATTACAGACCGGTAAAGTACGGGGCAAATTAGTTGAAACAATAGTAAAGAATAAAATTGTCTGACACATTGAAGAACATAACTCGTTGGGCAAAAGTAAACATGGTTTCTGTAAAGGGAAATCATGTCTTACTAATCTATTAGAGTTCTTTGAAGGGGTCAACAAACATGTGGACAAGAGGGATCCAGTGGACATAGTGTACTTAGATTTCCAAAAAGTCTTTGACAAGGTCCCTCCGCAAAGGCTCTTACATAAATTAAGTTGTCATGGGATAAGAGAGAATATCTTTTTCATGGATTGAGAACTGGTTAAAAGACAGGGAACAAAGGGTAGGAATAAATGGTAAATTTTCAGAATGGAGAGGAGTAACTAGTGGTGTTCCCCAAGGGTCAGTCCTAGGACCAATCCTAGTCAACTTATTCATAAATGATCTGGAGGAAGGGGTAAATAGTGAGGTGACAAAATTTGCAGATGATACTAAACTGCTCAAGATAGTTAAGACCAAAGCAGACTGTGAAGAACTTCAAAAAGATCTGACAAAACGAAGTGATTGGGCAACAAATCGGCAAATGAAATTTAATGTGGATAAATGTAAAGTAATGCACATTGGAAAAAATAACCCCAACTATACACAGAATATGATAAGGGCTAATTTAGCTACAACTAATCAGGAAAGAGATCTTGGACTCGTCGTGGATAGTTCTCTGAAGATGTATACGCAGTGTGCAGTGGCAGTCAAAAAAGCAAACAGGATGTTAGGAATCATTAAAAAAGGGATAGAGCAGAGGTCAGCAACCTTTCAGAAGTGGTGTGCCGAGTCTTCATTTATTCACTCTAATTTAAGGTTTTGCATGCCGGTAATACATTTTAACATTTTAGAAGGTCTCTTTCTATAAGTCTATATTATATAACTAAGCTATTGTATGTAAAGTAAACAAGGTTTTCAAAATGTTTAAGAAGCGTCATTTAAAATTAAATTAAAATGCTGAGAGTGTGTGGGGGTCAGGGCAGAGGGCTGGGGGTATGAGGGGGTCAGGGCAGAATGCTAAGTGGGTGGGGGGTCAGGGCAGAGGGGTGGGGGGGTGTTCAGGGCAGAGGGGTGTGTGTGTGTGGGGTTCAGGGCAGAAGGCTGGGTGTGTGTGGGGTTCAAGGGTCAGGGCAGAGGGCTGGGGGGCATGGGGGATGCAGGGCAGAATGCTGAGTGGGGGGGTCAGGGCAGAGGGCTGGGGTGCTCGGCTCATAGGGGTGCTCCCAGCCCCCTGCCCTGAGCGGCTCATGGCAGGGGGCTGGAAGGGATAGGCCCTGTTCCACCTCTTTCCCCAAGGCCCCGTCCCTACCTCTCTCTGCGTCCTGTACAGAGCTGCGTGCACGCTGCTGTGCTTCCCACTCCCCCTCGCTAGGGCCATCAGCTGATTGGCTCAGGGACGGAAATGGGGCAGGGCAGGAAAGCACCACACTGGGGGAAGAAGCGGGGGAGGGAGAAGCTTGGCTGCCACAGAACCAAGCTTCTGCCTCCTGCCCCCCGCAGGGGAGAGTGGTGGGGCTAAGTGGGGATGGGGGCCGGGACCATGGCAGGCAGTTGCGTGCCGCTCAAAATCGGCTCGCGTGCCGTGTTTGCCACGTGTGCTGTAGGTTGCTGACCCCTGGGATAGAGAATAAGATGAAGAGTACGTTATTGCCCTTATATAAATCCATGTTACGCCCATATCTTGAATACTGGGTACAGATGTGGTGGTCTCATCTCAAAAAAGATATACTGTACTGGCATTAGAAAAAGTCCAGAAAAGGGCAACTAAAATGATTAGGGGGTTGGAATGGGTCCCATATGAGGAGAGATTAAAGAGGCTAGGACTTTTCAGCTTGGAAAAGAGGAGACTAAGGGGGGATATGATAGAGGTATATAAAATCATGAGTGATGTGGAGAAAGCGAAAAAGGAAGAGTTATTTACTTGTTCCCATAATATAAAAACTAGGGCCACCAAATGAAATTAATGGGCAGCAGGTTTAAAACAAATAAAAGGAAGTTCTTCTTCACACTGCGCACAGTCAACTTGTGGAACTCCTTACCTGAGGAGGTTGTGAAGGCTAGGACTATAACAGTGTTTAAAAGAGAACTGGATAAATTCATGGAGGTTAAATCCATAAATGGCTATTAGCCAGGATGGGTAAGGAATGGTGTCCCTAGCCTCTGTTTGTCAGAGGGTGGAGATGGATGGCAGGAGAGAGATCACTTGATCATTACCTGTTAGGTTCACTCCCTCTGGGGCACCTGGCATTGGCCACTGTCAGTAGACAGGACACTTGGCTGGATGGACCTTTGGTCTGACCCAATATGGCTGTTCTTATGTTCTCCTTCCACCCACTCCAGGTTCAATGGAAGCCCCTTTGCCCAAGTCCATGGTGTTCTAGATCTTCAGCTAAAATATGAGCATGTCAGAGGGGAGCAAGAGTGGGTCCTGAATATCCACCATACTGTAAAATGCTCCCCACCAAGTATAGTGGATATTCATGCAGGAGCTAATTCTCCTTCAAGTAGCATTACACCTTACTTTTTACCTATATCAACACTGAGGTTGGTGGGAAGAAATCAACTATCACCAAGGAGGGTTTGGCTCGCTTTGGGTCTGAAATTTTCTCTCCTGCCTGCCTCTCCTCCTAAGGAAGTATTTTCTCATGGAAACTCTTTGAAAGGATGTTCATTGGAATTCCTGGGCCATTCATTCCAGTCCTGTAGGTTTGTATCATATGTCCCTTAAAGATCTTTCTACTTTGAAAGATTGCAATTACAGAAAGCTGTTTATTTCACATTCTTAGCCACTGACTCCATTGTTGTACTATAACAAGACTCCAAAACTTAGCTAGTATGGCAGCACTAGAAACGGTTCCAAAACAATATTTCAGTATTTCTTTTTAAAGTCCCTTTCCAAGGGTGAGCTCGTAGCACTCTCAGGGACCCTGATGAAACCCCTCACATCAATCCTCCTTCAACAGATATGTTCTCCACTAATACATTTGAAATGGATATGGAATGTAGGATTACATCAGTCATCTGCCCAAAGTGTCTTTTTACACACACACACACACACACACACTATATTATATATAAACCACGATTTAATTTTTCCTTTGTCGTTACATAAATCATGAAACTCTCCCCTGTAATCATTTGGCTTAAGCCAAGCTGCCTAGAGAAACAGTCTCCGGGCATTATCCAAGAGGCCAAGGTCACAGGAAGAAGTTGCATTTGAAAATAAGCAATGTCTTTTAGTTTTCAGATACAGGTCTTTTGAATACAGTGTAACAGATTCCATTTTAACATAAATTATCTAGAAATATTGTTAAACTATTTTTCCTGAGAGTTTGCCTGCATTTGTAATTAAAGGCAGCTGCACTGTGTGGAAAGGCGACATCTCTAGAAACAGTGACAAAGATCTGCTACGTTGTCTGTTTCTTTAGGCTGTTTATAACACCTGTGTCACAATTCAGGTGTAATCTGTACAGCATAATTAAAAATACCCATTAGAAATACACAGACACTTTCTAATGTCTGGGCAAGTGGGATTTCTATTGTCACCTTAACCTTTTTTCTGTCAGTTTTTGGTGGGTTGTCTTACATCTAGCATGTGAATCCATCTGAGGCATTTGCCCTAAGGGGCATACACTCTCATGTCAATGTGCAGAGAGTGGTGAGACTCTAATCCTGAATTCTCATGTTAAACATACTTATGAAATTTTAATTCTAAAAAGCCAAGGGCTACGCAAAGTAGACAGAATTTTTAACTGATAGATCCCATCCCCAGAATACCTAGAGGCACCAATACAAGAACTGGCAACATTTCAATACCTAAGATTCCAAAATACCATATTCCTACCTATTTTACAGCAAGGTACAGCATTTTAGTTATATACTATACACACACTGCATTTTTTGCCAACATTCAATAAAAAGCACCCTCCATTTTTCTTGTATTTGCTTATAAGAAGCCTGTGGCAACTTTAACTCTGAAATTGCATTCAGAAATTGGGAAGGTTTTGACATACCACAAAATAAAGGCATCTAATTCTACTCATCCATGAGTATTTTAAACATGACCTGTACATCCATGCAAAGGGTCAACTCCAGAGCTATGGTATGTCTACACTGCAGTGGGGAGGGATGATTGCAGCACATATAGACATACCCAAGCTATCTTTTCTCTAGCTAGATCAAAGTTAGCTTCAGTAACAATAGCAGTTATGCCACAGCAGCATGGAAGGGGGGCTAGCCCTGCCCACCCAGTACCCTCAGAACATATTCAAAGGTGCTGCTGTGGCTTCACTGCTATTATCTGAACTAGCTAGATCAAAGCCAACTTGGGAGTGTCTACAAGTGCTGTAGTCACACCTCTGATTGCAGTATAGACATACCTCAAGAGTGAATAAACTCTACAGAAGCTCCAGTCACATGTTAGTCACTTTGAGTGAAGTCACTGTTTACACCAATTCTGAATTTGCCTCAAAGAGTCTTGAAAGCAGGAAGGGGCCTGAAATGCAGCCACAATTGTTCAAGAAAATTCCCATTCCATGGCCTGCAATTGCAACAGTAACTCACTCAATGCTGCTTATTCATATGTAGCTCTAATGACTTCAGGAGGCTTAAGGACTATGTGAAAGAAAGGGCATTAGGGTCTTATCCTGCTAACACTCACTGCCATGCACAATGCTTGAATGATCCCAGTGAGACTATACACGACAGAAAACTCTAAACTCTGTTGTGCATGCAGGATTAGGAGATAAAGGCATAATACACACATGTAATCTCATTGAAGTCAATGGACCATGCACCTGCATAAAGTTAAGCACGGGCATCTCAGCAGGATCAGCTCTTCGTTTGCATGGAACAGAAGAACTGGAGATATGACAGAACAGAAGGGAGACCAGCATCCATGTTTCATGAGTCTGCACAATATTGTGGAAACTGTTGGGTTCTTCCCCGCAGTGTTCTTCAAGGCAGGGTCTGGCTTCACTGATCAATGTAGAGCCAACCATATGTTCCATGCTTTATACAAATACAATACAATACATAAACAAAAACTGTAGTGCACAAGCAAGTCAAGTTTTGCTCTGACTCAAAGTACTAAAAGCCAGAACAGGCTCACACTGCTGTCACAGAGGTTCCCATTTGCTCACTATACCACATGAAGAGTGCCAAGGTATACAGCCCCATGCCGTCAAAACAATATAGTGAGAAGTCTGGTGTCTGTTTTTATGGTGTACAGATCCAGGGATGTGAGTGATAGCTGGGTTTTATAAATACAGACATTAAATTTGAGTTCAGGTTTGTACAGATGGCTCTCACTATAAAAGCTGCCTGTTCTCAAATTAACATTTTGTTGTACATAAATTTAGAAAACCATAATAAATTAGCACCACAATAGCAGAAATGCTCTGACTTCCCTGTGTTTTGTGTCTTCCTGTGTACAAGGGGTGTGTGGAAACTATTTCCCTCCCCACCCCCAGGGCATTCACAGCAGAAATTAAACAACTGCAGAAGCGATGGAAAAAGTTGCTGATGAAACGTAAGCTTTGGGTTGCCAGATTTTCAACATTTGAACATAAGACTTGGATAAAATTGGCAAATTTGCCAATACAAGCTTGCAATAAACAAAGGGAAAACAAAAAACACTACAGCCAGACTTTTTGATTTAATAAAGAGAAAAAATAACATGCCCTGGAAAAACAATAATAAAAGGAAAAGCCTACCCAATAAATAAATAAATAAAAAGGCTTTAGCATGCTGATCAGGAAAGAGATTTGGAGCTGTTTGGAAGATTAAAGGTTTTTATTGGGGAAAAAAATCCCTAAAGCCGTTAGCCCAATATGCAGCTGAAATGAAGAAGGCAAACAGAATGCTTGGTTGCTAGGAGAATATAACGAATCAAAAGCACTGCTACATACTGTAAGGAACTGGTAAGACCTCTCCTAGCATACTCTACCTAGTCTTGGTTATTGTACTTAGGAAAGACTCCAGTGCTTTTTGATAGAATGCAGTGCAGAGCAAAATAAGGTGAATACAGAGGCTGCAGTATTTAAATTAACTACAAAAATAGTTCAGGATGAGAAACTTACAAATGTTAAAAAAGAAAGCAAGACACCCACTTCTTAAACTCATGTCTATCGTCTTTCAAGGAACTCTGTCAAGGATTGCAGACCCAACATTTTAGTTTTATTTTATTTATTTTTTTCACTTCTTGCCTCTGAGAAATCAGAGAGTCACATCAGTGGGTCTCAACCTTCCATACCATGGCCCTCATGTTATAACAAAGCCTTTCAGGACTCAGTTCTCCCTTCTAGCCATAGAGATAAGGAAGATGCTTACAAAACTCCAGACTAAGTCACAACCTGTAGGCTCAGAACCCATGAGCTAGATCTCATCCTACACAGAGAAAACTGTTGCAGGGACACCTAACTGAGTTTCAATCTGTGCAGAAAGTTGCAGAGAAGTATGTGATCCAGCGGTTAGGCTCCTATCCTCAAATTTGGGAGTCCTGGATTCAAATCTCTGATCTACCACAAACTAGCAGTGTATAGCCTCTCTGTCTGCCCCTCTAGAACATGGAGATAACACTTTTCTACTTCTCAGTTGTTGTTAGGATAAAAACATTACAGATGGTGAGGTGCTCAAACTACAGCAATGGAAGCTATACAAGCATTTAAGACAGATAGACCTTGGCAAGTCACTCAACATCTCTGCCTCCCATTAAACTTGGGAAGTAAGATTCTGCTCAACATGAGTAAGGGCAGCAGATCATGGTTCTTAATGGAGCTGTGAGAACCGACTTTTTGGTTTGCTGGCAATTTTGAAAAGTTGAAATGAAATTCATTTTGGTTTGGACCAAAAAGAAAAAAAACCCAAAAAACCCAAGAATTTTCTAAGTTCTTGGCAAATCAAAAAAAGGACAAAAACATTCATTTCAGGACAAATGAAACATTTTGTTCAACCCAAACAAAATGTTTCATTTTGATCTTGAGCATTTTTTTTAAAACAAAATTAAAGGAAAATTGTAAATGTTCAAAATGTTGAAAGGAAATGTTTTGATTTGTTTTAATTTGTTTGTTGGGATTTTTAAAAAACGAATGGCTATGAACTTGCAAAACATTCTGGTGTTGGCAAAATAGCGTTGTCACTAAAAAACTCCACTTCGGCCAAAAAATTTCATCCACTCCTAACTTTTATTTTCCCTGTGTGTAAAACAGGAATCCAGATACTTGCCTTCTGTGATAGAGTGGTAAGCTTCATGGATGGCAAGTAGCCTTGTTGTTATTATCCAGATTAATTGTTGTAAATTGCTGCCATTTTGGCTGACACAGCAAAGATCAAACTGGAGACCTGAACAGCTAAGAGCATGAGCTGCTACAGGTTGAACTACAGACTCAGGGTTCCCCACCTGGGATTCTGAGGGACTCAACCTAGAAGGGGACCTATAAACACAGAAGCATCAAAGAAGATTCCAATAAATACTCCAGAAAGTAGGTAGGAGAAGGCCTATGGACAGAACTGGAGAAAATCCAAGCAGACTCCTCATTCAGGGACAGTAGAAATACTGTACAGATTCAAGATAAGGGTCCCTTGTGGAAGAACAGAGAGAACCCCCCACCTAGACCCTATTTAAAAAGTACCTAACAAATCAAAACAGCCCTGAATTCATTTTTCAGCCTTGACTTTCAAGAAAGGAGTAATTTCCTTCCAGTAGCATACATGGAAAGTAATTCTATTTAAGGGCAGATTCTCAGCTAGTGTAGAACAATGCAGTGCCACTGAACTCAATGAAATATGCTGATTTACACCAGCTGAGGATCTGCTCCTAAGCTATCAGAGTCAAGAGTGCCTATAACTATCGTATCCAGGCTCCTAAAGTATTTTTGAAAGTGTCAACAATGCAGTGGAGGAAGTGGGGGGGAAGAGAATAGATGGGCCCAATTCTGTATCTCCAACTCCCACTAATTATATTTACTCAAGGGAGCAGTTCCAGTGACAATCAGGCTACTAAATATATTCGTGCTACTCAGCCTTATAATACTATGCTACAACAAGGGGCCCAGATTGCTAATTATTTTATTGTGATTTATACGGATTGCTGAAGTGGCTCTATAAAGAGAGCTTTCATTAGCACTGCAGTGCCATGGCTCACCCTCATAAGATACATATATTTGTAAGATTTTTTTTGCCTTCTTTGTATTTAACAGTGTTATTGGAGAGCAGATGCTCTCTCCAGGTGCTGACTTACTCTAATAAGATGTTTATAGTTAGGTAATTTCCTTCCTGTTATTCCCCACATATTTAAGACCATGGTGGAGGGTAGGCCAGGGAACTGCAGCTTGCCCTCATTAGCGGTTTTCATTTATGTTATTTTTTCTTTTAAATTCCTGTTCACTTAAACAGTGTTACTGGAAAGCACCGAGGATGCTGAGCCCAGCTTCAGATTTACTCAAACTGTTTACAGAGCAACAGTTTCCCCTTGCAATGCTCCTGGATGTATTGCCACTGCAGGAGGCATTAGGGAGTTACAGCTCATCACCACCAACACGTTCAGGAGTGAGAGTCCCGAAGAGTTGTCATGCTATAGAAACAAGACAGATAGGAGAGAGGTGAAGTGATTTGCACGAAGTCACACAGCAGGTCAGTGGCAGAGTAGGGATTAGGGTCTAAGTGTCCTGCTGCCCAGTACAGCGCTTTGTCCATAGGGTTGCCAACCCTCCCGGATTGGCCAGGAGTCTCCCAGAATTGGAATAGATCTCCTGGTGGATACTGAAACCAATCCAGGAGATTTTAATAGGCTACTAAAAGTCCGGTTGGCAGTGCAGCGAGGCTAAGGCAGGCTCCCTGCAAGCTCTGGCTCTGTGTGGCTCCTAAAAGACACCGGCACATCCCTCTAGCTCCTAGGCGCAGGGGCAGCCAGGGGGTCTCTGTGCACTGTCCCCGCACCGAGCACTGACTCCACAGTTCCCATTGGCCGGGAACCGCAGCCAATGGGAGCTGCAGAAGCAGTGCCTGCAGACGGGGGCAGCACGCAAAACCACCTGGCTGCCCCTGAGCCTAGGAGCCAGACATGCTGGTTGCTTCCAGGAGCCACCTGAGGTAAGTGCCGCCCAGCCGGAGCCCACACCTCTCACCTTCTCCAATACCGCAATCCCCTGTCCCAGCCCTGAGGCCTCCCCCACACCCAAACTCTCTCCCAGAGCCTGCACCCACTCCTGCACCCCAAACTTCAGCCCCAGGCTCTGCCCAGATCCCCCTCCCACACTCCAAACCCCTCAGCCCCACCACCCAGCCCAGAGCCCACACTCCCTCCAACCTCCTGCCCCAGCCCGGTGAAAGTGTGTGGGGGGGAGAGCGAGTGACTAAGGGAGGGAGGATGGAGTGAGCAGGGGGCGTGGCCTCGGGGAAGGGATGGGGAAAGGGTGTTTGGCAGTTGGCAGCTCTATTTGTCCACCAGATCACACTGGCTCCTGCTTATCCCCCGAAATGGGGAAACCGAGGTGTAACGAGAGCACAGGTGTACTGGTAAAAGTCTGATCTTTATTGCCAGGTCCCAGACCCATGACATAGGACAGGGTTACAAAAGGCTGTCATGGTAAAGACCTGCCACACAAGAGTCCTGTGCCTCCGCAGTTGATTCTGACCCTCATCCAGCCTCATGCTAGGGTCAGCCCTAACTTTCACTGGGAACCCCCGTAGATATGAGTGGAGGCTGTGGAGGGTGGAAGCCTTCATTAATTAGGAGTGCCCCTGAGGAAGGCACTGTATGCTAGAGTATGCCTGCTGGTGCTAGTTATTTCTGTGCTGCGCTATTTCCAGAACTGCTTTGTGTTGGATTCCACATTTTCTTTATTTGCTGGTGAACCTAAGGCACCTGATGTTGCCTGATTTTGCTGATGGGTTGACCATGGTGGGGAAGATATCTTGCTGTGGGTGCATGTCACTGAATTAACACTTTCATAAGTATCAAATTCTTCAGACTATACCACCACACACATCCTCAAAACCTGTCCAGCGATAATTATGTACAGTCTATGCCAAATGTACTAGTTCCGATAACAGCATTAAAATGCAAACCAGAAGTACAAAGACCCAGTTCTTTTTGCAGTTTCAATTCAGAAGTTTGAGCAGGGATAAGTGTACTTTGTTCTTGTCCCCAGACGTTTGGAAGCAGCAGACTAATGTAGCAGGCTATATTCCTCCCAAAAACGTTTTTGTTTGGTTGGGATCCCTTGCCAACTGGTTTAATGATACTGAGAGCAGTGGAATGACATTGTTTTTATCACGTGCCTTTTTTTAAAGAACTGTATTTCAACACAAGAGACCATCCAGCTACGGGTTTTTAGAGCAAAGTTGTTGCCCAAGTGCATGCAACACGCGAGCAACTGAACAACCCTGCTTCTCAGGATTATTACGTTCACAGCACACACAGAGAAGTTAGATACAAAAAAAAACCCCACACCAAATACTCTGGCTGGAAGATTGCAAAGTAACACTACTTTAATCCTTAGAATTCAGAACGATTAACACACGTGTGTGCAGGAAATTGACATATCTGTCAATGTCTTTGAAAGACCTTCTGGTATTAAGGTTATATGTTAACTGAATGTAACCTCTCTTCAGGGGAGATGTGACCAATATTGCAATGCAATGCAGTATCTTTGGGATCCATTGTTTTAAATGAATAGCTTATGTAAGATTGTGTTCGGCTCCATGGGGGAAGGCTCCTCCATGAACTAAAAACAGTGGGTGGTGACTGTGACCCAGGAACCTCTTTATGCCAACTGGCAGAGGGCATGGAGGATGCATAGGGCTTTACAGGGTCAGATATTAGAGACCTAACTTTTGGTGAATTTATCAAAAGCCAATAGCCACTGGCCGTCATTATCATTTTGAAATGTAGGTGTGGATAATATTTTAGATGTTAAATATCTATACTGGAAATTATGTTTTCAAAGCCTTGGAGTTAAGGCAGGTAAACAAAAAGGCTAACAGGTCTTCAACAGGTCCCTTTCAAGCAGGAGGTAGCAGATGCTTATCTCCCTATCTGGTCATTGTGTACTGTGTGTCTCACAATGGAAGCCTATTCGCATACAGAGCCAGATGCTGATTAAAATATTGCAAAGTCCACAAGAGAGGGAGGCTGCAGGAAAAAACAATCAGCAGGGGGATTCCTGTTTATGAAGAAGAACAAAAGGAGCGACCTAACATACCTAAAGGTACTAAGAAACACCTGGCATCCTTCACAGAGGTGACAAGCAGACGCGTGGCTCACTTCATGAAAAAGCAATCACAGCCTGCCTGGCTGGAAAATGCTGGGGAGCAATATTTTGTTAGACATGAGAGTATCTTGTTCATTAAGTCTAGGCTTTAGAAAGCATGTTATGATTTTACTCTTTACATAACCATTTGTTTTCAATATTTCTATTTGCTGCCCCCCCCCCGAATCTCTCTACTTTATAGTGAAAACAAGTAAAAGTTTATTTAACAAAGTTATCTAAGTGCTGTCTGTTAAGCCGAGCAGTGATCTGAGGTGTAACTGGTAAGCTGGGATGTACTGTTTCCTTAGGAGCAGCCAGGTGTGTGTTACAAATTGCTGTAATGAGCCCGGAAACCAGTGCCCTGTGGAGTCCATGATTTTTAGTGTCTAGCACTGTTATGAATGTAAGTTCCCAGGCTAACCTTCTGAAGGTATTGTGCACGTTTTCTTTGAGGACAACTCCTGAAAGATCAGCTATGGAGCGATCCCTTTGTGAAAAGTGTTCATCCAGTGATGATATAGTGTGTTTATCTTTTATCATTCTTCTGTGTAAGCTTCTTTGAGAGTGGCGTGATTGTCTCGTTTCCTTCCCCAGACCAGAAGAGGAGCTCTGAGTAGCTCGTAAGTTAGAATCTTCCACCAGGAGAGGCTGGGCTAATAAAAGATATTACCTCACCTACCTTCTCTCTCTCTCTCTCTCTAAGTGTACCATTTTAACACAGGTTTAAATATACCGCAAGGATAAAATAGCAAACAGCTGCTGTATGGAAAAGTTGTTGAAACCAATCCCAGATACTTTCAGGACACCTGTCTATATCTTCAGTGATGTTTGCCACCATGTCCTGTTCTGAAGTTGTCATCTTGTTAGTCAGGCTGGTAGTTCTAACAGAAATGCTTGAGGGAGGCAGGCTTTGCATTAGATTTCAGACCTAGTTTGGATCCCCTGCAGTGAAATTGGGAAGCTACAAATGTTTGAACAGACATTGTAGCTTCCACTATCTGCCCTCTTTTTTTAGGGCTTCTTGAGAGCTGAGTATGATTCTGGTGCTGCTCCATTCAAAGGCAGAGGAGGGAGCAAAAATAAGCAACCCTAGACAGGACATTATACAAAAGGGAAGTGGAAATGTGGAACAAAGAGGACTGGGGGAACCATAGACCAGTCAACCTAACTTCGATACCTAGCAATATACTCAAACAAATGATTAAACAATCTATTTGTAAGCACCTAGAGGATAGTAGGGTTATCAGGAATAGGCAGCATGCATTTGTCAAGAACAAATCACGCCAAACTAGCCTAATTTCCTTGACAAGATTACTGGCCTACTGGATGAGATGGGGGGAAGCTGTGGGAGTTGATCTTAGTCAGGCAGTTGACACAGTCCCACAGGACAGTCTCATAAGCAAACTAGAGAAGTGCGGTGGTGATGATGTTACCGAAATATTGGGTTTGTTTAGCTGAGAGCTAATAACAGCCTGACAGAGATAAGGAAAAGATTGCTTTATTTTGCAGAAGAAAGGAGAGCCTTGCATTTTGGTACAAAGATTTTGTTTTATACAAATTTTATAGATTTTTTATATACATTTAGACAAAGACCCTTGCCGTGTTAACACTTGATTGGTGGTTGCCAGACCCCGTACTTCTGCTATTTGGTTAGTGAAAACCGGTTTGGAGCCAGTTTTCTCTGCCTTAAGGCAGAGGAGAGAAGACAGTTTAAAAGTTTAGGTTACTATGTATGTGAGGCTTTTGCTTCCCCCTAATGGCTGCCTGCTAGTTAGTGAGGGGGTTACTAGTAATTTTTACAGCTCCCCCTTCAGGCCTGACAAGCCCAAATTGCCAGGCCGGTTACGCAATTTGCGATTAAGCTGGAGGGACAGATATTGGGTTTTTTTACGGACAGCAGAGCTTTTGGTTACAGCATTACACTGACATTTTGCACATTGTATTATTACTTAAATAACATATAGAGAGAAAAGAAGGAAAATAATTTATTTAAAAATTGTTTGGAAGAGCCCCGTAAACCATGACCCAAGGTTTGGGAGGAGGTTTTTAAAACTAAAGGTGTGATTAAGAGATACAGCATGAAAAACAACAGCAGCATTTTTAATAGCTTGTAAATTTTTTTTAATTAAGCCAGAGTGATTAACATAAAAACAACATTTTTTTTTGATGCGAGCACAAGCCCCCCCTAATTTAGCATTTATGGCATTTAGCACACGTTTATTTTGCAAAGCTATTTTTGCTATTTTATTAAATTTTTTGTTGCAGCTTTTGGAAAGCGTTTATTGATGCATTAACTGTTTTTTTGAGTTTTGCAGAAATATTTATTACTGCTTTTTTTAGCTTAGCTATTTTTAACCCAGGAATGAGCGCACGAACAAAGGAATGAAATTTTGTTTGTCTGACTACTAAGGGATTTTTGGGGTGCTTTGCTTGAGTTTTTATGGAGGGGGTGAAGAGCTTGTGAGAATAGCTTTTTAGGTTGAGGATTTGACTGGAATTTAACGTGTTGTTTATTTGGACATTTGGTAGCACCCAGGCCACACCACACCGACCTTGCCAACCTGGAGGGAGAGCTTTGTAGGCATTATGTCCACAGATAAAATACAAGCCGGGGGCCTTTAAATAGAGGGTAAGGGTATTACCCGCAACCCGACGGCGCCAGGCCACCTGCATATTTTAGTGCTTGGAGTTACCCATTATGCGGTTTTGATACCTTTAATGGGATACATTTAAGTGTTTTAGGGCATGGGTATTATTTAGGATGCCCCTACAATACATGACATTAAATAAGTTAGTTGTGAAACTTGCAAGCGTTCCCATGGATTTTGGGCATTTAGATATTTTTTTTAAGGGACGGGTGAGGCAACAGAGTGCCAGAGTAAATATTTATATAATATGCATGTGTTTTATTTATGGGGCCTAATGGGAGGAATGAGGGAAACCACTGCCCTTGATAACGAACACCTGTTGATTTTGTAGTAAAGGCTTTTTGCAGGAGACAAGGGGGGGGGGGGTTGGGCGTTTTTAGGGGTATTTGAAGGGTAAAGGGTTTTTGTTTTGACATTAAACCGAAGGGTTTGGTTACAGGCCTTAAGAGGAAGGTAGCTTACTTTTCCCCCAATTTTTTTAGCATTTTTTAAACAAAGGGGTAGGTTATACCCAATTTTAAGGATATTAAAAAGAGGGATTTTTTGAGCCACCCAGTAATAATGCCAAATTTTAGACATTTTTTACAGTTATTATACTGATTTTTTAACTTACGCTTATTTAGTTTTTTTGTATTATTTGTAAGGAGAGTACTTTAGAGAGATTTTCAGGTATAGCCCACAACTTTATTTTTTTTTTTTAGAATGGGTTTGGTGACACAAATAGCAATTAGATAGGTGTTTTAATGTGGCCAGTTGCTGAAGAGGTTTAGCCGCTGGGTGCGGATTAGCTTGTACAAGGGGCAGGCTTAAAAATAATAGCCACCGCAGCACCGTCTGAGAACCCATAGTTACAAAGTTTTAGGATTTTGTTCGTTGGAACAAAAGCTTTAGTCCCTCGAGAGGTTCAGCTTTTTAGGTATTGTTTGCTTTAGGTTTTTTTGGTTTGCGGTGGGAAGAGCTGGCGGGGATCCCTCGAGGTTTGGAGTTGTTTGTTTTTGGCTCCGGCCTAGGGGTAGCTTGACTTGGGTGTGGTGAATCCAAGTGTCTTGCTTTTTTACTCGAATTGCAATGTGGGAGGTAAGAAGAACTTGGAAAGGGCCCGCCCATCGGGGTTGGAGAGACTTGCGTTTTTACTTTTTTACATAGACTCAATTTTTTGGAATGATTTGGTGGGCAGGGACATTAGCGGGTAGGGACTGAAATTGAGCTGCATACCTGTGGAGAGATATGAGTGGTTTGGAGGGAAACAACATATCTGGTTAGCTTTTTGTTACCCCAAGTGGCTAAATTAGTTACAGGTTTTGGATTAGCAAATTTGGTGTATGGCCTGCCAAATAAAAGTGTAAAGGGTGAGAGACGGAGCCGGCCTTTAGGGGCAGTTTGAACTGCCAAAAGGGCCAGAGGTAGGGCCTGAAGCCATTTTAACCCAGTTTGAGCACACAGTTTAGAGAGTTTAAGTTTTAAAGTTTGGTTTTTTTTTTTTACTTGTTTGGAAGATGGCGGTTTTTAAGGGGTGTGTAGAAGCCAGGTAATACTTAGGGCCTTTACAATGTTTTGAATAACCTGGGCAGTGAAATGAGTTTTTTTTATTAGAGTTAATAGACCTAGGGGGGCCAAACCTAGGAATGACGTGGTTTAGTAAGGTTTTTTTTACTTTTAAGGCAGTTGCTCGTCTAGTGCTTTGATTTAACTAGTTAGCTGATACACGATTATAAGAAGGTACTTGTAGCCTTGGCACTTAGGCATTTTTGAGTAGTTAATTTCGAGTTGTTTAAAGGGCGTGTATGCCCATAACCTGGCTTTGGGGGGGGGCCTTTAGGTTCCCCCCTTGGATTGAATTTTGCACAGATGTTGCAGGTAGCAAGGACCTGTTTAGCTTTTTGGAATACTTCAGGGGCATACCAAAGTTTATTTACAGTAGCTGCCATGGCCTTTGCTTTACCATGTGTTTTTTGGTGTAGTTTAAGTAGGGCAGGCCACAAAGCAGCTTGGGGCAAGGCCCCTTTTTTATTTGGTAGTTGCTATTTTTTTTTTTAAGCGTTTTGGTGGCCCCCATGCTTTTTTAATGCTTAACTTTTAATGGCTTAGGGGCAAAAGGGACCAGGACTGGAGTTGGTGGGGGAGAGGACGTGAGTATTATTTGGTTGGCAACATAAGGCTGTAGGGGAACTGCTTTTGAAGCTGTATTAGCCAGCCGGTTTTTACAGACGGTGGGATTGTTTTGTTTTTTTTAATGGGTTTGAACATGGATGATGGCAACCTTAGATGGCAAATGTATGGCTTCCAATAATTTCAGGATTAAGGGCCCATGTGCTACCTTAGTGCCACTGGAGGTAATAAACCCGCGTTTTGCCCACAGTTGGCCTGTGGCATGGCAAACACCAAAGGCATATTTTGAGTTAGTATATATGTTTATTGACTGACCTGCTGCCAACTTACATGCTTGGGTGAGGGCTACCAATTTTGCCACCTGAGCTGAGGTGGCGGGTTTTAGGGGAGCAGATTGTAATACATTAAACTGAGTAGTTACTGCAAATTTAGATATTTGTTGGCCCTTTACGACTGGTGCTGAGCCATTTGTGTACAGTTTTAGTTTAGCATTTGGAATGGGCACATCTGAAAGATCTGGTTGAGGTTTTTTTTGATGCTGTACTACTTGAAGACAATTATGTGAGGGCTTGTGATTGTTGTTCGGGAAAGGTAAAAGGGTGGCAGGGTTTAAGGTATGGCATTGTTTAATTTTTAAGTTGGTTTTAGATAATAAAGAAACTTTTAAATGCGTTAGTTTTTGACAGGTTAAATGTTGAGTGCCCTTTTGGACTAACAGCTGTTGGGTTGCATGTGGGGTTTGTAGGGTTATTGGATGGCCCAAGGTAATTTTTTTTGCTTGGGGTACCAGGAGACCAGCAGCAACCACTGCTTGGAGGCAGCCAGGAAAGGCTAGCGCTACAGCATTTCATTTTTGGGAATAATAGGCCACAGGTTGTTTTTTAGGCCCAAAGGTCTGAGTAAGGACACCAGAGGCCACCCCTTGCCGCTTATGTACATAGAGAACAAAGGGTTTTTGATAATTGGGGAGTTTAAGGGCTGGGGCAGAGGCCAAAGCTGTTTTAATTTTTTGGAAGGCTTTAACGGCCCCAGAGTTTTAGTGGAGGGGCTCCTCGGCATTATGAGTGATTTGTTTAAAAAGGGGTTTTGCCATTTTTTTAAAGCCTGGAGTTTAGGAACGGCAACATTTTGCTTGGCTTAGAAATTTCCACATTTTACGTTTTGTTTTTGGTTGGGGAATATTAAGGATTGACTGGATACGGGTACTGGGTAACGCTTGATGCCCCGGGGTGAGCATATGACCAAGGTAGGTTACCTTGCTTTTAGCAAACTGAAGCTTAGAAGGAGATACTTTATGTGTTTTTTTTTGCCAAGCAATTTAGCAAGTAAATAGTGTTCGTTTTACATGTTATTTGATTTAGGGAACAAACCAGGACCTTATTTACATACAGGAGATACGTAGACCCACCCGGTAGGCTAATATTAGCTAAATCGCGTGTCAGGATAGAGGAGAAAATAGTTGGAGACTTAACATATCCTTGCGGTAGTTGAGTTTAGGTTAGTTGTTTTGTTTTTTTGGTTTTTGGGTTTGTTTATGTAAATACAAAGATATTTTAGCTGTTTTGATTTAGAGGAATACTGAAAAAGGCATTACACAAATTTATTACTGAATAATAAACGGTACCTGCTGGAATGGCAGTTAGGATTGTGTGAGGGTTAGGTACCACATTGTGTTTAGCTTGAATGACTTTATTTACTGTACGCAAGTTTTGGACAAATTGGTATACCGGGTTTTTTTTTGAATTCGTGTTAGGTTTTTTGACTGGCAGAATGGGGGTGTTGAAAGGAGATTTGGTGCGAACTAACATTCCCAACCGCAGGAATGTAGTGATAAGATTCCGGAAGCCAAGCAAAGCTTTTTGGGGGACGGGATACTGACGAATTTGAGGAATGTTAATGCCTGGTTTTAGGGTTATTTGTACCGGTTTTGTTTGGAGAGTGCCCAAGTTTGCCTCTGAAGTGCTTTATAGGGAGGCTTGTACCTCCTGTCTGAGTTGCTTGGGTAGGTTTATTGGGCCCGCAGGCAGAATCAGGTTTTTGGTAGCCTGGGTTAATGCAGCACATAGCTGAGGAAGTTGATTTTGAGGCAACCGAAGGATGATTTTATTATCTGAAAAGAAAATTTGAGCACGCAATTTACATAATCTTTTGGGCAAAAATCTGTTAACTGGAGAGTCAGGAGCTAGCAAAAAGGCATGGGAGGTGGAGACACCAGAGATTTCTACAGCAGCCTTTTGTAATACAGGTCAGTAAAATGGCTTTCCGCCTATACCCATTACCGGAATGCTTTTATTTGTGAGACTTTTTTTTTTGGCTTGGCAGTAACAGTAGGAAGGGCAGCCCCTGAGTCCAAAAGACAAGAATAAGCAGGTTTTTTTAAAGTTAGGCAAACCTGGGGGTTTGTGGAGGAACAAACATAGGTGGTAAAATTATTGGAATAGGTGACAAGAGGACCCCTGGGTCGCCATCATTCCTCACTATTAACAGCGTCTGTTTTTTCCACAGCCATCTGTTGCTGAGGTTGGTTTGGGCGACGGGGCTGTTGTTTGGTACGTCGGTTTGGACACTCTCTCTTCCAGTGACCAACCTGCTTACAGTAGTTACACATATTATTGGTGCGGCTCGGGGCCCCCCCGTGATTTGTTTTTGGTTGCCACTTGGGGGGTTCCCGCCATCCTTTTTGTTTTTTATTTTTAGCGTTTATAAGGGCTGCTAGCATTTTTATCTGTTTAGTCTTTTGAACCTTGTTTTTTGTGTGATATACACAGGGCCGCCCAGAGGATTCCGGGGGCCCGGGGTCTTCGGCGGTGGGGGGGCCCTTCCGTTCCGGGACCCGCCGCCAAAGTGCCCCGAAGACCCGCGGCGGGAGCCCCCCGCCGCCGAATTACCGCCGAAGCGGGACCCGCCGCCGAAGCGCAGCCCGGTCTTCGGCGGTAATTCGGTGGCGGGGGGGGGGTCCCCGCCGCGGGCCTTCCGGGCACTTCGGCGGCGGGTCCCGGAACGGAAGGGGCCCCCCACCGCCGAAGACCGGGCTGCGCTTTGGCTTCTTCGGCAGCGGCGGCGGCGGGTCCCGTCCCGCTTCCCCCCCCCGCCTCAGCCTCTTACCCGAGCGCGTCTCTGGCGGGGCCTGAGCTCCGTCCTGCTCAGAGCCGCGTGGTGAGGGGGGGGGGCTGGGAGCTCCACGCCGAGTGGAGGCAGCTGCCCCGCCCCCTCCTCACGCCGCTCTGAGCGGGGCGGGGCTCAGGCCCCGTTGGAGCTCCCAGCCCCGCCCCCTGACCACGCGGCTCGGATCGGGGCGGGGCTCAGGGGCTCGGCCGGAGACTCGGCGCTTGATGCGCTGAGGCTCCAGGAGCAGGACGGAGGCGGGAGCCTCCGCTCTTCTCTTGGGGGCCCCTGCGGAGCCCGGGGCCCGGGGCAAATTGCCCCCTTTGCCCCCCCCTCTGGGCGGCCCTGGATATACACAGGTGGCCACGCTTACCAGTTTTTGTAGGGATTTTTTTTTAGCGCCCTTGAGCTGCTGCAACCGTTTCTTGATGTCCGGGGCTGATTGAGAAATAAAAATAAGCCTGACCGTGGACTGTGTGTTCGTGGCCGTGGGGTTTATGTTAGTATAAGTATAAAATGCTTTACAAAGTCTCTCATACAAGTCGGAAGGGTGTTTTGGTTTTTTTCCCCGCCATATTATGGACTTCTGACCAATTTAGAGGTTTTTTTTTTTTGCTTGTTTTATACCTGTTAAAATATAGTTTAGGAATCTCTTTAGATCTGCCTGGTGGGTTAAATTATTTGGGTTTTATTGGGCAGGGCTGGCGAGAGTTATAAAGTTGCGGCCATCGTTGGCGGCCTCTGCAGCCTTTTGTGCCCCCCTTAGCACCCGCTTTTTTTTTGTTGTGCGCAATAGGCAATTTAAAAGTTGGCCCATGTCTCGCCAATCAGCATTATGAGACTGGAAAATGGCGCGGAATTGCCTATGAACGACGTCCGGGTTGTCCCTAAGGCGAGGCGTAGTGTTTTGCCAGTTCATAAGGTCTGCAGTGGTAAATGGGACATGAACGTAACGGTTTACGACATTTCCATTTGTTGTGGGAACTGGGATGGTCCGGAGGAGTGCCTGGATATTAACTACTTTTTTTAAATAGAGTGCCCCCTTTCTCGTATGGGACAGACTAAGGAAGGGAACAGACAGGGAAGTAGTGTACCCACTGCTGGTCGCTTTACTAGTTGGTTTACTGACTTGAATTGTGGCGTTTTTAATTTTTGTTGCCAGGACCTGTTTTGGTACAACTGCTGCTTTGGACTCTGTAGAGGAGGGTACGGGGTTCGCCGCAGGTGGTAATGTTGCCACCGGAGGTGGCCGCGGTCTAGGACGATACATGGGAGGAATATCCGCCCAACAATCGGCTTCGTGAGGGGCAGATGCTTTCGGGAATAAAGGGGCCTGAATCTGTACTTTCTTTAAGCAACGATGAGCCTCATCGTCCCACAAAAACCAATAGTCCATTTGCCCCGGCACCTGGTTTTCCAATGTCAGGCGCAAGGGGGTTAAATAAGTTGGAATATTAAAGGAGCTGTACTTGGTAGTTTCCAAGGCTGGCCAATTCTGGGTGCAAAACTGTAAAAAACACTTCCTTGACATCCCTTTTTGAACAACGGGTAAGGGCCATTTACTTAACATATAATTCAAAGGGCTATTTTTAGAGGGTTTTTTTTGAGACCTACCCCCATCTGTCTTTTGACACTTAAACTGAGAATTAAACAGAGAGCAGAGGGAATTATGGTTTAATCCAGAATTTTTTACTTTTACTTACATTGACCGCTACAGGGGACGGGACAGAAGGATCCCAATTCGACCTTAAAGCTTTATTGCACGCTATGGCTTCCACCCTGAGGAATTACGAACGAGACACTCAGTTTTGCCCACGCATTTAATGCCCAAATGTATAAAGCAGAAAAACAGTAATCGGTTAACCAGAACAGAACCAGAACGCGATAGCGTTTTATTTTATTAGGACTTACTTTATCAGAACACGAATTCCAGAGGCCGCGGTGAAGCAGAGGAAGAGGGGCTAAACACCCCGTTGGCACCGTCCCTAGTTCACCACAGCCGTCCGGAGTCCAGTATCCGGGCTAGGAGTGTCCCGTCTGGGGTCGCCAGAAACTGTTACCGAAATATTGAGTTTGTTTAGCTGAGAGCTATTAACAGCCTGACAGGGATAAGGAAAAGATTGCTTTATTTCGCAGAAGAAAGGAGAGCCTTGCACCTTGGTACAAAGACTTTGTTTTATACAAATTTTACAGATTTTTTTATACACATTTAGACAAAGACCCTTGCCGTGTTAACACTTGATTGGTGGTTGCCAGACCCCATACTTCTGCTATTTGGTTAGTGAAAACCAGTTTTGAGCCAGTTTCCTCTGCCTTAAGGCAGAGGAAAGAAGATAGTTTGAAAGTTTAGGTTACTGTGTATGTGAGGCTTTTGCTTCCCCCTAATGGCTGCCTGCTAGTTAGTGAGGGGGTTGCCAGTAACTTTTACAGCGAGATTACTATAAGGTGGGTGTGAAGCTTCCCAGGGCTGAGAGACACTGTGCTACCTCCTGCCCTGAGCGTGAGGAAGCCTTGTCTGTGCCTACTGGGGGTCAGCTCCCCAACCCCACTGGCAACACAAGCACTCCTCTCTAGGCCCCGCTGTCACTCTGTGGGTTAGCGATAGGCACCCTCCAACCTCTGAGAGTCTCCCTGGATCGTCCAGCCCTGCTCCACTGGAGAGTCATAGTATTCACAGATTCTCGGCTTCCAAAGTAGTAGTACACCCCAGCTTAGCTGTTTCACCTCAGATCACCAATCTGCTTAACCCACAGCATTTACAACTGTTTATAGTGAAATAAAGTACAAGTTTAACAAAAGCACAGAGTTTCAAGAAGTAGCAAAAGTAGTACTGGACACTAACAGTTACACATAAAATAAAATCATAACATGCATTCTAGAGCCAAAATGAAATTCTATAAAGACAAGTACAAAGTGCTACACTTAAGAAAAAAAATCAAATGTAGAAATACAAACTGGGAAGTATCTACATTTCCATGATTCTATGCTCCCTCCTTCTGCAGGCGTTTTAGGGGAAGTGGGCTCTGGAGATGAGACAGTGCTGGAACAGAGCATTGATAATGGGTGGGATGACCATTCTCAAGGCATCATTCCCTGTTCAACCCCTTTGGGATTCCAGGGGTAAGTTAATACTTACTCCACTAGCATTAACTTTGACTGGCTCACTCAACCCAATATGACCACTATTCCTGGACAACTGGAGGGTGGTAATGGGAATTGAGCTCTGAAATGAGGATTGGGAGATGGAGAGGACAGAAGTAATGCAGCAGCACATAGCCCTCTATATCTGAGTTTCTGACCTTAGCAGAGTGGACGTTGTAAATATCAGTTTAGGCTCTGACCCTGCAAGTTGTCCATGAACAGCGCCCCACCTTGATATCAATGCTAGTTCTGTATCAGAGGGGTAGCCGTGTTAGTCTGGATCTGTAAAAGCAGCAAAGAATCCTGTGGCACCTTTTGGAGCATGAGCTTTCGTGGGTGAATACCCACTTCGTCGGATGCATGCGACACACCAATGCTAGTTCTGTGCGTCTGTCCAGGAGAGCCTGCCAGTTCAGCGCCTAACTCCATCTGTTCTGAAACATGAGCCTTTCCTGCTCTGTTTGGAAGCATTCAGAGTATTCAAGCTGCCATCTTGCCCCACGCACAGGGAGTGAACTGGAGACCTGCAGAACTAAAAGCATGAGAGCTCTGAGTTACTATAGTGAATGTTTTGCAAGGTGTCTGGCTGGTGGGTCTTGGTAATACGTTCAGGGTCTAACTGATCACCATATTTAGGGGTCAGGAAGGAATTTTTCCCCAGGTCAGATTGACAGAGACCCCGGGTTTTTGTGCCTTCCTCCGCTGTATGGGGCACAGGCCACTTGTGGGTTTAAACTAGTGCAAATAGTGGATTCTTTGCACCTTAAAGTGTTTAAATTACCATTTGAGGACTTCAGTAACTCAGCCAAAGGTTATGGATCTATTAAAGGAGTAGGTGGGTGTGGTTCTTTGGCCTGCAAGAGGTCAGACTAAATGATCACAATGGTCCCTTCTGGCCTTAAAAAGTCTATAATTCTATGGGCTGCTATATCTTGTGTTAAAGAGCCAACGCTTTTTGGTTGGGGCACTAATCCCAGATTCATCTCTTCTGCAGATCAGGTACAGAGGGGATCCTGTAACACACCTTGCCAGTGGTTTACCCTGGTATGAGCAATCCTACAAGCTCAGAACAAAATGTATTTTAAGCTGTCCAGCAGACTGTATGAGGTTATATTCTCCCCCCCGCACAGGATCAGATTCTCATTAATATTGCTGGTGGGTTCATGTGGGCACTGGGTAATTGAGGTCTATTACTACCAGTAGGTATGCATGCCAAAGCCATTGTAAACAGGCTTTCCATGTCTGGTTGTTTTCCCATTGCTGCAGAAAGTAGGGAGGGCTTCTTCCCCCCCCCCACATGGGCCCCTGCACAATTAGCCAAACGCATGATATGGGAGATGTTGCCTTCCTCTGGAGTGTCAGGTAATGGTCACTGCCAAAGCAAGGATAATGAATATGATAGAATAATGTTCCAGAATGACAAATCCAATATTCCTACAGAGAAGAGCTGTACCTTCCTTTTCAAATCTATTAAGCATTCAGAAATGCAATGGGGGAGAAGATTCACGTCCAGCTGCCCTCTCCTCCTTGCTTCTACCTACATTTATAGGTCATCTCTAGGCTCTGCACTGATGCCTATAGAAGCATTGGGAAGCAAGGAGGAGACAGCACATGTGACTTGTCAGATCTCCATGATTACCAGTAAAGCTCCATGGAGCACAAATGGTCAAAGAATAACAGTTTGTGTACCAATGTCCTAAGCTTCACAGTAGTTATTGAAGACAATCAGCATAGTCTAATGGCTAGAGCACTGGACTGGGAAGGAGAGTTGGGTTCCTTTTCCTGGCTCTGCCAACGACTTACTGTGGGACCTTGGGAGAGTCACTTCATCTCTCTCTTTTCCATCCTTTATCTTTGATATTTGGATCGTATACTCTTCAAAACAGGGAATTGTGTGTTTAAAAAGCACCTACAGAACACTGAGGAGTTGATTTTGGGTGGGGCCTCTAGGTGCTAATATTATGCAATCAGCAGCAACAGCAGCATGAATAAATATGCCACTCCCAGAATACTGACACCCCTAGATATTTCATTTCTCAGATTCGTGGGAATTAGATATTTATAGCAACATGCTCAATAACTCCAACAGAAATTGAGTTCCAAATATTAAAAGAATGTTTTCAGGTTTTCACAGACTCATTTACAACAGCCTATTTATTGCAGTTTGTGATCAAACTGTATTAATATATACATTCATACACAATGACAAGTTCAATGCCACATGTTGAGAGGTAAGAGAACAGTTAATTTATTTTCACTGCTATCAAAGTAGTTGCTTATAATTAACAGTCAGAAATGTAAAAAGGTTTTTTTGCAGCAGGAGTAAATTTTAAATATGCTAGCACATTTCCCAACGTCTGGCTGCTGGCCCCCTGTGGTTAAGACAGATGTAGATGGGTTTAAGTGGGCCAATGAAAAAAATAATAGCAAAGAGAAATTAAATTTCTGTTGGAAACACGTGCCAGGGAATGGCTTTGCATTCAGATCACACCGTGCATTCTATTATGGGCTGGATTCACCATAGCTCGTGCAGGGAGGTGTAATTTTTAACTCCCTGAGCCAGCAAGCCCCCTTACATCCTGCGGAGTATTCATATGGGAAGGGACAGGCAGGGTGAACAGCACCTCCCCCCCCCCCCCGAGAGGTGAGCATTTTTTTAAATCCACAGCTGAGGCTCGATAGGAGCTCCACTGACAGAAGCCACAGAGTTACGGCACTGAATCAGTGCACTCCCCGGCCAAGCCCGTTCTTCCCAGCCAGTGCCTTCCCCTCCCACTTTCTGGGCAGTGCTTTTCTTGCAATTACTTATAGAGGCTCACAGATGGACAGGGAGCGTGAGTGGCACTGGTCTCTGTTGTGGCTCTTTCCCACATGCATCCCCAAAAGGAGCCAATGCCTCAAAGGAGGTGAGGAGGGTGAGCAGAGAAGCTGCCCATCTCTACACCAGCTTGCACCATGAACTTGGGTGGTACCACATAAACTGTGCCACACAGGGCCCAACTGTCCCTCCTGATCCACAGACTATTGTGGAGCTCCTGCTGAGGCTCACTCCTACCTCAGGCCAGCAACTAAATGCCATCACGTAGTCCTATGTGAAGACAAGACCACCACCACCACAGGGATGTGGCATGAAAAGGATGACTGCCCCTAGGGCCCCTCTTACCTGCAGAAAGGAGGCTGCCACTCCCCTACCACTGGTGGACTTTCTACTTTGACTTGTGCTAGGGTTTATCCCAGGTGAAGCTGGCAAAAACCCGGGGTGAATCTGGCCCTGTATTGTTAACTGCATATTATTAATTGTGTTAGAAGCTTTGTTCACATTAGCAAATGCAGAATTAGAGTCAAATCAATGGGCCAAATTCAGCTCTGATCTTAGCAGGTGCATATACTTCATTCTGATAACTCACATTTCTGTGATTTTATGTGGCATCTGTATTATAACAATATACACTAAGTGGGATGACTTAACTACAATATAATGTGTAGAAAATGTCTAAATGGTGTTACAATGCCTTATGAATATTGTTTCTTGGGGCTCTACTGACTGCATTCAGTGGCACAATTTAAGGCTTTGCTTCCAGGGTCAGACTATTTCTCTTATAATTATACTTCTACAATTTTCCACCATAGGCAATAAAAGATTTTATTTCTCTTTTATGGGACCTAGTTTTGTGTTATTCTGCTTTCTTTGCCCACAAGAAAAGTGTGCATGACTGTACTGCATGTTGCAATTGTTTTCTTGTAAAATAAAGCTTGTGCACAGAGTTAATGCTCAGATTGAGTTCCAACATTTAGGATGGATGGAGAGATGCTAAGGCCCAAATCCTGCAGTTTCTTAACCATGGATAGAGTGCTGTGCCATCACTGAGTCCCACTGACTTCCAGCTCTGAGTGGTCTCAGCAATCCCCCCTCACACACAAGAAGTTCCAGGATTGGAGCCAGACACTCACAAGACTTTTGTAGTTACGTCTTGATTCTGTCCTTGGCGTGAAAAAAGTGAATGACTGGAAAAGGTGGTCCTGAACCTACTCTCGTTGTCATTGGACTTTGGCCATTTGCTTCTATGACAGCTGGACTGGGCATTATAAGAGCAACACAACAAACATCTGTCATGGCTTTTTAAGTGTCTATATGGAAGAGGGCAAGTTTTTCATCTTTCCATACTGTTGTGTTAAGAGCAATAGTGAGAAAGAGTCTAGAGTGGTATTAGAAACATCACAGCTGAGTTAAATGAGGAATGAACTAACTGCACATGCTGGAGAGAAACTTCAGGGTTGCCCAACAGAGCTCCACCATCAGGGGTTTCTAGCAAGATAGAGCGATAGCACATTCACCACTGAGACAAGCTGAAGCACTGCACCAAATGTTAATAGATGATCACACTCTAAAGTTAAAATAGGCTCCAGCAACTGCTGAAGTCTGCCTCTTCCAAGTTAGCTCTGGTGAGCAACAGCCATCATTACTAGATAAATCACACACCAGAGCTGGGATTAGAACCCTGGTCGTTTAGCTCCAAATCCACAGAGCTCTAGCCCATTAGCTAAAGGAGAGGAGCCTTAGCTAACACTAGTAGTAGGATCGTGAGAATGACAGACTTTAGCCTGTCAATAATACACATTTGATACAGAGTAGAAATAAAGTTAAGAAGGATTTATAATAAAAATCTGACCTCAGGGGTTTTTTTTTTTGTTTGTTTGTTTGTTTTAAGTCAGACAGAACTGGCTCCAGGTTGACCACTCTAGTCTGGAAAAATATATTAATTACTATAGAAAGAAGGGCAAAGGGCCTTTGGATTGAGGAGTATTTATCTGGAGATAAAATGTAAAAATGGTAAAGAAGAATCAGGAGCCTGAACTCGTTTACCCAGAGGCCATGACTGTAATAGGAAATGACTTTGGTAGAACATACAATGGGCATGGCCTAAGGGACAGGCTAACACTTTCCTGTGTGGAGACAGTGTAGTACAACACTGACACACACAGACCTGTTGGTGGTTCACTAGTCTGTGTCAGCAATTCTTGCCAGGCCTGACATACTACACCTAACACACTGTTGTCATGATATATACCCAAACAGTGGCCTGTAATATCACTGGAAAACTAAAAACCTCAATGGAGTATTAATATTCTTGCATGATGTATGTACAGTAAACCCAGAAAGAACTTCATCGTAATATGGTGCAAATGTGTGACTAAAATGTGTTTAAACAAGGCATATCAGGGGGAATGGATAAACAGGTTTTCTCAGGAAAGAGAGCAATACCTCAAAGCAGGTTTGGCCAAATTCAATGGGCTATTCATCTGTACCAGAGGTTGCAGGAAAAGAACAATTTCATTATAAAAATCACCTCTGGGGGAGAAGACAGCACGGAGTCTATACCAAAGAGCAAGGCATCCCCGGGATACATTTCAGAAGAATGCATTTCAAAGGTTTACTGGACTATAAAGAGAGGGGGAATGAACCCCTAAGTTATCCTTCACCAGAGGAGTCAAAGAAGCCCAGCACTTTGAGCACCATGTGTTGGGTCCTGGCCAGAGGGTCTGGTCAGCCATGCTGGAAAAGAGACTTATTGGGAAACAATTCTTTTGTTCAAAAACTCTAATGTGTTAAAGCTGACTTCAGTCTTAAAAGCATATTTTTTACTGTTTGTAACCCTTTCTGCCAGTGCTCTTCATACTTGCTATCACTTAAACCCAAGACTTTTTATTTAATAAAACTTGTTTTACTTTTACAATAAACCAATTCAGTGCTGTGACTGAAATAAGTGTTAGTCAAACCCCAGTTAAATGAATGAGCTGCAGAGCGTTGTCTCTTTAAAGGAGCAACTAATTTAACTTCTGTAAGTGTTCAGTGAGAGGGCTGGACACTGCAAGGAGACAGGGGTTTTTTTGGGGGGAGGGGGGGAGGACTGGGATGGTATTGGGGTCACTCTGCAAAAAGTAACTGGGCAGTAGAAGCCAGGGTGCGACCTGCATGCTTGTAAGACTGGATGTTAGCGTCAGGTCTGTGAGCCACAGCACCACAGCGTGTAAGGCACCCAGAACTGCAGGGCTGGGGGTGACACAGCCTCTTACTTGTCTGGGTTGAAACCCAAAGTGTCACAAATCCTCCCTGCTTTGGCACTTCAGAGAACACTGTAAAGCAGCACTAAACTGAGTCACAGAGGAGCAGGCAGGACACTTGTTTTGGGGGCTTTGTCTGCACTGGGGAGGAGGTTAAGTTTATATCAGTCTTATATAGCATCACAGCAGGAGAGGCAGCTAGCTAGGCCCATCTTAAACTTGACTTGACTACTTTTCCTCATCTACTGTATACAATCCTAAGAGGGATGGACCTGCACCAGAAACCTCAAGTTCAACACTATGATTCCTAGTTGGTACCTGAATTGTGTGTTGGGCCCTCATGACTGTCACTGAACACCTCTGACTCACAGAGCTGAACTTTTTAGCTCAAGCCCAGCTCTAGTTTCTAACACATCAGTCACGTATTGAAATATCACTTTAGATTATTTATTAAACAAAGAATACATGTTATATGCATCACCGTAAAAAAAACTACACTGATTGAAGAAATTCATTCATTCATTCATTGCTTTATAGACCTTAGACAGTTCCCTAAGATGTGTCACAAATCCACAGGATATCTCCATGCTCTGGGTTTTGTATTTGGACTTCCAAGTCAACAGAAAGATGTTTGGAAAAAAAATATCACATGTAGGCTGAGACCTCCCTATTGACTCTGTGTCTGGGGAGCCTTGTGTGAATTTTTTATTGGAGCTGGTTCAAGGAATATTTTGCACGCATAAAATATCCCCCAGAAATACAGTGTTTGAAGAGGACTACACAAAGGCTGCTGTGTAAGGCTAAGCCCTCCTGGTTTGGGGCAGACTAGGACCCATTTCCAGGCTCTTCAACTATGGGTTAGAGGCAGGGCCAGCTCCAAGTTTTTTGCTGCCCCAAGTAAAAAAACCAACCAACCAAAAACACACCTCTGAAAGCGCAACTGCCAAAGCAACAATAAAAACCTCCCAGAATGCCCCCCCTGGAATTGTGCCGCCCCAAGCATGTGCTTGGTTTGCTGGTGCCTAGAGCTGGTCCTGGTTAGAGGTCTGTGGCAGAGTGCAGCAGTAAGGTAGTCCATGAAATCCCTGGGTGTAAATATCTTACATCCTGCCTCCTCCCACCACACAGACCACTTCCGCTACATCCTGGGCAGTGATGCTCTGAGCAAAAAGATTTGGACCTCAGGGAACTGGGATCCTAATCTCAATTTGTAATAAGAAAGCTGCTTATAGTCCAGAAAGAGGTAACTGTGCACCTAGCTAACCAAAATGTGTATACACTCTTGGAAGCCATGTGCTGTTAAAACAAACACATTTTAAGGAGTGTAGTGAGTCGGTGTGGCTCCCCTCCTGCCCAACAGAGGGCGCTCCCTTGCCAACCCCCCAGTGGGCGGAGCTACCGCCACCAGTCCCCGCCCCCGGAAGTCAAGGGGCGGGGCAGGAAGTAGAAAAGGAGCGCACCAAAGCTCAGTCAGAGGCCAGCCACCGCCAAGAGCAGACGTGCCGGCGGGAGCTCCCGGCTGGGAACCCTCCTCGGCCCGAGGCAACTACCCTGCCTGGCCGGAGCTTCCTCGCGCTCACTACGACGAGGAGTCCCCGGAGCCTCCCCGGAGCCGGTACTGGGAGGAGCCCCCAGGATTGCCTAGCGCCCACTACGACGAGGAGCCCCCAGGCTTACCTAGCGCCCACTACGACGAGGAGCCCCCCAGGCCCTGCTGTTACCCGGAGGAGCCGCCCGAGCAGGCCTGGCCCGACTTCCCGGAGGAGCTGCCGGACCTGCCGCCAAGCCCTGCTCCAGAGGAGCCGATGCAGACGGACTGGCCCGAACCCAGTGCGGCCGACGAGGTAGGCCCTGAGGGGGAAATGGAGTGTAGCCCGGGGGTAGCCGACCCCTGTCAGGCTGCAGGCACTGAAGTGCCGATGTCAGTGTGTTGCGGCCAGGATCCCCACTGACTGCAGCGGATCCACGCCGCTGCTAGGGCCCCGGGCTGGGACACAGTGGAGTGGGTGGGCCTGTGTCCCCCCTGCCACCCCACCCACGGGTGGCAGTCTCCCCCTCACACCAGCACCCCAACCAAACTTCTGGACTTACCGGTTGTTTGCTCAGCTCCTGACTGAGGACCTGAGCCCTGTGTTTGTTGCTGCCCACCCTGAGCTAGGGCCTGGGCTTATACACTGAGCCCTGTATCTTGCTCTGATTTGTACTGCTGTTGCCCAGCCCCTGCTCCAGAGGGCCTGGGCCTATTTTGTACTGCTGTAGCCCAGCCCCTGCTACAGAGGGCCTGGGCCTAATTGTACTGCTGTTTGCTCAGCTCCTGCTTAAGGACCTGAGCCCTGAACTGCTGTTCCCCAGCCCCTGCACCAGAGGGCCTGGGCCGCCTAACGTTGTTTCCTGTCACTCCTACAGGCTAGCAGGAGATAAGAAGTGAGTCGGGGTGGCTCCCCTCCTGCCCGCTGGAGGGTCGAGCCCCGACCAACTGATTACACTGGCACCTGACCAGGGACGACGAACCCTAGCCCTGTGAGAAAGGGCTAGAAAAGGGAGCGGTGACTGCCTAACCCGCCCCTAGACCAGAATGGAGATGGAGCGTATAATCCAGCTGCTCGTAGAGAGTCAGGAACGGCAGCTGGCCGCCCAACTGCAGCAGCAGCAGCAGGCGACCCAGCGGGAGGACCAACAACAGAGGGATGCTGCCCACCTCCAGTTGCAACAGGGCCTGCATACGGCCCAGCTGGAACAGCAGCAGCAGTTGCTGCAACAGCTGGGGGCCCAGCTGCAACAGCTGCTGGTCACTCACCCTCGTCCCGCGGAGGGACCCGCCGGCGAGGGGTCGGGACCACCCCGGATGGCGGCCTCCCTCCGCTTAACCAAGATGGGCCCGGACGATGACCCCGAGGCCTTTCTAGTGACCTTCGAGCGAGTGGCCCTGGTCGCCGGCTGAGCCCGGGACCAGTGGGCCACGCTACTTGCCCCGTATTTAACCGGGGCGGCGCAGACGGCGTACCGAGGACTCGCTACGGAGGACGCCCAGGATTATGGCCGAGTAAAGGCCGCAATATTAGATGCGCTGGACATCAGCCCCGAGACGTACCGACAGCGATTCCGGAGCCAGGCCTACCCCCCGGGCGCTCGGCCACGGGTGGTCGCCCAGACGCTAAAGGAAGCCTGCCGCCGGTGGCTCCAACCGGATGTCCGGACAGCGGAGGAAGTAACTGAGCAGGTCGTCCTTGAACAATTTATTCACACCCTGCCATCCCGGGGCAGGGCGTGGGTGCTACGCCACCAGCCCACGACTCTGGCCAAGGCTGTGACCCTGATGGAAGACTTCCTCTCTGCTGAAACGGCGGTAGGCCCCCCGTCTCCCTCCCGGGGTCAGGGCAGACACCTCCCGAGTGGAAAAGAAGAGGGAATCCCCCGGTGAGGCATGGCAAGTAGGACACGGACCGAGCTCCCACCAGGAATCCCGGGCCCGGGGCCGGGAGATGACGCCTCGGACCGGACCCACGCCCGTCCACCAAGGACCCCCGGGGGCCCGACGGAGCCCGCCTCGCGGGCCGAGCCAAACGGCCCCCCGGACTCGGCGGCCTGAGCTCGGCCCCTGCTTTGGCTGTGGGAAACGGGGACACCTGCAGCGAGACTGCCCCGACAGGGACTGCAGCTTCGGCCAGGTGTGGGCAGGACGCAACCGGGCGCGACTGCCCCAGAACCCCAAGCTCACTGTCCCGGTGGTTGTTGGCCACAAGTCAGCTCAGGCCCTAATTGACTCCGGGTGTGGCCAGACACTAGTGCGGCAGGACTTGGGACCCCTGGCCGACTCCCGCTTAGGGACGATACAGCTACAATGTATACACGGGGATGTCAAGCCCTATCTTAGTGCCAGAATCTCCCTAACGGTCGGAGGGGTCACTCGGAATCTGGTAGTCGGCCTGGCCCCGGGCCTTGCCTACCCTGTCATCTTAGGGCGGGATTGGCCCGCCTTCGAGGAACTCTTGCGAGCCAAGCCGGTCCTCGAAGCAGACCACCCGGAGCCCTCATCCGAGGACCCGGCAGGCACCGCGGAAGAGGAGCCGGAGCCCACCAGAGAGGCGGGACCACACCGGGAGTCCCCTGAGGGACCCCGCTTTGACAGTGATTTCTGCCAGGACCAGAGGACGGACCCTACCCTCCGCACTTGTTACGAACAACTCGCGGCCATAGATGGGTCCGTGATTGAACCCCAGCGACCTGTCCAGTGGCCGCACTTTGAATTGCGTCGGGACCGCCTGTACCGGATGGACCGGGATCCGCGCACTCGGGAGCCACGGACTCAGCTACTGGTCCCCCAGTGCCACCAGCGGGCTGTGCTGAAGTTGGCTCACGACGTACCGGCCGCCGGGCACCTGGGGCAAGAAAAGACCCTAGCCCGGGTCCTAGGGCGGTTCTTCTGGCCGGGGATCCACGAGGACATAAAGCAGTACTGCCGTTCCTGCCCGGAGTGCCAGCTCGCAGCCCCCCCCGGGGGTACCCCGGGCACCCGTAGTCCCCATGCCCCTCATGGAGGTACCCTTCGAGAGGGTCGCCATGGATCTCATGGGCCCGCTCCCCAAAACTACGACCGGGTTTCAGCATGTTCTCATGCTTGTGGACTACGCCACCCGGTTTCCAGAAGCCATCCCGTTGAGAAGAATTACGGCCCGGACCATAGCCAGGGAACTGGTGAAGATTTTCGCACGAGTGGGGCTTCCCCGGGAGATTCTGACGGACCAAGGAACCAACTTCACCTCTCGGCTGCTCCGACAGGTGTGCAGCCTCTTAGGGATCAAGCAACTCCGCACGTCCGTCTACCACCCGCAAACCGACGGACTAGTGGAGCGCTTCAATCGAACCCTTAAAAGCATGATGCGCAAATTCCCTCCCGGGGAACTCCGTCACTGGGATCAGTTCCTGCCTGCCTTGCTGTTGGCGATCCGAGAAGTTCCCCAGGCGTCGACACAGTTTTCGCCCTTTGACCTACTCTACGGTTGCCGTCCCCGGGGACTCCTGGACCTGGTGCGGGAGGCTTGGGAACAGACGACCTCCCCGACCCAAGGTCTCTTAGACTACGTCATCCAGCTACAGGAGTACCTGACCCAGGCAGAAACCCTAGCCAGAGAGAATTTGAGAGCGGCCCAGAGACGCCAGGAGCGGACCTACAATCAAGGAGCCCAGGTCCGCGAATTTACGCCGGGGGACCGCGTATTGCTCCTCCTACCCTCAAGTGAGTCTAAGCTGCTGGCCCGCTGGCAGGGGCCATATGAGGTGGTTAAAAAGATAGGACCAGTCACCTATGAGGTTCGTCAGCCAGGCAAGCGCAAGGCGACCCAACGGTATCATGTTAACCTGTTGAAGCCCTGGTGTGAACAAGAGGGCCTCCTAATTGACCCGTGCCCACCCGAGCCCGAGCTGGGACCTCACGTGCCCCAGCCCGAGGAACCCCTCGCGCCAGCGCTGGGCGAGTCGTTGACGGACGAGCAGCGAAAACAGGCTAAATGTCTCCTGAGAGCGTTTCAGAAGACCTTCACCGCCGTCCCAGGTCATACCAACCTGGTATGTCATTCGATCCAGACAGAGCCTGGGAAGGTGGTCCGAGAAACGAACCGGCCCTTGCCCTATCGAATGCGAGACGATGTCGAGGAAGAGGTCCGGGCGATGCTAGCGTTGGGGGTCGTTGAACCGTCCCAAAGTGAGTGGCGCAGCCCCGTGGTGCTCGTGCCCAAGCCAGATGGCTCCCGCCGGTTTTGCATTGACTTTCGGAGGGTGAACGCCATCTCATGCTTCGACGCGTACCCAATGCCCCGGGTAGACGAGTTACTAAATCGACTGGGCGAAGCTCAATACATCACAACCCTCGACCTCAGTAAGGGGTATTGGCAGATCCCCCTCGACGAGGCCTCAAAAGAGAAAACCGCCTTTGCCACCCCGTCAGGGCTCTATCATTTTACACGGATGCCCTTCAGTCTTCATGGGGCCCCGGTGACCTTCCAGAGGCTAATGGACCTCCTGTTACAAAATACGCCGCCACCTACCTAGACGACGTGGTCATCTATAGTCGTCGGTGGGAGGACCATCTGCCCCGGGTCGCGGCAGTCCTAAGATCACTCAGACAAGCGGGGTTGACCACTAACCCCAAAAAGTGTCGCATTGCCTGGCAGGAGACGAATTATCTGGGCTATACGGTCGGCGGGGGCCGGGTAAGACCCCTCGTGGGGAAGGTACAGGCCCTGCTGGACTGTCCAACGCCGACGACGAAGCATCACGTTCGTCAGTTTTTGGGCATCGTCAGGTATTATCGGCGATTCATTCCCCAGTTTGCATCCATAGCTGCGCCCTTAACGGGGCTCTTAACCAAGGATAGCCCCAGGCAGGTGCGCTGGGACGCGGAATGCGAGGCTGCGTTCCAAAGACTGAAGCGCTGCCTCTGTCAGGAACCTGTCCTATACAGCCCGGACTTCCACCGAGGGTTCATTCTACAGACGGATGCCTCCAAGGTGGGATTGGGCGCAGTCCTGTCTCAAGACGTGGAGGGTCAAGATCACCCCGTACTCTACCTCAGTAGGAAACTGTTTCCTCGCGAAAAGAACTACTCCGTGGTGGAAAAGGAGGCGCTGGCCGTCAAGTGGGCCTGCGAAGCCCTCCGCTTCTACCTGCTGGGGGCCCCTTTCACCCTGGTCACAGACCATGCCCCCCTTCGATGGCTACCACGCATGAAGATAACAACGCCCGCATCATGCGTTGGTACTTGGCATTGCAGCCCTACGCTTTCACCATCCTACACAGGGCTGGCAAGGACCATGCCAACGCGGACTTCCTGTCTCGTATTGGGGAGATGGACGAGCCTGGCCCCGACAGGCGGGAGCCAGACTTAAGGGGGGGGGGGTGTAGTGAGTCGGTGTGGCTCCCCTCCTGCCCGGCAGAGGGAGCTCCCTTGCCAACCCCCCAGTGGGCGGAGCTACCACCACCAGTCCCTGCCCCCGGAAGTCAAGGGGCGGGTCAGGAAGTAGAAAAGGAGCGCACCAAAGCTCAGTCAGAGGCCAGCCACCGCCGAGAGCAGACGTGCCGGCGGGAGCTCCCGGCTGGGAACCCTCCTCGGCCCGAGGCAACTACCCTGCCTGGCCGGAGCTTCCTCGCGCTCACTACGACGAGGAGTCCCCGGAGCCTCCCCGGAGCCGGTACTGGGAGGAGCCCCCAGGATTGCCTAGCGCCCGCTACGACGAGGAGCCCCCCCAGGCCCTGCTGTTACCCGGAGGAGCCGCCCGAGCAGGCCTGGCCCGACTTCCCGGAGGAGCTGCCGGACCTGCCGCCAAGCCCTGCTCCAGAGGAGCCGATGCAGACGGACTGGCCCGAACCCAGTGCGACCGACGAGGTAGGCCCTGAGGGGGAAATGGAGTGTAGCCCGGGGGTAGCCGACCCCTGTCAGGCTGCAGGCACTGAAGTGCCGATGTCAGTGTGTTGCGGCCAGGATCCCCACTGACTGCAGCGGATCCACGCCGCTGCTAGGGCCCCGGGCTGGGACACAGTGGAGTGGGTGGGCCTGTGTCCCCCCTGCCACCCCACCCACGGGTGGCAGTCTCCCCCTCACACCAGTACCCCAACCAAACTTCTGGACTTACCGGTTGTTTGCTCAGCTCCTGACTGAGGACCTGAGTCCCTGAACTTGAACTGCTGCTCAGCCCTGCCTGAGGGTCTGAGCCCTGTGTTTGTTGCTGCCCACCCTGAGCTAGGGCCTGGGCTTATACACTGAGCCCTGTATCTTGCTCTGATTTGTACTGCTGTAGCCCAGCCCCTGCTCCAGAGGGCCTGGGCCTAATTGTACTGCTGTAGCCCAGCCCCTGCTCCAGAGGGCCTGGGCCTATTTGTACTGCTGTAGCCCAGCCCCTGCTCCAGAGGGCCTGGGCCTATTTTGTACTGCTGTAGCCCAGCCCCTGCTCCAGAGGGCCTGGGCCTATTTGTACTGCTGTAGCCCAGCCCCTGCTCCAGAGGGCCTGGGCCTATTTTGTACTGCTGTAGCCCAGCCCCTGCTCCAGAGGGCCTGGGCCTAATTGTACTGCTGTTTGCTCAGCTCCTGCTTAAGAACCTGAGCCCTGAACTGCTGTTGCCCAGCCACTGCACCAGAGGGCCTGGGCCCAAGTGCGTTGCTGTTGCCCAGCCCCTGCTCCGCAGGGCCTGGGCCGCCTAACGTTGTTCCCTGTCACTCCTACAGGCTAGCAGGAGATAAGTGAGTCGGGGTGGCTCCCCTCTTGCCCACTGGGAGGGTCGAGCCCCGACCAACTGATTACAGGAGCAATAGTCTATTCAAATTCTTTGGCTTTCCTGCATGCATTTTACACAACTAATTAGCAGCCTAGATCTAAAATGTCCTTTGTTAGCATATAAAAACTTTTTTTTTTTGACCAGGCAGAGGGAAATGCATAATGAAAGCAGCTTTGACAGATAAATTGCACCTGTAAGCGATACCCAAAACACTCAAAAACTGACCTTTCCTCAGGAGGAAATGTTGAAGGATGAACATTTGCTTTTTGTTAAAATGGACACAACACTTTCCCTTTTATAAGAGACTTTGCAAATTATTTTAATGCAATCAATCAACTAACCACATGATCAATGACAATCCACACACATTGGCCAAGATTTTTCAAGAGAGATGAAGGTGGTTAGGTGCTTAACACCTCACATTTTGGCTGCCTAACTAATTTAAAAGGGCCTGATTTTCGGAAGGTGGGAGGCCCAGCACTTTCTGGAAATCAGACCCTCTTTGGACTCTGGTTTCCTTCCTCAGACCTGAAGATGAGCTCTGCGTAGCTCAAATACTTGTACCTTCCACCAACAGAAGTTGATCCAATAAAAGATATTATCTCACTCACCTTGTCTCCTCTATACAGGCTCCCCTCAGGTTGGGGAGCCAAAACACCAAAGACCTCAAAAAACAAACAGTCACTTTTGAAAATCTTGGCCATTCACCGTAATTACGCAGAAAATGGCAAGATAAATGTTAACAACTGAGGAAAGAAATGAGCCCGACATAGAACCTCTTCTTGGAAATAAAAAAAACAGCTGCTAAATATAACACCACAAGTAAACAGAACTGCAAAAACACTAAAGCCTTTAAGTCGAGTATCTGACAAAAAAAAGGACAGCTTTGTGATCAGCTATGATCAAGGCTGGTTATTTGTCATGAGGGAAAAAAGGAGGGACGAGTTATGGCTTTATCACAACAAACACGCAAATAAAAAAAAGCTAAGTCATAATGCTAGTTTAAAAAAGAAAAGCCACGGTGCTCATTGTATTAATTTTAGCACATTCATTTCTCATTAGAAGAGCACTCAGTAGCAGTCACTATCAGTTTAAAACAAAGGTAGCCAAATACAGAGATACATAGAGAGGCCCAATCCTGTGCTGAGTTAGAGCCCCTCTTCACATGCAAGGTGGGGTAAAGTGTGTGCGGGGGAGGGGGACAGACAAAGAAGTCACTGATTTCTAGGATAAAAATTGCTGAATGTCCGGAGTCACATTTTAAGCTACATATAGGAAGACACTGTGGCCTGGCACACTGGACTGGAACTGAAGAGACCCGGGTTCTATTCCTGACTCTAACGACAGCCTGCTGGGTGACCTGGGGAAAGTCACATCACTGCTTGTCACAACCCAGCAGATGAGCAGCAGAACTGGGAATAGTACCAAAGTTCCCCAAATTCCAGTCCAGGGCTCTATCCAGTAGGACACACTGCCTCAACAGGTAGTGCAACAAGACCACATGTGCTTTGTTCTGCCTCTCCCAGGGGGCATGTCCCACAATTTGGGATAAGCCGGAGAAGCTCTTTATAATATGATCCTTCTTTTTCTCTCTTACAAGCATTGACAAGCAATGAAATAGTTAACAATGCTGCCATGAAAAGATCATACCACCAATTGAAATGTTTTAGGCATGTCACAAGGAGTGATTGTTTCAGCCTCTCTGAACACTCAGGCAGACATCCCTGCATTGGTTACACTTGCTTCACGGTTTGATGTTTTTTCTCTACACCCATACCAGCTGGAGAACTTATTACTTATTGTTTTAAATGCCTCCCCCTTCTCATATCATCCTCTGGGGAAATCACACTTTGGGAAACACTGTTCCAGTTGTGTGTCTAAAAGATTAAAACAGCCGGTTAATGACCAACTGCCCTCACTTTTTTACACACACACACACACACACACACACACACACACACCTAATTCCACAGATACACCAGTCCTCTTCCCAGTTGCATCATGGTTCTCTTTTTTTGCATGCATTGATGGGCGCTTGAACTACGCTGTATTATTGAAAATTACATGCATATTGACTTTCCTATACCTGGAGCGATACAGGGTTAGAGCTCATATATTCCAGTTTGCACACAGGACTCTGCTTTGATTACACTTGCATCTTCTTCTTTTTTTCTCAGTATCTGGGTGCATCTGCCTGTTTAGCTTTTGCAAGAAGTAGATATTTCTCAGCTGCATACATTAAGTGTTGTGAATGTTTACAAGCTCAAAAAAATATACCATGTTCCTTGCTAGAGATAGGGCCTAAAACAACACTGTCAAAAAACAACACTGTTGTGTCTGACGAAGTGGGTATTCGCCCACGAAAGCTTATGCTCCAATACATCTGTTAGTCTTAAAGGTGCCACAGGACTCTGTTGCTTTTTACTGTCAAAAAAGTTCATGTGACTCTTAAAATCTCAGATTTGGTACGATGCCATATTGAATGAGTTCCTACTTTATTAAGATACCCTGCCCAAATCTGCAAACACGGGGATGTATCTGTAATGTCAAGGGAGAAGTCAGAGAAAAGTCAAAGTACATGAGTTAACAACCTGCAAGTGACAGCTCATGGCTAACACATCGATTTTTGTGCTCAGATTTGGATTCTGATATGGAGACCATCCAAATAAATGCCTACAAGAAAGTTAGAATAGATGAGTGTTGAAACAAAATAAGTGATTTGTGATAATGTCACTGCAAACTACAATTTAAGGGGCTGGAGACCTCATTTTTGTACAGTCACTGAAATATAAGTGCCAGGAAGCATAGTTTTCATTACCAGTTCTTCAATAAACATTATGCTTGATATTCTGAAAAAGCTTTAGTAGCTATTCTCTCCTATCAGTGAACATCAGATTTAGGTGTGTTGTTCCCATTAACATTAATGGGAGTTAGACACGTAAATCTCCCTTGCATAAAAAGGAGAAATCGCTTTAATCTCTTTGTGTGTCAATGTCAGTCAGCAATCGAAATTTCTCAGGGTACAATCTGCTGCAAGATACACTAAAACCACAACATGAAAAATACTTGGCTGAGGAAGGCTAATAACTGAAGGTTACTTATAGTCCTCGAGTCAAAGGTATAATTTCAAACAAGATATTTTTATCATAATAAGGTGATCTCACATAACATTCAGTTCATTTCATTAAAGTCATAGTAATGCACTGTAGTCTTCCATTCACCTGCAGAAAAAATCCACTCAAAGTACTGTCAGAAATACAATCTTTGAAGCAGCTAGTAATGGCAGCCTATGGAGTCTTTCACCTAGATCACTGGCTATAACAGGCCCAACATTTTCAAGAGTTACTAGTAATTTTAGGTGCCTTGCTTTTCTGGATGCCCAATTGGAGGCATCTTAAAAGGCCCAGCTCAGGAGTGACCATGAGTTGTGAGGCCTATCCGTGTCCTGTGTGAGAAGAAATCTGATGGTGTTGGTCCAGTGCCTAGTGGACAGGTATCTATTAGTGAGTGGCCTTCCCAGGTCAAGAGTTAGATGAACTGCCAGAGCAGCGTGGAGTAGCTATAACTGTTGCTGGCTGTGCTGTTTCTGTGGAAGAAAAAAAAAAAAAGCACATTCCTCTCTCTGAGGCTATCAATCTAGGGCCTTTTGCAAGCAGTAAGTGACACACACACTTAAACAAATAAAACCCTCGCAGTATAGGCCACACCGACTAAAATGGAATGGAGACTGAACTACACCTTCTAGAGGGGCCCCAAAGATACCCCTCAATCCTGACTTGTGGGTATCACCAGGACAGCTGTGGAAGGATACTTGTTCTGTGGAGAAGTGTAGTGAGGCGGTGGGATACCCCACAGCCCCGCTGAGGGACGGACCTCCCCTGACACCAACATGGGCAGAGCCACTGGGTCCTGCGCCCGCCCCTCAGAGGTCACGGTGCCGACCCGGAAGTATAAAAGCTCGCCTGCAGAGCTCAGTTGAGAACCAGCCGCCGGAGAGGCCAGATGTCTGCGACCGAGCTCCCTCGGGGGAGACAGCAGAAGGCCGCAGCCAGCCTGAGGTCGCACCGGGCCGGCCGAGCCTACTCCTCACTCGTTACCCCGAGGAGGACTGGCCGAGCCTACCCCGCTCCAGCTATCCCGAGGAAGAGGTGGGCCTGCCTGTTGCCAGCTACCCCGAGGAGCAGCCGAACCTACCATCCACTACTTACCCGGAGGATCCGATGGTGTTCGAGACTGCCGGCGATGCTACCACGACTCAGGTACCCTACGAGGGGGAGTTTGGAAGTAGCCCGGGGGCAGCCGACCCCAGTCTGGCTGCAACACTGCCAGAGCCTATGTCAGTGTGTTGCGGCCAGGATCCCCACTGACAGCAGTGAGTTTCTGCCGCTGCTAGGGCCCCGGGCTGGGACGCAGTGGAGTGGGAGGGCCTGGGTCCCCCCCCCCCGCCACCCACTCCTTGGGTGGCAGGCTCCCCCTTTTCCCTGGCCTGGAGAAGCTAGGACCTCCTGCTAACTGACTATTTGCTTGTTGCCCCGCCCTGATCCAGGGCCTGGGCTGCTATTTGGACTCTTGACTCAGTCCCCGCTTAAAGGCCTGAGTCTCTGACTGTTTGCTGGCTGCCTCGCCCTGACCTAGGGCCTGGGCCGCCATTTGACTATTGACTCAGCCCCCGCTCCAAGGGTCTGAGCCCCTAACCAAGTGTGCGTTGTTCCCCACAACCGCAGAGCCATCGGCCAGCGAACTAGAGCGAGGTGGTGGGATACCCCACAGCCCCGCTGAGGGACGAACCGCGGCTAAGCCGCACCACACGTGGTACCAGAAGTGGGGACTCTGCCCAGAATGTGAGCACGAGACCTTGACCCCTGTGAGAAAGGGTCTGGGGGAGAGCGATCCCCCACAGAAGACATGGATTTGGCCAAGCTCTTCACACTCCTGACGGAGAGCCAGGAGCGACAGCAGGCCGCCCAGCTCCAACAGCAACAACAGCTTGTCGAGCAGCTGGGAGCCCAGCAGCAGCAGCTGATCCAGGACCTGACGGTACAGAACCAAGAGTTCCAGCGACAATGTTTGCAGCAGCTAGCAACGGCACTGCCCCAGCCCACAGAGCTCCAGCCGGGAGGCACGGACAGGGCTCCTCAACTAACCCTGCCCGTAAGACTGACCAATATGGGCCTGCTGGATGACCCCGAAGCCTTTTTGGTGACTTTCAAAAGGGGAGCACACGTTGCCGGGTGGGAACCCGACCAGTGGGCCACCCTCCTGGCCCCATACTTGACGAGGACGGCCCAAACTGTGTACCGGGGGTTATCCACGGAGGATGCCCGGGACTATACCCGGGTGAAGGCGGCGATCTTAGACGCCTTAGACGTCAGTCCGGAAACCTTCCGGCAGCAGTTCCGTGACTGTCCTACAACGCGGGTGCCCGACCCCGGTTGGTGGCTCAGGAGCTGAGACCTGTGTAAGCAGTGGATACAGACCGACAGGCTGAACCCCGAAGAGCTCACTGAGCAAATCATCTTGGAGCAGTTCCTCCACATCCTCCCGTCGCGGGGAAGGGATTGGGTCCTCCGTCACCGGCCCCCAACGGTAGCGGCCGCCATCACCCTCATGGAGAACTTCCTTGCGGCGGAAACCCTGGTCGGGTCGGTTACGCGGGGTCACCCTCCAGGGCTCGAACGCCCCAACCCCAAAAGACGGGTGAGCACCCTGGTCGAACCACGGAATCCCCTGCGGAGTCAGGAGCCCCGGTATAGACGTCCTGAGGGTCCCCCTCGGCACACCCCTATGGGCCCCGAGACCGGGACTGGCCGCGCCCCACGGAGTCCCCCTACGAGCCAGAAGGGCGGTTTGGCCCGGCCCAGATGATCCGAAGTTGGGCCCTGTTTCTCCTGTGGGAAGCATGGGCACCTCCAACGGGACTGCACTGAGATGTACTGCAGCTTTGGGCACGTCTGTACCGGAGAAAACCATGCCTGACCGCCGCAGGCTGCCAAAGTCACTATGCCCGTAGTTGTCGGGGACTGCCAGACGCAGGCCCTGGTTGACTCTGGCTGTGGTCAGACGCTAGTCTGCCAAAGCCTAGGCTTCCCGGAAGACCCTTGGCTGGGAACCATCCAGTTGCAGTGTATACATGGCAATGTTCGACTTTATGCCAGTGCCCGAGTCCCACTTACCGTGGATGGAGTCACGCGAACCATGGTGGTCGGCCTGGCCCCGCGACTCGCCTACCCCGTGATCTTGGGGCGTGACTGGCCAGAGTTTCCGGGCGTCCTGGGGTCACATGCGCCGGAAAGCCCTGAGGTCACCCCCGCATTGGAAGGGGACTGCCGCGAGGACCCTACAGAGGAGGCTGAAGAAGCGGGGCACAGGAGCCAGGAGGGCGCGTTGGAAGACCCCCCGCTAATGTCCACTGACAACCCCACGATCGACACAGACTTTTGCCGGGACCAGAGGGAGGACCCCACCCTGGGCCGGGCGTATGAACAGCTGGCGGCGGTAGACGGCGCTCTGATTGATCCGGCCCGGGCCAAGAGCTGGCCCCATTTCGAGCTACAATGCGACCGCCTCTATCAGGTGGATCAAGATTCCCGCACCAGGGAGGTCCAGACCCAACTGCTGGTGCCTCGGTGCCACTGACGAGCAGAGATGAGGCTCGCCCATGACATCCCAGCGGCCAGACCCTTGGGTCAGGAGAAGACCCTCACCCGAATTCTGTCCCGGTTTTTCTGGCCCGGAGTGCACCAGGAGGTACGGAACTATTGTAGCTCCTGTCCGGAGTGTCAGCTAGCCACTCCCCCACGGACGGCCCCGGCCCCCCTAATCCCCATGCCCATTGTAGAGACAGCGTTTGAGCTGGTGGCGATGGATTTGGTGGGACCCCTCCCGAGAAGCTGGGCCGGGTTTCTATACATCCTTGTCATTGTGGACTACGCTACCCGCTTCCTCGAAGCTGTCCCGCTCCGGAGCATCACCGCTAGGACCATTGCGGATTAACTCGTCAAGGTCTTTGCCTGCGTGGGCCTGCCCCAGGAGATCCTCACCGACCAGTGTACCAATTTTACCTCCCGGTTGCTGCGGCAGGTGTGCAAACTCCTCGGGATTAAGCAGCTGCGCACCTCCGTGTACCACCCACAAACCGATGGCCTGGTGGAGCGGTTCAACCGCACCCTGAAAGACATGCTGCGCAAGTTCTCCCCCGAAGACCTGCGCCGATGGGACCAGTTGATCCCATCATTGCTCCTGGCTGTCCGGGAAGTACCCCAAGCTTCCACCAAATTCTCTCCCTTTGAGCTATTGTATGGCCGTCGTCCTCGAGGGCTCCTGGACCTTATGAGGGAGACCTGGGAGCAGACCCCTTCACCAACTCAGGGCCTTCTGCAGTACGTCCTCCAGCTTAAAGGGCATCTCACCCAAGCCGGAAGTCTCGCTCGAGAGAATTTGAAGGCAGCGCAGGAAGCCCAGGCCCACACATATAACCGGGGGGCCCAAGTTCGCGAGTTCCAACCCGGCGACCGAGTTCTGCTTCTCTTGCCCTCCAGCGAGTCAAAACTATTGGCCCGGTGGCAGGGGCCATATGAGGTGATTCGGAAGGTCGGGCCGGTCACCTATGAGATTAACCAGCCAGACCGCCGGAAGCAAACCAAGCAGTATCATATCAACTTCCTGAATCCCTGGCGAGAACGGGAAGGTCTCCTAATTAATCCCTGTCCACCAGAGCCCGAGTTAGGGCCCCAGGTTACCCCGACTGAAGATGCCGTGATGCCTCAGCTTGGAGAGTCACTAACTGAGGAGCAACGGAAACAGATCGGGTGCCTCCTGCAGGCCTTCCGTGGGACAATCACTGCCCAGCCAGGCTATACGACCCTCGTATACCATACCATTCAGACGGAGCCGGGGGTGGTAATCCGAGAGTCAACAAGGCCCTTACCCTATCAGATGCGGCAGGTCGTCGAAGAGGAAGTCCAGGCGATGCTAGAGCTGGGAGTTATTGAACCATCGCAAAGTGAGTGGCGCAGCCCCGTAGTCCTGGTTCGCAAACCGGACAGCACCCAGCACTTTTGCATTGATTTTCGCCGTGTCAATTCCATCACAAAATTTGACGCATACCCGATGCCTCGGGTAGATGAGCTGCTGGACCGTCTAGGCAAGGCCCGCTTCCTCATGACCCTCGATCTAAGCAAAGGGTACTGGCAGATTCCCGTCGACCCCGCTTCACAGGAGAAGACCGCATTTGCCATGGCCACAGGCCTCTACCAGTTCACCCGGATGCCCTTCGGTCTCCATAGTGCCCCCGCAACGTTTCAGCGGCTCATGGATCGCCTCCTTTGTCCTCATCAAGGGTACGCAGCCGCATACCTGGACGATGTCGTCATTTATAGTGACCGTTGGGAGAACCACCTGGAGTGGGTAGCGGCTGTCCTGAGGTCCCTATGAGCTGCAGGATTAACTGCCAATCCGAAGAAATGCCGTATCGGGTGGCAGGAGACCACCTACCTGGGGTACACTATTGGAAGGGGACAAGTGAGACCGCTTGTGGGAAAGGTTCAAGCCCTAGCAGCATGCCCACTCCCCACTATGAAGCGTCACATCCGCCAATTCCTCGGACTTGCGGGCTAGTACCAGAGATTCATCCCCGACTTCGCCTCCATCGCAGCCCCATTAACAGGACTCTTGCCCAAAACCAGTCCCAGACGGGTGGAGTGGACCCCAGAGTGTGACCGTGCCTTCCGGGCCCTCAAAGACTGTCTCTGCCGCAAACCCGCCCTGTACAGCCCCGACTTTACCCGAGGGTTCATCTTCCAAACAAACGCCTCAGAGGTAGGATTAGGGGCGGTCCTGTCTCAGGAGGTGGATGGGGAGGAACACCCAGTTATATATCTCAGTCGGAAATTGTTTCCACGAGAACAGCACTACGCAGTAATCGAGAAGGAGGCCTTGGCAGTAAAATGGGCCTGTGACGCCCTGCATTATTACATCCTGGGGGCCCCCCTTCATACTGGTCACTGACCACACTGCGCTTCGCTGGTTGGCCCAAATGAGAAATAATAATATGCTAACGCGGTGGTACCTGGCACTACAACCCTCTGCTTTTACCGTACGCCATAAGGCCGGTAAGGACCATGCCAACGCGGACTTCTTGTCCCGCCTGGGAGAGTTGGACGGGTCTGGACCCGACGGACGGGAGCCAGCCTTGGGGGGGGGTGTAGCGAGGCAGTGGGATACCCCACAGCCCCGCTGAGGGACGGACCTCCCCTGACACCAACGTGGACGGAGCCACTGGGTCCTGCACCCGCCCCTCAGAGGTCACGGCGCCGACCCGGAAGTATAAAAGCTCACTTGCAGAGCTCAGTCGAGAACCAGCCACCGCAGAGGCCAGATGTCTGTGGCCGAGCTCCCTTGAGGGAGACATCAGAAGGCCGCGGCCGGCCTGAGGTTGCACTGGGCCGGCCGAGCCTACCCCTCCAACTACCCCGAGGAGGACTGGCCGAGCCTGCCTCTCCCCAGCTACCCTGAGGAGGAGCCGGGCCTACCGTCCGATACTTACCCAGAGGAACTGATGGTGTTCGAGACCGCCGGCAATGCTACCACGACTCAGGTACCCTACGAGGCGGAGTGCGGAAGTAACCCGGGGGCAGCCGACCCCAGTCTGGCTGCAACACTGCCAGAGCCTATGTCAGTGTGTTGCGGCCAGGATCCCCACTGACAGCAGCGAGTCCTTGCTGCTGTTAGGGCCCCGGGCTGGGACACAGTGGAGTGGGAGGGCCTGTGTCCCCCCCTGCCACCCACTCCTTGGGTGGCAGACTCCCCCTTTTCCCTGGCCTGGAGAGGCTAGGACCTCCTGCTAACTGACTATTTGCTTGTTGCCCTGCCCTGACCCAGGGCCTGATATTGAACTAGTGACTCAGCCCCTGCTGAGAGGCCTGAGTCCCTGACCATTTGCCTGCTACCCTGCCCTGACCTAGGGCCGGGCTGCTATTTAACTGCTGACTCAGCCCCTGCCTAAGGGCCTGAGTCTCTGACTGTTTGCTTGTTGCCCCGCCCTGATCCAGGGCCTGGGCTGCTATTTGACTATTGACTCAGCCCCCGCTCCAAGGGTCTGAGCCCCTAACCGAGTGTGCGTTGTTCCCCACGACCGCAGAGCCATCGGCCGGCGAACTAGAGCGAGGCGGTGGGATACCCCACAGCCCCGCTGAGGGACGAACCGCGGCTAAGCCGCACCACAAGAAGCGAAACTAATTTCACTATATTCAAAGGCTAAATTCACTTTTAAAATACTTCATTAGAAGTAGCATATGCAGTATCCACCCCCGCCATGAAAAATACAACAGAGGTAGAGGAAGAAGAGGGAAGAAGCTGTGATGAACACCAGGGGAGGGAATGAAAGGTGCCAATGGTTAGCAGATGTGCTATGCATACATATGCAGTTTGGCAGTATTTACCTTGATGCTGTTTAATTCACGTGACTAAGGTATAAGCACATGAAAAATCAAATCAGCAAATAAATCAAAACTAGCTTTGACTCTAAGCTCTTTGGGGCAGGGATTATCTTTTTCTTCTGTGTTTGTACAACCACACAATGGGATGCTGGCCCATGACTGGGGCTCCTAGGGGCTAGTTCAATACAAATTGTAATATTAGAGTGGAGTGGCAGTTATTGAATGTTTATTGTACTGTTTTTTTGTGTAAAGTCATATGTTTCCATAGGTTCAGATGAGCAGGGCAGATACTCCATCCCAAAAGCTCATGAGATTCTTAAAACCTCAGATTTGGGATGATGCCACATTGAGCGAGTTCCTGCTTTAATAAGATACCTGGCCAAAAATTAGCAAACATGAGGATATGTCTGTGATGTCTAGGGAGAAGTCAGAGAAAAGCCAAAGTACATGAGTTAGCAACCTGCAAGCACAGTCCAACTCACTAAAAGAAAAAAAATACATTGCAAGTTACTGCTGCCTTGGGTAGCAGTAAATTATTCTCAGCAATGTCTCTGGAATGCCAAGCACAGAAAGGCCATGTGCAAATATGTGAGAGTTTGTTGACCTCACACAGTAAGGGGCTCAAAAACATTGATCCCCTGCCTCCTGTTCAATTTGCAGGCACACCTGAAGGATCCCAGTGCTTAAGATCTTCCCCAGCCCGTGATCTGCAGATTTCAGCTCTCTGGGGTTTTCACAGGGAACATACCTTTGCTTTGCTACAACTTATTTCTTTCTACATATCTGATGGCATGACACATGGAAACTTCCTATGCATATTTTGTGCACATTTTTATGCATTTCTGTCCCTTCTAGGAGTTTTTTTTCCCTTGGGAAAAAGACTATATACCCTTAATCAATGACATTAAGGTATGTGAGGTGCTCAGATTTGTATTATTTTATATTAGAGTCGTACTACCTGGCCCCAGCTGGGATTAGGGCTCTATTGAGCTAGGTACTGTAAGAGACAGTCCTTGCCCCTAATAACTTAAAACAAAAACAGACAAAGTAAATACACCTATACCCCGATATAACGCGACCCGATAGAACACAAATTCGAATGTAAAGCAGTGCTCCAGAGGGGCGGGGCTGCGCACTCCGGTGGAACAAAGCAAGTTTGATATAACACAGTTTCACCTATAACGCAATAAGATTTTTTGACTCCTGAGGACAGCGTTATACCAGGGTAGAGGTGTATTATCATCCCTATTTCTATGACTGGGGAAATGAAGCACAGACAGGGCTGGCTCCAGGCACCAGCCTACCAAGCACATGCTTGGGGCGGCATCTTGGGGTGGGGCGGCGCTCGGGGTTTTTTTGGCTCGTCGGGGCAGTGCTGGAGGGATTTTTTTGTTTTGGGGGCGCAGCGCTCGAGGGGGTGGGGGCTTGGTGTGGCACTCGGAGGGGGCGGGGGCTTCAGGCAGCGCGGTGCTGGAGGGGTGGGGGCTTGGTGTGGCGATCGGAGGGGGGGCAGGGGCTTTGGGCAGCGTTGCGCTGGGGGGGCGGGGGCTTGTGCAGCACTCAGGGGCGGGGCTTCGGGCAGCGTGGTGCTGGGGGGCGGGGGTTTCGGCGGCACAGCGCTTGCGGGGGTGGGTACAGCGGGGCGGCACTCTTATTTTTTGCTTGGGGCGGCAAAAAAAGTTAGAGCTGGCCCTGAGCACAGATAATGGCCCCAATCCCAGAATGGAAAACCTCTCCAATCCTGGAATGGCAAAACTCCCACTCATTCAATGGTGCAGGATTAGACTAACTCAGTGGTTCTCAACCAGGGATACACGTACTCCTGGGGGTACGCAGAGATCTTCTAGGGGGTACGTCAGCTCACCTTGATATTTGCCTAGCTTTACAACAGGCTACATAAAAAGCACAAGTCTGTACTAAAATTTCATACAATGATTTGTTTATACTGCTCTATATACTATACACAAATGTAAGCACGATATGTATATTCCAATTGATTTAGTTTATAATTGTATGGTAAAAATGAGAAAGTCAGCAATTTTTCAGTAGTAGTGTGCTGTGACACTTGTATTTTTATGTCTGATTTTTTCAGCAAGTAGTTTCTAAGAGAGGTGAAACTTGGGGTATGCAAGACAAATCCAACTCCTGAAAGTGGTACAGGAGTCTGGAAAGGTTGAGAGCCACTGGGTAAGTCTGTCCTAACTCCAGGAATCAACCCAACGCTTGCATCGCAGCCCAATGCCTTAGCCACCAGGCCATCCTTCCTCTCTGACACTATTGAGATGACAGCTGTACAAGTACCCAGACCCATAGACAGACACACCCACCTGCACCTTACCCAGTGAAAGCTAATACTCAGACTACTTTATCCACAGAAAAAAAACTCCACACAGGTGGGTCAACCGTACCTGCTGTTTTAAAGGTGGGAATGAAGGACTATAGAGTCTTTTCACAATTTAGAGATTAAAAATCAAACTCTATCCAGACACATTATTCAGGGAGAATAAAAGGGCCCAGCATTGGTGAAGTTTCAATAAATAAATCTTTCCCCTCTTGATAGAACAACATTGATATCAAAATGACCCAACCTGATTCCAGTGAACAAGGAAAGGAGTCTGAAAGGAAGTCACCTTCCCCTCCTCCGCCACCCCCCCAGCCTGGGGGACCAGTCTGACTCCCAGTGAAGTCAACAGCAGTGGCGCTAGATGACCCATACTATATTCACAGCATATAATTTTTGGTTTATGGGGACATAAAATCATTTAAATGCTAAAATAAATCTTCACGTTATTTGAATTAAGTGTTTGGTAGGCTAGTTTATTTTTTACTCAAGTAGTGCACTAGCCTCAATATTACAAGTTAACATCACTGCTTTAATACAGCTCATAGTTATTTAATGATGGAGCTCCTTTAAGGAGTTTTTAATCTGATGAAAGCCACTTAATTTGTGCATATGTAGTAAGATTTTTCATGAATTTCCATTCCCTGTTTTAACTAAGATAAATATTAATATGAAACTGTTAACTCATATTAGGTTCTCAGACATTTGCAGAACTCTCTGCTGTACACTAGTTAAAAAGCCATTGCATATTCTAGCGATGGTGCTCTGCCTGAGTTTTTAAAGCCCCAACTGTCAGCTAATTTTGTTAGCATGAACACCCAATAAAATTTTATGATGTGTTTCTCTCTCATTAGTGATGAAAAACAGTAGTAGAGATCAGCAGCCACAGACCAGACTAGCACTGGAATCCTCCCAATGCTGACCTCACATACAACCTCAATAATACACACACTGAGGGCTCTCTCTCACCCCCTTGTGTTGGAGGTCAGTGCAGTGATACACCAACCCAAGAGCTGGTGTGTGTTTGAAGCAAGCACTAATACATTAACTCCTGGAGCTGCAGGGAGCACCATCCTCCTCCCCGTTACAACCCACTTGGCAGAGCCTGGAGATAATAGCAGCCCAAGCTCTGGGTAGCTCTCATACTGCGGGAGAAAAAGCCAAAGGCAAGGAGCACCTCACTCCCTTTATACTGCAAAATATTTAAAAATAAAATAAAAATACAGTGCAGTTGAAAAAAAAATCAGGAAGTTCTAAACTGGTTTGGGAAAGAAACTCAAGGAAAGACTCTGCTCATCCCTTCCAACCCCTCCCCAGCTCTAATCCCCACAGACCCCTGCATCAGGCTGGATACAAACTCATTCTAAGTTGCTGTTGTATTCATTGTTACATTGTATTCCTAATGTATTCACTAATATATTCCCGAAGATTACTTTGGGGTGGGGGATTTAAAGGGCTCAGTCATGAGCACCCTCTGCTCCTACTGATGTCAGGCAGAGTTGAGGGAACTAAGCAATCGGCACCTTTTATTATTTGTATTATAGTGCCTTGATGCCCCAGATATGATCAGGGCCCCATTACGCTAGACCCTGTACAAACACATAGAGCTAGGTTTACAAAGGGGACTTAAGGTACGTCAACACTCGAGCTGGAGGTGTCATTCTCAGCTCAGGTACATATACACATGCTAGCTTTATCAAGCTACTGCACTAAAAATAGCAGTATAGCTGCAGTGACACAGGCAATGGGACAGGTTAGCTGCCCAAATACCATCCTTCCTGGGATCACAGGTGCTTATTTGGGTGGCTACCCCATCCTACTGCTCGTGCCACTGCATCTACACTGCTATTTTTAATGTGCTAGCCAGGGGTGAAAGTAAGTTAGGCCACTTACCGGTATGGGCCGGGGGGCGGGGGGGGGGGGGGAGCTCCAGCCCCCAGAAGAGGTGGGGCTTTGGGCAGAAGGGGCGGTGCTGGGGGTCAGCATCCCCCAACCAGCCCTTTCAGGCCACCTGGCCCGCGCCACCCAGGGCTCCCATGTTGATTTAAAGGGCCCGGGGCTCCGGATGCTGCTGCTGCACTGCCAGCCCCAGGGCAACTGCTCCCTTTGTGCCCCCCCGGCCTGTCGGAGGCTGTGGGGGGGGGGGGCAACGGGGCAGGGACATTAAAGTGCTGCAGGGCCCTTTGCTGTGGCAGCGCTTTAACGTTGCTGCGCCTCCCGCCGACTGGCAGCACTTTAATGTGGGCTGGTGCGGGTTCTTACCAGGTTCTTACTGTTACGGAGTACCGGCCCATACCAGCTCACTTTCACCCCTGGTGCTAGCTAGCACCTTTAGGTGCTATAACACCGAGCATTGCTGTGCACAGTGTTTAAACACCCTGCCACCTGGTGGAATTCACAACGGCAAATTAGGTATCCAGTCTCCCTATACAATGCATGGGGAGAGTTGGGAGCCCCAAAATGGGATTCACAAAATCCAGCAGACCATAGGCGCTGGATTGGTTTCCATTATATACAGGGTTTAAAGTTTGATTCAATGGCTCTCAGCACTCCCACTATACAAATTGTTCCAGCCCCCCTGCAGCAGACCAAGCAGGGAGCTGCCTAACCTAACCAATAGGAAATGCCAAGGAGGGGAGTGTGGCCTAACCCCGATTCCCAGTCCGGTGCTGTGTCCACTAGATCTTGTTGCCTCCCCTTGCCAGAGTGTTCAAAACCTGGAAGGACTGATAAAGACGACAAATTGATGGGCCATCTATTTCATAGACACTAAATAACTTTTGAAAGTTCAAACAGATATTTATGTTGCCAATAAATTTTATGGTGTCACCTTCTTCTCTTGAAGATAAAAATATATTAGGGGGTCGTTTTGTTTTTAAAAGGACGACTCAAGACTTTCTTTGCAATTTATGGGGCTGAATCTGCCATTGTTCTGTATGCAAAATTCCCATTAATGGTAATGGGAGTTTGGAGGAAGGCTGATAGTAGAACGGACCCTAATGAGTCCCCACTGCAACATATATGGAGTTCACTGAAAATAAACACTAGGCTTACAAGGAAAAATATGAAGAGGGCAGAAACTCTAATGTCTGAAATAAAATGAGACAGAAGCTCTGGCCAAGAACCTCACAAGGAGTCATTAATACTAGAATTCTCACTGTAGCATTAATTAAAGTCTGGCTAAGAGGCTTACAAAAGCAACTTCTTTTAATTTACATCAACAGCTGCAAAACACATTTCCCACTAATTTTATTCATTAAAGAGACAGCATCAATTTAAAAAAAAAAAAAAGAAAGAGAGAGAAAAAGTAGTGTCAAGGATTAGACCCTCCAGAGTCCTGCTGTCAATTTTTTTTTTTTAGTTTTCTGGATATTTTTACTATGTTTGACATGTTTTTCTCTCCTCTGTTGTCATGTGAAAGATCCACACAAACAAGAGGGAAAACTGACTGACCATACAAAGAAAAGAGTGAAATTGATTCTACATAAATATTATCAAATGAAACACACACATGAAAAAAAAATTTCTAGTGCGTCATTATAGTTGCCTTAGGTGTTACTTTTAACAAACAATTCCTAGTTCTGTCACAGACCTCCTGTTGTCTTTGGGCAAGTCACTTAATCTCCAAACCTCAGCTCACTTGTCTGTAAAATAAGGATAACAATTCTCATTTCTCCCACTTACTGTCTTATTTACATGGTAAGCTCTTTAGGACAGGGACTGTTTCTTATTATGTGTGTGTACAGCATCAAGCACAATGGGGCCCTAATCCCAGTGTGTTACGGTAATACAGCATTAGTAGGTAAAATTGTTCAGAGAGAAATGTGATTACTAAGGGACTGGCTAGACTAGGCTAGGAGGAATGTCCCAGCTAACATTTCAAAACCTTAATGTAGACACAGCAAGATGTAGTAAGTATTTATCCACAGGGGAACAGTCGTCGGGGAGTGAGTGAGAGGGAGAGAGATACACTAACTCTGTAGTCCAGTGATTAGGGCACCCATCAGACAGGTGGGAGACCCAGGTCCAGTCCCCCTGCTCCCATCACTCTTTCATTATTTAGCCTCAGTGGAACAGCTTCAACACAAAAGACGGAGACAGCCCGACATCAAAATACCCCATAGCTCAGCGGTTAGAGCAGCCTCCTGGAAGGTGGGAGACCCCCTGTTCAAATCATCTCTCCTCTGCCATAGAGGAGGGGGATGAACCTAGGTGTCCCACATTCCAAGCAAGTGCTCTAACCAATGGGGTAAAAGTTAAAAGATAGCATGCGTCTCCCCCCACCACCCCCTGCTGGATTTCTGAACTGGACCGAATTTGGTAGATGTGCTCAGAGGCCACCTATGAGATAGTTGGCCAAATGCTGAAGTGGTATGTGATGACCAATCTTCCTCGGTTCATGAATCACTGAGGCTTATGTGGGAGATAGGTGCACAGATACCTGGAGGGGAACAGCAGTATGCCTACCCAGAGCTTGAAAATATACCTCTACCCTGATATAACGCTGCCCTTGGGAGCCAAAAAAATCTTACCGCATTATAGGTGAAATGGCTTTATCTCGAACGTGCTTTGATCTGCTAGAGCGCACATCCCCGCCTCCCCCGAAGCACTGCTTTACCGCATTATATCCAAATTTGTGTTATACCGGGTCGCGTTATATCAGGGTAGAGGTTTACTTAAGTGCCGAGTGAGCTTAGGTGTCCACAGGGTTTGGAGAGAGTTTTGTGGATCACAGTGGACCCACAATTTGGACTTAGGTGCCTAAACCCAGGACTTAGATGTGTAAATATGGTGTTTAGGCACCCAAGTACATTTGTGGATTCCACTCTATACAAATTAGCAGCTTATCATTCTCATATATGAAATTTATTCTTTTCACAGTAGTAGGGTAGGTACCAACATCACACTCAGTCCTGAACATCTTATTTAGCCTAAGCTTAAGGGAGCAAGGACTTCATATAGGGGCAGCAAACAATTAAAAAACCCTTTAATTGTCTTCCCCAGCCCCCTTTTTAGAGGTTGGTATTGCTAATTAGTACAGTTTTTCCTCAAAACAAAGTCTGCATAAATCGTTCATTGTTATCCACAGGCACTCTTTATTGCTAAGGAGTGGTCAGGTTACAGTAATTTGTACTGCTGTGCAAAAAAACACAGTTCTTTAATGCACCAGCTTTGCCCTGTTACTTATATTTTTAATGCCAAGATACGGCTCATGGTTAGTAAATATCCCCAATAGCCTAAAGAGTGTCCCATTAGCAGCATTTAGTGACTATTTCCATCACTTTAGTTCCCATTTGCTCAACTTTAATGCAATATTATTAGATTTGACCAAAATGCATCGTTCATGCTTACTCTATTTGTGAGTGATTTCAAACCTTTTCAGTCTTTTGATTTATACTCTGGCCATTATAGGCTCTGACCCAGTGTTCAGGGAAGACAATGGAAAGTGTCCCATTGACTTCAAAAGGCACAGGATCTGGCCCTTAAAGGGATGAGATGAGATTTTTAATGGACTAATGTCTTTAAAAATCGAGCTTTCTGAGAGAACATCCTCAATATGTCCTAAATTTGCCTCTCTCTCCATACACACACACACTTTTTTTCCAGTCTCCCTGATGATGTTTGGAAGGACAAGTCAAACAGCACTCTGCTCCTCATACCCATTCTCCACACCACCGCTACATCTGTGCCCATGCCTGCTGCCTACCAGGATTTTAAGCAGCTGCATTCAGGTAAGCTCCTCTCCCAGTTTTGAACTTCTCTCTGGGATCTGCAGGGGAGTGGCAGGGAAAGAATGACCCTGTCCTCAGCTGCTCCCCATTAGCCTTCCATTGCACCCCAGCTCTGAGTCCAGGTGCAAGGAGTTAAGGTGATCCTGGACCCACCCCATGCAGGGAACTGGGTAGCGAAGTTTGGTTGCCCCTCCCACCCCCCCAAGCTCTATGCAGGGGACTGAGTGAAGGAGGAAGTTCTCCCATAGTCCTCCCCCGCCCCAGCTCCATGCAGGGAGTAGGGGAAAAGGAGTCAGTCTCCTGACCCCAGACACCCTCTTGAAAGACGTGTGGAAGAGAGTGCACCTGAGCAACCCTCCAGGCAGCACAAGAGAATGCCATCATCACATGAGTGCATGAGACAGGAAGTGACACGGACCATCAGCAAAGTAGTGAAGCTGACTATGCACAAGGTCCTGTCAAAGGCACAATGGAAACAAGACAAAGATATATTCCCCCCCCCTAGCTTCTTTTCAGTGACAGTGATTGGAGGTATTATTTGTATCTGTGGCAGGTACAATAATTTCCCATCTGGAAGTTTCCAGAATCCCTTTCTATTTTCTAGATTGAAAAGGTTGAGAAATTTTCAATATATTGTTTTTTCATCAAAAATGCCAATTCACAGAAAATGTCTGTGTTAATTTCAAAATGAAAAATTCCAGCTTTCTGGTTCCAAATTATTTTGTTTCAAATTTTAAGCTACTTATACTGACCAAAAAAAAATATAGGTTAAATAAAAAAGTTTTAAATCAAAATGAAACATTTGATTGAGCCAACATGAAAAACATTTCAGTTATCAGCTTATTAATATTTTCAGTATTTTGACTTTTTGTCCTTTTCTGAGATGGGGAAAAAAGTCAAATTCTACAAAATATCCACAGGATAAGAAAACCATTTCCTGCCTAGCTCTGCTTACATGCCTCCCATCCTAACAGTATCTGAGTGCTTAAATCTGTACTGTACTTAACCTCACAACAGCCCGTGAGGCAGTGCAGTGACATTATCCCATTTTACAGATGGGGAACTAAGGCACAGAGGGGACAGCTACGCAGCAAGTGGTCATGAGTCTCAGAGCATGCAGTGAGAGTCTCAAGCTTGCACTATGGCCCTAAAAATAGCTGTGCAGACATTGCAGCTCAGGCTCTGAAACTTAGGAAGAAGGGTGCACTTGAGAGCCCAAGCCACGAAGTCTGCACAGCTATTTCTAGCTTCATAGCACAAGTCCCTGGACCCGGGCTCTGAGACTCACTGCCACAGGCTTCCCTTCCCTATGTAGGCATACCCACAAGGCCTACATGCCTTGATCAAGGTTACACAGAAAGTTTGGTAGGGCAGGGAATTGAATGCAGGTCTCCCAAGTCCTAAGCTAAACCCCCAACTACTGGACCATCCTTCCTTTAAGAGAGACTTTACTAACTTGGGTCCAATCTTGATTCCATTGAAATCAATAGGAGATTTCTCCCAATGACTTCATTGTAAACAGAGGAGCACCCCATACCCATAACGTCTGCAAATTTGGGAAGCCTTTAATAGAGGACGTTTCCCAATGAGTACCATTGTGGAAAAATTCTTCTCATCTTGTTCACACATCTTATTGGCAAAACCATTTGACTTCTTTAGCAGGCTTAATAAACATCTGACTCCATGTTACTCACAGTTACCACAGAAATACTATAACTGGTTGGCACTGTTTCTGAGGAAATATTTTGTATACGGATAAAGGGCCTACATTGCCTTCACAATGGGGTTACTCACATGGCATAAAGCAAGTAGAGTAGGCCCTTTATCCATATACAAAATATTTCCTCAGAAACCGTGCCAACCAGTTATAGTCTCTCTCTGGTAACTGTGAGTAACATGGAGTCAGATGTTTATTAAGCCTGCTAAAGAAGTCAAATGGTTTTGCCAATAAGATGCAAATGGTTTTAGTGGATGCTTACATATTGCTACAATCAATCTATTCACTTGTATCATTCATTTAATAGCATCTCCATCTTTAAAATTTTAGCTCCATTGATCATCGCAACCATACAAAGCTGTAATTCTTGCAAACAAAAGTTATTGTCTGAGTTATTTACTCTGCATAGAGAGAGAAAACACATCTACCCCAGGACTCAGCCTGACCTTGCCCCCAACAAGTTGGCAATCGTGGCTCTTTTAAGGCACTGAATCTACACTGTCTGCCAACACATCGGGGGGTGGGGGAAATGTATAAATTTATTGAAAACTTCTGTGCTCTTCAAAATCTAGCATCTCAGGCAAGTTAACTAATTTTAAAGAGACGAGAGACAAAACAGCTATTTGTTTTCAGCCCTTTCCTGTGTGATATTACGTCTGAACTCTGGAAGGCTTCCTTGAAGCAGAATTAGTCATGCACAGAGTTTGTATGTTTTAATTAAAAAGCTTAAATCATCAATCATCTGTCTTGAAAAAGAAATACATTTCCAAAAGAAATAATGGGTACAGCTTACAATGCTTTAATTCAAAGACATCGGCAGCATATTTTCAATTAAAACTATATGAATTGTCTGGTAGGTATACTGGGGTTTGACCTACTGGGTCAAACTGTTGTGGTAGTAATACTAATTAATAATACACCTTGGAGGCCTAGTCATGAACCAGGACTCCACTGTACTAGGCACTGTATAAATGCAGAACAAAAAATTAGGACTCCCTCTCTTCCCCTTCCACTAAATAAATGATAGAGCAGCATTTGATATGATTTATTACATGATTAATAAATAATAACCTTCACCCAACTAAAAACAGGGTTGTCAAAGGAGGCCTCGCCTTGAAAATATTTACAAGACTCATTTCTGCAGATTTAGGCACCAGTCTTGCATATGCTTAACTGACTAGCCATGAAGAGGAGCCCACTGATTTCAGTGAGCTCATCTAATCTTTCTAGATACTTCTAGGTAAGGCTCCATGTCTGTCGTGGAGGCCGCGGAAGCCATGGACTCTGTGACTTTCCATGACCTCTGTGACTTCTGCAGTGGCCGGTGAGGCTGGTTCTGAGGCCAGCTGCTAAAGCAGCCCTGCGGACAGCCACACTGGCCAATGCTCGAGTGACTCCTCAGCCAGACGCTCAGGCAGCCCCGCAGCCAGCTGCTCAGGTGGCTCTGGGCAGCTGGCCCCGGGGACCGCCCGAGCAGCGGGCCTGGGGGCAGCAGGAGGAGACACAGCTCCGCAGCCCCTGGCATTGGTCCGTGGCCAGAGCAGCAGCAGGTAGGCAGCCCTGGGGTTGGCCCCTGGCAGCTAGTGCCACTTGCCTCGGTGGCCCCTGACAGCAGGAGCCCCTTAGCCCCTCCAGAACAGTGCCCCCCATCCCCAGCTAAGATTTAGTCAGCGGTATTTATAGTACAAGTCACGGACAGGTCACAGGCTGTGAATTTTTGTTTATTGACCATGACCTGTCCATGACTTTTACTAAAAATACCCATGGACTAAACCATAGTCTTACTTGTAGGTCTTTCATCATGTGCATATGCATATGAACTCAATCATTAATGGAGTTTAGCCTCACAACACTCCTGTGAGGAGGGAAAGTATAATTATCCCCATTTTACAGCTGGGGAAGAAGATACAGGATAGATTAACATGCACAAGTGTTTGCGGGGTCAGAACTCCTTGGGTTAAATAGCAAAACTGTAGAACATGCAAGAATCAGCACTGAATCACGCTACATGAAATAAAACCCAGAAGAGAGAACATGATTTCAGTGTTGAAAAATACAAGGAAAAATAATTGTGTATAATGTTTCTGGAAAAAATTGTGATTCAGTGTTTCTTTAAAATGCATCCCTTTCATTATCACAGAACATCAGATACAAAACCCCAGCTACAGACACGTATTTGAAATTCTTTACAAAAACGGAAAACTTGCCCTGGAAACATGAGAAAGGTTATCCTGAACAGAGCATGCCGCAATGGAAGTGTCTGTACCTGGTTAAATAGCACAGCATGTGGTTAGCAGTGTTTGTCTTTGTTAAGGAAACTTTTAAGATATGTTAAGCAGCTAACCCGAAGTACAGCACATGGATTATCAATGTCTCTCTAGGAAAGTTTGAGGTGGTGCTTTTTTGCATGAAGTGAGTAGCTGCTAAGGCCAGGGATGCTCCAGAAACAGAGATGCCGGAGTTCCCCGCATAAACGGCTAAATGAAAAACAGAGGCGTTTGGTGTTCATGCTTGTGCAGTGAATATCTACGAGCAAAGAAGATCACACAGTGTGTCAACTCAGGATCCTTTCCCTGGGGCTTCCCCTCGTTCCTACACATCACAGCCCCGTGTGCTCGTGTGTTTCCTCCTCGCTGGACCTCGCATTGCCTGGGTCGCACTAACTCCTCGCCGGGGAAGGTTTCCCTTCGCTGTTTGTTGCGGAACACACACCCGCTAACCACAAGAGCGTTCGCTACGGACACAACAAGGGGCACAAGGGAAAGGCAAAACTCACGTTTTTCAGGAGTTTTCAGTTTTGCCCATCCACGCCCCACATCTCCCCTCCCCCAGCTAAATCACACTTTCATCTAGGGTGACCAGACAGCAAGTGTGAAAAATCGGGACGGGGGGTGGGGGGTAATAGGAGCCTATATACGAAAAAGACCCAAAAATCGGGACTGTCCCTATGAAATCAGGACATCTGGTCACCCTACTTTCATCCCTCCAGCCAGGCTCTCCGGCACGGAACCACTGACGCTGCTATTTATCAGCAGAACAACACACACGCTGCCCTGAAGTGATCAGATGGGAGCAGGTCGAGCCTCTCTCGATACAGAGGAGGCACTGAGTACAGCACTTAGCGGCGCTGCTGACCTCCCCTCTCCCCCAAACAGCTTCTCCTTGGGGGAACAAACAACACCGCGATAAAGCAGCCGGCGCTGCAAACACCAGCCAGGCCAGGCGAACTGTCCTAGTGCTGCTGTAACAACGGTGCATCCCGGGCACTGAATCACAAGCCGAAGTCACCCTCCCTCCCTCGCTTTGCACCAACAACTTTTCCAGCGGGCTGTTTCGAAGCCCCGTCCCCTGCAGGCGCGGGGCGCGCCGCGGAGCCGCCCTTACCTTCGGCCCCTTCCCGCTAGGGCAGCGGACGCTGTTGGACACCCCGGCCGTCTGGTTCATCTTCGGAGCCAGTTGCTGGGAAGGGTCCCCTCCGGCGCGCTCGCCCGCTGCACCAAGCGCCCGCTCCTCCCCGGCAGGCGCGCGGCGCTCGCAGACTTTGCGGAGTTGCAGGCGGCGCGGCTGGGCTCCGGCAGGGCGGGGCGCTTTCCCGGCCGGGGACTCCCGCGCTCTGCTCCCGGCCGCGGGGGGGCCCTGGGGCTCGGGGCGCCTCACGCTCCCCGCCGAGAGAGACCAGCCCGCGCGCCTCCGCCGGCGGCTGCTGCTGACAAGGCCAGGGCCGGCCGGGGGCGGGCGGAGAAGAGGGCGGCGAGCGGGTGGCTGGCAGGCTCCGGGGGGCCGCCTTGGCTGCTCCCCAACGGGCTCCCGCTCGGAGGCCCCGAGTCATGCGCGTTTGGGCAGCCGCTGGGACCCGCGCCCTCTGCCTGGCAAGGGCAGAGCCCGCCCGCCTCGCTCCGGCTGGGAGAGCTCCGCGGGGCCCGCCCCCCGGCGCGCACCGACACCTGCAGAGCCGCGAGAGGGTTAATGAGCGCGCCGCGCGCCTGCCTCCCCCAGCCGCGGGCGCCTTCCCGGGACCGTCAGGAGGGGGCACGCGAGGCTCTGCCAGGAGCCGCCCCCCGCCCCAGTAAGCAGCAGCAGCAGCAGCGAGCACCGGCGGGACGCGCTGGCGAAGACGCACAGAGAGGAGCCCCTCCCGCCTGCCTGCTCCCCGCCCGGGCCAGACCCCTCTCGCCCTGCCTGTGCAGGGGCCCGCGCTCCACTCCTTCCACTGCGCCTGCAGTAACTAGCACACTGGCCACTTTCTGAGCGCAGCGAGCCCTGGCTGGTGGCAGCAGGGTTGGGGCCAGCAAAATCTTCCAAAGGCTGAATCCTGCCCAGTTTTGGCCCCAGACTTCTGTTGCCTTTGCAACGAGAGCTGGGTGTTTGCAAGAACCACTTATATGGTATTCCCATGTTGCCAGAAGAATCGAGAGAGCGGGCTTAAAAACTGGCAGGAACCAGAGAAGCATTTTCCAGCTGCTCTGGGGTTGGATGAATCAGGGTCCAGCTGTTTGCAGTGGAGTAAGAGCAATTACACTTGTTTTCTATTTGGATTGTACAGTTTGGCGTTGGGGACCAAAAAGTGCCAAGATCCAGGTGCTGGATGGGCTGGGGTGGGGCTGCATGGGGAAGCATGCTCCCAACCGCAGCGTAGACATACCCTTAGCATTGCCAACACTCACAGTATGTTTGCAAGTCTCACCATAGTTGGTATTTTTCTTAAAGTCCCAACTCTGGGAGTCAGTTAAGAAAAAATGTCAGCTTTCATTTTTTAAACGAAAATACATTTGTAGCCCTCATGATTGCAGAGAAAAGCTTGAAAAGGCACCCTGAAGACCCAGAAACCTGAGGGCAAAGAAAAAGAACCCAACACTTACTATTTTTAATCTCACCCTTTTTAAACCAGTCTCCTGCTTTTGGGTGCCTCCCTCATGAATGCAGGGGTTAGCAATGCTGGACTGCCCAGGCATGATATGGTAAAAATTTACAAGTACAGAGCCAAATTCATTCCTGCAGTAACTTCATTGACTTCACAGAGGTTGCCCCAGGGTCCATTTGGCCCATAAAATAAAACAGAAAGAGGGAGACCTGAGTCCACTGTGTGTGTAGCCTACATGGCTGAGTTAAAGCTGCTTTAGGACCCATAATGTCTTAATCTCCCGATTTTGATTTCCTGACTTCTGGGTGCTTACTTTCCCAACCTGAACATTGCAGTCACCAAAATTCCTCCCTTCAGCTGTCTGTTGGCCACCAGTTTCTCCTGTGATAACAAAGGATCCACATTCATGGAGACTCACTGAAGATTCTGATGTGATACAGAAGGTGCCCCAGTGGATTACATCCTTTTGCCTGTGCAGTTTTTCCCACAAGCTCCCCTTGCAGCCTTTGTTCATATGACCCTTACCCCCCTCCTCCCCTCTCCACCACACACATCAGGGTGGTAAAATGGATCCTTTCAGAGGGCCAGGGAAATATTCTTTCCCTCCATCAACCATTCCAAAGAGGAGCCCAGGAACCAGAAGAGCTCTTTTCTCTACCATGTAGTGTGGTTGGGGGGCTGGACAATTTTTTCTTCCAACTCTAGATCTTTGGGGCAAGAATAGGGTCATGGAAATAGCTAACCATAAAACAGCTTAGCTAGAAGATAAAGACACAGTCAGAGCCTCTCCTCTAACTTCTGAGCCAGGGAAGTGTTTGGTCCCTGATCCCTGACCCAGAATGTCATAGCTTATCTTCCTCCCTCTTAGTAGGGTGGCCTGGGTGGGCTTTAAGAGAGGCAGCAGTGTCATACACCACACCAGGGATACACAATAGGGGAAATCGGTCCCCCAGGCAAGAAACCATCTCCTCGGGGGCCAACCCTTGTTCCCCCATGTGCTCTCATGTTTTATTGCCCATACTCTGTTCTTGTAATTTTCGGTAGGTTTTCCCTTGCTTTAGTAAAACAATCTAATTCCCAGGGATGTCATTCAGCTCCTCCTGAGACACAGCATCAGTAAGCTTCTGTTCACTTTGAGCATTACGGTCACTGATCAGGCATCTTAGACTGGCAAACTTTACTATACACTCAGTGATGTTTTTGTTTGTTTGGGTTTTTGGTTTTTTTTTTTGGTCTACATCTCTGCTGGCTCTTCCTCTTCATACTGATTAAGATTTAAAGTTTACAGATCTGGCTGGATAGTTTGCTGGCTCAGTTTTCATAATTTACTGAGCAAGATGCTGCCTAATAAATCAAACAATATAATTTGTGAGTTGCATATTTTATGGGTAGTGCTGCATATTATTCTTTTAGCAGAGTTTGCTGCTCTGGGACATGCAGTGCGCCCCCTTGGTGAAACAATCTGCAGTTGCAGTTACAAAATGCAGCCGGGGGAGCGGGGGAGGGGACTGCCAAAGAAGATTTTAAATGTCTTAAACCCTGTTGTCCACTATATGGAATAGAAGAAAGTTCTATTATTTTGCTCCCCTATTTTTTTTAGGTCTGCAAAAAGTAAATACCACAAAAAAGAGTGTTAAAAGCAATATTCCTCCTCAATCTCTCACATACACCGTTGTTACACAGACTGAATACTTGGCAGGTCTTCTTCTTTCAGAATGGCTTTTGTATTTAAAATTTGTTTCTTTAAAGGAGTTACCACGAAGACCACTGGCAGGATACAGCAGGTATATGAGTATGAGATTGTGTCTTTAAGGCGGGCCGCATGCGGCCCACGTGGGCTCACTGTGCGGCCCCTGGGGGGTGAGTAGCCAAGCGGTGGGTGAGGGAGGGGGGCTGAAGAGCGGGCGGGCAGTGGCGGGGGCTGAGGAGGCGAACCAGGGGGCTGGGGAGCTGAGGAGGTGAGTGGGCGGGCAGTGGCGGGGGCTGAGGAGGCGAGCCGGGGGGCTGCAGAGCTGAGGAGGTGAGTGGGCGGCCAGTGGTGGGGGCTGCGGAGGTGAGCCGGGAGGGGTGCGGGGCTGAGGAGGTGAGCGAGGAGTCAGTGGCTCACCTGTTCTACTGACCTGTTCTGGCTCCCATCCCCTCTCCAAGGGTTGCAGCTGTCTGGAGGTGCTGCCTTCCACGCTTTCCTCAGTCACACCTCATTCATTCAAAAGGGCAATTGATTACAAAGTTGGGGGAAGCTCTTATTCTACTTCTAGCAAAAAGACATTTTTCTTACACCTTAATTATACTACCTTAGGGGCCCGCTATAACATATTACCAAGGTTCAATACCGCTGTTCCGGTGGGGCAGTGCTGGGGAAGGAGGGTTTGTTTCCATGGGGCGGGTGGTGCTGGGTGGGGGGAGTATTTCAGGGGGGCTGGGCAGTGCTGGGGGGAGTATTTCAGGGGGGCTTGGCGGCAATGGGGGGGGGTTGGGCAGGGCTAGGGGGGTTCGGCCCTCAGCTGTTTTCTTTGGAGTAATATGGCCCTCACCCTCTTACGAGTTGTGCAGACCTGCTTTAAGGGCTGGTCTACACTTAAAACACAATAGTGTAATCTGCCTCCCCAAGAGGAGTAAGATAGGCCGACCTAGTGCTGTCTACACTGGGGGTTTGGTTGGTTTAACTGTGTCACTCAGGAGTGTAGATTTTTCACCCCTCTGAGCAACGCAGTTATACTCACCTAATTTTTAGGTCTTGTCTTCACTACCGGGGTAAGTCGACCTAAGTTACGTTACTCCAACTATGCGAATAACATAGCTGGAGTCAACATAGTTTGGGTCGACTTATTTTCATTATGCTGCATCGACAGGAGACTCTCTCTGGTCAACTTACCTTACTCTTCTCTTGGAGGTGGGGTACCGGGGTTGACCGGGGGGTGCGCTGCCTTCTATTTAGCGGGTCTTCACTAGACGTGCTAAATCGACCCATGCTGCATCGATTGCAACAGTGTCTCCCCGTAGTGGAGAGAAGCCCTTAGTGTAGACCAGGCCTAAGAGACTGGCTGCATGGAGAATCGCTACAATGCTGCAGCAAACCAGCTCCACTAGCTGGTGCTTGGGGGGGAGAGGGGGAGACACAGGGCTATGGCTCTGCCTTCTCTATGTGCCACCCAAGTGGGGTGGCTAGAAGCCCCTGAGCAGGAAGGGAAGTCTTCTTGCATTCTATCCCCCACCCAGACAAAGGCCTACCCAGTATTACATGTCCTTCCCACCCATGAGCACTTTTATCTTGGATTTCATCTGTTTCCCTGAAAAAAAGAGTATTGGACCACACTGCCATAAAAAAATGGCAGCCCCCAGTTAGCTTAGAGCTCAATGTTCACAAGAGGAGAACTTTGCTTTTAAAGAATCTCTTAATACTTTGGTTTTGTCTAATTGTTTCAAAGGCCTAATAAACATCAGACTATTAAAGAGAAAGGTGGAGCCTGTGGTTAAAACACTGGCTGGGACTTGGGAGATTTGGATTCATTCCAGTGGTAATCCATGGTACACCCATACTGCGAATACTGTGTGCAGTTCTAGTCGCCCTATCTAAAAAAAAAAAAAAAAGATTAGAATTGAAAAAGGTACAAAGAAGGGCATCAAAAAAGATTAGGGGCATGGAACAGCTTCTGTAGGAGGCGAGATTAAAAAGACTAGGATTCTTCAGCTTGGAAAAGAGACGACTAAGGAGGGATATAATAGAGGTCTATAAAATCATGAATTATGTGGAGAAAGTGAATAAGGAAGTGTTATTTATTCCTTCACATAACACAAGAATCTGGGGTCATCCAATGAAATTAATAGGCAGCAGATTTAAAACTAACAAAAGGAAGTACTTCTTCACACAACACACAGTCAACCTGTGGAACTCATTGCCAGGGGATGCTGTGAAGGCCAAAACTATAACAGAGTTAAAAAAAGAATTAGATAAGTGAATGGAGGATAGGTTCATCATTGACTATTAGGCAAGATGGTTAGGAATGCAACCTCATGCTCTGGGTCAGGGGCGGCTCCAGGCCTCAGCACGCCAAGCGCGTGCTTGGGGCGGCAAGCCGTGGGGGGCACTCTGCCGGTCGCTGGGAGGGCGGCAGGCAGGCAGCCTTCGGCGGCATGCCTGCGGAGGGTCCGCTAGTCCCGCAGCTTCGGTGGACCTCCCGCAGGCGTGCCTGTGGAGGGTCTGCTGGTCCCGCGGCTCCACCGAAGCCACAGGACCAGCGGACCCTCCGCAAGCACGCCTGCGGGAGGTCCACTGGAGCCGCGGGACCGGCGACCGGCAGAGCGCCCCCCACGGCATGACGCCATGCTTGGGGCAGCGAAATGGCTAGAGCCGCCCCTGCTCTTGGTGTCCCTAGCCTCTGACTGCCAGATGCTGGGAGCGGATGACAGAGGATGGAGCATTCAGTGATTGCCCGTTCAGTTCATTCCCTCTGAAGCACCGGTATCAGCCACTGTCAGAAGACAGGATACTGGTCTAGATGGACCATTGGTCTGACTCCATATGGCCATTCTTATGTTCCCAGCTTTGCCGCAGACTTCCTGTTCGACCTGAGGGAAATGAATTTTTTGTGCTTCAGTTCCTCAATCTGCAAAATGGGGATGATATGGGGACTTTTCTCCCAGCCATTGTCTGTCATGTCTACATTGTAAACTCTTTGCGGCAGGGACTGGCTCTTGTTATGTATCCCCAAAGTGCTTTGCATAATTCAGCTCTTATGGTAGTGCCTTATCCCCCAACTGAGATAATACAAATAAAATAATTACAGTATATTGTTTTTTAGGCTAAATTATACTGCATGTCTTACTTTGCAAGCTATGCAAATAGACAAATCCCAGAAGTGGCACAAACTCAAATATTAATTTTAAAATGTGTATGACAAAAAATAGTGTATAGATCAACATACGCTGTTCAGTGAAGTGCAAAAGAACAAACCTATGCTGTCATTTAAGAAGCACTGTTGAAACATCCTAGGGCATTTTGCACTTTGAAAAGGATTAAATATATACTCAGCTGAGAACAGTATTAAAAAAGGAGAGGTCTTAGTCCTACTTTTAAGAACATCTAATAATTTTGTTTGGGGAGCAGAGCTAGAGCTGTACAAAATATTCACAACCAAACTCAGAATTATGTAAAATCATTTTGGCAACTGTAAGTACTCGAGGCATTAGTTAGACCCCCAAAATAAAAAGAACCCAAAATGTATTATTTTAAAAAGGTAATCTCATGACTGGCTTTAAAATCATGAGATTCTTGTTTAAAAAAATAATACCGAAGGTTTTTATTTTCCTTCTGGTTTGAGCCTAGAGATTACACGTCTCAGATTTTCTCTGTACCCTTGAGGGACTAGAAACATATTAAAGAAAAAAAAACGCTGACAGCCTCAAAGTTAGGAGTCAGGGCTTTAAGAAAAATCCCATATATTGCTAGACTGGAGATACGACTGCAAGAATTGGCAATGCTGTGATACTCACCTGGTTTCATCACAAGCTCCAGACTTAGAACAGGACCCTTGAAAGATTTGCTAATGTTTATGAGCCTTCCGAGGTAGCTCATTGTCACATAGAACTGGGCTTATTTAGAGTTTTGCTTCACTGTTATATGCACTCCATGGTTTTGCAGGTTATCAACTTAACCCTGCAGACTTGATGTAATGTTGACTGAATTTTTCCATTTGTCTTCACTGCAAACTGAGTGCAAAACTCAGTGATGGTCAGATTCGCCCTTGTTCTGCACCAGGTGTAGTCAGTCACACTGGTTCACAGTGAGTTAATCACATCTGAATGGTAATGGAATATACCCATTTTGCACAGGTATAAGTGACTATGCAAAAAGTAGAGGCAATGGAGAATCAGACCCAGAGTGTATGAATCCACATGGATTGAAACAATTTACATTGGGTAAGATGCTCCATCTCTTGCATCTGAAGAAGTGGGTATTCACCCACGAAAGCTCATGCTGCAAAACGTCTGTTAGTCTATAAGGTGCCACAGGATTCTTTGCTGCTTCATCTAGGAGGAGAATTGTGGGCAAATACCAGCTGGCAAGTAAAATAAAGGCAAGGCTTGGAGAAAAGGAGATGCCTGTATGTGGAGAACCTGGACCCGTGAAAGGAGCACAGGAAACAAGGAGGTCTTGAGAAACAAGACTACAGAGTAGTAAAGAATCCATTCCAAAAATCAATGTGTTGATGGATTTGGAATGAACGCAAAAAGCACAGCATGGGAATGCTATAATTAGATGATTTAGTCATAGCCAGGAGCCAGGCTGAGCTTTTTGAATCCACTGAAGTGGACACAGCTAGAGAAGAATTGTAACAAGCCTGCTCATGAAGATTTCACAGATGAGAGTCACATTATCATTCACTATTTCAGCTAAGGCCGATATGAAAAAAACTGATTAAATAGGGGGTCCCCTGTGAGTATATGCCCCCTACCCCTTTGCCTCATCTGTGCTAGCATTTTGCTTTAACATTTCCACCACTGTAAGTGCAACAGTGGGTGCATTAGTATAAAGTGGTTAAAATGCTGACAGTCTGTGTTCTCTAGGCCTGCTCTAAGCAAAGTTAGATGACACAGTGGTAAAATGCTAATGGTGGACTAAACTAGAACTCCTGTTGTTGCTACCAGTTGTGGAGCTGAATCAGTGCTAATGCAGTGGTGGGGAAATGCCAGTGTAGAAACAGCCTCTGTGATGTTAGCATTGAAAGGATCCTTCTGCTTTGGCTTCCAGGCTTTATTAATAGGGACACAAGCAACTAATATGAGTTATTCAAACTCACCTACAACTTTGACCTAGAACAGGCATTTACACTGGGAAGAGTATCGCAATTGATCTTTCCAAAAGCTTTGACAATCCATGAAATGGATAAAGCACACATACAATGCTGTGTTTAATCTGTATTGCCTTCCTCCATGTGGCCTCTACACATACAGTCTCCATCCTAGCCAAGCCTCCCTTTCACCCCCCTCAAACCTACTTCTTCTACAAAGCCTACAAACCCCAGGAGATGCTGGTGAGAATGAGAGGAGAAGAGACTCAAAACTACCACGAAGAAAAGAAAAACAAACACTGGCCCATACAATGCCTGCAGATAACACTGCTCACTCACTCCCTTGCCTGCTTGTTGTCTTTTCAGTCTGACCTTGTCTGCTCACAAACACATCCTTGCATCCATCTGGATCTCCATTAAGTTCAGTGGCACTCCATGCAGATACATGGTTCAACTTGTGCAGAGCAGCCTGCAGACCTGGGGCCTTAGATTGTAAGACCCTTGAGCCAGGGACCTTGTCTTTTTGTTAGTAAAACACTTAGCATGCTTTTAGTAATAATCCACTCACACTCTTTAGACTTTAAGATTATCAAGGGTGGTTATTCATTCAGTACAAGTACAGATCTCACTCTAATTTATTGATACTTAATGGCCTTTCATAGACTTCCATCTTCACATTACTTGTGTCTGAAAGTCTACCTAAGGGGTATTAAACCACATCATGATATATGGCATATTACAAAAAGGTTACATAATCTCTATAGATTATATAAACATCAGAAAAATCACCCACTGTACATTTCCTTTGAATATTTCTAAGACTAGATTAAGAATACATTGCCTTTTACTCTAACAGGTCCATAAGAAGTAATTTTACTTAGATCCCACTTCTGCAGGAGTGTGCAGGTTAAGAGGGTAACTCAGATCCCCAGCTGGTGCAAGTCTGCATAGCTGCAGAGAAGTCAACGAAGCGGTTTACACCAGCTGAGGATCTGGCACCACATGTAGGATAAGAGGAGGAGAGGAGGATTTATACTGTGACTCTATTAATCCAACCATCCACAGGACTATGCAGTGTTTTAGCACTGTACAAGTTGGATGAGACTTTCAAAATTGACCATGTGATTTAGCAATATAAGTGCTACACACACCAAAAAAATCAAAAGGATCTGTGCTCCTAATCACTTAGACAATTTTGAAATTCCCATTGTTCACATCTTTCAAATCAGGTGGAAAATTCATAAAAGGGAGGAAAAGTTGTTCTGTCAAAAGACTCTCTCTTAGCCATAGCTTCTTATGAGACCTGGTTAACATTTTTTTTCCAGAAGAAAATTTTGACAAAAAATAATTTTCATTTAAGTTTTCCATGAAAATTTTCAATTTTTCAACAAAAATTCAAAAAACAAAGATTCCAGATTAAAACTGAAAAAATTCCATTTGGAAATGCTGCCGTAGTGCCCCCCAGGAATTGTAATTCAGTGTTCTTATTCTCCTCTAACGGCCAGGCTCCATGGTCAGACTATATCTCCCACAATGCATTGCAGCCTCTCCTCTTGGAGAACATCATGGGAGTCCTTGGCTATGGTGCATCACAGGAACTGTAGCCCAACCAGGGAGCCAGGCCCATAGAGGAGAATGGGGACATGAGGCAACTGAACTACAGCTCCTACGAAGTGCCATGGCAGCATTTCCAAATCAAAACATTTCAGTTTTCCAGTCAAAATATTTTGGTTTTTCAATTGATAAAACATTGAAAGTTTCCACAGAAAGCAGAAACTTCTCATGAAAAAGTTTATTGCATCAAAAACCCAATTTTCTATCAAAAACAGTATAAATGGAAAATTCGTGACCAGTTTTAGTTCTCGTACACGTTCTGCGTGATCTGTATTTTAATATGAAGAGGGTGCATCATGGACACAGACTATCCCTGAGGTAACTACAATTGCTTACATGAGAAAGTAATAGCAGGAAAAGATGTAAGCCAAGATTTTCATACTGACCAGTAATTTTGGATGCCTCCGTTTTTGGTTAACTACCTGAAACAACTTAAATGGGCTTGGCTCTCAGGAAGTACTGAGCAGTGATCAGCCACTTGCAGAAAACCAGGGCCCTTTAAAAAGCCTCAAGTTCGGCTCCCAAAACAATGAAGGCAGCAAAGAGTCCTGTGGCACCTTATAGACTAACAGATGTTTTGGAGCATGAGCTTTCGTGGGTGAATACCCACTTTGTCGGATGCATGGCTAACACGGCTACCCCTCTGATACTTGACACCATACAAAACAATGAAGTTGCTTTTGAAAATCTTGGCCTTAATGTATTTTTAGTTATCGCTTAGTGCAACTTAGCATTGCAGCTGGAACCAGGGTGGTGAGTCACTATCGTGGGACCAACTAGTTTGCCACAAACCATGAATAACTGCTTCTGGCTCACAGTGTGCCATAGTCTACACCTCACCTCCACCTCCAGCTAACATAGATCTCTGATTGTCTCAGTCTGGCTTCACTAGTCCTCTCTGATACAACCTTATTCCTCTACCTCTGCTCTCACTCATACACAGCTTTAAAAAGTTTCTCTGTGCTGGGTGACCTTGCCAATTTTTAAAATAAATATGTTTTTTTTCATTAAATACCCCTTTGTTTTATAGGTCATTAAAAACACTGTTTAAGAGTAGCTTTGCCTACAATTGTGTAACAATTAGCACATCTATGTTCCTATATTTATTTGTATAGAGATATAAATATAAATAAACACAGGAACATACATGTGGTAATTGGTGTGGGAGGGTCATATACTTGTAAAAACCGTATTGTGTTTGTTAACTATGAAATCAAAGACTTTTTAAAAATATGAATACAATTTACAAGACATGCCATCATTATGATGTCTGGCTTTGAGTCTTTTGATCTAACCTTCCTCAGGTGTCCTGCTTCCATTTAAATCAATGTAAGTGTTTCTAGTGACTTCAGTAAGACCAGGAATAGACTCTGATAGACTAACAGTACTTAGTAGATATATGGTACTGGAAAAAATCTTGTTCTCTTTTACACATCGGAGTAGCTTGAAGATTATCACTATGTTCAACACTTCCAGATTTCTACAAGCACTTATGCACATATTTAATTTTACTAGTGTGAGTAATTCCATGTAAATCAGTTGGACTACTTCTAAGTGTTTATAAAGCACTTTGAAATAATCAGACAAAAGATATTGTAGTAGTTCAATACTATATTATTATTGTTATAGCCACTGATGGAGAAATACCAGCTGAAGACTTTCATTCTTCTTCAGTGTTAAGCTTTTCTCACCTAGCATGTGGTTTTATTTTTTGCACCACTCCACTTCTTCATTTATACTTCTATTGGACAATCTGTCTAAATTCATTAACAAAAATGTTTAATATATACATATTAACTTGTGTTTCAGAAGAGTCCAGCTAAGTCACAGAACCAGCCTCATATTTCTTTACAAAAATTCCATGGGCCCAATTTTCTGTTGGCCCTCATCCAGCAAAGCACTTAAGTGCCTGCTTAACTTTAAGCAGATAAATAGACCCATTGCAGCACTTACAGTCAATGCCATGCTTAAGTGCTTTGCTGGAGCAGGGCCAGTAAGCTCAGCACCTTGCAGCATCAAGCCCATAGTGTACATTTGGTTTTAAGAGAAGCGCAAGGGGTGAAACCATGGTCCCACTGATTTTGACTTGGATGGGATCAGGATTTCATCCAAGGTGTTTTAAATACAAATGTTCCTTCCATGAAACACAGAACAATTAGATAAGCACAGTGACGTACAGTACGTACAAGAAATTAATGCTGAGTTATCCTGGTGTAAATCCAATGAAATTAATGGAGTTACTCCAAGTCTACAGCAGCAGGACAGAGCAGAACTGTCCCAATAGGGTTGCATGGCTTTAAATAGAGGAATCTTCAGGAGGGCTTTGGCCCTCAGCTTTCATTATTGCGCTGATTGTGACAAAACCAGAAAATGTCTCAGAATGAACCCATTCAAAGACAATAATTCCAGATCACCAGGGCTCTGCCCAGACAGGCTAAAAAGGAGTATTTTTTCCAATTCATGTGTTTGCAATTAAATTAGCTCAAAACCTTTGAAAAGTCCGGTTAAGTCTAGACTTCAAATGTCTTTGCCTCCATCTTAAGTTAACTCAGTTGGGGTCTAAATTAGCTGTTACCACTCAAGAAAGTGACCTTGGAGTCATTGTGGATAGTTCTCTGAAAACATCCACTCAATGTGCAGTGGCAGTCAAAAAAGCAAACAGAATATTGGGAATCATTAAAAAGGGATAGATAATAAGACAGAAAATATCATATTGCCTTTATATAAATCCAGGGTATGCCCACATCTTGAATATTGCGTGCAGATGTGGTTGCTCCATGTCAAAAAAGATATATTGGAACTGGAAAAGGTTCAGAAAAGGGCAACAAAAATGATTAGGGGTATGAACAGCTGCCGTATGAGGAAAGATTAATAAGACTGGGACTTTTCAGCTTGGAAAAGTGACGACTAAGGGGGAATATGATTGAGGTCTATAAAATCATGACTGGTGTGGAGAAAGTAAATAAGGAAGTGTTATTTACTCCTTGTCATAACACAAGAACTCGAGGCCACCAAATGAAATTAAAAAGGCAGCAGGTTTAAAACAAACAAAAGGAAGTATTTTTTCACACAATGCACAGTGAACACATGGAACTCCTTGCCAGAGAATGTTGTGAAGGCCAAGACCATAACAGGGTTCAAAAAAGAACTAGATACATTCATGGAGAATTGGTCCATCAATGCCTATTAGCCAGGATGGACAGAGATGGTGTCCCTAGCCTCTGTTTGCCAGAAGCTGAGAATGGGCAACAGGCGATGTATGATTTGATGATTACCTGTTCTGTTCATTCCCTTTGGGGCACCTGGCATTGGCCAATGTTGGAAGACAGGATACTGGGCTAAATGGACCTTTGGTCTGACCCAGTATGGCCATTCTTATGTTAATTGAAAAACACCCTTTTCCCTTTGTCAAGACATACTTGGAGTAATTTCTGCCAATAATACAATAAATATCAGAGAGAGGAACAAGCTGAAAACATTTCTCTAAACTCTTTCCAGAGCTACAAGCTCAGTTGTGTGAAGTTTACATAAAGCAATGGGTATAAGTCAAGCAGGAAAAGTAGACAATCTGGCACAACACAGAAAGACACTCTTGTCTAGAGGTAATATCAGTTTTTTTAAAAAGCAACAAAGAGTCCTGTGGCACCTTGTAGACTAACAGAAGTATTGGAGCATAAGCTTTCGTGGGTGAATACCCACTTCGTCAGATGCGTTTTTTTTCCATCGCATGCGTCTGACGAAGTGGGTATTCACCCACGAAAACTCATGCTCCAATACTTCTGTTAGTCTATAAGGTGCCACAGGACTCTTTGTTGCTTTTTACAGATCCAGACTAACACGGCGACCCCTCTAATACTTGATCAGTTTTTTAGAAACAGCCAGTGATGCCGTGAGATGAGATGCCGTTAACATGGCACCAGACTATCCATCGTCTCATTTTCACGGCAATTGAATATAAAAAATAAAACCACTCTTGAATAAGTGCAGCAGTGAAAAAGTCCTGGATTTGAAGACAGCTCATGCTGCCCTAAAATTCTACCCAAGAAGTAAAATAAGGCAATGACAAGGCCTGTTTGTCAGATATCTCTGCCTTATTTCACAAGTTGTGACCCAACTGTGCACAATTTGCTGATTTTGTATGAAAATTTGTAAGTGAGCTTTTGTGAGGAAAAACCAGCTCTGAAGAAATGAGAGATGCCTTGCAGCCATGTAACAGATGTGACAATTTGCAAACTGGTCATAGGATGCTGTATACAAATGTAGCTTTCAATCTGATAGTCAGAACTGGGCTTCCCAGACCTATGTGCATCCACCAGAACATTGATATTGTTAGGATTGTTTGTTGTTTGTCTAACAGTAGGACTGAGGGGCCCCATTGTGCTAGGTAGTGTATAGACATGTTGGCCTTGTCTACACTACTGCGGTAAGTCGACCCAAGTTATGCTACTCCAGCTACGTGAATAACATAGCTGGAGTCAATGTAGCTTAGGTCGACTTACTGCCGTGTGACACAGCGCGGTGTCAATGGGAGACGCTCTCCCTCCAGCTTACCTTACCCCTCTTGTACCGGTGGAGTATTGGAGAGCGCTCTATGGTTAATTTAGTAGATCTTCTTCACTAGACATGCAAAATCGACCCCCGCTGCATCGATCGCAGCAGCGTTAATACCTGGTAAATGTAGACATGGCCGTAGTAAGAGACAGTCTTTACCCCTAACAACAGACAATTTAAATGGAGGAGACAAAGCATGGTCAGAGAAAAAGAGATGAAGTGACTTGATCATGGCTGCACAGCAGATCAGTGGCAGAACTGAGCACAGAACCCTAGTCTTGTAATTCCCAGTCACAGGTCCTGTCCAGTAGACCAGTGTTTCTCAATGACCAGCCTATGGACTAGACCATATGCCTTACACAAGAGTCCCCTAAACCAGTGGTCTACAAAGTGGGGGGTGCGCACCGTAGGGGGTGCGCAAGATGATCCATTGGGGGGCGCGGCGGGATGAGCGCTGCTGGAGCAAAAGGGTGGTATGGCCGGAGGAGGGAGGGAGGGAAGGAGTGAGCGAGCAGGGAAGCTGCCCCTGCAGCTCTAAAGCCCCTTTCAGAATGCGGCCCTGACTCCTCTGGCCCCTGGAGGAGCAGGGGCGGCCTTGCAGCCAGCGGCGGGAAAGAAGTGGCGCTTTCCCCTTCAAAGTCGGCTGGAGAGAAGCAGTGTTTTGAAGGGGAAAGCAGAGCTTCTCTCCGGCGGCTCGCTGCACGGCTGCCCCTGCTCCTCCTGAGTCCTCCGGCCCGTGCTCACAGGGCCGCATTCCGAAAGGGGCTTTAGAGCTGCAGGCCAGAGCCCCGGGGCCCCCTTAGCCCAGGGCCCTTCAGCCGCTATGTTCCAGGTGGCCCTGCCTGCCCAAGTTGGGGGGTGGGCAGCTCCCAGAATCGCGGCCATGGGGGCGGTGCCGCGCTGCACAGAGCCACCTGCACACCCCCTGCACCAAACAGGAGCTGCCCCAGGTAAGTGCTCTGCACCTCCTGCCTGCCCCAGCCCTGAGCCTCCTCCCACACCTACACCCTGAGCGCCCTCTCACACCCTAACTCCCTCCCAGACCCTGCACCCCACCCTGAGCGCCCTCCCGCACCCTAACTCCCTCCCAGACCCTGCACCCTGAGCGCCCTCCCGCACCCTAACTCCCTCCCAGACCCTGCACCCCCACCCTGAGTGCCCTCCCACACCCTAACTCCCTCCCAGACCCTGCACCTCACCCTGGGTGCCCTCCCGCACCCTAACTCCCTCCCAGACACCGCACCCCACCCTGAGCGCCCTCCCGCACCCTAACTCTCTCCCAGACCCTGCACCCCACCCTGAGCACCCTCCTGCACCTAACTCTCTCCCAGACCCTGCACCCCCACCCTGAGCGCCCTCCCGTACCCTAACTCCCTCCCAGACCCCGTAACCCCACCCTGAGCGCCCTCCCGCACCCTAACACCCTCCCAGACACCACACCCCACCCTGACTGCCCTCCCGCACCCTAACTCCCTCCCAGACCCTGCACCCCACCCTGAGCACCCTCCTGCACCCTAACTCCCTCCCAGACCCTGCACCCCACCCTGAGCCCCCTCCCGCCCCCTAACTCCCTCCCAGACCCGGTACCCCACCCTGAGCGCCCTCCCACACCCTAACTCCCTCCCAGACACCGCACCCCCACCCTGAGCGCCCTCCCACACCCTAACTCCCTCCCAGACCCTGCACCCCACCCTGAGCGCCCTCCTGCACCCTAACTCCCTCCCAGACACCGCACCCCACCCTGAGCACCCTCCCGCACCCTAACTCCCTCCCAGACCCTGCAACCCCCACCCTGAGCACCCTCCTGCACCCTAACTCCCTCCCAGACCCTGCACCCCACCCTGAGCCCCCTCCCGCCCCCTAACTCCCTCCCAGACCCTGTACCCCACCCTGAGCGCCCTCCCACACCCTAACTCCCTCCCAGACACCGCACCCCACCCTGAGCGCCCTCCCTCACCCTAACTCCCTCCCCGACCCTGCACCCCACCCTGAGCGCCCTCCTGCACCCTAACTCCCTCCCAGACACCGCCACCCCTCCCTGAGCTCCCTCCCGCACCCTAACTCCCTCCCAGACCCTGCCCCCACCCTGAGTGCCCTCCCACACCCTAACTCCCTCCCAGACACCGCACCCCCCACCCTGGGCGCCCTCCCGCACCCCACCTCCCTCCCAGACCCTGCACCCCACCCTGAGCGCCCTCCCGCCCCCTAACTCCCTCCCAGACCCTGCACCCCACCCTGAGCGCCCTCCCGCCCCCTAACTCCCTCCCAGACCCTGCCCCCCCCCCTGAGCGCCCTCCCGCCCCCTAACTCCCTCCCAGACCCTGCACCCCACCCTGAGCCCCCTCCCGCCCCCTAACTCCCTCCCAGACCCTGCACCCTGAGCGCCCTCCCGCCCCCTAACTCCCTCCCAGACCCTGCACCCTGGGTGCCCTCCCGCCCCCTAACTCCCTCCCAGATGCTGCACCCCACCCTGGGTGCCCTCCCGCCCCCCTAACTCCCTCCCAGACCCTGCACCCCACCCTGAGTGCCCTCCCGCACCCTAACTCCCTCCCAGACCCTGCACCCCACCATAAGCGCCTCCCGCACCCTAACTCCCTCCCAGACCCTGCACCCCACCCCGAGCACCCTCCCGCACCCTAACTCCCTCCCAGACCCTGCACCCCCACCATAAGCGCCCTCCCGCACCCTAACTCCCTCCCAGACCCTGCACCTCCACCCTGAGCGCCCTCCCGCACCCTAACTCCCTCCCAGACCCTGCACCCCAACCCTGAGCGCCCTCCAGCACCCTAACTCCCACCCCGACCCCCACCCTGAGCGCCCTCCCACACCCTAACTACCACCCAGACACCCACCCTGTGCCCCCTTCCGCCACCCTAACTCCCTCCCAGACCCTGCACCCCCACCCTGAGCCCCCTCCTGCACCCTAACTCCCTCCCAGACCCCGCACCCCCACCCTGAGCGCCCTCCCGCACCCTAACTCCCTCCCAGACCCTGCACCCCACCCTGAGCCCCCTCCCGCACCCTAACTCCCTCCCAGACCCTGCACCCCACTCTGAGCGCCCTCCCGCCCCCTAACTCCTCCCAGACCCGCACCCCCACCCTGAGCGCCCTCCCGCACCCTAACTCCCTCCCAGACCCTGCACCCCACCCTGAGCGCCCTCCCAGACCCTGCACCCCACCCAGAGCGCCCTCCCACACCCGAACTCCCTCCAGACCCTGCACCCCACCCTGAGCGCCCTCCCGCACCCTAACTCCCTCCCAGACCCTGCACCCCCACCCTGAGCCCCCTCCTGCACCCTAACTCCCTCCCAGACCCTGCACCCCACCCTGAGTGCCCTCCCACACCCTAACTCAGATGGACTAAATACTATGCAGCAAAAGATTCTGTTGCATCTGTGCCCCTAATGTTCTGAACAGTAGATTGAGCAAAGGGACTCAAAAGAAACTCCTACTGCAGCATTCAAGCTTTCAACATCTAAACCATTCAGCCAATTTCCTTAAAAACTTGCTTGTTCTTTAGCTCGCAGTGAGATTTACAAAACAAGCCAACTTTGAGCAAAACTCATAGGTGTTCACAACTTAGGATCTGAATCTACCACACAAGTGTGTGTTGTATCTTTTTATTTGTTTTTAACCACAGGGAAATGAAAATAAAAATTACATCTGGGAAAACCCCACACATGGAAAATTTCAGCGAACTTCACACTAGGAAATTTGTTCACAAAAATTATGAGCAACTGAACAAATAGGTTTAGAATGGAAGTTGTGTTGCATCCTTGCACCCCTGAATACAGCGATCACTAGCATAAGTGCTATAAGACCCATTTCCCCCCCACCACACACACACAAACAAACATACTTTTCAGTCAGGAATAAAAAATTCTAGATGTATTTCTAGGGAAGGTACTGCTCACATGAAATCATATGGTGTTCACCCTTATGTTACAAATGCCACATAATATATACTAGCGGTGGCCAACCTGTGGCTCCAGAGCCACATGCGGCTCTTCAGATGTTAATATGTGGCTCCTTGTATAGGCACCAACTCCAGGGCTGGAGCTACAGGCGCCAATTTTCTAATGTGCTGGGAGGTGCTCACTACTCAGCCCCTGGCTCTGCCCCCACCCCACCCATTCCTGCCCCCTCCCCCGAGCCTGCTGTGCCCTCACTCCTCCCCTCTGAGTCTCCTGCATGCCACGAAACAGCTGATCAGGTGGTGTGGGGAGGGATGGGGAGGCACTGATTGGCGGGGCTGCCGGTGGGCAGGTGGCGCAGGGGCGGGGGGGGGAAGCCGATTGGGGGCTGCTGACATATTACTGTGGCTCTTTGGCAATGTACCTTGGTAAATTCTGGCTCCTTCTCAGGCTCAGGCTGGTCACCCCGCTGTATGCAATAATTGCTCAGAAAATACTACATGGAAGGCATTGTATGTCTTAAAGAGTTTACCTTGCACTTTCTGTACAAATTGTATTGGCCTGTACATAATTTACCTTATAATTATAGCAAGAGATTTTATTGAGTTACTCCCCATAGTATAAAAGTTACAAAAAAACCTTTGTGGTTTACCACTGAGGCTTTAAAGAAAAAATGAAAGACAAGACATTTACATCACCAACTGTAACTAAAAGACTAAAAACAGCCCCAATACCAGTGTGTTGGTTTGCAAATTGAGACCATCTTCAGAGGAATAGTGGAGGCTGCTAAAAATCTAATGGAGGGGGAAATCAGGAGGAAATTAGATGCATAATCTCCATATATAAAAGTCCAGGTTGACAGTGATATAAATGGACTTCTTCCCCCTGGTACAACTGCACTAGGGTGCTGATACATGTAACCTTTGAGAAAGACCCTGGGAGGTGGATGAGGATTAAGCATGTTCTGGCTGTATGCACTGGTTTTCTGCAACCCTGAAGGTGCAGCAGCATGCACAGAATGGCCCAGATGCACTCTGGAGTGGTGGATTCCATCTGCATCCCAGTGAAATGCCTCTGCATGGAACCCTCTTACTCAGCTAAGGTATAGGTTCCAGGATTGGGCCCATGACATGGTGTGTTACCCTGTAAGCCTATTTTAGCCATATATATTAAACATAATCACTCATTACACTAAAAGAAAATATAATCACATCTTCAGGCATCCCTGACAGTATCTTGTGTAGTATTATCTTTATAGAGCTGCTGCTAACTTTAAAAGTTACTGATGATCAGAGATGTATAAAGAAATTGGTATGTAAAGGTGGTATTATAGGGTGAATGCTTAAAATGCACATAGTAACATCCAGTTTAGCACTAAAATCTATAATGATTCAGCTGAATCCTTTTAAGAAGCAGAGCATATCATCTCTCAGTACCTAACTAATTTGAGTGAGTCATTAGAGATATTTTAGTGGTCCTAGAAGTGAATTGCGAGAGGATGAGAAAACTCACAGTGCATGAAAGAAGTGTTCAGCATTCCTAGAATTTGCGCAGAGAGTGAGAAGATACCACCATGGTTTTCTGAGACAAAAATTCTCATTGCACCAAGCCCAGCACATGGAGCAATTGTATCATTTAACAGTGGAATGGAGCATGTGATGGAGTGCAGGTGTTAGAACAGTTACAAAAGAAAAACCAAGTCATAAGAAGGTGGCTTCTTTGTCTTTCCAAAACTGTTTATTAAAAAGCAATTCTTTCAACCACCCTTCCTGAATAAAAGGCACAGATCATACAGGACCTTACCCAATGCTCAATGACGTCAATGGATCAGGCCCATAGCTGCCATCTAGATTCTCCCCCCCCTCCACACACACACATACACCATGAGAAATCAATAAAGACTAATTTGCATTGTGATGTTATAACAAATTCATCATAAGAATGATATAAGAGGGCTTTCAAGACAAGAAGATGCCATCTTATTCTAATTAACATTAAAGGAACACACATCAGTCTACTCTAAAAGTGTAACATTTTTCATATAAAATTGTAAATTCTCATAAGAAATGTGGTCTTTGTTAATTACAGTCTATCTGAACAGGGAGAGGGGTAAAATTAAATTGATCCTCTAGCGATGAATTATTCAAAATGAAAAACAATCAACTTCAAGACCCTAGGAGTACACATTGGCAATCGGCAATCAAAACACACAGACTCTTGATTCTACAAATAAAGCCCTTTATGTGCTCTGTTTGACAGGTTACATTTTGAATTAGTCTGTGCAGGGAGGACTGAAGAAACATTACCCACAAAACTCCCATTTATTTCAACAGAAGTTACACACACATATAACATTAGGAATCAGGCCTTTCATTGAAAAAGGAACCATGTTCCATACAAAAAGGACCTGCATTCTTTAATTTCACTGGAAGTTTTGGTTCACCAAACCAGTAACAAAATGAGCTTCTGTAGCACCCCACTGGTTAACAAGAAGCCAAAAAACACTGTCTCCTTAGGAAATCCAGCCCTTATCACAACCCAGACATCTGGTCTTTATGATGAAAGGTTACTGAAAACCAGATTCATAAAGTTCTTCCAATCCTAAAGGATCAGCCACCTCCCCAGGTCAATATATAGCTCAGATCTTACCCCAAAACCACTTGTATAGCCAGTCCTTTAGTAACTAAGCACTAAGGGTTTAATAATATAAAAAGAAAAGAAGAGAGTTATCAAATGGTTAAGGAATCATATACATTACAACTCATTTTCAAAAAAAGCAGCGGAGTCCTGTGGCACCTTCTAGACTAACAGATGTATTGGAGCATGAGCTTTCGTGGGTGAATACCCACTTCGTCGGATGCATGTCATGTATTCACCCACGAAAGCTCATGCTCCAATACGTCTGTTAGTCTATAAGGTGCCACAGGACTCTTTGCTGCTTTTACAGATCCAGACTAACACGGCTACCCCTCTGATACTGAACTCATTTTCAGAGTTTGCAGATCAGGGTAATAACAGTGATGTTAAATCTGCTAATTTGTAATGAGTCTCTCTGGTTTGCCCAAGCAAGTTGGGGTCCATTCAGTCCAAAGCTTCCTTAGAAAAATCACAGTTCAGAAAGAAGCAGGAATGAAGACAAACCAGTGATGTCTCAGCTTGCAAGTTATAGCTCAGCTCACATGCAAAAGATGGAGTCTTAGATCATATGTCCTTACATGTTTTGCTGAATCATAGGGGTAGCCATTGACTCCATGCTGTCTGAGGTGGCCTCAGGAAAGACTCACTGGAGAATTGATTCCCTTCAGGGGCACATCACCATATGGATGGCCCATCAACCAGCGATGGTTAGTCTGAACGTAAATTTGTCTAGGAGCGGGGTGTCACACAGGAACACAAACACATGTTTGAGATACACATACATAGCAAATATTCATAACTTCAGATACAAAGATGATATATGCATATAAACAGGATTATCATACTTAGCACATTACTTTTCCATTGATACCTTAAATAACATACTTTGTATCAGATCTAGTGCAATTGTGCTACCGTAATGGTACATTAGTGATTGTAGCAGTAGTGTACATCTGGTTATCACTCTTTTTATACAGCATCACAGGATTCACTGTTAATTATTCATATTGCGGTAGTGCCAGAACTCAGTCAGGATTGAGGCTCATTGTATTTGTACAGCATCCACCACAGAAAGAGAAGGGAGCCTGGCCCCAAAGAGCTTGAATTCCAGTATTGTTATATGATGTTAATACCAATTCTAGCAAATAAATGTGGTCTCAGTGTATATATTTACCAAAGTTTCATAATGGAATATTTATTTAAAAATGTATGGTGCAATAAAGAAAAGTGTGTACATCCCAAGGTGTGGGCTCCATCAACAAACTCTTAAAAATGTATACTTTAAAATAAATGAATTCCAGTAATTATCCATAGGGAGCACTATAGAAAGGCACAGACATTTGGAAGAAATGTAGTAAGTCTCTGAGGGCAGGGCTACGCTCACAAGTTAGAGCACGTTAAAGCAGCTCCGGGCTCTCTAACTCATGACCCGTCCACACTGGCAAGGCACGTAGAGTGCCCGGACTCTGTGGCTGGAGCATTACTGGTACTCCACCTCAGCGAGTGGAATAACATTTGATGCACCCCTGCTGGAGTGCCGCAGCGCCAGTGTGGATGCCATGGTCTGTTAATGCGCTCTGATCGGCCTTCAGAACTGTCCCACAATGCCTGTTCTAGCCACTCTGGTCATCACTTTGAACTCTACTGCCCTACCCTCAGGTGACTAACCATCAGACCCACCCTTTAAATTCTCTGGGAATTTTGAAAATCCCCTCCCTGTTTGCTCAGCCAGGCGTGGAGTGCTCTCAGCGAATCTTTCCAGGTGACCATGCCTCCACGCACCAGGCGATCCTCAGTATGGAGCAATGGCGAGGTGCTGGACCTCATCAGTGTTTGGGGGGAGGAAGCTGTCCAGTCCCAGCTGCGCTCCAGCTGTAGGAATTACGATACCTTTGGGCAGATATCAAGGGACATGATGGAAAGGGGCCATGACTGGGACGCACTGCAGTGCAGGGTTAAAGTGAAGGAGCTGCGGAATGCATACCACAAAGCCCATGAGGCAAACTGCTACTCCGGTGGTGCCCCTGTGACCTGCCATTTCTACAAAGAGCTGGACGCAATACTTGGGGCAACCCCACCTTCACTCCGAGTACCACCATGGACACTTCAGAGCCCAGTTCAACAAGGCAGGAGGAGGAGGAGGAGGAGCAGCAAAGCAGGAGCGAGAGTGCTGAGGAGGAGGAAGACACCCCGGAATCCCTAACTGCATGCAGCCAGGAGCTGTTCTCGAGCCAGGAGGAAGGTAGCCAGTGGTGGCGGCCGGTGCTTGGGGAAGGACAAACACCAGAGGAGGTTCCCGGTGAAGCGGCTTTTATTTTGGGAAGGAAGTTATTCAGTGCAGGCTCTTGGGGCGAGGAGGGTTAGGGCTGCGTGCATGCCTAGATGCGGAATAGGGCATTGATGTGCTCTCTCACATTGCGGTAATTTCCTCAGTGATCTCTTCAAAGGTCTCATGCAGAAGTTGGGAAATTCGCTTGTGCAGGTTTCTTGGGAGAGGCACTGTGGTCCTTGTCCCAGTCAGGCTAACATGTCTGCACCACTGTGTTGTGAGGGGTGGGGGGACCATTCCTGCACACAGGCAAGCTGTATATGGGCCAGGGCGGAAGCCACATTTTAGTAGAAGACCCTCCCTTGCTTTCCAGATCACCCTCAGCAGCGAGACATCTTCCAGGACGAACTCCTGTGGAAAATGTGAGGACAGTGTTCAGTATAGGGGCCCCCTGCAGCTGTTGGCTCTCCCCAAGGCACAGAAACTCAGAGGACAGTATGGCCATGAAACAATCAGTCCCCCTTGACCCTGTGCTTACTCACCATTTGGGGGCTCCCCAGGGGTTATGTGCACTCGCTTTGGGATGAGCAAATTGTGCTATTGTGTGGACTGTGCTTGCCCTTAAGTACAGGGGAATCATTGCTTGTCTGGTGTGAACAATGCTGCCTCTGTTAAGTGTTGCATTTTGCCTTTACAGATGCAACCTTGAGATCTCAGACGTCTGTGTTATCACCGGCCAAGAGGCTGCAAAGAATTAGGAAGAGGCCACAAAGAAGCAAAGACGACATGCTGCATGAAGTAATGCAGCAGTCCCTTAATGAGAATCTAAAAGCGCAGGAGTGAAGGGAGAGTGAAAGGATGGTCCACCAGCAGAATGAGGAGCGCTAGCACAAAAGCATGGTGCTCCAGCAACAAAGCACGGATCGGCTGATAAGCATCATGGAGCACCAGCAGACTCGATCCAGCCGCTCGTAGCCATGCAGGTGGAGCACTACTGCGCCCGCTCCCCCGCAGCCCTTGTCCCAAAACTTTCCCTTGTGCCCCTATGTCACCTCCAACCCACTTTCCCCAACATCCGGGTTCTTATCGCCACCAGCTGCCTCCAACACCTATAGCTTCACCACCCAGCCCTGAAAACTAAGACCCTTACCCACTGCACTCACCCCTATCACCATATATTATAGCCATCCTGAAGTGCAGCACTCATTGCACAGCACTCCAGACAGGAAGGCTGAGTATGATAACAGGACATACGCAAACCTGTGATTGTACCGTTCCCCACCCCACCCCCTTGCCCTTTCTGTTTCCCAAGCAGTTGTGTTTCTTTTCAATAAATGGATTTTTTGGCTTTGAAAACATTCTTTACTATCGCATAAAGTAAAAGACACCTTAGCCCAGGAAAGCAACAGGCACTGCAAGTCAGTGTATCATATGTAGCAAACACAGATTCCTACTAACATTGGAGTCACTGCACTTCACTCCCATGCAGGGCACCAAACATTACTGGTGGCTCTCAGCCTCAGATTGTTCCCTCAAGGCATCCCTAATCCTTGCAGCCCTGTGCTGGGACCCTCTAATAGCCCTGCTCTCTGGCTGTTCAAATTCAGCCTCCAGGTGTTGAACCTCTGAGGTCCAAGCCTGAGTGAAACTTTCACCCTTCCCTTCATAAATGTTATGGAGGGTACAGCATGCGGATATAACCATGGGGATGCTGTCATTGGCCAGGTCCAGCTTCCCATACAGACAGTGCCAGCGGCCTTTTAAATGGCCAGAAGGGCACTCCACAGTCATTCTGCACTGGCTCAGCCTGTTGTTGAACCGCTTCTTGCTGCTGTCAAGGGTCCCTGTGTAGAGTTTCATGAGCCACGGCATTAAGTAAGCAGGGGTCTCCAAGGATCATAATGGTAATTTCGACTTCCCCTATGGTGATCTTCTGGTCTGGGAAAAAATCCCGGCTTGCAGCTTCCCGAACAGGCCAGTGTTCTGAAAGATGTATGCATCATGCACCTTTCTGGGCCAGCCTGCATTAATGTCAATGAAACGCCCATGGTGATCCACAAGCGCCTGGAGAACCATAGAGAAATACCCCTTCCGATTAACGTACTCGGAGGCTAAGTGGGCTGGTGCCAGAATTGGAATATGCGTCCCATCTATCGTCCCTCTGCAGTTTGGGAAACCCGTTTGTGCAAAGCCAGTCACAATGTCATGCATGTTACCCAGAGTCACAGTTCTTCTGAGCAGCATGCGATTAATGGCCAAACTTGCATCAACACGAGTCCAACGGTCAACTTTCCCACTCCAAACTGGTTAGTGACTGATCAGTAGCTGTCTGGAGTTGCCAGCTTCCAGATTGCAATAGCCACCCGCTTCTCCACCATCAGGGCAGCTCTCAATCTCATGTCCTTGCGCTGCAGGGTGGGAGAGAGCTCGTCACACAGTCCCATGAAAGTGGCTTTTCTCACCCAAAAGTTCTGCAGCCACTGCTAGTCATCCTGGACTTGCATGAGGATGTGATCCCACCACTCAGTGCTTGTTTCCCGAGCCCAAAAGCACTGTTCCACGGTGGTGAGCATGTCCGTGAATGTCACAAGCAATCTTGTGTCATATGTGTTACTCGAGTCAATATCATCGTTGGACTCCTCACTGTCAGTTTGGATCTTAAGGAGTAACTCGATTGCCAAACGTGACGTGCTGGTGAGACTTGTCAGCATATTCCTCAGCAGTTTGAGCTCCATTCCCACAGACCAAAAGGGAAGACAGCGTGCAGTACAAAAAATGTTGACAGATGGCGCCAAATGTGGACGGAAGCACAGGGATTGCTGTGATGTGAAGCGATACATCACGGGGCATTGGGACAGGACCCAGAATGCCCCACACCTCTCATTCCCTTCCCACAAGCCACAGTACTAGAATGGGAAGAGGTGCTCTGTGGGATAGCTGCCCATAATGCACTGCTCCCAATGCTGCTGCAAGTACCACAAATGTGGCTACACCAACGCGCTTGCAGCTGTCAGTGTGGACAGACTGCAGCGCTTCCCCTACTGTGCTCTACGAAGGCTGGTTTAACTCAAAGCGCTCTACATCTGCAAGTGTAGCCATGCCCTAAGAAAATCACAGTCAGAATTGACCTGCAGTCATAGCCCTCTACCAGTTGCCACTGGGCCCAGGAGAAAGCATAGGCCTTGCATCATGCCCTTAAGGCCTCTGGGCTATTACAGACCATGGAAAGTGTTCTGAATTCATATGCAAGGAACAACACTCATGAACACAGAAATGTTTCCAATGACAGCATAGAATAGAGCTTCTGAATGATCAACAGCAGACTTGCCAGTATCTGTGTCTGAGCCTTTTGGGGTTGGTTCTTAACAGAATTACCAAACTGGTGAATGAAGGCACCACACACACACACAAGTCCTCATCCTGCAGCAAGCCCCATACAGGCGGCAGCCCCTTGCATCTGTGAGACACCCTATTGATTTCAATGGAGTCTGCCCATGTGGAACTTCTTGCAGAACTGGGGCCTTTGTTCCACTCTAGTAAGCTGCATTTTTGCAGTAAATGAACTTCTTCAATATGATGCACAATGAAGGACAACTCCAATCGACCTTGTCCTCCAGGCATCTATCAGAGCCTTTATTCTGACTCTGCCTTTCATTCAAAATTATGAAGTGTCCAGAAAATTCAAAGTAGGGTTCACCTGTCTCTAGTTTTTTAATTTTGTATAAAAAATTAGTCATTCATATATTTCTCCAAAGCAAGTTTTAGCTGTTATCTGTGAAAGCTAAAGCACAATGTACAGGATTGCTGTGAACCCAAAAAACTTGACTGTATGGGGCTGAAGCTTGCAATTAAATTGAAAGATCTATGTGCTTTAAATGCCTATCATGGGACAGAAAGGGAAAGCTAATCTTCCCGGACGACCTGATTTGAGGTTAAACCATGTAGTCATAAATCATGACTTTGAGGGGTCTCTGGATAAAACCAAGACAACATGTCTCGTGAAACGGCAAGCAGTGTGTTTCACCTGTTTTCCTATCTGCAGAACACTGAAATTGGACAGATTTTTCTTGCTGGAGTTGTAAAATTTTCCAAAAACCTATAGATATAAATGTTTTATATAAACGCTGGTTTTACGTTCTGTTTTAGAGCGTAGCTAGACTGTGGGATAAAGTAGCAATGCCATTTTCCTGGAGGTTTGTTGTACTGGGTTATTCTTTTTACAAGGCCTATGGGGTGTTAAGATAGAAATCTTTCTATTTTTGAGGGGTAGAGGTGGTCTCTCCCCTCTCTCCCCCTTCCATTTGTATCTTTTTCTTGGCTTTGATCTGGTTTCCTTCCAGGTGCTCTTCTCAGGCAAATGCAATTCCTTAGTGTCTGATTCTACCTGTCTAAAGTACTCAAATGGCCCCATCACTGTTGTGGTCTTTAATTTATTTACCCTCACGACACCCCTGTGAGGTTGGATGGTGCTATAAGCCCCAATTTACAAGTGAAGAAACTGAGGCACACAGGGTGGGGTTCACAAGCAAGACATAAGTGATGCAATGCCCAATTTGCAGTCCTCCTTGGAACTTTAGATGCGAGTTAGGTGCCAAGCTGCAGGGCAGTGACAAGACTGAGGCAACTCTATGGCTGCCCAGCTATCGAACTATAGGTACCTTGGGAACTTTATTGGTGGAGACTTTGGTACCTACAGAGTTAGATGGTAGCTGAGCAGGGGTTTTGTGAATGCCAACGGTGTCTCCATGTTGGATTTACTTCACCTAAGTCCCTTTGTGAATCTCGCCCTAAGTCATGGTTTCTCAACCTTTTTGATACCAGGGACTGGCTTGCTGCCTTCCTAAACTGTGTCAGGGAGATCTCAGGGACCAGCCGTTGATAAACACTGCTCCAAGGGACTTGCCCAAGGTCACGCTGGAAGTCTGTGGGGTCAAACAGAATTAAAGCTGGCTCCTAAGCATCCTAACCACTGGAGCATCCTTCTGCTCTGATTCTGCTACATTGACTCATGCTGAGTAGTACTCACATTCTGTGGATTCCCACGGGGTTACTTTCAGAGTAAGGCTCTGATTCAGCAAAGCACTAAGCATGTTCCATCCCAATGAAGTCGATGGAAGTTAGGCACATATTTAAGTGCTTTCCTGAATAGGATCATATGGTATCATAAAAATGGTGAATAATAATGAGGCTTGGGAGGCTTAGACTTTTATCAGTAAATGTTGATTTCACCGCATACACACAAACTGATGGGGAAAAAAACCCTTTCCATCAATAATAATAAAAATTTAGAGTAGGCAAAGTAAGAAAAATGCAGCTTGAAAACTTAGAGTTTGGCCAATTGTATATTGTGACATCTGATGTTGACAATTTGTGTTTTAATGATAAAGATTTAACTTTTTGAATCTCAATGTCTACAGTCATTAAATAATCATCATCATCTACCTCCATACTTTCTCACAACTGAAAATTTAATAGATAGAAAAAAAATACTTGAAGCCCATAATTTTGCATGAATAAAACTGGAACAAATGCTTTAAAATTAACATTGTTATCCATCAAAATGATAAAAAATACAAATAAAATTCTGCCAAGCCTAATAATACACAGCACCTTACTGGGAATTATTCAGATTTCCTAAATACTGAGTTGTAATACTTTCTTTCTGAGCCACCAAAGCATGCTGTGGTATTTATTCATTAAAAGCATTTGTAGAGCTCTGATTCATCATAAGAGTTAGAATCACAGCTTGATTATTTTTCTGTGTCCTTCATGTTTCAGTGCATCTATGATTGGATTTGATAGTATTCATGCCTATTAGTTATAATACATTATAATTGTATGTTACAGATTATTAGGCTGTCTACTAAAAACAACATTAAGAAGAAGGAAACATGCTATATTGCAAATATCAGCTTGGTCCATGTGTTACCCGATAGCACACACTGTATTTTATCTCCAAGTAAGCCATGGCAATGTTGTTTGAAAGCCCCCATTATCCTGACCTTACAAGGAAACATGGACATGTCAATCATGTTATGAGCTATTACCAAATAAAGTTATCATGCCAGCGAGCAACCTGAGGAGGAAATAGTATCCAGTTCCTACAGCATCCATAGACAGGCTTATTATTTTGGGTTATGTTATATACATTCTATTTAGGAAGGTAAAGTGAAACCCATTCTGCCCATGCTTCAGCCCATTTCCCAAGAGATGGGAACCTTAGATTATATAGAGTGATGCTAACAGACCAAATCTTGAGAGGTGCAGAGGAACAGCAACTCCCACTGAAATCAATGGCAGGCCTCAGGCACTTATAAAAGCAACCATGCAAAGATCTTTGCTGAACTCTGCTTCTCACCCATGTTTACTAATAAAGGCTGGAGCTTCATAAAATGAAGCCTGAGGTTTATGTGCATTACTGCTTTTACATTTGGATGTCCATTTTCTGCAAGTACAGCCACATGTATACAAATCTAAGTACCCATTTGCATGAGCAAAATCCTGATTTGCCCATGCAACTGTGATACTTGCATACATAAAAATAGGTATGCAAGTGGAAAAATGTACATGAGCATTAGGCTTGGGCTTATGAAAAATCTGATCCTCAATGTCTGATTGAGCTCTGCAAAATTAAAAACCTTTGTGATTCAAATGTGGCTTTGAAATATCACGGCTGAAATTCTGCACAGGTGTAAAATGAGAGCAGAATTTGTTTGGGAGTTACTGTGACTTCGGCCATATTAGAAGAAATAACTGCATTAGCGTACTCTGCGCATTTTGCACAATTCAGAACCAGAGATCCTTTCAATTACCTCCATGAACATTTTGCCATAATACAGTTAGTCAAGCTTGAAAAAAGCCATGTAACATTAAGTCAGGGAAAGAGTCATGAAATATAGCACAGGGACAGATTTATAAGACAGATAATGGGGCTTACGTAAGTACTTTCTTGACTAAAGAAAAGAAAAGAAAACCTATTCAGAACTCTTTACTGATGTTTGGGTTGGTGAGTAGCAATAGAATAAACCCAGGCTCCAGCCACAAGCTATAAAACAGTACTTTCAATATTTTTACAAGCATATCTTAATGAGCTAGGAGGGAATAAAGCCTTGTAGTGAAGATGGAAATATTGAAGAGCTCTGTGCAGCTTGAAAGCGTGTCTCTTTCACCAACAGAATTTGGTCCAACAAAAGATATTAATTACCTCACTCACCTTGTCTCTCTAACATCCTGGGTCCAACATAGCTACAACAATACCGCAGACAAGATGGCACGACAGTCCTTTTCCAGTTGGATTAGTCTAATAACCTCATTGGTGGCTCTCCGGTATCAGCTGGGGAGAAAGAGCGGTTTTGTGATAAAGGGTGTGGGCTGGACCGTAGGAGATCTAGCTACAGTCTTCGACTTTTTCCACAGACTTCATGTGTGACCTGCGTCAGGTCACTTAACCTCTGTGTGCTTCAATTCTCTATCTCACAGGGGTATTGTGGGGGTAACTTGTTTAACATTTGTGCTGTGCTCAGGCAATACAAAACAGATCACTGTGTGCATGGTACAAGTATTGTCAGTAATCAAAATGGCTGAACTTAGCTTTCACTGTTCTCACTGTCTCTTGCAACTCCCTCAGTTAAATGCCTTCACGGGCTTCCCATTAATTTATTTGTTGAGCATTGTGCTTTGACCCTCCACATTTAAAGCCTGCTGCTCTGGAATGCCAGCCAACACATATAATTTGGTTTCTGTAATTACACCCACTCAGAATCTATGCTCAATTTTTTAATGTGTAGTCACAGGCTCACCAGTTCTTTATTATGATAAATCTGAGGCTCCTACCCTTATAATCCTTCTGGGGCAGGATTCTCTATTTCACTAGACTTGTGTCTCAGTAGGAGAGCTAGGATCTGGGAGGCCCTGGAGCCACTTATAAGCCAAGTGATAAGAAAGTGGATACAGCCTTTCAAAGTGAGAGTGCTGGAGAAACCTCTCTGGTTTCTTTTGGAGAGGTTTTGCTGCACTGATACCTTTCAAATCTAATTGGAGGTGAGGCAGCATTAGAGAGAACCAACTCCTTCAGCCACATAGCCTTAATTCAGCAAAACACTTCAGCATATTGTTATGAGCTGAGTGAAAGCTTGTTATGGATTGAGTTAAAATGTGTGAATGAATCCCTCATTTAAGACAGATGTAAGAGACAATCAAGAGGCCACACATAAAATAAAGCCTATTAGTCTGCCCAGAAATTAGCCCCAGGTTGATGGAGAGTTTGATTGGGTATTATGACTGGAGGGAGAGGGAGAAAAGGGTGTCGCTGCAAAGAGAACAGCAAACTAAAAGAAGACAGAGAGAGAGCAAGCACGCCTACAGGAACAGCTGAAAGCACAGGGGGTGATTCTGGAATAGCCCCAGGAGAAAGATTTTTGGGTGGGGGTGTAGGTTGAAGAGAGTTGTGGGTGCTATAAGTAAGGCTACGTTTTAGTCACAGATATTTTTAGTAAAAGTCATAGCAGTAAACAAAAATTCACAGGCCGTGACCAGTCCATGACTCATAATATATACCCCAGACTAAATCTTGGGGTGGGGGCAGCCCAGGGGCAGTGCACAGGTGCTGGGCGGGGGGCGGGACCCCGCTGGTGCTGGAGGGGCAGTGCACAGCTCTGGACCCCCGGTGGTGCCGCGGAAGGGAGAGGTTGGCAGGTTCCCTACCTGGCTCTGTGCCTCCCTGGAAGCAGCAACATCCCTCAGTTCCTAGGTGGAGTCAGAGTCATAGCCACGCAGCTCTGTGCACTGCCTCCTCCCCAAGTGCCAGCTCCGCAGCTCCCATTGGCCGGGAACCATGGCCAATGGGAGCTGTGGGGGCGGTGCCTGCAGGTGGAAGCAGTGCACAGAGCCCTCAGTCATACCTCCCCCTAGGAGCCGAGGGATGTCACTGTTTCCAGGGAGCCTCCCCAAGGTAAGCGCTGCCCAGAACTGTCACCCCTTCCCGTTCCCCAACCCCCCAGCCCTTCACCCGAACTCCAGCTGCTGCTGGTGGGGGAGGGGATGGTGACCCAAGACTGCCCCAGCAGCGGCCAGAGCAGCTGGCGCAGAGACTGCCTGAGCTGCTCAGGCGGGCCCTGGGCCAACTGCACTGGCCAATGCAGATGTCATGGAAAGTCATGGGATTTGTGGCCTCGGTGACAAACTCGCCGCCTTAGGTATAAGCAAAAGAAGTTGCTTCCTCCTATTTGATTCCATCTGTGTTTAGAGACAGAGGACTTCGTAAATAAACAAAACTGCATCAAAGAAATACCTATCACCAGTTTCTACTCCCGGGCCCCAAACCTTGACTCGCCACTCAGGTTGAAAAGGGGCAACAAATATACTTAACTTTAAGCAAATGCTTAAGTCCGCTTCTACTTCTTACAGTTAAGTATGTGGTCAAGGGCTTTGCTGAGTCAGGGCCTGCAGCAGGAGGACCATGAAAGCCTGTTTTGGAGCCACGCTGCAAGCAATTTTAAGAATCTTTCAGTGAAGCAACTAGCTGAGAAAGCTAGTAACCAGCCCTGAGCGCAGGGAGGCTGGAGAAGGTGTAGATAAGGAAAAGCGATAATGGCTCAGCAGAGCCTGCCTAGCCACCTGTGACTGATCTAGGTATTTAGGTATGGTGGCTTTCCCCCACCCCCTGCACCTGAGAGGAGCCCCTAGTGTAAAGTGTTGCTGCACTCCTTCATGCCACTCACTGTTCAGAAAGCTGAAGGAGGGTCAGTAGGAGCAAATGACCACTCCCGGCCTAGGTGTGTGTGTGTGTGTGTGTGTGTAAAGTCATCCTTTGTGCATAAATGACGTTTCCCCCCCAAATCTTCTTAAGGAGGCAGAGATGGGAAGCGGCCCCAGAGGTGTGCTCAGAAGGCTGAAGAACTATATCAAGAGTAGATCAATAGCAGTAAGTCAACATTTTTCATCCCAGCAAACCTGGGTTTTTATTGGAACCCCCCAGATGATCCTAACCTTGAAGCTGACACTAGATTTACTGCTCAATTTCAGTGGGTAATGATCCCGATTACACCCACACAGAGAGAAAAAGGCAAGCTCTCTTTCTTACTATCTATCTAAAGAGATTTCACTCATGTCCATCACTAGGAAAGTCTATGACGGAACCCTTGAATTGCTCTAGATGTGTAGTACGTTCAGTATTATTTCCAAAGTGTAGAGACCTCTCCACTCCCCCAACAGAGCTGATAGCTTAAAAAAGAGGCAGTCAGCTTTAATTTGCTGTTGTAGCCACACTACGTACAGGGATGAAGAGAGAGATTAAAACAATTTATTTTGCCAAAATACTCAACTATTACTTATCAAAACATGAGATGAACACATCAGTAGTTCAACTGCTTAACAAAGTGTAACCCGTCTGCCAGGTGGAGTCGCAAGTGACAAGGGCCAGGTTCAATATCTAGGGATTCCTTTTTAACAATACAACACAGAACTGGCTTGAACCCCCACCCAGTAACCTGGGAAAGCTACACACTATCCCTTGGCACCTCTAAGAGCCAGTACTTCCCCTCTCGCAAGCACTGAGCCTGTGTGTAGAAAAGAAACTTAATAAAAAAGGGGAAAGTAACCCAGTATTAATTTGGGAAAACGCTGCAAGCAGAATTCAGAAGCATATTATCAAGAGCAAAACACCCACCCCAGAGTACGCTGGGCAGTGTCCTTTACCTCAGGTTCTCACCTTGCAGTAAGAAAGTTCAACAAATAAAAGTTCCCTCAACGTTCCACTCCCTTATCCCGCCTCCACTCCCCACTCACAGTTGTTGTCCTTGGTCAGCGGAGACCCAGAGCACAGAGGTGCATTCACCTGAGTTCACTTCCCATCTGCTGTTGCCTGGCTGTGCCACTGTTTTCTGGCTGCTCTCCAGTCACTTGGCCATCGCCCAGCTGCTCTGTCGGCCACTTGCTCCACCATTTGCCTCTTTCTTGCTCTGCTTACTCCATCAGCTGCTCACTCCGCCACTGCTTTCTCTACTGAAGTCTCTGGGATATCTTGAGCTCCCACCACTTGACGCAGCTCTTAACACTACACGTTATTGCTTCTGCACCCAATAACAAAGTGACTTGCAACCCAACACGAGCTAAGGTGATCATTTGGGCGAAGCAGCTCCAACATGCTGTGCACCTAGGCAGAGTGGGTGTGTCTATGCCAACAAGGTCAGTTCCTGAAGTCTTCTCCACCAGCCCATGACGAGATGCTCATTCAGACCCTGCTTATATCGGTGAAGTACAAATGTCCACCTGCTGACTGTGGTAACCCCTGAGGTGTCAACACTTATTGATGGGATATGTAATACCTGTGTGTAATGGAGATTCTGCAGTTAGACCCAAATTCAGCAAGAAACTTAAGCACATGCCTAACCAAGTATGTGAATAGTACCACTGACTTCAAGGAGACTTCTCATTACTTAGAGTTAGGCATGTACATATGTGTCTTGCTGAACTGGGGCTTTATTTCCTATTCAAAATATAGGGGTATGCAACAGTCCTTGCTTGGGGGTTGGTTGGTAGGGTAGCATCGCACAGTGGTCAGGGCTTAGGCCCAGGACTTGGTAGGGGAACAGAGCTCTCCCACTTCACTGGGCTCCGACCCAGGCCCTTTGAAGGCTATCAGTGCTCTGACAGCCAGGGGGCTGCTTAAGGCTGCCCTCACTGGGCCACATCTATCTCCCTACTGTGATTGTCCCAAAGTCACCATCTGGGTTAAGGTGGTGTGAAGGGTGGTCACATACCCCAAGGTACCTTCTGGACGCTGTATGTAGCGTGGTAGCTCTTTTCCTCTCTCGGGCAGCAACTATCTCTTTCTGTGGTATGGCCCACCCTCCTGGGCCAGCTCAGTCCTAGGGCTTTCCCCTGCTGGTGTAGTCCAACCAACCAAAGGGAATTACCAAAGTCCAGAGTTTGTACGAGAGGGAGAGGGGAACACTTCCCTCTCAGCTGTCTCTGTAGTAGGTCCTCCCTTCCCTCAGGGAGGGATCTTTGGACAGTTGTCATGGGGAGAGAGTCCACCTTGCTCTCAGCCCTTCTCTGCTGGAGCTGTAGATTGCATGTCTGTTCTCTTCCCTGGTCTGCCTCCAGCAAGCTGCTTTCCTGCCTTTTAACTCCTCCTCGAGTTGGTGCATTTCCTACAGGTGTGACAGGGCGGGGCTGGCTGAGCCCAGACCAGTTCCTTAACTCCTTGTTGTCCAGTGTGGGGTTAGTACACCCCATCACAAGGTACACCTGCCGTATCTCAGATATCACAACGTGGTAACTCTGTCAGTGCTGTCTTATTAAATGGCATTCAATGCACATCTACCCTGGACTTTGTGTTTGTCAGGGATACACCTCTCCTGGAACATCTATCCAGACAATTATTTGAGAGCCAGTGATTAGGGCACTAACCTAGGATGTGGGAGTACCAGGTTCAGTTGCCTGCTCTATGCTAGCTGGGCGTGCAGTATCAGTACTCTACATGATGCTGTAAGTGCAGACGTACTTAGAGTGTCCTATTCAAACAGTTTAAAATTACGGAGGACTTCTTTGAAATACAGTAGTTGGTTTCTGCATTGCCCTTTTCCCATCTAAAGCTGTGCCTGAGATCACTACTGGTTCAGTACCACAGTCCTTACACAAACACAGCTCCCACTGAAGTCTGTTGGAGTTATGCATGTGGATAACTGAAGGACTGTGCCTATTAAATGTCTGTATTACTAACAAAAACACTGCTGTTCAAGGTTTCACACGATGTTCTCATTTTTTAACTACTTCATTTGCTTTCCCAGAGACTAACAAATTACTTAGCTGCCATCAAAGTAATACTAAAAGCAATACATTTTAAAATATCCCAATCAAAACATTTCTATAGCACCAAGATCTAGCTTAATTTCCACCCTTTTTTATACTGCAAAATGAATGCCCAATATTGTAAACTCCAAATACAGCATAGCACTACAGTCACACAGTAGTTAAAGAGACTTACCAGTTGAAGTTACACAAATCCCTGTAGTTAATGGTAGACTGGGCTAAGCAATAACCCTGTAGTCATTTCTTCATCTCCACACCTAACAGTTCATTAACTAGATAACCATTAGGGAAGGCTAGGAGAAAGTCTGACAGCAGTTTAGAAATTTGCTTTGCTCCACAAAATTAAAGCAAAAAGAAATGGATCATGTGTGTATCTTGCATTTGAAATCTTCTGAATTAAATTAAGATATGGTGGGCAATTGTGTATATTTAGGAGCATGCATGATTCCATATGTGTTTGCCATGTACATTATACTTATTTTATTCTTCAGTATACTCCCTGGATTTTTATCAAGGTCATTTTAATATATTAAAGTGCATAGCAGAATAAAATGAACAGAAGTATAACACAGTTGGTGAGTTTTGGATGTGAAAGGATTGCAGGATCAGGTCCTTAATTGCAGAACAGAAATATTATACAGGGCTGGTGTAAACTGGCATAGGTCCATTGATACCAACATTATGTAAAAAAACATTTATTTATTGGAGGCCAATTACTGAAGTGGGTAGTTCCTTTATTTTGGAGAAAAAATTAGGCATGCAAAGTAGGCATGCAATTGTTCATCTAATTTTCTGGCAGGTTTTTTTTTTTAAATTGTAGATAAGGCCCAGAACTCAATGCTACTACTCACATGAGTAAAACTTGCATATGCATGTTGCAGGATCGGGGCCTTAATTGGGATTGTTTGTAGAAGAAGGTAGAGCTCAATGACAGTAAGAGTGTCAGAATTAGGACCACAATTTGTGCAGACAGAAATAAAACAGAGAAGAGAAATGAAGGGACACTACTTTATAGGTAGATGTAACCATGCTGCCAGGTGAAGCCGGCAGCAACCAGAGACGGGTTCAATATCTAGGGGTTCCTCTTCAACAATACAACACAGAACCGGCTCGAGCTCCCACCCAATAACCTGGGGAAATTACACACTACCCTGGGCTCCTCTGAGAGGCAATACTGCCCCTCTCACAAGCACAGAGTCTGAGTGTAGAAAAGAAACTTTTAATGAAAGGAGAGAAGTCACCTGGCATTAATAAGGGAAAATGCCACAAGCAGGATTCATAATCATAAAACTGTGAGCATGATACCCTCCAGAGAGAGTGTGGGGCAGTCTTCTTCCTCCTGTTCTTGAGTTCTACAACCAAAAGTTCCTTTTCTGTGCCCCCTCACCCTACCCCACTCACAGTGGTTGTCCTTGGTCAGTGAGGACCCAGGGTTCAGAGATGAATCTCTGAGTTCACCTCCCACCTGGGGAAGAAAGCACCTGGCTTGCTCCATCATCTGAGCCCTTGCTCTGGCTGGCCAACCCACCAGTCACTGTTTCTCACCACCTGGCTGCTCCACCAGCTGCAGTCCCTCTCTGCTGGCCGTCCTGCCAGCTGTGGTTTCTCTCCACTGGCCCCCTCACCAGCCACTCGTTCTGCTTACCACCTCTTCATTCGCTAGCCAACTATCAGTCACCTTCTGTTGCCACCTGCTTCTGCTGTGATTTTCAGCTCTTTGCAGGCTGGGAAGAAACACTGCCCCACCCCAAGTGATTTCAGCTCTTATTGAGTACTTTAAGATAAGAAAAGGCTCCTAATGAAGTCTATTTAGCTCTATTTTTGAACAGTGGGGAGGAACAGGTTAAAAACCAGACAGGGAACTCTTAGGGAGAGTCCACACTGGCTGTCTGGGACACCTATCCCCCTTCCTTTACGTTGGATATTAGGAAAAACTTTTTCACTAGGAGGATGGTGAAGCACTGGAATGGTTTACCTAGGGAGGTGGTGGAATCTCCTTCCTTAGAGGTTTTTAAGGTCAAGCTTGACAAAGCCCTGGCTGGGATGATTTAGTTGGGAATTGGTCCTGCTTTGAGGAGGGGGTTGGACTAGATGATCTCCTGAGGTCTCTTCCAACCCTGATAGTCTATGATTCTATGATTCCCCTTAATTTCACAAGGGTCTGGCATTTGAGCTCCTGGCTTTGCAAGTTTCATTTCAGCTGAGGTCACCCCTCAGTTGGGACAAGCTCAGCACAGTTCTGCTCCCCTTTAGTCATACAATGAAGATAACAACATTGGTAACATTTACCTACCCCTGCATTCCATACAAAAGTAATTTGTAACCCAACATTAGCCAAAGCTGATCACTTGGAGCTACACAACTCCTGTCTGCTGGATACCTATGCAGAGTAGGTGTGTTCATGTAAATACAGTTTGCTCCTGAAGTCTCTCCCCCTCCCAGCTAGCTGTCAGGGGAGAGTTCATTCAGACTCTGCTTACATAGGATATAGGTAACAGAAGTGAAATGGTCACAATCTATATTTTGTACAGAGTAAATAAGAGCAGCAGGAATGTATTAAGCATGAAACATTCTTTCTAAAGTGATGAAAAATAATTTGTCTCCCAGTGTAAGCAAAGCTTCCAGTTGACGGAATCGGATCTTGTTACCTTTCCCCACTATAGTGCATTTTGTTAACCTATCTTTAGAGAGAGCCCATTATTTTCGATGTGGCACCCAGAGAATCCCAAGTAGCTTTCAAACTCCTGGAAAGCACATTCATTACCGGGAGGGTGAAAGAAAATGAGACAGTGACAGACAAGAACAAAACATTCCACTGGTTGGCAAAGGGACTGAAGAAAACAAGCAACATGAGAAAGATTGCAAACAGATGTACCTCAACAATTTCTCTCTGATAGTGTTGATGCCTGATAGAGCTTCACTTTCAAGAGTAAGCATTGAAAAATAACACAGAGAGAGAGAAAACAGATCAGATAGAGAAAGCTCAGCTGCTGTTAATTTCAATAATTTTCATCTTCTGGCACTAAGCTTGTGTACCTTAGTTCCACTGCCAAAGACAGACAGAGAGATGCATTAATAGGAAACCTTACCTTTATAAACGCACGACTTCCACATTAAAAAACAGTCACAATACCAAAGACTTTAAAAACACAGAATCATAATTGATATCTCTGGGCTAGATTATGTCTGTAGGATACAGCTCTTAGGAAGGAGCGTTACTGCACAATAACAGGGAGAGCCATGATTCTCCCCCATTTCCCCTTGATCCAGGAATGTTAGCTTACACTCCTTTAGGTCCCTGTTTGAGTGCACAGTCTTGGTTAGTATCTAGCCCTGTGTGTTAAATACAGTGGTGGCTCCAGGCACCAGCGCTCCAAGCATGTGCCTGAGATGGCGCGGATGGCAGCCTGCCAGTCCCTGCGAGGATGGCAGTCAGGCAGCCTTCAGTGGCTTGCCTGCGGGAGGTCCGCCAGTTCTGTGGATTCGGCTGCAATTCAGCGGCTGGTACACTGAAGCCACGGGACCAGGGACATCCCGCAGGCATGCCGCTGAATCTGCAGGACCGGGGACCTCCCACAGGCAAGCCGCCAAAGGCAACCTGCCTGCTGTGCTTGGGGCGGCAAAAAAGCTAGAGCCGCCCCTGGTTCAATACTATCTAATTTGGCGTAATAAGAGGTGTACTAGGCCCTAGTTCAGCAGAGAACTTAACCTTGCAGTCAATGAGACTTACACGCTTTGCTGAATAGAAGCTATAATTTCCCCAGAATTGCTTCCTGAATATAAAAAAAATCACAGAAATCACAGAATTATAGAAATGTAGAGCTGGAAAGGACCAAGCAAACTTAGGCCATCCCTGAAGAAGTGTTTGTCCAACTGGTTTTTAAAAACCTCAAGTGAGGGGTTTCCACAACCTCCCGTGTAAGCTTATTCCAGAGATTAACTACCCTTATAGTTAAAAAGTTTTCCCTAATATCTAACCTAAATCTGTCTTAAGCCCATTATTTCTTGTCGTAACTTCAGTGGACATGGAGAACAATTAATCACCATCCTCTTTGTAACAGCACTTAACATATTTGGACTGTTATCTGGTTCCCCCTCAGTCTTGTTTTCTCAAGACAACATGCCCAATTTTTGTAATCTTGCCTCATAGGTCAGGTTTTCTACTGAACTTTTTATCATTTTCGTTGCTCTCTTCTGGAATCTCTCCAATTTGTCCACCCAGAATTGGGTAGAGTACTCCAGCTGAGGCATCCCCAGTGCTGAGCAGAGTGGGAAAATTACCTCCTCTGTCTTACATAAACACTCCTGTTAATACACCTGGGGGGCAGGGTGGACTAGACCAAGAGGCCTCAGTGTCCTGTCACACCTGTCCCAGGAAAGGAGCAGTTGAGGAGTTCTCCAAGCAGCCTAGAGTGAATGCAAGGGAAGCAGCCAATCAGAGAGGCTTCAGAGAGCAGCCAATCAGGGTCCAGGAGGGCCATATAAAAAGAATTGCAGAGACAGTCAGTTCCTTGCTGGAGCTAGGAAGAAGTGTTGATGGTGCTCCTGGCTGGCTAAAGGGCACTGCAGGACCATGGACAGCTCAGCTCATGGAGAGGGGCAGTGAGGAAGAACTCTTGTTTAGCTGCTGGGCCTAAACACAGATGAGCACTGAGGTAAGGGTGAAGTCTGGGGCTGTGGGGAAGTGGCCCAGGGAACTGAAAATTGTGTAGTTAAAGGGACATTGCAATATGTCGCTGCTATTCTTTGGGTTGCTGGGCTGGGACCCAGAAGAGTGGGTTGGCCTGGGTCTCCCTACATGGGTCACTGGGGAACTGACCTACAATCAGACAGTGATTAAACCCCAGAAAGGGAACTGAACTACTTAGTGCCCCAGCTGAGACCAGAATAGACCAAGAGGGCAAAACTGTTGCTTGCGGGGACAAAGCACTGGGTCTATGGCCCGCTACCAGGGCTGAGGCTGTTTAAAGACCACAAACACACCTGATCAAAAGGGGTGCTTGTGAGAGGTGGGTGTCAGGCTCTCACAACACCCCCAGAATCTTAGCTTGTTTTGCAGTTGTATCACATTGTTGACTCATAATCAGTTTGTGATCCACTATAATCCCCAGATCCTCTTCAGCCGTACTACCACCTAGCCAGTTACTCCATTCTGTAGTTGAGCATTTGCTTTTTTTCCTTCTTAAGTGAAGTACTTTGCACTTGTCTTTACAGTATTTCATCTTGTTGATTTTTTTTTAAGACCAATTCTCCAAGGTCACTTTGAACTTGAGTCCTATCCTCAAATGCTTGTAACCCCTCCCAGCATATTCTTCACTCAATTATCCAAGTCATTAATGAAACTTTGAATTGTACCAGATCCAGAACTGACCCCTGCGGGATGCCACTAGATACAACCTCCCAGTTTGACAATGAACCACTGAGAATTATTTCTTGAGTATGGTTTTTCAACCAGTTGTGCACTCACCTTCTAGTAATTTCATCTAGACCTGTTTCCCTAGTTTGCTTATGTGAATGTCATGTGGGATTGTGTCAAGGCTTTCTAAAAATCAAGATCTTTCACAACTACAGCTTTCCTCCTACCCACTAGGCTAATAACCTTGTCAAAGAAGGAAATTCAGTTTGTTTGGCTTCATTTGTGCTTGACAAATCTATGCTGGCTATTCCTTATAACCCTATTCTCCTCCATGCTTACAAAGGATTGTTTAATAATTTGTTCCAATATTTTCCCAAGTATCTAACTTAAATTAATGCTAGAATATAGCATGTTTCCTATAATGACACAAAGGAACAGAGCAAGGAAGCTCTTTTTTTTGTTTTAATAACCAGTTTAAAAGGTCTGAGAATTTCTTATGTCCATACTCCTTTGATATTCTAGCAGAGCTCAAAAAATGCAAATCTGGACAGCGATGCTATTCATCTCTTCTGAAATTGTTAGATTCCCAATAGATATAAGTCTCCGAGATTTAAGAATTAGGGAAATGCTTTTTAAAATACAGATTTTTGAAGGGCTAGATTGTGATATCCTTACTTGTACAGATGCAGTGCCTTACTCCAAGATGATATCCCAGTGGAGTCAATGGAACTGTTCATGGAGCAAAAGTACTATCAAACATGAATTAAAGATTCCACAGTTTGGCCTTGTATTGTATTTCAGTCTGTCTTTAACTACATATGTATTTTAAGAGAAGACATGTCAGAAATGGTTGCAGTTAATATTAATCCAAACTCAGGATAAAATTCTTCCATCTGGGAGATTTTCACTTAGCTTTCAACTTTATTCTAGTCCCTGTGCAGGCCCTGACATGCACAGCTTTGATCTACTACTTTCCTGAGGGATGGGGAAAGAGTTTGAAGTGTCCCGCTCCAGAAATGAATGGTCATTGTTCAGCCAATAGCTAGTCATATAGATATATATTGCTATAGTTGAGTATACTTTATCTGTTCAAGGTAACATTTGATCTGCCAAGTACAGAACTGACTGCCTAATTTTAATAATCTGAAATTATAATGAGGACTTGCCTATCTGTGGATACATAGGCCCTGATCACACAACTGGGTCCATATAGATGGACCCTCTGCACCCATATGCAGCCCTAGGAATCAGTTGCAGGGTAGTAGTCTGGAACATACACATTAGGGCGAAAAGAGAAGAGCCCCAGATGATCCAAAGGATTGCTCTAAATGAGTTCTCTCAAACAATAGGCATCAAAAACATTACAATGCCACAGTAAGAGTTCATGTAACTAATGTGCTCTTTATCAGGTCATAGTCTGTCCACTAAGTCTTACATATCCCTGATGGCATGTGGCATACTACTACAGAGAGGCAGCTCATTAGTAAGCATGACAAGTGCCACAAAATGCCACTGTTCCATTGCCGTTTAAATGAGCCAGCTTCCATCCTTGCATGTTGCCAAGTTTATACATGGTTGGAAGAAAACAGTACCCACTTCTTTCAATCCCAGCAGTTTGAACATTCAAAAGATGGTGCCATTGGATCTTCATCTTGGGAAGGCATTCATGTACTAAAAGGGGGAAGGAAGAGGTTGCAATTTGATACTTGTAAATTTGTAGCCCGGAGAGTGTTTCATTCTTAAAAAATTTATGAATATCAGGGTGAAATTAACCCCTCCTGAAAGTGTGCTCACACAAGGCCTATGAACCATACACACTCAAAAATGGGCTCAGTATAGGTGTCCTGAATTGAGTTCTATGGCTGGTGTTATGCCTGAGGACAGACTAGATGATCTAATGGTCCCTTCTGGCCTTAAAAAGACCTGGAAAGAGGGTGAATTTCAACCCAAGTGGCTGATGTATTCATATATTGTCTTTACTTCAAGTCATTTACTGCAGGTAGCAAAGGTCCCGGTGGAGAAGCGATTGAAACGCAAAGTATATGACAAATGGCACCAACTGCGATATCAGAATGTGGGTAGGAGACAACCAGAGCCATTCACAGTCAACAAGCTAGATAAGGCCCTTAACTCCATCAAGCCAGGCACAGTGACGGACTATGATAACATCTTACTGGAAATCCTTAAACACCTTGGACCAAAGGCATCACAGTGGCTTATTATCTTCTACATATGGGTCACTAATGAAAAGAAGTTACCACGTATTTGGCATCCAGTAAAGATTATTGCCATTCTTAAGCCAGGCAAGGACCCCTACAACATGTCAAGTTACTGCCAAATATCCTTGCTGTCAGTGTGCTTCAAGGAGGATCAAACTATCAGACACCAATGAATTGCTCTGGATTTGGATGTCTTGAAAGTCAAGCAGGCAGGGTTCAGGAAAGGATGTAGCACCTGTGAACAAGTCCTGGCCTTGACCACCTTTATCGAAAATGGTTTTCAACAAAAACCAACGACTGGAGCCATCTTCTTGGATTTGACTGCCCCCTATGACCACAGGTGCTGACTTTCCAAAGTGCTCGACCCTCAGCTCTGCCATAGGCCCTGCCCCCACTCCACCCCCAGCCTGCCTCTTCCCACCTAGTTCTGCCCCCTCCCTTGAGCGCACTGAGTCTTCCCCACTCCCCTCAGAGCCTCCTGCCCGCATGCTGTGGGACACCTGATCACGGCGGGAGGGAGGGGAAGCGCTGAGACTGGAGGTGCTGGGGAGATGGGGGGGGAGCTTATGGGGGGCGAGTGGGGCTGCTCCATCCCTGGAGCACCCATGGAGCTGACGCCTATGCCTATGACACAGGTTGGCACAGAGGCCTTTTGTTTAAACTCTCTAAGTTGCCGAGTGGTCGAAATAGTAGAGCTTTCTCCAAAACAGGCAGTTTAGAGTACACATGGGAAACTGCTGTAGCTCTTGAAGTGTCAGCTCAATGGCCTTCCTAAAGGCTCAGTTCTTTCACTGATCCCGTTCAATGTGTACATCAATGAGCAGCTACACTCTTGCGCAAGTTGATCTATGCTGACGACATCTGCTGCAACTACCATGCTCAGTCCTTCTTAAAACTAAGAAGGCCTTGAATGATAGGAAGTTCCTGGTGGACTATTGTAGTCAGTGATGCCTGCAGCTGAGCTTTTCCAAGATGGCTTCTAGAGTATTTCATCTGCATAATGCAAGCACAAGCCATGAGTTAAATGTTTTCTTCAATGGCCAATGCCTGCAGCATGACTCAAACGCCGTTTACCTCTATGACCTTGGACAAGTCATTAATATAGTGCAACCACTTGAGGAAGCTGGTGGTCAAAGTCAATACTCAGAACAACTTGCCCAGAAAATTGGCCGGTTCAACCTGAGGTGTGAGCACCCCGACACTTTGAACATCAGCTCTTGCCCTCTGCTATTCAACAGCAGAGTACTGAGCTCCTGTTTCAAACGGGACAGGGCAACTGTGCAGCCATTCTCTTTAAATGAGCAACCAAGAGTCCTGTGGCACCTTATAGACTAACAAATGTATTGGAGCATAAGCTTTCGTGGGTGAATACCCACTTCATCAGATACATGCTTTTTACAGATCCAGATTAACACAGCTACCCCTCTGAGCTTTAAATGAGGTTTTTCTAAAGACCCGCAATGCAGTTGTGGTCAACTTCAGACTATGTCTCATAGCCTTGATGAGTGCCAAGTGACTTGTATCAATAACTGGCTACCAGCTCTACATCTGGCTGATGATGATGCTGTCGAATGGCGGGGAACAGTGTGCATATGCTGATAAATTTACTTCGATTAAAAGTAAAAGACATCCATGTAAACTGTTTTCCACTGCTGAAACTGTTTGTAGACCCATGCACAATGGGACACTGACCTGATGGAGACCTATGTACTAACACATTGTAAAGGTTAAATAATGAACAACAAATGGTTCAATTTTGCAAGGTGCTATAGGATAATACCTAGCTCTTATAAAACACCTCTCATCAGTAGATTTCCATGCACTTTACCAAAGTATAATTATCCCCATTTTACAGCTGAGTCCTAGTTCAATGCTCTGTCCACTAGGCAATACTACCCTCAGTTAACGCACTCTCGACTAACTTTAATGGGAGTTAGGTACTTTGGTGCTTTGCAGCGTCACCTGACAAGCAGTGTGTATGTACAATCAGGTCATACAGTAAGTTTTGCCATCACTTTATTCATTCATTTAAGTGAGAAATTACTTGCAAATTTGTCTGCAGCGTTTGAGGAATTACTAAGCAAATACTACACATTCCTGAGAGTGCTTTTATTTATTTGTTAAATATACTTAAATGTGGTATGTTAGTGGGGCATGGCTGTTATGTTAAAGATGCAGTAGGCTTGTATCTCATTATTACATTATCCGTCCTCTTCCAAGATCTTATTTTCTACCACTGGATTCTATGGTTCAGAGAAGGAATTGTCAAAGAATAGTTACATTGGTTGGATATTATATGATTCCTCTCCGCTCCTATGCTGGTACATCTCATGCCTGACATGCAACCCTTCGATATCCCAGGCATGGCCCCCTTGAGCGCAAACAGCCAAACTGAGTTTAACTGTATGATGGTAATGTGGGCTGAAGAGATGTCCTTTTTAAAGACAAGAGTCCCGCAAACCAACACATTGCCCATGAGCCCAGAGCCAAAATGTGGAACTAGCTCTCTAGCTGTGAAAAACATAACCCCCAGAAATACTTGCTGTAGCATCTTTCTACGTGATACCTCAAATTAATACCTGGGTTCAGATCCAGATCATACAAACCTATGCACACTTTTTTTCCTGTTCAAATAAGAGAGCCCAAATTCATTAAACCATTCAGAGCAAATCTCAGCCTGCATGAATCAACTGAACAGCACTATCCTTTGAACTAACCAATCAATGAATTATGGCACATTAGGATGACACGATCCAAAGGTCCCTATCTTAATCAAAAGTTCCAAGACTGGAGCTTCTCTCGCTACAAACCAAAATCTCGTCTAGGTATTCCTCACCCCCTCTAAAGCCTTTGAGCTACAGGGTTTTCTCTCAAGTGCTGGAACTTTCAAACAGTGTCAACTGAAGCGTGAGCAAGTCGGACTGACAGAATAAATATGCAGCTTTACTTGTTTAATTGTTACTATCTTGGTCTCCCTAATCAAATTACTGCACAGTGTGTGCACATCTATATGGATTTTGCAGCAGCAGCAGAGACATTCAGAGAAGGTTCTGTGTTTTATTTAAAAATGAAGAGCTAGCCTGTCAGTCTTGTCTGTGGTACTGCTATCGTCCCTGTTACCATAGTATCTGAGAACCTCCCAATTCTGAATGTATTTCTCACAACCACCCTGTGAGCTAGGGATGACTGCCCCTATTTTACAGATGAGAAACTGAGTCACAAAATTAAAATGCCACAGCTGTCATGTGTGTAAGTCAAAGTAGGGAGTTGAACCTGTTTCTGCAGCACCCTACCCTAGCGTGCTAACCACCAGACTATCCTTCTCAGAGGAGTTGATTCAGCCAGGTAGGGGAATAGAGATCACATGCTTAGCCCTGCTCAAACTACTACTTTAGCTGAGGAAAGGGGGAGGGGAATGAGGGCAGTGCCTACTAATCCCCAATATGAATAAGTGGGTAGGGAGTGCACAGCACCCCCAACACCCAGATTAGCCAGCCAGCCAAGCTGGCGGGTGCCTGGGGTGGGCAAACAACTCCTTGAAAAAGACTCCGATCTAGTCCAGCTGCACTATCACCTCTTTACACCACTCTGGCAATAGAAGAGGGCTGTGTAACAAGGTTTCACTTCATCCATCATCAGACCCGGCAGCTGTCTTAGTTTCCCCATTCTTGGGAACTGTCCCTGACACCAGGCAAGTCAAGTGGCCACCCCTGCCAGGATCTACTTTATTATTAACACAACACAGTTCAACACAAACTGGGCAGATGCCCAGCAGCCTCACGCTGGGTCCTGCCCTGTTTGGCCTATGTGCCCTCACGGGGCTCAGCAGCCCAGTGCACAGTGCACAGTCGGGATTCCTAAACACGTGTTAACTCCCTTCACTACCCAACTGCTCTATCCAATCCAGGCTACTTCCCTCTGGAAGGACCAGACCCTTCCTCAGGGCTATCAATTCCCTACTCCCCCTCACTATAGGTAAGTATAGCCAGGCTTTTCCCTGTGGTGGGTGTGGAGAGCCTTTCTAGACACCCTGCCTGTCAGTCTTTCCCAGGCGATCCGGCTGCCTTTTATCAGAAGCAATGCCCCCACTGATGCTGGTCACCTGACCCAACTACCACCCCAACCCCAAATCACTCAAAACCAAGATGACTAGGCACAGGTGGGGCTGAATCCAACTCCCCTGAAAGGGCCAGCCCTCCCTGTGACAGGCCTACTCACTATAACCTCCTTTACTCGACAGCGTGGGGTAAAGGGGCCTTAGTATAACTGAAAATCCTTTTGTATTCTTAATGAACGTGAAGTTACAGCATGATTAAGATAATGGAATGGCAGGAAGCCCAGAGGGATTTTGCACCTTCCTCTGTCATTGATTTTCAAATACAGACAGTTTAAGAAACAATGACGTAGCTGTACAATACACAGCTGTCTCTTTGTCTCGGTGACAAACACCTTGGTTTTTTTTTTTTAAATCAGTTCCATTTAAATTTTGTCTGTATCCTCCCCGTCAAAATGTATACATCACATTTTGAGATCTGCTACTAGCCCCAAAGATCCGATGATGGAAAATGCCTGCAAAACAAGTGTCTTATAACCGTGATGAAAACAAAAGGAGTGAGGTGCAAAATGATACTTTCAGGATTACCATATATATTTACTCAACCTAGAGCTCAACTCAGATAATTTATAAGAGTCACTCTCTACTGCTTCCTAAGGGAAGAACAGCGGTTACAACAGATCATCTTAATAGGCAATAATGTCTAGTAGGAACTGGAAAATTCCTGCCTTAGGACTTCTACCACACTATTAAAGTGCTAGGCTCTGACCTAGTTTTTACAAATGTTTAGACCACACAAAGTGCATTTCCTGCAACAGTTAAGTTCAAATAACTCTGCTGAATTTGCAGAACACAGAGGAATCAGTTACATATTGCGTGTTTCCTGTATGAAGTGCTTTCTCAGCAATAATTCTATGGAGACTCCATGTATTACTCAAGAGGAGAAGAGGCCCATCTCAAGAGGACAATTTGCCTTATTGCCATCTCAAGGACCTAGCTGGAGATCAATCTGGATGTCACTTGATCTGCAAGAAAGATATGCCCCTTTGGGTTTTGCCATGACGACAGCAGAATTCAGACACGGCTTGGATGCGAGGGGTGAGGGAAATGGGGGAGTAAAAGGTTGTGGGCCTAGGGAGACATAGTTGAACACACCACCAGACAGAAAACAGGGAGAAAGGAGAAGGCTTTGGAGGCAAAATAGTCCATTTTGGGTCATATTATGTTTAAGTTGACCATGATGCACCAAGAGACTTTGTTTCAAGACTGAGTGGAGGGAGACAAGTCAGGAGTACAGAGGTACATTTGTGAGTCATCAATATAAAGAGTCACTGAAGCCACATCAGTTGATAAGATCACACAGAAAAATGTGAAGGGAGAAGTGGAGGTGGCCCAGGAGACCCCCACAGAACGTAGAAGAGGGCAGGAGACCCACTGAAAGAAACACGGAAGAAATGGCGACAGAGATATGTGGAGAACCAGGAGAAGCCAATAGTGTGGAAGTCTGGAGATCACAAGCTGTTGAGAAAGATCATCAGGCAGTGTCAAAAGCAGCAGGTGTCAGAGTATGGGGATCAGCGACCCTGTGATTTGGCCAGGAAGAGATTATTCAAAACTTTGCTGAAAGCAGTCTCAGTGAAGGAGGTGGGGATTCAGGACTGTGGTGAGGACAAGGACCTCAGTAATTGTACATGGCATGTACAATGAATTTAGAGATGCGGCATTAGTTGGAGAAGCAGGTGGGATGGAACACCAGAACATGCTTGAACTCTGAAGGGGTGAATCAGAAGAGTGGGGGAGAGAGAGGATAAAGAGTAGGGAAAGGAGATCAGTAGCCAGGACAGGATGAAGTCTATAGGGTGGAGGAAGACAGCAAGCAAGAGACCTTAGAGTCATAGAGAAAAAGAAGAGGGGATGAAAGAGGACATTTTGGTGGATCCTGTCAATCTTCTTTTGAAGATGTTGACAAGACCTTGGGGTTTTTTTTTGTTTTGTTTAAAAAAAAAAAAAAAGAGTTAAATGTTTGCAAGTGACAATGTGGTTTGTTGGTGTGGAAATTAATGCAGGTGGAAAGACAGCGTTTGTTTGACAAAGAAAATAGTGATGAAAGCACACAAGACAAACTCATTGTGGGAGACATCCATAAAGTCACTAGGAACTTTCTCTGGAGGTGGCTCAAGAGCAGATGAATTGGATATTGGGTTTAAGACGGGGCTGGAGAAAGACTATGCATTGGGAGAGAGGGGCAAAGGTATGACGGGAAGAGGAGAGAATGAAGTGGAAGGGACTCAACCACTCACTTGATAGATTTAATTGTCAAGAGAGCCGATAGGTTGGAAGCCACATGTTAAGGTGGTGTGGCAAAGTATCTGCTTCTCCCCAGCTGGCTCAGTCCCTTTTTGCCTTGAGGACACAGGCTTGGGCAAAGTAAAAACCTTCCGAGTCACGCAGGGTCTGCCTGATCCTCCTCTCAGTCAGCCCCTTGCAGTTTTTCCTCCCCTTCTGGGGACAGAGTGCAGTCTTCCTTGGTGGAAGAGGACAGAGCCTTGCTGCACCTATTTGCTGGCAGCTTCTCTCACTCCCCCCCTGTTTCCCTGCCAGGGAGGGTTTAAAAAGGTCACCAGCAATTGGGGCCAGCTGAACCAAATTAGTTCCCTGGTAACCCTTGTTCCAGCTGAACCTAATGTCTCACAGCTGCCTCTCCTCAATGGGTAGGGAGAAGCCTTTTAACCCCCCTGGGACTAATTCCTACCCCCCCCTTTGTAGCCATTTGGCCTGGGTTTGCCACAGTGGGGAGAGAGTTAAAGCTATGATGAAATAATCAGGAATGAAAAAGAACATTGACAACTGAAATGCCATGTAGCTTTTTCATTCACTATTTTAAAGCTCTTTTTTCAGAGCAAGCCCAAAACCTACAACTAGGCATCCCAGAGGAGAGCTGCTGCACTGAACTCACTGCAGGTTAGTTGTACATCATTTTATATGAAGTATTGGACATGCTGAAGAGGGACCCACTTGTTGCCGTTTTACATTTCCCAGCAAAGTGATGTTTCTACATGGATTCCTTTCTCTTGACAGCTTCAGTAACACTCTGGCTGAGACGGGCAATGGTTTGTAAATTATTCTGGGGGTGGGGAAAGTTGCCTTTAGTTTGGTGTTGTAGAGATGCTATTTTTCTTCCCAAAATGCAGAGACATCTATGCATGCTGGACAAGAATCCACCTGCTCATGCACAGGTGCAAAAGTTGGAGTGGGGTGGGAAAGGAAAGAGGCCAGGTGCCCTTCCTGACTTCTACAAGTAGCAGTTAGAATTCTGGGGCTTGCACCCTGAGCATAATGTGTAGTGAAGCATGAACACAGGCACTGGGGCCAGATAGTACCACACCCCCTGCGAAGTATCGGGGTGTGACCATGGACCTCATTCTGTATCACTAGTGACTGGAAGCTGTTGTGGGGAAGAAGGTATGATGCCCCCTTTAAATGGATTAGTAATAGCAACCATTAACATCTGCCGGGCTGGTAATACCTGCCTGTTTTTAAGGATGCCTGACACTTTCTATAAGAAGACCTGCCTTTTCAGTTGCTTATAAGTTTGCCAAACTTTAAAGTGCTTGGGAAGAAGTTTTCCATGCTGGATGTCTGCCCCAGTGTAAATTGTTTGGTTCTGCTGTCTCTGAGAACAAGGCTAGGGAAAAAACATTGTGTTGCCAATGTTCAAAAAATTCTGGCAACCTCTTTTTTGAAATGTTCTTAAGCACACATGCTTTGGACAGGAAATGTAGCAAAGGGGTGATCTTTGGGTCAGGGATGTGCCTTTTGTTGTCCCCATGTACTGCCCAAATGTGGCCAAGTTTATACCTTTGAAAAGTCACAATTTGCACATCCTCAATGGGTGCTTGCTAGAATTCCACAGCTAAATTCCCGGAAGATTCCATCTGCACAGGGGCTGAGAAGTACTTTCCTTGCCCTTGCAGGTCTGGGCTGGGCACCAGAACAGGGAGCCTACCTTCTGGAGGAGGAAAGCCGCCCAAGTTGAATGAAGAGGAGACAAGTCCACAGATAAGTCTCCTTCACTGCGCAGCCCTGCTCCATCCCCAGAGCAGGCCCCTTCTGTGCACTGAATGAGGCAGGGGTCCTGTGGAAAAAATAGTATGCGGTGATGTAATTAAGGACTGTATCATAATGCATATGCACAAGGGGGCTGTATTTCGGGTTCATGGGCAAAGACTAATACGATGGCCATCTGGCTTTCCTGAGACATTGCATCCTGCAATCAAAATTGCCCCTTTAGCACAAGGGTAATATAAACCCAGAGGAGGTGATGTAACCCAGTGTAAAACACATAACATGATTTAAATACATATACATACATCCCTCTATTATAATAACGTTCTGCAGCTTACTTCTGTTTAAAAAAAAGTGTTAGAGGAAAGTGTGTGCTGTTAGTTTTTGGACAGAGGTAACAAACCTCAAATAATGACTGGATGCAAAACTGAACTAGATTAGAAAAGAACTGTAGGGAGATGCACAGGTCACATAAGCAGCAGGATAGATAACAGATGGGCACAGATAATCTTGGATTGGATACTGAATGGTGAAAATGCAGCAGAGTGACTGAAATGTCAACAGGCAATGTGAAATAGCACTCTGGGCTGGAGCCTGCAATCTTAACTCATGCAAAACTCCCCTTTTACTCAGTCAACATTCCCATGAAAGTCAAGAGCACAAGATCAATGCTATCAGTAAAAAAAAATAGCATGAAAGACTGAGAAAAAGCCTTCTATAATCAGATGTCCAGCCATGTAAGTTGCAGCAAGTAGGAACATATTCATTCCAAAGATGCTGAAGTCAGCAATGATCTAAATGCATGAAATGGGGATCTAAATTAATGTGGTACTGCTTTCCTTTTCTTTACACTCATAACTGAGCTATTCAAATCACCTCTAGTGAGAAAGAGGTGCTATTTATTGAAATAAAATACATTATCATTCAACTTCAAACACATGAAGCTCTGCTAGGAAACAAACAGGGGAGGGGGAGGGATTGGAGCTATAGAAGTATTTAGTTCAATTTCTTTTTTTAAATTGTGTGGTTTCCTTGTTGCTCTCTCTTTATTTTGTATAAAAACATTGCCTGATGAATGCAGGATTTACATTGCAGGCTGCAGTAGCTTTGCTATTCCAAGCTACCTAATTACAGATGATATTACGTCATTTCAATGCATCTCAACCCCTATGTTTAGGGATTATAGTCCATTAGGGATTTAAATGAGACCACAAAGTCTCAATTCACTTTGGACATTTCACAGATAACAACTAATAATGATTTTTGGTCACTCTATTCTGAGCTGGATATGAAATATTTAATCTAGTAAATCAGTGAATCCTCCAGTCTGTTTTATAAATACAGAATGCCTGGGTTATAACAGACAATCAAAACTGCCCACACCTGTATCTAGCATTTCTTTAACACAAGGCTAAGTGTCACGAGCAGACAGTTTATGATATGCCTTTGTGAAAGCAGGAGAAAAGGAATAATTTAAAGGAATTGTAGGGCATTCGCAGACTGACAGAGCAAGTCTTATTCTTTGTATTTTATTTAAATTCCTTTTCCAAACAAGAGGAATGAGACATGCTGGAAGGAAGTTTACTGCTGAAGCCAGGAGCTTCGCTTCATTTATTTATTTGCTACAAATATGAATCTGCTGGCTTTGGTGATTTTGGTACTGAAGAACAGAGGCAAATGGTGCTGAGACTGTTCCCTAGAAAGCATTAAATTCTTCTCTTGGTTACAGCAATTGCAGTGGCATATGACCAAAAACATTTATAAACTGCACAGAATATTTGTTTCACTAATGAAGGTTTACAAGGTTTCTGGACATCTGTTCTGAGAGGGGATGAATCTCTGTAACTCTTCTAACTTCTGGTTTGCGAACTCATTAACTCACCTTGCCCTTGCAGCACACTAGTAACCACAGCTAGTCCAAAAACTGGAATTTCCATCCTGTGGGACATTCCAAGAGACCAAAATTTGGTTCAATCCCAAATCAGATGAAAAGCTAAAATTAGAATTTTTTCACAAAACAAAATATTCTGAAATATTTTTCTTTAATCGTATTTATGTTTTGTTTTGATAAGGTTGAAATTATTTGGTTTTTGTTATAATATACAAGTTGAAATGAAACATTTCAACCTTTATAGAAATATTGTGATAATTTCCCATTGAAAATTTCAATGGGAAGTTGATATGGCCTTGCAAAACATTTCAATTCAGTTGAATGAGCATTTTCCAATGGAAAACTCCCTGGAAAATTTTTGACCGGCTCTACAAGTAACATAATATAACCTCTGAAGTTATACTTCAAGTACTGTTCACTCTCAGCTATACTATACAGTTTTGATTAATCAAAGTCCAGAGGCTGCAGTTAGGATTGGATTGTGCTCGGTGCTGTACAAAACACTTTAAAAGTCAATTCCTGCTCCCTGTTTAGCAGGGTTTGTAATTAGGGAAAACATTCTGAAGGAACAAATGGAAGCTTGGCACTTAGCTCTCTTTGGCTTTCATTAGGAGTTGGGGACCTAGTTCCTATTTTTCTTCCTTTGAAAAATCTCCCCCTGCCAGTATGCAGATGTATATGTACACACACAAAGGGTAGAATCCTGACCCCACTGAAATCAATAGCACAATTCCCATTGACTTCAACGGATCCAAGATTTTATCCAGTCTTTCCTCCCTCTCTTCTCCCACTTCTCACGAACACATCTTTGTCTTCTCCACACTATTCTCAGCTGTCCTGTTCTGCACACGATTCCCTTTTGTTTCTAAAATATGAAAAACATTCTATAAAAATGTGAGTAGAATGAAAGACTGGTATTACCCGTAATTGGCTTGAAGAGAATGAAACCTTTAACTCAAGTTCCTGTCCATTAAACAGATGAAAAATATCATCTTTTCTCTGAGACATAAAGCTCTGCCTACAATTTTGAAGTAATTTAGATTTTATTAATTATTGTTCAGTAAGAAAGTCATTCAGCTGATCAGTGAATTTAACCAAGTCCCACTGAATATGCAGTACAGCACCGGCTCTGGCATCCACAATGCTCGCTGCCACTGGAAGAGGCTTTGTCAGGCAGTGCCGCCCATCCCCATGCTAGCACCATGGTCCTGACTTTACATAGACATGTCCCACATTCTGTAAACTACACCTGGAGGCTAGTGAGAGAACCCTGAATTCCTGAGCCTTATGATGCTGTTGCTGTGTCATAACAGAGTAATGCAACATCAGAGAAAGGATTGGCTAGTGGTTAGAGTGCTAGCCAGAGATCTGGATTCAATTCGTGCTCTATAATAGATATTATGTGGGCCCTTGGGCAAGTCACTTTGCCTCTCTGTGCCTCAGTTCCCCTCTGTAAAATGGGTTAACAACAACACCCTATCTCATGGGGGTGTTGTGAGAATGAATGTGTTAAAGTTGGTGAAGGGCTCAGCGACTACAGTGATGGGGGCCAGATAAGTATCTTAGATTGATCGTTATTGACTAACTTGAAATGCAATTGGTGGTTGGGTCACATAGAAGACTAATTTTCCTTAGGCCGCTAACATGCTGCCCATACTCAAATTGCGCCAAAGCCTTTTAAGGAGCAGACAATTTGATTTAAAAAATTGCGTAGGATATTATTATTGTTGCCCCTGTTGAGTGGTAGCAGATGTCCAGGGCTTTGCAGGTCTCTTTCCAATTGGAAAGAAATTAGTGATGCAGTCTGGGAATACTGCCCAGTGTAACTTGTTTTATTTATACTAGTCCTGGAGCAGAGATGGTTAAACAGCATGCAGGGCAATGCCTTTTTCCACCAGTGTCCAGTTCTTAGGGAGCAGCTCTGCATGAAGAATTGACTCCTGTCAGATACCACAGTTGAGAGTCAACTCTCCTGCTTCCCACATAGTTCCCCAGAGGCTTGCATAATAAAACTGCCACTGTCACATAGCATGTCTCCTCAAGAATGAACATTTGCTCAGCATCAGAAATGTACCTGGCAGACACACAAATCTTTTACATATCAGATTTGTGAGAGAAGAGGCAACTTTTCTTGCTTTTCAATGATATTTCTATAACGAACAAACTAACTTGGGTGGGCAAACATTTTGGCCTGAGGGCCATATCTGGGTATGGAAATTGTATGGCGGGCCATGAATGCTCATGAAATTGGGGGTTGGGATGTGGAAGAGGGTGAGGGCTCTGGTTGGGGGTGCAGGATCTGGGGTGTGGCCAGAAATGAGGAGTTCAGGGTGTGGGAGGGGGCTCCAAGCTGGGGCAGAGGGTTGGGGTGCAGAGTGGGGGTAAGGGCTCCAGTGGGGGGTGCAGGCTCTGGGGTGAGTCTGGGGATGAGGGGTTGGAGGTGCAGGAGGGTGCTCTGCACTGGGACTGAGGGGTTGGGAGGGGGATCAGGGCAGGGGATGGGGCATGGAAGGGGGTCAGGGGTGCAGGATCCAGGTGGCGCTTACCTCAAGCAGCTCCCGGAAACAGCGGCATGTCCCCTGTCCAGTTCCTACGTGGAGACATGGCCAGGTCGCTCTGTGACCTGCCCCATCTGCAGGTGCTGCTCCTGCAGCTCCCATTGGCTGTGGTTCCCTGCCAATGGGAGCTGCAGAGGCAGCATGCAGAGCCCCTTGGCTGCCCTTATGCGTAGGAGCCAGAGGGGGGACATGCCATTGCTTCCAGGAGCCGCACAGAGCCATGGCACATGTAGAGTGGCGCAGACCCCACTCCCTGGCGGAAGCTCGAGGGCCAGATTAAAACATCTGAAGGGCCAGATGCGGCCCCTGGGCCATAGTTTGCCCACCCCTGCTCTAACTTGATGGGTTTTACTTATGCACTTTTGGCCTTGATCCAGACCTCACTGAAGTCAATGACAAAGATTTTTTTTGGTCAGGGCCTTGGCCAGGCCAGAGCGAGCATTGCAATAACAGAATTTTGGACACCATTTTGGGGGTCCTCAAGACTTATCGGCAGAGTGGGGGAAGACAGGAAGCTTTCAGGAAACCACCCACAACCTTCGCCAGCAGCCACATTAGTTTGTTTGCAGTCTGTGTGTTGGTGGGGGGGAGAGGACAGATCTAGGGACTTCCCCCACTCCCATTGCTTTTCTACTCTGCCCTAAAGGAGTATTAGAAAGTTTGCTGCTGTAGCCTACCTGTCCAATGACATCTGAGCTGCAGCAATATGCTCCTCCCAAGATGAATCCAAGAATGCATACTGTCTGGATCTCTCACAGACCTCCAAAGCACTTACGAAGCCTCTGAAAGGACAGAGACAGAGAGACTGCATGATATGGTCTGACCATTAGAAGAGCATTTATTGAGTGTGATAGTTGTTTTGTTTTCCTCCTGTCCCTGGTTTCTTATCTATTAGTAATATCCCTACTTCTTTCCCCTCCCCCGCCCACCGTTTTAATAGCGAACGACCTGTTTAAATGAGGGAAAGCAATTAAGTAAAGTTCTGGAAGTTATGTGAAAGACAAAAGAGACTTTCAAAGAGAGAAGCAAATGCAACGTCTTCCATACTGATTTAATGAAGTCTGGGGCATTGATAGAGAGCTGGCAACAACTTTGTTACCATAGATATAACACACTGTAAGAGCTGGGGCCAATATTTTAAAACTTAGCACCTAAGGCCCCAACTGAGCAAGGTACTTTGTCATATGCCAAATTTTTCAGCACATGTATAGTCCTATTGGGCTTCAATAGGATTACTCAGATCTTTGAAGCTGGGCATGTTCTTAAGCACGTTGCTGAATCAGAGCCTAGACCCATGGTATGGACTTTAATTGAAAATGACCTTCATTTCAGATGTGCAGAGCACCCACAACTCCTATTAAATTCAATGAAAATGGTGGGCATTCAGCCTCAAAGTCAGGCCACACTCCATGCCACAGCTAGAGGTTTGAAAATCCTAGCCATAAGTTTGACCAGCTGCTGTTTACAACCCACAGAAAGAAAAGTAACAGATTCCTAACCATTATGTATGGGAGTGAAGGAGAATTTTCTGTACAATGCTTTGTAGGGCTGTGGAACCTGAAAATTCATTGGCCTCCTGATACACCATTGTACACTGGAGCCAATTAACCCTGACAGAACAGCATTTACGGTAACACAGAGAGCACTTGCCAAGGGAATAGAAGAATAATGGCCTGTCTGCGCTATTGCACTGACCATTTTGAACTATAGTCTTCACAACTAGCATGATGGAAAATCAAATGCAAAAGGAGCCAGGGTGAAGAATGAAATGGACACAGGGATTGAAAGTCGGAGTACTTTCGAAAAGCAGCAGAGCTAATCCTCATTTTCTGACAATGGTTTGCAGCGGGCAAGATGCATGGTGTTTCAAATGCTACATGAGCAGTTGTGAGATTTACTGTTTCACAGTGTCCATTTTAGAGATATAGAGTTTTATTATTAAACCGGTCCAGAAGAAACATTAGTTTAAGCACACTGTGCAGAAAGAACATTTACACTAGATAATCAGTTCGAACAACTTTTCTGTACAAAGCTGCACTAAAATACTTTTACATTTATCATCCCAGTTAATTGTAATGAGTCTAAACTCAATGAGCCTTACCTCTAAACTCCATTTAAGACAATAGTTAATTGCTCTATTTTAATAAATGTTGACAGAATGGTGAGTATAGCAATGACTGAACTTTCAATTACTACATAAATGAAGATCTACAGTACTAATGATATACACAATCTGAAAAGCAATTAGGATCTAGAGGGCAGAATGGGCATTTCTTTTAGAAACAGGGTAATAAATGAATCGGTTTGATCTGAACATAAAGCGGAAAGAGGTTTCAGAAAGAAGAAAGTCACCATTCATTATGCAATACCATATCTGGAATTTTAGTTTTACTCATTTCTAATTCCCTGTCCTTTGCATTATGGTTCTTATCCACTTTGTGTGCAAGACCCATGAATAGCAATGACATGGGAAAGAGAGAGAGGGATCTAGTGAGGGCCCGGAAATCCAGGCATAATACTCTGCATTTATACAGCACCTGCCCTCTGAGGATCTCTAAGCCCTCTACATACTCTGAATGAAGCTTCACAGTACCATTGGGAGGCAGAGAAATACCATCACCACCATTTGACAGATGGAGAAATGTAGATACAGATTGTTACTCAGGAAGCTATGGAAGAGGTGGGGCTAGACTCCAGGATCAAATTACAGCCAATTCTCTGCCTTAGAAAAGCAACGTGGGCCTATGGCTAGGACCCTAGACTCAGACACACCAGATTAGCATTCAGCAGATCTGAGTTCTATTGCTAGCTCCACCACTGACCATGGGTAGGTCTGGCTTCTATCTTGTCCCATCACTTTGTAAACCCTTGATGCAGGGGCAGTCTCTTCCTAAGCCCTAACATGTTGGGGCCTCAAGATGCTACTGGAATTAACTACAAGTAGTTAATGACAATAACAATCCAAAGAACATCCTTCCTCCCAGGGAGCATGTCTCAACTGTAGATGACTGCTGAACATTGTACGTCCATTTTCCCTTGTGTGGTGCAGGACTCATAGACTTTAAGATCAGAAAGGACCATTATGATCATCTAGTCTGACCTCCTGCACAATGCAGGCCACAGAATCTCACCCACCCACTCCTGTAACAAACCCCTAACCTATGTCTGAGTTATTGAAGTCCTCAAATCGTGGTTTAAAGACCTCAAGGTTCAGAGAATCCTCCTTTGGACACTCGCTTTCTGAATTGAATTCATTCCCCTCTTGGTTATCATACCCGTGGGGGGAAGTGTTAGTTTGGAGTAGTTTCATCAATCTCATTTGAGAATTTTAACATCTCTGTTGCCTGGTGGCCTTTAATCACAGGTGGTGAGGAATAAGCTTAATTTTCATTCTCTTTCCTTATAACTCAAAGCTTTGAGATGTGTAACTTTTCAGTCTTTCCATGCTGTGCCCCATTAAAAGGAGTTCTATTCTCCCAAAGGTATACCGACAGACACAGTAGGTGACCTGTAACCAGTACCTTATATAGTAACACTGTATTACCACTTCCTTTGATTTACTGTATAATTATATTTCTCTAGCAACACAACCCACAATCCTGTTTGCCTTCTTTAGAGAAACCACAGCCTGAGCTCAGGACATCCTGGATTTGATTTTCTCCCCCCCTTACAAGCACTCCCAAAGCTTTTCTCTTGGTAGTATGCAGCAGTACATTTCCATTTTGCAATTCCTCTTTTGGTTCTTTGTTCCATGACTGATTGTTCTCTGTTTATCTATATTTAATCACATTTGCCATTTAGATATTACTTCGGAGTCCAATTTCAAAAGCTCATTATCATTTGTTGGTCTTTAGCATAATTTACAAACCTGAAAACCTTGATTTCAGTGTCATTATGCACATTGTTAATATAAACAGTAACAAAGCTCATGTCCCAGTGCTGCTTTCTGTGGAGTTTTTCTGACAATCTTAAAGGGTAAAAAAAAACCCACTACTGCTTCTAGCATTAGTCTAATTTAAAGCACTGCACTAATATCTCATGGCTCCATGGCTCTGCCCTTAGATGTTATTTTAATTGGAAACTGAGGAATTATGTTTAAAAGCTTTATGAATATCCTAGTGTAGTGTTCAGTTTCATTACAGCAGCCTTTATACTGACAGTAAAACTCAAAGAATTTTAACAAGCTAGTGAAGCACAACCTCGTTTTCATGAACTCACCTGGGTTTTCCTCTACACATTTCCATCCTACACATTTGCTGGGCTTTAAAATCGGATTAATGATTTTGATAAATACATACTGTTTTCATTTGAAAAAGGTATTACGCCGTACATTTCTACACTTGTACCAAGTGATGTGACATGGGTGGGAATTCTGAACAAAGATGAAGGGTATGTTATGGCCCATACTAGAGGAATTAGTGTGGGTCACTATTTCTTTTCCCTTTTATTAGTCCGATCCTGCCAGTTGAGCAGAATGACTCATGCAAACAAGAGTTTGCAGGGTCAGGACCTGATTTCACTGCTCTCGTCTGTAAGGAAACCCCATTTTCTGAATTTGTCTGGTAATCTGTCAGTGTGTGTGTATGTGTGTGTGCAGATCCCTGCCCTGGTTTGACTAGTATGACTTTTTAATTAACCAGTGCAGCTATTTTTGTTCAGCAGGGCTGGAGGCAAGTAGGCTGAGGCGGGGGTTGAATGTCTTGTTTTTTGGGGGGCTTTTGATTCTGTACGGAAGGGGTCACCCTGGCTATTTTAACTGATTACCTGATGGAAAATGCCCCCCCAGACATGTTATTAAACAAACCCTGTAGGCGGGGCTGATAGCGCTGCCTATTATTAAGGCTGCCCGACCCTTCCCATTATAAGACCCCTTTTCAGTTGCTTCTAACTTTGCCAAACTTTAACCGGTTGGGCTGACATGCCAGGTGTCTGCTTCAACCTGGATTTTGGGGGGAAATTTCAGCCAAAGGAGTTCAACCACGCTGAGAACAAGGCCGGTGGAAAAGGCACTGTTTTGTCCATATTAAAAAATTCTGGCAACATTATCCTCATCCATGCTGTGGAACGGGGACTTGAAATTTGGGTAGGGGTGGCCCTTATGTCAGCCATGCCCCATGAAAATCCACCAAAATTTGGCCAAGTTATAAGCCTTGGTGGGAGGTGGGGGGGGACGGGAGAGAGAAGAATCACAGCTTACTCATGCTCAGTAGAGACTAGCTAGAGCGTAGCTAAAATCTCCAAATATTGTGTCCACATTGAGCGTGCTCAAGCCTCTCACAGCTCCTAGTGTTGACCAGACTGTGTATGTGCCATCCCCACAGAGTGACTAAGCATGTGCCCTCCAGCCCCAAGGCTACAGGGGCTAAGCCTGATTTTCTCTATAATGGCTGCCTCCAGCTCCTCTGGGCCAGACACTGGAGCTGAGAGCAGGGAGCCTGTGTCTCGTGTGCTCTCAATGATTCCCCTGCTGGAACCTAGGCATCATGGAGGAGGAAGCCTTTTGATTCAAATGCGGAGGGGCAAGATCCAGATTGGGAGGGAAGGGAGGCTGGAGGCTGGGTCTGGAACGGAGAGACAGTGAGGGAAACAGGGTGTGTGTGTGGGGGGGGAGATAGATGGATGATTGGGAACAAGGTGGGAACACTGAGTTTGCACAAGGAGCTGGGGGTAGCTGGAGACTGGGACTAGCTGGACAAGAAGCTCTGCACAGGGCAGTGCGAGGCTGATTAGCTGAGTAGCCCAGGGAGGAAGAGAACAGAGAGAGAGGATGAGTTTTATGGAGGGGGAATTGGGACTGGCTGAGCAAGGAGACTGGGGACAAGGAGCCAAGGGTAGGACAAAGATAGTTTGGAGGGAACACATCAAAAGGGGTCAAATTTGGGGGTAAATGGGCTGAAGAGTCTGTGCCCACTAGATCACGCTCCTCTCCAGAGCCTGGAATGGAACCCAAAATTCCTGAGTCTCATCCTTCTTCTGCTGTCAGCAAATATCTGTGAAACCCACTGGTAAAGTGTCCCATCCCCTTGTAAACTGATCCACATAGCAGCTGACCGCCTAGTACTGCTATCGATTACTCCTTCAGCTCAAGTGGCAGAGCTCTGTGCACTGGACCTAAACGGTTCCAGTCCTGCTGATGAACCATATGGGTGTCAATGATGCTACATGATTGACTTTCTATTAATTTGGTTTGGTTTTTATAAATCAAGGAAATTACACATACACAAACGCACAAAGACACATGCACCTACACACCCGCACACACCCACCCACCCACAATATTAAAAGAACAGTAGGGTTGCAATGTGAAGTACTCAAAAGCTAGGAAAATGCCAGAAAGAAAGTGGCTTGTGTAACCTTAATTTGGCCCCGTTGCACACAGACACTATGTCTTTAATTACGTGAACACCAGGGATCCTAGTTTTTCCTATGATAAACCCCCCCAAATTCTCCAATAAAAAAACCATAAAAATCCATCTTTTTCTGTGATTCAAATGAAATGCTGAACTTTAGTTTCCCTAGTCACATCATGTATACGTATCAGTTGAATACAATGTTTTATTGACATATTTACAATTTTTATGCACATTTGAAGTCTATGATCAAGGAGAAATGTGTCCTTGCCAAACTCAGTGACATGGCCATTCTCTTGATGGGAGGATTGAAAGATCCACATAGCAACTGGAGCTGCATCTCCATCCCATCTTTGCCCCACTCCTGGGCAGCTCCTGTGCACTAAGCCTGCAGAGCAAACCTCTGTGCTCAACCCTCCTATATAGCCACTCCAAATACTGCCTCCCTTGTGCAGAGGAAACACAGAGATTCTGCAACCATTGGTTCTCCCACCTATAAAGGGAAGACTGTGCATGCTCCTTAGTTATTGCCAGTTTTTGTTCTAAACAGAAGGCCCAATCCTCCATTCCTTGTACACCCCAAACTCCTGTGGTGATGAATGGGAAGATTGGGCCTAAATACAATGAAGATAAGGCATTGCTATAAATACTTAGCTATTAAGAAAGATACAAGAGATAGCTACAGTAGGAGCTGACGGATAATTAGATGCCCAGAATTTCATTTTGAATGGTTTAAACCTGTGGACCACAACCCACAGAATGGGCAACAAACTGTTCTGTGACCAATCATATCCCACAATTCTTTGTGGCTGCGAAGGACTATGGGATTTGGCCAGTGCTTAATCTGTAATGAAAGAGGTGTGTGGGGGTTTGTGCCTCTGGTGGTAGGGCAGTACGGCCTAGTGGCCAGAGCCCATAGAATCGCCCCTGGTTGCAGGGCAGTACGGCCTAATGGTTGGAGTCTCTCCCACTCCACCGGGTCCTGGCCTACAGCCCTAACTGCAGCGTAGGACCCTGTCACTGGCTCAGCAGTGGGGCCCTACCGAAACACGCTGAGGCTTACCAGGGGCAAGGAACCAGTCTGTCACCCTCTCCCACCCCACCCAGGTTGCTTCCTACCGGCTTGAGAGTTGGGGTCTCCTATGAGTCCCTAGGTTCACTGCAGGCCTCTGGGTCAGTCGCCTCCTCAGGTTCCTCCTGCCACGGAGCTTTGAGTCAGCCTGGAGAGGCTTCAGTCCCCGGAGCCTTCACAGGCAGTGGCGGGTCCTTCGGAGGAGCTTCCTGGTCAGGTCCTTCCCCTACAGCCACCAGCCCAGACTGAGCCAAGCTCCCTCCTTTTATACTCCCAGAGCACTTGGAGCATGCCCAGTCCTTCCTTCCTCCCCCACCCTACCCGGGCTACCTTGGCAGTTATCCCCCTATTTGTGTGATGAATTAATAAAGAATGCATGAATGTGAAGCAACAATGACTTTATTGCCTCTGCAAGTGGTGATCGAAGGGGGGAGGGGAGGGTGGTTAGCTTACAGGGAAGTAGAGTGAACCAAGTGTATGTGTGTAGGGTTCATCAAGGACAAACAAACAGAACTTACACACCATAGCCTGGCCAGTCATGAAACTGGTTTTCAAAGCTTCTTTGATGTGCACCATGCCCTCCTGTACTCTGCTAACCGCCCTGGTGTCTGGCTGTGCATAATCAGTGGCCAGGCGATTTGCCTCAACCTCCCATCCCGCCATAAACATCTCCCCCTTCAGGTATTGTGGAGCGCACAGCAAGCGGTAATAACAATGGGAATATTGGTTCCGCTGAGGTCTATCTGAGTCAGTAAACTGCGCCAGCGTGCTTTTAAACGTCCAAATGCACATTCTACCACTGCACTTGCTCAGCCTATAGTTAAACAGCTCCTGACTACTGTCCAGGCTGCCTGTGTATGGCTTCATGAACCATGGCATTAAGGGGTAGGCTGGGTCCCCAAGGATAACTATAGGCATTTCAACATCCCCAATGGTTATTTTCTGGTCTGGGAAGAAAGTCCCTTGCTGCAGCTTTTGAAACAGACCAAAGTTCCTGAAGATGCAAGCATCATGTACCTTTCCAGGCCATCCCATGTTGATGTTGGTGAAACATCCCTTGTGGTCCACCAGTACTTGCAGCACCATTGAAAAGTATCCCTTTCAGTTTATGTACTCGCTGGCCTGATGCTCCGGTGCCAAGATAGGGATATGGGTTCTGTCTATCGCCCCACCACAGTTAGGGAATCCCATTGAAGCAAATGGGAGGTTGGACTAGATGACCTCCTGAGGTCCCTTCCAACCCTGAGATTCTATGATTCTATGATTCAAAGCCATCCACTATGACCTACACATTTCCCAGAGTCACTACCCTTGATATCAGCAGCTCTTTGATTGTGTTGGCTACTTGGATCACAGCAGCCCCCACAGTAGATTTGCCCACTCCAAATTGATGCCTGCGTGACTGGTAGCTGTCTGACATTGCAAGCTTCCACAGGGCTATTGCCACTCACTTGTGGACTGTGAGGTCTGCTCCCATCCTGGTATTATTGTGCTTCAGGGCAGGGGAAAGCAAGTCACAAAGTTCCATGAAAGTGCCCTTACACATGCGAAAGTTTTGCAGCCACTGGGAATCGTCCCAGACATGCAACACTATGTGGTCCCACCAGTCTGTGCTTGTTCCCGGGCACAGAATTGGCATTCCATGGCATGAACCTGCCCCATTAACACCATGATGTCCACATTGTCGGGGCCCGTACTTTGAGAGAAGTCTGTGTTCATGTCCTCATCACTCTTGTCACCGTGCTGCTGTTGCCTCCTCTTGCTTTTGCAGGTTCTGGTTCTGCATATACTGCAGGATAATGCATGTGGTGTTTACAGTACTCATAATTGTGGTGGTGATCTGAGTGGGCTCCATGCTTGCTGTGCTATGGTGTCTGTGCTGAAAAAAGGCATGAAATTATTGCCTGCTGTAGGGAAGGGTGACTGATGACATGGCTTACAGGGTTGTCACACACAATTGTCCCTGGAGGATTGAACTTACACCCCTGGGTCTAACAGGCAAATGCTCAAACTACTAGAGCTATCCCTCCTCCCTCCCATTCATGGAGGGAGTGGGGAACAAATGAATACAAAACAAATCTGATCTATTGTTTTGATCCACTCCATCTCTCTTATACATCTTAGGCTGGCAGCAGATGGTGCAATTCAACTGCAAGCCATCGTCATGTCCTGGGTGCTCGGCAGAAGATGCTGCATTATGACTGCAAGCCATCGTCATCTCCTGGCAGCTGTCCAGAAGACGGTGCAGTAGGACTGCTAGCCATCGTCATCTCCTTGCTGCTCTCCAGAAGACGGTGCAGTAGGACTGCTAGCCATCGTCATCTCCTGGCTGCTCTCCAGAAGACGGTGCAGTTCAACTGCGGGCCATCGTCGTCTCCCATTTATGTCCAGGCGCCCCGGCCGACCTCACCAAGGCAGGTCAGGAGCACACATATCTGCCTAGGCACCCCCAACCGACCTCACTGAGGTCAGCTAAAAGAGCACCCAGGAGTATGATGACAATGGCTACCAGTTGTAATGCATCGTCTGTTGCCAAAAGGCAATGAGCTGCTGCTGTGCAGCAATGCAGTCCCACATCTGCCAGCACCCAGGAGACATACGGTGATGGTGAGCTGAGTGGGCTCCATGCTGTGAAGGTATGTCGTCTGCATGGGTAACCCAGGAAAAAAGGCGAGAAACGATTTATTGTCGTTGCTTTCACAGAGGGAGGGAGAGGGGGGCCTGACGACATGTACCCAGAACCACCCATGACAATGTTTTTGCCCCATCAGGCATTGGAAGCTCAACCCAGAATTCCAGTGGGTAGCAGAGACTGCGGGAACTGTGGGATAGCTGCCACAGTGCAATGCTCCGAAAGTCGACGCTAGACTTGGTGCTGTGGACGCACTCCGCCGAGTTAATGGTCTTAATGGTCTTAAGTGGGGACACAAACAATCGACTGTATCAAATCGATTTCTAAAAAACCGACTCCTACAATTCGACCTAATTTCGTAGTGCAGACGTACCCTTAGTGCCCAAGGCTAACTACTGCAGAGGAGAAGCTGGAAGTAACAGAACCGAAACTGACAACGTGGAGAAATATTACAATTTACTTCTCTGTAAAGTGGAAACTACAGCAGTTTTTTTGTGAAACCCTGATGGAGTGCAGTGGTTTCCTTGACAGGAGAGCAGAAAATCTAGAAAATGTAAGAAAAGAAGCTACCATAGAGTCAGATTTCCCCCTCCCCACCCCGGCTCACGTTGAGTAGCCCCTCACTCTGTGAGGAACACCTCTGAAGAATTAAACCTCACAACACTCTATTTTGCAGGCATAGAGATGCTGCAGGACTTCCCCCAGCCAGGTTCATACAGGAAGTCTGAGACAGAGCTCCTAGCTAGAGCTGGGCAAATTTCTTCAGACAAAATAATGTATTTGTTGAAAAATACGGTTTTGGTTGACCCAAAGCTATATTTGAATTTGATCTGATAGTTTCAGCTGGGGAAAAGTTATTCAGGGCCAGCAAACTCTGTGTATGAGCCCATCTATAACCTTTAGCCCAGCAGCTAGGGCACTGGCCTGAAATCCCCATTCTAGAGCAGCAAACGAATTCATATCATTCCCCTACCAGCTGAGCATCCTAACCACCAGGCTATAGGCTGTTTTGCTCTCACTTGCTCCCGTTGAAGCCGTAAATACTTAAATATTCATTGGGTCAAAGAGAGAGAATGGCTCTGGCAATTAAGACATTCCCCTAGGAGGTAGGTTTCAGAGTAGCAGCCGTGTTAGTCTGTATCCACTCCTGTTCTTTTTCCCTAGGCACTATGGATTCAAATCCCTCCTCTGGATCAGGCTGAGAGAAGATCTGAATCCCCACTGACTTCCTCTGGGGTGAGTGCCTTAATGCTCAGGCTATCCAGTCATTCTCACTCACCCTTTCTTTGGCTCAGTGAATATATACAAAGGGGAACAGCTCCAACAACAGGAGCAAGTGAGAGCAACTCACCCAGGAGCAGTCTGCAGGCTGGTGGCTAGAGAATGCTCGCCTAGCAGCAGGGCAATCTGACTTCACGTCCTTGCTCCAGAGTGGGGATTCAAAGCTGGGTCTGCTGCATCCCAGGGAAAGTGCCCTAACCACTGGGCTAAAGGTTACGAAGGCAGGTGTGCACCCACACAGACGTTGCTGGCCTGAAGCGGCCTTCTCTGATTTGCTCACAAGTTCTAAACATTTTCAGAACTGAACGGACTATTTTCTCGTTTGCTAACCGAAACGAAGGGTCAATTATTTGTCCAGCTCTGTGCCTAGCAACTTGTCCTATTCACTTAAGAAAGCGGGAGGGCTCTGCTTGAGTGAGAGTGGCAGAGTCATTCAGCCCCTATGATATTAGCTGGACTATTAGAGCTGGAAGGGACCTTGACCACTTAGTCTATCCCCCAGGCACTGGGGCAGGCTAATTCCATACTCTGCATTTGTCCAGTCTAGTTTTACAGGAAATGTTCTCATCTAGGGGTTCCCATAACTCCTCTTGGAAAGCTATCCCAGACAGGACTATGAATGAGGTTTGAGAGGAACACTAATAAGTACTACATTGGAAACTATTTCTATTGGGTTGAGTATTAATTCAGAATTAACCTTTCGAACGGTGATGGCATTGTATATTCCTGACAAACAATGGGGACTATCAAGTACAATTTTTAAAATGGGATAATGGAGCCCATAAATAAATAGATATTCTAAGGAAATAATCATAAACCTGTCTTTAGCAGCACATCATGTGAACTTTGCTTCAACTGCAGTAGACAACAGGATTATGGATGCAGCTAGAAATAGAAAGGGAATTTACTTCCATGTAAATAGATCTATCTTTTTCCAGACCTTACACCAAACAACTCAAAACCGACGGAAACTATTTTCTTTCTAAGGAAATATCTAAAGTGTAGGAGCAGAGGTATCAATTGTCTACCCTGTAAAGTGAAGGATGATTGATCATACAAAGGGGCTGAAATACATTTCTATGGGCTACATTCTGCCATTGATTTTTATAGGTGGGCAGAAAGAATAGTTTTGTGGCTAAGGCATAGGACTGAAAGCTAGGAGGTCTGGCAGAACTAGCTTCTATTCTCAGATCTGTTTCAAGCTTCCTGTATGATCTTGGCAAGTGAGATGATTTCTCTGTGTCTCAGTTCCCTTGTGAAATATTGCAAATATTGTATTCATTGATATTTGTGGGAAAAAAGCTCTTCTGATGGTAGGTGATATAGAATTGCCATCCTACTGTTCTGAGAGGAAGTTTGTGTATACAGCAATTATACAATACAGTCCTGGGACTTTGATCATTTCCTTTCTAAGAATACCCGAAGCCACTTGGGTGGAGATATTACTTTTAAATGGAGTCTAAATTCGGCTCCTAATGTCCGTTTTAAGCACCTAAAGCTTTCTGCCTTTGTTTTCCCATCTGTAAAATGGGGATAATATTTTCTTGCCTAGCAAGGATTCAGGAGAGTTAAACATTTGTAAGTCACTTAGAAGATGGAAACAATATCGGCTTGATTTTCAGAGGCATTTAGAACCTGCAGCTCCAATGGCTTCCGGTGGAGTTTTACGTGCTCAGCACTTCTGGAAATCTTGCCATATGTGGTTAGTGTTTATTTGGCTGGATGTATCAGTACTGCTTTCCCAACCCCAGCTTTGAAGTGTTTTGTTTCCTATGCTAGATAAGTATAGCAGTTAACTTGGGTTATGTTATGCTTGATCCTCCATTTATAACTGGACACTTTACCCAGACAAGGCACACATGAGGAATGATTTCAGTTTGGAGGTTGATTTAATAAACGTTCACTTGTAAGTTTTGTTCCTCTGTTTTAACTTAACTGCCCATTAATTTTGGCCCAGATCCTGAAAGATGCTGAGCTCCCCTTGCAAGGCAGAAAGTACCAGCAGTTCCTGCTGAAGGGAAGGAGAGTGATGAGCACTCAGTACCTCTCAGAATCAGGCCATAATTAACATTCCCAAACCTTACAGGATATATTTTTGGAATGATTAATGTTCTTGATAGTTTATAGTGATTTTTGCATGACTGTTCCACCCCATTCGTTTCTCTTATTTTCAGAGATTAGATCTGATTGTATTTAACACATATTGTATATTCCCCCCCCTCCTTTTTTGGGATACCTATTACTTTTTCACCATAGGTTTTTTTGTAGAAAACTGTTTCCACCTCCACCTTTTCCCATCTTTATTATGGTTCTGCTGCTGTACAGTTTATTTCTCTCTATACCATTAAGGATATTTCCTCTCCCAAGATCCAACCATTAAAGGGTATATCTTTCCAGCTTCTCTTTGCTCCTGCTGTTGGTTCATTTTCTGAGCACTGATTTCATTAGCCATAGCTTTCCAAGGGAAGTTATGGGAACCCCTAGAATAAGAACATTTCCTATAAAACTAGACTGGACAAATGCACAGTATGAAATAAGCATTTACATGGCTTGGTGGATGGACTAAGTGATGTAAGTCCCTTTAATTTCTAATAGCCTGCCAAACATCATGAGTCTGAGCGATTCTGACACCCTAACTTGGGCAGAGTCATTCCACTTTCTTCAATGCACAGGAAAGGGAGCAAGGAGTAGAGGTGGACAAATAATTGACCAATGGTCAATATAATGGACCAATACCAATGTCAGGATTTGTTTTGTTCCTATAATATTTTTAAAAACTCCTTTTAATTGTTAACTCTGCTGTCCAGAGAGTTCTCCTTGTGTCCTTTTGCTTCCCTTATCAATTTTCTATAATTCCTTACTTCTGATTTATAGTCATTACTATCAACTTCCCCTTTCTTACAATTTTTGTTATATTATATTTTATACCTGCCTTCACTTCCCCTCTAAACCAGATAGTTTTTTAATCGGTATGGCCTTCTTCATCTATTGTGTGGTTGTGGCATCTAGGCCTGGTGATCAGGCATTCAGTATTGGCCAGGAGATCAGGCTAGACAGTGGGTGTTTTCAACCTAGGGGTTGGAACCATTCCCTCTTACTTTATAGCTAGATGGGATGTTGGCGTGAGGGAGGGCTCCCAAACTTTTTTCTGTTGAAATATGGGGTCAGACTGTGATGATGTTGAGAACCACTGGACTGCATGATTAGAGTGGTTGCACTTAGCCTTTAAAATAAATCTGTGACTCTATCAGACTATGCATTTAAGCAAAGCTTACAGATTTAGTGCATGGTCCACCATAGATCCTGATCAGTAGTCAAGGTGATGGGGTCAAGCAGAGGTTATGGCAATGCAAAATGGTTGCAACTCAGAAGCGAGCAAAACTGGTTAGTGAAACGGCATGGGCAGAGTTTGCAAGGGTTGTGCAAATTATCCTCTCCTCAGTCTTCATGGTGGAATCCATGGTATATTTTAAAGCTACTCCTAGTTAATAGAAACTCCCTGCCCTCCTTGGGGTAGATCTCCAATCAAGTATAAGAGGCAAGGCTGGTGCTGGGAGGTAAAAACTGCACCCAGGCCACATACCTGTGACTGCTATAAAAGCTATTTTAGCTTTCTTGGAGACAGTGAACTGTATTTCAGCCAGTGTGAGGAGAAACCCAGATAAGCCTTGAATCTATTATTTGTAGTATTTTATGTGTGTTTGGCTTCAGTCTTAATACTGTTCTTGGAAAGATTCAGGAACAGCAATGGGGAAGTGGAGCTGAGATATCATACAGCTAAGCAGGGCTCAGCTAGATCCAAAAGACAAGCACATTATATCAAGAAGCTGATCCTACACTCCTTACTGAGTCATTTCGATGCAAGCGTTGCCTGAGCGTGGAGCACAGAATCCAGGCTTATGGTGATATTGTGACCTTGAAACTTACATGACACTGTAACTGAATATTAATATGAAACAGAGAAAAAACCCAGCTAATATGACCTTCAGTAAAGGCAGAACCTAAATATCCCATCAAACCAGTATGCCCTGAGGGGGAAATCCTACATACAAGTAGTTCTGTTACCTTCAATGGGATTACTCGCATAAGTCAGGCGAGCAGGACTTCAGTGCATGACAATTTACAGTAGTACACTGCATAATACTGATAATTCCAATTACCCTAATGCTCAGGCACTTACCCTTAATTAATTAAATACTGTAATCAGAGTGCTTCTCTAGTTAGATTTGGTACTGATCAGTCAATAAAATGCCTGCTGCTTCTGAATATTAAGAGCCCAAAATGATCAATATAAAACAATGGCCACCGTAAATACCAGCTGGACACAATTCACTGACTTGAGGGGAGAACGTATAACATGTATGTTAAAAGGAGTAGGTACAGCATTGACACATTCTTTAGTTCAAGTTGTAGAGACTTATGCTTTTGGCTCTGGAGGTGCCAGTCCAGTCTTCGGTGTGTCAGCCAAGATAGCAGTGGTCATAATTCTACTCTCATAGAAGCCACTGGGAAAACGGCCACTGAGTTGAAGGGGAGCAGAGACAGGCCCGTGCTGAGTGCTTTTGAATAGCCCAGCCAGGATACTTGCAATGAACACCTTCTGGTCAAGCTACTGACCGAGAACTACTTACAGAAGTGAGGATTCCACCAGAGAGCGTAAATCACTATCTGTTCACAGAGAGTTTATGATCATGGTAGGAGGTAAAGATTTATCAAGGTATTTGACCAGCTTTTGTTAGCTGTAATAAAAAGTTGCAATAAATATTCTCTGAAATCAATCCACACAAAAAATTCCTACAAGCTATCTATGGACCAACTGATAGTTGGCTACCAGAATCTCTAGTTTAATTAATGTTGTGTTGAATTGGACCTGCCACCTGCTTTCCTCTGAGGATGTTTACTCCCTTCAAATAAGTCTCTCTGTTCTAACCTTCCATAAAAATGAAGTGCTCACTACTCCTGTTCACATTCAACGTGGTGAAAAATGACTTTCATGAATACATGAAAGAAAATCTTCCTGATATCGTGTGTCATTTCTCATTTAATTTGCAGGTAGATCTGTAGAAGGGCAGCTTCCTTCTCATGGATACAATTTGCACCTCCAAGATTCATACCAGAGCACTTGAATAGTGGCACCCGCCATAAGGAAAAAAATGTACCAGTCAGCTCAATATGCATCAGCTGGCCTCCTAAGCAATACCAGTCATTGTGTGTACATCACCCTGGTGCTCTACTCACTATGGCCTGTCTTGCTGCCATGGAGGTCTATGGAAGCTTTGCCATTGGATTCAAGGAGGGCAGGAGCAGGCTCTTCCTAGAAACTGGGGTTAAATTTGAAATAGTGCCCCTGAGCAGAGAATGATCTGGGACCTCAGTGTCCTCAGGAAGAAATGAAAGACTCACTTCCTGTGTCTTCTCACCTCACCAGCAGGGACTAAGAAAAAGTTAGAAGGGAGAAGCTCTCACATACACTCATCCATAAGACACAGGGAAGGGAATCCCTGCTGGATAGGTCTCTTGTAGTATCATGCAAGCTGTCCTTTCCTAAGCTCATCATTGGCTGCAACCATGTATCCAAGGGAGAGGGTATGACCAGTTTCTGAGTGGGCAGCATGCCATGTGAACAGATGGTTGTGGGAGCAGTCAAGAGACTATGCAGATGATTCAGATGTGAATGTCGAGGGCACAAGTTACACAAGAACATTTAAAGGTCTGTCCACCCTGAACTCACCCATTTGTGTTAAAGGAGAAGAGAGCTACTCTATAGAAGAAACATTATTGATAGTCATGTTATGATGTATTACGGTAGCACCTAGAGGCCCCAATTAAGGACCAAGGCCCCACTGTGCCAGATTCTGTACAACACAAGGAAAAGACAATCCTTGTTCCAAAGAGCAGGTTATAAAGGAATAACTTTTACTGCTGTATGGGGCTTTGTATTTTGCTTAAAAAAATCATTTAAAATAAAATCATGAGATTTGATTCCCCACTGGAAGCCACCGTGGAGTTATTTAACTGCTGATAGTGTGCTTGGCACTGTACAAGATACAGAGCCATTCCCTGAAGAGTTTACAATGAACCCCAGAAGATCCATTAGGGCCCGGTCTATACATAAAACTTAGGTCGACCCCTAGCTACATCACTCAGTGCTGTAAAAAAAAATGTTGTGCCCTATGCAATGTAATTTGGTTGATCTGATCCTCACTGTAGAATTCTTCCATCAACCTAGCTACCACCTCTCGGAGAGGTGGATTACCTACATTGACAGAAAAAACCCCTTCCATCAAGGTAGGAAGCATCTACCCAACAGCGCTACAGCGGCACAGCTGCAATGCTGTAGCTGCGCCACTGTAGTGTAGACATACACGCAGAAGTCAGAGGACTGAATGACTTGGATCCCACTCTTTCCGATTAATATTGCTGTTAATTCACTTCTCAGATAGACAAGAAGCAGCGAGTCTTTGGGAAGTAATGAACTAAAGCAATTTCCACTGCTCAGCTGTGTTTCATGGCTACTGGATCAGCAGGGTGCAGAAACTTACTACAAAAGATACTTAATCCATAGACATTATTGGAATCCCCATAGTACTGACAGGAGAAATGACTCCTCCGTGTTTAATGATTCTTGCACTGACATCACTTCAGCTTTTGGCCTTGTCTTCTCAACAATGAATTAAGAAGATCTCACAATTTCTTTACATTTATTTTGAGCAAACAGAGCTATTTCCCATTTAACACAGGTTCTTCTGTTATTCTAATGCCACCTTGGAACTAATCATGCCTGATTGCTCCAAGAAAAACAAAAGCATTTATTACTTTTCCTAAATCTGCTGGTTCCTTAGCTTTATTTTTTTCCCAAAGTGCTTATTTCAGAACTGTATTTACAAGGAGCAAATATATGTACCTATTTTTGGTTTAATTTGAAGGGACACAGGTAACAACTGATGGAATTAATGTTTCAAAACAGTTTCCATAATAAAAAACCTGATTCACAAATAAAAGCAGGGGATTCTTTTTGTTATTAGTGTTTGGATCATATTATGAATAATGTGGAACTCATGTGGAACTCATGGCAACAGTTTAGTAGGATTAAAAAAGGATTAGACATTACATTGATGATACATTTATAAGCAATAGGAACTTTCATGCAAGGATGTGATGTGTATTCCCCACGCTGGCTCTGACAGGGTAAATTAGGCCAGGCAGGCCTAATTAACCAATTAAGCAGCACAGAGGGGAGAAATGTAGGCTACAAAGAGGCCACTAATTAGAAGCAGGCTTGGCTGGGTAGGAACAGGAAAGCCCAGAAGCTGCAAGTGGAAAAGGGGGCCTGCAGGGAAGGAGTCTGCAGCCTCTCTCTGAGAGGTGGGAGAGTGGGCTAGCAAAAGAGGGAGGGGAACCAGTGATGTAGGAAGAAGCAAGAGCTAGGACAGTACAGGCCTTGGCTGCATGTAATAGGGTCCCTGGGCTGGAACCCAGTGTAGAGGGCAGGCCTGGATTCCCCTACCAACGGCTGGGTTGTGGCACAGGGTGTTGGAGACGTCAGCTGAATAGCTGGTCTGGAGGGACTGTGATTTCCCTGGAGGGGAGGACCTTAGTGACCTGGCAGGAGGGCCAAGCCACGAACCAGAAGCTGCTGCTCTGAGAGTGAGAGAGGCTGCAGACTGAGAGCAGAAGATGGGTAGAGAGCCCACTGAAGAGAGCGCAGCACTGGGCAGAGCTAATCCCCAGGATGGCCAGGAGGAGGCTCCATGAGCGGTGCGGGAACCCCATCACAGAAGGCAAATACCAACCCATACATGCCTGGGGATAGGGATACACTTTCTCTACACAGAAGCTGGTACGTATTTATCCACAGAGTGAAAGGATAATCTAGAAGTTCAGGTGCTAGCCAAGGATTTGGGACACCTGATTCCCTGCTCTGTTACAGACTTGCCATGTGACCTTGACCAACTCAATTAGGGCAGGATTTTTCAAACACAGATAGGTGCCTAATATCTTCAAAAATCTGGCAGCTTGTCTCTCTGTGCCTCCATTCCCCTTACATAAAGTGGGGATCATGGCATTTCCTTACCTCACAGGGTGTTGTGAGGTACTCAGCCACTCGAGTAACTGTTGGAAGAAGAACAGGGTGAGCCAGAGGCGGATTTGAGTAGACAGGCTTCTTTATTGCAGGACTTGTTCTCTTTGACCCCGTTGTTGAGTAAGCACTGGATTAGTCACGGCACACTCCTTTTATTTAAGTTGGTATGTAAATTCCTGTATTTACTACAATGCCCCCAAAACCCTTATGGAGTAATATGAACGCCCATACAATGAATATTAATAACCCTACACTGAATATAATTATTCCTGCCCCCGATTACTGTTTACAGCATTGCATATTCTACAGATAATTTTTACTTTGAAGATACATTTCTTTGCTATAATTGCAGTCATGAACTCCCTGGATCAGCAGTTTGCTGGGAAGGGAGGAAGGCGCCATGACCCCAAACTCACCTGTGTAGCTGGGAAAGGAAGAGAGGGGGAGATAACACTACTTTATCCAAAAGGTATTTAGATCCCCTCGTTCCTTAAGCAGCTGCAACCTTATCAAACCCTTAACAAGGAGAAGGGAAGGGAGAGGGGTAGCCCTAAATCTATCAAGCGCAGAGAGGTGCTTGCCGGTGCCTCTACTCCAGGGGTAGGCAACCTATGGCACATGTGCCGAAGGCGGCACGCGAGCTAATTTTCAGTGGCACTCACACTGCCCGGGTCCTAGCCACCAGTCTGGGGGACTTTTTGCATTTTTATTTTATTTTTAATGAGGCTTCTTAAACATTTTAAAAATCCTATTTACTTTACATACAACAATAGTTTAGTTATATATTATAGATGTAGAAAAAGAAACCTTCTAAAAACGTTAAAATGTATTACTGGCACGTGAAACCTTAAATTATGGTGAGTAAATGAAGACTCGGCACAGCACTTCTGAAAGGTTGCTGACCCCTGCTCTACTCCTTAATACCATCTCTGTTTACCAGCGGTCTCCTAGTTTTTTGCTTAACCCTTACATAGCTCAACAGTAACAGATAGGTATGGGCATTTTCCTTTGAAGCTAAGGTAGGTGATGAAATATTGAACTAGGTGGACCAGTGGGGTCTGATATAGTATGGAACAAATTCTTATGTTCCTTTGCTTGGCTGAAATACAATAAGAAGCCAGCAATGCTGGAAAAACAGTGGCAACAGGCCAGGTTCCATTCTCTCTCCAACACTACGCCCACTGCATGTTTGTGAACAGCTAAGGGGTAAAATCACTGCAGTGTCAGTGTTCTTTCACTTTCAATTTGCGTTTGGATTTGTTTTAGCAAGAGGTTTGCATGCTGGGTGCTTCAGCTGCCAAAAGCCATAATATGAATATTCCCTAATGGGCAATGGGGAAAATCAAACTGCCAGACTCCAGCATCTGGCTCACTTGCTCATCAGCACCGACAACGCGCTCCCCCCTGCCGCCCCTTTGAGAGCGTTCTCTGCAGTGGAGCCTCGCATAGGGAGTGGAGTCACTGTGCAGAGCTCTTCTTTGCTATGTGAGTGTTGCAGCTCCTAGTTTTTGGAAGCAGTAATACCTATCCTGAATGAGTGAAGGGTCAGAGTGATCAGATCATTGGGTCTGAAGCCACAAACAATGCCCTTCAAGTTGTCTTTGCTCAAGTCAGCACCACTGGAGCTATGTGACCCAGCAAACCATTTCAGTGGAGAAGAATGTCAAATTAAGGCCTAGCATGGCCCAGAGCAGACAAAATTGCAGGTCCCATCACTAATGTGGGTTCTCCAAACCCACCACAAATTCTGAATGGATGCTCTCAATGTAAACTTCAGGAGCCCTTTTAGAAACACAAGGCACCAAACCCCTTGGATATTTGGTGTCTTAATTTATTGTTTAAATAGGAAACCTATGCAAGAGGCTTCAGCAGAGACTGCTGCAGCTAAATAGGAGACCCTTCAAATATATGGCTAGCGATGTAGCATGAGACAGAACAGTTAGCATAACTGTGATCAACATAATGCTGAACATTGGTGCTTTAATGGCAGCTCTGCATTCTGAGCACTGGTGAGGGGTGGAGGGAAGACAGGCCACATACTTAAATGTATACCCCTGGATTTGAAAACTCTGGCTTGCATGTTTTGCCTCAGGCTACAAAACACGTTATATCCAAGAACCAAGAAGTTCTTTGTTTCCTTGGTGATGGTCAAGCCACTAGACCATGCCAAGTTTCTTCTCTGCCTGCCACTACCTAGGCAGTGGGTGATTTGCAGTTGCTGTAACTGACACTGCAGTGGTGTCTGAAAAAACAACTGCGTTTTTCGGAAGAGCAATGTCTTCAGAACTTGGAGCTGAGCAACATAATTGTCTTTTAATGGCACAGTCTTTTATGAACACATTGGCATCTCCTCTAGGCTGCAGCAACTTCAAAGAGCTAGCCCACCGATGAGTCAGCTAACCTGTGGCTATAATAGACAGATCCTTTGAAGATGCTACAGCATCAAGCTACCGATATCGCTAAAGCCCTAGTGTACTTATACTCCTCTGAGACAAGACACCACCACACAACAAAAGGGAATAGAGTTAAAGATTTTCCTCCAGTTCTTTTTTTCCTTGCCTTTTTATTGGCAACTAAGTATGCAGACTAATGAACCTGTTGAGTTTGTGATTTACATACAGGGCTAGAAGCTAGTATTGACCAATCAAATGGGTCCCCCAAATCCTGCCCATGTTGTAAGAGTTAATAATACCCTCACTGCAAGTACAAAATCATTTTTTTTTAAATTTACAGCAGCACTAAAATGATCAGGATTTCATAATGATCAGTTAACAGTATTTCACACTAGAGATTTGTTATAATAGAGAGCAGTAAAGTGGCAGGCATGAAGTAACTGTTATGCTTGGGCTCCGTTAAGAATGCTGAGAGCTTATTGAATCTGTGACTGACGGAGACGTTTAGTTCACACGGGCTATATATTTAACAAAATACAACAAATTTTCTGCAAAATTTGTTTTACCCACGTGCGCTAGGCTCCATCTTAACATTCTGGGTTGTTGACTTGTGTCTAGAAAGTGAAATGTTATCCACGCCTTATCATTTTGATCTTACCATATATAGGCCAAGTTTTGGGATTTGTACCCCCACTCAAGTTTATTGAAGTTTGCTGAGGGTGTATGTCAGCACAGACAATATTTGCACAATATTTTATCTTGTGGGCAGAGCTAAGCCTGTAAAAGAACATTGACTTAAGGTTATTTCTACTGCTTCAGAAGTTTATTTTCAGTGCCAAGATTTTTAAAAAAACTGCTTTATTTCTTTAGCAGGTTTATTGAAATGAACTCTGGTAGATGTAGCAAAATAAAATGGAGATGATAGATGTATACAGGTATATATACTGCCTACCTCAGTGTGGTATCTGAGCACTTTAAAGGTAAATTCTCTCTAAAGTACATGTTTGAGCATGTGGGGTGTGATGTGTACCGAGTGTTTATTAAAGTATAGAAGAGGAGAAAGTTAATGATGTGATGAATGCTGCAGAATCTTCTAATAGAAAAACTGGGCAAAACTGACCCAACACTTCTGTAGAAGCTTATGTTTTTGTTGATTGAAGTGTATTTAAAATAAATGCCTCCAGAACTTGTTGGGAGAATCTTTTAGACCATTGCAGGGGTGATTTCTAGGCCACGTGCTTCTCCCACCATGCTACAGTGTTGATAAATATTCTTAAAGACTTCAGCACTTCACACATGAGATGGGGGATGGGCAGATTTAAAAAAAAATTCAATGTTTCTTTAAGAGCTGAGAGCTTTTGAAGAGCTGGCCACTTTCAAAGATGGTTCAATAGGAGCGGAGGTCTCGGCAGTCTTTTTCCGGATGTGTGCATGCGAACCCCTTCTGCAAACTCCAGCTGTGCTCGGCTACTTCTCTCTGGGATTGGAGCCCTAGTTCTCTGCCCTTTCAGCCTATGGAATCCATCTTTCAACTGAACTGAGTCCCTTCAGAAATGGAAATGGGGTTTTGCCCACAAAAGCTTATCCCCAAATAAATGTGTTAGTCTCTAAGGTGCCACAAGGACTCCCAGATATGGAAATGTAGCCCACAGTGCTAAAGCTCCAGTCCTTATATTTTTGCTGAATATTTCTTTTAAATTCTGAGTTGCATAGATACAATAGTGACCATTAAAACAAAGTCATTTGTCCACACTCTACTGTCTCAGGTACTGCATTTACTTCCTATTCTAAGCATTAGGAAACACAGGAATCTGACACGGTTGGTCAAAACATGAACATATATATTGTTTGTACTGTGGGATCCGTAGAGGATCCCCAGTTATGAACCAGGGCAGGACCCCATTGTGCTAGGGGCTGTACAAGTGTAAAACAAGAGTCCCTGGCCTGCAGAGCTTACAGTCTAACATGTATTCACCTATACAGTTTTCATCAATTGACAGAAGAAAACCAACCAGAGCTTAGAGGGCTGGATATCTGGTAAATAAAGAGCTGGGTGAATCAAGAAAGAGTGAGCTCCTGAATCCATGATTTGTCCTCTTTTAACACAGGACTGCAAATGGCTAGAATTCCCTGAAAGGAAGCAAAAGCACTCATGAACCTCTGGTGAGAAGCATGGAAAGGAAAGAAAGTACACGCAAAGCTCTCTAACCGTACTGCCAGGCTCTGAATGGCGAAAAGTAATAAGCTTGCGAACACATGACTGATGACAGCTCACCCGTGAAGGGGGAATGTAAAAATTTCTTTTATGAGTTTTAAAACACCTATAACTCTATTAAGCTCCCTTTTCCACCGGTAAAAGAAGTTTAATCACCCTTCAAGGGCAAGGAAATATGTTTATTCTAATGCAATTCATTTTTGTTTCTATTAAATGGACTCTGCTTTTGGGGGGGAGGGGGGAGAGGCTATGCTTGCTCATCTAACTGCCTTTAGCTGGGCAGTGAAACAGCATCACCAAAACACAGGCAGACTATTGAGCACGGATTTCTCATTTCCATTATGCAGTTTTTAGATCCTAGGGAGTATTTCCAGAGGCACAGAGTGGAGGGAGGTGTCCAACTCCCGATGAGTTGGTGTGAGAATTGGGAGCCTAACTGCCCTTTGTGCCTTGATAATTTCCCCAATTCTCTCCAAGGAATATGGCCAAGATTTTTAAAAATGGCTAGTGATTTTGGGTGCCCAACTCCAGACACCCTACAGGGATCTGATACTCAGAAATCGAACTCTCAAAATCAAGTCCCCTTGTGGTTCCTCATGTTGGGCACCCAAAATCACTAGTTACTTTTGACAATTCTGGTGCATGCCTTCATGTACACATAATGTGCAATAAAGCAGTGGTTCTCAACCAGGGATCTGGGGCCGTCTGTGGGGCCTTGAGAAGGTTTCATAGGGTCCATCAAGCAGGGCCAGTGTTAGACTTGCTGGTGCCTAGGACAGAAAGCCAAAGCCCCACCTTATGTGGCTGAAGCCTGGGGCCCTGAGCCCCACCACCTGGGGCTGAAGGTGAAGCCTGAACAACTTAGTTTCACAGGGCCCCCTGTGACGTGCGGCCCCACGCAATTGCCCTGTGTGACCGGGATTCCCAGGGAGCCACACTGGAGTTACTCGATTAGGGTGAACTGCAAAGAATGCTCATATCATAGACACACAGCAGCCATAGTCACTGCCCTCCTGCTTCAGATGGCTTCACAGTATTTTGCCAAAGATTTTACATGCTTCTCTGCTGTCAGAAGTTAGACGCCTTCAATCAGCTTGGGTGAAGTTGTTACGATTGTCTAAGCTAGCAGCATGAAGACTATTTGTGTTGTAGTAGCACTTCGGAGCCCCAGTCATGGCCGAGGACCCCACCGTGCTAGGCACTGTACAAAAACAGAACAAAAAGTGGTCTGCCCAAAGAGCTTACAATCTAGTTAAGATCTACTCTTAGATTTCCAGACTAGTTTCTCAGAACCTATATGACTTAACAATTTCTACATCGAATGTAGTGCATTGCCGAATGGCTTTGAGGAAGCTGATTTACAGAAGAGATTTGAAGGGGGGATGGCACAAATGAGGTTGGAGTCTGTTCTCTCTACCTGGAACAAACAGAAGGCGCGAAGGGGAAAGATGAAGCAAAGAGACTATCCAGAAGAGATCTACATAGAATGTCAAAGGCCAAGATGAGGCTGCTGTATTCTTCTAACGCCCCTGCCTCTTGGTTGCTTGGCTTCTATTCTAGCTTTGTACCACCAGTTGCATTAGCCATACAAACTTATGTTTGATCATTTTCACCTTTTTCCTAGTGGTGACTGAAACATTCAGCTTGTTTTTCCTTTTGCATTTTGGGAAGGATAAAGCGAGATTAAATGTTATTTCGAGTGAATGAATATGCTCATTGTTTGCTGACCCGTTGATTTTTAATCAAGTCAGACTGTCATAGCAAGACTGATTTTTAAGTCCAAGATTTCAAGTTTAGTGCAAGTTTAGCCTTGTTTTGACAGCTGCAGAAATCCTGGAGAGACAGGAAAGTTCTGATTTGATAGCAGTAAGAACCAGCTGTGGTTGTAACATTGTGATTGAGTTACTCGCTATACAGGAATTACAGCGGAGCCAAGGGGAATTGCTGGATGAAATGAGTAGAGATCAGAGAATGCTACTGTTTAATCAATTCTTGTAAGCAGCCATTTCTAGATGGTCAATTTAGTCTCAAATTCTCATCAGTCAACATAGGTTCAGATATTTTCTAGACTCCTTTATGAATTTTTACAACAAAATACTTTTTTAATGCTTTGAAATGGGCATAGGAGTGTCACCACTCAGATTCCTGCTACGTCTAGCATGACTTTGATTTTACAAGCATGCATTTGAGCCTGGACTTGGATCCATGTGGAGGAGCCCTGCACCCATAAGGAGCCCCACTAAAGCCAGATTGGGGGTGGGGTGTGTGTGTGTGTGTGTGTGTGTGTGTGTGACACTATTGCAGGATCAAGGCCACTAGAAGGAATAGCGTATTCTATACCATTGTATCTAGCCAAGATTTCTACATATTTTTACAGTGGTAGCTGTGTTAGTTTGTATCAGCAAAAACAATGAGGAGTCCTTGTGGCACCTTAGAGACTAATAAATTTATTTGGGCATAAGCTTTTGTGGGCTAGAACCCACTTCATTAGATGCATGAAGTGAAAAATACAGGAGCAGGTATAAAGACATGAAAGGATGGAGGTTGCTTTACCAAGTGTGAGGTCAGTCTAATGAGATAAATCAATTAACAGCAGGATACCAAGGGAGGAAAAATAACTTTTGAAGTGGTAAGAGAGTGGCCCATTACAGACAGTTAACAAGAAGGTGTGAGTAACAGTAGGGAGAAATTAGTATTGGGGAAATTAAGTTTAGGTTTTGTAATGACCCAACCACTCTCAGTCTTTATTCAGGCCTAATCTGATGGTATCCACTCTGCAAATTAATTCCAGTTCTGCAGCTTCACGTTAGAGTCTGTTTTTGAAGTTTTTTTGTTGAAGAATTGCCACTTTTAGGTCTGTTATTGAGTGACCAGAGAGGTTGAAGTGTTCTCCTACTGGTTTTTTAATGTCACGATTCCTGATGTCAGATTTGTGTCCATTTATTCTTTTGCATAGAGACTGTCTGGTTTGGCCAATGTGCATGGCAGAGGGGCATTGCTGGCACATGATGGCATATATCACATTGGTAGATGTGCAGGTGAACGAGCCCTGGATGGTGTGGCTGATGTTTTAGGTCCTATGACGGCATCCTTTGAATAGATATGTGGACAGAGTTGGCACTGGGATTTGTAGCAGGGTTTGGTTCCTGGGTTGGTGTTTTTGTTGTGTGGTGTGTAGTTGTTGGTGAGTATTTGCTTCAGGTTGGGGGGCTGCCTACATCATACATCTGATGAAGTGGGTTCTAGCCCACAAAAGCTTATGCCCAGATAAATTTGTTAGTCTCTAAGGTGCCACAAGGACTCCTGCATCCGACGAAGTGGGTATTCACCCACAAAAGCTCATGCTCCAATATGTCTGTTAGTCTATAAGGTGCCACAAGACTCTTTGCTGCTTTTAAGTACTCCTTGTTTTTACATTTTTTTTAACACTTCTCAGTTTATAAACTGGTAATTTTCAGCCACCAACAAACAACTAAATTACTGACAGGTACATAGCGCCTTAAAATTAAATCTGGGAGCTGCCCTTTTCTGTATAATAAGAGGTAAAAATGTTTTCCTTTATTTTACAATTGCAGTATAGGTGTTGTGATGCACACATGCTCCAACCTATCATTATTGTTGTAGGGTATTAATAACAACAACATTTAAACAAGATGTTTAAACAAAGTCCTATTAAGTTATATTTCCTTGGTGTTTATTTAGAGAGTTTGCTCTGTACATAGTAAGGTGAAACGTGTTCAGTTAACTGCATTAGGAATAGAAAATGAGGTCTTGAGTTTGCAGGATCTATCTGAACACCATCTCACCCCACTGTTATAGTCTGAAGGGATTTGAATAATGTGCTGGGATCTAACCTCTATAAACAGACTGAATGGAGGACTCAAGGACATCAGTCTTGTCCTTGCTGCTATTCCCTCCAGCCCAGTTGGCCTTCCACTGGCTGAGCAAGGGTTCCTACTTCTGCCCAGTGCAGTCTGTCCTTCCTGGAAGGAGAGAGAAGATTGTAGGTAGACTACAGAGCAGGTGGGAGAGAAAGTCACACGTCTGACACAAGTTGTGTTCTCATTACTTACAAAAGCCCTATGTGTAAGTATATCTTGCTTTCATGCTAAAAAATTTGCTATGCTGAAAAAGCAATTTTGTGGACTAAATAACTCTCTCCCCAAGCCAACAGAGAAGCTATAGGAGGCCTGCAGAACCAGACTGAAAGAAACTGTTTTTATGAACTCCCGTTCCCTAACTGGGCAATTGTCTATCTGAGACAGAGTGAAACTAAAACACCAAAACAAATATATTATTCAAACCTTGATATAAAGAGATTGAGTGTGCAGGCAGAAATGGTGGCTGCATATATTTCACCATCTTGAGCTGGAATGACGATACAGAAAATTCCACTAGCTCAGAGAGCTGGGAGTCGCCAAGTGGGAGATGTGATTGGCTCTTGCACAAGAGTGGAGAACATCAGCAGTCCATCTGTGCAGAGAGTATATGGTCCTTAATCCCTCCAGAGAGCAAATCCACCTGAAAGGGGTAGGGAAAAACTAGGGCCACGCCCCACCTGTACCCCTACCCTTAGCCCACAGAAGAGTGCCGGTGCACCAGAGGCAGCAAGCTACATGATCCCTAGAGATGGCACAGACCTCACACTCCCCATGTGCCTCAAGCAGTTCTTAATACTCTTCCTGGGGTGTGGTGACTCTGCAAAGCCCACTACACATGGCTTTGTGTCAGCTGCACGCCCTAGCCTTTATGTTGGCTGTGGACCAAAAACAGCCCAGACCACACAGTTTTGGTAACATATCATAGGTAAGCTAAACCCTTATGGCAGTCTAGAGAGGACATTAGCAGTTGCTGCTTTTATATTATTCATATAGCATCATATGTGTGCACAGCACTTTACAGGGGAATAGAGACATGCCATTCAGAGACTGACTGTAGCCACAGAAATCCAAATGGAGAGAGAGAAAGGAGGGTATTAGCTTAAAACTCATTAAGATTCTGCCCCTTTTGCAACTGCAAGGGAGACAAAGACCTTTGTCTCTCCCTACTCTTTCTCCCCAGTTTCATTTGGTAGATAACATTTTCCTGCACATCTCTCTAGTACTTTTAGTCTATTTATATTCATAGATTATCAGCATGATTGGTATTAAAGGCTCCCTCAGACCATGAAATTTGAATCAAACTAAATATCCTCATTCTTATGGAAAAGCAGATGTGGCTAAAATGAATTTATCAAAAATTGCTGATAATATATTGCCATTGGTAAACGGCTTAAATAATCATTCATCCAGACCCTGATTTTAACTTGCCTCTTTTACTCATGCATTGCATGGGCAATCTATCAGTCTTTCACCACTGCTGTTGGAAGTAAAATGATATCTTAACCCAGCTTTTAGATAAAAGCTGTTCAAGTAATATGTATAAAGCATATAATCAAAACAAACAATCCCTTCCTGAAAAATGTTCTTCAAACCATTTACATGTAACCAAGTCAGGAGTCCATAAAGATAAAGATTTCTTAGGCTGAGAACATTAGTTACTTACAGAGGTTCAGATGACAGCATTACTTGAGCTAACATCACAGTTTAATTTCTAGTGGGTGTATCCAGTTAGAAAGGAAGCGATGCTGTAGAACAGATCACTGTTTTATCAATGCGAAGACCACCACCAAACTCACATAGATGGTTCCACATTCACTTAGGTCATAATAGTACAAACTACAATGTCATTTCCCTCCCGTCTGTTCTTAAGCAAGCCAGGACCACTAGTATTTCAGTTATCACTGCTTATTTGTTTTGTGGTAGAGCCTACAGGCCCAGGAAGGGACTGGGACCCCAATGTACTAGGTGCTTTCCAATTCATAACATAAAGGTGTCCCTGCCCCAAAGGTCTTACAAACTAGTTATGGGAGCTAACAGATGCCTTCCTCTGTGTTGTATTCACAAGGTAACAGTGAGATGATAATGCTGGTAATAAGCAGTGGTGACAGCAAACCAGCTGCCTAGGTAATGCAGAGACAATCAGACTTCTGAGTCTAACTTGTAGCATTTCCTTAAATGCTACTGTAGAAGCAGTCAAGGTGGGAATGACCGCAATTAAGGGTAGTTGGCGTCTATACTTTGCAGAGCTATATCATTAAGACACAGTCTGTCTACTTGGATTAACAGTAGACATGTGTGAGGGGTTGTGGAGATGCACAGGAAAGTGATGAGTTAATGAAGAAATAAAAAAACAGCTATGAACATCTATTTTATATCTTGCCTTTCTGCACCCAGGTTGGAGGGCCCAGTTCTGGCTTCATACTGGTGAAAGTCAAGAGCAACTCCACCAAAGTCAGACTGAGGAAACATGGCATAAGCAATATCAGAATCAGGGCCTGTGGCTTTAGTTAAAGTGCACACCGGAAGCTGCAGGTGGCACTATTACCAAGAGAAGGAGCATGGCAAGTGCCATATTTCTGTTTGCTATAGAAATATTATACTCAACACTGCCTAAATATTCACCTTGCACATCAGCCTACTGTGCAGAGGAAGGCAGGTCTGCTCAAGTGAACATTTAATTTGCTGTGTACATTGTTTTTCAGAGGGTGCACACATGCACAGAGGGCCAGCTGTCATAGTCACCAACTCAGGTGGATAGCTATAGCACCCGACATGGGGAAACATCAGTACTATAAAAATACAATACAGACGTGAACACCTGCTTCATGGAGAATGGTTTAAGCAAAGATATCCTGCTTGGGAGAAAGAGCAGAAAGTTTGGCAGTGCGTAGGTGGGGCTCTGCACTCAGAATAAGAGATGTTTATTGGACTCCTGCAGAATGTTCTGCGTCCTTTCTGGCTACTTTTGCTTTCTTGTAATAAATGTTAATTCTCCTGGGAAAGGCCTTGCTGACTGCTATTGGATCATCTTTTCCTGCTGAATTATTCCTCCAGGTTGCAGACCGAATCCTGCACGATACTGAGCGCCCTCCACTCTAACGGAGTGCAGTGGGAGCTCAAGGAGTTTGGCACTTTGCAGGAGGTACTCACCATGTTACAGAACCAGGCTCATTATGAGTTTGTGAGAAGGGAGCCCCTCCTCCTCCTTCTACACCCCCCCTCAAAACCAAATCCTGAGCTGCAAACAAACCAAACTAGTGTCAACACTGGTGAAGAAATGGAGCTGGACAGCACATTGGGTAAGATGTAACCAATCCTCAAAAATAATAGTGAACTGATGACAATATTCAGATATGTATTAAAAAGAGAATCCATAATTTTACAAGTGCTGTTTGCTCTTCAGGTAACATTAGAAGGGCTTTGTTAGAAAGTGCTTTGTTAGAAAGCATCTGCCTACTACATCCAGGAGTAAAGAGAAGGTATGTGTACAGTGCAGTAAAAGGCTCCAGCCCGAGGGTGGCTGTTTACACTGCAATTTTTATAGCCCCACAGCCTGAGCCCTGTGCGCCTAAGTCAGCTGACGTGGGCCAGCCGCAGGTGTTTTACTGCAGTGTAGACCTAACCCAGTGGGGCTTGTCACAACTGCATCAGCTGCTATCTGGCTGCCTCAATGCAGTTATACACAATAGAGGCCAGGTCTCAAATAGGTGAGAATATAAATAGACTAAAACTGGTATAACAGTCCAGTACTTCCCTAATGAAAACGTAAGGAGACTCTCAGTGCCACTGTGGTAGAAAGTGGAAGGATGGTGCTGTGGCTAGTACACTACCCTAGGCCTCAGTATTCCTGGGTTTGAGTCCCCATTTTGCTACAGCCTTCTGGTATGACCCTGGGCAGCAAGTCACTTAGGGCCAGATTTTCAAAGGTATTTTGGCACCTAAAGCTGCAGACAGATGCCTTGTGGATTTTGCAGAGTACCCATCTGCAGCTTTCGATGCCTAATTACCCTTGAAAATCTGGCCCTTGGTCTCTGCAAGCCTCAGTTTCTCATCCCTAAAGTGGAGATAACAGCACTTCCTCACTCTCAGGGGGTGTTGTGAGGATAAGTATGTTAAACACTGAGGTGCTCAGACACTATGGTTCTGGGGGCCATCTTAGTACGATAGCGAGATTTGTTGTCTAATAAGTTGATCTCCTGGTGGTAGGCTGCCAGCCTCGTCGTCTAGTGATTACATTAGCATGTCATTCAGTGGACCTGGGTTTGATTCTCACACCAGTCAGAGGGCTGAAGGATGACATGTTCAGGAGCAGGACTAAGAGCAGCCTTTACGGTACATGACTTGCCAGTTGCACCAAAAGGCCCCATGGTGGGAAGTCACAGAGGTAGCCACAGAGTAAAAGCAAAAAGGTTAGAGTCCTGATGAGACACTGAGGGTCATGTTTTCCAAAGCGGCATTCAGTATTGGGTGCCAATTCAACAACACGCAAGTCAAGACACCCAAGGAAGGAAGCACCAAAATGTACATGGAGTTTTGGGAAAAAGTATAGCCATTAATCCGTGTAAAACTGAGCCACTAATATTCATCTGCCTTACAGGGCTGCTACTTCATGTGTGTAAAATACCATGAAGACCAGATTGCAGGAGTGAGACTAGAACTCAAAACAGTTCCATTTCTGCACTCATTCCTCTTGAGGCCACGCTTCCAATGATAGTGAGTGAACGCCACAGCAGTGTTTGCTGCTGCAGCTGCTGGAAGCGGACATCCACTACTAGTGGAGTTATTGATGTTCACATGCTGTAGCACAGAGCTGTGCTCTAGGAGGTCTCCAGTCAATGGCTGCAAGTTTCTTAAGTCTTGCATTAACACTGTGTGCGACCAGAAATAATGCCAGTGTGTTTAATAGCCACACAACTCCCCCAGCCTACTCCCCCTACCTAGCTAAAGGCACTAGTCCACATCATAACCAACAGATTAAGACACATTTAGCATTTCTAGACCAAGCTGGGTTTTGCAGGGTGGGGATATTACAGGCCAGAAGGCCATTAAGGAAATTTCCAAATGGCAAAATGAGCTCCATTTCTGAACCCTTCTCTGCCCCCAGTGCCTTTTATTCTCTGTCTTAAACTTTGCAGAAGAGTTCAAATCTGTCACCGGGTCACTCAGGTGAAATATTTTAGTTTTGGCAAAGTCAGGAGTGAGCATGTATTTATCAAAGTCAGGCTTGCAATGACCAGATAGCTTCCACTCTAACTATATGGAGACTAAAGTGTCTATAATCCCCAGTCAACCAATGTTACGTTAGTTAGCTAATGTGGTAAGCACTGCTATACTATCTGCCTCTGCCCCCCAAGGAAGACACCCGCATTTCAGGACCTGCCTGGATTTTCTAACCAAGAGTTTCTGTATTAGATTCCCAAGCAGACAGATTATATGCCATTATTAGAGGTACTATAGGTACAGAAGTGATTTATAGGCTGATGAGCTTTTACCAGCTGAAAAGAAACAAATCTTTCCAAAAAGAGATAAATATACATTTTGTTGCATTATAACAGTAATGTAGACAGTCGCTTGGTCGTTTTAAAGTTTTAGTGGTAGCATAAATGAGGCTCCGGGCTTTGAAAGTTCTCATCCATCAGAAGCTTTCCTATCAAACCATTTCACCTGTTTTAATAGCAGCCCAGTGCCTTCTGTGATTCATATCACACACCGCTCTCACCAGGAGAGAGAAGGAAAAAAGCTCTTCTGCATCAAAACTGTTCTTACTTGGCTTGCTGTAGTTCACCATCTCATGTCAGATTATGTTGAAATCATTTGCGTGCTTCTACTCTCGGGCCAGTAGGTTTTAACCACCCAACACAAATGATTGAATTGAGACCATTGCTCCTCTGATCCATGTCTTCTCATGTGGGAAAGACCCTTTGATTCTGCTTCCTTTCCTCATACTGAGCAGTGAATCTCTCCCTGAGTAGATCCATTGATTTTAAGGGCAAGAGTAACAATGGCAGAACTGGGTCCTGTATGGGAAGATTATTGCTCATTATTTGTATTGCGGTGGTGCCCAGGTACCCCAGTTGTGGACCAGGACCTCATCGTGCTAGGTACTGGACATACACAGAATAGTTAAGAAGGGGTATATTGTTTTAATGTGCTGACACTTTGCATTAGGGTGTAGACTGAGTTACACTGCCTTTAACTTAGTAATGCACTTTTCTGAACTGGAATGAAGAGGAAAATTGCTGTAGTGACTTATGAACAGTCCAGGCAGTGGTGAGCTCCAGCCGGTTCACACCGGTTCGCAAGAACCGGTTGTTAAATTTAGAAGCCTTTTTAGAACCGGTTGTTCCAGGACAACCGGTTCTAAAAAGCTTTTAAATTTAACAAAGGCTTGGGCAGCTGTCCACCCGACCCCCGGCCACAGCTCACCTCCCACTCTCCCCTGAATGCTCCGCCCTCCTTCTCCTCCCCTTCCCCGCTTCCCGCGAATCAAATGTTCGCGGGAAGCCTGAAAAAAGCAGCAGGCAGGCAAGCCGGGCGCGACGGGGGGAGCGGGACGGCGCGCGCATGGCCCAGTCCGGCTTCCCCTGGCCCCGGCCGAGTGCCCCAGCCCGGTCCCAGTCAATCACCCCCGGCTCGGGCTGGTCCCGCCTGCGCGGCTCCGACCGGCCCAGCTCGGAACCCGCGGCTCCGGCCTCGGTGCCTGCCGAGCGGTGCCTGCCGAGCGGCTCCTGCCTGGCCCGGCCCCGGTGCCGGCCCGGGGAGTCGGGCCCCGCGGCTGCGGCCCCGGTGCCGGCCCGGGGAGTCGGGCCCCGCGGCTGCGGCCCCGGTGCCGGCCCGGGGAGTCGGGCCCCGCGGCTGCGGCCCCGGTGCCGGCCCGGGGAGTCGGGCCCCGCGGCGCCAGTCGAGGTCCCGCCAGAGCGGACCCGGTCCCGGCCCCAGGCAGTGTGGTAAGGGGGCAGGGAGGGGGTGTTCGGTGGGTTGTGGAGGGGTGGATGGGGTCGGGGCGGTCAGAGGGCAGGGAACAGGGGGATTGAATGGGGGCAAGGGTCCCAGGGGGAAGTCAGGAAGGAGCAGGGGTTGGATGTGGTGGTGGGGGCACTCAGGGACAGAGAGAAGGGGTGGTTGGATGGGGCAGGGGTCCTGGGGGGCCATCAAGAATGAGAGGAGGGGTTGGATGGGACTGCAAAGGGCAGTTAGGGGACAGGGAAGGGGGGGGATGGGTCATGGGTCCCGGGGGGGAGGTCAAAAAACATGGGGGGCATGACCCCCTCGTGAGGTGAGGAGGAGGGAACCGGTTGTTAATATTTTGGCAGCTCATCACTGAGTCCAGGGGTTTATATATCTTTTTGAATTAAGCAACCTAATGCAATTAATTCTTAACAATGCAGCTAGATTAGGCCCACACTAGAGGCCCCGCCCAACCAAAATAAACCTAGGACAAATAATCTAAAGGTGAAAGATGGAATTGTGTGATCTATCTGTATGTCATTTGCCAGGCTAAGGTCTCTGAATGCTATATGCATTAAGAGATGGATTTGGGATACACTATCATTGTCGCTTCAGTGCCAGTCTTACTTTTTTTTTTAAAGGGAAAGTGAGGCTTGTTGGGAGCATCAGTTTCTTCATTCTCATTCCCCCTCTAGGTGTCTCCTGTTGCGGTCACCTCTTTCCACAGCATAATTTTAAACTGGATTGAAACCAGCAAACCCTTCACAAAAAGTACAGAACATCCATCAGATGGTCATGTCTTTCAGCCACGACCGATCTGGGCTAGACTGAACTAAGTAGCAAGAGCTCCGTTTACTTCTCTTCCCTGTTAATTCACCATATCTTGTGTTCTTTCTGCCGCTCACCCCCATCCCTTCCTATCCAGACAGGCATCTCCAAAGTCCTGCAATGACTACATTTTTGATGTATAACCTGTTAAAAACCAATAACAATAGTTTAATCTAAAAAATACCACACATTACTGTACACAAGCCAGTGACTCTGATTAAATGTATAAAGAGGAGCACAGGCTTGGATATTTCACACACGTATAATGAATTGCTGATTAACTATGCAGTCATCACTCACAAAAGAATTATAGACTGGGGAAGGAAAAGAAAATGGAACATTTTGACAGTGAAATAATGATTTAGATCCCAGTACTGAAAATGCTTAGGCAGGCCCTTAAAAGCTTAATGCAATGAAAATGATGTGTTTCTGCTGTGTGTATGTGTGGGATGGACCAAAGCATGAAAGCTCCAAGTATATGTTACTCCCTCACAGAAGTCAAGGGGTGAACTGAAAACTGAGATGTGTGGGAATCACTGGTCACATAGTGGAATTCCACACCACCAGTATCCCCGCTGGCGAGGGAGCAGCTGAGATATCTGCCACTTCTACTTAGCTACAGCGGCCATGGGTCAGCCGCACCAGTGCCCTAAAGCACATGTGGGGGAATGAGAATATCACTTCTCAGACCTCCTGGGGCAGATCCTCAGTTAGTGTTAATCAGCACAGATTCATTGACTTCACCATGCGAGGATCAGCCCCACTTTCTTTTTACTACTTTGCTGGCAGGCAAAGAAAATCCTTTTGTATCCGGGCTTTGCTTAGTGGTGAGGGACCCTGTGTGGTTACCACTCATCACAGCTCTGTGACAGTCAGGCTGAAACAAGTAAATGGGCACAACATTAAGAACCCAGTCCTGCTCCTGTGGATAGCAATGGCAAGTCTCCCACTGACTTTGGTGGGTACAGGCTCAGCTCCCTAATGCTGTGGTGGAGCGTGGCCTACATGGCTGTGAATACATCATCAAAGGAATCCACCGCAGGAGCTGTCACAGTCACTGTGCAGACAAACTGGATAGGAAGCAAAAGGGAAAAACAAACAAACCCCCAACTTCAGAAACGAGTAGGAGCCGTGAGTCATAGTATCATACACAGAGAAGAAATGCAGATAGGCTGAGGGTGGGTGGGTGAGAGAATATACAGACAAGTCAGAAATATGCCACTGAAAAGGGAATGAAAGCTTAAATTCAGAAGCGTAGTACAATATAAAATGACAGAAAAAAAACGATGAAATAAAATCACAGGGAAAGAATTAATTATAAGAAGAAAAGGGGCAATCCCCAGGAAATAAGATACTGGAAATAGGAAAAAAGAACAGATGGAATAGCATGAAGAGACGATAGAGAGTGACAAGTGCAATGCTGAAACTTTCCACAACACGGGAAAAAACCCACCCCAAATATTGTCAAAAATACAAATTAGAGAGACGGGATCATGTGAAATAAAGACTGAATCACACAGATAACAGCAATGCTGGAGTGGAAGGGAAAAAGTGCAAATATTACAGGGAAGGACAATAGGCTTTGTAGTAAGCTTAAGGGGGGAAGTGGGGAGGGAGAGGGGGAAAAAATCACAGGCGAAGAGTGTAGTGCCAGGAATTAAAGAAGAAAGTAAAGTAGACGGGAAGACAATATGGAGTCAAAACAATGAACACACAAACACACACACAGCTTATGTGGAGAAAGGGGGTGCAGAACCAAAGCCAAAACAACAAAGTAGAATGAGAACAACTGAAGATAAAATATTCTGGATAGAAGAGAGGTAGGAATGACAGAGTGGTAAATGAGACGGGGCTTTTTCAATAAATCTGCTCAGGGCATAAAAAGTGACGGAAAAGCTGACTTCCTTCCCTCCTCCACTGGAAAGACAATAATTTAAAAGAATGAAACTCTCATTATTATTTGTAGTGCGGAGTGCTCAGGGGCCCCAGTCATGGATCAGGGCTCCATTGTGCTAGGTGCTGTACATATATGTAACAAGAAAATGGTCCCTGCCTGGAACAGATTAGAATCTGAGGACAAGGCATGAACAGACATAGGGGAGCACAGTAACAAGGAGATGGAACTGGTCAGCCTGATAAGCAATAATCACGACACGCCAGTGCCTAACCAGTAGGTAGTGTTTTGGCAGGCTAAATTAGGGGCAGCAGTGTCAGGGCCGCCCAGAGGATTCCGGGGGCCCGGGGTCTTCGGCGGCGGGGGGCCCTTCCGTTCCGGGACCCGCCGCCGAAGTGCCCCGAAGACCCGCGGCGGGAGCCCCCAGCCACCGAATTACCGCCGAAGCGGGACCCGCCGCCTAAGTGCAGCCCGGTCTTCGGGGCACTTCGGCGGCGGGTCCTGGAAGGAAGGGCCCCCCCTGCCGCCGAATTACCGCCGAAGACCGGGCGGCACGTCGGCGGCGGGTCCCGCTTCGGCGGTAATTCGCCAGTGGGGGGTCCTTCCGCTCCGGGGCAGAAGGACCCCCCGCCAGCGAAGACTGGGAGCGAAGAAGCTCCTGCGCCCTCTTGCCCCGCACCCTCTGGGCGGCCCTGACCCTATCCACCCCCCCCAGAAAACCCACAATCCAACCCCCCCATTCCCTGCCCCCTGACCGCTCCCCCAACCTCTGCCCCCTCCCTGTGCCCTGACTGTCCCCAGGACTCCCTGCCCTTTAGCCAACCCCCCCGGCCCCAGCCCCAGCCCCAGCCCCAGCCTCTTACCCCCGGCTCCCTCCTCACCCTGAGTCTCAGCGCCTCGCCCAACAGCCGCAGCGTGTGTCCGGCGGGGCCTGAGCTCCGTCCCGCTCAGAGCCGCGTGGTGAGGGGGCGGGGCTGCGAGCTCCTCGCCGAGCTGAGGCAGCTGAGCTCAGCCTGGAGCTCGCAGCCCCGCCCCCTCCCCACGCGGCTCTGAGCGGGGCGGGACTCAGGGGCCCTGGCGGAGACATGCTGCGGCGCTGTCTGAGGACAGTGCTTGATGTGCTAGGGCTCCAGGAGAGGGGCTGAGGCGGGAGCCTCAGCTGTTCTCTTGGGGGCCCCTGCGGAGCCCGGGGCAAATTGCCCCCTTTGCCCCCCTCTCTGGGCGGCCCTGAGCAGTGTGATCTAGTGGAGAAGACAATGGATTGGGACTCAGAAAGAAATGGTTACTCACCCTTTGCAGTAACTGTGGTTCTTCAAGATGTGTGTCCCTACAGGTGCTCCACTCTCGGTGCACTAGCCGCACTGTGTCTTTGATTAGAGATTTCCCATAGTTGTGTCTGTTCAGCCCACATGTGCGTGTTAGTCAGTCTCCGTCTGGGGAGATCTGAGGTGACACCATCGGTATCAGGAGAACTTTAGGAGATCTTGATGCTCTTGGTACTGACGGCATGTCGGAGCCAAGCAGCGGAGACTCGGGAGTCTCAGATACAGGTTCTGGGGAAAACAGAACTCCTGCAGTACCAAGGGTGTTATCAGTATGGAGAGTGTAGTCTTAGGTGATCGTGGCCGAGGGCACTGACAGAACTGTAGGTTTTGGGCTCTCTGAGGGAAGCATGGTCGGAGCCCAAGTGGGCTGCTTTGGTACAGAGGAAGCAGAGGAAGAGCTCTTGCCACCTGTCTGCTCACAGTACCAGTGACCTCTCTTGGCCCGAACCTTTGCCATCTTTCGGTCAGGCCATGCCCTGGGTACCTAAGGAACCAGCAGCTTCCATCTGAATTTGGTGCCATCTTTCAATGGTTTGCGCGCCCTGCCTCTTCAGGCTGCAGGAATGGATCCCGAACTGTGGACCAGTATGGTGCTTGCTCTGACTAGCACATCACAAGTGGCAGTGGAGTCATTCTTTAAACTACAAAGGCAAGAGGAGTGCAACATTGATCTCGCCATGTGTAGTAGCTATGACACGAAATTGCTTGTGGCATTCATGGAGGTGCTGACCATAGTGGAATGCCATTTTTGGGCTCAGGAAACAAGCACTGAGTGGTGGGATCACATTATGATGCATGTCTGGGATGATGAGCAGTGGCTGCAGAACTTTCGGATGAGGAAAGCCACATTCATGGGACTGTGTGATGAGCTCACCTCAGCCCTGCGGTGCAAGGACATGACAATGAGAGCTGCCCTGTCGCTAGAGAAGCGCGTGGTGATCGCACTGTGGAAGCTGGCTACTCCAGATTGCTACCGATCGGTCGCTAATCAGCTTGAAGTGGGAAAGTCGACCACTGGGTTTGTGTTGACGGAAGTGTGCAGGGCCATTAATCGCATCCTGCTTTGAAAGACCGCGACTCTGGGCAACGTGCATGACATTGTAGATGGCTTTGCACAAATGGGCTTCCCTAACTGCAGAGGAGCGATAGATGGCACACATATTCCAATGCTGGGACCAGACCACCTAGCCACTCAGTATATTAATTGGAAGGGGTATTTCTCAATGGTTCTCCAGGTGCTTGTGGATCACCGTGGGCATGTCACAGACATTAAAGCAGGCTGGTCTGGAAAGGTGCATGATGCACACATCTTTCAGAACACTGGCCTGTTCAGAAAGCTGCAAGCAGGAACTTTCTTCCCAGACCAGAAGATCACCGTAGGGGAAGTCAAAATGCCTATTGTGATCCTGGGAGACCCTGCCTACCCCCTAAATGCCAGGGCTTATGAAGTAAGGAGCGGTTCAGCAACAGGCTGAGCAAGTGCAGAATGACTGTTGAGTGTGCTTTTCGCCGTTTAAAGGCCTGCTGGCGCTGCCTCTGTGGGAAGCTGGACCTGGCCGATGACAATATTCTTATGCTTATAGCCGCACACTGTATGCTCCATAACATTTGTGAAGGGAAGGGTGAAAGCTTCTCTCAGGGCTGGACCACAAAGGCTCAGTGCCTGGAGGCTGAGTTTGAACAGTTAGAGACCAGGGCTATTAGAGGGGCACAGCATAGCGCTATAAGGATCAGGAATACCTTGAGGCAGCAATTTGAAGCTGAAAGCCACTAATATTTGTTGCTATGCTTGGGATTGCAGTGCTTGTAATGCTAGGAGGCGACTGGTGCACATGATGCAATAAGGGGGTTTAACGTAAGTGTATGTTGCTTTGCAGCGCTATTTTTGCTTTCAATTAATAGAATAAAGATTGCTTTCAAACCAACACAATTCTTTTATTTAAAAGACAACAACCAGAGGAGAGAGTCAAACAAAACAAAAAAAAAATCAGCAGGGAGAGGGATGGGGGGAAGGAAAGGTCTCAGGAGGAGGAGGGGTCCCGGGACGGCTAAAGCTTTGTGTATGTCCAGGGATCATATCCAACCTTCTCCTTTGCAGTACAATGCAGTGGGTACTGTACTTCAGCAGGGCCAAACTGCAGACGGACGGGTGTTGAGTGCACTGGGTACTAGGAGTCTGCAGTGCTGTCCTGTGACGGGAGGAGTGGAATGCCACAGGTACAGACTGGAACCAGGTGGTTGATAAGGATGTGTTGGCAGTGTCTGGGGGAAGCATGGGAAAGAGTTTTGCGACAGCGGCTGCTGGGGAGGGCGGGTGCGGAGCTGCTCAGTTTGAAGAGCTAGTATCGCCTGGAGCATGTCTGCTTGGCGCTCCATAACCTTTAAGAGCCGCTCCGTGACTTCATTCTGGCGTGCCGTGTTCTCCTTTTGGTCCCTCTTCTCGCTGTCCTGCCACTTCTTCAATTCCTGTTTTTCGGCAGCAGAATGCATCATAACATCACGCAGAAAGTCCTCCTTAGTTCTTCTTGGCTGCTTTCTAATTCTGTGCAGCTGTTCAGCTGCCAATAACAAAGAGGGAGGCTGGGCTCCCAAGGTCATCTCTGTAAAGTTTAAATGCAACATTTTACAGAAGCAGTATTGTTGGCAACACAGACAACACTGATTCAGTGCTTTAAAACACAGTCCGTACTCACACACCTGTGACTAACTGGCTGACTCCAGGCAAGCACACACGAGCGACAAGACCCCCAAAATGGTGAGTAGCTGCAGGGGCAGGGTAAATCATTCTTCCCAGACCTGCTGTACACTGGGGAAAGCCAGCACTGTAGGGGGCTGGATAATCATTCCTGTGCTCACACTTTTCACAGGATCTGATCATTATGGAAGATCTCATTGCTAAGGGTGAGCAGGAATCAAGGGAGGGTCTTCTCTAAGCCTACGGCTTCTGCCCTGGCCCCTATGCAGCTCACCTGTGTGCAGCAATGGTGTCCCCCCTATCCCCGATGGCACAGTGGTGCAGGAAAGTTACCTTTAATGGGGAAAGAAACAAAGCAGCTCTGCCGAAGAACCTGTGGCAGCGGATTGCCCAGTATCGCCACGAGAGTTTCCTGGAGATCTCTGAGGGAGATTCACATGAAGTGAGAGAGTCAATCAATAGCCTGCTCCGCCACTCAGACTAGGCATGCAGGGGAGACAAGCCTACTTTCTGCAGATCTCCTGCCCCCAACAACTTGCTTCAGTGATTCTCCAAATTGAAGCCACTTACCAGGGGCCTCCTCTCCTGTTTGTGCTTCACCAAGATCCGACAGCTGTGACTGGCTAGCCTCCTCTGGGGTAGAAAAGAGCTCCTGGCTGCTTGCATCTCTGGCCTCCGAGTCATCCTCTGCCTCTGGGTCCCCCCACCCCTCCATATCCTTGTCCAAGATTTCCTCCTCCTGGCTCAGTCCACTCTCGACTGGCATGCGAGCCACCAAAATATCCACAGTGGTCTTTGCAGTGGAGGTGGGGTCACCGCCGAGTATTGTGTCCAGCTCTTTGTAGAACTGGCATCTCATGGGCGCAGCACCAGGACGGTGGTTTGCCTCCTGCGCCTTGTGGTAGGCGTTCCGCAGCTCCTTCACTTTGACCCTGCATGGCAATATGTCCCAGTCATGGCCCCTTTCTGTCATGCATCGTGAAATCTATCTGTAGGTATCATAATTCCTACGGCTGGAGCGCAGCTGGGACTGCACAGCCTCCTCTCCCCAAATGCTGATGAGGTTCAGCAGCTCTGCAGTGCTCCAAGTGGGGGATCACCTGGTGCGTGGAGCAGGCATGGCCACCTGGAAAGTTGAGCTGAGACCACTGCACACATCACCGAGCAAACAGGAAGGGGACTTTCAAATTTCCAAAGGAATTTACAGGATGGGGATGACAGTTGGTCACCTGAGGGTAGGGCAGTAGAGTTCAAACCGATGACCAGAGAGGTGAGAACAGGCATTGTGGGACACCTCCCAGAGGCAAATCGCAGCACTGTAATTGCCACAGTGTCTACACTGGCACTGCAGCGCTGTAGTCCGAGCGCAGAAAGCTCTACACCTCTCGTTGGGATTTTTTTTAAAGCACTACAGCTGCGCAGTTTCTGCGCACTAAGTGTACACCTCGGGAGTTACAGCACTCAAAGCTGCTTTACTGCACAGAAAATTGCCATTGTAGACAGGCCCTTAGTGATTTTTTAGCTCTCAGTAGGCCAGGCAGAAACACTGCCCCACCACAAGTGATTGAAGCTCTTATTGAGTATTTAAAACAAAAGACGGTTACTCACCGTTGTAACCGTTGTATCACCGTTGTGATATGAGCAACACATGTTCTTCGAGATGTGTTGCTCATATCCATTCCAGTTAGGTGTGTGCGCACCGCGTGCACGCTCGTCGGAAGATTTTTACCCTAGCAACACTCGGTGGGTCGGCTGGGCGCCCCCTGGAGTGGCGCTGCTATAGTGCTAGATATATACCCCTGCCGACCCGTCTGCTCCTCAGTTCCTTCTTACCTCCCGTGACGGTCGTTGGAACAGTGGAGTGCAGCTTTGCTGACCTTCACAGCCCTAGCTTCTCACTTGTTGTTTCTCATACTTGTTGTATATAGTTCTTATAATATAGTTAGATTAGTTTACTAGTTTGTTATAGTTAGTGGTTACTTACTTAGGGGAAATTGAGGGACTAGGCCTTCTTTTTCCCAACCTGGTGCGGGCTCATGCCCAAGGCACCGGGATTTAAGCCGTGCTCGGCCTGCCAGAGGCCGATGCCGATTGGAGACCCTCATGATTCGTGCCTGCGGTGCTTAGGAGAGTCTCTCCTTGCAGATAAGTGCTGCATTTGCAAGTCCTTTAAGCCAAGGACAAAGACGGAGCGGGACTTTCATTTGAAGCAGCTCCTAATGGAGTCGGCACTTAGCCCTGCGGAGCCGGCACCAGCCACTCCGCAGACACCTTCGGTACGGAGCGCTCCAGCGGTTCCCGTCCGTTCCGGTACCAAGGCCCCGAAAAAGCAGCAGTCGGCACCGGCCCCCCGACACCGTTCCCTCTCTCCGGCGAGGAAACGGAAGACGGCGCAGACTTCCTCCAAGGTCTCTGTACCTGGACCTGTCGCCCGGCCTCCGGCACCGGCGGCACCGACGGCGTATCAACCGGCGCATCAACCGGCGCATCCGTCGAGTCCGGTACCACCTTGCTCCCCGGTGCACACCGCGGTCGAGCTCCCCGGTGCACACCGCAGTCGAGGCTCTCCCGTCGACGCCTGAGACTTTTTCGATGGCGAGAGAGCTGATAGCGTTGACGGAGCCAACGCATCCTCAACCCCCGGCACCGCCGGTGCGGGTTATTAAATCAGCGGGCAAGCCGGCTATAATGAGGCCTCCTTCCCCTGACAGGCAGGACAGACGTTACTCCAGGTCCCGGTCCTGGAGACGTTCCCATTATCGCTGCTCCAGATCTCGGCACCGCTCGCAGTCCCGGTACCGCTCTCCATCACGGTACCAGTTGTACTCATGGAGACAATCCCGGTCCCGGTCTCCTGACAGACGCTATCGGCACCGATCCGGCTCTCGGTACCGTTCGCGCAGCCGTTCCTACCGTCGGGACTTGAGATCCCGGTCGACCTCCCGGCACCGGCGCGGTAGATGGTCCCAGTCTCATTACTGGCACCGCGAAGACTGGCACCGTTCCCCGGCACCATCCAGGGACAGACCGGCGGTGTCGACGGCGCAGTCGCAGAGTCTTTCGGCACCGCCGTGGCCTTCCAGACAGCCATCCGTCTCCTCTCAGGCCGATAGCACAGCTGACCAGCGCACCGAGCCTCAAGGCCAAGACCAGGGTCCTCCTCAATGGGCCTTCTGGACTCCATGGGCGTACCATGAGGCGCAAGGAGCCCCCTTTCCCACTCAGCGCTCCAGGCCCTCCGACCACAGGGCGCCTGAGGCCATGGTCAGCAGGCCTACTCCCACAGCCGTGCAAGAGGAGCCGCTGACGTCCATCGATGCGGAGCATCCCCCCGTCGACGAGGCCCCGCAGCAGCTCGCTGAACCCCCGCAGGCCACTCTGGTCCCAGGCCTGTCATCCTCTTCCTCCCCGGATGAGGCGGTGGCAGGGACGTCCGCCTCAGGCCCCCCTCCGATCGACCTTCGGGCCCATCAGGACTTGTTGCGACGGGTGGCCCAAAACATAAACCTGCCAGTTGAGGAGGTGGCGGAAGACGACGACCCCGTCGTCAATATCATCTCGGCGGATGCGCCTCTTCGAGTGGCCCTGCCGTTTATCCGCACGATCCAGCGGAATGTGGACACCGTTTGGCAGTCTCCAGCTTCCATCCCTCCGACTGCCCAGGGAGTGGAAAGGAAGTACTCGGTCCCATCCAAGGGATACGAGTACCTCTATACTCACCCTGCTCCATGCTCATTGGTGGTCCAGTCGGTTAACGACCGTGAGCGACATGGCCAACAAGCGCCAGCGCCTAAATCCAAGGAAGCGTGGCGCATGGACCTTTTGGGCCGCAAGGTCTAACTGGAAGGCACCCAAACTCAGAGTCTCGACCTCTTGCAAGAGGAATTGCTCGTGAGAGGGGTCCCTGAAGAGGGACAGGTAGGGTGGGTGGGAGGGAGGGGGCGAAGCAAACTGGAGGCGGTAACCAGATTGCACCGTGCGAAGTACCCAGCTGTCTGATGTTATCTGGGACCAAGCCGGTAGGAATTTGGAGTACTGAAAACAACAATGGGATCCCAATGAAGCCTATTTAGCTCTCTTTGAACAGTGGGGAGGAACAGGCTAAACCAGACTGGGTACCCTTAGGGAGAGTCCATAACTCCTGGCTGGGGCACCTGTCCTCACCTCTTATTTTCACAGGGCTCTGGCATTTGAGCTCTGCCTTAGCGAGTTTCTTTCAACTGAGGGTGACCCCTCAATCATGACAGGCTCAGCACAGTTCTTCTTCCCTTTACTCATGCAATACAGATATCAGCATGGATAACAACATTTCATTACCCCTGCATTCAGTACTACAATGTTTTCTAACCCAACACCAGCCAAAGTTGATCACTTTTGAGAAACACAGCTCCTGTCTGCTGGCTACCTATGCAGAGTAGGTGTGTTCATGTAAATACAGTTTGCTCCTGAAGTCTCTCCCCCTCCCAGCTAGCTGTCAGGGGAGAACTCATTCAGATCCTGCTTACACTACTTATTAACTAATTAAACTAACACTAAGATCTACTATGACTAACTATTAGGATAAGAGGATAAAGTTAAGGAAATCCCAACGAGACAACTGTCAGAGCTCCATCTCAGACCAAGACGGTTGAGAAGGAAGTGAGGGCTGATTGTCCACACAGTGCTATATAACGGCATGAGGCATGAGACTAACACACATCTGCAGGCTGAACAGACATGGCTATGAGAAATCTCCAAGCAAAGTGCGTAACTAGTTAGAAAACCATTCCCAGAGAGTAGTTATCAATGGTTCACAGTCATGCTGGAAGGGCATAACTAGTGGGGTGCCACAGGGATCAGTTCTGGGTCCGGTTCTGTTCAATATCTTCATCAATGATTAAGATGATGGTATAGAGAGAACACTTATAAAGTTTGTGGATGATACCAAGCTGGGAGGGGTTGCAAGTGCTTTGGAAGATAAGAAATGGTCTGAAGTAAATAGGATGAAATTCAATAAGGACAAATGCAAAGTACTCCACTTAGGAAGGAACAATCAGCTGCACACATACAAAATGGGAAATGACTGCCTAGGAAGGAGTACTGCAGAAAGGGATCTGGGGGTCATAGTGGATCACAAGCTAAATATGAGTCAACAGTGTAACACTATTGCAAAAAAAGCAATCATCATTCTGGGATGTATCATCAGAAGTATTGTAAGCAAGACATGAGAAGTCATTCTTCTGTTCTACTCCATGCTGATTAAGCCTCAACTGGAGTATTGTGTTCAGTTCTGGGTGCCACATTTCAGGTAAGATGGGGACAAATTGGAGAAAGTCTAAAGAAGAGCAACAAAAATGATTAAAGGTCTAGAAAACATGACCTATGAGGGAAGATTGAAAAAATTGGGTTTGTTTAGTCTGGAGAAGAGAAGACTGAGAGGGGACATGATAACACTTTCAAGTACATAAAAGGTTGTTGCAAGGCGGAGGAAGAAAAATTGTTCTTAAGCTCTGAGGAGGGGGCAAGAAGCAATGGGCTTAAATTGCAGCAAGGGAGGTTTAGGCTGGACATTAGGAAAAACTTCCTGTCAGGGTGGTTCAGCACTGGAATAAATTGCCTAGGGAGGGTGTGGAATCTCCATCATTGGGGATTTTTAAGAGCAGGTTGGACAAACTCCTGTCAGGGATGGTCTAGATAATATTTAGTCCTGCCATGAGTGCAGGGGACTGGACTAGATGACCTCTTGAGGTCCCTTCCAGTTCTATGCAAGGGGTGTTAGTGCACCTAGAGTGGTGCACTTGTAGGGACACTACTTGAAGAAGAAACCTGGGTTCTATTACTGGCTCTGCTACTGACCTACTGGATGACCTTGGGCAAATCACTTCACCCTTTCCCCTCCCGTCCTTTTCTATTTAGATTGCATGGTGTTCAGAGCAGGGACTGTCTCTCATTATGTGTCTGTATGGTACCAAGCACAACAGGGCCCCACTCTCAGTTAGGGACTTGGGGGTGGTAATGTAACACAAATCAATTCTAGAAAAATATGTCAAACCATGTTGGCATTTGCTGCAATCTGAAAAACTCTTGCAGCCATTACTGTTATCCCACAGTGCCTATAGTTCTGAGACCAAGAGTCAGTTTGGGCAGTGAGTGCATTCAAAAAGCAGAGTCACATCTCACTGCTATGGGCAGATTCTCTTCCAAAACACCCAACCCTGACAGTTGGGCTGAGAGCCTTCCATTTCCGTTGAAGCCAATGGGAGTTGAAGGCACTCAGCACTTTGTGGATGCTGATCGGTTCTTTACAAGTTTGGGCTCATACATTGCAGCCAATAGATTTTGTGACTGCCATTGTGGATCAGGTCTCTGCTGTGTCTCTCATCAAGTCATTTCTGGTGTCAGAAAATTGTAGCACTTTGGCAAAAGACGCCCCATACAATGGTGGGGCTGACAGGGCCTGAAATTATGGGTTGCTGTTTTAACAGTGCATTTAGTGCCAAAGATTTTCCCTGATAGCCTTCTGCACATTGCTGGCTCTGTTCACACAAGTGACTGAAGGCTTGTCTTGCTTGCATTCCTAGACAATGCATTGACTGTCAGAAATATAATAACCGGTTATTACAGCCAGCATCCCTAAGTTTGCTGAGCTGTTAAAATTTAGGATCAAATAACTTTCTCCATCAATCGTGTAAATGTGAAGTGAGTACAAGATGAAATCCCCTCTATACATGTTTCTGCCCCCAGCAGAAGAGGAGGAGGCAGTCCCTGCAGTCCACTTTGGGTGTATTATTGGGTAAAGGAGTCATGTTGCCACTGGAGGGATTTTATTGTCTCATTCAGGGGGCTCATTTCTCCAGCCCTTACTCAGGCAAAACTGCCTCACGTGTTAATGAAAGTTTTGCCTTAATAAAATTTAGCAGGATAGGATATACTTAATCCTGCCTCAGTGCCGGGGATGGATTAGATGACTTCTGTTATGTTTCACAGCGTACAGAGAAATTAGATTAAAAAAAATACTTGTGCTGGAAGGTTGCAAAGTAACATAACAATTTCTTAGAATTCAGAACGCACAGGAACCTCAAAAGAGGTTCCCTAAAACAGAGATGTACCACCCACCCCATCATATGCTAGCTGCAAACAGATTGCTAGGCTCACATCACACACTTTCCTACAAAGTCCCCCACCCTGCAAGCAGGACCAGGACTAAAAGCAACAGCTTGCAATTTTTCCAGGTTTCAGCTACACTATAGTCTTGAGTAGGATGATCAGACATCCCGTTTTTAAAGGGACAATCCCATATCCAAGCCCTCCTGCAGGTGTGCCGACCTTTTCTTTAAAACGTGCAAATTGTCCCATATTTTCTGTTTTCCCCCCACCCCATCAGTACTGGTGGGTCCAGCTACTGGCAAGATCCCTGCTCGCCAGCTGCCCGCCCACCAGCGATGAGTGGTGAGTCCAATGGCTGACGATGGAGGTGGGTGTGTAAGGCTAGTAGTGGGGTGAAGATGCAGAGTGCGGGGCTGGCAGCTCCCCCTGCTGGTCCATCAGTGGAGCCCCGACTGCATACCTGCTCTCGGACAGCAGGGCCCCACCCCGTCCCATTTCCGGCCAGTGCTGGCTGCGTGCTGAGAGCTGCGGCGGCTGGTGAGTGTGGGTAGGCGCTAGGTGATGGCCAGTTAAGTGTCACCTCTGCTGCTCACCCAGCAACCCTTTACATGCTCCCCATCTTGCTGTCCTCTTCCTGCTTTTCCCCCTCACCACCCCAGCCCTGCTGCTCCTCCATATCCGCCCCCACCAGTGGTGTGCATTCCGCTCCCAGCGCTGTGTGGAGAACCAGCCCCTGGTCAGAGTGCTCAGCTCACCAACAGCCCGGCTGGCTTCCTTCGCCCACTGCTTCTGGCTGGGCTTGCACGCCAGGAAAGCCCCAAGACCCTCTGGCCTGGGGTGCTGGGTGCAAAGTTCTCTCTTCAGACTTGTTTGCGATGACCCCAGCTGCTTCTACTATCTTTAATAACACTCCAAGTTCACTCCAGGATCCAGCTTCTTTCTTTTCTTGCAGCACTTTAACTCCAGGTCTGTTTTTCAGTCATCTAACTCAGGTCTTGTTGAGTGCAGAGGCTTAATTTGCCTGATGATTAACTCCTAACCTTTGTTGTAATACTAGGCTATTCTCTTTGTCTCTTTCTGCAGCGGTTTCTCAGCAGGCCTCTGATAATTCAGGTTATTTTTACTTGCTTGACTTCGATATCTCGGGGCAGGGAGTGGGAGAGTGGCTCTATTTGTTTCGATCACACAGTGTTAGGCACTGGCTTCTGGTAGAAATTGTGCAGCTCCCATTTGACTCTATTGAGGACCACATCACTGTTCCAGATTCAGAGGAAGAAGTTCAACTCCCCTGTTATGGCCATAAGAGGAGCGCAGCAGAGCCTGGGTTGTGTAACGTCCTATATAATACATAGTCAGTGGGAGAGCTGTACCGTACTCACTGCTGTTGCCCTTTAATGTCCTTTTAGTATTTATGCCATGCTGAATAAGAGGGTTTTTGTTTTGTCTCCAAACTGCACATCGTTGGCTACTCTTCACATAAACACTCAGTACAAACCTTTTCTTTCCACATGCAAGTTTCCTGCATGCCAGGGCATGGCACTTTAGTCAAACTGCACGAGGTTATAAATACTTTACATTTTAACGTGATACATGCAGGGTTAATTTAAACATGGCTGCTCCACTCCTGAGGCGCTCCCCCTGCTGGATACTCACCAAGTTGCTGTACTGGACACAAACCATGTACACTTGGCTTGCTGGGGCCGGGCAGAGCTCCAGGCCTCCTAGACGCACACTTCAAGTACAGACTCCATGTCTGATACCCCCCTTGGCAGTGGGGACCCCACAGTCCAATTGCCTAGGCCCTGAAACTACTGTCACTTCTCAGAAGGCTGTCCAGTAGCCATTGCATACTCTTAGGGATCCACAGAAACTGTGGACCCTCTGTTTTTCTGTTCCTGCTTCAGGGACTGTGCAACACTATAAACCAGACATGCTGATTCTGCAAAGAAATTTCCAAACACACATGCACTTCACTCACAGGGAAGGCAGAAGGGACTTAAAGATCCTTGCAAAAACCACCACAATTGGATGCAAAAAACCTCTCTCCAGCGTCCTCACTACTTAGAACCCCTTGGGTTTTGCTCAGTACTTTCAGGGTCCCAAGATCATCTCTCCACCTACCTTCCTTCCTCCTGCCCAGTCTTGTTTTCTTGATCTGTTTTGTGAAAGAGAGTGCTACTCAGAGCATACCTGTCCTTTAATAACTTTCTGGCTCCATCTCATCTGACCCACTTGGTCAGCCTCAAAACTCCCCTCAGGTGATGAAGTCCTCCCCCAATAAGTGATTTGCTGATTGGTCACCACCCACCTAATGTCCAGACTGGGGAAACAAAAAAATCAACCAACCAAAAAAAGACGGTTACTCACCATTGTAACTGTTGTTCTTCGAGATGTATTGCTCATATCCATTCCAGTTAGGTGTGAGCGCGCCGCGTGCACGCTCATCGGAAGATTTTTACCCTAGCAACACTCGGTGGGTCGGCTGGGCGCCCCCTGGAGTGGCACCGCTATAGCGCTAGATATATACCCCTGCCGACCCGTCCGCTCCTCAGTTCCTTCTTGCCGGCTACTCCGACAGTGGGGAAGGAGGGTGGGTCTGGAATGGATATGAGCAACACATCTCGAAGAACAACAGTTACAACGGTGAGTAACCATCTTTTCTTCTTCGAGTGCTTGCTCATATGCATTCCAGTTAGGTGATTCCCAAGCCTTACCTAGGCGGTGGGGTCGGAGTGAGACGTGGCAGAGTGTAAGACTGCTGAGCCAAAGGCTACATCGTCTCTGGACTGTTGCACCAATGCGTAGTGGGAAGCAAAGGTGTGAACGGAAGACCAGGTCGCCGCCCGACAGATGTCCTGAATGGGGACATGGCCCAGGAAGGCGGCAGAAGAGGCTTGCGCTCTTGTAGAGTGAGCGGAGAGACGGTTAGCCGGAACCTGAGCAAGCTTGTAGCATGTCCTGATACATGACGTCACCCAGGCCAAAATCCGCTGAGAAGAGACTGGCATGCCCTTCATGCGATCTGCTACCACCACAAAGAGCTGGGGCGAACGGCGGAAAGGCTTCGTTCGCTCTATGTAAAAAGTGAGGGCCCTACGCATGTCGAGGCTATGAAGCTGTTGTTCCCGACGGGATGCATGCGGCTTCGGGAAGAAAACCGGGAGGAAGATGTCCTAGTTTACATGGAAAGCCGACACCACCTTAGGAAGGAAGGCGGGGTGTGGCCGAAGCTGCACTTTGTCCTTATGGAAGATAGTATACGGCGGGTCAGCTGTTAGGGCACGAAGCTCAGAGACTCATCTCGCCGAAGTAATAGCGACGAGGAAGGCCGTTTTCCAGGACAAGTAGAGAAGGGAACACGTGGCCAAAGGCTCAAAGGGGTACCGGACTCGACGGCCCTTGCGGCGCCGGAGTTAACGGTACAGCGCTCGGTTGATGCGCTGTCGGTGTCGGTGCCGGGGGTGCTGACGCCTGTGCCGGAGGTCGGATGACAGGCCCAGGCGCAGAGACCTTGGACGAGGTCTGTGCCGTCTTGCGTTTCCCCGACGGAGAGAGGGAACGGTGCCGGCTGCTGTTTCCTCGGGGCCTCGGTACCGGAACGGACGGGAACCGCTGGAGCGCTCCGCACCAAAGACGTCTGCGGAGCGGCTGGTGCCGGCGCTGCAGAGCTAAGCGCCGACTCCATTAGGAGCTGCTTCAAATGAAAGTCCCGCTCCTTCTTTGTCCTTGGCTTGAAGGACTTGCAAATGCGGCACTTATCTGTAAGGTGAGACTCTCCTAAGCACCGCAGGCAAGAATCGTGAGGGTCTCCAATCGGCATCGGCCTCTGGCAGGCCGAGCACGGCTTAAATCCCGGTGCCTTGGGCATGAGCCCGCACCGGGTTGGGAAAAAGAAGGGCTAGCCCCTCAATTTCCCCTAAGTAACTAAACACTAACTACAACAAACTAGTAAACTAATCTAACTATTTATAAGAACTATATACAACAACTATGAGAAAAAACAAGTGAGAAGCTAGGGCTGTGGAGGTCAGCAATGCCGCACTCCACTGTTCCAACGACCGTCACGGGCGGTAAGAAGGAACTGAGGAGCGGACAGGTCGGCAGAGGTATATATCTAACGCTATAGCGGCGCCACTCCAGGGGGCGCCCAGCCGACCCACCGAGTGTTGCTAGGGTAAAAATCTTCCGACGAGCGTGCACGCGGCGCGCGCACACCTAACTGGAATGCATATGAGCAATCACTCGAAGAAGAACTGTTGCCAACTCATTGTATGGCCAAGGTAGACCTATTCAAATGTTAATAGATTCATATATTACGAGCCCAGATTACAAGACCATTGTGATCATCTAGTTTGATCTCCTGTATAATACAGCCCATAGAACTTCCTCAAAATAATTTCTAGAGCAGATCTTTTAGAAAAAACATCCAATCTTGATTTAAAAATTGTCAATGATGGAGAATCCACCACAACCCTCGGTAAATTGTCCCAATGGTTAATTACTCGCACTGTTAAAAATATACATGTTATTTCCAGTCTGAATTTATCTACCTCAACTTTGAATCATGTTATACCTTTCTCTGCTAGACTGAAGAGCCCTGTAGCGGGGTCGAGACTCACTGCCATGGTGCCTCCTGCTGGTTGTCCAGGGAATTACCTCTCCAGCACTCGGAGCGCCTCCTTGTGGCCGATGTCTCACCTGCTGCTGGCCCCTGTGTCCCTCCCAGACTCCATTGCTCTTTACCTTGGGGTGCTGCCCCCGCAGTACCCCACCATGCTCTGGGTCTACCCTTCCAGGGGAACCCCCAACCCTCTCACCCACCTTGCCTCAGTGGCTACTGCCAATTGTCATCTAGCCCGCACTCAGTGGGGCAAACTGCAGTCTGCATGCCACTCATCATCGGCAAGGGGGTTAGGACCCGCTGCCTCTGTCTATCCCAGACTGCACCTCTGCAGCCCCAGTACCTTCTTTAGGCTTTGCACAAGGCCTGGAGCCTGGGGAGTTGCCAGGCTGGAGCTCCCCAGCTCCTCTTGCCTTTCCCCAGCACTGTTCTACATCTAGTACCCTGCTTCCAGGCAGCTAGGTCCTTCTCTCTCCACCGCTGGAGAGAGACTGCCCCAGCTCCTGGCTCACAGCCCTTTTATAGGGCCAGCTGTCTCCTACTTGGGCATGGTCCCAGCTGTGGCTGCCTTCCCAAACAGCCTACCCTATTGGCTTCCGGGGCAGTCCTTTCCCAGGGCTGTTTCAACCCGTTCAGGGCCGGAGTGGGGTGACTGCCCCACTACAGGCCCATTATTAAATATTTGTTCCCCAAGTAGGAATTTACAGACTGTAATCAAGTCACTCCTTAACCTTCTCTTTATTAAGATAAATAGACCGAGCTCTGAGTCTATGACTACAAGACAGGTTTTCTAATCCTTTAGTCATTCTTGTGGCTCTTCTCTGAACTCTCTCTAATTTATCAACATCCTTCTTGAACTGTGCACACCAGAACTGGACACAATATTCCAGCAGTGTTTGGCACCAGTGCCCAATAGGGTGGTAAAATAACCTCTCTGCTCCTTCGAGATTCCCCTCTCTATGCATCTCGGGATCACTTTGGCTCTTTTGGCCACAGTCTGACAGTGGGAGTTCACATTCAGCTAATTAGCCATCACAACCCCCAAATCTTTTTCAGAGTCACTGCTTCCCAGGAGAGAGTCCCCCATCATGCAAATATGGCTTATGTTCTTTGTTCCTACATGGATACATTTAGCCATATTAAAATGCTCATTGTTTACTTGCACCCAGTTTACCAAGCAATGCAGATCTGTCTGAATCAGTGACCTGTCCTCTTCATTTATTTTACCATTCCCCCAGCCTTTGTGTCATCTGAAAACTATATCAGTGATGATTTTATGTTTCTTCCAGGTCACTGATAAAAATGTTAAATGGCATAGGGCCAAGAACCAATCTCCATGGGATCCCACTAGAAATACATGTGCTCAATGATGATTCCCCATTTACAATTACATTCTGAAACCTACTTGTTAGGTTTTTTTATCCATTTGTGTATCATGTTAATTTTATGTCATTCTAGTTTTTTCATCAAAATGTTGTGTGATACCCAGTCAAACACCTTACACAAGTCTAAGTAACATTATTACCTCTTCTTAGGACTCACGATAAGTGACTTCAACTCATCTGTCAAACTCGATGGGAGATTCCATCATTATTTTTAATCAACCAAATTTTTAATCTCACCAGAGAGGTATCAAGTTAGTTTGACATGATCTATTTTCCATAAACTCATGTTCATTTGCATTAATTACATTACCCTCCTTCAATACTTGATTAATCAAGTCCCATATCAGCCACTCCATTATCTTGCCTAGGATTGATGTCAAGCTGACTGCCTGTAAAAATCTGGGTTATCCATTTACTTTTTTTAAAAATTGGCACAACATAGTCTCTCTTTCAGTCTTCTGGAACTTTCCCAGTGCTCCAAGACTTATTGAAAAGCAACATTAAAAGTACAGCAAGCTCCTCAGCTAGTTCTTTTAAAACTCTTGAATGCAAGTTATTTTTAAATCAGTAGGTCCAGAAGTCTAACTTTAGTAGCTTCTGTTTAACATCCTCTAGAGATACTAGTGGAATGGAAAGAGTGTTATCACCATATGATTAGAGTATATCTGTTCCTCCACCCCAATACAGAACAGAAATATGTATTGAATACTTTGGCCTTTCCTGCATTATTACTGATAATTCTACCATTTCCAGCTAGAAATGGACCTTGTCAGAATTCTTTTTGCTCCTAATTAAAAAAAACAAACAAAAAACAAAAAAACCACCTTGTTATTGTCCTTAACTCTGCTGGCGATAGATTTCTTCTTGTGTCTCTTTGCTTCCCTTATCAATTTTCTAAAATTCCCTACTTTGGATTTATATTCATTATTATCAATTGCCCCTTTCTTGCATTTGCTATATACTATTTTTATAGTTGCCTTCACTTCCTCTCCAAACCAGATCTTTTTAAAAACTAATATAGTCTTTTTCCTCAGTTGTGGGATTCTTGCTATTTGGGCATCTAGTAAGATATTCTTAAATGATTCGCAATTAGAATTCATTGTAAATTGATTATAAATGTGATCAAGTCATGATCACTTGTACCTAAGCTACCATTAATTTTTAGTTCTGTGAGCAATTACTTTCTCTCTGTTAAGACAAAGTATAATAAAGAATTCCCCTGTGCTGGCTGTAATACTTTTTGATAGGAAACCACCATCTATAATGTTTAAAAATTCCAATGATCTTTGAGTACTGGCAGCATGAGACTTCCAGCACATGTCACTCAAATTGAAGTCCCCCATGAACATGCAGCCTTTTTTCTTACACATAGCTGATGACCACATCCTCATGTATTTATGTTCCCTAGTGTGATGTGGCGGTCTGTATCAGACACCAATTAATACCCCATCTTGTGCTTTATCTGTTAGGACTTTGAGCCATAAGCATTCAAGACGAGTGACTCGGAAACAGGCAATAATACTTTTGACATCCAGTGCCACTTTCCTTTGATCTTTCCTATATAGGTTATAACCGTTGATTTTAACATTCCAATTGTGTGAATCATCTTGCCAGGTTTCAGTAATACCGACTAGATCAAATTTATGCTCATAATGAGTCTTGATGTTCCTGTAACAGCTCTCAAGATAGGGTCTGTGCAGTACGTGCTAGCAAATGGCTGATTCAATATATATTGAGGCACAATGATACATTTTGTAAAATCACTCAGAATTCACATAGACCGATTTCTCAAACTGTCACAATCACAGAAGATTTAGAAGCACGGTGGTCCAAAGGCAGATTAAGTTTCCTCAAAGATCACAAGTGAAACTTAAAATTTGCATCGTAGCATGAGGAGAGGACAGTGAAAGGAAGTTGATGAGAAACTAACATGTTTATTTGCAGTATATTATTCAGCCACTAGATATCGCTTTATACTGCAGCATGCTAGGCAGAGCACAGTCCCACGTAAATGAGAGACAAAACTGGAACTCAAGCTGTGTGGAAGCCTGTTAACATGTAGGTGTATGTTAAGCTAGCTGTAAACTACAGACATTAAGAGACTGATTCTATTTAGAACGACACAGACAATGAGTTAGAGAAATCGGTTCTCAGCCTTTTTCATACCGAGGTCCTATCCAGAGCTCCTCACAACTGTTCTTCCTCAGATAGAATCATAGAATATCAGAGTTGGAAGGGACCTCAGGAGGTCATCTAGTCCAACTCCCTAACTAAAAGCAGGACCAATCCCTAACTAAATCATCCCAGTCAGGGCTTTGTCAAGCCTGACCTTAAAAACCTCTAAGGAAGGAGATTCCACCACCTCCCTAGGTAACCCATTCCAGTGCTTCACCACCCTCCTAGTATCATTGAGTATCATGTATCATTGAGTACCCACAGCTAGTTTCCACTGGGCTTCAGAGTCAACAATAGTAACACATCGTTTCCAAAACGCCTCCCCACACCAATACAATCTTAGTCCAATCAGTCTATTGCTTTACAGGGAGATAATGAAGATCTATCAAATAAATGTGGTATTTTATACGCAAATTACATGGGCAGGTCCTGGTGCCTTTATGCTCTTTAGATATTCTATTTGTTCTTATTATATCCTATTGACTGCTGAACTTGCCTTTGATTTTCCACCCAGTAACCTCGTGCATCTTTCTTATTTATAAAAATCCAGTGAATGGTGATGTGTTGGGAACTACAGCAGGACAGAGTGTCCCTGCTATACTATAAATGACTATATGGAGATATACCTATCTCATAGAACTGGAAGGGATCCTGAAGGGTCATTGAGTCCAGCCCCCTGCCTTTACTAGCAGGACCATGTACTATCCCTGACAGATTTTTTTTTTTTTTTGGTCCCAGATCCCTAAATGGCCTCCTCAAGGATTGAGCTCACAACCCTGTGTTTAGCAGGCCAATGCTCAAACCACTGAGCTATCCCTCCCCCCTTACTAACTATACTATGTTATTGTAATACATCCATTCCAAGTCATCTAAACATACTCCATGCTCCTAGGTCCAATCTACACAAATCTAGCCTCAACATTTCAGAGTGGTAATCACAAAGTGGCATTAATGGGAATTGTGCAGCAAGATTCCCCACACAGTTCATTAAAAATGCAGGGAGTGAGTGTCTCAATACCTTATTAATGCAGACTGCATTAATATATATAATATTAATATAATATATAAGGACCGTATTCTACCTGCATCTTCTCCTATAGCTCCTATTTATACCAAGGAGTATTCTGCACTGGGATATAGGATAGAATTTGGCCAGTTGAATCTAAGACTGATTTTTCCAGATACTAAGGGTGTGTCTACATTACAGTAAAACAAACACCGCTGCTTGCCCAGGTCAGCTGATTCGGGCTCACAGGGCTCAGGCTGCAGGGCTATAAAATTGCCATGTAGAATAGATATTTGACTCAGACTGGAGCCTGGGCTCTGGGACCTTCCCACTTTGTGAGAATGCTAATGGCAGTGCCAGTTAGTATCACAGGCCACTTTTTTAGGTGTCTAAATAGGGATTTAGGGGCCCAAGTTTGAAAATGATCCCTTCAGTTCCATAAATAAGCTACACTGATGCCTTTCTTAAGTGAACACCCAAGAGACATGAATAGTATCAGGTGCCTATCAGAGATGGTATTTAACTCACCGCTGAATACTATTGTCCTGGAAATACTGGGAATACTTACAAGTGACCACTTCAACAATCTCCTGTCCATTGCTGGTGAGCCATGGGTGACAGGACACACACACACACACACACGCACACGCACACGCACACGTAATGGACTAGTAAAAAGCTGAACAATCTTTTACCCTCTGTGACAGATCACTCCCTCTTAGCAATATGTTGCTCTCCCAGGCACAATTTTCCAATTTGCCATACCCAGGATTGTGTTTTCCTTTAGGTGACCTAACTGAATTCTCCATCCATCATTGTTCCCAGCCCAGATCCATGTTGGATCAGATGGAGAATAGAAATCCCTCTTGTACTGGGGGCAAAACCTTCCAAACTCTTCCTCCCCCACTCCCACCACCAGCTGTTGCAATCACATTTTATCCATTGGTTGAAATTTTGAACGGCCGCATCTGCTGTAAGCCTGATGCAATTACTGTCCCACTCATTGGCCAGCCAGGAACACATGATATCAAGCAAACCCTGCACCAGTCCAAGAAGGGAGTTCTGTAATACCAGCCTGCAGAATGAGAAACTGAACCAGTGAACAGTTTTGCCTGTTAAACTGGCCCTAATCCATATAAGGGGACAGGGACAGTCAGCACCTTTCCTAGGACTTTTGCTGTTTTATGGAAGCTGGAAAATATACAAATAGTAAAGATTGTGCTGACCTAAGCTTGAGTGGCATGATATTTTCCAATAAAAAATAAAGCACTTCCATGAGGATTGAGTACCAGAAAACTAACTGAATTGTTTATATTCTGGCCCTACAAGATACTAAAGTCAATGCCACACCTGAGTCAAAATTTTAGTTCTGATTTTTCTAAAAAGTTCCCATCCCCACCCCTATTCTCGGCTCCTGGATGGGGCTCTGCTCCAGGCCCTGCTCCTGCCCCCAGCCAGGGCACCACTCCTGGCTCTGGCCCCAGATGCAACCCCAGCCTTGGCCCCCTTACCCCGACTGCGTCCCCTCCTCCTGGAGTCATGGCCCCTTCCTGACTCCGGGGCGGGGGAGGCGCGGACAGGGATAAGTGAGGGAATGACCCTGAAAAGTTTGGGGACCACTGCCCTAGGGAGAGTTCTTAAAGATTTAAAGGTGCAGTGCACAGAAAGCAAAATCATAGTTACTTGTCAGGGTGGTACTGTTAGGTGTTAATTTGAAAAGATGTAAGTGCTGATAATGGCTTACAGTGGTACGAATGGTACAGCTAGACATAATAATAATAATTAAACAAAGAAATTCTGAACATTTTTTCCTATTATTCAGGTCAACATGAGAGCGTGGAATTACTATTTTAAGAGAACTGTTTGAAACGGCATCGTTCCAGTCATTTTAACCTGGACAAAACACTGTATATGCACTAGATGACAGTCCAGTAATGGCAAGAGGATGAACTAAGTGACCCAATAAGTCTTTTCTGTCTCTAATCTCTATGATTATGTGAGTTAATATGAATGAAGAGGACTTTTAGCACCAATAATATTCACAGCCTAGGTCTCTTTCATTTAAGAAAAAAATCAAAATGTGTGTTAAAAATGAATAGCTGTGCTCATACATTGGGAAAAGTAGCTCATGAAGAGAGGTTTTAAGAAATGCCTCGGGCAATGGAGTAACATAAAAAGCACTTTACTGCTTCAGTGACACATTTAACATAAAAGAAATCTAAATGTGATAATTTTCAGTCCAACAATTTTTGACTTTGTCATCCACAAGAGTGGGAAAAAAAAAAGAAACATTACATAAAACTGCACTAATCACTAAAAGCCTTGTGGTTTGAGTCACTAGCCAGGAGCACTGGTGACTAACTGCACCTGCTGCCTATGGCAAGATTTCCCATATAGCATCTGGCTTTCTTGGCAAAATTCAGATAGTTCTCACCAGAAAAAGAGCAGCACAATGTAGGTCAAAAAGCTGTACCTCTTAACTGTCTCCCATTCCAAGAAAAATCCGTCATTTTAGACACATATTTACCTTTGCCCACACTGGGTTTGGTAATGGAACATTTACTGAGGATCAAATGCTGAACCATGAAATTGAGGTACTGAGTGTTGCAAACTGGAAAGAAGTTAATCCCCATGTTGTTTAAGTTTTTCAGAATCATTCAGTTTCTTGAACTCCTCATATTGGGGTCAGAAACAAGAAGTTAGAGTTTCAAGGCAGGCTTCTGTGTTCATTGCATATCCGATACAGTGGAACAGAGCTGGCTGCAACAACTGGCAGAGGTGCAGGAAGATACAAGCAGCACTTCAGACGGGGAGCTGGTCTATGGGATGTATGACTGGACTGCTCCTATAGTTGCATGAATATTGCAGTGAGTCCCGAAGCATTTCTCCATGTGCCGTGATTTGGTGCTGTAGTCTAGTGCATCATGACAGGGCCTTTGTATGCATTAGCGCATGTAAATGTACATAAAGAAATGCACAATATGCAGTCTGCTGCAGAGGTCTTTGATTTTGACTACCCCTGTGTTTGCTGTTAAGATGATGGGATCGTAGTAATTACTCACTGTTTATAGATTAATTGTAACATTTTATTAACAACATAAGAAGGTTTAAAAGTAGATAGTATAACAATGGAGCATCTGTCATGCCTAGTCATGGTTTTCCTTATACTCTTTAACAATCCCAAACGGTATTTTGTTACAATGAAGTAATCTGTTGAACCTATCATATATTTGACTCCTAAGGTTATTGTCATCTGATGATGCATGAAAGCTAAACTACAGTGATTCATTCTAAAATATTAAATAGCTAATAGAATATAGACACACTTTCAACCTCTTTTATGTATACACCCCCACGCACAATCCTACCTGAGTTTTCAGCACCTTTTCTGAAATAGCTGAAGCTAATTTACCATCCTCACAACAGAAAGCTTTTGTCTTCCTCAGTGACAGTTGCTATTTTACTGCTACTCCCCAGCAGGAAATGGGAGGGATGTCATGTTATTTCACAAACAAAGAGCAACCCTGTACTTTCAGTCAGGATGCCATTTGTGACAGTGGCAGACCAAGTGCCACCTCATGCCAGAGCCCCAGGACAATTTGTAAGGCTGACAGACCCTGCGTGCTGGCGGGCAGGATCAAACCTGGGATCTCTGAACCTTACTGTAGGAGTTAAAAACCACATGGCTCTTAGTGAAGGCTGTAGCAGACTCATCAATCTCTAGACCAGTGGCTCTCAGCCTTTCCAGACCACTGTTCCCCTTTCAGAAATCTGATTTGTCTTGTGTACCCCAAGTTTCACCTCACTTGAAAACTACTTGCTTACAACATCAGACATAAAAATACAAAAGTGTCACAGCACATTATTACTGAAAAATTGCTGACTTTCTCCTTTTTACCATACGATTATAAAATAAATCAACTGGAATATAAATATTGTACTTACATTCCAATGTGTAGTGTATAGAGTAATATAAAAAATTGTATGAAATTTTAATTTGTACTGACTTTGCTAGAGCTTTTTATGTAGCATGTTGTAAAACTAGGCAAATAAGATGAGTTGATATACCCCCGGAAGACCTGTGTGTACCCCAACGGGTACACAAACCCATTTGAGAATTGCTTCTCTAGATGGTCTAGATGCCACTAAAGGGGGACAAAGCACCACACCAAGCAGGCCTGGGTTACAAAATCACCAGTGTGTTTGTTAAATGTGTAAGAGTGTATTTGGTGTTTGAACTTCAGGAAAACTAGTGGGATGTTACTTGCATTATTTTTACTTCTCTGTATCATGTTATAATACAGTAACTCCTCATTTAATGTCATCTCACTTAATGTTGTTTCAATGTTACGTCCCTGCTCAATTAGGGAACATGCTCGTTTAAAGTTGTGCAATGCTCCCTTATAACGTCATTTGGCTGCCTCCTTGTAAGATTCTGTGGTAGAGCAGCAACTTTACAAGGAAGCATTGCACAAGTTCCACTTCTCTGCCTCCTCTCCCTCCCTCCCAGCACTTCCCCCACTGCCAAACAGCTGTTTATGACTTTCTGGAAGGGAGGGGGAGAAGCAGGGAAGTGCCGCGTCTCCACTTCTCTCCCTCCCGCCCAGAAAGTCCTAAGTGCTGCCAAACAGCTGTTTGGTGGCAGGGAAGCGCTGGGAGGGAGGGGGAGGAGCTGGAAAGTGCTGCGTCTCCACTCCTCCCCCTCCCTCCCAGAAAATCCTAAGCACCGCTAAACAGCTGTTTAGCGGCGCTTAGGATTTTCTGGGAGGGAAGGGGAGGAGTGGAGATGTGGGGCTTCTCCGCTCCTCCCCCTCACTCCCAGCACTTCACACTTAGGACTTTCTGGGAGGGAGGGGCATGAGCGGGGAAGCCCTGCATCTCCGCTCCTTCCCCTCCCTCCCAGAAAGTCCTAAGTGCTGCCAAACAGCTGTTTGGTGGCGCTTAGAACTTTTTGGGGGGAGGAATGTGCCGTGCTCCAGAGAGGAGGTGGAGTGGGGGTGGGGAGAGGAGAGCCTGGAGTGGAACAGGGATAGGAAGAGGCGGGCCTGGAGCATTCCTGGCAAAGTCAGAGCCTGTTCTTCTCCAGGGAAGCTGCCTCTGCTGCTGCAAAGGTGCTTCCTTGTGTCCTTGCCTGCAGCGGGCTGTGCCAGGGGCACTTCGCAACCACAGTACAATACAGTACTGTACAGCATATAATGCCTTTTGTTTGCCCCAAAAACATTTCTTTGGAACCTAACCCCCTGCATTTATATTAAATCTTATGGGAAAATTGGATTAGTTTAACATTGTTTCACTTAAAGTTGCATTTTTCAGGACCATAACTACAACATTAACTGAGGAGTTACTGTATAGTAGCAAATGTTTACATTGTGTATACTCCTGTAACTGAATAACTCATCAAATGAGCAAGAAGCCTTGTGGAATGCAAACGAAGAACTTTAACAGAAAGCGATGCTAATTTCAAAGAAAGTGGTCATTGTGTGTGATGATCAGAGCTCAAAGACTCAAAATGCATTCCTCACTCTCCAACATCAAAGGAAAAGCCCACATGGGTAGTGATATTGACAGCTTGTTTTCTGTGAGAAGAAGCTATAAATATGGATTCATGGAAAGATCCTGGATTTCTTGACTGCTTGGACTCTTACAGGGAAGTGTACCAGACAGTCTGGGTACTCTGAAAAACTTTTAGCAAACTAGCAGTTTATTACATCACTGCCACCATTTAGAATTACAAACTGTAATTTACCTGTATATATGTTTTACCTGCTTTAACCTCTCAATAACTCTCATTTCCATTTCTTAGCTAATAAACTGTTAATTAATTTATTACAGAATTAGCTATTGTTGTAAGTGTGAAGTTGCACTCTAATGAAAATATGCTAATGAGTGTGAATATAATGTATCTGGAATATGCTTCATGCAAAAGGTCTCTTGTAAGGTATCATTACAAAGCTTATAATCTGTGTGGTCATCCTATTTGTTTAAATGTATCATTCTTGTATCTGAAACTAGAAATATGAACTATAACTCTGAGGTCCTATTGTAATTATGCAAAGTGTGGGCCATTAATGGTAGCTTGGAATCTTGATGGCTCCCATTAACCAGGACAACTGGTTGTAAATGGCTCTGTTTACTTGTAAGTCTTCCTGTATATGTGTGTGCTGGCAAGTCTTACAGTGACATGTGATCATGTCACCTGAACTGGAATCCATCTTTAACCTGGTGCTTTTCCATTTAGAAGGAGGGGTGGGAGCCAGAGAGGAACAAAGGATTCCTGCCTTGTGCAAAAGCTATATAAGGGGGTGGAACAGAACAAAGGAGGCTGCAGTCATGAGAAATCCCCTAGCTACCACCTGAGCTGGAACAAGGACTGTACCGGGGAAAGGATTAGGCCCAGATTAGAAAGAAGTCTAGTCTATGAAATAAGCTTATTGGAACATCTGAGGATGAGATTTTATCCTAAATCAGTTTCTTAATGTATTAGGCTTAGACTTGCATGTTTTTGTTTTACTTTGCTTGGTAACTTACTGTTCTGTCTGTTATTACTTGGAGCTACTTAAATCCTACTTTTTGTATTTAATAAAATCACTTTTGCTTGTTAATTAACCCAGAACATGTAATTAATACCTGGGGAAGCAAACAGCTGTGCATATCTCTCTATCAGTGGAACAATTGATGAGTTTACCCTGTATAAGCTTTATACAGAGTAAAACAGATTTATTTGGGGTTTGGATCCCATTGGGAGCTGGGTATCTGTGGCTGGAAACAGGAGCATTTTCTAAGCTGTTTTCAGCTAAGCCTGCAGCTTTTGGGAGACGTGGTTCAGACCTGGGTCTGTGTTTGCAGAAGGCTAGCATGTCTAGCTCAACAAGAGAGGGTACTGAAGTCCCAAGCTGCCAGGGAAAACGGGCTCAGAGGTAGTCTCTGCGCATCAGGTGGCAGTCCAAAGGGGTTTCTGTGATCCAATCCATCATAGTAAGATCTAGAGTATCAACAGATCTAGGGTAAGTGACTGGTCCCTTGGGACTGGAAGCAACTTAAATATGATGTGATTTTTGGTGTAAGTAACCATTTTATCACAAAGTCCAGTTTGTCTGGAGGGCAAGATAGACTGGAGAGTCTAAGGGGACTCTCTGTGACTCCATGGTAAGACTGGTATAGTGATCCAGGAGTTCACATTTGTCACTGGCTTAGTCAAATCTAATTATAAAACACACCACTAGTTTGGGGTGTCTGCCTGGTTTCTAACAGTCTGCCCTGAGGAAGGCACTCATAGTCGTGACAGAGTTACACCATTTGCTTTATACTGAGAAATGAATAACAACCAACCAAAAGCAAGGTCTCTATGAGAAAGCACAGCATGTTTCTCCCCTTTGTAGCAGGTTGCACCTGAAAACAAAATGACAGCTGCCTCTACGGTAAGGAGAGGGCCTTCTCTCCATTAGCAGGCGCAGTACTTCACACAGAAAACAACAGATAACAGATGTACAATGTCACTGGGTTCACAGGTGATTCACAGAGGTCAAGGCCTCCACGTGGCTTCCCGGAGCCACTCCCAGCCCACATGGCAGTGCTGAAGGAGCTGTGCTGGCAATGAGTCCCCGCTGGCTGCTGCCTCCACCACGCTCATGTCACCTCAGTGGTGTGACATTAATCAAAGCAGGAACCTGTGAGATGGCGCTGATTTCGTCACTGTTGTGTTTTGGGGGGGAATTCCTATAGGTGTTAAGGACTGATAACACACTGATCCTCCCTTAGTACCTCCACTCACCCCTACGGTCCCCCTGCAGGGCTGGGAAACAGGCTGCAGAGCAGTGTCCAGAGGCCAGTCCCCCCACTCTGCTAATGAAATGGGTTGGATGACGGCTAAGTAGAGAAAGCAAAGGGCCAGGCCCTACAGTTAGCCTGTGAGGAGAAGGAGAGGAAAAGATGGCTTTAACAGACCCCTCAGGCCTCAGCCAGTGTTGGTCTGGTCTGGTCTTCTGGTGCAAATTACAGCAGCCCAACCACTGTTCTATACTACACCAGCTGCCAATAGCCTCCTGAGGCCATGCTAGTAGCACTGCTTTGCAGGCACACTCCAGCAACAGCCTCTTTGTCCGGAATTAGAGCTGTTCCAAAGAAATTTGTACAGGATTTTTTTCACAGAAACATGCTAATTTCAACAAAATTTCCCTGGGGAAGCTTTCTCGGGTCCAGCATAGAATAAGAGAGAGAGAGACTTGCATCCGACGAAGTGGGTATTCACCCACGAAAGCTCATGCTGCAAAACGTCTGTTAGTCTATAAGGTGCCACAGGATTCTTTGCTGCTTTTACGAGAGAGAGAGAGGGGCCTAATAACTTGGGACATAGGAAACTCAGGGACTTGAACCTAGATTTTCTACACCCAGGCTAGTACCCTATTCACTGGGCCATTAACAAGAGGTAGCAGAGGGTGATGGAAGGAAGCAGAGACTCTCTCCCACGCTCTAAGAATGAAAACAAGATCCAAAACATTGAAATTCTTCACAGAACAGAATTGTCATCTTCTGGCCAGCCATGCACAGGACATGCTCCCTACACCAGGGTTAGGGTTGGAGGAGGGTGGTGTAGGAACTGCTACAGTAGCTCTGTGCCACTGGAAGACTCCACCACACACTGGTTGTCCTCTAGAGCTCAGGTCAGCCAGCTTTAAGGCAGTTGCATGCCAGGAGGGTACTGCAAAGTAGGGTGACCAGATGTCCCGATTTTATAGGGACAGTCCCGATATTTGGGGCTTTGTCTTATATAGGCGCCTATTACTCCCCACCCCCATCTCGATTTTTCACACTTGCTGTCTGGTCACCATACTGCAAAGTGTTGCTAACAGTCTGGAGACTCAGACCTCAGAGTTTGCAAAGAAAGTCAAAAACCTCAGAGGGTGTCACTGATCCTAGCAAGTTAAACACACACACGTTTAGGGGAGAATTTTCAGAATTATTCAGCATTGGCTTACCTCTGCTCCCACTGAAGTCAGTGACTGCCTTCCCTGGAAACAGAAGTAGGCAAACACCAAACGCATTGAAAAACCCTACCCTTAGTTAACAACTTGACAGTGTTCTTTTAATTATGATACTCTGCAAACAGTGACCCCATTGTTTCATCCCGTCACTTACAGTCTTGTCAGCTTCTCCTTTTGCAGCATCTCTGGTTTATACAGTGCAAAGACACATGCAGTTTCCCCAAAGATTATATAGTCTCACAACGTGACTTCTGCTCCCCCACATCCCTGTCTGAAAGAGCTTCCTTGAGCAGCAATGCGCTTTGCTTTCATTGGAGCCACCAACGAATGGCGTCTCTACACTGCATTTAGACACCTGCGCTGGTCCAGACCAGCTGGCTCAGGCTAATGGGCTGTTTAATTGCCGTGTAGATGTTCAGGCTCAGGCTGCAGCCCAAGCTTTCAGTCCCTCCCACCTCACAGGGTCCCAGACCCTGGGCTCCAGTCTGATCCCAAGCATCTACACTGCAATTAAACAGACTCTTAGCCTGGAACTGCAGTCAGTTGGCATGGTCCAGCCACTGTTTTTTAATTGCAGTGTAGACAAGACTGTGCACTGATTCAGAAGGGAGGGTCCTTCTCTTCCTAGCCATGTAGAACTATTTGATTACACATCCCAGGCTGAGTGAAAGTGAGATAGTGATCCTTAACCAAAGGGGGGCATTGCTTCTCTTTGTTGCCTGTCCATTGTTTTCTTTGTTCATCCCCAAGTCTTTTATCTTCACAATACAATCTGCACTAGGCATAAACAAAAAAGCTTGTCTTATTGGAGAATAAAGGGAAATGTAAGTGCATGCTAAAACTGCACTGTCATTCCAACAGCAGCTCTGTCTTATGGATATCAATCATTTGAACAATTACATTACATATAAGAGCCAAAATGCTCATTTTCTCTCTTTTCCTAAAATAAAGATGGATTACAGGGGAAAATGCCAAATGCTCACACCTAAGCATCCTGCACACCCAGAAATAACTACATTCTGGTAAAAAGAACCAGCACCACAAAAATTAAAGTTCAGGGCAAACTTCACAGTAATTTTATGCCTCTTCAGAAGCCATTGCCAGGTTTCTGTTCCTGTTCACAGAACAGATGTACAGGCTGAGCAAATGGGAATGGGTGAAGGGAGGATCTGAAGACAAGTAGACGACACCAGTGTGGGAATTCTAGCAGTGTCAGCAGCCACAATTCTTCTAAGATCCCTACTACAGCACGGCAGAAGCAGGTGCTTTAAGAGACTGTCTGGGGCTTTGTTTTCATTTACAGGTCTGGATGGTCATGGTTGATTGTATGCACCCGGGAATGAGGTGTTGGTTACCAGTGGCTGTTAGGGATTGAGTTCTCATCTGCAGCAAGTTAACAAGACAGGATATGGAAAGGAGAAGAGACCTCAGTTCAAGATAGCCAATGACTGCTGTCCGGGGCTAGTGATAGAGATTGTTGATAATCTGAGAGGGGTGTTCATTTGCTTGCTTATTTTTGTTCTGTGCCTTTTCCCCCAGTTTGGTGGGGGGTGGGACAAATAAATGAGCCTGATCCTTTCCCTGATTGACTACAGCACCTGTGTTATTAGTGACAAGCTGAGCCAGATGCTCAGGATCTTTAACAAGTTCTTGAGGAGCGCAGGCCCAATGACAGGCTGCCTCATCATCTCCTTCCTTTGCCTGGCTTGCTCACGCCTCCCCAAGGGGGCGAGTCCAGAGTAGTCCAGGGGGCCAGCTCAAAAGCTATGCACCCTTCAAGTCCGAGACTCTACGTGGGACCTGAGCAGTGCATTCACCTAGTGCTGCCCCCATTCTGCACAGAGGATGAATTGGATCAGAGAGCACAAAGACTGGGACCTTGGCTGACCTCTGTAAAGGGCAGGAAGGGGAAGGCTCCTGAACTCCAGGCTACCTATTCTACACAACCATCTGCCCAGTGTTTCTGTGTTAGGGAAAATAGATGTATTTAAATTACTCCCCCATCAATCGCTCTAAATCCATTTAAGTAAGTAATAGCCTAATTCATTGTTCTAGCTAAAGCACAAATCAAATATCCTCCACCTCTGCCAGGCTGCTAAAATGCTTTATCAGTGATGGAGAGATTATTATTCTTTCTATTACAGCATACCTGGAGGGCCCCAGGTGGGATGAAGGTCCATTTGCGCTAGGTGCTGCAGATGCACACAGTCAGTAAGGGCAGTAAACTGGGATGTAAATCTACTCCTCAGTAGCCTGCAGCACATGAAGCGATCGCATGGACCCTGCTGACGTGCACGAAAAGTTCCCTAGTGCACTTTAATCTACCCTCGCCAAAATGGACGTATATTGAAGTGCACTAAGGAACTTCTAGTGTGGAGCAGCAGGGCCCACAGGGACACTTGGTGTGTGGCAGGCTAGTGCAGAATAGATTTACACCCCAGCTTGCTGTGAACTAAGTGTTTGTTTAGACAAAGGTAAGAGACAGTCCCTGTCCTGAAGATTCTACCAGCAAAACAGCAGTTGCACAACAGGGAAGGGGCAGGAGGGTGCCTGGGGTGGAAAAAGGAACTGCTTCTTGTTTATGCCCCTGGGGTGCAGTCTACCCCCAAGACATTGTGGGGTGCAGCTGTACCTCCCCTCCTTGCACTGGCCTCTGCAGCAGGGGCTATGCACACTGGGGTTCATGCTGCACCTGTTGAAGGGGCGTGTAGCACTGGGTTTCTTTCCCTGCACACAAGGAAGCTTGGGGAGGCTCCTGGGGTGGAGGGAGAGAGATCTGCTTTGTTCCATTTATTGTTCTGAGCTGTGGGTAGTTTTCACCCAGGATCCATTTACTCCTTAGAATGTGAACATGGCTTTGGAGAAAAATGCAGCTCGTGCCATATCTCATGTGCTCAAAGGGTTAACAGTCATGAGCAAAAGCAAGGCAGGGAGGCACATAGCAAGTAGAACTGAGGCAGTCTGACTGGCAGATAAAAAACACCCTGACAGATCGGGAGCAAGATGTCTGTATGTGACCCACATAGCAGTGATGAAGAAAACAAACAGCGCTGCAAAGGCTCATGGGAAATGTCAGCCTCATGGAAAACATTTCCATCTGCCCTCTGTGGGATTGTTAATGATTCGATCTGCCCTCAGTTGTGTTTATTCACTCACTGTAGATGGTGCAGGTATCTTGTTCTTCCCTATGGGTCAGATCCTGCAGCCCTCACTCACCGTGAGTCATGCTGACTCAGACAGGTAGTCCCGCTGAAGGAAATGGGAAGCGGGAATAAATAAGCATTACAGACTCTGTCCCCTAGCAAGTGGATAATCGCAAAGCTCTGACAGGAGCCAAATAATGTTTTCTCCCTCAGGACATGCTGCTCAGAGGCAGTAAGGATGGCATAAGGCAGTCTACTCTTTTGTTGCCCCAATTCACCAATGGTTCTCTCAGTTGTCAGTGAGGTTCTGCCACAGAGCAGCCCCGAACCCTGCTCACAGATATTGCTGAAAGGAGCACAAAGGAAACTTCCATCCCAGCATGATGCAGCCTCTCTTCTCCAAAACCCATCGCCCCCAGCAACACAGATCCCCAACAGAGCTCTTCCAAAAACATCCACAGTGCTGCTCCTCCTGGGCCTTCTTGAACCCTAGGAGGCTTTCTCACCTTACCCAACCTCTTCAAGCCCTGAGGGAGGGCCCCCCTTCCTCCTATTGTAACCCAGATTTCCTTCCGCCTCTGCCCACCTTGTGATCCCTAAGGTACCCATCCTTGAGCCTAGCAGCCTCCTTCTCATCCTTCTCTAGCCCTGAGGAGGATCCCTTCCACCTAATGTACCCCCTCTGCTTTGAGTCCAGAGGTTCTTCCTCCTCTACCTGAGTCTATGTTCCCGTTTTTTTCCTCCTCCTTTGGTCCTCCCCAATCCTGACATCACAATCAGGATCGGGCCTCATTACACTGGACATTGTGCAAACAAAATTAAAATCCCAGCCCCAGAGAGTTTACAATCTAAGACCCCAATCCAAAGACCTTTGAAGCAAATAGGAGTCTTTCTACTGATTACCAGTGGCTTTGGATCAGATCCTAAGCAGGGATGAGACATCACCACTGAGTACAGAACTCAGTGGAGGGAAAGAGGCGGCCCCCAAGGCTGACAGCAATAGGAACATGACGTTACATAAGAATGAGACAAATCAATCTAATGGCTAATATCCATGTCTACACATTATTATCTGTATTACAGTAGGCTCTCAAGGCCCCAATAACTAAGCTCCTTGGGGGCAAGGACTGTCTTTTTGTTCTGGGTTTGTTCGGCATCTAGCACAATGGGGTCCTGGTCCATGACAGGAGCTCCTAAATGCTACCACAACACACATAATAGAATTGGGACCATTTATGCAAGGCACTGTACATACACACAGCATGAGACAGTCCTTCTGGCCCTCTCCAAGGTAGAGGATGGAAGGGGAAAACACCAGAGAGAAATTACTTGCACTGCATTACACAGCAGGTCAGCAACGTAGAACCTAGGTTTCTTCAGCTGTAGTCCAGTGTTCTAGCCACTTGGGGTACGTCCAGAATACCCGTCGAATCGGCGGGTAGCGATCGATTTTGCGGGGATCGATATCTCGCGTCTCATCTAGACGCGAGATATCGATCCCCAAATGCGCTCCCGTCGACTCCAGAACTCCACCGGAGCGAGTGGCGGTAGCGGAGTCGACGGGGGAGCCACGGACGTCGATCCCGAGCGGTGAGGACGGGAGGTAAGTCGGGATAAGATACTTCGACTTCAGCTACGGTATTCCCGTAGCTGAAGTTGCGTATCTTACCTCGACACTGCCCTCCAGTGTGGACCAGGCCTTGACCACACTGTTTCTGAGAGTAGAAGGCAGAAAGCTGTCTGGTGCCCCTGCAGGAAATCCAAACATACCAGACTCTATAAGGAAACATTAACAGCATCCTTCATGGGATAAAGCAATTTTTGAAATAAATTTTAACATGTCTGTACAGTGAACTTCCCACTGACAGAAAACACATTTGTTATCGTTCTTATGACAAGCTTAATTTCCTGGACAGTCAGGTGTAACTGATGGAGATTGCATTTCTCACCCGCTCAGTCATGAGATTTTTCCCTGGGAAGATCTCCAGGAGAATCGCTAATGATAATTTTTCTTCCATGTCAATTTCTTTCTACGAGCAAAGACAGTCACTGGACCCCCTTTTTAAGGAAGAGCACAACCCTTTGTTTTCAGGGAGAAAGCTCATTTTGTTTAGATAAGAAACAGTATCATTTTCTAGTTGTCTAAGGTCTCACTGCTGAAAGAGAAGAACACTATTGTTACAGCACAGAGTTGTTAGAATAAACCTCCTGTGTGCTCAGCACTTTGCAGGACTGGCCCTTCTGTAATTATGTTCCCTACAAAGATATGACAACATACAGACATTTGTTTCAAAGGGCACATGCAGAATTGAACATGTGCCTGACTCATATACACACTAATCATGATTTGAGAGACCACATGTGTGTTTTGTATATATATGGGGTGGAAAGGAGGGATAATTTCTTTCTAGAGTGATATCAACATCTTATTGATGTATTGTACAAAATGGATGAGAAAAATTATTGACATTTTTACTTTCTGCTTATATAACCCATGCTGGCTGATTGTCTTTCTCCCTCTGTTGTGGCTACTCTGTGTAAGAAGGTTTCAGAGTAGCAGCCATGTTAGTCTGTATCCGCAAAAAGAACAGGAGTACTTGTGGCACCTTAAAGACTAACAAATTTATTTTAGCATGAGCTTTCGTGAGCTGCAGCTCACTTCTTCTCTGCATCCGAAGAAGTGAGCTGCAGCTCACGAAAGCTCATGCTAAAATAAATTTGTTAGTCTTTAAGGTGCCACAAGTACTCCTGTTCTTTCTGTGTAAGAAGTTAAGCATCTACTACAGCTATCAGCTAGTGCTATAGCTTCTTTAGCTTCAAGCAGTAGATGATTAAGTTCCGGGGTTCAAACCCTGCAGATGGGTCCAAAGCAGAAGCTGCCTTTGAATGAAGTCTTGATATGCCCCATAATGCATTACAAATGCAGGTGCTCCCCTCTTCATTGGTGGAAGCAGTTTGAAGCTGAGATCACAGCAGAGCCACTGAGGGACTGTGAGCCTGCTCTGGCCCCTGCAGATTGCATTCCTCCAGCTATTTCAGGTGACTAAAGCAGGCTGCAGCACCACTCCGATTTGGCCCATCTGTGCCTTCATAGATGAAGGGGAAGCCAGGTCAAACCTGAGTGGCACTGTGACCCGGGTTTGGGGCCCCTCTCCAGTGGAGGGCATAGGGCAAACTACCCCTTTTGCCCCCCGTGAAGCTCCTGCAAACCCGGGCTGATAAGGCTTCCAGGTGAATTATACAGCACACACAATCTACTGAGGTACCTTCACCAAATCTGTTTATTAGTAAGCTCCATGTACAACACATTATAACAGCAGGTGAATGGAGGGCCCTTCCTGTCCCCGGATCAGCCTTTTATACTTATGCTTTCTTCTCTGCATTCTCCAGCTCACTGGCGGAACGTTAAAATTAAATAACTCTATAAAAAGCAAACCATGGGATAGGATACAGAAGTCTAACAGGTAGGTGGGGAACATAAAATCCCTAAAACCGGGCCTGCTGACTGATGAAGATTGTTGATATCTGCTACTGACTGCAGGGAAGAGATATACAGCAGGCAGTGTAGCAGATGATAGAACAATGGCTATAAAATCAGGGCCAAGAGTGACAAGGCTCTATTGGGAGTGAATGTGCCATAAAACAAGAGTGCAAAAAGGCAGGGGAATCCTTATCATTTTAAACCGATAGTCACAATCCTAGCTATTTCCAAACTCTGAGAAAGGATTATTTTTAAGACAACAGCATCCAGATGGATACCTGTGTGTGTGGGCGAAATCTCAAAGCAGAAGTTTTATAATCTCACATTAAACTTCTGGGGTTTAATTAATAAACTCCACTTGGTTGTAGGTAAAGAGGATAATACATCCAGGAAATGGCACACATCCGAAATGTTAAACCACCGCGTTTGCTAGTCTCTGTAAATTGAATTTTATCGCCACTTGTAAAAACTATGGGATTAAAGGAGATATCAGATCCAAGGTAAAGAAAGTGAAAGCTTTTAAAATAGTTTCTGTTTGTCATGCTCTACTTTCTAATCTACTTTTTAATGGGAACTGAGAAATGTCTGTTTGAAAAGGTCTGAATTCTAAGATTATTTCCAGTTGACACAATCCTGTATAACAGGAATATTTAATATTTAAAAATAGCATTTACACAGACCTTTGCACATTCAAAGCACTCTCTTTTGGTGGGTAAGGAATGGTGTCCCTAGCCTCTGTTTGTCAGAGGATGGAGATGGATGGCAGGAGAGAGATCACTTGATCATTGCCTGTTAGGTTCACTCCCTCTGGGGCACCTGGCATTGGCCACTGTCGGTAGACAGGATACTGGTCTAGATGGACCTTTGGTCTGACCCGGTACGGCCGTTCTTATGTTCTTATGACATTATTATCCTCAGATTACAGATGGGAGAATAGGCAGAGTGGTTAAGAGATTTGCCCAAGACCACAGCAGGAGAATGACAATGCTGGGATCAGAATCCAGGTAATCTGCCAACCATGCCCGTACTCCAGCCAATCGACCACCATTCCCTGCCTCTCAGAAGCATTTGTTTCAGCATCTCTTTTGATGGACTGTCATCCTTTTCTTTGTGGGGGTTTTCCAATGCCCTGACCTCAGCCCACTCCTCTTCTCTCTACACAGGAAATAGTGGAGTTAGTAGAATGTAAAATACCTCTTCTGTTAGAGTCTGGCCTCTAGGAGGACCAAAAATGTACTCTGAACACTACCGCAGATTCCCTCCTAGGGGACAGGTGCAAAGTCCCGTAAGCAGCACACTAATAGCCACTCTAATGATTGCGGAGAAAGACAGAGAGGTGTTTTATGGGAACACAGAAAGACAACCAGCAGCAAGTTTCTGCTATTTCCTAATCTGAGCCATGCTACAAAGCAGTGGAGAAAAGCATCAGCAACAGTTTCACCTTGATTCTATGACAACAGGTATCAGGGAGCACTCAAATCATGTTTCCAAGCATTTCTCCAGGAAAGCTAGAAACGTACTTTTTAAAAACAGAAAGCTGAGGTTCTCAGGTCAGCACATGATTTCAGGAGCTGGGGTTTGTGACCATGGCTACACTTGCAAATTTGTAGCGCTGCAGCAGGGTGTGAAAACACACCCTCTCCAGCGCTGCAAATTGCGGCGCTGCAAAGCGCCAGTGTGGTCAAAGCCCCAGCGCTGGGAGCGCGGCTCCCAGCGCTGTACGTTATTCCCCACAGGGAGGTGGAGTACGGACAGCGCTTCAAATCACAACAGTGGCCAACATTTCAAGTCTCTAAGACTGTCTGTAAACAAGTGGCCTCCTCCCAAGCATCCCCTGATGCTAGCAGGGCAGCCCTGCAAGTGGCTCCTCACTGCAGTTTACCTCTTGATCTTCAGAAAAACTGAGTACAGCCTTCAGAGCATATAAATAGCCCTTTTGCAGTATTAATTTATCACCTACAGTCCCACTTCCAACAACCAGAACCCACCCCTGCACAGTCCAAACAATACATTCACCCCAACAACTGCTCTAGCATCTCTCACCATGCCTCTCAGCCCTGTTTCCTTCCCAGGTAGGGTTCCGATCTTGCTGGAGACATCAGTGGACTCAACCGCCATTATTCCCCAGCCATCAGCCTTCTCTGGTCCCCTGGCTTCAGTTTGCTGGTTCAGAGAGCCAGCAAGCATCTCCCTCTGCTGTTCTCAGGCATCACAGCTCTCTTCGACCATGGCTCTGTGGCCTGGGGAAGTTTGTAGGTGACCCCCAATTGCCTTCTGCTTTCACCAGCTTGATCTGGTGCCACTGCTCAGCCAGGGAACTTTCACTGCTCGCTTCTTTGGGGGAATCTTCTCACCCCAGCTTTGTTTGTGTTCTGAGCAATCAGAACTCTGGATTCCCTCCCTTTCTAAACTCTGGGTTCTGAACTATCCCTCTACACATACACCCTCTCTTTCTCTCAGGATTCAGGACTCTCATTTATAACTAACAGGGGCAGCCTACCCTCCTCATTACACTATACTAGGGCAACTGGACTGGAACAGGAGAGCTGAGCCTAGTTTCATTGATTCAGAAGCCACACTCTTAAGGCTAGTTAAGTTAGATCAACAACTTGTTAGGTGCTGGAAAAAACTGCATGTAATAAAGTATTGTGCAGATGGCTTTCTGACAGTGTATTCCTTTTGCCAACAATCCATCCTTAAGCCTGTTTTTCCAGTATGGAAGACCACTAGATCTAACTCGAGTATATTATATAGATGTTTCTAAGAACATATAACTTCAACAATAAAAAAGTGACCTAAGTGTCAATACAACTCAGGTAGGAGCACTCTTACTCACTTAACGCATCTCAAGTTGCCCACACAAAATTTAAGACATCCAAAATCATAAGACACTTGGAAATTTAAGGCAATCAGTCACTGTTCCCTTTGCAAGGTTGGTTAGTTAATTTAGAGTCAACCCTAAATTAAAATGAACAGATATCATTTAACTCACTTATGATGGAGTTCAAAGCATGGGCATACAAGGACTAACTATTGCATTGTAGCTAGCTAACAATGCACATTGATTTGTGGGTGCTATTACTTAAAAAAAACCCCAAAACTATATTAAACTTTAGTTCAATATTAAATAGATATGGATTTTACCAAATTAGATAATAGCAAACATGCCACAGCAGTACCCCTGTGGTAAAGCAATTACAAACATCAGCTTCTTGCTTCTAAACCTTCTAAAAATTACAAACATCAGCTCTTGCTTGAGACCTTCTAAAAACTAATTGATAGTAATATTATTTGGGCAAATTTGCTCTTTTGCCATATTGGCCAGCCATCTTTTGATTAGAGCACACTGTCCAGAGCACATCGCACCTGTGCTCTATGCTGGGGACCCCTCCACTTCCAGTTAAAATATAATGCACTGTATACTAGCTATAAAGCCCTAAATTGGTAGGCTTTTACCCGTGTTCATTTTGGCAGCTGCAGGAGGGATGCTTTCAGCTGTCTGTCCCAAGTATGGAGGTTGGGAAACACGTTCTCATTTGTGGCCTCTGGGCGTCCCACTCAATGTACATGTGATCCCCAACTTCCCCACTTTTAGAACTTGATATAAGGTACATCTCTTTGTCCAGGGTTTCACAATCTGCATATTAGAACCTCTGCTACAACCCGACTGATGCCTCACTGGGGCTCGAGGCATTATTGTAAACCACATAACAATAAATCAATGCAAACTGAAGCTAAGCCAATTCATTGCTGTGAAAGCCTCTTGTGTCTTCCAGAGGCAGAAGCGGGCGAAAGAGTCTGCGCCAATGTGATTCCAATGGAGCTGGAAGGAGATAAGGCGAAGATAGGGAAACCTAGAGACAGTGAGGAGGCATGCAGTATAGAGCTCTGCATGGATGTTTCCAGCCTATAATGTATCCAGGGGCGGTTCTATGTATTTTGCTGCCCCAAGCACGGCAGTCAGGCAGCTTTCGCTGGTAATGCGGATTCAGTGGCATGCCTGCGGCCGGTCCACTGGTCCCGCAGCTTTGGCGTACCTGCCGCCGAATTGCTGCTGAGTCCGCAGGACCGGCGGACCTCCCGCAGGCATGCCACCAAAGGCTCCCTAACTGCCACCCCCACAGTGACTGGTAGGCTGCCCTCCCCTCCCCCCGGCTTGCCGCCCCAGGCACGTGCTTGGTGCGCTGGTGCCTGGAGCCGCCCCTGAATGTATCCACACTGATCTGCACTAATCTTGAGATACCCTTGTATTCTAGAGATCAAGCCTCTGTGACTGCAATACAAAATAAATAATAATACTCATCAGTGAGGTTCCTCCTTACATTGGTTTAACTGAGGACAGAATTTGGGCCTTTGCCATTACATTCTGTGGAAGAGTGCCAGTAAGTGTCTGGTTTTTGCAAGTGATATTGCATAGCTTAGCTTTGATGCTTTGGTAGTGAACAATATATGTTTATGCAACGTATTTAGGGGAAAAATACCAACTAATAAAACAAAATAATAATTTACATTTCAATAAAAAAAGAGAGGTGGTATTAGACATGGAATTTACTGACAGAAACTAGCTGTCCTGGTAATCTGATAAAGCCTTATCTTGTGAAGTCAGATGTAATGGGATTTTCTAAGGGAAATGAAGCATCAATAATTATGTAAGGGTTTATTGTATAATACTTTATTGTAGTGCTCAGATAAGATTTCTGGGATACTGAGATCTATTGCATGAGCACATCTAGTCACAGCCATGTGAGAAAACACAAGAAGGGGACTGATTTTCCAAAGAGATATGAGATACCCAACTCCCCTTTCTATTCAGTAGGAGTTGGGTGCCTAACTGCCTTATGTGCCCTAAAATAACCCTCACCCCTTGGAATTGTCAAGTACACTGATAATGTGTACAGCAAAGAAGCAAACAGGAACACCTATTTAAGAAGAGGGAATGTTTAGAATGACAATGAAACTAACCACTGGCAACACTACTGCTGGGAAAAGTCAAAACCCTCTCATAACCAAGTTCGTATTTTTAAAGTCACATAGCAAGATTAACTTACAGATGGGATGGACCAATTACATCATATAGTTTATTCACCAACCAGTAATGGATTGCTCCCCAGAGTAAGGGAATGGCTAGGCAGGTGGTACTGCCTCTGATTTGCTAATTGTTTGTTTTGTTTTGTCTTGTCTTCCCAACCTCCCCCCCAAAACATTTGTTTGTCTCATCCACCTGTTATGTCTTTTTAAGAGTATAAGCTCTTTGGAGCAGTGTAACGGGGTCGGACTCACCCCTGCAGCACCTCCTGCTGGTCGTCCTTGGGAATTAGCTCAGTCCAGCATTCGGAGCGCCCTCTGCAGGCTGGTGATCCACCTGTCTTCTCCTGGCCCCCATGTCCCTCCCAGGACCCCTGTGCCCCTTTAACTGGGTCTCCCCCGCCCAGGGGAACCCTTACCCTACTATCCCCACTTTGCCTCAGAGTTGGCTACTGCCAGTCATTCTCTAGCCCCACACCCTGGGGCAGACTGCAGTATCAGCCTGTTCATCACTGGCAAGGAGGGTTTGGACCTGCTGCTTTGGCCTACCCCTGGGTTGCCCCCTGCAACCCCCAGTACCTTTTAGCCCAATGCTAGGCCGCAGCCTGGGGCTTTCCAGACTGGGGCTCCCCAGCTCCTCTGCCTTTCCCCAGCCCTGCTTCATCCTCAGGTACTTTATCTCAGCTCCCTGCAGCCAGGCCCTTCTCTCTCTCTGAAGGCAGAGAGAAACTGTCTGGGCTCCTGGCTCACAGCCTTTTATAGGGGCCAGCTGTGGCCTGATTGGGGTGTGGCCCAGCTGCGGCTACTTCCCTAATCAGCCCAGCTTGGAGAGCAGCCGCTCTCTAGCCCCGCCAAGCCGCTTTTAGACCCCTTCCGCCCAGGAGCAGGGGTCCACCCTGCCACAAGCAGGGACTTTTTTTTAATTTGTTCATACAGCAGCTAGCACAATGGAGCCATGGCCTGGGTGCCTCTTAGAGTTACTGTAATATAAATGTTGATTATTAATAATATAATAAAATAAATAATAATAATAATAATAATAATAATGAAGTATATTCTCTAGTGCTTAGTCCAGTGCAATTTGAATAACTCAGGCAATGGAGCATCCACTATGTTCCTTGGGAGACGTTTTCATTATCTACTATGTCTAAACCTTTTGCCATGGAGGGAATGGCAGCAACTTCATAGTTAAGTCTAGACTTCGATTCTACACCCTATCTTCTCCAACTCTAACCCTTGGCTGAAGTAACCAACTTGTTTGACATTAGGATGCAGAGGGACAAAGAGAAATAATCAGGCTGTTTAATTTATGATGGGGACTAAACCAGTGTTTGGAAAGGAGCAGGAGCAGAGAGCTCAAATGTAGCTTAAAGACACTTCTGCCACCTTGCTATGCCAAGTGGTCCTTGGTCACATCTCAGTATCTGGGCAATAGTCTTCTTTCGAAAACCTAACCCATCACTGTATGGAAAGGTAACAGACTCAGAATCTAGTAATCTGACTTCTAATATCTATAATATTCCTTTTCACCAACAGGGGCGGCTCTAGGTATTTTGCTGCCCCAAGCACGGCAGGCAGGCTGCCTTCGGCGGCTTGCCTGCGGGAGGTCCCCGGTCTCGCGAATTCAGCGGCAGCCTGCGGAAGGTCTGCCAAAGCCGCGGGACTAGTGGACCCTCTGCAGGCATGCCACCGAAGGCAGCCTGCCTGCTGCCCTCGTGGCGACTGGCAGAGCACCTCTCGTGGCTTGCCGCCCCAGGCACGCGTTTGGCATGCTGGTGCCTGGAGCTGCCCCTGTTCCCCAAGCACCTTAACCCTCTCACATACCAGCACTTCAACTCCATCACAAACACCATATGTATGTTATAAAAGTATCAGTTAGTGCCAGTTACTTTTGACTTGATGACAAGAACCCCAGAACGGAAGGTGGGCCAGAGAAGAAGTCCTCTGAAGGACTTGTTAGGAGTTGGTGGCATTCATTTCCATTAACAAAACTTGAAGTGATGTGTAGATGTTATACTGATGTGTGGTGCTTGGCACATCCTCAAGTGGAAGCTTCGGTGAGATTCTTGCAAAAGGTTTTTGAATAGATTTTTTCCCACACACGTACACTAAAGAGATTATAAAAACTCAGGCTGAAGGGATCAAAGATCAAACACAAAACTCATGAGCTGGAAGTGTAAAAAATATCATGTAGAAGTAAAACAGCAGCACTTATTAACTTGTATTGTACTGTGGCATTTAGGTTGCTGCATTATTGCTTCTGATAACAGCAGACAGCCATAAGGGAATTCAAAGGAAAGCAAAGTCTTCACTTTTTGCCAGACTGCATGTACTGTGTCCCCATCCTCCCTTCCCCCTTGTACCGGGGTGGTTACCTGCTCCTGCCCTTCGGGGCTTAAAACAGCCCAGGAGGGGGCTGTGGCTGTGGCAAGAAGCCTGGGCTGATTGGGGAAAGTAGGCTCAGCTGTGGCAAAGCCCCATTCAGGCCCAGCTGGCCCCTATAAGAGGCTGTGAGCCAGGAGCCCAGTCAGGCTCCCTCTGCCTTTAGAGGGAGATGGGCCTGGCTGTAGGGAGCTAGAGACTGGGTACCTGAGTGGAGCAGGGCTGGGGAAAGGCAGAGGAACTGGAGAGCTCCAGCCTGGAAAGCCCCAGGCTGCGGCCTAGCACAAGGCCAACAGGTACTGGGGAGTTGCAGAGGGCAGCCCAGAGGTAGGCGAAGGCAGCAGGTCCAAACCCAACCTTGCCAGTGATGAGTAGACTGATACTGTAGTCTGCCACAGGGCACAGGGACTAAACCAGGGGTAGGCAACCTATGGCACGGGTGCCGAAGGTGGCACACGAGCTGATTTTCAGTGGCACTCACACTGCCCGGGTCCTGGCCATCAGTCCAGGGAGCTCTGCATTTTAATTTAATTTTAAGTGAAGCTTCTTAAACATTTTAAAAGCCTAATTTACTTTACATACAACAATAGTTTAGTTATATATTATAGACTTATAGAAAGAGACCTCCTAAAAACGTTAAAATGTATTATTGGCACGTGAAACCTTAAATCAGAGTGAATAAATGACGATTCGGCACACCACTTCTGAAAGGTTGCCGACCCCTGGGCTAGACAATGACTGGCAGTAGCCATATACTGAGGTGAGGTGGGGATAGAGGGTTGGGGGTTCCCCAGGGAGGGGAGACTCACATTGGAGGGGTTACTGCCAGGGGGCAGCACCCCAGGTAAACAGGGCACTGGGGTCCTGGGAGGGCACGGGGGCCGGAGGACAGGCGGATCACCGGCCTGCAAAGGGCGCTCTGGAGCTAGAATGAGCTAATTCCCAGAAGTCACCAGCATGAGGCGCCCCAAAGATGAGTCCGCATGTCTACACCCCTCCATTGGTTGTACCAGTGACACCATCAAACAGGAAAAAGCAGTATCACATAACAGAAAGTTTTTCCTCAACAGCCAGAACATGTTAATGTTAACACAGTCCCTGAAAACAATATCTGGACACACTCACTAGCTACTGACTCATGTCATTGAGCGGACAGAAAAGAAGAGTTAAAGAGATTAAATTGGACAGGTTTCTCTGTGTAAGGTCATATTTTCTTATGAATAGAGATTCACACTTAAAACTTCATGAGCTGAGTGGAGAATATTTCCCTATGCCTGTTACCGGAGCACATGGTAATAAAAGACAATGTCATCAAAACCTGGAGAATTCAGGGGAGATTTTCAAAGGCACAAACAGTAGTTCGGAATCCAACGCCCAATGACTTACAAAGAGAGTTAGGATCCCAGCTGCCATTTGTGCCTTTGAGAAACCGCCACTTCTTGTACAGTCTAACAAATGAAAGGGAAACCTATGTTAGAGATAGGAGAGACCTATTCTCCATGCTTTTATTGTTCTGCCAGTGCAGGGTTTTTCATCACAATATGGTTGAAATTTTCACAGCCTCCTGGAAGATTTGAACACCTGACAACTGAGTATCAAAATCACCCTGGCAGCTTTGAAAATAGTCTCTATATTCAGTACTTTTTTAGTCCATAAGAACATAAGAAAGGCCGTACCGGGTCAGACCAAAGGTCCATCCAGCCCAGTATCTGTCTACCGACAGTGGCCAATGCCAGGTGCCCCCGAGGGAGTGAACCTAACAGGCAATGATCAAGTGATCTCTCTCCTGCCATCCATCTCCATCCTCTGACGAACAGAGGCTAGGGACACCATTCTTACCCATCCTGGCTAATAGCCATTTATGGACTTAGCCACCATGAATTTATCCAGTCCCCTTTTAAACATTGTTATAGTCCTAGCCTTCACAACCTCCTCAGGTAAGGAGTTCCACAAGTTGACTGTGCGCTGCGTGAAGAACTTCCTTTTATTTGTTTTAAACCTGCTGCCTATTAATTTCATTTGGTGACCCCTAGTTCTTGTATTATGGGAATAAGTAAATAACTTTTCCTTATCCACTTTCTCAACATCACTCATGATTTTATATACCTCTATCATGTCCCCCCTTAGTCTTCTCTTTTCCAAACTGAAGAGTCCTAGCCTCTTTAATCTTTCCTCATATGGGACCCTCTCTAAACCCCTAATCATTTTAGTTGCTCGTTTCTGAACCTTTTCTAGTGCTAGAATATCTTTTTTGAGGTGAGGAGACCACATCTGTACACAGTATTCGAGATGTGGGCGTACCATGGATTTATATAAGGGCAATAATATATTCTCAGTCTTATTCTCTATCCCCTTTTTAATGATTCCTAACATCCTGTTTGCTTTTTTGACCGCCTCTGCACACTGCGTGGACATCTTCAGAGAACTATCCACGATAACTCCAAGATCTTTTTCCTGACTCGTTGTAGCTAAATTAGCCCCCATCATGTTGTATGTATAGTTGGGGTTATTTTTTCCAATGTGCATTACTTTACATTTATCCACATTAAATTTCATTTGCCATTTTGTTGCCCAATCACTTAGTTTTGTGAGATCTTTTTGAAGTTCTTCACAATCTGCTTTGGTCTTAACTATCTTGAGAAGTTTAGTATCATCTGCAAACTTTGCCACCTCACTGTTTACCCCTTTCTCCAGATCATTTATGAATAAATTGAATAGGATTGGTCCTAGGACTGACCCTTGGGGAACACCACTAGTTACCCCTCTCCATTCTGAGAATTTACCATTAATTCCTACCCTTTGTTCCCTGTCCTTTAACCAGTTCTCAATCCATGAAAGGACCTTCCCTTTTATCCCATGACAGCTTAATTTACGTAAGAGCCTTTGGTGAGGGACCTTGTCAAAGGCTTTCTGGAAATCTAAGTACACTATGTCCACCGGATCCCCCTTGTCCACATGTTTGTTGACCCCTTCAAAGAATTCTAATAGATTAGTAAGACACGATTTCCCTTTACAGAAACCATGTTGACTATTGCTCAACAGTTTATGTTTTTCAATGTGTCTGACAATTTTATTCTTTACTATTGTTTCAACTAATTTGCCTGGTACCGACGTTTTAAGTGACTCCAGGGATGAAGCTTCCATTACCTGAGGGGCCGTTACCAAGACCATTACTAGTCCGGTGTTATGAAATACTTACTGGTATTCAGACTATACTGGCCTGCCCTCCACCCAGTTTCATTCCATTACTTCAAGTTATATCTATTCTATCAAGCTAAAAATGTCTCGTCCTTATGGTGGTAGTGGTGGTGGTGTGAACAGCTGTCTGGAGAAAACCCAAACAAATCAATGTGGTTTTTTACTCTTTGTGTAGTGTCCAATTTGTAGTCACCTTGTCTGCTCTTAATCTGATCATGCAGGAGAAGATTTTTAAATGCTTTTAGCTACCTGAAGATCCACATGGGAACTTTGAAAACCCCACTAGGTGTCTGTCTGCATCTTTAGGCACCTAAATACCTTTACAAATCTGGCCCACAATTTCTTGTATCAGAATAAGTAGGGCTTTTTCTAACATTGCAAAGACACAGCTCTGCTAAATAGCAGTTGATTTCCTTTTAAGAACATAAGAACGGCCATACTGCATCAGACCAAGGGTCCATCTAGCCCAGTATCCTGTCTTCTGACAATGACCAATGCCAGGTGCTTCAGAGGGAATGAACAGAACAGGGGAATTACCAAGTGTTACATTCCCTGTCATCCAGTCTCAACATACAGCAGTCAGAAGCACCATACAGCAGTATAACCTACACATCACTCCATGCTCTGTTAATGGAAACGAATGTCGCCTACTCTTAAGCCCTTCAGAGGTTTCCTTCTTTGGCTCACCTTCCATTCTGGGATTCTTGTCATCAAGTCAAAAGTAACTGGCAGTAACTTATACTTTTTCTAAAGTACGTATGGTGTTTGTGATGGAGTTGAAGTGCTGGCACGTGACAGAGTTACGGTATTTGGTGACAAGAATTGTTGTTAATATAAGAATTCAGATTACTAGATTCTGAGTCCTTCCATACAATGATGGGTTAGGTGTTTGAAAGGAGGCTATTGCCCAGATGCTCAGATGCGACCAAGGACCACTTGGCAAAGCAGGTTGGCCGAAGTGTCTTTAAGCCACTTTTGAGCACCCCTGCTCCTGCTCCTGTCCAAACATTGGTTTAGTCCTCTCTTTGTGTAGTAGTTTAATGAGCAGAAGGAATCAGTAGATCATCTAGTCTGACCTACATATCACAGACTATTAAACTTCATCCAGTTACTCCATATTGAACCCAATAACAACATTTCAGTCCCCAGGAGACTAAACTCTTGTATGCCACAGACAGTGAACAGGAGAGACCAAGGTTTCACTGTGTATATGGCCCCTGTAGTGGAAGGCAATTGATTAGGTAAGGTAAGCCCAGGTGTCAGATATGCCCAGATGTCAATGAAGCCACTCTCCCTCCATGACTAAAATTCCCTCTGACTCCAAGGAGAGCATTGGGTGCGGAAGGAATGAAGAATCAAATCCATTATGTATCAGTTCTTGGCACTGTTTAAAGATGACTTAGGTTTCTCAAGCAGGACATTTTCTAATTGCTTGTATGCTACTCTATGGGCAGGCTGTGTTCTGCTTGTCGACAACATGTCTCCAAGCATCATAAACTTTTGATCTTTGGGCTGACATTTAGCCCTCTGTGTTTTTTGTTTTTAAAAGCCCTTTCCAGCCGTATTAATCTTTTTATCTCATTCCCCATTTGTTTGCCATGCAGTGGGATGCTGACGAGGTTTAGACTTGCAGTGGTGTTATTACTCGCCTCAGCTATACTTTGTACTGTTGCGTAAAGCATGTTTGAAGGCTGAACATGGGCCATATGCTCAGGAGGAAGGGCACTGCTGAACAATGGTAGAATCTCTGTATTGCTTTGCCTGTATCCAGCCAATTAGGGTAAAAGCCTGAGAAACATCAGAGGTAGCCGCTGTCACCACACTGATGAAGCAAATTGTACTTCGTGAAGTAACAATGCACCTGTTTTATCTACTTATTAAGTAGATTTGCACACATTTGTTTTATGTTCTTCCTGTGTCAGCTTCTCAGCCAGTAATACATTTTAACGTTTTTAGAAGGTCTCTTTCTCTAAGTCTATAATATATAACTAAACTATTGTATGTAAAGTAAATAAGGCTTTTAAAATGTTTAAGAAACTTCATTTAAAATTAAATTAAAATGCAGAGCCCCCTGGACTGGTTGCCAGGACCTGGGCAGTGTGAGTGCCATTGAAAATCAGCTCGCGTGCTGCCTTTGGCACACGTGCCATAGGTTGCCTACCCCTGGGGTAGATGGTGCAGTGCAACTAATGCCTACGTGCCAGTGGATCATACCTACAGATGCAACAAGTGACCAGTCCACCTGACAAGTGACTGGTTATCTAGCAGCCTAGTCTGGGCCTGTAAAGGGTCCACTTCTGCAAGCCTGTGGAGCACCTGCAGTATGGACTCATTAGCGATAACTAAAGTTACCAGTCAACTAAATTTAGGAGCTTAATATTGGTTGCTAGACACTGATTCAGGCAGCTCTTTATAAAATGCCATCTCTGACTATTCATGATATTAACTAACATCCATGGTAAACAGCTGGCCAGGCACCATGTGGACAAAGCATTTATGGACACACCAGCAGCTACAGATAACTTAGTCACTCACTCAGTACAGGTCACTCTTGGACAAAATAGCATCCTATGATTTCCCTTCCCCCCACCCCGCCCCCTGCTTATAATCCAGTGGTTCTTAACCTTTACTGCAGCCTGCACCCCTTTGGGTCTCAAAATATGTTCTCGCACCCCTTATAAAAAATCCAAATACGTTCTCGCACCCCTTAAACCTAGATATATTTTTGTTTGTATATTACAGTAATTGTATACAAATGTATAATGTTAATAAATACATAGTTTGATGAAACAAAGTAGTTGTACTTACGTGCCTGTGCTTAATTTGTGTTTTCGATGATTTACCTTCTAAAAAAAATCTGGCATGTCTTGCACCCCCAGAAAGGGCATCTTGCACCCCCAGGGGCTGCATGTACCCCAGGTTAACCACCACTGTTATAATAGTTTTCCTTTTCTGCTCAGAAAAGCAGGTGGATTGAAGGGTGGCAGTGGAGTTATGGTTATTAGAAGATTGTGAATGCTTTAGAATGGTCAATCTCTTTATAGTATAGGAAAGGCTGCAATTTTCCCTTTAAAACATGTATTCAGTAATGTTTCTGTATTGTTGTTTTTCTTAAATAAATATATTGAGAGGCTTCTTTCAGGGCTGCTCAAGGACTAGATCACAGCCAGAATAATGTTAATAAGAGTCTGGAAAACAAAGTAAGTCAGCTTGTGCACTCTTTTCTTTCAACCTAAGAAGCTCAATTCATTTAGCATTTTTTCCCAGTGATTCAGACAGCTCTGTCTCTAGGAGCATAGAGCTTTAGTCTGAAAAATACAGATTTTTTTTTATTGCATTATGCTTTGCGGGATGCCGAAATTGCTCATGAAGCCCCACAGCTGTTGCTTGCCAGATCCAAAGAGCTTCCATTCAGTCACATATTCATTGAGCATAAACAGTGGGACAAATTCTGTCCTGATTTACTCCCCAGACAAGTCAGTTGAAGTCTTCGGGACCGCACAGGATATAAATCAGAGCAGAGTTCAACCCAGCAACCCTCAAAGTAATTTTTCAAATAATTCCAAGATACCTTAAATCAAGAGCTTTCTCTGCATAAACATGAAAAATACATCTCAGCAGATGACTGTACTTCAGCTGGGAATAGCAGCTATCTATAATACATTCTAGACCACTAGCTGCTGGTTCCAACAGCCGAGTAGCAGCTACATGTACATTCTCCTTAGGAAAGGCTTGAAAGCAGCCAGAATGTAAATAATCAGAGGATAAAGTTTATGGTCAGATACCACCTCCGAGTGAGAGAGAGACAACAAGATTTATTTAGAAGGAATAATACCTGTGCACCTTTTATGGAGTTTTCTGTAGGGAGGGGTGAGCTGGCTTAAAAACAATAAGAACCCTCTTGGTCCTTATAGCTACATTCTCATATGCGTTCAGAAAACACTTTATATTGTGGGTGCTGCCAGAATACAAATGAATACATCATAATATTCTAGGTATTTTCACACAAAGTGGGTTTTGCATTGAGCTCGGAAAGGTGGTCAGACTAGAGCGCATAAGAAGATCCAAGTATAGTGTTCCAAAATCTTAGACCTAGCACTGGAAATGCCTTAGCCCCAGTTCCAAAGAGTCACCCTCTAGTTAAAGTTGCTGATGACTGGAGCTGGCCAGAAAATGGAACCTTTGAGCCGGGTGAATTATGACATTTTGAAATTTATTTTCATCCCAACCCAGAATGAAAAGTTGAAATTTCAAAATTTCCCACAGAACAAAAACATTTCATTTTGAGAATGTTGAAACAGTGTAATAAAATTATAATAATAATACCTAGCTCTTATGATAGCACCTTCACAATCTATTAAACTTAATATTTTATTAGAACACAAACATCTAAATGAAATGAAATGTTTTATCTTATTGAAACAATACAAAAATCAAAACAATTCATTTTGACTTTTTCCCACTGAAAATTTAATCAACATGTTCCCACAAAGTATTTTTGTTTCAATAAAACTGCAATTTTTTTAGGAAAACAGTTTGGTCAACATTTTTTGACCAGCTCTACTGATGACTCCCTCTTGACTTGGGGATCACACATGACAAAGCAGCTCTTGACTTAATCTGTCCTAGGAATTTGAATTCAGCCCAGTATCAGATGGGAAAGAGCTGTTGAAGCATGAGGAGCACTAGTGCGATGTGTTCTTGATGGCTCCTCCCATTTAGGAGGTGGATTGCTGCATGTAGAATAAGCTGGAGTTTCTAGTTGGCCGTGGTTAAGGCGTGTCAGGATTTGGATAACTACCTGGGTGGTTGGCTATTGTATTTTGCTATTTCCCATTGGTAGAAAAAGAAAGCACATATTCTATGCCAAGCACATATTTAATCAATAGGTAATGGAGAAGTAATTTGGCTGATGACATCAACTGGATTTAAATATGCTAGTCCTTCTGTACCTCTATTAATAAATGTCATGTACTCATGCCAGCAGAGCTAAGATGACATTGAGCCTTGAAGTCATGGTATCGACTATACTATATTTCTGAAATAATGTTTCAATCAATCTATATTACAAATTTCAAGAAGAGATTCTGGATCAAATTCTCCACTCACTTCCATTAGCCTTAGTCCAAAGTAATTCCACTGACTTACTCCAGATTTAAATTAATGTCACTGACAGCAAAAATTTGGTACTCTGCATAGATTTCAGATGCAATCTGTTACCAAGTACAGTGCAATGCAACTTTTTTAACAAGGTCACCAGGGTAAATGGAAATGTGTTGCAGTCTGCCTTCCATTTGGCACCCTTCTCAAAATTCAAAAGGGTTCATCATGGAGAACTATACGTGCAGAATAAATGTTGTTCCTAAACTTGAGTGATTCCAGGGACTGTTTTCACCTTCTTAAAGCAATTCATTAAAGTTTTTGAAAGATTTTTCAAGCTGCAATTTGTTTTAGAACATAAGAACCACCATACTGGGTCAGACCAAAGGTCCATCTAGCCCAGTATCCTGTCTTCCGACAGTGACCAATGCCAGGTGCCCCAGAGGGAATGAACAGAATAGGTAATCAAGTGATCCATTCCCAGTCAGCCATTCCCAGTTTATGGCAAACAGCGGCTAGGGACACACTCACTGCCCATCCTGGCTAATAAGCCATTGATAGACTTATCCTCCATGAACTTATCTAGCTATTTTTTGAACCCTGTTATAGTCTTAGTCTTCACAACATCCTCTGGCAAGGAGTTCCACAGGTGGACTGTGCGTTGTGTGAAAAAATACTTCCTTTTGTTTGTTTTAAACCTGCTGCCTATTGATTTCATTTGGTGACCTCTAGTTCTTGTGTTATGAGAAGGAGTAAATAACACTTCCTTATTTACTTTCTCCACATCACTCATGATTTTATACATCTCTATCATATCACCCCTTAGGCATCTCTTTTCCAGGATGAAAAGTCCCAGTCTTATTAATCTCTCCTCAGATGGCAATGTAGCGGGGTGGCCATCCCGCTCCTGCCTGGAGGGGTTAAAACAGCCCTGGAGAGAGCTACAGCTGGGAAAAGAAAGGCTGACTGGGGGAAGCAGCCACAGGTGAGGCTATGCCCAATCAGACCACAGCTGGCCCTATAAGAGGGCTGAGGGCCTGTCTAGCTTCTTAGAGAGAGAAGGACCTGGCTGCCTGGGAAGTTGAGAAGGGTATCTAGGGTGGAACAGTGCTGGGGAAGGGCAGAGGGAGCTGGGGAGCTCCAGCCTAGCAAAGCCACAGGCTGAGTTAAGGGCCCACCAAAGGGGCAGCCCAGATATAAGCAGAGGCAGCTGGTCCAATCTCCCTTGCCAATGATGAGTGGTTTATAGACTGCAGTCTGCCCCAGTGAGTGGGGGCTAAATGGAAACTGGCAGTAGCCACTAAGGCAAGGTGGGAATAGGGGGTTGGGGGTTCCCCTAGGAGGGGAGACCCAGAGTGAGGGGGTACTGTGGTGGGCAGAACCCCTGGACAAAGGGCACTGGGGTCTGGGAGGGACACGGGGGCCAGCGGCAGGTGAGACACCGGCCTGCAGAGGGCGTTCAGGGCTGGAAGAGCTAATTCCCTGGATGACCAGCAGGAGGTGCTGCGCCGGTGAGTTGTTGCCCTGCCACAGGCAGCCATTCCATACCCCCTAATTATTTTTCCATCAGAGAATAGAAACATCTGGAGCACTGTGGGAAAGGGGTGAAATGGGGAACCTCTCCCTTCAGTAAACACCCCAACCCAGAACTGTATGTGTAGACCCAAACGCACACCCTCTTGGGGCACTAGGACCCAGGAGCCACCTCCTTTCTCCCCCTCTCCCCTTATTGTCTTGGAGAACAACTCCTGGTAGGAACCCTCCAGAAGGAGCAATTGCGGAAGCAGCCAAAGCAGGGACCTTCATAGAACATACTATAGTTTTGACTGGACTTTCTCTGTCCTGTGTTGATTGGTTATTTACTTCAACCCTCTCCCACACAGTCTCTTAACCTCAGCTTCACTCCACACCTGATCCTCTTACCTCCTACCCTGTCCCTTTTGCCCCAATTCCCCCAGCGTGCCCTCTCCCTTCACTTTTCTTTCCATTTACTTGATTCTAAATGCACCCCCTCAAAAATAAATAAATAAAACCATAGGATTAACATGCCATTTACTGCCATTACATGGTTCACTCTGCTTGTGTGTTCTACCCCTTGCCATGCTCTGTCCATGTCTGGTCTATTTGAATTGTAAGCTCTTTGGGGCAGGGACTATCTGCTACTAAGTGTTTGTACAGCACCTAGCACAATGAGGCCTCATTCTTGGTTGGCCTTAGGCAGAACTGTAATAAACAATATTCAACAGAGTTAATTTATACTGGCTCTTTAACTAGTGCTAAGGCACTCATAATCCTGCAGTGAATCGATTCATAGAGGGTTGGATCCAAAGACCATTGATGCCAATAGATTTGGATCAGGTTCATATTGTTGAAACAATATATAAACTTGTGAAATGGAAGATATAAGTAAAAGTAGCACCATAGATAGTTCATCCATTTAAAAATGCTGATACTTAAATTTAAAAGGAGTCTTTTTAAAGGGCCCAGTTATTATTCTCATTGTCTTCAGTGGGAGCAGGAGCAGGCCCTGGATTTGTAGTGTTCAAATACAAATGTGTCTTACTGCATGTGGCAGTGTAAGCATTACATTTCAAAGTTTGATACAATGCAAAGTGACATGAGCAGCTGTAACATGACACACGCCAAGCATTCCATCAAAATCTCACAGGAACTCCACTTCTAGTTATCCTCATTAGAAAAGCAATTTGCTAATGCAAAATAAAAGAAAGAAGATAATTGTTAAATCTGACTATAAAAAAAACCCCAAACATTCTAATTAGACCCCCCGCAGGCTTTTCATTTCCATAACTATTAAATATTGCTGTAAAATACGCTCCCTGTATCAAAAAGTAGTTATGTATATGCTGGAAGTGTAATACTTATGAAGATCTAGCAAAATGCTACATTTTTACATGAGTTAAAAACACCATACTCGAGTACTCACCTCTCTCAGTTTTAGAGAGAGTACTCTTCTCTATCAGAAATACACAGTGGATTGTGTCTTAATTTCTAGGAAGGTTACAAACTGTGTGTAATGGGAATCATTCCTTTGTCAGAAAATCTACATCCAATTTAAAAAGTAACCCTAATCTTGAAGAGTAGCAAACAGCTAACCCTAAAATGTTGCTTCTTTGTAAATGGTTCACTGTAATGAAGTCTTATGGAAGTCAATGGGAGTGGCCTGGATTGTCTGAGCACACTGCTCTAAGTGACTGGACCAAAGTCACATGTGTCACTGGCAGAAATGGAAATAGAATGTAGGTATTGTGACTTCTAACCCCGTCCCTAACCACTGAAAAAAACTGCTTCCCATTTCTTCATGCTGCAGTGCTGAGGCAGTCCAGCAGAGAGGAGAGGGAGAACAATTTATACACATCTCTCTGGGCATTAGCAATGGACATATGTAGGATGTTGTATGCAAACAAGGATGACTGGATAGACACACACACTATGCATGTGTACCATTGCCCTCTGCTGGGTTGAAACAGAAATGCTCAATGATATGACATAGGCCTTACCCTGCTGTGTTCTGTCTTTGCTATTATGTTGACATTTTTCTGCACTGTGAACTAATATTACAGTGGAAAATAGATCTTTCAGCCTTGCCCAGACTTTCAGGCTTCTCCTCCCATCTAGCCATCAAGGAGGGGTGGTTGCAATCCCGTGACCTGTTTACAGCCTCCTTGAGAGTCACAGTCCTCAAACTGGATATGAGTCGACAGTGTGCCCTTGTTGCCAAGAAGGCTAACAGCATTTTGGGCTGTATAAGTAGGGGCACTGCCAGCAGATCGAGGGACGTGATCATTCCCCTCTATTTGACATTGGTGAGGCCTCATCTTGAGTACTGTGTCCAGTTTTGGGCCCCACATTACAAGAAGGATGTGGAAAAATTGGAAAGAGTCCAGCAGAGGGCAACAAAAATGATTAGGGGGCTGGAGCACATGAATTATGAGGAGAGGCTGAGGGAACTGGGATTATTTAGTCTGCAGAAGAGAAGAATGAGGGGAGATTTGATAGCTGCTTTCAGCTACCTGAAAGGGGGTTCCAAAGAGGATGGATCTAGACTGTTCTCAGTGGTAGAAGATGACAGAACAAGGAGTAATGGTCTCAAGTTGCAGTGAGGGAGGTCTAGGTTGGATATTATGAAAAACTTTTTCACTAGGAGGGTGGTGAAGCACTGGAATGGGTTACCTAGGGAGATAGAGGTTTTTAAACAAGGAGATTCCACCAAGGTCAGGCTTGACAAAGCCCTGGCTGAGATGATTTAGTTGGGTTTGGTCCTGCTTTGAGCAGGGGGTTGGACTAGATGACCTCCTGAGGTCCCTTCCAACCTTGATATTCTATGAGTAACTCACATGTCACACCATGGCTAGAGTGAGGAGTGTAAAGTCTTTGCTGTTTGTTATTGTTGGCTGCTAGCCTGTTTCCCCAGCCCAGGACACAGTAGCACCACACCCAGAGGCTGTTCAGGCCCTTCCTTCGAGGCACCATTTACTGGTTGCACCAAAAATCTCCAGCAAACCCCAAAATAAAAAACTTCAACATGAATCCAGCAGCTACCATTCCCTGGCCCACAGGCTTCCTTGCCAGACCATCCTTGCTCATGCACCTCTTCCACAGTCCTCTTACAGGCCATCTATCTGGGAGTCCACTGCTGCAATAATCAACCTGCTTCCCATAACTCTCAGCCTCAACTGAGCACTTTCCAGGGCAGGCTCCAGGGTTTTTGCCACCCCAAGCAGCGCGCCCCCCAAAAAAAGTCATGATTGCGATCTGCGGCAGCTCTACCGGCGCCGCTTCATTCTTCGGTGGCAATTCGGCAGCAGGTCCTTCGCTCCGAGAAGGACTGAGGGACCCGCCGCTGAATTGCCACCGAAGAGGTGGACGTGCCACCCCTCTCCGTTGGGCCCCAAGCACCTGCTTGCTGAGCTGGTGCTTGGAGCCAGCCCTGGCTCTTTCAGCCTGTCAAGGAATTAAATGCTAACCAGGCCCATATGGGTCTTATAAACTCCTACTTTTGGAGTCGCTGTGCTGGAGGGCTGGGGCGAGCTTAGCACACAGATCCAGGAATGTGGCCTTGCACAGCTGAAAGTTCTGTCGCCACTGCTCGTCATCACAAACCCGCATGACAATGTGATCCCACAAGTCAGTGCTTGTTTCTTGGGCCCAGAAGCAGTGCTCCACCCTCTGATGCTGCTCTGTGAATGATACCAACAGCCTTGAATTGTGGTCTTTCTATGTCCCACAGCAATCTAACCTCCAAGGAATTGTCACGGTCCCTTTGGCTCGTCTTGTAGCTCTGTAAATACTGCAGGATCAGGTAGGTACACCCACGCTTGCACTCCTCATCACAACAGTACAGAGTTGTGCAGGCTCCATGCTTCTGTCAGAGATGGCGGACAGCGAGGAGGCACGCTTGGGTTTGTGGGATTTTGAAAAGAGGCACAAAATATTATGGAGTGTAGATGCAATTATGGGATAGAGAACACTGCATTATGGGAAGTTGAACCCATGCTCCCAGTGACCCCTGTGCAATTTGTTTCGGCCCCATAAGGCATTGTGAAAACTTCCCAAAACACCCTGCGCTGCAAGGAAGCAAGTTGTACAATGGGATAGCTACTCACAGTGCACTGTAAGCTGCTTCAACACAAGCACTGGTGAGGACTTGCACCACTGACACAAGGAGTGTAGTGTGGACATACACAAGTGATGTAATAACTGCGGTGGCTGTATGCCAACACAACTTAGGTCATCATTATTTTGTAGAGTAGACATGGCTTCAGTGTAAACATAGGCTCCTATGTCACTTGGGGTAAGACAAGTGACAAGGCATTTAGGCACCTAACTCCCATTGATTTCAAGTATCTGGGCTTAAGTGCCTTAGTCATTTTTGAGGATAGGACCTAGGCTCCTATGTCACTTAAGCATGTTTGAAAGTTTTACCCATGACAACCAACTTCTAAATAAGTATTATGCACACTGACCACCCTTATCATTCAACCCTCCTCCCCCAAAATCATACCTGCTATAAAGCCTTCAAATCATAATCTGGTGAAGATTTTTGTTTTTAAAAAAGGTCACCAACATTGCTTTGATGCTGGCTTTCCATTTGATCATATATCAAACTGTATCATCTGTCTAATTTAGAAGACAATTTCCTAGGGGCAAGAACCATGTCTTCCTTTAAACATACCAATGGAACTTGCCAAACACTAACATAACTACAGTAAAGTTAAACACAGCTAAAGGTACAGTACTTGACAGTGTCCCTTCACATCTTAAAAAATGTTAAACCCATAGTTTTTGTATTGATGGTAACAGACTTCAGTGTATGTGGTCATGTTTTGTTGTCACAATGCCTCTCTCTCAAAATATCAGTAAATCTATTTGTTTGATTGCTAAAGTGTTTGTGTATATAGTACTACAAGGCTGCATGAGGATGCAGGATCTTCTGGAAAGACAATGTATTTGTGATGTGGATTTAGTGTGGAATATTGCTACATATAAGAACCTTTCCAAATGGTTGCCTTGGTGCTCACTATAGCTAAGGTAAAGGGATACAGAGCTGATTTTCCAGGAAATTGGCCAAATAGATGGAACGGTTTATACACAAATTGGAAACAGCGAGTGTGATTGTTGTTTTTATTGTCTCAAAGTAATTCTGACTATAACACACTGGCTGTGAAATATGATAGCCGTGGACGCAAAACATCTGCTAGTATTAAAACATAGCTACTTTTGGCTAATCTCCAATAGTGCCTTCTACTTTCAATATTACTTGAGCTGACGTTTACTACATGAATTTATTACCCATCAGAAAGCACTTTTGGCAAGTTCTTCCCATGACATCATAATGTTATCACTAAAAGGAAAAAAAATTGAGTTATTTTGATAAGGCAGTTTATGATGATCTTTGATGAACTATCGAAGTCTAAGTCATTCATGTATCTAATTGCCTAGGGTGAGAAATGGGAAGGACGGGGGTCTTAAAGAAATGAGTTCTTTAATTTACCTCACACAAAAATGTTGGATTTGAACAAGTGGCAAACCATGCAAAAGCAGAAGTGACATTGGGGGACTGAGGTGATTTTGTTCTTTGGTTTGTGCTGTATAAAGGGAAATTTGAAATGAGAGAGGCAAGAAATCTCTTTAGAAGGATGATGAGCATTCTACTTGTAGCTGGATGGAATAAAGGGGAAAGCTTGTAATGTTTCACTAAGTGCAGCAGGTGGAAGTAGAGAGAGGAAGGATGGTCTTGCAGTTAAACTAGATCTCAGGAGATCTGGGTTTATTTGCCAGCTCCGACAGATTTCCTACATGACCTTGGGCATGTCCCTTAGGATAACATTTTCAGAAGTGCCTAAGGCCCAGATTTTTAAAGGTATTTAGGCATGGCTCCAATCAGTGTTGTGATATCTAACTAATTTGGGAGCCTCAGTCTCATTTTCAAAAGTAACAGGCATTTAGGAGCCTGAGTCTCACTAAATGTAAATGGAGTTAGGTGCCTAAAAACCTTTGAAAATCAGGGCCTAAGTCATTTTTGAAAATGACATTTAGGATCCTAAATCAGTTGGGTGTTGCAGCACTGAGTGGAGCAATGCCTACATACCTTTAAAAATTGGGGCTTAAGTGATTTAGGAGTCTGTTCCAGGACTTAGACACACTGGAAAATTTTACACTTAATGTCTTTACTCCCCTTCTGTAAAATTGGGGTTAATACTTCCTTTCTCCCCCACTTTGTCCCTCGTGCCTATTTATACTGTGAGCTCTTCAGCTCAGGGACTTGTCATGTGCTTGAACAGTGCCTAGCAAAATGGAGTTCTGATCTTAGTTGGGGCTGTTAGGCCCTACCATTATATAAGTAGTAATCATAAGCACAGGAGTAGGCCAAATGATCAGAACAAAGGAGGACTATCAGAGTATGGCGAGCTGGAGGAAGGAAGCAGCCAAGCCCACAGCTCTAGGCATTTTAGCGCCCGGTGTGAGCAACCATATTTGTGCTCCCACCTGGACCCCCGATGCAATACATGAGGGGGCACATGCCCCCGCCCCAATTTCTGCCTTCCATTTAGCACAGAGGTTTTAAACTATGGGGTGAGTGAGAGCCGCAGGGAGCATCTCATGGCAGTTGGGCTCCACAGGCAGGGGCTGGCACTGGTGAGAGGCAAGAGCATGTTGGGGTGCAGCTGGCATCTGTGCCACCCACTCTGCCTGGGGAGCACCCAGCTGTGCAAAGGCAGCCCGGCTTGCAAAGCAAGGCAGGGAGGGCTGCTGGGCAGCCAGCCAACGACCTGGGTCCCACACTGTGGAGAGCCAGGGCCTGATAGGGCCTGGTGGCTCCCATCAGCTTCCGATCCACCAGCTCCTGGCAGGAGGCAATACTTTTCAAACTGTGGGGAGCACCCCGCTAGGGCATGCCCCCCCCCAGTTTGAAAATCGGTGTGCTAAATGGAAGGCAGAAATCGGTGCGGGGGGAGACATGAATCTGCGTGCCTCCCTATGCCACCCCATTTTTCCACCCCCATGGCTTTGTGCTCTGGTGGGTGCCCTACTTGCCCTGCCCTGATTATGGCCCTGGCCAAGCCTATGGGCCTCAGTCTTTTCTTTTATTGTGAAATGCCTGATGAGAGTTCACAAAATGGCACAAGTATATGGGAGATGTTGGTCTGGTGGAGTTGTGATAATTAAGCATTTGTTTGTGACTAAGAAGAAAGGTTCTAAGAAGTCTGTGTGTTGATGGGTCTGGGAGCTGGTCTCCTGCTGCCTGGGCGGTTGCTGTGTCCACACTGCTGCCCAACAGCTCCGGTGAAATAGGGAACTGAAGCCTATGAGCCCTCCATGTTCAAGCACCAGTGGATGTCCTGCCCACGGTGGTCCCTATTGGCAGAACCTACTGCAGTCCCTTCTAATCCTATGGTTCTATGACTGGCCCAGGCACACTATTTAAGGCCTAGGGAAAACACTTGGAGGCTGGTTGTGCAAATAGGTGGGTCACTTGCTTGCTGCTGCAAACAGATCCTGCTGTTCATGCCTGATATCTGGCCTCATTCCAGGCCCTGGTTCCTGGTGCCTTGCTCCACTCCTGACAGCTCACCCTGTTCTCCATTCCACTAACCTGACTTCAGCTGACTCCCTGGGCTGTGATGTGGTGTGGTTCATCAATCTCAATCCAACCTTATTTTACAATGTGTCACAAGTATGGACTGCTGCTTCCGGCCTTGACCTTCTAGCCTGAACTCAGACCACGTTCTCGAATCCTCTCCAACCCAGGCCCCAGTCTCAACTTGGGCCAGGCCCCATAGCTGGGATCTTGACAGGCTGCCTGGTATATGGCTCCTGTTCTCATTCCAGTCTTCAGGGGCTTATGATAAGTAATAATTACCTAGGACTTGTAAAGTGCCTCAGGGTGCTTGGAAATTCTCTTGGAAACCACAAAAGCTTAGTGTAATGGTTAACACCAAAATTTCTACAAACCTACCACCCCTGGTAGCCTAACTATAAGACAAAAGACAACATATGCTTATAGACAGGGGAGCACAAGGAAAGACTGAGGACAAGATTGCACAAATAATCCTGCTATAGGTCCCAAACTCACTTTGATTTAAGTCAGTTGCAGACTCCCATTGACTTGATGGAAGCTGTCCTGAACCTGGAGCAAAAATAATAGGCAAACAAAAATTACAGTATAACTATCATACATCAGTCTCTTGTTATGGGGATTGGGGTGGACATGCTCCCAACAGAAACCAGATGTAAGTGCTCTGTGCATGTGGGGAGCATGGGGGTGGTGGCTGGATGGAGCAAGGAGCTCTCGTCAGCCAGCACAACCTGCCCAAGGTCGGGGGCAGTTACAGTCTCTGCACTGTAAGGCTTCGGCTGAAATAATGGTGACCATTCCCCCCGCCCCCCGATGACATATGGGGTTTAGTTGAAATAGAAACTTTTCCCGGGAAACATTAAACATTGATGAAGTGTTCCAGTTTTTCAATAGGAAAATTCAAATTGAAATGTTTAATTTTGAATCGACATTTTCAACGTTTTAAAAACTTTGGCCGTTTAAAACCTGTTTCCTTTTGATCAAAAAGGTCAGAGTTTCTCATTTTGATACTTCTGAATCAAAATGTTTCAAAACTTTTTGTTCCAAAATTTTTGGTTTCATTTTCGGAAGAAAACAATTGTTGAAACACTAGGATTTCCCACAGGACAAAAAGTCCCTTTACCAAACAGCTCTGTTTTTAAAATGAGCCCAGCTGCTACTTTTCTTATTGCAGCAATGTGACCAACACTTTGGATTCAGCATTCTCTTGAGGGGGACTGAGTTTTGCTTGGTGTTCACCATCAAGCCACAGGAAAAGAAAATGGAGAAAGTCATGTAGTAATCTTCCTTTATAAACAATTCCCATCATTCACTCTCTCTGTATCGACTCTTTTAAACCTTTGTTTGACAGCCTCTCACATGGTACCACAAAGGAAGAGAGACATTTTAGGTGGCAGCTTTCAGATTTTGTTGTTAAAGTCAAATGCTTTTTTTTCTGAAGAAGAAACAAGACACCCACAGAGAGTTCTTGTTCCCCACTACAAACCACCACAGATTCTTCCACTTAATTTACAGTACTTTCTTTTCTTTATGTCTTACGAGCCTTCATCTTTTAGGTTTGGAACATAAAACATACAAAGGTAGTCCGATTCCAGGGCCCGATCCTGCAAGGTGCTAAGTGCTCTGGCCCTCAATCAGCAAAGCACTTAAGTGCTGCATAACTTTAAGCATATAAACTGTCCTGTCCAATGCTTAAAGTTAAGCATATGCTTAAATGCTTTGATGGATCAGGACTAGAATGCTCAGCACCTTACAGCATCAAGACCCAAATGTTCTGCCCAGTGCCACTGGGCTAGCTATATAAAACCTTCAGCGTAGACTTTGATTTCTACAATGTTAATTCCTTAAACTATCTGGGTAAATGGGAATAGGTTTCTTCTGAGAGTCTGTTCTGCCTTTACAAGCTCCTGCAGAATGTTTCTAGTGTGTTAGAAATTCAACACAGTTACACAGCCTGACTCCCAAAGGGTGATATTTCCTGTTAAGTCATTCTGACTCAATACCTAGAGCAATGCCACCTCACTTTAGTGGAGAAGCTGAGATAGGGGTGTACCAAGACCCCCATTTTAGGCCACAAGAGTCTGTATTGCCAATCATAGTTATAAAAAAAAGGATTATGAAATTCTCCTCAAATACAAACGTTGCAGAGAATGATTTCAGATGCTTGGAACATGAATGATTGATCCATGATTTGGCATGTCTCTCTAAAACCGTAAGGTATTTAGGGCATAGAAAATATCTTGCTAGGTTTGCAAAGTGTTGTATAAATTTATATTCGTAATAAAAATACCCCCCATTAATTATAGTAATGTGAAATTTCAGGGATCAGTTTTTCCATCCTAGGCTCCATTCTCTTTGTGCAAGTGCAAAAACTTATATAAAAGTACAGTACTGTACAAAATGGAAAATACAGTGAGCCAAACGTAATTTTACACCGTTTTGACTGAGGCAAAACTTCTACTTTATACATGTGGCAGAATTTAATGATGGTCATTATTTTATATAGCACCCAAAGCGCGCTGGGCGCTTGTAATAGAGTGAGGACAGGGTGAATTTAACCAAGTGATATATGGTCACACTAAAAGGGGCATTTGATCTATCATTGGGAGTTAATGTCCACATTAAATAATGGCAGGTCATTTGTCAACCCTTTGTTATTTTTGCAATATGAATCATAATTTTAATACAGTATCTTTGTTTATTTCTGATGTTTTATAGTCCCATAGATACCTTGACAGGTGATTTATAATGGAGGGAAGAAAGAAAAACAATTTTAAGACGAGACCTTTCAAATTAAATATTAAACTAACTTCCAGCAAGGATAATAGAATTCTGTTTACAAATGAATGGCAGCAGCTTTCAGGGATATTTATCAAGGACATTATAGGTGTTTAATAGCATTGTTCTGCAAAGCTCTTAGCTCAAACGTTGTAGTTTTGGTTTTATGGCTTTGCATTAGAAGATAGACACACAGCATCAAGACTAGACAAGCAGAGCTTTCACATTAATGGCACAGCAATAGTTAAGTGGCTCTGTGTACTAGCCTTTCCCCTCTAGAGACCTTGGTTTGGTTCCCAAAGGTCAAGTGAATTTGACGGTCACCATTAGTTAGCCACACAATTCAATTAGATTTGAGCAATAAATGGGTGGGGGAGTCCCAGGCGTGGAACGGTGCTGTCCACTAGGAGGGAAGTTCACTGGCACAGCCACATTTGGAAGCTTGGAAAACGTGCCTGTTTTCTGAAAACGCCCCCTGACTTTATAATGAAATGAAATAACCCCTTACCCCCAGCTCTCGACACCGCTGAAATGTTGTTGCGTGTCACAGGCAGATCTGAACTTTGTGGCTTTCACCTCTCCCTTCCCTTTGCTGAGCTGATCGCATCAGCCTGCCCCCATCAGAAAGGAAGGAAAGCCTTCTCCTTTGAGTTCAGTGGAAGGGCAGTTGCAGTGGGAGGTGACGTGAAGTAACCCTTCCTCGGCCCAATTCATCCTCGTGGCAGCGTGAGGGCCGGTTCTGAAGGAGTTGAAGACAGGTGGCTTGTGCCATCCTTATTCAGCTGGTGTGTGGCCCAGTTTGGACCCTAATGCAAGCTGGGGAAGTGCAAGTGCTGCCCTAAACTATGGTCCATGCTGCTATAGCCCCAATGAGGCTTGAACTAATGAGCAGGATATAGGAATGTCTTGGCTATATCTGTGCCCTCCCCATTCCTATGGGCACACCCTTGAGTATGGGGCTTCTGCAAAGCCATACTGAGCCCATGGGGTTGGCTCTGCACCTGTCCTGAGGGTGGGGGGACTGTGGCTGCTTTGAGGCCATTTGACACTGATAAAGCCAATGTAAAGTGACCGTAGCACAGTGATGATTCCTCCCTTAAGCAGCACTTTGATACTACAGTAGCAGACCCCTTAGAAATATCTGAGGCAGGGTGGCCTACTGAGAGAGCACTGGACAGGAACTCAGAAGAGCTGTGAAGAGAACCCAGATCTTCCACTGGCCTTCTTGATGACCTGGAGCGATTTTGTCCCTTGCCTCAGTTTCCTCATCTGTAAATTGGGGATAAGGATACTGAACTCCTTTGTAAAGCTTTTTGAGACCTACTGCTGAAAAGTGCTATAAGAGCTAGGAATGATTATTAGTGTATCGTGGCATGCTGGCTACTTAAGAGTCAGCAGCATCCCAAACACACTCATACATAAGGCAGAACGAGCTATGAGTAGTAGCTGGTGCTCTCTCGGCTCCTGAAATCAGTTTCATGTAGTTTTATTCAGACAGTTTCACACACACTTATAGAATCACAACACTATTACAGAAACTTTCCCAACCAAGACTGAATCTCTGGCAGGCAAACTATTTCTTACTAGTTTTATAGTTCCTTAAATAAATGCTGCCTGGTACTTTTCCATCCTATGTATCTCTTAACTATTAATTATGTTGAACTTCTCTTGACCTCCTGTTCAGCAAGAGTGGAAGCTTACAGTGTGCATAACTAAGTATGACCTCCAGCTTACAGTAGTGGCACCAACATTTCAGCTACAGCGTAACCCCAGTGATTTATTGCTCAGCATCTCAGCTAAGATGAAGTGCACCATAAATTTAATAGCCAATATAGCTTCAGTTGGGGAGACTGTGTCCTGCAATCACAAGGAGGGTAGACTTGAGCTGATAGCTATTTTCCAATTTCAAATCCTATGCCCAATTAAAAATGAAAGGAATGAACTGGGAGTCCACCCAGCCTAACTGGAAGAAGTAGGAGTAGTAAAAGAAGATGTCACTACAAACCTTCAATGAGTTCTGGACCAGTTTCCTAAACACAACACTGTGGTAGAAAGAGAGATCGTTCCTTTTTAGGAAACGCCTATTGAATGTAAATAGGGATGAAATCTACAGAATTGTAAATGCATTAAAAACTTGGAGAATTTGACAAAGAAATATATTCTTTCTATAAATATTTGGAATCATCCTACAGAATTCTATAGCAGGGATAATTTTCTATTAAATGATATGGAGCAGTTAAAAATGCTAGTATGTTCTGTTATACTCTAAAGGAGATTTTTTTCAATAGGAATGGGCTTAGAGATAGATTGTGCCAGACCAACCTGGTCTCTTTCTTTGAGAAGATAACTGATATTTTTTATACAAAGGAAATGCAGTAGACGAAGAACTGTGTAAAGAGGAGACGACAGTGGGTTATGCTGAAAGGTGAAATCTCAGGCTGGAGGGAGGTTCCTAGTGGAGTTCCTCAGAAATGGGTCTTGGGACCAATCTTATTTAACATTTTCATTAATGATCTAGGGAGTGTGCTAATAAAATTTGCAAGTGACACAAAGTTGGAAAGATGGGAATATATACAAGAAGATCGGATGACCTTGAAAGTGGGAGATGGGATGAAATTTAGTAGTGCAAAGTCATGTATTTAGAGACTAACAACAAGAATTTTAGCTATAATCTGGGGATATATCAGTTGGAAGTGACTGAGGAGGAGAAAGACCTGTATATATTGTTGATCACAGAATCACTATGAACCATCAGTGTGATGCAGCTGTGAAAAAGGTTAATGCAATCCTAGGTTGCATCAGGCAAGGTATTTCCAGTACAGACAGGGAAGTGTTAGTGCCATTATACAATCCACTATTGAGACCTTATCTGGAATACTGTGCGCAGTTCTGGTCCTCCGTGTTTAAGAAAGATTCATTCAAACCTGGAACAGGTGCAGAAAAGGGCTACTAGGATGATTAGAGGAATGGAAACCCTACCTTATGAGAGGAGGCACAAAGAGCTTGGCTTGTTTAGCCTAACAAAACAAAGGCTGTGGAGAGATAGGTTTGCTCTTCATAAATACATCAGAGGGATAAATACTAGGGAGGGAGAGAAATTATTTAAGTAAAGTACCAATGTTGGCACAAGAACAAATGGATATAAACTCACCATTAACAAGTTTAGGCTTGAAATTTGATGAAGGTTTCTAAGCAGCAGAGGACTGAAGCTCTAAAAGCCTTCAAAGTGGAGGGCAAAAAACCTAAATGGTTTCAAGACTGAGCTTGATAAGTTTCTGGAATGGATGGTATGATATGATTGCCTACAATGGCACATGGCCATCTGCAACTGCTAGTAGCAAATCCAGAGATGGGACGCTAGATGGGGAGGGCTCTGAGTTACTACAGTGAATTCTTTCCTCTGTGTCTGGCTGGTGGGTCTTGCCGACATTCTCAGGGTCTAACTGATTGCTATATTTGGGGTCAGGAAGGAACTTTCCCCCAGGTCAGATTGGCAGACACCCGGGGAGGCGGGGAGTTGCCTTCCTCTGCAGCATGGGGCACGAGTAACTTGAAGGTTTAAACTAGAGTAAATGGTGGATTCTCTGTCATTTGAAGTTTTTAAATCATGATTTGATGACTTCAGTAACTCAGCCACAACTTAGGGGTCTATTACAGGAGTGTGTGGGTGAGGTTCTATGGCCTGTGATGTGCAGGAGGTCAGACTAGATGATCACCATGGTCCCTTCCAGCCTTTAAAAATCTGTGAGTCTATGAATTGGCAACTTTACTATATGTTAGTAATCCTTAGCTGGCTATGTATCCTTATTCCTAAATACAGAATTACAAAAAAACTCTCATGATACATTGAAACATTGACAAAAACATTGTTCTACTGATAGGGGAATATCAGTGATAACGGGGGGCACGAGTCAACCTAATGTAAAATGCAGTGTAATTGCAATTTCAGCTGGATGGTCCTTCATTTCCCTTCCACCAGTTGTAAGTGCTCACAATATTAGATCAATAGCCTTCCTTTATTAAACATGGTATTAAAAGTGAGAAACATGCATCCGAATTTAACTTAACAGACACAAGTGTAAGGAACACATAGAAAGGACTTGCAAATGCTGGTAAATTTAAACAAAAGGTGGAATCACAATTGAAAAGTGAAATAGAAAAAAAAATTATGGTAGTTACAATCCCAGAGGGCAAAGGTGAGGAAATTGGCATAGGAGAGCTAAAGTATTTGGCAGATCATATTAGCATTAGTGAGGGAAGTCTACCAAATGGTTAGAGAAGGAAACTGGAAATTACAATTCCTAGCTTCTACTCCCAGCTCTGTGACTGACTGAGTGTGAATTTGCTCAAGTCGCCTACTTTCTCTGTGTTTCATTTCACCCATCAATAAACTAACTTAGCTATTTCACAGGGATGTCATGAAGTTCAATTCTTTAATACTTTTGTTAAGGCCTTGGAGTTCCTCCACTGGGAGATATTACAGAAGAACAAATGACTATTATTACAGCGTTCTAACTCACTCAGCTGAAGTCAATGGGCTTTGTGCGCACTCAGCCCTTCTGAGATTTTTGTGTGCACTCAGGCCACTTAGATTTAGGTGCCTAAAATATGGCATTAGGAGCCTATCTCGAGCACCCTGTTTTGAAGATTTTGGCCAGTAGAAAATAAAAGTGCAAACACATGCTGCACAGTAGAAGCAGTATTAATCCAGCACCTCACTTGTCAGAATATATTCCAGACACTGAAATTTAAACTTTGAGGAATTAGATAAACTCTGTCTGCCCAAGTGTTTACAAAGCACTGGTTAACATAGTGTCAGATCCAGATGCAGCAGGACAACAATGTGTTGCTGAACTCCCCAAAGTGGGAATAAACATGCAAAGCAAACAAACCATGCGGGAGGGTGGGAGAAGTTGTTCATTGCTAATAACTCTCTTGAACTGCTTGAATCTGGTGGCAGAATGTTTTTACATTGAATGCCTGGAGTCTTATCTTCTTCTTGACAGCACATGAGCACACCCAAAGGCTATTTTTCAGTTTTCTCAATAAAGTAGCAAGTTACAGCTAGCCCCACACCTTGTCTGCTTAAAGGACACAGACACATGCTAGTGTATCCAGTGCAATATGCCATTTGCTGCTAATCAGGCGGGAAAAATCCTCCAACAACCCAGTGATACAGTGGTGAAGTGCCTTAATGGCACCACCCAGTAGCCTCAGGCCATAGTGTTTTAATTGATAAAATGGCCCTGGCTTGAGTTTCATGATTCTTGGAACAAATGTAACATGTTTATAAAAACAGGACCAAAAACTCTTTCCCACAAAATAAATTATGCCCCCCTGTCTTGCACTATTTCCCATCAAGTACTGATGTCTTTCTATTTACTCGTATGGGCCTCACACCAGTCTACCGGAACACCTCTCAATCATTAATGGATTTTATCCCCACAACACTCTTGGGAGCTAGGGAAATATTGATGTGAAATCTGAGGACCACAAGCCATGGATGCCCTATACAATGGCTCATGGATAATACATTTTGTCATTATCTGAATTGAAATCACACGAGATCTCAGGACAGGCTTGCACTTCCACTCATGCCTCCCCTGTACCAGAGATAATCATCAAGAACACATTTGTCAAACTTGGATGTCATGATCAAAAAGTGGGAGTCAGGCCGGGTCAGGTACCAGAAGGCCAGAGTCCAAGACAGACCAGAGGACAAACCAAGAGTCAAGTGTCAGGAAACAGGCAGAGACAGACGCCAGAGTCTGGGGTTTGCTACACACAGCCTCTGAAGCATGCACACAGGCTGTGCTGTTGCTCAGACAGCTCCCCTCACGGTTTCCTGGCTTAGGTACTGGTGCCAGCCAATCAGTGGGGTGTAAGGAGCTGCCACTCAGGTCCTGCTTAGCAGTACTTCCTCCTGAGCCCAGCTTCACAGAGTCCTTCTGTGGGAGCTGAGCTTAAGCGTCCTTTGGTGATGTGGCAGCATCAGCAGCCCACAACCCCCATGGGTCCAGGCTCTAGACCTGCAGGTTCTTAGGTTAAGGGCCTACATAATGGGCCTAGACTTCATAGGCATCGAGAATCCACATATCCCATTTTAACCAACCCCTCCCATCACATTTTTCCTCCTTATGATCAACCCGCTCCCTCAAAACAAAAAACTCCAGCACTAATCCCATCTGATATAGGCCTTACCCCAGTAGCATTGAGGGCTCCCCATGAATTGGGCTTCCCAATTCTCCATGTTTAACTCAAAGGTTTCCCTTCAGTCTTTAACCCTTGGAACGCCAGAAGAACACTCCAGTGGTCTTCACACAGGGATTGAAGGTGAATAGCCTCAGCTCTCCCTTCTCCTTTTTCCTTCCAACAGGAGCCCTGCCCCTTTGCCAGCTCCTGCTCCTGTCTTCTAGCAACAAAACAAGTGCTTTGGCAAACTTCTACTGAGCTTCACAGCCCCATGCTTATATAGCTAGTACCTCACCTTACAGATGGGGAAACCAAGGTGCAGAGAGGTTAAACGACTTGCCCAAGGTGTCACAACAAATCAGTGGCTAACCTGTAACTCAGAAGGCCTGACTTTGTTACCTACTTTTTCCACCAGATCACTCTCCCTTGGCAGTGGTAGAGAAAAGGTCCATTACCTCCCACATTTGCTTCTGTGCTGCAGAATGCTATGGACCTCATTTGCTGATGCAAAATAAAGATCTTCTTTTGGAAGTCGCCAGTGCAAATCTAACTAGAATTACATCTCTGGGCATGATTGTAATGAACTTTCAAGTTACTGATAAAATTATTGTCTGCAACATTATTTCAGACATTTTCAAAGGATCTCCATGAGATACTAAAGCCAAGGTGAACCTCATTTGCCTGTACTGGGTATTCATTGCCAATATGAAGGAGGATCAAAGCTGTATCACACTGACCTTGCAGTTACTTAAAATTTATAGTGAGGTGTTGATCAATAAACACTGAGCTTCTGGGGTAGCCAAATACTGAGAGAAAAAATATAATCCCTTAAAGATAATTAGGCAAAAATAGAAATACTATATTAATTAACAAAAAAGGATTAATATTAATCAAGTTTAAACAATTTATCTCTAAGGATTAGCCATGACCTACAATAATCACTGAATGTACAAAAGCAGGAGATAAAGACTAAGACAACAAAATACATCTCACACATATTCTAAAAGTTCAGCATCATATTAACAATATGTCTTAAGTATCATTGGCATTTAAGATGCCAAGCTCCCAGCCCAGAAGATTTTATAATCTAAGGGACTGCTTTCCCAGAGCTCAGCACCCATAAACAGGACCATATTTTCAAGAAACACCTATATGAAGAAGGCAGTGACATGATGGATGTGAAACACTTAGGAAAATCTGAAGGCTCCAGCTAGGTCAGTGGTTCTCAGCCTTTTCCATACTGTGATCCCACATTACAACAGAAAAATATTATAGGAACCCATCAAGTTTAAGACCCCTCTTTCCATCTAGCTATAAAGACAGGGAGGATGGTTGCGAACCCCTGAAACCAGCTTGCAATCTCCAGGTTGAGAACTCATCATCATCTTCTTCTTTCATACGGCATTTGAAAAGGAATAGGCTGGGATTATAAATGAATCTTGAGGTCCAAAAGCCATTCTAATGTTTCTGGGGTAGCTAGGTGGATCCCCCTTTGTGCCACCACTGTTGGTGTGAATGGGGCAGTTGACTATGATGTGTTGCATGGTTTGTACCCCACCATGGTCAGAGTTTGGTGATTCTTTGATTTTCCATTTGTGGAGAAGCAGGGCCAATTCCAGGCCCCAGCACGCCAAGCGTGTGCTTGGGGTGGCAAAATGCCTAGAGCCGCCCCTGTGGAGAAGATAGCCACACCTTCCGTGCATTGTCCAAATGCAGTTGAGTGAGGTCCACTGCCAATGGGAAAGGCAGTATCCCAGGGCTTCTTTTGTTCGGTCTTCAATAAGGTCTTTGTTTGGGACATCACAAGTGGCCCATGATTTGAGCCATTGAGTCTTGATATCCTTTCTGTTGGTCTGTAGCACTGACACATGAATCCAGAAAGACTTCCTGGTTTTGAGTTGGTAGAGTGGTGTATCAGCAGGTCTGGAGCAATCACAATCTTGTGCTCCTGGATCACAGCAGCATCTCACCAGATGTTGGCTGGTGCGATGCCCACCAAAACTGGGAACCACAGTATTGGAGTGGATCGGAGAGAGCTGCTAGCAGTCCTGAGCACCGCATTGATCCAGTGTCAGTGAGATTGTTGTGGGAGCTGTTGCACCAAACTGGCACACAACACTCTGTGGTTGGCAAGACCAGGGCTTGTACTGCTGTTTGAAGTGTGTGCACATATCACATCCCCAGGATGACAATCCTTTTCTTTATCTTCTTTTCGGTGGTGGTGATAGCTCAGTGTCTGATCAAGGGTAACTAAGGAACTGTGGATTGTGGTCAACTGAGTGCCTAAATGGAAGCTGGGCTCTTCTGAAAATCTGCCCATTGAGGGTATGTCTACACTGCAAGCATAGACCCACAGCTGGCCTGTGCCAGCTGACTCAGGTTCATGGGGCTCAGGCTGCAGGACTATTTAATTGCAATGTAGACTTCCACGCTCGGGCTGGAGCATGGACTCTAGGACCCTGTGAAGTGGGGGGTTCCAGAGCTCAGGCTGCAGCCCAAGCCCAGAACTCTACATTGCAATTAAACAACCCTGCAGACAGAGCCCTGCAAGCCTGAGTCAGCTGGCACAGGCCAGCTGCAGGTTTTTAATTGCAATGTAAACATACCCTTATTTATAGATCTAAATGGGAGCTGGTGGGGTGTTGTGCTCTTTTTTTTCAAAATCTAGCTCTCAGCAGCTAAAATTCAGCCCAGGGAAGTGTGGGGGAAAGGAATGCAATGTAAAAATAAAGAGATGGAGCTGCTAAGTCTGACACACCCTTGTTAGTGCCATTGACTTAATTTAATATTTAAAATGTCATTGAGCTAAATTAGAGAGATATCGGGGGGGCATGAGAGGAGGGGTGGATGAAAGCATAAGGCTTATTGTTAAGAATGGCTTGTTAGGAAGGACTTGTAGGAGTGGCAAACAGCAGCGCATAGCAGTGAGCAGCTACAATATTAGCATAAAAATTGTTAATAATTTATCTGCCTGTCTGTTAAGCCTCCCGATTTTAGCAGGAGACTCCTGATTTACTGTGACAATTTCCAAAATGACCACCATGAAGGACCCTCATGATCCTATCCTGCCTCCCCAGCTGTGTAGGTGGGGCTGACTCTCTATTTTGCCGCCTGCTCCCATTTCCTCCACTTGGCATGGGTCTGCCATGTTAGTAAGACAGTGGAGGAGCTGGGAGACTGTACAAAGGAACTCAAGAGGGCAGGTTTACCTCTCGCTGAAGGAGGTTATTACCAGCAGCACCATTCTCATCCCCACCCACCCAATTCTAGACATGAACACACCACCTATAGTGAATTTTTAAATTTTAGTTATCAAGGCAGCAAACAGGAATAAGGATCTAGGCCAGGCCAGTCTGCTGTTCCATGAGGAAGGGGCCTCAGAAACTTCCCTTCCTTGCATGGCCTGCCTAATGCCCAGACAGAATTGCAGCTCTTCACTTTGGGGAATGCAGGCCTGCTCTGACCCTACTCTCCAAGTACATTACTGGAAAGAATAATTTTTTTTTTTTTACCCGAGGCCCTCTTTGTAGTAAAAAAACGAGCAATTTGGGCCCTGCCTTGGAGATCCTTTGCAATCTCATTTAATTTGTGATTTATGCAGGCCTACATTTTCAAAAACGACTAGTTATTGTCGGGTGCTCAACCTGAGATCTGATGGAGCCTGATTTTACAAATCACTGAGAACCCGCCCTCTAGCGACCATATTCCTTTAAAGTTTCTCCAGGCAGGCAGAGATGTCATTTCCCATAATCACTAGGCACTTTTGAAAATGTAAGCCATGGAGCCACCAGCATGCTAGATCCTGTACACACCATGTAAGTAAGAAGAAGTCCCTGCTCTTAAATACTTATAATCTAAGACAGCAATTGACAGATAAGGGGTGGGATGCAAATTCATTTAGCAAAATTCCTTTCACAATTTTAAGTGTCCTTCTAGAACACCCTAGTCAGTTCAAATTTTTCCTGTGGTTAAAGAGGAAGGACTGTTATGTCCTGACAATCTTCAAAGGAAGATTTGATCTATTATGCTAGTTTAACGACCCATCCGTTTAAGACCGACGCCTGGTCTACACGGGGGGGGGTGAGGGCGGGGAATTGATCTAAGTTACGCAACTTCAGCTACGTGAATAACATAGCTGAAGTCGATGTACTTAGATCTACTTACTGCGGTATCTTCACTGGGGTAAGTTGATGGCTGACGCTCTCCTGTCGATTCTGCCGGTGCCTCTCGCCCTGATGGAGTACCGGAGTCGACGGGAGAGCGTTCAGCAGTTGATTTATCGTGTCTAGACTAGATGTGATAAATCGACCCCTGCTGGATCGATCGCTGCCCGTCGATCCAGTGGGTAATGTAGACAAGCCCTGAGGTGACCCTGATTTTCTGAAACCACAGCTATACAGCTATACAGATAAAGAAGGGCTACACAACTGCATGCACTCATTAGAAACACAACTGTGACCTAATTTGCACATGCAACTAACATAATGGTGCACATAAGTCATGTAACTGAATCTGGAAATGTGTCTAATTAGCCACTTGCACAAGACAGTTAAAAATTAATAACCTAACCCAGTTTGGATCCTGTGTCCAGTAAACAAATTTTGACTGGTAATTAGAGACAGAAAAATAAGCTATATACCAAAATGTAGCATTTTCTTAGTATCCTATTTAGAAAGCATATCTGACTGGGTGCTGAATATTTTTCTATTATTTACAGCAATGGAAGGGATTGTTATTACAAACTGTAAATAACAGGATTCAATTTTTATGATTCTCCAACGAGTATGGCCGAGTAGCATGCTGCAAATTTAGAAAATACACGTTGTAAAAAAATCGACAATCACCACTTAATGACTAATTTTTCTGTCCATTCTGAAGAGATGGTATTGTCTGTTAATTCTAAACCTAACAGTTTAATTTGGATGGAGCTTGAGTTTTTATTCTGATTGTCCAAGCACGTTTTCATCTTTAATGAATGCATGATTTGAATTAGCCTTTATCAGTTTAAAAGTCAACTGTCACAGCAGGCAAACAATTAATGTTATGTTTGTTTCTTTGAAACTGACTTTCTGATAGTTTTACCATGTGCCGCAGGCCCTCACATAGTTAAGTGTCTCTTACAAGACCCTGGAATCTAGCTGGTTGTGATGACTTTAAGAACAAGATGCTGAAAGGAAGTGACTTTTGCAAGTGGCCATTCATGAATGAAAGGACACATTTAAATGCAATAGGCAGAGACATAAGCTGTAACAGTGTTATGGAAAACTGGTAGCAGTCTAGTCCAGATGCCATCCTTAAGTCATTTAAATTTGCCAAGATGCAAATGATTCCTAGTAGAACCACACAGAGAAGGTGTCACCGACAGCAAAAAGTACAGAGCAGGACTCCGTCTTCTTGACCTGCTCAGGTCAAACCTTAATGAGCTATGGAAGCTTGTTTTAGGTTGTGGTTCTCTGGCTTTTACCTCTGCGGAGTAGCTGCTATTGTTACATGAGGATGTGAGAGATGGGTGGAGAGTCCAAAGGGTCAACCTTCACACTGCAATGCAAGGCACTGTGATGCTGAGCAGATGGAGGGTTGCATGCCATAGTTGAGCTAGGTGGATGCAACGTTAAAATAAAAGAATTTGTTGAACACAAGTTCATCTTGCATTAACCACACTACCCTGGTTACCTGGCTACCTTATTATTTTCTTCAAGGACTGTCTGCTATAAGGAGAATGTGTGACTGGGATCAATGGCAGCTTGGTGGTAGCTTATTGCCTCTTCTGCCCTCCTTATTATCTCTTCTTCCCCTTTTGATATCAAACTACCTCCCTCCATCTCATATAACAGAGCACGTAGGCCTTTGTTAGCACAAAAGTGGCTGCTAGCTCCAGCATTATTAGGAAATTTAGGTGTGTAAAAAAGAGCGTGTGGGGGAGACCACAGCTGAGCAGCGATTTAAGGAGCTTGTGTGTGTGTCGGAGGGAGGGATAGTACCAGCTAGTATTAAAACCAGCTATCTATGGCCCCTCCCCATTAAGAAAAACAATGGGGTCTGCTCCAATTTCTACTCATTCCCATTTGTGCTGTTGCAGCATAAAGAGCAACTGCATCCAAGCAGAAAACTTCTCACCCATTGCACTACCTTGTATTTCTGACAACTTATTGATTAAACTGCATAGATATAGACAGCTGGGGGCTTGGAGGGCTTTAGTGCCATCCCCCACAAATTAGAGTGTGCATTCATAAAGGAAACACACTTTGGACCAGAAGCTCTTCTCTCTCACTTTATTAAAAGCGGACACATTTAGTCCAGGTATAAAAGTATTCATGAAAGCATTACTTTTGTAAACATGATTTAAAAGAACTTCTAAATATGAAAAAGTTCCAGTCAATGGGTTTCTTGAAATGAATTCTTTTGCAATATCTATAGGCTGTAAGTCATCAGTTTTATCCTTGTGTACATGTAAAATCACACATTAGTTGAGCTGTGATTGTCCCATTATGGATCAAAGCCATGTTTTAACAGAGCATAGAGCACTGAAACTATGTTCACTTACAGCACTGGTGGCTGTTACAGTAACTCCTTGCTTAATGTTGTAGACCTGTTCCTGAAAAAAAGCGAAACGATGTTAAGCAAATCCAATTTCCCCGTAAGAATTAATGTAAGGGGGGAGGAGATTCCAGGGAATTTTTTTTTGCCAGACAAAAGACTATACACAGTATAAGTTTTAAAGAAAATAATTAATACTGTACACAGCAATGATTATTGTGACACTTGGTTGTGGTGGAGTCAGAAGGTGGAAGAGGGTGGGATATTTTCCAGGGAATGCCTTACTGCTAAATGATGAACTAGCATTTGGCTGAGCCATCAAGGGTCAATACATTGTTACTGTAGCCTCACACTCTACAAGGCAGCACAAATGGAGGGAGGAGACACCATGTGTATGAGAGAGACAGACACACGGTGTGTGTGTGTGTGTGTGTGAGTGAGAGAGAGAGAGAGAGAGATGCGCATTGCCCCTTTAAGTATGCTGACCCCACTCTAAGTACACTGCCTTTTTAAGTAGATCAGCAAGATGAGGCAGCAGCTGCTAACAGCAAGTTCCCTCCATTCTGAGCCCTGTCAGGTCCCCCCCCTGCTCTGTGGAAGAGGGGTACGGGGGGGCAGGAGCAGGGGGAGGGGGACACCCTGACATTAGCACCCCTCTTCTCCCTCCCCCTCTGCACAGCAATCAGGAAGCTCCCGGGGAGCAGCTCCAAGGCAGAGGGCAGGAGCCGCACACAGCAGCACAGGGAGCGACAGCTGAACTGTGGGGGAACTGATAGCCTGCTTGGCAGCTGCTGCACAGGGAACTTAGGGCGGGGGGGCTGCCAGTCTATGCTGGTTCCAAGCCCCCACCAGCTAGCTCCAACGGGCTGCTCTTTCTGCAGGCAGTGGACAAAGCTTGCAACAGATGAAACTCAATTAGTTAATCAGGGTTGAAATTGGAACCATATCCCTGAAGCTCATCTGAAACTTACATTTCTGTTACATTTGGAGTTGTTATAAGAGTTTAAAGATTTTACATAATGTTGTAACTTTTGTGCTCAAATCATGATTGAATACTAGACATTGTAAAATCAAATACTTTGAAAGAGATGTATATATAAAATTCCTTTGCAGAATTTAGGTAGCTAGGTACATCTGTCTCCATCTGCATTTTCTTGGGAACGTTTTATCTTCTTTGGAAGCTCAGGCCTTCCAAAAATCTCCAACTTTTCTAATGAATTTACTTCCAGAATAAGTTATAGCTTTTCTCTGATTAGAGGGGCTGAAGTGTTATTTTCATAAGAGATTGGCCTTTTCTTGCTGCAACATCTTTCCCTTACAGAGTTTAGGACAGATTGTCTACCATATTTAGGCATTTGGACCTAGATCAATACCCAAGAGGAAGTTAAACTTTTCCATTTGAGCCACAAAGCCACCGATTCAAGCCCTTATTACAGGATCTTTTGTCGCATCCTTCACAACCTCCCAAGTTGCACACAGTTCCAGATTGGCTTCAGTTTCTGAGCACTACGCTTCACAGAGTGAATTCTTGATTGACAGATGAGACAGATGCCATGTGATGTACTTAACACTTCATATTAGGGCTGTCAATTAATTAATTGCAGTTAACTCACGTGATTAACTCAAAAAGATTAATCACAGTTTTAATCGCACTGTTAAACAGACTACCAATTGAAAATGGTTAATTTGGATGTTTTTCTACATTTTCATATATATTGTATTCTGTGTTGTAATTGAAATAAAAAAGTGTACAAAAACAAAACAATGTAAAACTTCAGAGCCTATAAGTCCACTCATTCCTCCATCTTGTTCAGTCAATTGCTAAGACAAACAAGTTTTTTTTTACATTTTGAGGAGATAATGCTGCCCTCTTCTTAGAATCATAGAAGATTAAGGTTGGAAGAGACCTCAGGAGGTCATCTAGTTCAACCCCCTGCTCAAAGCAGGACTAACCCCAACTAAATCATTCCAACTGGGGCTTTGTCAAGCCTGACCTTTAAAACCTCTAAGGATGGAGATTCCACCACCTCCCTAGGTAACCCATTCCAGTGCTTCATCACCCTCCTACTGAAATATTTAAAATATCCAACCTAGACCTCCCCCACTGCAACTTGAGACCATTGCTCCTTGTTCCGTCATGTGCCACCACTGAGAACAGCTCTATCCTCTTTGGAACCGCCCTTCAGGTAGTTGAAGGCTGCTATCAAATTCCTGCCCCCACTCTTCTCGTCTGCAGACTAAATAAGCCCAGTTCCCTCAGCCTCTCCTCATAAGTCATAAGTCATGTGTCCCAGCCCCCTAATCATTTTTGTTGCCCTCTGCTGGACTCTCTCCAAATTGTTCACAACCTTTCTGTAGTGGGGGGCCCAAAACTGGATGCAATACTCCAGATGTGGCCTCACCAGTGCTGAATAGAGGGGAATAATCACTTCCCTCGATCTGCTGGCAACACTCCTACTTTTGTAGCCAACGTTGCAAGATATTTACGTACCAGATATGCTAAACATTCGTTTGTCCTTTTGTGCATCAGCCACCATTCCAGAGGACATGCTTCCATGCTGATGATGCTTGTTAAAAAAATAATGCATTAATTAAATTTGTGACTGAACTCCTTGTGGGAAAATTATGTTTCCTGCTCTGTTTTACCCCTGTTCTGCCATATATTTCATATTATAGCAGTCTCAGATGATGACCCAGCACATGTGGTTCATTTTAAGAACACTTTGCGTTTTGTCAAATCTGCAGTGAAGGTACAAATGTGAGATTTCTAAAGATAGCTACAGCACTCAACCCAAGATTTAAGAATCTCAAGTGCCTTCCAAAATCTGATTTGGAGGCAATATGAAGCATGCTTTCAGAAGTCTTAAAAGAGCAACACTCTGATGTGGAAACTACAGAACCCGAACCACCAAAAAAGAAAATCAACCTTCTGCTGGTGGCATCTGACTCAGATAACAAAAATGAATGTGCATCGGTCCACAGTGTTTGGATTGTCATCGAGTAGAGCCCATCATCAGCATGGACACATGTGGCTTAGAATTGTGGTTGAAGCATTAAGGGACATATGAATCTTTAGCGAATCTGGCACGTAAATATCTTGCAATGCCAGCTACAACAGTGCCATGAGAATGCTCTTCTCACTTTCAGGTGACATTGTAAACAAGAAGCGGGCAGCATTATCTCCTGAAAATGTAAACAAACTTATTTGTCTGACTGATTGGCTAAACAAGAAGTAGGACTGAGTGGACTTGCAGGCTCTAAAATTTTACATTGTTTAATTTTTATTGCAGTTTATTTTGTACATAATTCTACATTTGCAAGTTCAACTTTCATGATAAAGAGATTGCACTACAGTACTTGTGTTAGGTGAATTGCAAAATATTATTTCTTTTGTTTTTTTACAGTGCAAATACTTGTAATCAAAAATAAGTATTAAGTGAGCACTGTACACTTTGTATTCTGTGTTGTAATTGAAATCAATATTTGAAAATATAGAAAACATCCAAAAGTATTTAAATAAATGGTATTCTATTATTGTTTAACAGTGCGATTAATTGCACGATTAATTTTTTTAATCGCTTGACAGCCCTACTTCATATATTGTGTCCTGAAATGCAGCAGTCCATTTGGGTGATTTTTAATTAACTGTGTGATTTTTGTAATCAGTTTTGGGAGTCTCTCTTAGGATTATATTATTTTTCATAACTGTCGTGGCATGCCAAATTCAAAGCATACCCATAGCAACGAGTATATGTAGCTCATGGTTCCTTTTGTTTCTGTCTGGTTGCTACACCTGATGCTAAGACTGCCATAATAGAAGCAGTATCATAGCATTGTCCACAACAGTTGTCAGTCCTCAGATTTAGACTAAAGAATATATCTGTAATTACAGATTAACTCTGTTGATGTACAGGATACATTGTACAGTCCACTGAACTCTTCATGAACATTTGACATTGTCCACATATCACAAGCATAAAACCACTACTCTTTACTGGAGAAGTCTGTTTCATCTACTATAACTGTATACCATTTTCCAGACATTTCTCAGAAATGTCCCCCATGATTTTAAGAGCCATAATTTCCATTATTTCATTTTGAATAACTGGACTTCTCTTGACTCTTTTTCAGCTCCTTTGAAATAGTGTAATATTCGCTTATAGGATAAAAAAAATCCACAGGGATTTATTGGCTAGAACCAATTCCAGCACACACAGGCAAGATTGAACTGTTACCAGGGTTTCAGAACCCAAAACAGTGGTACCTTAACTATTTCACTCCAAGTGGTGTCAGGAATTAATCAATGGGGGGCACAGCTCCTCCGTCTGATATATGATTGATACAAACAAGAGTGCTTTCACCTAAAACTACTTCTATTAAGTCTCAAACACATATCTATGCTGTAGCAGTAGGTACAGAGCATCTTAAACCTTTATATTTAAGTTAAGATGGTTTCAAAGAATCAACAGCCAGGCTGTTTTTTTTTATTTTGGTGCGGGTGCGGGAGGAGGGGAACTTAGGTGTCAGATCCTTGCCCAAAGAAAGCTTCCTCAGATTGCTCCCAAAACACACTTTGTAACTAAACTTTTTATAAAGTTTTCTCTGAACAAAGCACATAACTCATAATAGCTCCTAACAGGCTAACATTTTCCCTAGCAACAGCCAACAGCAATTTATTATTCTCCTTATTAGCAAAGCATTTCTAATCATACCACTAAAACTTACATGTCAGAGGTGCCTAAAAGTAAGATCAGCTGTCCAAACTTTGCTTCTATTTTCATGGAACCTTAAACTCCCTATCCCAACCTCCCATTCTGATTAGCAGAGCTGCAAACATGCAGCTGCACAGCCTTGCATCTCAGGGTCCTAATATTAGCCCTAGTTACGGGATGTTTGGGTTTCAGCTGGCAGTAGTTGAACATACAAAATGGCTGACTGAAGTACTGCCAAATTCTGGGGCTACAGAACCTCTTGCTAACCCCCCTTCCCCGAGTCAGATACAACTTAATATACAGGACAAGAACATCTCAGCTGTGACCCACTTTTTTTTGGATCCAGTTGCATGCAATGGCAGAGACAGCTCAGAACCACAACTAGAAGTAGTTGATCCATTTGTTGTTGAAAGTGTAGTTTCTCCTTGTTAATCAGTCGTGTTTTAAGTGGTTTCATTTTAGCACCTTGAAAATACAGTTTTTGTAGACCAGTCTAGAATATGGCAGAATAAAGAAAGGGAACAGCCTACCTTTATCTTTTTCACTGATTACCCTGGAAAACAATTACTTGTATGTAGGTTTTGCTTATGTAATCCCCTGGGTTCCTCTCTAACCCAGACTTTGACAAGGAAAAGCCTACAAATGAGATGGCAGTTGGAGGCCCTTGGGTCCCCAGGCATGATGAGACTGAGGTGAGAGGCTGCAAAAGGACATCCAAAGAAACATGGGAACCATGATGTCTGGCCTCCTCCTCCCTTTGTGGAAAAAAAAGAGCATATGGAACTCACGGAGGGGGAAGATGAAAAGAGAAGAGCCTATCAGGAGGCTCTGGGAGTCAATCCCAGGGGAGTAGCAGCTGATTGGACCTATCCCAGGTCTCCCTAAAGTCGGGGGATTAGAGGTCCTTATGCATAAAGAGTAAGAGGATCAGTAGCTTTCATGTGGGGGAAAACAGCCAGCTTGGTTGCGGAAACAGTGGCATAATTTTTTTGAATTATCGTCATGACAAAGGGCAGGCAAGTCTAATCTGTGCATGAACTGGTATATTGTCATGAGAGTTTTGCAAGACTGCTCTTACCTGGATCCAACAGAGAAAAAAAGTCCAATGGAGCAGTTTCTTCAGGGTGTACAGACCAGATGGGATTTTACCTACTACGTGACTGAACACAGTCTTTATGAGAAAGTAATTTAACAAATCGTGTACAATTATATCAGCAAGGGCATTGTTCTCTGCTCTGCCTAATGGACCATGCTTCAAACACCTCCCAAAGCCCTTTATAATTGTCACTGAAGTAGTCAGAGCTGAAACAGCATTCATAAGCAGTTGTTCCATTTATCTAAACACAACTAAAACACAACTAAAAACCCCAACAAGAAAAACCCAGATCTCCACCAGGCCACACTATGCATTTAAAAAAGAAAAAGAAAAAAAACCCCAACAACTTGTCCTCTCGACAAGTTACAATAAGGACTAGATCAGTGATCACCGAAAGTCAGTATTTTCCATCAGGTCCCACCCTATTCAGGGTTATTTCCTATAAGAAGTATTTGGGAAAATATGCATGGTACGTAACTACATGGTAAATAACATCATGCAAATACTGACTATTTAGCGACCACAGTGACCCTCACTGCTGCAGTGGACATCTCCCTGACATTTGTCCAGAGAGGAAGGACTAATATTATTAAATTGATTAAATTAAGGCACAGATGTTTTCTATGGACCAACAGATGTGTCCCACCTATCAGCATATCTGCCAACATGCCATCCTCACACTGACCGTGGTCACAATAAGTGATAGTGATGTTGCCAATGATCCCTGGGATCATTTAACATGCTGCAATGTCAGAAGGGGCAGGAGTGCACTGCTGCTCTTCCATTGCCATGACTGAAATGTACTAAGCACAAGTAACACTGGTATAAAGGGAGGTCTTCACTGATGCTATTATTCCAAGAAAAGCAGCTAGCCAACACTGATTGGTTAGCCAAGCTATGAAGTGGCCATAGCAGGGACTGTCTGAAGAATCATAGAAACATAGGACTGGAAGGGACCTCGCGAGGTCACCTAGTCCAGTTCCCTGCACTGAGGCAGGACTAAGTATTATCTAGACCATCTCTGACAGGTGTTTGTCTAACCTGCTCTTAAAAACCTCCAATGATGGCGATTCCATAACATCCCTAGGTAATTTGTTCTAGTGCTTAACTACAGTTAGGAAGTTTTTCCTAGTGTCTAACCTAAATCTCCCTTGCTGCAATTTAAGCCCATTGCTTCTTGTATTGTCCTCAGTGGCTAAGGTGAACAACCCTCCTCTTTATAACAACCTTTTATGTACTTGAAAACTGTTATGTCCCTCCTCAGTCGTCTCTTCTCCAGACTAAACAAACCCAATTTTTTTCAGTCTTTCCTCATATGTCATGTTTTCAAGATCTTTAATAATTTTTGTTGCTGTTTGAATTTTCTCCAACTTGTTCACATCGGTCCTGAAGTGTGGTGTCCAGAATTGGACACAGTACTCCAGTTGAGGCCTTATCAGTGCTGAGTAGAGTGGAAGAATTACTTCTTGTGTCGGGCTTACAATACTCCTGCTAAAACATCCCAGAATGATGTTCACTTTTTTGGCAACAACATTACAGTATTGACCCGCATTTAGTTAGTGATGCACTATGACCCCCAGATTCTTGACCACCTAGGAAGGAGTACTGCAGAAATTTCACCCTTTGTATTTGTGCAATTGATTATTCATTCCTTAGTGTAGTACTTTGATTTGTCCGTATTGAATTTCATTCTATTTACTTCAGACCATTTCTCCAGTTTGTCAAGATCATTTTTAATTCTAATCCTGTCTTCCAAAGCACTTGCAACCTGTCCCAGCTTGGTATTGTCTGCAAACATTATAAGTGTACTCTCTATGCCATTATCCAAAATCATTTATGAAGATATTGAATAGAACTGGACCCAGGACAGATCCCCGGTGACCCCATTCAATATGCTCTTCCAGCTTGATTGTAAGCCACTGATAACTACTCTGAGTAAGTTTTTCCAGCCAGTTGTGCACCCATCTTCTAGTAGGTTCGTCTAGACTATATTTCTCTAGCTTGTTTATGAGAAGGTCATCCGAGACAGTATCAAAAGCCTTGAGATATATCACATCTACTGCATCCCCCCTATCCAAAAGGCTTGTTACTCTGTCAAAGAAGGATATTGGGTTGCTTTGACATGATTTGTTTTTGACAAATGCAGGTTGACTTTTACGTATCTTATTTTCTTCTAGGCACTCACAAATTGATTGATTGGTACCGGAAAGATAATGGAGCAAACAAAGTTAAGACGACTGGTCTATAATTCTCTGGATTGTCCTTATTCCCCCTTTTTATATAGATAAGTACTATATTTACCCTTGTCCAGTTCTCATGCATCTCTTCCTTCCTCCATGAGTTCTTAGAGATAATTGCTAATGGCTCAGAGATTTCAGCCAGTTCCTTAATCATAGAATATCAGGGTTGGACGGGACCTCAGGAGGTCATCTAGTCCAACTCCCTGCTCAAAGCAGGACCAATTCCCAACTAAATCATCCCTGTACTCTAGGACAGTGGTTCTCAAAACTAGGGCTGCTGCTTGTTCGAGGAAAGCCCCTGGTGGGCCGGGTTGGTTTGTTTATCTGCTGTGTCCGCAGATTCGGCCAATCGCGGCTCCCATTGGCTGTGGTTTGCTGCTCCAGGCCAACGGGGGCTGTGGGAAGGGCGGCCAGCACATCCCTTGGCCTGCGCCACTTCCTGCAGCTCCCTTTGGCCAGTGGGAACCGCGATCGGCCAAACCTGCAGACGCGGCAGGTAAACAAACCGGCCCAGCCTGCCAGGAGCTTTCCCTGAATAAGCGGCGGCCTTAGTTTGAGAACCACTGCTCTAAGATGTATTTCATCAGGCTCTGCCAACTTGAAGACATCTAACTTGTCTAAGTAATTCTTAATTTCTTTTCCTATGTTAACCTCAGCTCCTACCCCATTTACACTGATGTTCTCTATGTTAATCATCTGATCACTGCTAACTTTTTTTTGGTGAAAACTGAAACAAAGAAGGCAGAAGAAGGATGTTCTTGGGGTTAAGGCAGTGGAAGGGGATTCAGAAGATATGGATTCAATTCCCAGTTCTATCTCAGACTTTCTCCATGACTTTGGGCAAGTCAGCCAGACCCTGATTCAGCCGTGTCTGAGTTCTCCATCCGTGAAAGGGAGATAGCAGTATTCCCCTACTTCACAGGGATGTTGTGGAAGATTATTTTAGTTAATTTGCCAACCTCAAGTGTTCATAAATCATGAGTCCTCAAGAAGTGAGATTTGAAAAAAAAAAACCCCACTGCTTTTTATTTGCCTTCTAGCCATTAAGGGTCCAAATGATTCATATTTTCCAGGCTTTACTTGTAGCCATGAGGGACAGAAACTTTGTTTAAATGAAAGCGGAGATTCTCCTGTAATCAGTTGCTTCTAGGAGTGGGGCTTTACAAGGAGTGGGGAATTCTTCTGGGCATCTCTCACCTAAATCAATTCCTTGACATTGCAGCGGCCTCAAGCATTGGTGGGACCTTGGTCTCTCCTGTTATCTGACTGACTGCTTTTGAACCTCACTGGTTATTTCTGAAAGGTAGGTGGAAAGATGCGGACACAAACATATTACTCCCAGGAGACCTCAGTCTATTCTGAGGTTAAGGTATTGTAGAGAAACTGCACCAGTATCATAAGTCAATGCCATCTTTCTAGTGATGCATCTATTCTCATTCTCTTAAGCCTGTTAGCAGCCTTTGACACTGGTAATCATGACATTTTGATGACATCTGCGGTTGCTAGCAAGTTCCTTGAGCCCTGCTATGGAATGGCTCCCTCCTTTCTTTTTGAAGTATCCTAGAGGGTTGTCCTAGTTGATTGTCTGCTTGTTCAATGTGAAAGTGAAGCTACTAGGAGGGTGAGGAACAATGGCGAGGAACTGACTGACTCCCAGCTCCGTCTCTCCATCTCATCTAACTATTCCTTTACTCAAAATTCTTCTCTTCCCATCAACTACATTTCAGTAGATGGTATTTATATCTCAGGTGTTATATACACCTTCTACTACATATAGAGCTGTTGTGAGTTGTTCAGTGTGGCTTTGGAAAATGAGCATCTCAAAATTCAGTTAATGAATTTCTTGTCATTCTCTATGTGAGAAGAATGCTTAAGCATAGAGGCACGAAGGGTAAGATTTTATAGCACTGTATATGGTTTTAGCTGCACTACATCCCATTGCTTTTATTGGGAGGACATGGAAAGCTAAAGTTCTATGCACCACTTTGAATATTCACCCCATAATTAAGAATGCCAACAAAAGACTGACATTTCCAGGTGCCTAAATAAACGCAAAGACATGCTGTACTGTTCAGAGGTCACATCGCCTTCATTTACTCTGACTGGGTTGTTTTGCTGGGGTATATATGGCAGAGAAGTTACTATTGCTGATATGTCTAAGAGCCAGTGGTATATTATCGCCTAGGCCGACAAGGCCTAGGGCAGCAAATTTGCAGGGGCAGCATCAGTGATGCTGCGATTCTACCAATCATAGCCTGTATTGAAACCACCAATGATGGCGCAACGCCATTTAATAAACATACTCGTGAGAATCCTAAACTACAGTGGACCCTCACTTGAACACGGAGTTTTGGATCCATGCGCGGTCCCGTGCTATAAGCGAAATCGCACTATACAGACATGCATTCAAGCGAGTTTCCGCTGTACTTGTAATTGTATTGATAATAAAACTTGTAAATGTTCAGTTATTTTAATGATATTTAGATTCATTTTAGTTCAAACAAATTTGCAAAAAAACAAAAATAAGTTCATAGGGGGCTGGAGGCTGCAATTATTTCAGGGCCTAGGGGTGGCAAAATCATTAAATCCGCCACTGCTAAGAGCTGAACAAGTTAGAGATCTGCAGAAACGTTTGCTTTTAAAATTTCTCTGAGAAAACAGTGAAGAAAATCAAAAGCAACTCACTCAAAATTCTGTTGAGACTTCATTATGCTCAGCCACAATATGCAATAAAAAAAATTACAGTTGACAGAAAAACGAAAACACACCACATATTAAGCCTTTTATCACCATGTTTAATGTTTTGCTAACCATGAAATTACATTTTCCAAGATGAACTCTCTCAATACATTTCAGAAATATTCCTGGGGGCACTCACTGAGTACACAAAACAGGACTCGGTCACAGCAATAAACAGCATCTGGGTTTGAGAGGTCATCATTCTTGAATGCTGTGCAAGACCCTTCACCCTGTCCAACAACTTCACAGGAACTGCTTGCAAACAGATATAGTTCCCAGAGATGCCAATAAAGCTAAAAGGTGAGTGTATAAATTTGATCCCTCTTAATATACAGAACAGAGATTTGGCCAGCCACACGAAATGAAATCAATATGCTCTCCACCATGGAAATGAAGATGTTGAAATGATCAGATGGTTGGATAGCCCCTGAGAGGAAAAGAAACAGGTTATAAGGGGCCTAATGTGGGTTGCTCCACTTGAAGACATGTGGAGGGAGGCTAGGCTAGGTTGGTATGGGCATATCCAGTAGCAACTGGAGAGTTATATCAGTAGGATGGCCCCTGCAACATTGTGGATGGAAGATGACCAAGAGGGAGGCCAAAGACTCAGTACATGGACCAGATATCAGTGGACCTCAGAAAGATCAATCTGAAGGACAGCCTAGTGTACAATGAGGAATTTTGGAAGAAGGCTATAAAGTCACCAACCCTGAATAGAGAACTGGCAAGAAAGATTATGTATAGTTATTAGGGCTGTCAAAGCAATTATTTTTAAAATTGCTTGTTAAACAATAATGGAATATCATTTAAATATTTTTGGATGTTTTTACATTTTCAAAATGTATTGATTTCAATTACACCACAGAATACAAAGTGTACAGTGCTCACTATATTACAAATATTTGCACAGTAAAAAAACAAAAAAATAGTATGAGGTGAATTGAAAAATACAAGTACTGTAGTGCAATCTCTTTATTGTGAAAGTAAAACGTACAAATCCAGAATTATGTACAAAAATAACTGCATTGAAAAACAAAAACAATGTAAAACTTTAGAGCCTACCAGTCCACTCAGCCCCACTTCAGCCAATTGCTCAGACAAACAAACTTGGTTACAATTTGCAGGAGATAATGCTGCCCTCTTCTTGTTTACAATGTCACCTGAAAGTGAGAACAGGCATTTGCTTGGCATGGTTGTAGCCGGCGTCACAAGACATTTACATGTCAGATGCGCTAAAGATTCATATGTCCCTTCATCTTCAACCACCATTCCATAGGACATGCATCGAAGCTGATGATGGGTTCTGCTCAGTAATGATCCAAAGCAGAGCAGACCAATGCATGTTCATTTTCATCATCTAAGTCAGATGCCACTGGCAGAAGGTTGATTTTCTTTTTTGGTGGTTTGAGTGTTGCTCTTTTAAGACTTATTCATAGACGTAAGGTCAGAAGGGACCATTATGGTCCTCTAGTCTGACCTCCTGCACAATGCAGGCCACAGAATCTCACCCACCCACTCCTGTAACAGACCCCTAACCTTCTGAAAGCATGCTCCACACCTCGTCCCTCTCAGATTTTGGAAGGCACTTCTGATTCTTAAACCTTGGGTCGAGAGCTGTAGCTATTTTTAAAAGTCTCACATTGGTATCTTCTTTGTGTTTTGTGAAATCTGCTGAGAAAAAGTGTTCTTAAAACACATGTGCTGGGTCATCATCCGAGACTGCTATAACATGAAATATATGGAAGATGCGGGTAAAACAGAGCCAAAGACATACAGTTCTCCCCCAAGGAGTTCAGTCACAAATGTAATTATGCTCATTAAAAAAATAATGCATTATCAGCATTGACGCAGATCCCGGAATGGTGGCCGACGCATGAAGGGGCATACGAATGTATAGCATATCTGGCACATAAATACCTTGCAATGCTGGCTACAGAAGTGCCATGCAAATGCCTGTTCTCACTTTCAGGTGACATTGTAAACAAGAAGAGGGCAGCATTATCTCCTGCAAATTGTTACCAAGTTTGTCTGTCTGAGCAATTGGCTGAAGTGGGACTGAGTGGACTGGTAGGCTCTGAAGTTTTACACTGCTCTCAAAAACAAAAAACAGTTAAGTAACCAAACAACCTACATTTGTAGGTTGCACTTTCATAATAAAGAGATTGCATTACAGTACTTGTATGAGGTGAATTAAAAAATATTATTTCTTTTATTTTTACAGAGCAAATATTTGCACAATGAAAATATAAAGTGAGCACTGTACACTTTGTATTCTGTGTTTTAATAGAAATCAGTGTATGTAGAAAAACATCCAAATATATTTAATAAATTTCAGTTGGTATTCTGTTGTTTAACCGTGAGATCAATCATGATTTTTTTTCAGTTAATTGTGTGAGTTAACTGCGATTAATTGACAGCCCTAATTGTTACAGCTTTACTACAGTCTGGGCCTCCAGTGGGGACAGAGATTTTTTTAAACAAGTCTGCTATCTAAAGTAGTTACATGGCCCTCATTGCCATAGTATACGTGCAACTCACCATCTTGACTAATATCACCTTGCTCTATACAGTAGATCAAAGCACTTTAGATAGATATGTATCATTACCCCCATTTACAGATGGGGAAACTGAGGCACCAGGCAGTTAATTGATTTGCCTAAGGTCACGCAGCAGCAGAACTGGGAATGGAACCCACATCTCCTGAACCCCAGTGAGCTGCTCTATCCACTAGGCAACACTGCCTATTTTATCTATCCCTACCACCACGTGTGATGTAGGGAATCCCTTTTGCCCATTTTACAAATAAGGACAATAGTCAGAACAAGGAGGCTAAGTGACTTGTCTAAGGTCACAGAGGAAGTCTGTGGCAGGGAAGGGACTTGAACCACTGTAGTAAGATGAGGCCCTGAAGCACAAACCCTTGTATCAGAGGCCCGATATGAGGACTAAGGACTGAACTAAAATGTTCAAGACTGTGCTAACATAAAGCAAAGTTAAGCTGTGAACCAGAGGCAGGCCCTACTCACAGAAGCTGGCAAGGAAAGGGCTGATGCTGCAAAAAGATACATACCTACAAGGTACTGGACACTAGATATCAGAACATTTGGATACTTGCCCACTCCACACAGATAACAAGGAACAGGCCGACCCATCCTAAAGACAGGGTCAAAAGGGTAATATGATGGATAGAGTTGTTTTGTCCAAACCAACATGTACAAGGTGAGAGGCGGCACCTTACTGCATAGAAGGGTTGTACCTTACTACGTAGGGGGGTTGCACCTCAATACATCAGGAGTGATGTGTAACTTGTTTGTATCTGTGTATAAGAATGCACCCCTGGGGCGGTGTCTTTGTCTGGTGTAGCGGGCAGTGGAGAGTCCCGCCACTGACTGAGCCGGTCCATTGTCAGAGAGCACCTATGTACTAGCAGAACTGTAGACATCTGATCCGGGGAGCTAGAGACTGTTTCTTTGACAATAAACCTGGCCGGGTGCCTTCATACCTTATCAGAGTCTGTGGTCATTGGGGGTTCTCTCGGGATCTGCTGTGCCAGCGATCTGCAGAGCCGGGGCAGCACACAGAGGGAACACATGCGCGCAGCCAACTGATATCAATATTGATCAGAGCAGAGCACCACACCGGTGGCTGTCTGACAACACCCACATCACCCTAGGCCCACATTAGGGCCAAAGCACCAGACCATCCTTCCTCTCTAGGTCAGAGTGCATTAATGACACAGTAGCAGTATTTCTGCATGGCTCCTTAACACCACTGAACCATGGAGCCCAATTCTTGAGTCTTTACAGTCCTTACCTTCTCAGGACTCTCATCATCCTTTGTCCTTGAAAAGTTGAGATTAATGGAAGGATGGCATGACCAGGCCCCATGGCTTGTAATGGTGTTGAGTATTGGCGTGAGCCTTCTACCCACCATGCTTGGGCACAGTTGTATTTGAAACGTGGTTTAAAGCCCCACTGTGGGCATGGACCCGGAACAAGAAAACTATCTGTCCTTTTAATACATTCAGGGTCAGACCCTGGGGTCTGGGCTTTCCATGCCTGTTGTAGCCAAGGCTTTGTATGTTATTCCTATCTGACATTGATAGTGTGGCAGCACCCACAGCCTAACCAGGCCAGGTCTCCATTGTACAGACATATACAGTAAGTGACAGTCCCTGCCCCAAGCAACTCCCAATCTAAAAGAACATTAAATCTAAGATCCGTAACCACTTTGTGCTCCCCTAATAGGCTGCACTGCATCATGCTGGCTGACTCCAGTTCATAAGGACCATTTCACAGCTAGAGATCCCCTGGGGATAGCAATACCCCAGCCACACCCCCTGCCTGGGAGACAGATATAGGGGCCACTACAGCAGCTGTGCACTAACCAAGCATTCCCCCGCCACACACCGCCCAAAGACTCTTCAGGGGCTCTTTAAGCCACAGTTAAAGTGGTGCCATAGCAGGACTGAGGATCTGGCCACTACTGTTTAAACCGTTGGCAAACTCCAGGAGCAGACTATTGCCCACATTAAGCTACATTTGAACTCCACTCTGCTGCAAGATGGGATACATTCTAGAACCAAGGTCGGTTCTGCTACACTTGTCTTTCTAGAGCGGGGGAAACAATTTCTCAACTCTCTCTCAAATCTAAAGGACAATTACTGTTACGGAGCTTCCAAACTGCAGTACTATACTACAACATGGTGCACAGACACAGGGCCAGACACGACCTCTTAACCATTTGGCATCAACATATTGGAGAGCTCTCATCAGTAGATCAGATGACACGCAGCATAAACATGTTGCTTCAAGAATTCTGAACTCCGTTCCAGCATTGAAGGGTTGCCACCACTGCCAGATACACTTTAACAATGACATCACATTGGACCCATACAGTGGCTTCCATAAGAAGATACTTAGTAATCAAGTCTTTGGGTTTCCCAACACACCTTTGAAATCGGAAAAAAGTATTGTGCCCACTCTACAGAAGGGTACACAGGGTACAAAGAAGCCAAGCAACTTCCCTCAGCAAAACAGCAACAGAGTGGAGGACAGATCTTGGAAGCCTTAACACACAGTCCGAGGTCAGGTAAGCGTTAGTTATTACATCCTCCTTTTACCAAAACTGTGGCATACTAATTTTGTGATTTTTCCCATTGCCGCTATTAGAAAGCTTACTCAGCACACTAATGTACTTCCTAATAATAATTCACCTCCCCTCTTTCTCAGCAATGTCACATTTCAGTATTCACAATCAAGTCACAGCCCATCTATTATAATTTACCACCATGGTAGGCGTGATTTTGCTGGAAGAAACATTTTAGTGTGACATCAATGAAGAAATAAATCAAACAGAAACAGGTAGCTGATTATAGGGAAAGACAGTTTCCAACGTACAGGCAAGTAGCTTGGCAATCAGCAGTGATTGAGAAAAATGTAGGGGAAATATGAGAGATTCAGGGGCTTTAGGGAAATGCATTTTTAAATAATCACATATATGTGAAGAGTGGTCCTTCAAGATGAGTTTCCCCTCAATCTTTTGCATGATGTCTGCTTCAAAGAGCAGAAGAACAATTAACATGGTTATTCAAATGGCAATTTGTAGAGGCCAGCAAGATATTTCCCTCCCATCCATATATATGCAGAGCTGTTTGTTCTTTCAGAAATTGCTGGCCTGAGTAAGGAAATTCTAATGTTCTGGAACCTCCCACTTCATTTGGCAGGTTGATGACTTACTGCAGTTCAGCAGTGTCCTAACACGGACAGTGTGATTAGACTGACAAGGCAAGTCTAACCTAGGTGACATCTTTCTTGTGTTGTGACTTCTATTTTGATGATGGATGGCGAACATAACCATTTTCATACAGCAAGTACAGAAGTCTCCTGAATCAGACTATGACTGGAATGAGAAAACATTGCTTTAAACACAGCCATGAATCAGAAGCCGCAGTAATGGCAAAAAACTATCTTCTTTAACACTACAACATTGTACAGTAAAAAAATAGCATTTGTGGGAGAGTGGGGGGAGAAAAGATGAATCAATTGAAAAGGAAATAACTTACTTATGCATTTACTCAGAGTAAATTAGTGAAAGATCACACAGTGGGCCAATTCTGCTGCTTTTTATACCAGGTAAATCCAGAGCAACACCACTACTAGAATTACTTTGTATTACAGTGGTAAAACAGAACAGAATTTGGTCTTGTACAGGGTTTTTCAAACAGGGGTCGCCGCTTGTGTAGGCCGCGGATCGCTGCTCTTTGTTTACCTGCCCCATCCGCAGGTCTGGCCAATCGCGGCTCCCTCTGGCCGTGGATGGCTGCTCCGGAGCAGCCGCGATCGGCCGGACCTGCGGACGGGGCAGGTAAATAAACTGGCCCGGCCCGCCAGGGCTTTCCCTACACAAGCGGCGACCCCTGTTTGAGAAACCCTGGTCTTCTACATCTCACTTCAGTGTGAACCTACTATATGCCTACATGATACTTACCCATCCATTCCATTGGAAATAATGGTCTTCCTGAAAAGATCAATATGTAAGGTATTAAATTTAAAAGACTACTGAAGACGGAACATAAAAATGTCCTTCTCAGTCTTGTATTCATGTCAATAAAAGGGAAAAAAATAAAGACATAAGACGAAAGGGAGAGGAATTTAGGATATTTGGACTGCTGGAGAGAGAGAGACAGAGAGAGAGAGAGAGAGAGAGAGAGTGTTATGGGAGAGGATATGTACAGAACTCCTTATTATACTTTCACATACCAGCATGCCTCAGGAGGACACATTAGAGCTAACCATGTAGACCAATATTTTGAGCCAAAATTTCTTGCTGGTATAATTACATTAAGTTCCACTGCATTCAGAGGGGTTACACTAGGGATGAACATGGCCCTTTGATTCAGCAGGCAGATTAACTATTACTCTTTATTCTTCTTCTTCCCAATGAAGAGGACTAGAAGATGCACTAAATGTAATCATAAAGTACAAAAACATTTCCATGTTTTGCTTTTGAAAAACAAATAGCAAGAACAGTTAAACTATTCCTTTACTTGAACAAATAATGGAGAATAAAATCAAGCCCATATATCAGTATTAGATGAATGCTTAGATTTACTGAAAGAGCATCCTTTTCTATTTAGCTTCACAGGGTTATCACATTATGCTCAGTGCTCTATTTCTTTAGGAGTACACTAGCTCTTTTGAGGGAATAAGTCACACTATAAAAAAAATCATCACTATCTTGTACTCCAACACAAATGAAATATTTTCCCCCCCAAGACTGATCTCACTTAAATTGTTTTACTGCACTGTACAGTTAAAATCCACTTCTCATTGTAGCATCACAGATGGAAATTCAATTAGTTTTTCTCTGAATTCCCATTGTGAACAAGACTTTTAGATTAGACAAAATGTCAGGTTCACATGCACACTCATATTCACTTTCTTCTACTTCCCTTCTGCTATAAACTCACCAGTTTTTTACTGTCACGGGTGTAATTAACAATACCAATAACTGCTTTGCTTTTGGAAGCTTGTTTCTGATGTTTTTAAGAGGAGTTTTTTTTTGTATCTTGTTTCCAGAAGATTAGTCCTTGCCTCAGGAGCAGATTTACCATGAAACAAACCATGCAGTGGCATGCCTTCCCCCACCCCCCAACGATAGGGTGGCCCCCCAAAATGCAGGACAAATATCTGACAACCTGCCCTTGAGTCCCAGCCGGTGGTGCAGCAGGGCTCAGGCAAGCAGGCTGCATGCATGCTGTGGCCAGTGGCCCCACACCGCAACCAGAAGCAGCCAGCTGCTGGCATGGCTCTGTGTACTTCCCTCACCCCGGGCAGCGTATGGAGACCCGCTGCCCTCTTTCCCCTCAAGGGGCGTGCAGAGACGTGCAAGTAGCAGGGCTAAGTTGGCTCCCTACCTGCTCCGCCTCCCTCTCTCTGTGTTGCTTCACTCCCAGACGCAGCCGGCATGTCCCTGCGGCCCCTGGGGGGCGGGGGGGGATGTCCGCACCCTGCCCCCACCCCAAGCACTAACTCCGGAGCTCCCATTGGCCAGGAACTATGACCACTGGGATCTGCAGGAGGGCCGTGCCTGTGGATGGTCAATGTAAACAAAAGGTCTCATGGCCTGCCAGTGGATTACCCTGATGGGACGCCTTGCTGACCCCTGCTTTAGTCTCATATGGCTGTAATACTTTGCTCGAATTTCGGTTGTTGGGTTTACTGTGTGGGTGCTGGGGAGCGTTGGTGGCCTGTGATATACAGGAAGTCCGACTAGATGATCTGGTGGTCCCTGCTGATCTTAAATGCTACGACTGAGTTGAAAGTGTGTTTTGAGCCACCTTCCCACACCCCCACTCTAGCTATGCTGTTCTAACTACTCCTTTAATTGTGGCATCCAGCTGTATTTTGGCTGAGTGCCTGATTATCATGAAAGCAATTTTGCGTTTGAGTAGTGCATGCAGGTGCAACCCCCGCAAGAGGAAATGAGTTGTACCTGCACATCTGAGGGCCTGAAGCTGCACGAATGCGATCCTATTGCCTTCAGAGAGATTACAATGCACACAGGCTAGGAAGAGCTGCAGGACTGGGATCTGTGTGTGGGAAAAGCAGGTGTTCAGAATGAGATGAAAATTCTCTCCTTGCATTTAATTTTGTATTAAGCTGCATGTACAAAAATACCCATATCCCACGAGGGACATTAACCACTGTGTCTCCAGACCTCCTCTGTTTAAAAAACTATTAAGCCATCTAATCCTAATACAAAACCTAATCTTTATTTTTAGCCCAAATTTCCAAAGTGATCTTGAATGTGTTATTTTTACCCCAGCCGTCTAGATTTCATTTAGTGTCATATTGATTGTGCAGTGTTTGATGAAAGGCACTTGTGGGTATCCCTTACATCTTTGTCATTGGTTCATCTTTTGCTAACAGGTTCAGTGCATTTGACTTAGTTTTTATTCCCAGAAAGCCATAAAAAGCTACATATTAACCATTTCCCCTAAAAAGTATTATCTTCATGATGTAGGAAAGCACTGGCACTATAGATTTTGACTGTATAAATTTAGAAGTAATTAAATATACTCTCCACACATCAAGAAAAGCTTAGTATATTTCTTAAGGGAGGTAGCAAGCTTCATGGATTAGTTCTCTATTCTGAATGGCTCTTAGTATTTTGAACCAGACACTCATTGGATGCTGTATTTAAGGTTATTCCTCTCAAGAAAGATCAATTTAATCAAACGGAGCAAGGTAAGGCAGTCCTCCTCAGAGGAAGTTTTCTTTCACACACAGGAACATATTCAAATCTGGCCTCCGAACATAAGGCTTACAAATCCACATTTTAGGCACCTCAAATAAGTAGCCTGATGTGGAGGTGCTGAGCACCTGCAGCTTTCATTGAAGTAGTTGAACATGGATTTAAGGACCTAATTGTGGGCACACTGGTTTTTAAAAATATCGGCTAAACTCCTTTTAGTATCTAGAACAATGAAGGATGGTCCTATTGACTCCAATGTGAACAGAGTTTAGGCCAATACCGAACACTTCTGAAAATCCTACCCAAAAATGACATCCAACAACCAGCCTGTTGTGCCTAGGTATTGCAGCACATGTGTATGTAGGTAGGATCATCACCCCCTCACTCACTCAACCCACACCTGGAAGAACAACAAATGATGCAAAGCTAGATTCTAAGAGACATGGAAAGCGTGTGGGTGGGGGAGGGGATTTGATAGCAGCCTTCAACTCTCTGAAGGGGGGTTCCAAAGAGGATGGAGCTAGGCTGTTCTCAGTAGTGGCAGATGACCAAAGAAGGAGTAATGGTCTCAAGTTGCAGTGTGGGAGTTTTTCCTAATATCCAACCTAGACCTATTTCATTAGGAGGGTGGTGAAGCACTGGAATGGGTTACCTAGGGAGGTGGTGGAATCTCCATCCTTACAGGTTTTTAAGGCCTAGCTTCACAAAGCCATGGCTGGGATGATTTAGTTGGGGTTCGTCCAGCTTTGAGCAGGGGGTTGGACTAGATGATCTCCTGAGGTCTCTTCCAACCCTAAACTTCTATGAAATGGCAACTAACAGAGAGGCCATTTAGCTAAAAAGTATTTATGTATGAAATGGAGCAGCTGTACAATGTACAGTGCCAATGATGTAGAGATAAGTTGTGGAAATATCCTTAACTCACAGACCAGCATGGGCTATATATTAGAAGAAATTAAACAGGATAGGGGATAGCGAACAGCAATGGAAGGACAGAAAATGAACCAAGTGTAAAGAAATGATGGTGTTAATATGCAAGGCTCTTGTTAGTTCTCATACTTGGAATTGCTACCTTGATTTTATTTTGGCTGCTTACTGTAAATAATGGCTAGTGAGGTTACAGTTATTGGAAGAAGTCAAGATATCCAAAATTATGGAGAGGAATGAGAATGCCTAATAAATGCTGTGCACAGTACTGAGTAATTAAAGATCCAGGGATTGCAAGCTAACCACTAGAAAATTCAAGCAGAACAATTTCTCATACCAGCAGTAAACAAAGAACTTGATTCTACTTTCAGGCAGGTGGGGACCACTGGCCAACATGGAAAAAAATAAAAATAAAAAAGCCTTCACATCTTTTGTGACTGATTTTACAAGATACAGAGTGACAGGATCCTGTGTATCTGAGCTTAGAATTAAGCCCACAGAAGACAACAGGCCAAAACAGTGAGGCTAGAAGTTGAATAGGATATGGGCTAAGGCTCAAGAGACTTAAGTTCAAATCCTATGTAGAACAAGTGAAAATTAGTTAAGCTAGTCTGTAGTGGATGAACCCACCACTAAATTCAGTGTTATAATTAACAGCTCCTGCTCTGGACAGGCTCAAGAAAGGTGTTACTGGACAGTCTTTGAGTGAGATGTGCTGGTATCTAAACTAAGTTACTGATATGGCCCCCATTACTGTCGTATGAGTGCCTCACAACACCCCTGTGAGAAACATGTTTGAAAACCACATGTAGGCAGACAGCTCCCTATTGACTCTGTCTCTGCAAAGGCTCATGTGAATTTTTTATTGCAGCTGGTACAAGGAACATGTTGAATGCATAAAATATGCTTTAGAAATATGTTTTAGAGAAGGCTGTAGTATAGGGCTTCTATCTACCATCATGGGGTCACTCACCACACTGGCACCTCCTCCTGGGCAGTTTGTGAATTAGCTCAGTCCCAGTGGGTGTGCCCTCAGGTGGTGATGGTTCCGCTGTCCTCATTACAACTCCTTTCTCTCTGTGTTTGCTTCGTGGCTCAGCCCTCCGGGGGTGTCACCATCCAGTTTCCCCCCCTTTCCGGGACTTTCCAACAAGAGTCCAGCCACTCCTTGCAGCAGCTTGGCAGTCCAAAAGCAGGCCGCTCTTTCAGTGGCTAGTGGCGGGGGGGCAGGCCCGCCCAGCCCAGGGACTCTGCAAACAGCAGCTTCCTGCTACCTCTTCTTTCTAGCATATTGTCTCTATTCCCTGGGCCACTTCCCCGCAGCCTCCATTCCACCTGCTCCTGCCTCCGAGTCCAGCTGCTTTGCCCTCTTCCCAGGGCCTTGAGCCTGTAAGTCCTGGCAACCGACCAAGAGTCCTCTAGGAAGCCCATCTTCTCCCTAGGGCTCCCTGCAGCAGACTCTTCATCCTGGTCGGAAGCTTCCATTTTATATGGGCTGGCTGGGGCCTGATTGGCCGGTCCAGTGGCAGCCACTCCTTTGGCTCCCTGCCGCTCAGCCTCCCTAGGCTAGTTTTAACCCTCTCAGGAGCGATGCGGGGCAGATGCCCTGTCACGCTACCTAATGCACCTTTATGGCCCCCATCATAGCACTAACTGAACAACTCATTTTTTTTTTAAAGCATTTATCCTCACAACAGCCCTGTGAGGTAAGCTGTGCTTTTATCTCCATTCTGCTGGTGGGTACTGAGACTTAGTGACTTGTTCAAGGTCCCATAGGAAATCTGTTGCAGAGTAGGGAACTGATACTGGTCTCGCATAGCCTAGGGTGCTAACCACTAGACCATCCTTCCTTGCTATAGTAGAGCTTTATGAAGAAAACTATAGATACCCATGAACCATGCCTGGCTCTAGCCAATAAAGTCAGTTTTCCCTTCACAAACACTTCAAATTTACACTCCAAAAATTAGAACTTAATGAGTTAGTGAGAAGATTTTAGGGGAACAATGACCAAATACAAAGATGTGGCTCAGAGGGACTTGAAGGAAGCAAATGTAATGTGAAATGGCTGAGCTATTAAGCAGTTTATAGAACAATTGCTGGCTATAGTTCATAGTGATGTGAGTGACACTAAGAAATAATCTCTCCTCCCTTCCCCCGCCCCCAACCACACAGTCCCCTGCCCTAAATAACCAGTCAGAGCAAATGAGCTGGCTACAGTGAATGTTTTAAGTGAGAAGGAGGTAGACAGAGCACATAAAAGGCTCAGAGCCACTCACCGAAGTCTAATGACACCACCAATCCCAGACAGAAGTGGGAAGAAACAGAGGATCAGAAGAAATGGTGGTTGTTCTGGCCCCACCTGACAATGCTTTGCTGTCCCCAAAACTCCTGTGGGATCATGTAATTAATGACAGTATCAAAACTAAATGCATAATTAATTATGTAATTAAACTATCAAAATGCATAAATGAATTAAGGTTGCGCTCTATTCTAGATTTTCATACCATCCTCATCACCAAAGTATTTGAGCACCTTCCAGTAGTGTGTATTAATCACCACGAATACACATCTGTCGTGTGTTTGTTCTCTCATCCTCTCCCTGGGGGTAGAAGTATGTGCTGTGGAGTGTCTTGTTTTGGTAGATTTTGAGGTTTGGGTGGTGGTGGTGGGGTATTTATATTTTAATAAATGTACCTGCTGCTATGTGTTTATACTAGAGAAAGCAAGGTCAAAGAGATGAACCCTGGAACAGAAGGTGGTGAGGTTTGTGATGGTTCTTAGTTCCTGGGGGAGTTCATTCCATAGTCTTGGACCAGCCTCTGAGAAAAATTTTAGCTCCCACACAGACAAGCTTTATCTTTATTGGAGGGAGTTCCATTGTGCCAGAGAAGCAAAGTTGGCTATGGTCTTCATCCCGGAGATTTAAGCAGTCTTTTAGATGTGCTGGGTCAGGCCATGAAGCACCTTGCAAGTAAAGGCTGAGATCTTGAATAGGGTTGAATATTCTATGGGAAGGCAACCGGTGGAGAGAGAGAATGGAGGACAGGTCTGATATGCCTGTGGTAGCCGGTGTTGCTGAAGAAACGTATTGCAGCATTCTGTACTAGTTGGAGCATCCTAAGCAAAGAAAGCTTCATGCCTGGGTGTATCACATATCCAAGGCCATCATCTAGTTTGACCTCTTGTGTAACACAGGCCATAGAACTTCCCCAAAATAATTCCTAGAGCAGATCTTTTAGAGAAACATTGAAACTTGATTTACATTTGTCAGTGATGGAGAATCCACCATGACCATTGACAAATTGTTCCAATAGTTAATTCTTCTCACTGTTAACATTTTTATACCTTATTTCCAGTCTGAATACATCAAGCTTCAACTTCCTGCCATTGGATCATGTTATACCTTTCTCTTAGCCTCAAGAGCCCATTATTAAATATATGTTCCCCAGGTACTGACTTACAGACTAATCAACTTACCCCTTAACCTTCTCTTTGCTAAGCTAAATAGATTGAGCTCTTTGAGTCTACCACGATAAGGCATGTTTTCTAATCCTTTAATCATTCTTGTGGCTCTTCTCTGAATCCTCTCCAGTTTATCAGCATCCTTCTTGAATTGATTTAGGAATGCAAGCTCTGTTGGCAATGGGATTTGTGCTATGAAATCTTTTAAGTGATTTTGTAAATCTGCTAGTTAGTACAGTAGATTCTGCTTATGAGCCTCAGTTGCCAGAAAGAGTTGCTATTATCCAGCTGTTGCTAATAAGTAGAAGGCAGGTTTGTGAAGCTGCAGGCTCACAATGAAGGAAGCACTGAGAGATGCCTTCCCTGAGTGCAGCCCTGCAAACCTGCCTGCGGGGATGGCAGGAGTGGAGTAGGGCTGTAGCCCAGATGCTGGGGCTTTTATGGGGGATCAGGGGCACTGGTGCCCGTGGAGCTTCCCTTCCATACCTCTCCTTGCCCTCTCTGGGGGGTTGGGGCTCAGCACATCCTAGCACTTCCCTCCCTTCATGCAGTCCCCCATCAGGATGCAGCCCAGAGAGCACTGGGAGAGGCACCAAGCAGCTCTAGCTGTATCCCCTCTTCCCTGCTACTGCCCTGCTCCCAGCCTGCCCTCCCAGCCCCTTACTTCCTGTGCTTGTACACAGGCAGGTTTGCCTGACTGCAGACCTAGAAGGAAAGGCTGGGGGAGGCTGAGCACTGACTGCAAGCAAGTTTGCAGGGCTGCAGCTAGAGATGGCATGTCCCGACACTTCCTTCCATGGCTGCAGCCCTGCAAACTTGCCTGCAGAGGGTGTTCTGCACATCTCCAAGCTACCTTCTTGGACTGACCCCTTGCAAACCAGCCTGTAGGTGGCACCATTCTTCATAAAATAAAGTTGGGAACAAGCAGCATGCCTTGCTAATATCTGAATGCTATTAACATTGATATTAATGGGGATGGGATTGGTTCCCAGCAGGATGTTGCCATTAACAGGAAGTTGCTAATATCAGGATTGCTATTAAACAGAATCTACTGTAAATATCCCCCTGGCCAATGTAAAGTTTGTTTTTGATGTGTTTTGTTTTTGTTTGTTTGTTTCATTTCTGCCCAGACTGGTGCCACAAATAAATATTTAGTGTGCCAGGAAGCTGCTAAATTATTCATGCCTTAAAACTATATCTTTGAAAGACAATCTTCCTAACTGGACCTGTTCTTCTGAAGAAATACGTATGGAAATAAAATCACCAATGTATAACGCATCTTGTCTATCAGCACACAGCAGAGTCTGAAGGTGGCGGGGGGGGGGGGGGAGGGAAGACAAAAATATTTTGAGGTATTTAATTTCACCCCATTTTTCTCCCTATTAGTCACAAATAAGAGCCGTCAGGTAGAATTATCTGAATTTCTTATTTTTTTTAAATAAATACCTTTTGGATGAATTTTAGTGCTCACAAAATTGAGATGAATAACACTAGCTAAATAGCATTATTAGCTGGGAGCCCTAGTCAGTGATAGGAGCTCATTCGGGCAATCTAAGTATAAACACAAGAGATAACAGGTGGGTATAGACAGTGGAGCACAAGGAAATATGAAACACTATTTGTCAGCATGATAGCACACCACTGCCTAACCTTTGTCAAGTTTTTTGTAGGCAAGAAAATGCTAAAACAAGTCTGTCCCTACAAGCTGTGCCAAACCTCAATCTACCACACTCCGCTTCTTTTATTCACATTTGATCACCTCTATGGCTCATGGTGAAACCAAAACATCCCATGGTTTTGTGCATGCAATTATACCAAATGTATGATGTTTTCATAATCAAACGCACATTGTTGCACGGAAAATTTCTTTATTTAGAAGAAAGTATCAGAATTTAGAGATTGCTTTTGAAAATCTGCTCCTTGATGTTAACAGTGAACTAGACAGACATAACCAGACTCATTTTATTTGTGAACTCAGCCATATCTGAATACAGAGGACAAATACAGTCTTGGTGTAAGTTGTCACTGCTTCCATTGACTTTAACAAGAGATGCACACACTTAAAAACCAAGGGGTAATAGACGGAGTTAAAGATGAAAAATTAAGAATGGTTTTATTCTGAAAAATGGCTATGTCAAATGGGCACCATGACTCCTTGATTTTTGCCTCTTGATTATTCGATAGAAAATGTGCTTAGTTCCCAAGTGAAAAGGTGGTGGGTTTTTTTATTTTTATAACTACCAATTTCTATAATCAAACCTTGGAATCTGAAAGTCAAGTGAGTTCTTCCTAGCCATATTATACCCATGCAACCTTATAGTCTTCCAGCTGTGTTCCTTCTTGCACAGGTGCAAATGATTGGACCATTGTAAACTCACAAATGATGTTGTGGATGCCCACGAAGGAACAGAATCCAGCTCTCTGCTGCGTTCGCCCTGCAGTACTAACAAGAGCAAAAGGCAGCAGAACTTAGTTTTCCTACTGACCTCAGCAGATCTGATTCTGAATACACAGAGGGAGCAGATTTGATGAGTAAGAAACCATTGTTTTTACATAGCCACTTTTCAGAGCGACACTGCTTTTTAACTACTCCATCTCCAGCCCCTCCTCTCCAAAACTATTAGAGCAGGGTAACTAATTGTGACATCAGCCAGTTTGCTCATATGCTGCACTAGACAATTGTACAGGCTGGCTAATTGCCTGCACTTAGAGGCAGGAGGCTTTCAGTGGATGCTTTCCGTACTTGGTAACTACCATTATCCAGCACAGCATGCTGAAAGTCTAATAGGATGGAGCATAAGCCACAAAGGGTATTGCTATCACCTGCTATAGGACTTAGGCATTTTTGAAAATTTTACCCGAAATTTAGACCCAGCTCCCACCTTCTTCTAAGTTTTTTAGCTTACAAGCTCTTTGTAGCAAGGCCTGTCATTTATGATATGCCTGTAGACTACCTAGAACAATGAATCCTGGCCTAGATTAGGCTTCTCTGCCTTTGTGCCGTGTAAGTGATAAAGTAGTACATTTTGAGGTGGTCAGATCCGAGACTTCATTCAGGCTCACCTTTCATGACTACGATCAGAAATGAGACTATTATTGCTGGGATAAGGATCCAGAAACTTCAGTCCTTGGAAATGATTAACAATTTTGGTGATATATCAAGAAAACAGCATTTGTCCAAAGTCCGATTTCCATCACTGTTCACTGCATGCATATTTAAACGATTACAAAGAAATCTACTATATTGGTGCACAAAGTTAAGTGAGAGGCTCTCAAATATAGTGCAAGACCACCAAAAACTCACAATCCTAGCTGAGCACTTCAAAAAGATGAGAAACCTTAGACCCTGGCCTCCAGGGAAAGACAAGTGCTATTAAATGGATGCATTTCCGTGCATGCATTTCCGTGCATCGATAGATGTTGCCACTGGGCATTCCAGCTAGTTTATTCTCAAGGCTCAAGATGGAAACATTAGCCTTCCTGTGGAGGCATGAAAATGAACAACTGTGATTTAGGATTAAACTAAGTACATTAGATACACATTTGGTGAGGATGGATTAAAGATACCCACTGTCAATTAGCCTGAAATGTTTTCTCTGTCAGTTCATGTTGGGTCAAAGTCACAAAATGTATGCCCTGAACTGAGATGGAGACAGGAATAAATAAAACAAGATGACAGAGTTTACTTAAAAGTTTATATAAAGATTTCAAAAATAGGAATCCAGTTAGAGACATTCCCAGAAGGTTTGGAATAAACAAATTCAATAACTAGCTCTTAGATAGCACTTATCAGTAGATCTCAAAGCACTTTATAAAGGAGGTCAGTATCATTATCCCCATTTTACAGATGGGGAAACTGAGACATAAGAGGTGACATGACTTGCCCAAAATCATTCAGTAAGGCAGTGGCAAATCCAGGAATAGAATCCAGATTGCCCGAGTCCCAGTCCAGTGCACCATCCAGTAGGCTGCATTGGCTCTACTGGGGCAGATGTGAGGGGTAAGAACAGGGATGTTTACTTTTGTGATAGTTCCATGATTGATATTAATAGGAATAACTACACTGGTAAAAGGATGAAGTATAGTAACGATAGCATGTTATATATAGGCTTGGAAGGATTCTATTTTTATTGGTAAATCTCAGTAAACATTGGTTACAGTGTACACACCCAAATTGACGACATTTTCTTCCCCTTCAATACTAATTGAAATTACAGGTGGGCAAACAAAGAAAAATGCTAAGAAAATTTAGAGTTCTACCTTAGTGTGTATAAAACGTAATGCTGGCATTCGTGGAGCTGGAGCAGAGGCACTACCGGGGCAGCTTTAATGACAGGAAATGTTGAGATTCAAAAAGTTAAAGAATTATTTTCTGACACCCCTCCCCTAATTTCCCCACAACTGTAAAAATCTGTCTGGGGCTTGGTCCTGCTTTGAGCAGGGGGTTGGACTAGATGACCTCCTGAGGTCCCTTCCAACCCTGATATTCTATGATTCTATAAATAGATAAAAACAAATGCTTTAAAAAGCAAACAATATTATCTGCTGAAATTATAAAAAAATTCAAGTTCGGCCAAGCCTAATACACATTATGTCACCTGCCAATTTATGGAATGGCCCAGGGGGATGGGAGTATTGAAAGATTAAATAGCTTGTATTTTTCCTTGCTCCATTTTAAGATACAATATCCAATGAACCACCAGGGATAAAAGCTACTGCTAGTTTAAAAACTAAATACATTTACCATTTGAGTAATTCCATTGCCTTAATGTGCAGAAAGTATATATGTGACTGAGTGCAGAATCAAGACTTAAAGACGGACTCGATTCCAATTCCTAGTTACTTCTCCCCAACCCTCCTTCCACCATCAACTTCCCTGTCTTGGTTTTAATCGGCCTCATCTGAGGAACCCACAGTATGAAGCTAACGTTAATGCCATACAGCATCTGGAAGTTTGGAACCACAGCTTTCCAGTGGTATAAAGTAATAACATCTATCTCTAGGAGTGCAAAATGCTCCTATTTTAAAAGAGGCTCAAGTTAGGGAGCAGAAAAAACCAGCAGGATGTTTTGCAGACTTAAAAAGTGAATTGGAATTTTAAAAAATGTATTTAGGCACAAGAAAGAAAAGCAGATTTTTAGGTAGATTGTTCTGGGAAAGGCTGGAAGCATATTTGATGGACCTGCTACCTCCACTTTTTGTAAAATGCATGCTATTCCAACCCAGAATAGTTACTTTCATCAATCAAACATGGCGATGTTATATTCCACTAGTGAATATGTCCCCAATCCCCAGACATGTGGGTCTGTTACAGCTCTCAGCCTGAGAGCCTGGCTCTTTTGCTCAAGAGGATGGCCATCATATATGGCACTGGCGATAGCGGAACATATTATCCTTTGCTATTTAAAGACTATTCTACCTGCTTCTACAGCTAATGTTGGCTATTACGCATCAGTGGAGCAGCCAGACTGTACCAGTGAAGCTGGCCCCATTACAAGGAATTACCTGCAACAATGCAGCAAATGTCATACCCATTCCACTCCCACCACAGCACAGTGACTACTGCCAACTTGGGTGATCTTTCCTGTAAGAACCTGCATGGAACTTGGAGGGAGGAGTCAAGGTTGCAGGAAGGAAGAGTTTTGAGAGGCACCAGGAAGTAAATCTGTGTGCACGTGACTGGGATGCTAGCTGCAGCATCTCTGTAATTAGCTTTTAAATAAAGAGCCAGTTTAGTTATGCAAGCATGGAGTCTTCTCATGTTATTACCCAGCACATGGTAAATGAAACACCTCTCTTGGAATCATTAGTTGCAACCAGAATCACTCTGGAAGCAACCTCCCAAATGAGACAAGGCTGAATTCATGTTGCTAGCAGGTTATGTCATTCCAAGAAAAAGAGGATATTTACTCTTGGCAATGGGAGCTGCCTTCCCAGTCTTGGGCATGTAACATTCTAAATTTCAGAAAGTTGGATTAAGACAGCCACTGAGTCATTCTGCAAATGCTCATCTCGGAGTAGTTTGCTTCAAAACAATCACTTCTACTCCATTTATGGAATGCCATGCTAGATGTTTTGTTTTTCCATTATCCCACCAGGCTCTTCCAGCCCCAACAACATGAAGCAATAATAATCTTTTATTTATAAAAAGCACCCTTCATCTTGAAAGATCCCAAAGCACATTAAAAACTAAAACTGATAATACAATCATATAAAGGGATCACTTTATTCTCTGCTGAAATGCATCCAACACAATAGCAATTTTTCCTTTTTAAGTACTAGGGCATGATTATAAAAATACTTTGCACATATAATGCTTTTCTTCAGAGAATCTCAAAGGATTTTATAAATATCTATTAATTGCACCTAACACTTCTGAGACTGAAGTATGTGTAGTAATTATTTTGCTGTTACACCCATATTGTGGATGGGTAAACTGAGGCAAAGAACAGCTAAATGACTTTCTTAAATCACACAATGAGATGGTGATGGAGTCTGGAATAAAACCCAGGAACCTTGACATGCAATCTCATGCTGTAACCATTGAGTCATACGCCTCGTTTATATAGAAAATATGGGCATGCTAGAAAAAACTATCATGAAGCCAATGCACTAACTGTTGCACATTATGATACATGGCCACAATATTAAAAAAAAATGTTACTTTGCAGTAGTGGATGAAAGGAAAAAGCTTACTTTTCAATATTCCAATTTTCTTGTTACATTTTTGCAGTACATATTTTTCTATAGTATGTTTAATAAGTGTAGGCACCCTTTACTAGAAGGGCCTCTAAACTTTATTGGGAGTTCCAGGGGAAAAGCCTGTGTGTTGCAATCGAGCCTTAGAGACTACAACTCCCATGATGCCTTGGGGAAAGAGTGTGACTTCCTCATGCAAGGGAGAGCAGGGGTGGATTCCATTTTGGGAAAAGGAGTGAGATTGCTGCTGTTGAGCTCCATCCATACCAGGAGCTGCTGCTAGGAAGCCAGAAGCTGCTGCTGAGAGCCTGCGGGGGCTTTGATCGAACAGGGAGCCTCAGAGGCTGTTGACAGCGTCACTGGAGCCAGGGCAGAGACTATTGCTTTGGCTACAGCTTCCTGAGCTGGGCTTGCAGTGAAGGAACTATGAGTAACCCCCCACTCTTGTTTGGGAAAGTACTTGCAAGGGAAGGGGCACAGCAGAGAGACTGAGTCTGAGGCGAGGCAGAGCGATCGTCCCATCGAACCAGGACCCAGAGCTGCTGGCATTTGGTGGGGCCAGCTCCAATCGTCAGGGGGGTTGTGCAGCTTGTTGCCTTGGCTGGACTGATACACAGACCCGACAGAGTGCTGTCTCCAGCTGCAGATCTTCAAGTGCGCCCACACAAACAAGTGTCTAGGACTCTGAAATCCAGAGAAGTGGACACTCTGGGGTGGGGTAAATGGTGGCAGTGTAAATGCCAGTTAGAAAAGTTTCATTTATCACCGTGTATTATATTTGTTAATTGATTTTATTCAGCTGCCCCCTGTGGATTTAAATTAGTAGTGACATTTAATCTTAGTCTGTTATACCCTGTCTCTTTAAATTGTTAAGTGAAGGTGTGTTAATGCAAATTTAAGTATATTGGATGTATATTATTTAGAATTGGTATTTTTGAGTCAGACCCATGCCACAGGTTGTTGTTACTACTATTTGAAGGGGTTTATTCCTGGAGGTTCCCAAGGCACACCATTGAGTGTATAGAAGGGCCAGCCAGGCGGTGACACTGCCAATTTAAACTTCCTTTAGCAGTAAAGGGACTGCAGTAGAGGGTGAATAGAGGATTCCCACTTATCCAACATCACCACTGGGATACACAGGATCTTCTTTAATGTCAACAACATCAAGCACCCAGGCACACAAGTGAGTGTTACCTGCTCCTGAGTAACCCAAGGAGGAAAGGGAGTTACATAAGGACTCCACCAACCAGCAGCAATATTGCATTCAGAGGTACCATCTGAGTTGCCAATGGGTGTTGGAGGCTTGGGCAAAGGGGTGGAATAGGGGTCCACCTCCACCCCACCTCTTCCCGCCCCTCAGTGCACCCTGCCCTCACTCCTCCCACTCCCCCCAGTGCCTCCTGCACGCTGCTGAACAGCTGATCACCGGTGGGCAGGAGGCAGGGGCGGCTCCAGACCCCAGCACGCCAAGCGCGTGCTTGGGGCAGCATGCTGCGGGGGGCGCTCTGCTGGTTGCCGGGAGGGCAGCAGGCGGCTTCGGTGGACTTCCCGCAGGCGTGTCTGTGGAGGGTCTGCTGGTCCCACGGTCCACTGGTCCCGCGGCTTTGGTGGACCTCCCGCAGGCGTGCCTGCAGGAGGTCCACCGGAGCCGCGGGACCGGCGCCCGGCAGAGCGCCCCCCAGGGCATGCCGTGGTTGGGGCGGCGAAATGTCTAGAGCCGCCCCTGGAAGGAGGTGCTGATTGGTGGGGCTGCTGGCAGGCAGGAGGTGCTGGGGGAGGAGCTGATCGGGCAGGTGGGGAGGGCTGCCAGTGGATGATGAGCACCCACTATTTTTTTCCTTGGGTGCTTCAACCCCAGAGCACCCATGGAGTTGCCACCCTAAGATCACAGAGCAGAAACCACTGGAGATTAATCACAATTTTAATACAGAATTATTTTTTAAATTCTATCTTAATTCATCTGTATAATGAATGTTCTCACCAGCTGCTGGTAATTTAGTACCGTTAAATATTCAGGAATCTGATACTAAATAAATCTGGTCATGTATTCAGTGCGGACTTTCCCCATGGAACCTCTAGGATTGTAAAAGTTGAGAATGCAGAAGAAGAAAGGAAAAAAGATAAATGAAACAGTTTTTCTGTCATTAAATGAGCAAGTCATCTGTGTCACTGGAAGAGATAGCAATTCAAAAAGGTGCAAAGTCATCAGGAAAAGCAGTGTGTTCTCTTCAGATCATTATGAACTAAACATATTTTGGGCAGAACAGCATGTAACCTAGAATTGTTAAGGTCTTGCTGTATCTGGCAGCCTGGCACTGGATTTTTGCTGTCTCAATTATTTATTAAAAGGGAGTGGTTAGCAGGACGTCTGACAGTATCTCCTGCATGCACTGCACGCACCTCTTAGTGATTACTAATAAATGTTCTGCATAAAGCAAACCAAAGGAAACATAGTATGTCTCATTGATTTGAGGGATCAGTATTCTGATCTTGCTCACAAGGGTGTAATTAAGTGAATAGAGCTACAGTTGTGTAAGGGAGATCAGAATCAGACCTTTAGAGCAGCATTTCTCAAACGGGGGTCTGTGGACCTTTTGGGGTCTGCAAGAGTACTTTCGGGTGTCCATGGGCCCTGCTGATCAACTCCTCCCCTTCCCTCCCAGAGCCTCCTGTGTGCCACAGAACAGCTGTTCCCCGGTGTGCAGGAGGTGTTGGGGGGGACAGGACAGGGTGCTCTCAAGGGAGGGGGCGGAATCATATCCAGGGCCACTGGCCCCACTGATCAACTCCCCCCAGCACCTCGTGCACACTGAGGAACAGCTGTTCAGCGGTGTGCAGGAGGGGTTGGGAAGGAGGGGAAGAAGGGGGGAATGGGGCAGTCGGGGGAGGGGCAGACAGAGGCAGGGAAGAGGAGGGGCTGGGGTGGAGCGGGGGTGGGGCCTTGGGGGGGAAGGGGTGGAGTGGGGGCAGGGTCTGGGGTGGAGTGGAGGACTTGGGGGTCCATGAAAAATTTTAAATCAAAATGGGGGCCCTCAGGTTACTAATGTTAGAGAACTGCTGCTTTAGAGTGTTCTGGTACCACAAACTCTGGGATATATGCAATGCACTCTCTCAAGACAATGAGCAGAGATGTAGATCATGGGGCATTACACAAGTTGATTTAAGCATGGCAGAAGAGAGAAGGACAAAGAACAAGCATTTATTCTACCCCCATATCCCCACTCCGTGGCTTACAGGCCAGGTGTATTTTTGCAGGAATCTTTCTTCATCTCTCATATCACAAATGCAGAAACGCTAAAATACTTGGACTGAAATGGCCCGATTTTGTTTTCATGGTTTGGAGGCTGAGATTGTGCTAGGAGCTGCTAGACAATTACGGGGGAATTCACTGACATGATATGGTTCTCTGAGGGTTATGCTCTCTGAATATCTATCAGCATAGTTGTTAGCATTTCACACTTAAAATGTATGTCTGTAGGATCTTCCAGTGATCTCAACGTGCATTGCAAATATCCATAAATTGAGCCTTACAACATCCTTATAACACAGTGAGGTTTTAATTTCTTGTAGGTTTTAATAGCCCCTTATGCAGATAGGGAAACAGAACCCTAAGAAATTGAGTGCCTGAATAAAATACTGGAGAGGGGTATTTTCTGTGCCTTACATTTTTTCTCTCCAAACCTCGCCTCTTTTGTGCTGCCTGCTGTTTTTCTGTAGCCTGAGCTGTGGAAAAGGGAAGGTGTTTTTTAAAATTATGTTTTAGCCCCCAGGAGTAGACTGGATGGATGGTCCAATGATTAGCCTAAGACTTGAGAGATCTGGATTCAATTTCCTGCTCTGGCATTGACATCCTGTGTAGCCTTGGGAAAGTCACTTAGCCTCTTCTGCCTCAGTTTCCTATCTGTAAAAAAGAGACAATAGTCTTCCTACTTCAAAGGGGTGTAGTGAGGATAAAAACATTATAGATTGTGCGAAGCTCAGATGAGGACACTAGGAGAACCTCAGGCATGGTCTACACTAGGAATTTAGGTTGGTATAACTATGTCACTCAGGGGTATGGAAAACCCAGACACCCTGGCAACGTACTGACCTAACCTCCGGTTTAGACAGTGCTATGTCAACAGGAGGACTTCTCCCATCGACATAGCTACCACCTCTCGAGGAAGTGGAGTACCTACATTGACAGGAGAAACTCTCCCGTTGGCGTAGATAGCGTCTTCACTAAGCGCTACAGTGGCGGGTGCACCCCTAAGACCTGATCTACACTACAGTGTTAGGTCAATGTAAGGCAGTTTATGTTGACCTAATTATGTCAGTGTACACATACAGCCTTGTTCCCGCCGATGTAAGTACCCTACTACACCGACATAACTTCACCTCCACAAGAGGCAGAGGGCTTAGGTTGGTGTAGTTAGGATGACACAGTGTCCCTGTAGACACTAGGTTACTTACATCTATTGACTGTCATGCTTGTCAATTTCATGACTCTGCTGGAGCTGTGAAAGTGACAAAAAAGCCAGTTCCCCACTCCCAGTGGGAGCTGCCCCCGGGCTCCTGGCTCCCAGCTGGGCTGCTGCACAGGCTCCTGGCTCCCCGCTGGGAGCATGGCAGTTCACCAGACTCCAGGCCTGGATCTCCCTGCCAGGGGCCCAGCTGCCACGCAGGCTCTCGGCTCCCCACTCCTCACTGGGAGCGCATGGAACTCCATGCCCGGAGTCTGGTTGGCTGCCGTGCTCCCGGTGGGAAGCCAAGAGCCTGGAAAAGGGGAGGGGCAGCTGGGCTCCCAGCAGGGAGCTGAGAAGAGGACAGGAGGATTTGTGTATGGAGCTGAGAGCCCTGGCTCTCATCCCCACCCGCTTCACTGCCCCTCTTAAGTCAGTGAAGCGCTCCTGGTGAGGACACGCACCACCCACAGAAGAAGGGCAGTGCGGGCATGAACCACCACAGTAATTACTATGGTGGTGGTAAGTCAACCTAAAATAAGTTGACTTAAGCTTATAGTGTAGGCATGCCCTTAGATAGGAATGTGCTGCCCCTGAAGGTGTTAAACAGCTTGAAACTCAGGAGCTGTGTAGCACTGTTTGCTTCATGACACACACAGTGCGCTTAGTATAAGGAAGTGCTGAATGCAGAAGAGAGCCAGCTCAGCACAACAACAAATTTGGTTGGCAGCCTAAAAGCAATAGGAGCAGCACAGTGATAAGAAAGATTAACATTCACTTTAAAAATTGATTTTCCCAGTCAGGGCAATGGAGTCCTTAGACAGGGTAATGGGCTCAGTGATATTAATGCTATGATGGGTAGACTCACTAGAAGAGAAGTCTATGGAGCTTGAATGGCCAGGGACCTGACTGAGTTTGAGTGCAGCAACACAGGGTAATGGATTAAAATCCTTGAAGGTAGGGGAGAGGGCAGTGTGTCTGAAACTGAATCAATTCTGGGGGACTGGGAAGGGTAGAGTATCATATTCCAGGAAGCAGCTACAGAAGTAGCAAGAGAAGTTGCAGTGATTTTATAGACTCAAGGGCAGAAGCAGCAGCAGGTTTGAATCAGATTGGATCTATTAGTTCAGGAAGGGGCTGCAATTGGATGAGGTCTCACAGTCCTATCTCCCTCCTCCAAGCATGAAATGGAAATTCTACATTTGCATTGCCATGAAATTTACATTTAGCTTGTCTGCTCAGGATCACGGATGCTGATAATTAAGCTTCAAAAGTAACACTCTGTGGAGATAAATGAGGGGGCAGCAGGCAGTGCATAACTCTGTTGGTACTCCTGCTTCTGTCTCTCTGGATGGAGACTCAAAGAAGTGGGGGCTTATCCTAGTGAGTGCTTAGTGCCTACGTACCCAGTGCTGTCAGTGGGAATTATGAGTGCTTGGCACTTCCTGGGATCTGGCCAAATCCCCCTGGGTTCATACTGTGAACCAAAAGGCTTACAAGTAATTTTGTTTGAAAATAACACAGAGAAGCTTAAATTCTGAAATAAAATACATACGAAGGCCCCAACGCCATGATTCCATCTATGTTTTTTCAAATGCAGAGAATTATTGTTCCTGACTGGAAGCCCCTTGAAGCAGAGACTCATTTTATTCTGTGTTTGTACAGCACCTAGCACAAGGGAGTCCTGCTCCATGACTGGGGCTTCTAGACGCTATGCTAATACAAATAGTAAATAATGATAATTATGTAGCTCAGTCAACTTATAGCAAAAGGATTTGTATTATTATTTGTTTTAAACATACTTGGTTTTTCCATAGGAACATGAATAAGTAGCTCATCTATGAGCTCTGGACCAAATCCTTATTATTCATTAGACAGACTGTAGCAGTGCACACCCATCATGTGTGAAGGGCTTATTCAAGAAGACACGGGGCCTGAGTCTCTCCAGCTTTGCACTTCATGCAAAGTGGGTGTGAAGTGCTACCAAATCTGAATGATGCAGTTTTACAGCCACTTAGCACTGTGGGGAATGGGGACAACAGTCCCCAACCCCCAAAATTTCACAGTCTAAAAGGGACCAGGGATGCAGCACCCTGTAGAAGCACGTAGACCAAGGCAATGATAGATGCAGGCTTTATCAGTTGCACACATCATTGTAGTAGCTGTGTCAGTCCCAGGATATTAAAGAGAGACAAGATGGGGGAGGTAATCTCTTTTAGTGGACCAACTTCTGTTAGTGAGAGAACAAGCTTTCGAGCTCACGCAGAGCTCTTCTTCAGGTCTGGACACGTACTCAGAGGGTCTATCTATACTGCAATTAAACACCTGCAGCTGGCTCGTGGCAGCTCATTCTGGCTCACCGGGCTACTTAATTGCGGTGTAGATATTCAGGCTCACAATGGTGCTCAGGCTCTCGGACCCACCCCTCCCACAGGGTCCCAGAACCCAGCCCAGGCCTGAACATCAACACCGCAACTAAGCAGCCGCACAGCCTGAGCCCAAATCAGCAGACACAGGGCAGCCACTGATGTTTAACAGCAGTGTAGACATCTCTAGAATGTCACAGCTAAATATAAGGTGGAATCAATTGTTTAGCATAACTAGTTAACACATTTCAAGGCACCATTCAAGGTGAAGAGACTCCCCAGCTTTTTTTTCTCCTTTCTTCCTCTCTCTCCCTGTCACTGGAGTGATGTTAAGCACTCCTAGTGTGGACACAGTTTATACAGGCAAAACTGCCAGCATACAGTGGCGCCAACTTTCTCTGGCACTGGTGGGTACCTGCGCCCCCTCGCCCCTTTCCCTGCCCCTGTCCTGATTCCACCCCATCCCCACCCCTAGCCCTGCCCCCATTCCAACCCCATCCCCAAAGTCCCTGCCCTAACTCCACCCCCTCCCTGCCCCATTGTCCCTTCCCCAAATCCCCGCCCCCACCTCTTTCCCCCAGCGCGTGGCATTCCCCCTCCTCCACCCTCCCTCCTTGCCCCACAAATCAGCTGTGTCGTGGCGCAAGGGCTGGGAGGGAGGAGAAGCAGGACGCGGCGGCGCGCTCGCAGCGGAGGCGAGTTGGAGTGGGGGGTGGGACGGGGCCATGGGGAGCTGCCGGTGGGAGCTCAACACCCACCAATTTGGCCGGAGCACCCATGGAGTCAGCGCCTATGCCAGCATAGCTTATTCTAGGCCATGGCTACATTAGCGAGTTTACAGTGGCACACTGTACCAATGCAGCTGCACCTCTCTAAGATCGCTTGAGTAGCCGCACTATACCGATGGGAGAGAGTTCTCCTGTCAACATAATAAAATCACCTCCATGAGCGGTGTAAGTTATGTCAGCAGGAGACACTCTCCTGCTGACATAGAGCTGTCCACACTACCACTTATGTTGGCGAAACTTCTATTCCTTGGGGGGGGTGTTCTTGTCACACCCCTGAACAACAAATGTTTTGCTGACATAAGTGGTAGTGTAGACATGGCCCTAGCCACCCCAAAGTGAAATAAGCTATACTAGCAAAATAACTGTCTACACTAAGAGCTATGTCAGTCACAAATCACACCTCTGAGTTACATAGCCATGCTGGCAAAAGTTTGTAGAGTAGACCTGTCCTAACTCATAACAGCTGAACAAATCCAGAGACATACCTGTTAATGAAAAGAACCCTTCGAAGCTGCAGAAGATGTTTAACTACACATCTCGATAGGTTATCACCTCTGTTTGTGTGCTAGTTAACTGGCATTTATTATTGTCTGGATTTTATATTTTAATAAAATGTCTAATTGTCAAAGGGCCTCTTCAGTGTCCTCTAACACTTGTGCACACATAGTCAGTTGCACAATCAAACCTCCACATTTATACATGCAAACGGACAGAGTTTAAAATGTTAAAGGATCATTTCTGTGTTCAGATGGCTGTTCCTTTTCAACCTCTCCTCACTCCCAAATGAGGCCCTTCCTCATCTTCCCAACCACTATTTACCCCCAGAAAACCATCCAAGCTTATTCACATTACAGCTGCATGGGAATTTTTCAACTAAACAGATGATTTGTCAAAACAAACTTTTTGTGGGAACGTATCAGCTTTGAACTTTAAACGTCACTGTGAACGGGTGTGTGTGACAGGGAGAGCAGTAAGGGCATTGTGTGGGAAACCCAAGTTCAAGTTCCTGCCTGAGTCAGAGCAGGAACTTTGCAAAACATTGAGATAGATCTCGATTTCATCCCGATACAAAATGGGAAAGTTTTGAAATCCCAACAATTTTTGCAAGACAGGACAACAATTTCCAGCTCAGCTCTACCTCACATCCTAGAAATGAAAGCAAGTGCAAATATTGTGGGCTCAATTGAGGAGGCCCATTGGAAGTAAGCCCCTCAGTGTCCCTTTGTTTTTTGCAAGTCTAATAATTTATCCTCAGAAATATAAATATTATTTATACTGTAGTAGCACCTAAAAGGATCAGGGCTCCATTTTGCTAGGCACTGTAATAAAAGAGATGGTTCTTGCCCCAAAGAGCTCACAAGCCAATTAAGTCAAAGGCCTTTGAAGAAATGAGTATAAACATGCATTGAGCCATCCTTCCTGCCCCCATAAATCAGAAGCAGATAATCCAGCATTGGTCATTTTTTAATCAGTGCGTGTGTTATTTTGTGGAGCAAGAAATATGAAGGCTGGATGCTAGAGGATACTCTAAGAGAACTATGATGAGTAGCCCAGTTCTTTCAGCTTTCAGAAGTGAGGCATCTCCTCCTTCTAAAAGTGGTATTTATAGATCTAGCAAAGGCTGAACTAATTTATCTGTGACTTGCTTATAAATATCCCAGTACCATGTGGAGAGTTGCTAAATTAGGCTTTAATTTGTTTTACTGAATTGAAGGCTTCTAGGAAAGCTAGGTTATTAAATAGAGTGAGGAGGTAACCCATATTTTGCAGGTATCTTGTCAAGAGGCTCTAGGGAACACAAAATTATCTCTGTAGCTCTCTAAATGAAGTTGCATTTCACTTTCTGATTACATAATTCAGCTAACATAACTTTAGTCTGTTGAATTTTGGACATAAATGCTTTGTTCTAGCTAATATGTAGGCTGCGCCAAAGGACATAGTGAAGACTATGGGCCAAATTCACCCCTGCTGTAAATAGGCACAGCAATGAATCCAAGGAAGAGCAGAAGGTGGCAATGGATCACAGTGCTGACGGTAACTAGTCCTCCATTTAATGGGTGGACTGGACTTCCTCACTTGGGAGGAAGTTCAGAATGTCAAGCAAAAACCGATCACTTAATGGATATTGGAGGAAGAGGAGAAAAGGTGGGAGCACATCTGGCTGGGAGAGTTTCTCGATGGCAGCAGAGGCAGAAAGGAAGGTGCACTCAAACTTTCAGTGAGTCTGAGACATGTTTAAGCTTAATTCTTCCTTGCTGCAAACTGTCCTGCCTTATGGATGAAAGATAATATAGGGCAAGTCTACACTTCAGCGCTACATCAGCATATGTGCACTGATGCAGCTACACTGCTGTAGCGTGTCTCGTGAAGACACGCTATGCCGATGGGAGAGCACTCTCCCATTGGCATAATTACTCAGCAAGAAGCAGAAGCTATGTCGGTGGGAGAGCATCTCATGACGGTGTGCACAGCGTGAAACTGGTGTCATTTGGGGGGGAGGAGGGGTTCACACACCTGAGCAACGCAAGTTAGGTCAACCTAAGTGGTAGTGTAGACCTGCCCTCAGCTTGGGATTTTTTTACATGTCCTTTGATATCTCAAAATGCATTCAATGTTCCAGCCCTCCCAATCCTCTCCTTTTATTTATTGTCCTTTATTGCTTTACTGTACTGAGTGTAATTTAGACTGGACTCTTCATGGTAGGCACCTGCCATTTTATGTATCATTGAAGCGACAAGTGCTCCTGTGAGGCTGTATGATCAAATAATAAGGATGCAATAAAAGTGATATGTAATTATAGTGATTATCAGATTGATACCTTGTGGCAGTGTGGTCTAGTGGCTAGGTTATTTTGGGCTGGCAAACAGAAGACCTGGATTCTACTCCCAGCTCTGCCACTGGCCTGCCACATGGAACAGAAGCATCTGTTCCAACTTCCACCCTTTGTCTGGCATGTCCATTTAGCTATATGCTCTTTGAGGAAGGGCCTGTTTCTTGCTGCATGTTCATGGTAACACCTACCATGGTGCGATACTACTGTAATCTATTAATAAGATTCCAGGATTGTTACTCTGAATCCAGGTGGATTACTTGGCCTGACTGCCACTGTTCTTCAAAACCAAGCACCCATAACCCCTCACTGCAGCACACATCCCTCATTTGCCTCCCACACAAACCTTCCAGGATCGTCACTCTGTCTGCATGTCATCGTGTCTGTTGAGTCAGTGTGAAGCAATGGAAGCAGCTACAAGCACGGCTGAGAGCCCTTTTTGTTTAATATACAACCAGGTTCAGTGACGCTGGGCCCTGTGAGAGAGAACCTGGCGGAATGTTGGAGTCCAAAGCTTCTGTGGCAGTTTGAAAGTGACAGTTGACCAGAGAAGGTGGCAGTAAGAGCAACACAAAATAACAAAGAAGTGGTTGTGCCTCCAGCAGCTCTGGGCACAAACTTTGGGTCACACACACACACTCTGCTCACGCCAATGCAGTGCATGGAAAAAAGAGCCCCCAAATGCTACCCACCTAGGTGGCTTTATTGCTCCTATAGATGATTTCCTAATGACTAATACATGCCACTTTGTGTTGTGTTAACATGTTTTCTGCTGTGGTGTTCAGTGAAATAGTACACAGGCATGCTGGTCAGAAGGCTTGCCCCAAGCACTGAAATAATCTGATTCCAGGCCCCACACACAACTAGGCCCATGTGAAAACATTTTCCCATGTGTGCTGGTATATTTTGGCACACTTACAACTCTTTTTTAATCTTTGACCACACACAATGTAAGAAAGCAAGCTACCCCACTGGCCTCTGAGGATCTAAAAGAAAGAAGGGGGGGAAAATCAAATACAGAGCGCAGATGGTGGATTACTTGACCCAACTGCCACCTTGTCATGGGGTTCACTCACCACGAGGGCACCTCCTCCTAGCTGCTCTGCGCATTAGCTCCTTCCAGGTCCAACACCACCTTCTGCTGCTCATTCAGATGCCTGCCACATCTCTCTCTCTCTCTCTCTCTCTCTCTCTGCAATACAGAAAGTTCCCTCTTTGTGGCTTGGCCTCTGGCCAGATCACTATAGTCCTCCCCTTCCAGGGCCAGGACCCCAAGGCTTCTAATCTCGCCTTAGTTTCTTCCTTTCCCTCTCAAAGGTTAGAGAGTGACTACAACCCACTCTGTTCTCAGCTTCTTAGTTTTACACAACCTCAGCCTGTTCCTATCCAGCTAGTCTCCATCTTCTATGAGGGCTTGCCTAACCAGCCTAATTCTCCCTCCAGTGCAGCCTATCAGGTTAATTAGCCCCTTCCCAGCTACCTTAACCCTTTCAGGTGAGAGGTGGAGTGAAATGTGGGCTGTCCTCAACGAGTGAAAAGACTAATACTGTCTCAGTTACAGCATTCTCAAATGTGCTCAGGTTATGGTGATTTTTCTAATTGTGCTCCCTACCTGGGATCTGAAAATCCAGCTGTACTCTTCCTGCCTCTAACCACAACAGCAGTTAACATTCTGCAGCTGGAGCTTTCCTCATTAAGTCAATGATGGTGCATGATCCAGAGTTAGATGCAGCTCACTCATCCATGGCTGTCATGGTTTGAAATGCAGAGCCAATATAGCCTGCAAGCTGAAGTGAACACTTGTTTTCATCATCAAAGCAAGCAGAGAGGATGTGCACATGCACAGGGAGTCATTATTATTGAGTAACAAGGTGTCATTCTTCATAGCGAGTTGTGACTACAACTACATTTGAAGGCAAGAGAGAAATTCACTATGAGCAAGGACTTCTCTTAGTTCTTCACTAGACTTATAGATAAGGCTACGAGTATGTCACGGAGGTTGTGGAAGTCACGGAATCTGACTTCCAGAGACCTTCATGACATTGGAGCCCCGCAGCAGCCCAACCACTGCCAGAAGCAGGGGGACCCTCCTGCAGCAGCCCAGCTACCACAGCAGTGAGGGACCCCCCCCAGCTCCCAGCCCTGCAGGCGGTGGGGGACCCCGCAGATCTCAGTCACTGTGGGCAGTGGGGAAACCCCCCGACCATCTTCCAGCCACTGTGCGGGGGTGGGGGCACAACTCCCTGCTGCTGCATGCAGTGGGGCAGGGTGCTGGGCCCTCCTCCCTCCCCATTTTGTCAGGGATGCTTTTAGTAAAAGTCAGGAACAAGTCACAGCTTCCATGAATTTTTGTTCATTGCCCGTGACCTGTCCATGACTTTTACTAAAAATGTCCATGATAAAACTGTAGCCTTATTTATAGGGTGTAACACTAACTTTGTCCTTGTGCCAGGTGCTGTAGGAATTGTGATACAGTAGGTTTTGCTAATCCTTTCACCACAGGGGACAAATATATACATCTTTAGTTTGAATAAGAACATAAGAACGGCCAGACCAAGGTCCATCTAGCCCAGTATTCTGTCTTCTGACAGTGGCCAATCCCAGGGGCCCCAGAAGGAATGAACAGAACAAGGAACCATCAAGTGATCCATCCCCTGTCGCCCATTCCCAGCTTCTGGCAAACAAGAGGTAGGGATACCATCCCTGCCCAGCCTGGTTAATAGCCATTGATGGACCTATTGATGGACCAGCTGAGCGGCAAATAGCAGAGGCTAACAGAGGGAGTTTGCCTGGGGAGAGTGCACTAAGGCTTTCATCTTGCAGGCTTCTCTGAGTAGTTACTGCAACAGCTGAGGAAGCTCTTAGAAGGAAGGAAATATGGATGGTGAGTGTTCAGCTGTTGTTACCTGCACAGGATGTGCCATGTTTGTCTTTCTTCCACGGGACAGAAGTGACTTTGTCTGTACAAAGTGCAAGCTGGTCTCCATATTGGAAGAGAAGGTTCAAGGTCTGGAGAAACAAGTATTGACCCCGTGTTGCATAAGAGAAAATGAAGATTTCCTGGACAGATGTCAGGATATGCTTCTACAGGCACAACATTCTGAAGAATCAGAGCAGGCTGCGCAGCAGGGACAGAAGGACAGTGAACAAATTTGGCAGCATGTGACCCCCAGAAGAAGAAAGAGGAGCGTCCATGTACCAGCAATGCAGATACAGGTGAGCAACCATTTTCATGTTCTCTCCACAGGTACTACTGCGGAGAATGGACTAGATGATACATCTGAGGGAAGGGAGAAGAAGGATACTCCACTGATTGGAAGGCATGAGATGCACTGTTCTAGGGATGGGGGTTCCACGACCACTGCTCCCAAGAGAAGGAGGCAGGTGGTGGTGGTTGGGGTGTCCCTCCTCAGTCATCTATCTGCTGCCCCGACCGGGAAAATAGAGGTCTGCTGCTTGCCCGGAGCTAGGATACATGGTATGATGGAGAGAGTGCCGAGACTCATCAAGCCCTCGGATCGCTACCCATTCTTGCTTCTCCATGTGGGCACCAATGATACTGCCAAGAATGACCTTGAGTGGATCACTGCAGACTACATGGCTCTGGGAAGAAGGATAAAGGAGTTTGAGGCGCAAGTGGTGTTCTTGCCCATCCTCCCTGTGGAAGGAAAAGACCCAGGTAGAGACCGTCGAATCGTGGAAGTCAATGAATGGCTACTCAGGTGGTGTCGGAGAGAAGGCTTTGGATTCTTTGACCATGGGATGGTGCTCCAAGAAGGAGGAGAGCTAGGCAGAGACGGCTCCACCTAATGAAGAGAGGGAAGAGCATCTTCACAAGCAGGCTGACTAACCTAGTGAGGAGGGCTTTAAACTAGGTTCACTGGGGGAAGGAGACCAAAGCCCTGAGGTAAGAGAGCAGTATGACTGCTCAGAGCTCCAGTATGAAACTGCAGAAAAACAATGAGAGTCTCTGGGTTAAGTTTAGAAGTGTGAGCAACAAGGGTGATGTCGTGGTGGGAGTCTGCTATAGACCACCAGACCAGGGGGATGAGGTGGACAAGGCTTTCTTCCGGCAACTAACAGAAGTTAATAGATCACAGGCCCTAGTTCTCATAGGAGACTTTAATTACCCTGATATCTGCTGGGAGAGCAATACAGTGGTGCACAGACAATCCAGGACATTTTTGGAAAGTGCAAGGGACAATTTTCTGGTGCAAGTGCTGGAGGAACCAACTAGGGGCAGAGCTCTTCTTGACCCACTGCTTACAAACCAGGATGAATTAGTAGGGGAAGCAAAAGTGGATGGGAATCTGGGAGGCAGTGACCATGAGATGGTTGAGTCCAGGATCCTGACACAAGGAAGAAAGGAGAGCAGCAGAATACGGACTCTGGACTTCAGAAAAGCAGACTTTGACTCCCTCAGGGAACTGATGGGCAGGATCTCCTGGGAGAATAACATGAGGAGTCCAGGAGAGCTGGCTGTATTTTAAAGAATCCTTATTAAGGTTGCAGGAACAAACCATCTCGATGTGTAGAAAGAATAGTAAATATGGCAGGCGACCAGCTTGGCTTAACAGTGAAATCCTTGCTGATCTTAAACACAAAAAAGAAGCTTACAAGAAGTGGAAGATTGGACAAATGACCAGGGAGGAGTATAAAAATATTGCTCAGGCATGCAGGAGTGAAATCAGGAAGGCCAAATCACACTTGGAGTTGCAGCTAGCAAGGGATGTTAAGAGTAACAAGAAGGGTTTCTTCAAGTATGTTAGCAACAAGAAGAAAGTCAAGGAAAGTGTGGGCCCCTTACTGAATGAGGGAGGCAACCTAGTGACAGAGGGTGTGGAAAAAGCTAATGTACTCAATGCTTTTTTTGCCTCTGTCTTCACAAACAAGGTCAGCTCCAAGACTACTGCACTGGGCAGCACAGCATGGGGAGGAGGTGACCAGCCCTCTGTGGAGAAAGAAATGGTTCAGGACTATTTAGAAAAGCTGGACGAGCACAAGTCCATGCAGCCGGATGCGCTGCATCCGAGGGTGCTAAAGGAGTTGGCGGATGTGATTGCAGAGCCATTGGTCATTATCTCTGAAAACTCATGGTGATCCGGGGAGGTCCTGGATGACTGCAAAAAGTCTAATGTAGTGCCCATCTTTAAAAAAGGGAAGAAGGAGGATCCGGGGAACTACAAGCCAGTCAGCCTTACCTCAGTCCCTGGAAAAATCATGGAGACGGTCCTCAAGGAATCAATTCTGAAGCACTTAGAGGAGAGGAAAGTGATCAGGAACACTCAGCATGGATTCACCAAGGGCAAGTCATGCCTGACTAACCTAATTGCCTTCTATGAGGAGATAACTGGCTCTGTGGATGAGGGGAAAGCAGTGGATGTGTTATTCCTTGACTTTAGCAAAGCTTTTGATATGGTTTCCCACACTATTCTTGCCAGAAAGTTAAAGAAGTATGGGCTGGATGAATGGATTATAAGGTGGCTAGAAAGCTGGCTAGATCATTGGGCTCAACAGGTCTAGTTGGTCTCCATGTCTAGTTGGCAGCTGGTATCAAGCGGAGTGCCCCAAGGGGCATCTCAGGGCGGAGGGGGGGAGTCCTGGGGCTGGTTTTGTTCAATATCTTCATTAATGATCTGGAGGATGGTGTGGACTGCACCCTCAGCAAGTTTTCAGATGACACTAAACTGGGAGGAGGGTAGATATGCTGGAGGGTAGGGATAGCATACAGAGGGACCTAGACAAATTAGAGGATTGGGCCAAAAGAAACCTGACGAGGTTCAACAAGGACAAGTGCAGAGTCCTGCACTTAGGACGGAAGAATCCCATGCACTGCTACAGACTAGGGACCAAATGGCTAGGCAGCAGTTCTGCAGAAAAGGACCTATGGGTTACAGTGGATGAGAAGCTGGATATGAGTCGACAGTGTGCCCTTGTTGCCAAGAAGGCTAATGGCATTTTGGGCTGTATAAGTAGGGGCATTGCCAGCAGATCGGGGGACGTGATCATTCCCCTCTATTCGAAATTGGTGAGGCCTCATCTGGAGTACTGTGTCCAGTTTTGGGCCCCACACTACAAGAAGGATGTGGAAAAATTGGAAAGAGTCCAGCGGAGGGCAACAAAAATGATTAGGGGGCTGGAGCACATGATTTATGAGGAGAGACTGAGGGAACTGGGATTGTTTAGTCTGCAGAAGAGAAGAATGAGGGGGGATTTGATAGCTGCTTTCAACTACCTGAAAGGGGGTTCCAAAGAGGATGGATCTAGACTGTTCTCAGTGGTACCAGATGACAGAACAAGGAGTAATGGTCTCAAGTTGCAGTGGGGGAGGTTTAGGTTGGATATTAGGAAAAACTTTTTCACTAGGAGGGTGGTGAAGCACTGGAATGGGTTACCTAGGGAGGTGGTGGAATCTCCTTCTTTAGAGGTTTTTAAGGTCAGGCTTGAGAAAGCCCTGGCAGGGATGATTTAGTTGGGGATTGGTCCTGCTTTGAGCAGGGGGTTGGACTAGATGACCTCCTGAGGTCCCTTCCAACCCTGATATTCTATGATTCTATCCTCCATGAAATTATTTAGTTCTTTTTTGAACCCTGTTATATTCTTGGCCATCACAACATCTTCTGGCAAGGAGCTCCACAGGTTGACTGTATGCTGTGTGAAAAAATACTTCCTTTTGTTTGTTTTAAACCTGCTGCCCATTAATTTCATTTAGTGCCCCCTAGTTCTTGTGTTATGAGAAGGAGTAAGTAACACTTCCTTATTTACTTTCTCCACACCAGTCATGATTTTATAGACTTCTACCATATCCCCCCTTAGTTGTCTCCTGACTTAGTCATTTCCTTAATGAATCAGAAAAGATCGTTTAAAAAAATAGAAGATTCTCTTGGTTTTTTCTTATTCATGGTTACTATAAACAGAAGCCTCTACCACTCAGGTATCTAGTAGAGTCATAGAAATGGCCAAATCTTAGAGGTAAAGGGCTACATTAAAAAAAAAACCTCCAAAGAATACTGATGCTACAATAGCCCATCTGAACGTGAGCAGCAAGCAACCTGATCAAAACATGAACATTCATTCTAGGCTCCCTTCACTATCCCAGAGCAGATTGTCTACTATTCCAGCCACTGGATTAGAGTACCGCACTGTTTATAACACTTGTAATTGGCATCCAAGCAGAACAAAAGCTGCTGGGGATAGAAACAAGCCAAACTCTGCATGTTTAAGCTGATAACAATTCAAAATAAAGTAAGTGAAACCTGAAAACACATGTATTAGAAGCAAGTCATGAACTGGTGGTGTGAAAAACATTTGTTGCCTGGACTCTTGCACTCCTATTGGCTAGCTGTGCATCTGCCCTCCAGCTGTGGAGAAGACTGTAGGGTTAGACTCTCTGCTCTGCGGAACCATCCTGGGTCAGGGATTCGAGTGGAAGCCCGTCCGCTTTGAAACTTCTCACTTCGCTCCAAGTTACCTGGCCCCAGTCCCTCTGCTTGTGTTTCTTTTTGGGAGGCTCCAGTGGTGTATGGCAGACTGGGAACAGAATGTGGCAAGACCTCTGTACTGTGATTTGCAACCTACTGAATTTCCTCTTGTTCGCAGGAATGTAAATACTGAGAGATTGGAGGATAGTGCTTGACTCCTTTTGAGAGTGCAAGGACTCATCAGTGGACTCACTAAACAGCTTGGATCTGTTGAAGGGGAGATCCCCAACAGCATTCTGGCCAACCTGCGCCACACATAACAATCACTGTCGCCAGGGAGTGCTGTGTCAGCTACATCCAGGGAGGACTGTAGTGAACTCCTCACTATAAATCAATGATAGCCTGAAATTGCTCTCATTGTTCTTGAGGCAGATGGTCAATAAAAGCATTGAACTTTCCATAATTGGTGGAGTTTTATTTTGCCATTAGGGCTTGGTATTTGGCAGCTCTAAACTATAGTGATGCAAAAGAATAACTCTTGCAGCCAAACAAGTCTAATTGTTTTTGGTATTTTATCATGAGGGGTGGATATAGAGTGGTGCTGCCTGTTATATTCATTGACTGCATCAATCACTAAGGAGTCTGGGGTAGGATGTGTGATCAGGAACTCTGAACCCTTACTGGGAACACAGTACATCTTATCTGCCCTCTTGAACATGGGGGTATGGTAGCTGGAATCTGCAAAATTGTCTTTTCAGGTTCAAGCAGAGCCTAGTTTATAGGCAGGACTTCCCTGCCAGAGAAGGCAGGACGAAGGATGTCTATCAGTTTATGTTGAGTTTCATGAATCTCCTCCCAAGGGATTGGGAGAGAATCTGCAATTCTTTAAATGAGATCCTGAAATTGTTTAAAATCATTTGTATGTGCCTGAGGAGGAGGCTTTACTGCCTCATCAGATGAGGAGAAAGATATTAGTCTGGGGTGTAGCTTCCTCATCAGCCCTTCTCCCCTGATCCTTGAAAAATCCCTCTTGAGGAGGTGACTGACATGGAAGAGCTGGAGGAGTAGGGCGTTGTTGCCTCTGATGCTCCCCATGGCTGTAGTTAGGAGCTCTGGAGAACTGCCCCCTAAAGGCAGCCCATGGATCCCAGAATGACCATTGGAGTGATCAATAAGGGGAGAGGGGCACCCATGCATGTTCATACCAAGAGAAGTGTGGGGTAGCCCAGGCATGTCTGTGCCTCAAGGATTCCCTTAAGGAAAGGCTGTTGGAAAAGGACCTCTGTACTAGTTATCTAACAAGCCTGAACAGATATCTGAGAGTCAGAGGAGCTACCCTTCCCCTAAGTCTAGATGAGGGCAAGTGATGGGGGAATTGAAACAAGGTGTCAGTCTATGCCAGTGGTACCAAAGAGTGTGTCTGGTGAAATGGTGCGGCACTGGCAAGAAATGAGGTCTAAGGCCTTGTCTACACTACAAGACTATTTCGAATCAACTTAGTTCGAATTTGTGGATTCGACCTTATGAAGTCGAATTTGTGTATCCATACTAAATACACTAATTCGAATTTCTGAGTCCACATTCACGGGGCCAGCGTTGACTTTGGAAGCGGTGCACTGTGGGAAGCTATCCCACAGTTCCCGCAGTCCCCGCTGCCCATTGGAATGCTGGGTAGAGCCCCCAATGCCTGCTGGGAGGAGAAATGTGTCGAGGGTGGTTTTGGGTAAGTGTCGTCATTGAACCGTCAATCACAACCTCCCTCCCTCCCTCCTTGAAAGCGCCTGCGGGCAATCTGTTCGTGCACTTTTCTGGTCAGTGACAGCGCGGACGCCACAGCACTGCAAGCATGGAGCCCGCTGCGATCATCGCCGTTTTCTCCTCCTCGCACTTTATCGTCCACCTCTTCCACAGTCAGCTGATGAGAAATTGGGCTACTTTTCAATGGTGCTGCAAGCACTGGGGGACCATAGGGGATGTTTTACAAACATCAACGTCGGGTGGCCGGGCAAGGTTCATGATGCGTGTGTTTTCAGGAACTGTGGGCTGCTCAGACGCCTGCAGGAAGGTAGTTTCTTTCCGGACCACGAAATAACTGTTGTGGATGTGCAGATGCCTATAGTCATCCTTGGGGACCCAGCCTGCCCGCTAATGCACTTGCTCATGAAGCCCTATACAGGCGCCTGGGACAGCGACAAGGAACTCTTCAAATACCAGCGAGCAGCGAGCAGCGTGACCTGTGACTGTTCAGTTTCTTTACAGAGAAGCTGAACCTGCCCCTGTTTCTTTACCCAGTTACTGTTGACTCTCCTCTTCGGTTACATACCCCGTTCACCCCGTTACCCCCACTTCCAGCACACGTGTAAAAATAAAATACATGTCCCATTATTACTTAACAAAGGTTTCTTTATTCATGACTTTTCGTGAAAGGGTTGAAACTGGGACGCAGACTGTGCTGGGTAGGGTGTGCGGTGATGTAAAGACCGCCTCTAAACTCAAGGAATGACAGGCTCCTGCTCCTAGAGCGGTCCACAGTGCCGGAATGCTTCTTTCAACGGAGCCTGCCATCCCTCTTTATGGAATTCTGTGTGCGGGCGTATATGTGACCTTGTGGTGGAGGAGGACGGATACAGATTCCTCAGCTGCGTGACTCAGCGGTCCAGGACAAGGACCGCTGTATAAGATCTGTAACCGCCCTCCCCCGCTGCAAAGTCACATCTCCCCCGCCCACACAGATCCTGGAAACCACCTCCAAAAACCGACCAGGGTGCCTACTGACTGCACCGTGTGTGTGACCCGCTGCTGATCCTGCCCCCGTGTCTGTACCCTGGGAAAGGTGACTGTCCTATGCAATTAACCACCCCCTTCCCCACGCCCCCCATTCAAACACAGTCTTCTTTGAGAAAACATAACGGAAACAGTAATTAACAGCAAAGCATTTTTATTAATTAAGTAGACAGTTAGGGGATGGGACTGGGATTGGGACTACTGTGAGTCTGGAAGTGAAGGACTTCGGCAAATGTAGGGTATGAGAGCTTTTGGGTACTTGAGCACTGTGCTGTGGTGCAGTGACAGTATTCACGTCCCCGGCCGCCCCTCCTCCTGATTATTTTCGGTGAGGGGGGTATGGGACTTTGTGGCAGGGGAGTGCGGTTGCAGATACACTGCAGGGTGTCTCTGTCCTCCTGCGGTCCTGCAGAACATCCACAAGGCGCCTGAGCGTGTCCGTTTGCTCCCTCACTAGTCCAAGCAGCGTTTCAGTCGCCTGCTTGTCTTCCTCACGCCACCTCTCCTCCCGTTCGTTGTGTGAGCGCTGGCACAGAGAGACGGTCTCCCTCCACTGGCTCTGCTGGTCCGCCTCTGCTAGGTAGCAGCCCATACGTTCCTCGAACATCTTGTCCCTTGTCTTTTTCTTTCGCCGCCTAATCTTTGCCAGCCTCTGCGAGGGGGATGCTGTGGCAGGTCTGGAGACAGTGGAAGCTGTGAGATGGGAAACAGGGAGTGAATTCCTTGCAAAGATACATTTTTGCGAACAATTAACTGAGTCTAGGCTGTCTCTGTGAATTCTGGGTTGAGACCCCTGTGCCTGCTGGGGCAGAAATCATTTTCGCGGTGGATTCTGGGTAAATGTCGCCAGTCATTCCTTCCTCCGGGAAAGCAACGGCAGACAATCATTTCAAGCCCGTTTTCCCAGAATTGCCCTGGCATACGCCATAGCGTGGCAACCATGGACACTGTTTTGCCTTTTGTGTATGTCACCGTATGTGTACTAGATGCCGCTGACAGAGGCGGGCCAGCAGCGCTACACAGCAGCATGCTTTTGCTTTTGCATGACAGCAGAGATGGTTACCAGCCATATTGTACCATCTACCATACCATAAATTGGTAATAAGATGGTAATAAGATGGGCATGGTTACCTGTCCTTTTGCACTGCCCCATTTGGTGCTGTCATAAGTGCCCCTGGCCGAGCAGCCAGGGGCGCAAAAGCAAAAATTGGGAATGACTCCCTGAGTCAATCCCTCCTTTTTGGTATCTAAAAATAGAATCAGTCCTGCCTAGATTATGGGCAAGTGTACTAGAGAACCACTGTATCATAGAACCAGAGAGCACAGCTGCTCTGTGTCCGATCCTGCATAAATTATGAGCTGTATGCTATTCACAGGGGGTGCTCCTGCAACAACAACACCTGTTCATTCCGTTCTTACCCCAGCCTTCCTGGGCTACCATACCATTGTCCCCCCACTTGTGTGATGAAGTAATAAAGAATGCAGGAATAAGACACAGTGACTTGTTTGTGAGAAATGAGTGGAAGGAAGCCTCCAGCTGCAATGATAGTCCAGGCAGGACATTAAGGAGTGTGGATGAAGGAGCCCATCATCCCTCTGCTAGTCCAGGGGCAATTGAATCTTTTATTTACAATGAAGGGTGGGGTCTGATGGAGCTCAGCCCCCTGTTGCAATGATGAGGACGGTTACCAGCCATATTGCACCATCTGCCATGAAAAATTAGGGACAGGCGCCCTTGATTGACCTTACTGATGCTAGTCGGCATGGTTACCAGCCCTTTTGCACTGCCCCATGTGCCAATAGGCTGATGATGAGGACGGATACCCATCTTTTTGTACCATCAGCCATCCATAGCGTGGGGGGAGCAAGGATGTTGGTGTTGAGTGCTGCAGCATCGCATCTATCTGCAGCATTCAGTAAAGATACGGTGACATGTAAACGAGTCAACAGAGGATTGATTTCCCTTTAACTTCTCGGGTTCGGGGGGGGTGCGTAAATTGCAGAGCTGTGCCCTGAACCAACGCGGACACGGTGTTTTACCATAGAAGCATTTGGAGCTCATCCAAGAATGCAAATAATTTTCGGAGACAGCAGGAACTGTGGGATACCTTGCGTCCTCATTCCCCCCTCCCTCCATGAGCGTCCATTTGATTCTTTGGCTTTCCGTTACGCTCGTCACGCAGCTGCGTGCTGAGTCTGTGCTATGCCGTCTGTCCGTGGATTTATTAAAAATACTTTGGACCAGGCGCACCATAACAGTAATTCCACTACTTAGATGCATGAGTCTCCTAGCGAGATCACCGTGAGGACGGGCACTGAAGGAGATAGAGAGCGCATGAGAGTGCGTGAAATCTATCATGAACCACGGACCTATGCAGCCGTGCTCGGGGAGGCAGTGCTCCCTGAATACCGCATGAAAGCCTCGCGCGGAAAAGGGTGCTATCACGGAGCACCCAATAAGGCAGCTCTCCCCAGGAACCTCCTGCTGATGCTTATCGATTAACGGAAGGAGAGCTTCGTGGAGATCTCCCAGGAGGATTTCTGTTCTATCACCATATATAGAGAGACCTCCTTCTCACACACGTCAGATTCCTGTTATATTAAGAATAAAAGTTAACATGGTTAAAGCACTTACCGACTGCTCCTTCCCCTGATTCAGGATCCGGGTTCATGGCCGGGGAGGGTTGGTAGGGGATCTCCGTGACGGTGATGAATAGATCCTGGCTGTCGGGGAAACCAGCGTTGTAAGCGCTCTCACCTGCCTCGTCCTCCACAAACACTTCCTCATCTTCCCTGTCCGTGAACATCGTCGAGGAACTGTCCGTCGACACTGTCCCATCATCAGAGTCCATGGTCACTGGTGGGGCAGTGGTGGCAGGCTCCGTAGCGTCCGTTTGCCGCTTGATTTTTTGGTAGCCTTGTCTGGGGTCCTTGGTTTTCACGCGGCGCTGCGTTGCATGACGGCTGTATCCTCTGTCTGGATCATGGCTTTGGAGACCTTCTCGTAGGTCTTTGCATTCCGTTTGTTGGAGCGCAGCTCCGAAAGCACAGACTCCTCGCCCCACACACCGATCAGATCCAAGAGTTCCCGGTCAGTCTATGCCGGGTCCCTCTTTCTATTCAGAGATTACATGAACTCCTCTGCTGGAGAGCTCTGCATTGCTGCCGGTGCTGCTGAGCTCGCCCCGATGTCCAACCACGAAATGAGATTCTAACTGTCCAGACAGGAAAAGGAATTCAAATTTTCCCGGGTCGTTTCCTGTGTGGCTGCTCAGAGCATCGAAGCTCGGACTGCTGTCCAGAGCGTCAACAGAGTGGTGCACTGTGGGATAGCTCCCGGAGCTACTAAGTTCGATTTGCATCCACACCTAGCCTAATTCGAGCTAGCCATGTCGAATTTAGCGTTACTCCACCTGTCGGGGTGGAGTACCAAATTCGAACTAAAGAGCCCTCTAGTTCGAATTAAATGGCTTCCTGGTGTGGACGGTTGAGCGGTTAGTTCGAATTAACGCTGCTAAATTCGAATTAAAGTCCTAGTGTAGACCAGACCTAAGAGTCTTTCAGCACCCGTTAACAGAGGTAACTTGGGTTTGTCCGAAACAATCAAGCCTTGGGAGAACTTAAACTCCTGCAGTACCAGGTGAAGCTGTTCAGGAACCTGGCGCGGTTCAGAGCTGGAAGCAGGTATTATTGAGGATGACTTTGATTTGTAAAAAACTGGTCTAACATGTTTTTGGGTACTGCTGGCAGTGCAGGAAGCACTGGCACCAGAATCGGTACTGGTCTGGTTGATGCAGAGAGCTTAGAGTCTCTAGAGCCAGGGCCGGTGCAACCATTTAGGCGACCTAGGCAGTTGCCTAGGGCGCTAGGATTTGGGAGGCAGCATTTTCTTTGGCAGCGACCGCAGCGGCCAGATCTTCGGCCGCCCTGGTCGCCACTGGCATTTAGGCGGAGGGAGCTGGGGCAGGGGAGCGTGGGGAGGGCAGCCTGCAGCAAGTAAGGGTTGGGGGCGGCACGCAGGGGAACTCCCCACCCCAGCTCACCCCTGCCCTGCCTCCTCCCCGAGCACGCTGTGGCTGCTTCACTTCTCCCGCCTCCCAGGCTTGCGGCGCCAATCAGGTTAGGCACCGCAAGCCTGGGAGGCGGGAGAAGTGAAGCAGTGACGGCAGGCTTGGGGTGGAGGCGGAGCAGGGGTGAGCTGGGGTGGGGTTGGTGCCTGAGGGCGGAGGGTGGGGGGTGGGGAGCTGCTGCAGGGGGGGCACCTCAGGGCGGAGGGGGGGAGCTGCTGTGGGGGGGGGTGCCTCCGGGTGGGGGCTTGAGGGAGGGCATAAGGTGGAAGTTTCGCCTAGGGCGCGAAACATCCTTGCACCAGCCCTGTCTAGAGCCCTGATCCTGCTTGGATGGTACCAAGACTAGTCTAGGTACTGAGAGATGATGGGTACTGTGAGCCTTAGAGGTAATTGGGACTTTCACAAGACACCCACTACCAGAGGATCTTGGAACCTCAACAGTACTCTCTTTAGGATGTGAGGTCTCCTACGTGGCAGGTCTCTGAGGTGACCAGAGCTTCTTAGTCATGACCCTTTTCAGAAGGGATTCAGAGCTACTCTTTATAGAAGTCTTAGAATTGTCCCTCACAGACTTTCCTGGGCAGACTTCCTGGGCAAGTAGGCATTCTGATTCTCAGAACTCTGATGTATTGAGGAGATGGAATCTGGGCCTGGGTCCAAAGAAGAACAGAAGGAATGTGCCATAATGAGAAGTCTTAACTTTATCTCCCTGTCTTAGGGTGACCAGTTGTCCCAATTTTATAGGACAGTCCTGTTTTTTGGGTCTTTTTCTTATATAGTCTCCTATTACCCCCTACCCCCTGTCCCGATTTTTCACACTTGCTGTCTGGTCACCCTACCCTGTCTTGTACCTTCCTTAGAAGGGACATGGGTGGCCCCTAAGCAACACGGACAGCTAGTGGGAGAGACTCCTGGCAAATTAGGCAATGCTTAAATACTGGGGGATCTAGGCATAACCCTGAGGAAAAAAAAATAAACTCCTTTGAAAGAAGGAAAAATCCTCCCTGCCCCCACTCAAACTAACAGAAGAGAAAGGGAAAGCTACATAAAAACTTAACCAATATAAAGAAGTGGGCACTGCAAGTTACTCTGTCTCAAGCTGAGTGGTTCGGAAGGAACTTAGGTCTGTTTATCTGACACTGCCCTATAAACACGGTATAGGGCATAAGTATAGCTAGGGTGCATGTGCAGGCTAAGTCTCCCATGAAAGGCACATTGGGTGACTGGGCACCTGAAGTGCAGCACCCATAGGGACAATACCTGAAGAAGAATCATCTTTGTCTTTGGCCTGGTCTACACTGGGGCGGGGGGGTCAATGTAAGATACGCAACTTCAGCTACGATAATAGCTGAAGTCGACATATCTTAGTTCAACTTACCTCCCGTCCTCACAGCGTGGGATTGATGGCCGCGGCTCCCCCATCGACTCCGCTTCCACCTCTCACCCTGGAGGAGTTCCGTTGGGGAGCGCGTTCGGGGATCGATTTATCTCTCTAGATGAGACGCGATAAATCGATCCTCGATAGATCGATTGCTACCTGCTGATCTGGCAGGTAGTGTGGACGTACCCTTTAAATATACATGAACAACCCTAGAGGCTTCAGCTGTAAAGGCAGTCACAGTCTGTATCAGTCCTCCTTCTCCTTCTGCCCATGATTCAGACTGCCTCTTCTCCTTCCCTGCCTACAAGATAACCTTTAAAGTTTTGTAATTAACTGAAAACTGTAGTCAGTCCTGCTCCCATTAATAGTTCAGTTAGAAATAGTTCACTGCAGGTTTGACAGGGGTAGTATCATTTTCCACTGAAAGGCACCCTTGCAGCTTTTGTAAGGGACATTTTCAAAGGGAGAGAGCCCTCTGTGAGGCACCTGGGCTGCTTCTCATTGAACTGTTACTTAAATCAGCTCCCACTTCAGCTTCTTAAGACTCTCAAGACAGTTTTCAAGTAAAATTAAGACACAAAACAAGCTCAACTATTGGAGGACAGGAGATGGGTAGAGCCGTGGTCCCCAATGTGATGCCAGCGGGCGCCATGGCACCCGCTGGGGCATTTATGTGCGCCCACCTAGTGCCCAGCAGGGGAGAGAAGCCACAGCCCCTGACGGGGACAGAGAACTCCAGGGCTGCAGGCTGCGGGCGCTGGTGTTCCCTGTCCTTGCGGCTTCTCTCCGGCTTCTCTCTGGATTCATATATTATGTTATATTAAATATGATGTTTTTTGTATTATTAAATGTACAAATACAAAATAAACCTTGAAAAATTGTTGGCGCCCGCCACACTCTTCTGAAAACATGAATGTGCTACTGGCCACAAAAAAGTTGGGGACCACTGGGGTAGATGGTCAGAGAGAAAATGGAGGTTTAAGCCTGCTGTCTTCTCTTGACTATTTTTTTTTGCGGGGGCGGGGGGGAGAGGTAAGGGCTGTAAAGGAAGTATGCAGTAATACCATAGGGAATAATCCTTCAGTAGAAAAATGTGCATGGATTAGAGGACCTAACAGGTATTTCCCATTTCTGATCTCCATGAATCCGTTATATTTAGTTGCTCAGAGCACTCAGCAGCTCATATCTGTTTACCTTACTTTGTGACTGTTCATAAGAATATGGCACTCTGTTAGCAGGGGGTTTTGCATTCTGGAAAGAAAAATTACACATTCAGGCCTAGTTCCTAGGACTGACTGGGGAAGGGATATGGATGAGATCTGACTCTAGCTCCTCTTCCATTCCCTTTGATGTTGAAGGTGCTTAGTTGCCCTTATGTAGAGACTAGTCACTCACATTAATATGATGAGGCATTACATATACATAACAAGGGAGATCATACCTATTAGGTAGCACTGTTGTAATGATGAGTGCAGAAAATAGCTAGTCAGGACTTCTGGCTTCTAACCTTACCTCACAAGGGCATTGTGCTTAGTTATTCCTTGTAAAGTGCTTTTGAATATTAGGTCTCCCCATGTAAGCCCCTGCCCCTCTTTGAGCTTCTCCTCTGGCTTCCTCTTGCCTTCTGTATCGAGTCTGAGCTTCTCATCTCTGCCTCCAAGGCCCTGCCTCACGCCACCCTGTTCTTCTTCCTTCTCACTGCCCTTCACCTTCTTCAAGGCCTGCCTTGCCCTTGGTATTCTTCTCACACAGAACTCCATGTCTTCTATGCTGCTGCCCCTTGCATCTGTGAATCCTACCAATGCAAATCCACATCAACAACAAAATACCATCACTCATCCTTTAGAGGTTTGTGATAAATAACTATTATGATAGAACTTTCTCCACGGGATGTTCCACTGTGTTCTGTCTAATCAGCTCATAAGCTCCTTTAAGCAGGGGCCACTTACTCACCTGGGTCACCAAGCATACTGAGAACATTGGTTATTTATAATGCTACAGAAGTGCCTTCCTCACAGACTCTGATCCTTCCATGCTGTATCACCTGCACAAAGATGTAACTTATATTTGTATTACAGCAGCACCTAGGAGCCCCAGTTATGGACAATGATCCCACTGTGCCAGGGACTGGACAAAACACAGGACAAGAAGGCTTGCTCTGCCACAAAGAGATTAGAATCCAAATAATGTCACATATGTGCCTCAGTTTACCCCTGAATTAAATGCCTGTTGAAATTAATTAAAGTCTTTCTATTGACTCCAGTGGATTTTGGATCAGCCCTCAACAGGTTCCTGCCTCCTAGGAATTTTGCTACTTGAGGCGTAGTTATTTAATGCCCGTAAAGCACTTTTATTGGCCGAATAGAAGACAACGTAAATAATCTTATGATTGCTCCTTTAAATCACTGAAATGGATTTCATGATAAGAAGTGTATAGATTATGGAACATCCAGGAAATACTAATCTTGCTTGTTCATGCTGGAAAAATTGATAGATTTATAGAATATCAAACATGAGCGGGAATTAAAGCAACCTTATATAAATGCCTTGTGAATCACATACTTGCTTATACAATGAGAAGTCCTTGTGGCAACTTAGAGACTGACAAATTTATTTGGGCATAAGCTTTCGTGGGCTAAAGCCCACTTTACCTGATGAAGTGGGTTTTAGCCCACAAAAGTTTATCCCCAAATAAATGTGTTAGTCTCTAAGGCCACGTTTACACTTACCTGCTGGGTCGACGCGGCGAGTTCGACTGCTCGTAGTTCGAACTATCGCGTCTGATGTAGACGCGATAGTTCGAACCCCGGAAGCGCTAGTTCGAACTCCAGTACTCCACCGCGGCAGGAGGAGTTGCCGGAGTCGACCTTGGAGCCGCGGAGTTCGCTTCCGCGGCGTCTGGACGGGTAAGTAAGTCGAACTAGGGTAGTTCGAATTCAGCTACGTTATTCACGTAGCTGAATTCGCGTACCCTAGTTCGACCCCCGACCTTAGTGTAGACCAGGGCTTAGGGTATGTCTACACTACGGGATTATACCGATTTTACAGAAACCGGTTTTTTTAAACAGATTGTATAAAGTCAAGTGCACGCGGCCACACTAAGCACATTAATTCGGTGGTGTCCGTCCATGTACCGAGGCTAGCGTCAATTTCCAGAGCGTTGCATTGTGGGTAGCTATCCCATAGCTATCCCATAGTTCCCGCAGTCTACCCCGCCCATTGGAATTCTGGGTTGAGATCCCAGTGCTTGATGGGGCAAAAAACATTGTCGCTGGTGGTTCTGGGTACAGCCTCACCCCTCCCTCCGTGAAAGCAGTGGCAGACAACCATTTCATGCCTTTTATCCTGGGTGAACTGTGCAGATGCCATAGCGCGGCAAGCATGGACCCTGCTCAGCTCAAGACAGCAATCATGGACGTTTTAAACCCCTTGCGCAGTCTCGTGCAGTCTATGCTGCACCAGGACCTGCAAAACCAGGCGAGGAGGAGGCGGCTATGGCAGAGCGGCAACGAGAGTTATGAGGACATGGACACAGAATTCTCTCAAACTGCGGGCCCCAGCGTGTTGGAGATCATACTGGTAATGGGGCAGGTTCTAGCCATTGAATGCCGATTTTGGGCCCGGGAAACAAGCACAGACTGGTGGGACCGCATAGTGTTGCAGGTGTGGGACGATTCCCAGTGGCTGCGAAACTTTCACATGCATAAGGGCACTTTCATGGAACTTTGTGACTTGCTTTCCCCTGCCCTGAAACGCCAGAATACCAAGATGAGAGCAGCCCTCACAGTTGAGAAGCGAGTGGCAATAGCCCTCTGGAAGCTTGCAATGCCAGACAGCTACCGGTCAGTCGGGAATCAATTTGGAGTGGGCAAATCTACTGTGGGGGCTGCTGTGATGCAAGTAGCCAAAGCAATCTCTCACTAAGCTGCTGCTACGAAAGGTTGTGACTCTGGGAAATGTGCAGGTCATAGTGGATGGCTTTGCTGCAATGGGATTCCCTAACTGTGGTGGGGCGATAGATGCAACCCATATCCCTATCTTGGCACCGGAGCACCAGGGCACCCAGTACATAAACCGCAAGGGGTACTTTTCAATGGTGCTGCAAGCACTGGTGGATCACAAGGGACGTTTCACCAACATCAATGTGAGATGGCTGGGAAGGGTTCATGACGCTCGTGTCTTCAGGAACACTACTCTGTTTAAATGGCTGCAGCAAGGGAATTACTTCCCAGACCAGAAAATAACAGTTGGGGATGTTGACATGCCTATCGTTATCCTGGGGGACCCAGCCTACCCCTTGATGCCAGGGCTCATGAAGCCATACACAGGCAGCCTGGACAGTAGTCAGGAGCTGTGCAAGTGCAGAATGGTGGTAGAATGTGCATTTGGCCATTTAAAGGGACGCTGGCACACATTACTGACTCGCTCAGACCTCAGCCAAACCAATATCCCCATTGTTATTGCTGCTTGCTGTGTGCTCCACAATCTCTGAGAGTAAGGGGGAGACCTTTATGGCGGGGTGGGAGGCTGAGGCAATCATCTGGCTGCTGATTACGCGCAGCCAGACATCAGGGCGATTAGAAGAGCATCAGAGAAGCTTTGTAAACCAGTTTCATCATTGGCCAAGGTACGGTGTGACTGTTGTGTTTGTTTCTCCTTGATGAAAACCCGCCCCCTTGATTGACTTATTCGCTGTAAGCAACCCACCCTCCTCCTTCGATCACAGCTTGCTTTCTAAGGAAATAGAGTCATTATCGTTTAAAAAACATGTATTCTTTATTAATTGATTATAAAAAGAGGGAGAGAACTGACAAGGTAGCCCGGGTGGGGTTTAGGAGGAGGATAGAAGGGAAGGAAAAGGCCACTTAAAATTTTTCAAAATAATGACAGCCTTTTAGTTGGGCTGTCCACTGGGGTGGAGTGGGCGGGTGCACGGAGCCTCCCCCAACGCGTTCTTACACGTCTGGTGGGTGAGGAGGCTAAGGAACATGGTGAGGGGTGAGGGTGGTTATACAGGGGCTGCAGCGGCACTCTGTGATCCTGCTGCCATTCCTGAAGCTCCACCAGATGCCGGAGCATGTCGGTTTGATCACGCAGCAGCCCCAGCGTTGCATCATGCCTCTTCTGATCTTCCTGCCACCACCTCTCATCTTGAGCGTCTCTCCTCTCCTCACATTCGTCCCTCCTCTCCTCACGGTCACTGGCATCTTTCCTGTACTTTGATACCATGTTCTTCCACTCATTCAGATGAGCTCTTTCATTGCGGGTCACTTCCATGATTTCTGAGAACATTTCGTCTCACGTCTTTTTTTTTTCGCCGCCTTATCTGATATAGCCTTCGGGACGGAGGAGGGAGGCTTGAAAAATTTGCAGCTGCATGAGGGAGGGAAAAAAGGGAGAGAAGTATTTTAAAAGATACATTTTACAGAACAATGGTTATACTCTTTCATGGTGAACAACACTATTCACCTTACATAGCACATGTGATTTCAGTACAAGGTCACATTTTGCATCTTAATATTAAGTGCCTGAGACTTTGGTGTTAGAGATCACAGACGCAGGTCCGGGCAGCAGAATTCGGCTTGCATGCGGCCATGGTAAGCCATTGTCTTTCGGGTTCTGCAGCCTTCATATATCCAGCGCCCTCCTTTCCCAAATACCAAGCAAAGCCTGTGGAGTGCTGCTTCTTTCCTGTTAACGTGCCGCAGCAGAACCCCCCGCCCATCCAATTCTCTGGGATGATCGCTTTACCCCTCCCCGCACCGCGTGGCTGGTATCATGAAAGATCCCTGCTAGCCACCCCCACTCCCCCACCAAGTGGCCGGTGGCAGGGAAGATCCCTGGTAGCCAAACGCGAAAAAGCTCAGCGCCAATCACCCCCCCACCCCCCGCTTGGCTAACTGCAGGGAAGGATTTCTTTTCAGCCACAGGCAAACAGCCCAGTAGGAATGGTCATCTCTATCCCCTTAATTAAATTCCCGTATTTCAACCAGGCTACCATGAACGATATCACTCTCCTGAGGATAACACAGCGAGATAAAGAACGGATGTTGCTTGAATGCCAGCAAACACCGGGACCATACACTGCTAGGCTTTGTCATGCAATGATACCAGCTTACTTGCTACATGCATGGCGGACGGAATAAGGCTGTGCTGCCCATAAACCTTCTGCAAAGGCTTTTGGAGTACCTCCAGGAGAGCTTCATGGAGATGTCCCTGGAGGATTTCCACTCCATCCCCAGACATGTTAAACTTTTCCAGTAACTGTACTGGCCGCGAATGCATCCCAAGTCCTCAGGGCAAATTAATGATTAAAAAACACTTGCTTTTAAACCATGTTTTATATTTACAAAGGTACACTCACCAGAGGTCCCTTCCATGGCTTCATTGTCTGGGATAGTGGCTTGGGAGGGCTGGGAGGGTAATTCTGTCAGGCTGAGAAAAAGGTCCTGGCTGCTGGGGAGAACGGAGTGCTGTGTGCTCTCTGCAAGCTCGTCCTCCTCTTCCTCCTCATCTTCCCCGTCCGCAGAATCCTCAGGCATGGCTGAGATTACCCGCACCTCGGAATCCACGGTCGGGGTGGGGTAATGGTGGCGGACCCCCCTAGAATTGCATGCAGCTCAGCGTAGAAGCAGCATGTTTGCGGCCCTGCCCCGGACCTTCTGTTTGCTTCTTTGGTTTTCTGGTAGGCTTGTCTGAGCTCCTTAACTTTCACACTGTACTGAGTCCCTGGTGTGGCCTCTCTCCATCATGGCCTTGGAAATTTTTTCAAATGTTTTTTCATTTCGTCTTTTGGAACGGAGTTCTGTTAGCATGGAATCCTCTCCCCATATAGCGATTAGATCCAGTACCTCCCGTGCAGTCCATGCTGGAGCTCTTTTTCGATTCTCAGACTGCATAGTTACCTGTGCTGATGAGCTCTGCGTGGTCACTTGTGCTGATCAGCTCTCCACGCTGGGCAAACAGGAAATGAAATTCAAAAGTTCACAGGGCTTTTCCTGTCTACCTGGCCAGTGCTTCCGAGTCCAGATTGCTGTCCATAGCGGTCACAATGGTGCACTGTGGGATAGCTCCCGGAGGCCAATACTGTCGAATTGCAGTCACACTAACCCTAATCCAAAATGGCAATACCGATTTCAGCGCTACTCCCCTTGTCGGGGAGGAGTACAGATATCGGTATTAAGAGCCCTTTATATCGATATAAAGGGCTTCGTTGTGTGGACGGGTGCAGGGTTAATTTGGTTTAACGCTGCTAAATTCGGTATAAACTCATAGTGTAGACCAGGCCTAAGGTGCCACAAGGACTCCTCGTTTTTACTGATACAGACTAACACAGCTACCACTCTGATACTTGCTTATAATTCACATAATTAAAGAGGAGCAGGAGTTAGGGAGAGTGAAGAGTTTACTAAAACTAAATATATTAAATGTAACATTTCTCTGTCTGTTTATTACACATAGGAATATTACTAACAACAGACAGCTTCTTGCCAATTTTAATGGCTTTTGCTAAACCTCTGAATGAGAGGAAAATTGCCCTTGGGGAGGATTGGCAAGTATAAAAATGACACAGAGCTACAGAGATTACATTCTCTGTAAAACATTTCTCCACAAATCATCTGATTTTTTTTTTTTTAGTTAAACAAGTGCTCTTAAAAAAAAAGAAATACAAAGATTTCCCATTTCCACTGAAGCTCTCACAGGGATGACAGCTTTGTTCCCCATACTCTGTGCCCTTTTTTAGGGCAGAACTGGCCATAGACTCCTATCCCACGTACTCTCACTCAGAGATATTAGGAATACTTGTCTTGTTATTTTTACCTATATGAAGTTGGTGTAAAATACTCGCATACCAATTGTCTAGGTACAAGTGACTGCACAAGGCATTGGAACATTGGGTCGTGGGTTTCATCTTGCTCCTATTCAAGTCAATAGAAGGTGGCTTGGACCCACTTAACCCAAATGGACTGATTCTCCACTGCCCTTTTTAGACATTGCCACCTGTGCCATGTGACTGACAAAGTATGAACACTACCGAATCAGACTGGGAGACTTTTGCACTTGTGTTGCATTCATTTACTAGAAGCGTAAATCATTGTATAAGGTGTAAAACTGTGGAGACTTAGAACTTGACTACACAAAAAAGTTGCCCTGGGTAACTAAGCTTGTCATTTTAAAGCAGCACAAAAAATGTGAAGACATTCTTAGTTCAGTTTAAATCTGACTAATTTTGGCCTAGCTTAAGTCTGGAAGAAACAGGTTTAAGGTAAACAGAAATAAGCCATTCAAATTGAAATGAGAGTGTTCACACGGTGGTTTTCATTGGTTTAACTAACTGGTTTTAAAACTGATCTAAATTAAACTGATGCAACTTGTATGTTTAGAAAAGGCCTTGCGTCCTAAGTCTTACATAGGATTTTCAGACAAGTAAGGGCAGGACATAACAACCTCTAGTTTGCTGCATTTAGCTGACCATTCTGACTGGTATAAATTGAACTAATTAAAATAAACAATAAATATTCATAAATAATAATTAATAATAAATATCTATATTTGTGAAATATCTGTTTGACTCCTCATTTTCCAATCTCTCAATAAAATGACACAATTTAAACATTCATTTAAAATAATTCATGTCTAGACCATTTCAGAGTGTTAAATTCCCCTTGATTAACACTTCCCTTATTACTTCCATCATTACAGCTGCAGCATTAAGTTAATTATTTTAGGTGGAAGGCAAGAAACGAAATATAAATCTTCACATTATTGCCTGTAGCTTGCAACCTTTCTGTTTTGAAAGGATGACAGATGCAGATGTATTTATCCTGCTCCAAACATGACTGGATGGCATTTGGAAATGAGGGGATCTCAGCTATTTGTTTGCTTGTTTGTGCTAATTATTTAGTTAAGCTGCTTACTAACATTTTTCAGCATTAAAATATACTGTAACCTGTACTCAATGGCATTAATATAAATTAATGCATTTAAGTTATTTGTATCTTTCCCAAAGAGTTTATTATAGATATTATGTAGATACGTGATTTAAAAATAAATCTATCCTTGTTTGTTAGTCAAATTATACTTAGCACTGCCAGAAGAAGTTCCGCCATAACATAGGAAATTCAGACATGATTTATGAATGGCTTCATCTAACATTAATAGACCTATGGAGATGGTTTGCCCCGGTCACTCTTATAGTGTTGAGAGATGGTACAATAATATGCCCAGAAATTTGTTATGTGGGAAGGTACCAAAAGAATGAAGAGGTGGAAGAAGTATGATTTCAATCTTATTGCTCCATCTCAACTAAAATTGTCCAGTTTGATCATGAAATGAGGCAGGCAGAATGGCCTGGCAAACTTGCATACGTCTGCAATCCACAGGAAATACTAATGAAGCTCCGCCCCCTCCCATGAGTCTTTAGTCATACACAAGGTTCGCTGGTAGAGCTGTACTGCACTATATCACCCAATCACCAGCCACCCAAACAACAGCAGCATGGCTCACAGAGCTGCCAGGCTGCCATTGGCTGGTTCCCATGCCATTCCCAGACTCTCATATACGGTGTGGTCTGTTAAAGCCAGAGAAAGGTGAAAAAATGCTAGTTAGAGCAAAATTCTGCCTGGAGATGGGAACATGACAAATCGTGGCTGTGTCTTGACCTCTCCCCTCTTTGTGCACAGAGCTGAGCTTCCATACAAGAGGCTACAGGCATCTACAAAGAGAGGGAGATAATGCTGTATGGTTGGATGTGGTACATATGGCTGCCCTTGTCTTTCATGCAGCCCTTGGACAGTCTTCTTTGCAAGAGGGACCTTCCTCACCTCTCTGTGCTGAGGGATGGGGAGGGTATGTGGCCCCTAGCTGTAGTAATAAGACAGATTTGGGAATAGTTCTTAACTGTATTCGTGTATCACAATGGCATTCTGATTAGAAAAGCCTGGGCTTTAACTAATGCCCTTTTGTAAGGAGAATAATTACTATATTTTGGAACAACCCACTGGATATTCCCCCGCAAAGAGGAGACCAATGCAACGAACCTTTCCACTTAGGAATGCATAAGTTTACATTAGTATTTCCCAGTTGGCTTCATATAGATTATGTTATCAGAGTACCAGAACTGTTCAGAGAAATTGTCAGAGAAGTAAATGCTAACACAGCAGTTCCCAAGCAAGTCATTCCATTGATCAGAATTTTAAAATTTAGAATCCTTTTGTTCTAAGAAGAAACATTACAACACAGAAGCCTGGAAACTTGGTTATAAATACTCCAGTGAACAAAAGCTTAATTTAGACGAAAGCTCTCTAAATGAACTGGCATTAATAGCAGTTCCACATACCTAAGAAGAGGAAAATGTCAGAGTCAAGATCTACTCTGCAGATCTGAGAAGAGAACTGTGTCCTAGAGAATAACCAAAAACCAAAATACTTTACCTGCTAATAAAATATAAATGATATCAAGACACAAAATATATGGGATGTAATAATACTGCTACTTCTTACTACCCATCAGTACTATTATGGAAGGTATATTTAGGAAATTCAATTACTTTTAAGAGAAAAAAATGCAAAAAACAAATGACTTTTTCCCCCTTGATTGCCGCTCCTTCCCTTGACATAACAGTTGCAAAAAGAAAAAATTTGTGGCACAGGCAAAATATATTATCTGATGAGATTTCAAAAGGGATGATGGCTAACTGAAAAAGTGGGGGGGCAGTTGTTCAGATGACAGGAGCTGCAGAGGAGATGGCTCTTGCATTAACTGTCTCGGGAGTACATGAAGGGGCTGAAAGGGCAGAGCTAGAGAAGTAGTTTAGAGTGTAGGCTGCAGAAATTCCATGGAAAGTTTTGAAAACAAAAGACCTGACTCTTAGTTATGCTAAAGCCTTTTCACTGGGAGTGCAAGGAGGCTTTAAATAGGTGGAAACACCATGCTGAGGATGCCCCCTGCTCAGTCTTGAACTGGTTAAGGGTTCTGAGCCAGCCCTGCTCCCAGGATAGGAAGTACTATATCAGAGAGTTTAAGGCCAGAAGGAACCACCAGATCCTCTAGTCTGACCTCCTGTACAACACAGGCCACTAAACCCAACCCAACCACCTCCACATCAAGCCCCACAGCCAGAATCGGATGAAAGAATTACAACCCTCAGGAGATGACTATTGTGTGCCACAGAAAGGACTGAGGTACACAAAGTCCCCTGCAATGGCAGGGAATTGCTTAAGTGGGCCAGGGGTGTAGCTGGCGTGCACTGCACTACGATTATTTTCTACTTTTCAGGGCCCATATGGGATCATGAGAAACAAAACGTAAGACAGAGCAGTTCTGAAGCAGCTCCAATTTAGGGCATTGGATGGCCAAAGAATATGGAGAGTATAAAGGTGGCTATAACCACCTTTACCCATCCTGCCCCAAGCACAGAAATGGAGTCACTGAGAATCAGGCCCAAGGGATCCAGTCATTAAGCCATTCATTTACATAAGCAATCACAGACATCAAGGGGATTCTCAAATGAATAAGAGCTGCAGGATTAGACCCAAGAAGTGCAATTTCTGAGCTCGATTCTACAATGAGTTAGGAGGCTGTGGGGCTGTTTGAGTATGTGGCAATGCCTCTGAGCTTGCACTGTCCTGGATACCACCGGAAGGCTGACAAGACTCCTGCAATGTGGTTTAACTTTATTAATTTAACACTGCTGGGAAACCAGCCAGCAATAATTCATCCATCCTTCTTTCCATAATCTGTACCACCTGGCCTCAGCCCTGCCACCCTCCAAACCTGTAACTAGGGCTCTGCAGTAATGCTGGGACCCTACCAACCTCTCCCTGTGCCAGGGTTGAGGGTATATGGGGAAAACCCTTTGCTGAACCAGACATTAGAAACCCCAGCCCCTTCCCCACCTTCTCTAGGGCATGGGATACCCCGCCCTAATCCTGATTCCAATCTGGTTTATCAGTGAACTGGATCCCCACGTGAACAAATACCTGCACTGGGCACCTGCCCAGATGCAATAACATGAACACATTATGACTTAACCTACCCACCAGATCCCTAGGCTGCTGACAGGAAGACAAAAAACAAAACCACCCCGCTCAGTGTAATCTGGTGATGAGGGAAGAATTCCTTTCCAGCCCCCAAAAGGCAACTAGCATGATGCTGCTTCTACTCTAAACCTGAGGGGGTGATTGGGTAGAAAGCTGTTGCTCCTGGGCACAGAATAGCACCCTTGACAGGGAAAAGGGGCAGGGAGTATTAACCTCCCCCTCTGGTACACAGGAGCCAATGGGTGTCTGCTGCACCCTTCTACCCAGCCTCCCCTCCCCAAGACCATAAGAAGCCAAAAACCCACAAAGATGGGAGGCAATCCTTTGGGCCAAGGGTTTTCTTTCTCAGGCCCGGACAAAGCTTCCCTACCTCTGAGGCTCCTTTAATCTCTTGTTTCTCTTTCATTCATGTCTGATCAAAGTTGCTCTTCTCTTTGGTAACTGATATGTATTTTGTACTCTACTATAGAAAATATTCGGCTTCACAGAAAAGAATTCAAAACCAAAGCATCTCACAGCAATGCTCATCACTGGGACTTGCATTCACTGATCTGCAGTCAGCACATTCCTGTTGGTTTCAGCCAAGATATATTTTTAATAGATGAAAGGTGACATTGCAAAGCATGTTATTTCTGTCCCAACACACTCATCCATGCAATGAATGTCATCTAGCAGCCTTACCCTACATCCCACTAATAAATTCAATGGCCTGGCTGAGCTTCAGTCACTGGGTCCCTTTAAAAGCAAAGATTTCCTTTTTAATATTTTTCTGTTTTGTGCACAGGTTAGTAGTTGTAGTTACACTGTAATCATTAGGGCTGGTCACAGGATACACAAAGTTGCTTGCAAACATTCATTCATTCAACAAAAACAAATCTCAAAAGTATTCATGGTCCCTTATGTTTGCCTTAGACAAACAATCAAGAGGGAATCTTTGTCTTCAAGGAAGTTGGTGAAATGTCAAATACTCATGCAAATAAATCACAAATAATGCATACAGAATGCAATAGTTATAGCAAATAGTTTAGCAGTAATGCATATGCAGAAATACAAATAAAAGTGAACCTAAAAATATAGGGCCAAGATTTTTTAATGGATGCTGAAAGTTCGGGTGCTAAGTCCATATTTTGGTGTCTGGACTGATTTTCAAAAGTGCTGCTGGGCACACGGCAGCTCCTATGGACTATGGTGTTCAGATATAGATCATATACTGTGTTTTGTACCAGTGCCCGAATGACAATTTCAGGATATAAGCGTTGACAAATATTTGTACTGGCTGAGTTAATGCTTCCATTTTAAGAGCTAATTTTGTAATACGAGATTTATAAATTCAGTAAATGAAAATTAACATTTGCAGACTGACAAATGTTTGCACACTTATGCATTTTCACTAGAGAGTTCTACATCATCATTATTGACATTTGGAAGCCCTTGGGATTTATAAGTCAGTTTAGGCCCCTATCTACTTACAAGGTTTCAACTACTGTATATTTAATGTTCTTCCTGCATGGGGATGTGCTATCTCCTTAGACCTAAGGAAGGGAAAACACAGCAAAAGATAAGAACTCTTACTAGCAGGATGAAAGGGAGATGCAACAAACCACTGAGAAGTTGTAAAATAGTCACATCTCTGCTAAATTTAAAGGGCCACTTCCAAAAAGGCATGTTGGGGTAACATTCCTACAAGAAGAATTGCCACCATGGGGTGGGTCCCTAGGGACTAGGCAATCACAAAAGAAGGCATACCTGGTAACAGGGGTGCTTCTGCATACCACCATCACCATGGCGGTCTCTAGACTGAGAAAAGAGTGGTACTTTAAAACATGCTAACTGACATGGTTTTTAAATGCCACTTAGCACCTAAGTAACTAGTTCTATCACTTTTCACAGTCTAGACAAAACCTGCATCCTGAATCAAGTGGTCAGCTAGACACTAATTAACCTCTATACAGAAACAAGAAAACATTGTCATTGGTCAAGGCTCAGAGTGCACTTGACCTTTCAAGTGGTTGTGTTCCAAGTGATGGGTGTTCAACCCTGATGTACACTGTAAACACAAGAAAGCTTGAAGAAGGGAGGGAGAAGAAAAACATACCTTTAAGCATGGGACATTCCTATCCTGCCCTTAACATGGTATTTACAAACTGACTGTAACCTCTTTTTGTAATTTGTCTTCTTTGTTATCTTAAACAAATCTCGGGAAACAAATCTCAAACTAAATTCTGTCCTAGCATTGGCTTTTCCTAGGATTTTTCCCTGTAGAGCTCTTTGCTCCTGCCACAAATTCTCTCTGTTTCAAAAACATATACTTGAACTTCTTGTGTGTGGTATGTTAATAGGCCCCACTTGGTTCAGCTGCCAAGGTGAGTCAGCAAAAAAGTTGTACACTCCGATGAAGGGTGCTAGCACCCAACATTCTTTGTTTGAATGTTGATTATTCTAGTGAGAAACCTGGAGCTTTCACACATAGTAGTAAAAAATGCACAGCTGTTCACTAAGGTGAAATTTGATCACTTAGCAAATCAGAATTTTCATAGTGAAAATGGCAGGGTTTCTCTTCCCTGCTTTTCAAAGAAAATTGGAAAATGTTTTCCATTAGTTAGGGTCTGATCCTGCTGCCATTCAGTGCTCTAGAATTACCCCCTTGGTTTTGCATTGCCATAAGTAGTAGTGTGATAAATTAGTTTAATAACTGTATAAAATCAATATGCCATAATGAATGTTGTATTTATGTTCCAATGTAACATCTGTAATGTTGCCTACAAGGAATACTCAAGATTTTTCAAGGGATTGTACCTAATTGGATGGCAGTGTAATAACATTGCATACATATTTCTTGATAGAGCCTTTCATATAATGTTGATCACAAATCTTGCAGTCCTGTAACTGGCAGTCTCAGTGAGTCCTGACTTTGTACCTATCTTGGGAAACACGCAGCAATTGTTGCTGTAAAGCAATAAAACTTCAGAGTGAATATAACATGTAACTTCCCATTCATTCCTGGGGGGGTACAAAAGCATTGTATTTAAATATTGCAAATAGCACAAGTGTTAGTGGAGACAGAATGATACATTCATGGAGCAAAGAATCAATCTGTTTATGTTGCTTTCAGGGCTGCATGGCCCTGCCTGCCCTGCTGTATGTTATTTAATGGTTCACTTTGGTTAATGCTTTCAAGGTCAGACACAAGTAGCTAGCCTGAGATGTAGTAGGCCAGGTTAACCAGGCAACTGCTCCTGTTCTCTAGCTTTGCACCAATGAACTGGCTTACACACAGCCTTAGGTTATAAATTAATGAATGAATGCTGAGTGTAGATTTAAGGGTCAACTCTTGGTATTATTCCGTGCAAGTCAATAAGTACAGGAAACGGAAGGAAGGGTGGGATCGGGTGGTACTGTAGAAAGCTCTGCTAAATTTAAAAGGCCACTTCCAAAAAGGCATGTTGGGGTAACATTCCTACAAGAAGAATTGCCACCATGGGGTGGGTCCCTAGGGACTAGGCAATCACAAAAGAAGGCATATCTGGAAAAGGTCTGGGAGCCTATTTGACACTCAGGATCTAAAGGGGGGTGATTCATAGATCTTCAAAACCAAATGATGGGTGTGCAAAGAGGCTCACCATCAAAACCATAGTGCAGCTAGGTTCAATTCCAGCTGCTTAGTGGGGCTATTAAAATAAGGGGTAAGTCAGAGAAAGGGATTATTTACTCGCAGGGGAATGTGTGTTTTCTCCTAGTGCAAAGGTGGGTTGCTGTAGGGATTTCAGCAGAGGCAGTACAGCACCACTGTCAGAAGACTGGAGTTCTAATCCCGACTCTGCCCTTGGCTTACTACTTAGCTATGAGCAACTAACGTCTCAGCTCCTGTGAAGCAAGGGTGATGCTTCACCAGATATTCAACACTTTCTGAAAAGCACCCCACAATAAGCACAAATCATCTTTCTTCTTCTAAAGGTGTTTGCAACAGGAGTCCCTGAAGAAGGTGACTGAAACTAGACTTTCTTCTTCCTCTGCGTGGGGCTATAGAGATTTATACCTGTTTTAAGAGGAGGAAAGCAAACATCTCGTAGGAGGTTAGAGAGCGCTGCACTGTGACCCCAAAGAGGTAATTAACTCACATCCTAAAGGGAGAAGCAGAAGCATGGCTTCTGATAGAAGGACTTTCCTCCAGATAGCTAGACATCTCCTATCTCTTACTCTCTTATGCTATTTCTATGGTTCTCCCAACCCCCTTTCCATGTTATTCCCTCAGCTAAACTTTTAATCCTGCACTAGGCTAGGAAATGGAAGTGAAAAGTTGTTACATATTAAAAGGAGGCACATAAGACTGTTGCAAAGAAGCCAAATAAAGTCTTTGCATTGGTCTTCACTGCAGAGGATGTGAGGGAGATTCCCACACCAAAGCCATTCTTCTTAGGTGACAAACCTGAGGAACTGTCCCAGACTGAGATGTAAATAGAGGAGATTTTGGGAAAAAATTGATAAATTAAATAGTAGTAAGTCACCAGGACCAGATGGTAGTCACACAAGTGTTCTAAAGGAACTCAAATATGAAATTCCAGAACTAATAACTGTGGTATGTCACCTATAGCATAAATCAGCCTCTGTACCAGATGATGGGGGGAGGTGTCGTGCTCATGGTAATGTGACACCAATTTTTTAAAAAGTCTTCAGAGGCAATCCTGGCAATTACAGGCCAGTAAGCATGACGTCAGTACCAGGCAAATTGGTTGAAACTATAGTAAAGAATAGCATTATCAGACACAGAGATGAACATGATGTGTTGGGGAAGAGTCAACACAGCTTTTGTAAAGAGAAATCATGCCTCACCAATCTATCAAAATTCTCTGAGAGTGTCAAAAGCCATGTGGACAAAAGTGATCCAGTGGATATATTGTCCTTGGACTTTCAGAAAGCCTTTGACAAGGTCCCTCACCAAAGGCTCTTAAGCAAAGTCAGTAGTCACAGGATAAGCAGGAAGATCCTTCTGATGGATCAGTAACCGATTAAAATATAGGAAACAAAGGGTAGGAATAAATGGAGAGAGGTAAATAGTAGGGTCCTCCAAGGATCTGTTCTGGGACCTGTGCTGTTCAACACGTTCTTAAATGATCTGGAAAAGGGGCTGAAGAGTGAGGTGGCAAAGTTTGCAGATGATATTAAGTTACTCAAGATAGCTAAGGCCAAAGCTGACTGAAGAGTTACAAAGGGGGATCTCACAAAACTGGGTGAGTGGGCAACAAAGTGGCAGATGAAACTCAACATTGATAAGCACAAAGTAATCCACAATGGAAAAAATAAACCAAACAATACATACAAATGGAGGGTTCTGACTTGGCTGTTACCACGCAAGAAAGATGCTGGAGTCATTGTGACTAGTCCTCTGAAAACATCTGCTCAATGTACAGCAGCAGTCAAGAAAACTAACAGAGTATTAGAAGCCATTAGGAAAGGGATTGATAATAAGATAGTAAATATCAGAATGCCACTATGTAAGTCCATGATATACCCACATCTTGAATACTGCATGCAGTTCTGGTTGCTCCATCTCTAAAAAGATATATTAGAATTGGAAAAGGTACAGAGAAGAGCAGCAAAAATGATTAGAGTTATGGAACAGCCTCCATGTGAAGTAAAATTAAAAAGTCTGGGGCTGTTCAGCTTGGAAAAGAGACGACTAAGGGGGGTTATGATAGAGGGCTATAAAATCATGAATGGTAGGGAGAAAGTGAATAAGAAAGTGCTATTTACCTCTTCTCTTAACACAAGAACCAGGGATCACACAATTAAATTAATAGATAGCAAGTTTAAAACAAACATAAGGAAGTTCGTCTTCACGCAATGCAGAGTCTACCTGTAGAACTCATTGCCATGGGATGTTGTGAAGGCCAGAACTATAACTGGCTTAAAAAAAGAATTAGATAAGTTCATGGTGGATAGGTCTATTAATGCCTACTAGTCAAGATGGTCAGAGATGCAACCCCATGCTCTGGGTGTCCATAAACCTCTGACTGACAGAAGCTGGGACTGGCCTGGAGATGAATGCTTGGCTATGAGGATGGTATCACCAGAAGGCCTTCACTTCCTTGACCATGGGTTGCTGTTTGAGGAAGAAGGGCTGCTAAGCAGAGATGGGGTCTACCTATTGAGGAAGAGGAAGAGTATATTTGGATATAGACTGGCTAACCTAGTGAGGAGGGATTTAAATTAGGTTCAACGGGGGCAGGCGATAAAAGCCCACTGGTAAGTCAAAAACATGGAGATCTGGGAGAAGGGTCAGAATCTGGGGAAAGCGTGGGCTGTTATAGCAGGGATAAGAGAGAAACAAGGGAGAACCTGGGGGGAAATCAAATCAATATCTTAGACGTCTGTATAATAATGTGAAAAATATGGGGAATAAGCAGGAAGAACTTGAAATACTAGTTAATAAACACAACTATAACATCACTGGCCTCATAGAGACTTGGTGGGATAATATGCATGACTGGAATATTGGTATAGAAGGGTACATCTTGCTCAGAAAGGACAGTTAGGGAAAAAGGGATGAAATGTTGCCTCATGTACTGAAAATGTAAACACTTAGACTGAGGTTGAGATGGAAATTGAGGACAGAGTTGTTGAAAGTCTCTGGGTAAGGATAAAAGGGGTAAAAACAAGGATGATGTCATTGTAGGGTCTACTACAGACCACCTAACCAGGAAGAAGAGGTGGATGAGGGTTTTTTTAAACAACTAACAAAATCATCCAAAGCACAGGATTTGGTGGTGATGGGGGACTTCAACTACACAGACATCTGTTGGGAAAGTAATACAGCAGGGCACATATTATCCAACAAGTTCTGGGAATGTATTGGAGACAAGTTTTTATTTCAAAAGGTGGAGAAAGCTTTTAGGGGAGAGGCTGTTCTACATTTGATTTTGACAAATAGGAAGGAACTGGCTGAGAATTTGAAAGTGGAAGGCAGTTTAGGTGAAAGTGATCATGAAATGATAGAATTCATGATTTTAAGAAATGGTAGGAGGGAATCCTACAGCACAATAAAGATAATGGATTTCAAGAAGACAGACTTTAGCACACTCAGGGAGTTGGTAGGTAAGATCCCATGGGAAGCATGTCTAAGGGGAAAAACAGTTCAAGGGAGTTGGAAGTTTTTCAGAGACATATTAAGGGTACAAGAACAAACTATCCCACTGCATAGGAAAGATGGGAAGTATGGCAGGAGACAGCCCTGGTTTAACCAGGAGACCTTCAATGACCTGAAACTCAAAGAAGAGTCCTACAAAAAATGCAAACTAGGTCAAATTACAAAGCATGAATATAAACAAATAACACAAGTATGTAGGGACAATATTAGAAAGGTCAAAGCACAAAATGAGATTAAACTAGATAGAGACATAAAGGAAAACATTCTACAAATACATTAGAAGCAAGAAGAAGACCAAGGACAGGGTAGGCCCATTATTTAATGATGGGGAGAAAACAATAACAGGAAATGGCAGAAGTGCTAAATGAATTTTTTATTTCAGTTATCATAAAAAAGGTTAGCAGTAATTGAATGACTAACATAGTAAATGCCAGTGAAAATGAAGTAGTATCAGAGGCTAAAACAGGGAAAGAACAAGTTAAAAATTAGATAAGTTAGATGTCTTCAAGTCACCAGGGCCTGATGAAATACATCCTAGAATGCTCAAGGAGCTGACTGAGGAGATATCTGAGCCATTAGTGATTATCTACTATATAGATTATCTATCTATATAGTGTCAGTCTATAAAAAGGGAAATAAGGACAACGCGGGGAATTACAGGCCAGTCAGCTTAACTTCTCTGCCCTCTAAATGTGAGCTTTAATGTATTAAAACCCCAGCTCAATATGGACCTTAGCCAAAGCCCACTGAAGTCAAAAGGAATCTTTGTATTGATCTCAGTGGATTTTGGATCAAGCCCTTTGTCCAGATGTAGGATGAATAGAAAAAAAACTACCCATTTCAGAGTTCAAAAAATTTACAAATGAGAAGGCATTTTTTGGATGTAGTATTAGTAACTCTGGCAGTAGTGTTCAAAGCAAAAAAATCACTTTCATTAGCTGTCTAACTTTTTGAGCCTGGAGCAGGGAAGCACTTGCCCGCTGATTAGTAGAGTTGTGAATCCCTGGAGTCCTGGACTTGATTCTTCTGTGATCAACTGATGAAAAAGCCACAAATACCACAAAATGTCCCCAGATTACAGATCCTTCAGAGTGGCCTTAAAATGCTGCCCAAAGTCATGAATCACCTCAGTATGCAATTAGTACTGATGTACGGTACCAATCTAAGCAAAAGGTAAGGGTAAATAGAAATACGATGCACTAGGGCATGAAGCAAACTGTTTTGCAGCCAGCTCAAGAACAGCATTCACAATAGTCCTTAAAATAACATGCACATACACCCCATAGCTGGAATCAGTTCCAGTAGACCTGACAGCAGGTTTATCAGCAGTTCCAGGAAAGCTTTGCACTTATGTCATCTGGGTTGGCATGAGTGCTAACATGGACAAAGGGGAAAGTCTAACTGGAGTTTAACAAATAAAAAAAACCCTAACAAAATGAAATGAGGTCCAACACAAAAGACCTGGGCTCTGCCACCTTTTCTCAGGCTGACTAGTACCTTAATACATAGCACATCCACTGATTTCATGTTGAGTGGTACCTGTTCAGGGCCGGCTCCTGCTTGGGGCGGCAGATTCTACGGGGCGGCTTCCGCCCAAACCTAGGGCGGCGGGGCCGCTTTTTTTTTTGTCCGCTGCTCTGGCCGCCCTGTAGGGGGCGGCAGTGTGGAGGAGGGGAGTGCCCTGCACCAAACTCAGCAGGGCAGCCCGCGTCCTTAACCTCCCCGCCTACCAGAGTGGAGCCCTCCTGGCAGGCGGCGCGGTGGTCGGGGCCGCGTGGTGAGTGCCCCGTTGAAGCGCTGGCCGCCCCCCTCTATCTCTCCCCGCCCAGCACAGGGAGTCCCCTGGCTCCAGCCGCCCGGTAGGGTTTTTTGTTTTGTTTTTCCCCTGCTTTGCCGGCCCCGCGGTTGTTTCTCCCCCCGCCCCCCTGCTTTGCTGCTCCAGCTGTGCTGTTTTTGTGTTCTCCCACCCCGCTTTGCTGCTCCAGCCGTGCCGTTCTTTTCCCCCCTGCTTTGCTGCTCCGGTGGCCCCGCCCCCCCCTTTTTTGTTTTTTTTGCTGGAGGCGGCAAAAAGCCAGAGCCGGCCCTGTACCTGATAACACAAGCAGTCTCACTGAAATCCATAGGTCTGCTTGCATTGGGCCTTATTCTCTCAGATAACACCCAGTATCACCTTACTCTGTAAGGCATCTTGTTGATGACCTAACTTTGAAGACAGTGGGACTTCTCACAGAATAAGGTGCTTTTCAACATGAGTAAGAGTATCAGAATATGGCCTTCATAATATTGTAAGAGCAGGCTCAAAGTACGCACAGGAGCCATGTGAAGATTCATTGTGAAATCTGTTCATTGAAATATATCAAAGCCAGGTGGTGCTAACTTCAGGGATTCACAAGAGAAGATGCAGTGGTTGTTACTGAGCTATGACAGAAGGAAGAGAATGCCAAGAGTCATCGTTTCTACAGCAGATCAGTGATACACAAAAAGAGATGATAAAGTCCTAATCCTCAGACGCATCACCAAATAATTCACAGATACCCACCATTGTCTTAAAGTAGGGGTCAATTAAAAAATAGGCCTCTAAAGTCCTTAAATAAGCATGTAAATAACTGGCCAGTTTTCCAAACTACTGAGCACCCACAACTCCGACTGACTTTTACTGGGCACTGCTGTAATATTATAGTTTGACCATCTTGGTGCTTACTAGGAAATGACATCAGAGTTCCATAGACTGCACAATATCATACTCGTCTGTGGCACTGACTGAGCCTCTCAAAATATCCTGGTTAGACCTTGCTATTCTCTGAAGTATTGCCTGTTTTTCACCAAAACCCATAAATCATCTCAAATTTGCTCAAAGCTTAGTCAATATTTACCAAAAGTTTCAGTGAATTTGTCCCAAGTTCTGAGCTTGCAATGGAACCTGAAACCAATCATGTTTTACCAGGCTTTGGATTTCAGTATAAATGTTTCACACAGCTCTACTAGTTTCCTGTCTCCTATAAATGTCTTTTCAATAGTTAGAGTTCCCTTTGAAAGTGCGAAAGATGTTCTACTTTGAAAAAAATGTTTTCTAGCTAAGGCTTCTATCCCTATGATCAATTTTTCATGCTGCCCTTTTTCTGTCTTCATACTCCTCATGCATGTGATTCTGATTTTCTACCAGACTCAGAACACATTTTATTTTCTTGCTGAACTATTTATTATATTATTTTAAAATAACCCCTCCATCATATTTCTTCCAAATAATTTATGTTATATTATGCAGAATTTTTTTTCTTTGCAACAAAATTATTGCTGGCACTTTCTCAGGAGAAAAGGCTGGAATGCTCTTCTTATGAGAGCTAGGGGCATAGATGAGATCTGGGTTATCAACATTTGGGAATCATGGGCAAATCACATCAAATTAATAAGTGTAATAATGACACTCTGCCTGGGTCATTAGCAGGGTTTGAACCTGGAATTTTTGAACCCCAACACAGACAGCTACCATTTGAAGTAATGGAGTAATTCTATTAGCTGGTAGCAGGGGCGGCTCAAGGCCCCAGCACACCAAGCGCGTGCTTGGGCGGCATGCCGCGGGGGGCGCTCTGCCGATCACCGGGAGGGCGGCAGGCGGCTCCGGTGGACCTCCCGGAGATGTGCCTGCGGAGGGTCCGCTAGTCCCGCGGCTTCGGTGGAGCATCCGCAGGCGTGTCTGCGGGAGGTCCACCGGAGCTGCGGGACCAGCGGACCCTCCACAGGCACGTCTCCGGGAGGTTCACTGGAGCCGCGGGACCGGCGACCGGCAGAGCACCCCCCGCGGCGTGCCGCTGTGCTTGGGGCGGCGAAATCGCTAGAGCTGCCCCTGGCTGGTAGAAATAGTTGGCTGTAATTCTCTAGTGGACCAACGGCTAGATGTAACTAAGGACAGACCCAACTCAGTGCCCAACCACAGAACCAACTCATTTAGCGTGGCTGTGAAAACATAAATATTAAGCTATTTATTTTTTTCCTATTCACAGGTTTAAATTTGGCTGTGACTAGAATCAAAAGTACTGTCAGACAGTTTATTGTCACAACATTTCTGACCAAGCCACAATCAGAAGGTACCAAAATTATCTTTTCTTGTGACATTTCCAGCAGAGTTTCTAGAGTAGGAAGGACTGGACAAGATCAGTTGTGCCTCTAACAATTTCCCGTACTGACTCAAATTCTCAACCTTTACCAATTTACCGATTTGTTAACCATAAGGCTAAATCCTACACATTCAAAACTCCTTTACATTTACATGGGTAAAGTCTCAATCCTGAAATGTAAGCTTTTAGCACAGAGCCCATTGGGCCACTCTAGCTGAGCCCATTGCAAGAATCAAGTTCCAGATGCTACACCATTAAAGTCAGTGGCAGCTTTGCCACTGACTTCAATGAGCATAGGATCAAACCCCAAGTGAGTACTGCATGCAGTGTTTGGACCACAATCATAATTGCACACTGGGCAGGAAGATTATTAGCTCAGGTCTCAGATTAGGACATAGTTACACATAGATGGTGCCCTTGAGACATGTATGCTACTCCCAATGATGCCAAAGGATTCTCTGCATGAACCAAAGGGAGTATATAGTCCCTAGTCATATACTAATATTGGCAAATCCATGGACTTTTCCCAAATTGATGTGGTCTATCATATTCAAAATATATTTTAAAAATATATATGTTTATTATAAATTAATATAGTTAGCACCTTTCATCTTTCCGTAGGAGCTCACAACACTTTACAGAATTGAATGAACAAAAGCTCACAGTTAGCCCTGGACAAAATATTTACATAGAACCTGGAATTGACTCAAACAGAGCTCTGCATACAAGCATGGAACATATTCCCAACCCTCAGTCTGATGTTCTCAGAAGGCTTTCAGACCTTTGTTGAGATGGTTTCCCAGCTGACCTCTTGGACACTGGAATTAATTGAACTTCCAGTGATCCTGCAGCATTGGGTTGGAGTATCAAACAAGACCCCTGTGTGATAAGGAAGTACTATGAGAACCATTTTACAAAGAAGCCCAGAGGTAGAGCTGAAAACTGTGATCAATACACAGACAAAATAACAGAGACAAAATATGTCAAATACCATATTTGTAAGTTGTTACACATTATTTACCCAGCATTTACTGGCAACAAATGTTCCTTTGGCACTTGGCAAACTAAGGAACCCCTGTGAGGCTCTAACTTGCTTTAGTAGCCTGAATTTGTACTTATCTCTTTTGCTCAGAATGTTGGGTTATTAAAAAAAAAATCCAAATTTCATAGTTCATTCCAGGCTCAATGAAACCCAGTGAAGAGCAAAACAAACTCTTAAAGTTGCATGTTGGGGCGCATAAAATGTGAACTCGGTACATCAAAATAGGAAATATTTCAGGTACACCTCTACCCTGATATAACGCAACCCGATATAACACGAATTCGGATATAACGTGGTAAAGCAGAGCTCTGGTGTGTGTGTGGGGGGGGCAGGGCTGCACACTCTGGTGGATCAAAGCAAGTTCGATATAACGCAGTTTCACCTATAACGCGGGAAGATTTTTTGGCTCCCAAGGACAGTGTTATATCGGGGTAGAGGTGTATTGTGGTTTGCTTTCAACATTTTATTGCTCAGGCCATGCTCCTATCTTCCTTCCCCAAGCACATGCTTTTTGGATTCACTTCTAGCTCCACATCATGTTTTCACTCTCATATGATTTCAGTTGTTGAGTGAGCACATGGGTGCTGATGGCCTGTACTATAAGAGGTCTGACTAGATGGTCTCTTAAACTCTATGACTTCTTGTTCTCTGACCCACACTGGCAAGAGGAAAAAAACAAGTCTTCAAAGAACATAAAAAATTCTTTGTTGTCATTGTGAACATACTTTTCTATTAGTCTTTTATTTAGCCCTTGTCTACTCTGACACTTTTCCTCAGATTTTCCATTATTGGTCTCACAGTGGTGCAGCTCCATCATGGGTTGCAGTGATTGGATTGCTAGTGAGGACATGGGCGCCGGGTTATATGGGCGGGAGGAGCCCCAGCCCCAGGAATATTCAGAGCTGTGGGCTGTGCTCCACCAATATCTGGAGCTGGATTTCTCCCCTGGCCCTGCCTGGAGCAGGCACTGGCCCCTGGCTGCCACTACCATCATCCCCAGCCCCGGAGCATCCCCGCCCACCCAGTAGTGTAGTGGGGTGGAAGGGGGGAAGCAGCCGCTCCCCTTTGAGCACATTTTACAAAATCAGCACCTTTCCAGGCAGCCAGCACTGGGCTCCGGACTTGGAGTCCGGACCGGGTTTTGCGTGTGGCCGCCAGCTGACTCTGGGCTCTGCAGGCAGCGTGGGCTGGTTGCCGGGCTCCCCCGGGGAGAGGAGGAGGAGCTCGCAGCTGCTCGCTCCCGGAGCCAGGGTGGGCTCTGCCGGGAGGGGGAGGGGCGGCAGCGCAGCCCCCCCCTCCAGTGCAGCGGGGGACTGAGGAGCAGCCCCGTTGGTCCCAGCAGCCCGGTGCAGAGCAAGGCAGCCACGCGGTAGGGAAGGGGGCTCTGAAGCCCAGCTGGTGCTGGTGGAGAGGGAAGGGGGGGTGTTTTTTTCTCCTGGTCTCTCTTCAGCAGAGGGGCTGAGGGATCAGCAGGACCAGGAGGCAAAGGAGCGACTTTGGGTTATTGCCCCCCCCACTCCTCCCCCCAGTGCTGCGCCCAGGGCTGTGAAAGGTGCTTAGTGCAGCTTGTGAAGGGGGGGGGGGGTAAAGGTGCTTTAAGGTGCCAGTTGTATCTCCTCATCTCACTGCTGACTAGCTGCAGCCCCAGTGCTCAGAACTCAGCAGTGATCTCAGGGGCTGCACAGTGCTCTGTAGGAGTTTTCAATTGCCTGCTAAATGCTTCCACAACGCCACCTTTTCACTCAGTACATCCTGAATAGTGGGGACTGGGGGTGGGGGAGGGGGGAGTGTAGCAGATGCCAATTTGAGGTGAATAGTCTCTTGGCCAGATTCTACTGGATTTATGGTGCTTTGTGCTATGGACTGGAGCAAAGTGGCTGGTGAATAACCAGGAATCTGGTTAATAATTGTTCTCTAAATTCAGCTTTCTTCTTTCTCTCTCTCTGAATTATCACTAATTCAAAATAGTAGTGTGCAAGCTGACTGGATAATGGTAATAGCATAATCTCTTGTTATAGCACTGCCTGATTAGTAATTGGATATGTTGGCTGGCACCTTTTTTTACGTGTTCACCCTGATGTTAGAACCTGGCTACACCACTGGGGAGGGGAGCTTCCTAGACCTGTGCAGCTGGGGCTTAGGTGAATTTTGTGATACTGTGCCCCTTCCCAGCTACCACCCTGCAGTCCCCACTCCTGCACCATGCTGGGAAAGGGGCAGCCCCATCCCCAGTGAGCCTATGGTGAGGGGTGGCAGCAGGGGAGGCCACACGTGATGGCAACTTCCCCTCCCCCCGGTACCCACCATAGGGGAGGCGAGTGGGCTTTCTGGACCTGAGAGGGACCCTAGGAGCATGTGCAGTGACTGGGGGGGCAGAAGGGGTCCCTCCACTGGAGTTTGCTGCTGCCAGGGAGGGTGGAGGGGAGTCCTCTTTGGCCCTAGCCCTGGGGCAGCTTGTCTGCACCTCAAGTTCCTTATCCCCAGCCCTGCCCCAGAGTCCTCACCTGATGGGAAAAACACGCAACTTAAATTGGGTGGTCAGTTTAGAGTATCATAGAATATCAGGGTTTGAAGGGACCTCAGGAGGTCAGCTAGTCCAACCCCCTGCTGAAAGCAGGACCAATCCCCAACTAAATCATCCCCGCCAGGGCTTTGTCAAGCCGGGCCTTAAAAACCTCTAAGGAAGGAGATTCCACCACCTCCCTAGGTAACCCATTCCAGTTCTTCACCACCCTGCTAGTGAAAAAGTTTTTCTTAATATCCAACCTAAACCTCCCCCACTGCAACTTGAGACCATTGCTCCTTGTTCTGTCATCTTCTACCACTGAGAACAGTCTAGATCCATCCTCTTTGGAACCCCCTTTCAGGTAGTTGAAAGCAGCTATCAAATCCCCCCTCATTCTTCTCTTCTGCAGACTAAACAATCCCAGTTCCCTCAGCCTCTCCTCAGAAGTCATGTGCTCCAGCCCCCTAATCATTTTTGTTGCCCTCCACTGGACTTTCCAATTTTTCCACATCCTTCTTTGCAATGTGGGGCCCAAAACTGGACATAGTACTCTAGATGAGGCCTCACCAATGTTGAATAGAGGAGAATGATCATGTCTCTCGATCTGCTGGCAGTGCCCCTACTTATACAGCCCAAAATGCTGTTAGCCTTCTTGACAAAGGCCAGAGGAGGGAGTGTTAGTGCCTGTGCAGACTTCCAGGAAGCGCATGATGTGGAAGGGGATGCTGGGATGCTCTGGAGGAACCACTCCTTCAAAGCCAGTCAGGACTCTGGGGGAGCCTCCTCTCTGAGCAGACTGTCTCCAGGGCAAGAAGTTTACACCTTCCTGGGTCTGACCTCAGAGCATTCAGCATGCCCTTCCACATCATGCACTTTCCGCAGTGAGTCCGCCCAGGCGGGGTCCTGGGGCAGCCAGAGGTCCCTGCACCCCAACTCTGCAGTCAGACGTGACTCTCAGCCAGCCAGTAAAACAGAAGGTTTATTAGATGACAGGATCACAGTCTAGAACAGACCGTGTGGATACAGAAAACAGGACCCCTCAGTCAGGTCCATCTTGGGGGGTGTGGAGCCCAGACCCAAGTTCTGGGCCTCTCCCCATTTCTCCAGCCAGCTCCAAACTGACACTCCCTCCTCTGGCCTTTGTGTCTCGATTCCGGACAAGGAGGCCACCTGATCTTTGTCCCCAACACCTTCAGTTGGCACCTTGCAGGGGAAACTGAGGCACCCACACAGTATTCAGAGAAAATATTAAGAACATTCCCACTTCATCACAACAGGTGCAACAAAATATAATACTGTATATTGAAGTAGGCAAGTGCTGCTTCTGACTTTCCACTTGTAATTGACCCTTGTAATCTTGTGGCACTGACGTGTTGTAGCTTCATTTTATATCAGCTTACAGGGCGGGAGCGGGGAGGGGGCACCACTATTTTGGGCCCCACCAAAAATTACACAAACCTGCCGCCTATGAGTGAGGACCACTATTCTTAATCACCACCTGACAGGACCAAGATGTTCAAAAGTGCCTGGTGATTTTGGGTGTCTCAGTGATTGGGTGCCCAGCTTGAGACACCTTAAAAAGACATGAATCAGGCTCAATATTCACCTCTGAAAAACAGGCCTGTGATAAGGCCCTCAGTGGCCGGGAAGCCTAATGGCTAGATCGTTGTCTGTGGGAGACTAGGGGACCCTGATACCACCTTCTCTCTCAGAACCTGTTTCAAACAATACTGTTGAAGCACAGTAGGGAACCTTTACTGCACACCAACAGACCAAGTAATGTGCAGTACGTTAATGTGCTTTAGAAATCACATCCCTACTCTTGTGTAAACAAGCCCTTGGACTAATGTACATTGCAGTTTAAAGGACACATGGTCTAGCTGACTCCACACTTTGCACATTGTGTATTTTCATTTTTAATTTACACATAATAAACTCCTGGCAGCATAACAAGGTCCAGTAGAAAAAGAACACAATTAGGCTGTTGGGAATTGTCGCCAAATCATAGATTGTATAAAAACTGATGGCAGTAAAGCTAAACAGAAATTTCACCACCCTGGTGATAAATGCAGTATTACATACATAGCATGATTTCTAAAATGATCTGTTTCATGTGGTAAGCCTAATACCAAGAGAATATTCTTCAATTAATCTTCTCAATACAGTGCAGTTTGATTTTTTATAGGTCCTGCCTTTGCATGCTAGCCTGAGCCAGAGCTCATTTAATTTTGCTTTTGGCTTCTATATAGAGGATCGATAAAATAAATAAGTCACATCCAACACAAACATTGATATTTTGCTGAATATTAATGGGCTTGAAAGGTACAAGTGCCAAAGCTGTCATGATGTCAGTAAAAGATGCAAATGTTGACAGCAAACTGCCACTTAGAGACAGAAGGATTATTTATCTAAATGGCACTGAGGCAATAATTTTCCTAAAATGTTATAAGCAGATGTTATCGTAATGTATTATTTAAAGATAAATGTCAACACAAATGTTGTTTATAAAGAATGCTTAGTGAATATTGCTTAATTTTCAATTAATATGTAGCATTCTCTCACATCCATATAAATAAAAGAAACACGGTCCACCTTCACGAGGCATTCTGGGCCCTGGGGTTTAGTGTTTATGGATGTTGTAATTCATGTTTATCTCAGTGGTATACAAGTATGTTTACAGCTTAAGGCTAATGAGATTCTGCAAACCCCATAACCCCCTGCCAAAGTTTCTGTGTATCGCATCTGCAGAAGTGCTCAGTGACAGAAATAATAATCTACCACTGGATGGCTATACCCACACCACCAATATAATTCTCCTGAATGGATCAGTTAGAGAAAATGCTGCAAGTAAACAACCCTACAAAAGTGCAATGGTTACCTCTTTACAACACTGTTTTCTATATATGAAAAGGTTAGTGTAATTTGCAAGGGACATGTGATCAGCTGTCTTTACCAATCTGCTTTATGAACACAGTATGCAGAGTCCAAACTCAGCTTCCTGTCCTGAGGTTTGACTTTATTTACAAAGAAATCAGCAATAAGACAACAAAGTTCTTCTCAAACCTTCTCTTTAGACTTGACCATTCCGCTCACGTCCTATATCCTGTGAGTGGGGTAGTGGTTTCCACAACCGGTACAACCCCATTTTAATTATTTCCTTCCAGGACCCCAGACAGCTTGGAGAATGCCTTTTGGAAGAGCAAAATGGCATCCTCCCCACAGCATGACTTCATACACATGGTATATGTGAAGTCACACCTCGTGTGGGATGCCGGCATCCTCCACACGGTGTGACCTTGTACATATGGTGCATGGTCATGCCATGTTGTGTGGAGGATGCATTTTGTAGAGCAAAATGGCATCCTCCATGCATCATGGCCTTGCATGCACTGTACACCCAAGGTCATGCTGTGCAGAGCAAAATGGCATCCTCCACACATTAGGGATCTCTATGATTCCATCTGCTGATGGTGAAACTCCATTTGGGGATATAACCCACAGTTTTGGAACCACTAGTCTAGGGGTATGTCTTCTCAGCACAGTCGGCTTGAGTTATAACTGCAGTGTTACCCCAACTCGACTCCCATCCAAATGCAAAAATCTCTAGCTTGAGTTACTTGATGCTTTAAGGATAAGGTAGCCGGCCCATGGTGGTGGGTGGAGGAGTTGAAGCTCAAGTGATGCTGATGCTTGAGTGTATTAACTTGAGCTAACTGTTGCAGTGAACACAAGCTTCCAGAGAACCCCGCCTATTTCACTGATATCTGGGTATCAGAAATGAGGAATGAATGAGTCTGCAAAATCAAATTAACCATTTTGCAAGGATCAATGCCTGTAAACAAGATGTGTGCTTCAGACAAATGCTGACAGCCTCTTAGGGGATACTTCTGGAAAGTGTCTGCTGAAGTAACAATAAATCAGTTATCAGAGGGGTAGCCGTGTTAGTCTGGTTCTGTAGAAGCAGCAAAGAATCCTGTGGCACCTTATAGACTAACAAATGTTTTGCAGCATGAGCTTTCGTGGGTGAATACCCACTTCTTCGGATGCAAGCAGTGGAAATTTCCAGAGGCAGGTGTGTATATATAAGCAAGCAAGAAGCAAGCTAGAGATAACGAGGTTAGATCAATCAGGGAGGATGAGGCCCTGTTCCAGCAGCTGAGGTGTGAAAACCAAGGGAGGAGAAACTGGTTCTGTAGTTGGCAAGCCATTCACAGTCTTTGTTTAGTCCTAAGCTGATGGTGTTAAATTTGCAGATGAACTGGAGCTCAGCAGTTTCTCTTTGAAGTCTGGTCCTAAAGTTTTTTTGCTGTAGGATGGCCACCTTAAAATCTGCTATTGTGTGGCCAGGGAGGTTGAAGTGTTCTCCTACAGGTTTTTGTATATTGCCATTCCTAATGTCTGATTTGTGTCCATTTATCCTTTTCCTTAGAGACTGTCCAGTTTGGCCGATGTACATAGCAGAGGGGCATTGCTGGCATATGATGGCATATATTACATTGGTGGACGTGCAGGTGAATGAACCGGTGATGGTGTGGCTGATCTGGTTAGGTCCTGTGATGGTGTTGCTGGTGTAGATAAGTGGGCAGAGTTGGCATCGAGGTTTGTTGCATGGGTTGGTTCCTGAGCTAGAGTTACTATGGTGCGGTGTGCAGTTGTTGGTGAGAATATGCTTCAGGTTGGCAGGTTGTCTGTGGGCGAGGACTGGCCTGCCACCCAAGGCCTGTGAAAGTGTGGGATCATTGTCCAGGATGGGTTGTAGTTCCCTGATGATGCGTTGGAGGGGTTTGAGCTGGGGACTGTATGTGATGGCCAGTGGAGCCCTGTTGGTTTCTTTCTTGGGTTTGTCTTGCAGTAGGAGGCTTCTGGGTACATGTCTGGCTCTGTTGATCTGTTTCCTTATTTCCTTATTTCCTCATGCGGGTACTGTAGTTTTGAGAATGCTTGGTGGAGATTTTGTAGGTGTTGGTCTCTGTCTGCGGGGTTAGAGCAGATACGGTTGTACCTCAGTGCTTGGCTGTAGACAATGGATCTTATGGTGTGCCCGGGATGGAAGCTGGAGGCATGAAGGTAGGCATAGCGGTCGGTAGGTTTTCGGTATAGGGTGGTGTTAATGTGACCACCACTTATTTGCACCGTGGTGTCTAGGAAGTGGACCTCCCGTGTAGATAGGTCCAGGCTGAGGTTGATGGAGGGGTGAAATCATGGTGGAATTTTTCCAGAGTCTCCTTCCCATGGGTCCAGATGATGAAGATGTCGTCAATGTAGCGTAGGTAGAGAAGGGGCGTGAGTGGACGGGAGCTGAGGAAGCGTTGCTCCAGGTCGGCCATAAAAATATTGGCATATTGTGGGGCCATGCGGGTGCCCATAGCGGTGCCACTGATCTGGAGATATATATTGTCATTAAATTTGAAATAGTTGTGTGTGAGGATAAAGGCACAGAGCTCAGCAACCAGTTGTGCTGTGGCATCATCAGGGATACTGTTCCTGACAGCTTGTATTCCATCAGTGTGTGGGATGTTTGTATAGAGAGCCTCTACATCCATGGTGGCTAGGATGGTGTTTTCTGGAAGGTCACCAATGCATTGTAGTTTCCTCAGGAAATCAGTGGTGTCACGGAGATAGCTGGGAGTGCTGGTAACATAGGGTCTGAGTAGAGAGTCCACATATCCAGACAGTCCTTCAGTGAGAGTTCCAATGCCAGAGATGATGGGGCGTCCAGGATTTCCGGGTTTGTGGATCTTGGGTAGCAGATAGAATAACCCTGGTCGGGGTTCTAAGGGTATGTTGATTTGTTCCGGTGTTAGTGTAGGGAGTGTCCTGAGTAGATGGTGCAGTTTCTTAGTGTATTCCTCAGTGGGATCTGAGGGAAGTAGCCTATAAAATTTGGTATTGGAGAGTTGTCTGGCAGCCTCCTTTTGGTAGTCAGACCTGTTCATGATGACAACAGCACCTCCTTTATCAGCCTCTTTGATTATAATGTCAGGATGGTTTCTGAGGCTGTGGATGGCATTGCGTTCTGCACGACTTAGGTTTTGAGGCAAGCGGTGTTGTTTTTCCACAATTTCTGCCTGTGCACGTCGGCGGAAGCATTCAATGTATAGGTCCAGACTGTCATTTCGACCCTCAGGAGGAGTCCATGTGGAGTTCTTCTTCTTGTGCTGTTGGTGGGAGGGTAACTGTGTATCAGTGCGCTGTTCAGTGTTGTCCTGGAAGTATTCTTTGAGTCGGAGACGGCGAAAGTAGGCAGACGCCGCAGAACTGTATCATGTTGGTGGGGGTGGCAGGGCAGAAAGAGAGTCCCCGAGATAGGACAGACTGTTCTTCTGGGCTGAGTGTGTGGCTGGATAGATTGACGATATTGCTGGGTGGGTTAGGGGTATCACGGTTGTGGCCCCATGTGGCAGGTAGGAGTTTAGACAGCTTACAGTCCTTTTTCCTTTTTAGAGAGGTGAAGTGGGTAATGTAGATCTCCTGTCTTATTTTAGTGAAGTCCGTTTGTATGGAAGTTTGGTTATTGATGAGAGTCTCTAGGTTGGAGAGCTCTTTTTTGATGTTTTCCTGTTTGCTGTATAGGATGCTGATCAGGTGGTTCCTCAGTTTGCATTGGCAACCTCTTTGGTCAATCTACAGAGTGAAGAGGCTGGTAGTAAAAACAGCGTGTCTCCTCTCTAGAGGGATAATATTCTGGGAAAACCCCCAAGAGTTGTGGCTGTGGAATTGCTATGTTAAGTCATCTTTACTCAAGGAATCCAATGGAGATGTGCCATGTAAACAATACAAGCCATACAAACATTTACTATTTTCCAGTGGCTCTATTCTGCTGCCACTGAAGCAGCTTTTCACATTGACTTTAACAATGGAGGCAGAATCAGATATGATGTAGGGTCTGAGCCACCGCCCGCTGAAGTCAGTGAGCGTCTTTCTACTTCAGTGGGCTTTGGGTCGGACACTCAGCTAAATTTCCACCTTGAACTTCAGTAATAATGGCAAAACTGCAAATTTCACGCCATAAAACTGCCAGGATTTCAATTAAACTTAACCTTTGCAAAATTTTGCATTATATATATTAACTGCCCCAAAACTTTGGTAACAGAGAGTAAAGGTTGCCCAGTGGTGTCTCGTGCCCTTCCAGAATGTGAAGAATGCTTAAACTGAAACCTCTGAAGGGCAGGAAATACAAAATTAAGGTACTTAACATCCCTCAAATGCAACCTTCACGCTGTACTCTTTGAGAGCTGCTCCATCCAGTCAATAACATGACCTCATCAGTATTCTTAGATTATTACATATTACTGTAGCATCTAGGTGCTCCAGTCCTGGAGCAGGATCCCACTGAGGTAGGTGCTACACAAACAAAGAACAAAAAGATGGTCCCTGCCCCAAAAAGCTTTTAAAGGGGATTCCCCCTGAAGTAGCGGGAGGAAACTGGTTTGGGAGTTGAGGGAACAGATCTGCCAACCAGACCCTAGAGGTCTCAGGGGGTCTACAGGAAAGCTTAGACATTCCAGGATCCCGATGTGGAAGATAGACTCCTGGGAAGGTGGACATGTGTCGCCAAAGAGGAAGAGAGTGAAGGACGCGCCACCGAAGTGCCACCGAAGAATGGAGTGGCCTGATTGAGCTGCCGCCGAAGTGCCACCGATCAGCATTTTTTTCCCCGCCGCTTGGGGCGGCAGAAAACCTGGAGCCAGCCCTGCCAGCAATCCCCCCTGAACAGGTCACAGGCCACCCTGTTCCCCCTTCCCCTGTCTTGCCAGGCCACAGGGCTCAGGCTTGGGTGAACCTGTCAGTCTGCATCCTGCAACAGACCTCTGGGGAAGGCTGACACAGACACCCTTCACCCCTTTACAAGCATGTGATTTCCCTTGAGTTAACCAGCAATCAACTGACTTGAGGTAAAAATAAATAAATAAATAAATCCTAGTATAGACAATCCCCTTGATCTTGGGCTTCACTGGGGGAAAAGGTGCATTTTAAACTAATCCATGTTATCTAACCCATGGTAAATTTCTAGTGGAGAAGAGTAGCTGTAATTTTAACCCTTGTTACTTGGTCAAGGTAAACGCTAGGGGATAGCAGTACACAGTCATAGTTTGAGTGTCTGTACCATCTCCTGTGAGTGGTGTCTCATTCTGGCAGAGTCCCACCACCTTTTTCTTTCCAATCTGATCCCTGATTTGAAGGGGAGGAGTTGACCTTTGCTTAAAAATATTTTTTTAAATCATTTCAAAAACTCTTTCCAACCAGGTGAAAGAGGAACACATCTGTTTCCATGGGATGGTGCTGAAAGTCACTTGTGGTACTGAAGTTCTTTAAGGGAAGGTACCAATTTCTGTAGGAGCCACACAAGTTATAACAGGAGCACAACCCAATGGGAGATAAAAATAAGATTTGATGCCTTCAACTACCAATGTCTCAGTTCTTGTGTTGGGAGGGAAATGTTTGCCCCACAGCTGGGAGAGAGGAGAGAAGGAAAAGAGTGTCCCTGAGTTGGATGGTGATCCCAAAATTTGAGGCATGTTTTGGATGGTGTACAGTAAATAAGGCCTCCCTTGGGACACACATTCTAGTCTGTTCAGTTTTAATCATGGTAATGAGGATAAAAAGAAATATTAAACAGCCACTTCATTGCCTGAACCCTGTCCACCCTGGGTACTGACTGAGGCTGGGGTAGTGTGGGAAAAGACCATATCTTTCCCAGGCCACCTGGTGTCCCTGACATACATCATCACAGAAGATTATGCAACAATGCTGTGATAGCAGCAGCTCTTGATGAGAGATTGTGCTGCATAAGGAGGATCTGCCAGGGACTATGGAAGAGGAGGAGAAGCGACCGTTAGGAATGACATTGCAGAAGCAGAGACCAAGAAGAACTATGCCAGAGGAAGAGTGACTGTGTCACAGGAGGCAGGACCGTGTCAGAGGCGGAAGAATTGCAAGGGACTGGAAGTTGATGGTTGTCTATAAAAGTGTTCATGACCTGATCACATTCAATATAGACAAACAGGACAGTCCCAACCAGTAATATGTTCTTGATGCTTCAAAAGGGCTAATTTCTCAAAGCTGAGAAAAATTGAGAGCAGCTGATTTGGAGGGAAGAGTTAGACAGAAAAATGCACATGAGAATTGGGAGTTCTTTAAGATTTTTCTAGATGGCCAAAAAATCATGATTCCCACAATCAAGAAAGAGGACAATGTTGGTTAGAAGCCAATCCTGGTTAAGAGGGAAAGTGAAGGGAGCAATTTGAAATAAAAAATAATTCATAAGAAATGGGAAAAGAGTGACATAGATGGGAATCAATATAAATTAGAAGCTATGAAGTGTAGAAAACAGATAAGAGAAGCTAAAGATGGAAAAAATCATGCCTGGAAGGGAAAAAGACAAATAAGGAGGAGTTTTTTAAGTATTTCAAGAACAAAAGAGATCCTGACAATGGTATAGGCCCATTACTAAGTGGAGGTGATAAAATTGTTAATGATGAATTCAAGGCAAATGTGTTCAATAAATATTTCTGTTCTATATTTGGAAAGAAGGATGATGTACTTATATCACATGAGGATAATAAATTGATTTCAGTCCATTAGTGACTAAGGAGGATGCTAAACATAATCTTCTAGGAATAAATGTTTTTAAATCATCAGATCCGGATAACTTGCACTAAAGAATCCTAAAATAATTGTCTGAGGAGAAGTCTGGTCCATATATGTTAATTTTTAATAAATGTTGGAATACTGGAGCAATTCCAGAAGACTGGAAGAGTGCAAATGTGTGAATATTTTAAAAGGGTAAGTGGGATGATGTGAGTAAATTATAGGCCAAGTTTGGTTGACAGCAATCCTGGGCAAAATAATGGAAAATCTGATAGGAGAGTCAAATCAATAAAGAATTAAAGAACAGGTAAAGGATGCCAATATAATTAATGCCAATCGACATGAGTTTAAGGAAAATAGATCTTGTCAAACAAACCTGATTTCATTCTTTGATGAGATTACAAGTTTGGATGATAAGGTAACAGCATAGAGGTAATAGATTATTGTAAGGCATTTAATTTGTCACCACACAACATTCTGATTAAAAATCTAGCACTGTTCAATATCAATAAATCACATGTTAGATGGATTAAGAAATGGCTAAGTGATCCATCTCAAAAACCAGTTGGCAAGGAGGAATCATCATGGAATGGGCGTGTTTCTAGTAGTGTTCCATAGGGATCAGTTCTAGACCCAAATCTATCCCATATTTTCATCAATGATCTGGACATAAATATAAAATCACTGCTGATAAAATTACAGAACACTTGGGCCATCTGCATTGCTCCTTTCTGCATTCCACAGGGGCATAGATGCCTCCCTGTGCAGCCACCACACCACAACCTCACTCTGAAGCAAAGGTGGGCCATGGAGTCTTTGAACAAGCCCTACCCTCCTACGCCCTTATGTGACCCCTTCTGCCCCTGTTCCCATGAGCCTGCCTGTTTCAGACTTGTCTCTTCTTCCCCTCCCAAGCGCCTTACATAAGAACATAAAAATGGCCATATTGGATCAAACCAAAGGTCCATCTAGCCCTGTACCCTGTCTTCTGACTAGTGGCCAATACCAGGTCCCCACTGCATTTGATTCAGGCAGCCGCTTAATTCTAATTAGTCTCTTCTAAGCATGTGCAAACTGTGATTTTTTTCAGAGCCTTATAACTTGGCCCATTTTGGATGGATTTTCACAGGGACAGCCAAAGGCACATCCCAGACACGGAGGCCACTCCCCGCCAAATTCCAAGTCCTTCCTCCAAAGCCTGGGAGTCGTAGGGCTTCTCAATGAAACAGCTGTGAGATGTTTTTAACATGGGCAAAACAACATATTTTTTCCTAAATTCATTCTTTGAAGTGGCTGAACCTTTTAGCTGTAACATTCCAAAAAACTTTATTCAGAGGCAACACCTGGCATGGCGAATTTCAGCTCAACTGGTTAAAATTTAACTAACAAGCAACTGAAAAGAAGGTCTTATAATGGGAAGTGGTAGGCAACCTTAAAGATTGGCATCACTACCAGCTCTGCCTGTGTGTGTGTGTGTGTATATGTGTGTGTGTGTATATATATATACACACACACACACACACACACACTTTGAAAGAGGGTATATAACTGAGTTTTGCACCTTTACTCCAGTTTCCTAGTGGATATTTGGTTTGCTTTTCTCAGCCTGAAAGCAGCCAATCTCTTACATCTGAATTAAGCATCATGTAAACAGCTGCTGCAGAAACTTCACTCTCCTCCATTTGGTACATTTGCACCAATCCCCATGCTAGTGGAGTGAATTCCAAACTCTGCCAACCGCATAAAAAGCTCTTATTGCCTGCCCCTGGCAACTAACCTCAAATTCCCATCCTAAATGAGGACAAACATCAGAGCTGAAGAATTTCAGAAGATTTCAAGAGGAGTTAGGTGCCTACATTCCTTTAAAAATCTCATCCCAAATTTTCTGACCATCAATCCTGCTGTACGGGGAGGGAGATTTAAAGGGGCTGGGAGTTTTGTTCCCATGGACATTTTCTAAATATCTGCTAGTTGGTGCAATCTAGTGCATTCCCCAAAGAACTCAACTGTTCTTCAAGAAATATCCTGATCAGCCAGTGATAAAAATCATCCCCAGGAGGTGGGGATTGATTCCAGATCATGGCATCAATGTCTGTGATGCGCTCACATGGGAATCATAAGTACCTAGACAAACAGAACTCAGCAAGCTGCAGGAAAGTTCCCCTCCTCCTTCAAACTGGTCAGTGTGGAAACTGAGGTTTTCACCAAGTACTTAGTTTAATAGCAGTTTTGGGTTAGGGTGACCATATTTGCCAAAGAGAAAATGGGCCACCACATGGGGCTAGCCAGAGCCCTCCTCCCCTCCTTGTGGGGCCAGCCCAAGCCATGTGCCTGAGCCCCACCTTCCCTGAAAGGGGCTGGCATCGCTTCTCACCCGAGCCCCACCTGCCCCCCATGTGAGGCTGGGGCTGGCATTGCTGCTCGCTCAAGCCCTGCCTGTCCCCAACCCGAGCCCTGCCTCCCTCCCTGCGTAGGGCTGGTGTCACCTCTTGTCTCCACCCCGCATGTTCCTCCACACGCCACTTTTTGACAAAAGTGGGCATTTGTCCTGTTTGCTGTTGCCAACTGATCCAGTTGGCAACAGCAAACAGGACAAATACCCACTTTTGCCAAAAAAGTCGGGACGACTGGGACAGGGCTTAAAAAAGGGACTGTCTCGGCCAAAACAGGACGTATGGTCACCCTGTGCTTCCTGTTGGAGAAGAAAAGGTGTTTTACAATTTCACTCAGTGAGAATTGAACCGTGAGGCTGCATAGTGCTTCTGCCTAGTGCGCTACCCATTCTATCATGATGAGCTATGCCCCACGAGGCAGTCAGGCATTAGAAGTGGCTACCATAGAATATGTACTTGTTTTTCTCCATGACCCACAAAGTTCATTAGGGGCAGTACTGGGGCTGACTGGAAAACAACAATTCTGTTTTGCAAAAATTTGCCAGGTTTTGAAGTTTGTTTTCATTCCAATGCAGAAGGAAAATGAGGCCTTTTGAAATTTGTTGTGAAAAAAGAGAGACAGAAACCTCCTGGCCACTTGGAGCATCACAGCAGCAGTGGGGACTAACCCTCGGATCTAGAGCAGGGTGGGAATTTCTTGATGAAAGGCTTTTTCATTGGAAAATGCTGATTTGTTGAAACCAAAACTGTTCATGGGAAAATAATAGTTGTGACAAATTTCCTGCTTAAACAATACAATTGAAAAAATATTTTCAAAATTATCGAAAGACCCCCCCATTTTCAAAATTTTCTAAACAAAGTAGTTCTACATTTTTGGAATTGATACAACTTTGTTTTGAAATTTAAGTTAATTTATAGTAAAATAAATAAATAAAATTCTTTACATTCACTTTGCTGTTTTACAATGAAGCCCATCATACAGGTGTGTAAACTCCAGAATCCTTTCCTTGTTTGGCTGGCCTGAAATCCATTTGCTGCAATCCCTCACACAGAGACAAACACGTACAAGATCTTTATCAAGCATTCTTAAAACTACAATACCCACCTGGGGAAGTGAGGAAACGGATTGACAGAGCAAGACGGGTACCCAGAAGTCACCTACTACAGGACAGGCCCAACAAGGAAAATAACAGAACACCACTGGCCATCACATACAGCCCCCAGCTAAAACCTCTCCAGCACATCATCAATGATCTACAACCTATCCTGGAAAATGATCCCTCACTCTCACAGACCTTGGGAGGCAGGCCAGTCCTCGCTTACACACAGGCCCCCAACCTGAAGCAAATACTCACCAGCAACTACACATCACACCACAGAAACACTAACCCAGGAACCAATCCCTGTAACAAACTTCGTTGCCTACTCTGTCCTCATATCTACTCTAGTGACACCATCAGAGGATCCAACCACATCAGCCACACCATCAGGGACTCATTCACTTGAACATCTACCAATGTGATATATGCTATCATGTGCCAGCAATGCCCCTCTGCCATGTACATTGGCCAAACCAGACAGTCTTTATGTAAAAGAATAAATGGACACAAATCGGACATCAGGAATGGTAACATAAAAAAGCCAGTAGGAGAACACTTCAATCTTCCTGGACATTCTATTACAAATTTAAAAGTAGCCATAGTTGAACAAAAAAACTTCAGAAACAGACTTCAAAGAGAAACTGCAGAACTAAAATTCATTTGCACATCTAACACCATTAATTTGAGCTTTAATAGGGACTAGGAGTGGCTGGCTCACTAGAGAAGCAGCTTTTCCTCTCCTGGAGTTAACACCTCCTCATCAATTGTTGGGTGTGAACTACATCCACCCTGACTGAATTGGCCCTGTCAACACTGGTTCTCCACTTGTGAGGTACCCCCTTCTCTTCATCTGTCAGTATAATAATGCATGCATCTGTAATTCTCACTCCATGCATCTGAAGAAGTGGGTTTTTTACCCATGAAATCTTATGCCCAAATAAATCTGTTAGTCTTTAAGGTGCCACCGGACTCCTTGTTGTCTTTATAGTAGCTTTTCTTATACAAAGTAACTCTTGGAAAGGCCTGATTAGGTTATGATCTAATAAGGTTATGCATAATGCCTATAGGACTTGTGTCAGTCTTCACTGGAAGTCTTTCTGTCAACTTCATTGACTTCACTGGGTTTTGCAACAGATTCATGAAAGAGGAACCATTTTATCTTCTATTGAAATGCAGCTTCCTCTGGGGTGGAAGATAATAGTTGTGCAGCATTAACATGAGCTGTTGAAAAACTGTTGAGGGCAGGTATTTAAGAAAGTATGCTACATTCAAAGGGGGTTTGAGTAGGCAGATTGTAGCTTCTTACCTAGGCATTTGGTCAGGAGACCGGGACTAGGATTTTTCAGACCAGAGTGGTCAATAGCATCGTTTTCCATCTCTTCCAAAAAGCTGCCTGTCCAGCAGCACCCTGCTGGGACATTTGTTTGAGTCAGCTTGGAATCAAAGTACTTCCTACTAAAACATTCACAGTTCTCCCAACAGCACATTGTTTTCTTCAGAGGACACTGATCCAAGCACCAACCAACCCTGAAGCTGCTTATCTTGTGAAATATTACAACAACACGCTACTCTATGGATGCAGACAATATGTGATTGCTTTTCCAGTGCTAAATAGATGCGCCCCTCTCTGAGGTTGTTCATTAATAAAAATAAACAGCGCTATATCAGTGTGTATCTGCAGCTAACTCACCCTGTCTCTCTCATGCTGTCTTTATATAACTCTGCTGCTTCTACCCCATATTACTGCAAATTGCTGGCAGTTTGTTAGAAGAGAGAGTGGGGGAGGAGTTGGAAAAGGAGGCAAGATAAAGCACGTGCTCAGAGAAGGAAGAAGGCTAATTTGGTGTTATGGATTAGTAGCCAATACAGGATAAATAAACTTCCGTGAGTAGAGTGTGCTTGTAAGTATTAAGTAAGTAGTAAGCTTTATTATTCCAACTGAAAGTGAATGATAGAAATCTGACCAGAGTTATCTAACTAGCAGCAAAAAGTTTGACAGATTCATAGATTTTAAGGTCAGAAAGTATCAGAGGGGTAGCCGTGTTAGTCTGGATCTGTAAAAGCAGCAAAGAATCCAGTGGCACCTTATAGACTAACAGACGTTTTGGAGCATGAGCTTTCATGGGTGAATACCCACTTCATCGGATTCACCCACGAAAGCTCATGCTCCAAAACGTCTGCTAGTCTATAAGGTGCCACAGGATTCTTTGCTGCTTTTAAAGGTCAGAAAGGACCATCATGTCCATCTAGTCTGACTTCCTGTATAACACAGGCCGTAGAATGTGACCAACTGGTTCCTCCATCAAACCCACAACATGTGATTGAGCCTTTTGGAAAGGCATCCACATGCATTAGAGCCAGATGGCTAACAGAAAATCTTTTTCTGTAGTGATGTGGAGCTAAGGGACATGGAGAAGAATAGAGATAATCGAGGTTTCATTTATTATCCCCATTTTACAGGGTGAGAGACTGAGACACAGTTGGGGCCTGTCTACACTACAGGACTCTAGTGCATTTGTAAGCTGCTGACCCCCACATGTCGTTCAGAGCCTATGGAGAACACGGCTACTAAGCATGTGTTTGTTCTGTGCTTAGTCCCTATGTAACACCAGGCTGGATGGCCTTTTCCTGCTGTGCTGTAGGGAGCAGGTACTTGGTACTAAGGGTCTGAAGAGGCTTTCAAGGACTGTTTTTTTAAAATATTTTTTATCAAAGAACTGGAAGAAAATATAAAATCACTGCTGATAAAATGTGTGGGTGGCAAAATACTGGGGGTGGTGATAAAATGTGTGGGTGGTAAATAATGATGAGGTCAGGGCAGTCATACAGAGCAATCTGGATCACTTGGTAAGCTGGACCCATTCAAACAAAACAAGTTTTAATATAACCAAATGCAAGGTCATCTACTCGGCAACAGAGCACGCAGGCCACACCTATAGAATGGGGAACTGTATTGAGGAAAGCAGTGACACTGACAAGGATTTAGGGGTCATACTGGGCAAGCCACTCAACATGCCAAAAAAATATCGGGATGGCTGGCACAAGGCTTAAAAAAGGCCAAAACAGGATGTATGGTCACCCTATTTTGGGTTCCCTCTGAAACTTGAGAAGGGCTAAGATTGGGTGGGAGAGTTTGAAGGCTGTTTTCTTCCCCCCGTGTATTTGCCCTCCAAAAAAGGTGATTGCAACCCTTATGATGAAGACTTTATTCATGTTTCCTTCTCATTAAAGGATGAGATGACTGATGACAGAGTTGTGACTCACCTCACACCTATCTCCAATCCCAGAATGTGTCAGGCTGGGTGACACCAGAGACCATTAGGATAGTCCTACAGCTGGGTGCTGGCCAGGAGAACTTGAGCAAACTGAATAGGGTTAATATCCAATATGGATAGTGAAGTCTTCCAGGACATCAGGCCTTGGCAGTTCCACGACCACACTGGTGCAGAACTCAGGCAGCTCCTTCAAAACATGGGAGTCACAGGCAATACTGTACACTGTCTTATACTGTTCCCATTGTCACTCTGACCTGGGACTCTCCACGCCAAAGATCCCAGTTTTGCAACAGGGAGAGGAGCCGCATCCTATTGTGTGCCTGGCATATTAATTTCACAGTTGTTTTTGTCTTAATGGGGAGGAAGGGAACGCAGGCACAAGCAGCTCTTAGGAGACACGATTCGGTGCAACGTAGGGCTTGAGGCGCATGGGATGGAATGAGAGTTGAGCTATAGGCAGGGCTGAAGCTCTGCAGTACACTGAAGGGGAGCAGCAGGATCTTGAACTTGATGTGGCGAGGGAAAGGCAGCCAGTGTAGAATTTCAGCAGTGCAGTCACATGGCCAGAGAGACACAAGAAGATTCTTTAAGCTGCAGCACTTTGGGGGCAGGAAGCAGAAAGTTACAATAATCAAACAAACAGATGCCCATGGCACCCTTCCCTAAGTACCACTCCTGAAAGTGCTAGTTCCCGGAATGACTGTGCTGCATCAGCTATTCAATGAGTCTGATGTGATGACAACACACCTGGGAAGCACTGTTTTCAGGAACTGTATCAGACAAAGTGACATCAGTGTGGCTTCTTCAGATAGCGCTGGTAGGTAAATAAAATATTTTACCTTAGTTCCAAAATCATTCAAGCCCTTTCTAGCTTTGCTACCCAGTTGTGAGTGAAGGTACAAGGCAGCCTTATATCGCAGCGATATAGTGCAGTAATAGAGTCTGATAAAGGGAACGGAGTGAATTTGTTGAGATTTACAGAGACAAGAAATAAACAACCATGTCCCTGTCTCTATAGAGCAGCAATAATTGGGACAGAGCATCCAGGCTTTCTGGCTTTAAAACAATCATAGAATCACAGAATATCTCCAGCAGTTGAGCTCAAGGAAAAGGTTCATTCATCCAACTAGTAGGGGGATCCCTTCAGTCACCCATGTTGCTCACTCTCAAGAAGAGCATGAGAGCACGAAATTCACAGAGATTAAAAACTGGAGCTCTGCTGACTGTGTTTAAAAGCTTGTATTAAGCTTCAATAGCAAAATATCAAAATCCATGAATCAGAGACAACGCCAGGGTGTGTGTGGCAGGTGGATGGGGTAGTGTCAGAGTGTGAACAGGGGAAAAAGAATGCAATAGCTAAGCATATGGCGACAGATCCTCAGTTGGTGTAAATCAGTGTGGCTCCATTAAGGTGAATATGCTAAGGATGTGTTTACACCGCAGTTGAAGAGTTGATTGCAGCTTGGGTAGATGTATCCTTAGATTCAATCTACTTAACATGGCTTAAAATGGCAGTGAAGCCACGGTGGCAGGGGCATCTGTATGAGCAGTACAATCCTGCCTGGACCCCTGGATACATATTCCTATGTTCCTAGCATGCGCTGAAGCCCATGTTGCTGCAGGTTCACTGCTATTTATAACCATGCTCCATGCTGGCTAGATTAAAGCTAGAGTGGGTTTGCCTACGCACACTGCAAATTATACCTTTAACTGTAGTGTAGACATACCCATCCCTAAAACCCTCTTATTCGAGGCAAAGAGTCTGATTTCATCTCACAAACATATCACAGCACAACTAAATAATTTTGCTTTAAAAATGTGACATTCTATCCATATTAAAATATTCCCAAACATTTTTACAAAAAGAGTTATCAACACGCACACACTCACAGCCCTCGGTAATTACTTACATTGTAAGCTCTTTGGTGTATGAACTGTCTTTTTTTCTCTTTGTACAGCACCTTGCACAATGGTATTCTGGTCCATGACTGGAGCTCCTAGGCACTACCATAATAAATAATAATAACAATAATCTGAATTCTGTTTAATTCAACCTGCAAAGATAAGAGTTATTCAAAGAGAATTTGTCTTCGTATCAATGAGGAATGACTATTTTTGTCAGTTTTTTTAAAGCAATCCATTTGGCAGGCTGTCATTCAAATTGTACAAATACAGAAAGAAAACAAGTTTATTTGTCTCCACTACCTTTGTATTCTTGTAACTGAGGCACCTGAGTTATTTTCAGTATTTTGCAGCCTTCTAACTTCATATTAACTTCACTGGTCCAGCTTCACATGTTGGCTCTGACTGCTTCATGCAGATCTGACAACACAAGCCGTGAAACCAACTGGGCGGTTAAGCTGGCTTTCCAGCTGTTTTGTGTTGCTGGAGCAGTGCAAAGCAACCACAGTGTACCTAGTAAATCTGATCTGTTTTAGTGAGCAAGTGTTTGCAGGCTTCAGCCCTGTATTTGTACAGTTATATTTATGGCCTGAGCTCCAATAAGGATTGATATATGTTATAAAGTATATATATAAAATCTACATAATGGCTTCACTCCAAAAGGGCCATTACAGTCTTTAAAATAAATAGTACTTGTTGAATTTTTTTCTAAGTATACACAATCAGTAGACAGCAATAGCACAGAGAAAGTAAATTAGACCACAGAAAACCTGTGCAATCAAATGAGCCTGTGGATCTGAAAAACCAAGGTAATACAGCTTCTCCCAGTCATGGGTGGGGGAGAGAATGTTCAAGGGCCCCCGATTCAGCAAAGCACTTAATTTTAAGTGTGTGTTTTGCTGAATAGGGATGCACTTAAGCACCTGCTTAAATGAGTCACTGAATCAGAGCCTTAGCTAACCATCAAGACACAATGGGCACAAAAAAAGTGTGCTTATGCTGCGAAAAGAGTACCATTTACTGTAGCATTTATGGGACTCCTATGGCCCTGAGTGGGTGTGGTGGTCTCCACTCTTGCATCCGACGAAGTGGGCATTCACCCACGAAAGCTCATGCTGCAAAATGTCTGTTAGTCTATAAGGTGCCACAGGACTCTTTGCTGCTTTTACAGAACCAGACTAACACGGCTACCCCTCTGATAATAAACACACACTCATTCTACCTGTCTTCCCCGCCACAATCTCCAAGGATTGTATGAGTCCAGTGCTGCCGCTGGTGATAGAATCCTGAAAGAAAATAGAAGGGGGCGGGGGTAAATCTATTGCTGTAGCCCACCTCCCTTCTGGTCTGGCCAGTAGAGCTCAGCTGGCACGTGGAGGAGTGTACAGGGCATTCTGGGGAAGGCTGGTGGAGCTCCTGCTCCAGTTGTGCACTCAGCCCCCTGGAGGAATTCTGGCCGAGTCAGCTAGAATGTGTCTGAAGACTCTCTGAATGCCTGCAATGCAGTCTCTGACATAACAGCCAGAATATATCCCTGAGGGCCATACTGACTTACATTCTGTTCCTTCCACTGGTAACCAGGGGGTTGGGCAAGGAGAAAGTCAGCATAGCCCGTGATCATCACTGTCTACAGTTGAGGTACATGCTAATGCTACAGCACTACAGTTGCACAGTTTCCTTACCTGCACTGTAGACAGGTAATGGCAATTCAGCAGTAACAACTCTGAAATTCCTTGCTTTTGTGGTTTTATGCTAGAGTCATCATATGATTTGAACACTCTTTTCGTGGTTGGGTTTGTTTTCTGAAGCAGACCTGTAAAAACAAGAACAGTAAAGGAACGATCTCTCATCTTGACTAAAACATGCCCTAATGCATCAGGACCAAATTGAAAAGGGATGGAAAGCCAAGCACTGTGCAAATATGATTTATGGGGTTGTAATTACATTACTACTGGATCATTCCCCTAGTAAGTTTGTCTCACTGAATTAACAGCAAGTTAGCGGGGAAACCACAAGATATATAATAAATAGTAGGCATGACAATCTGAATGAGCAATGCACAAATGGTTTGACTTACAGTTTACAATAAAATCACTTTTATTTACCTTTTGGAGCAAATGTTTTTTCACAGTTCCTTAATTTCTGTTTTGTTGTTTATTAAATTCAGCCTTGACAAAGCATTAATTGTTAAGATCTTACTCAAGTGTGAAGCGGTAACATTCAACTGACACGGTTTCTTTTGTTAACTTTAGAGTTAGACAAGAGACCACATACCGGTCTAATATAAAAACACACACAAACCCTGACACTCAGGGGTGTGTGTAACTGGCATCATTCCACTGATTTCAACAGCATTAGGCTGATTTACATTATCTTGCGATCTGACTCATATGACAGATTAGTTCTGGCTGCTGAGCCTTTTCCTGGGTCTCATACAACTTTGCAGGGGGGAGGCAGACTCCCAGCACATGCACTTCTTGGTTTTAAGGCCCAGAGAAGTGTTGGTGCGACTGAAGGCATTATATTAAAGAGGGCACGTGTGGACGGCTGAGTGGCCAAAGACACTTCTCACACAGAGCCAGCGGTTATAGGCGGGTGATTGAAGACGCGCATTCTACATCTCCAAAAAGAACTTTCCCCCAGAATCGCCAAGCATTCTGCCTTCCTCAGCACCGCAACTGGACTGAAACCAAAACATTCTGAAGTGTCCTGAAAAAGGGAATTTTTGAAAAAAATGTCATTTGAGGGTTTCTTGTAATAAAACAGAAGTGCTTCATTTTGGTTCCTACATTTTATCTTACATTCTGTTTAAAAATATTCAACACAAAAAGTTGTCGTGACAACAAAACAAAACATCCTCTTCTGAAAATGTCAGAATGGAATATTTTGACATTATCAAAATGCTTCATTTGAATATGGTTTCAGAACAAAGTATCATCAAAATCGACACATCCATACAGAAAGTTGTGATTCTGCCAAAAAAATAAACCCAACCCTTTCAATGGAAAGTTTTTGACCAGCTCTAATAACGATCACCGTCACGCATCATCACCAGCATTGACTTGAGGACTCTAGTGCTAAAATAATGAGTATCTGCTTCTTGAGCTAAAGGAGTGACTGCTTGTCTAGTTGTTGTAGAAGACTCAGCCTCTGTAGACCTAGAGAGAAATACGTAACTGAACTGTGCACGTGTAACAGATAAGCATGCATTTTGCAAGACAGCGTTTTCAAATATGGGTACCTAAATTATACCTGCTGTGATACAGCATGGCCAGAGGGCAGCAGGAGAGTGTTAGCAGGGAGCCTTATTCCCTGCAAGGGGTGGAAGGTTTGCTATAGATTAACTAGAGCACCTGAAGCCAATTAGAGCACCTGAAGCCAATTAGAGTACCAGCAGTGAGTCACATGATATAAACCCCTGCTTCAGGTCAGACAGTGTGGGTTGTTGGAGCAGGAAGGTTTGGTTGGAGCAGAGAGTGGTTTGAAGGAGTTGAAGCAGAGAACAGTTTTGAAGAGAGACAAAAGGAAAGTTTGGAAGAGTGCTGCGGTGGGCTGAGAAGTCCAAAAACCCTAGGTAAGGGGCACCTGGCTTGTGTAGAAGGAAGGCAAGAAGCCCCTCCACAAGCTGAAGGGCAGGAGAGGGAAGTAACCCAGGGGAAGGAACCACCAGTACAAGTGGTTCACCACTAACCTCAGGGCCCCTGGGTTGGGACCTGGAGAAGAGGGCGGGCCCAGGTCCCTCCCTCTCCACTCCACTCCTCAAGGACACTAGTGGGGTAATTAAAAATACCGGTTCAGAGGCAAGCAATGGCACCCTGAACCTTCCCCAATGAAGAGAAAGCGCGAGACCCAGCATAACAGTACTGGCAATTTGCCACACTGTGCACATCTGCTATCAGCACACACACATAGAGACTCAGTATTTGCATACTGAAAATGTATAATCGCATGCACAAATCCCATTCATATGCAGTTACACATATGGGCTTGCAAGAAGTGATGAGTCCTACTTGCTGACACTAGACATCTTGTTATTATTTGCTCACAGACTCAGGTAACAATTGCCAAATGGGTGCTTTGCTAAGAGTAATAAGAAATGGATGTGAAAGCAATAGGTAATAGCAATCTGAAGTGAATGATTCAAAGCGTTTCTATTAGAGGAGCAACATAAACATCTAAGAACAGCAGCAGTTATGAAACAAGAGGGTGGAACTTGTCTTCCTACTAGTTCCCTTGTGGGAGAGGAAGTGGATCAAGTAAAAGACCAAAAATCTATATTGATTTTTTTCTAAATGGTCTATCACATCAAAATAAAAACTCCAGATCATATTAGCAATTTTATCCTTTTTCCTGTTAGTATCACATCAAGTTTGCATTTGGTTTTATTTATAGAGCATAAAACTTGTGATCAGATATTAAAATGATACACTGTGTATGGCTAGACTGCATAAAAACATGGTCATATTCAGGGCTGGATGAAATTTTTCAGCAGAAACTTTTTTTTTAATGAAAAGGACAGATACGGGTTGACCAAACCAGTTTGTGAATTTATGTTGAATTCATTGAACTGTTTCAGAAAAGAAAAAAAAAATTCTGGCCACCCCCACAAACCCCATTTTGTTTGAAAAGGTTAAAGTCAAATGAAACTAAACATTTCATTTTGGGCTGAGCAAAAGTTTCTTTTGACCCTAAACAACAAAATCTGACACTTTCAGTTTGCTGAAAAGTTTGGAAGAGTTTCATTTTGAGTCAATCCAAAACTTTTTGTTTCTTTGTTTGTTTATGTTTTGTTTTGGCCAGTGAACCAAATAATCAGCTATTCACCCAGCTCTAGTCCTCTTATTATGCTATTCTCCCTCTTCCACCCATTTGTACCTGTGAGCTCTTTGGGGCAGAGGACATATTTTCACTATGTTTGCATGGTGCCTAGCACAATAGACCCTGAGCTCAGATTGGAGGCCTCTGAGTGCTATAATTATATTAATAATAGAGCTTCCACTGCACGGCTGAGATGCATGGCAGGATTCCTGTCCGCATGGACATCCTAGCAACTTGCTGAGTTAATCAGGCTGGGTGCTAGGTAGGGAAATTGTTCCTAAGGGCTTGGCTACACTTACAAGTTGCAGCGCTGGTGGAGGCTTTCCAGCGCTGCAACAACACCCCGTCCACACTTGCAGGGCACAACCAGCGCTGCAATTCCCTGGTTGCAGCGCTGGCTGAAAACCCATCCCGGCAGGGGTATAAGGAGTGCAGCGCTGGTGATCCAGCGCTGCCCAGCAGGTGTGGACACTCACCAGCGCTTTACCTGTCCTCCAGGGAATAAGGAGGTATCCCAGAATTCCTGTTCAGCCACTCTGCACATCAGTTTGCACTCTACTGCTCTTGGCTCAGGTGACCCGCCCTGTAAATGCCCCGGGAAATTTAAAAATCTCCTTCCTGTTTGCTGCAGCCAGGTGTGGAGTGCAATCAGTTTTAATCAGTTACAGGTGACCATGCCTCCACGCGGCAAACGAGCCCCAGCATGGAGCACTGGTGAATTGCAGGACCTCATCAGTGTTTGGGGTGAGGCATCTGTTCAGGCACAGCTGCGCTCCGGCCGTAGGAATTACGATATCTTTGAGCAGATATCAAGGGCCATGCTGGATCGGGGCCATGATCGGGACGCAGTACAATGCAGGGTGAAAATTAAAGAGCTGCGGAGTGCCTATTACAAAGCCCGAGAGGGGAATCGACGATCCGGAGCTGCTCCCACGACCTGCCGTTTTTACAGGGAGATGGATGAGATACTTGGGGGTGACCCCACTGCCAATCCCAGGATAACGATGGACACTTCTGAGCAGGCTGGGGGACAGGAGGAGGAGGCGGAGGAGGCGGCGGAGGCGGAGGCGTGGGGGGGGAGGAAACCGCGAGTGAAGCTCCTGGCATGGGGGAAGAAACCGCAGATTCCCTGGAGGCATGCAGCCAGGAGCTCTTCTCAAGCCAGGAGGAAAGCACCCAATCGCAGCAGCCAGCAGTTGCAGAAGGACAAGCAGAGGAGCGTGTTACCGGTAAGCGGCTTTTATTTTCTGGGTGAAATGTTTCTGGAGAGGAGGGGGTTATGGATGCATGCATGCCAGCCTCTAGATGTGGAATAGCCCGTTGATGTGGTCTATCACGTCGCGGTAATCTGCCTCAGTTATCTCAGCAAAAGCTTCATCCAGAGCGTGGGCAATATGCCTGCGCAGGTTTATAGGCAGAGCCACTGTGTCCCTTGTCCCAGTGACGGTGACGCGTCCGCGCCACTCTTCTGCCAGTGGTGGGGGGACCATTTCTGAACACAGGCAAGCCGCATATGGTCCCGGGCGGAATCCACATTGCTCTAAAAGAGCCCCCCGCTGTTCCCTAGTGACTCGCAGTAGGGAAACATCTTCCAGGATTAAGTCCTGTGAAAAATGTTGGGAGACTCTTTAGTGAAGAGATAGGGAGATAAGATCACCCCTGCATCTGCATTTCACTCAACCCCTCTAGCACTCCAGATTACCCGAAGCAACCAGCTCCCCTCTTACACCCAAGCCCCACTTCTCCCCATATAAGCACTGCTCACTCACCATGTCGTGGCTTCTGTAGTGTTATGCGTGTGGGTAAAAGAATGCTTAAATAAGAACTCACTCCCTCAGTGTAACAATTCATGTCTGGAGATAGTGGATACAATGCTGCCCGTGTTAAATGTTGTCATTTCTGTTTCTACAGTGACCTTGACTACTGGACTGCCCAGATGTTCAACATCACAGAGGCTTCAAAATTTGAGAAAAAATCCCCGAAAGAGCAAAGAAGACATGCTGAAAACTGTTCTTAATCAGTCTGCTCGAGAGAGTAAGGACTTGAAGGATTGGCGAGAGAAAGAAAGCAGGACACGCAAGAGAAATGCAGTGGCCAAGAGGAAAACCACGGAGCGGCTGCTAAGCATCCTGGAGCGCCAAGCGGAGTCTATAGAGTCACTCGTTGCCATGCAAGCAGAGCACTACCGTGCTACTCCCCACCCGCCCCGTCCTTTGTGCCTTGTGCCCCAATGTCAGCTCAAACCACCTTTCCCCAGCATCCAGGTTCTTACCACCACCAGCTGCCTCCAACACCTGTATGTTCCCCAACCAGCCCTGATACCTACCACCACCCTTACCCTCTGCATTCAACCCCCATCACCATGCAGTATATGAACCCTGAAGTGCAGGATTCATTAAACAGCAATCCAGACAGGGCATATGCAAACTTGTGACTGTACAGTTCACCAACCCACACCCCTGCCCTCTTGTGTTCATGAAATGTTGTGTGTCTGTCTGTCTGTCAAGGAAGTTTTTTTCTTTTCAATAAAACAATTCTTGGCTTTGAAAACAGTCTTTATTATAGCAGATAGTGAAAGATACCTTAGCCCAGTAAAGAAAGAGGCACTACAAATCATATTATTATTATGGATAATAGAATAACAGTGTAAGCAGTGCAATTCACTCCCATGCAAGGCAGCAAACATTATTGTTGGCTTTCAGCCTCAAATTCTTCCCTCAAGGCATCCCTAATCCTTGTAGCCCTGTGCTGGGCCTCTCTATTAGCCCTGCTCTCTGGCTGTGCATATTCAGCCTCCAGGACTTGAACCTCGGTGGTCCATGCCTCACTGAATGTTTCACCCTTCCCTTCACAAATATTATGGAGGGTACAGCAAGCGCATATAACCGCGGGGATGCTGCTTTCCCCCAAGTCTAGCTTCCCATACAAGCAACGCCAGCGGGCTTTTAAACGCCCAAAAGCACACTCCACAGTCATTCTGCACCGGCTCAGCCTGTAGTTGAACCGGTCCTTGCTCCTGTCAAGCTTCCCTGTATAGGGTTTCATGAGCCAAGGCAGTAACGGGTACGCGGGGTCTCCAAGGATCACAGTGGGCATTTCGACATCCCCTACTGTGATCTTCCTGTCTGGGAAAAAAGTCCCTGCCTGCATCTTCCTGAACAGGCCACTGTTCCGAAAGATGCGTGCATCATGCACCTTTCCAGGCCAGCCTGTGTAAATGTCAATGAAACGCCCGCGGTGATCCACAAGCGCCTGGAGAACCATAGAGAAATACCCCTCCGATTAACGTACTCTGATGCCAGGTGGGGGGGGGCCAGAATAGGAATATGCGTCCCATCTATCGCCCCTCCACAGTTAGGGAAACCCATGTGTGCAAAGCCATCCACAATGTCCTGCACGCTCCCCAGAGTCACGGTCTTTCTTAGCAGGATGCGATTAATTGCCTTGCAAACTTGCATCAAAACGATTCCCACGGTCGACTTTCCCACACCAAACTGGTTCCCGACCGACCGGTAGCTGTCTGGAGTTGCCAGCTTCCAGATTGCAATAGCCACTCGCTTTTCCACCGTCAGGGCAGCTCTCAATCTTGTGTCCTTGCGCCGCAGAGTGGGGGCGAGCTCAGCACACAGTCCCATGAAAGTGGCTTTTCTCATACGAAAGTTCTGCAGCCACTGCTCATCATCCCAGACTTCCATGACGATGTGATCCCACCACTCAGTGCTTGTTTCCCGAGCCCAAAAGCGGCGTTCAACGGTGCTGAGCATTTCCGTAAATGCCGCAAGCACTTTAGTGTCACACGCGGCAGGCAAATCCATATTGATATCATCGTCGGAATCCTCACTGTCACTTTGGAGCTGAAGGAATAGCTGGACTGCCAAACGTGTTGTGCTGGTGACACTCATCAGCAGAGTCCTCAGCAGATCGGGCTCCATTTGCCACAGAAATCGCGATTCACACAGAGAGTAACAGAAAGACACTCACAATGGCGCCAAACGCTGCTGGAAAGAGTGAATGCTGGGATGTGAAGCGATGCACCACGGGGCGCTGGCAAACAGGAAGCGGAATGACCCGCACACTTCCTTCCCCTTCCCACAATACTCAGCGCCAAAACGGCGCCAAAACGGGACGAGGTGCTCTGTGGGATAGCTGCCCACAATGCACCTCTCAATACAGCGCTGGAAAGTGCTGCAAGTGTGGCCACACTGCAGCGCTGGTAGCTGTCAGTGTGGCCACACTCCAGCGCTGGCCCTTCCACAGCTGCATGACCAGCGCTGTAACTCCCAGCGCTGCAACTTGTAAGTGTAGCCAAGCCCTAAGAGTGCACCTTCAAATAAAGGTTACGGTCCCAATTCTCTACTGCGTCTAAGCTGTGCTCAGATATAGGGAAGAGTGGCAGCTGCAGCAAACCGATTGTGGTTCCCTGATACTCCACTGTGCAGCCCTGGAGGAAGTTGGAACAGCATCAGGCTAGAGAGGGGGTAAGGGCTAGAGCTTGTGCCAGCAGGGGATTAGTTTGCCATGCTGCTGGGCATGCTGCACCCCCTGAAGGAGTGTAGCAGAGGGGACCAAGTACGTGCTTGGGGTGGCACCTTGGGGCGGGGCGGCGTTCGGGTTTTTGGGGTTTTTTTGGTTCGGCCAGGCGGCGCTGGAGGGTTTTTTTTTGTTTGTTTTTGTTTCAGCCGGGTGGCGCTTGGAGGGGGCGGGAGCTTGGGCAGTGCGGTGCAGCGCTCGGAGGCGTGGGGTGCTTGGGCGGCGCGGTGCTGGGAAGCGGGGGCTTGGGCGGCGCTCGGGAGGGGCGGGGGTGGGGACTTGGGCGGCTTGGTGCTTGGTGGGGTGGGGGACTTCGGCATCACGGCGCGGCGCTCGGGGGTGCGGGGGGGTTGGGCAGCGCGGCGTGGTGCTCGGGGGCACGGGGGAATTGGGCGGCGCGGTGCTGGGGGGGACAGAGGCTTGGGCGGCGCAGCACTCGGAGGGGATTTGGGCTGCGCAGTGCTCGGGGCAGTGGGAGACTTCGGCAGCACAGCGCGGCGCTCGGGGGGGCGGGGAGTTGGGCGGTGCGGCTCTCGGGGGGGGGCGGGGGCTTGGGCAGCGCGGCGCTCTTTTTTTTTGCTTGAGGTGGCAAAAAAGTTAGAGCTGGCCCTGTTTAGAATGTACATTTCCAGGCATGAGGGCAACTGAGACATGTTGCTCCCCTTTTTACTCTACAAGTACAGAAGTGTACCCCAAGAATCTACTGGCTTTGCTCCCTTTGATGTTCTGTATGAGAGGCAGGTCAGGGGACCCTTAGATTTGACTCTTGGGAGGGCAGTATTGAGAACACAGAACAGCCAGTGGAAGATTGTGTGTCATAGTTTAAGAAAAATAACAGGAGTACTTGTGGCACCTTAGAGACTAACAAATTTATTTGAGCATAAGCTTTTGTGGGCTACAGTCCACTTCATCGGATGCATAGAATGTGTAAGTTATGATGGATTTGGTACAGCAGAACCTTAAAGAAAGTCAGAAAAATCAGGAAGCTTGGTATGATAGGCATATCGAGGAAAGGTCGTTTGAAATTGGTGATACAATGTTCATGCCAATTCCTGTGAGGAAAAACAAAATATAAACCCTCTGAAGTAGTGGAAAGGGCTAATCAAGTTACCTATAATGTGAAAAAGCCCCATGGCAAAGGAGCTGTGCAGATGGTACATATTGGGTTAAATAAGTTAAAAGCTTACCATGAAAGGGAGGTGACCATCACTATGATTTGTGCTGTAAAGATGAGGCGACATCATCCACCCCTTTGACTGATCTGGTCAGGGAAAGCCAGGAAGAACCTCCCCTCGAAAACATTGAGGCGTGGTCTATACTACAGAGTTAGGTCAACGTGAGGCAGCTTATGTTGATTTCATTGTGTCAGCGTACACACTACAGACTTACTCCTGCTGATGTAAGTGCCCCACTACACCGACATAATAACTCCACCTCCATGAGAGGTGTAGGGCTTATGTCGGTGTAGTTATGGTGATGCAGTGTCCATGTAGACACTGTAGGTTACTTACATTGGCTGGTGACTGCCATTCTTGTCAATTTCACGGCTCCATGATGGAGCCATGAAACTGACAAGAAAGCTGCTCACACCTCAAATGGTTACCTGGAGCTGGCGGGGGGCTCCACCGAGATCCTGGCTGCCCTCTGGGCTCCTGGCTCCCTGAGCCCAATCGGGCAGCTGCCTGCTGCCCAGGCTCCCCGCTTGAAGTGAAGCTGTCCCCCGCCTGCCAGCTCTCTGCTCCCAGCCAGGCTCCTGCCTGGACTCCCTGTTCTCCCCTCAGAGCTGAGCTGCCCCCGGGGTCCTGGCTCCCTGCTCCCAGCCAGGCTGCTGCCTGGGCTCCCCACTCCCAAGTTAGAGCCGGGCTGATGCCTGGAGACCCAGCACCCAGCACTGGATTTACAATGGTGCCAGTGGCACCATGGCGCCAGGCCCCAGCTCTGAAGGGGTCCCGGCCCGCTTCGCTTGGGCTGCACTCCAAGGCCCCACCTGCTCTTCTCCACCCCCGGCTCCTAGCCCCCACCCCTTGCTCCTGTTGGGTCGCAGGCCGGCCGTGGACTCCTCTCCACCCTCTGGCCCTGCCTACCAGCTCCTCTCCACCCCTGGCTGCAGCTGGGGCTGAGAGAGCTGGAGCTCTGTGCCACCTGGCGGGGGCTGCAGCCTCCCCCACCCAAGCTCTGCGCCACCGGGGCTGACACCCACCCCAAACTCTGCACACTGCGGCCAGGGGCTGGGGCTGACCCCTCCCCTGCCCAGCAGCTCTCCGCATCGCTGCTGGGAGTGGGGCTGAAACATAGGCGCCGATTCTGTGGGTGCTCTGGGGCTGGAGCACACACGGGGAAAAATTGGTGGGTGCTCTGCACCCACTGGCAGCCAAGCTCCCCAGCCCAGCTCACCTCACCTCCGTCTCCTCCCTTGAGTGTGCCGCATCCCCGCTTCTCCTCCCAGTGCTTGCCGCAGCAAAACAGCCGTTTTGAGGTGTAACAAGCTCCGGGAGGGAGGGGGAGGAGGTGGGGCCAGGGCGGGGATTTGGGGAAGGGGTTGCAATAGGGGCAGGGAGGGGGTTGAGTTCAGGACGGACTTTGGGGAAGGGGTTGGCATGGGGGCGGGACAGGGGTGGGACAGGCGGGGCAAAGGTGGAGTCAGCGCGGGGCGGGTTAAACACCCACTGGTGCCAGCAGAAGTCAGCGCCTGTGGCTGACACACACATCCCTGAGCTCCCTGTATCACTGCCAGGGGCAACCCGCCCCCACCAACACCCTTCTGCCTGGGGCTGGTCAGTTGGCAAGAGCAAATGGGAGAAATGCCCATTTTTGTCAATAAAGTCAGGACGGCTGGGACAGAACTTAAAAAGGGAACTATCCTGGCCAAAAGGGGACGTGTGGTCACCCTGCCTCCAGGCAAGTGAGTCCTGAGGGAGCCTGTTGGGGTGGGAGCAGACCCTGGCCTTGCTGATCACGTCACTCCTGAGAGGCCGGAGCAATTCCCTGCCCCAGCACTGGACTGGCCTGAGCCACGCTGCCAGCTCAGCTTACCAGATGCAGTCACCTCCCAGCAGGGCCACTGAGTGTGGCTGGGGGGGCAGGGTGTGAGGGAGTGGGTCTCTGGGGTGTCTGTGTGAGGGAGGTGCTGGAGCTGTGAGGCAGTGGGGCTGCTGAGCAGTGGGGGAAATTTGGGTGGTTTGGGTGCTGGGCAGTGGGGGATCTTAGTGGGGTGATGTGTAGCTGTGGGGAAGTACATTGGGCAGTAGTGGTGGGGTTTTGGGAGTGCTGGGCAGGGGTGGTGATGTGCAGGGTACTGTGCATTTCTCGGGGAGGGTTTGGGATGAGGGGATGCTGGGCATAGCAGTTCCCGGGGGGCACTGGGCATAGGGAGTCAGGGGCTGTGGTATGGGTTGGGCCCACCCCCAAGGGGAAGGGGCATTCTGGCAGCACAGGGTTGGGCAGGCCAGTGTGCGTCTGGCAACTGCCGGTTTCTATACAGTGCCCCTGGGCTGGGCGGAGAGGGGCCGCTCCGCCATGCCATGCCCCAATGCCCCTGACCGGCCCCTTGCTCCGGGGACAGTGTGGACCTGAATCACCACAGCAGTTATGTTGACTTACAGCCACTGCAGTAACATAGATCAACTTAAGTTTGTAGTGTAGACATGTTCTGAGTCTGGGGAGGGTTTAACTGTAGCCCAGAGGCAGGAAGTGCTATCTTTTTTAAAACACTACCGACATCTTTTTTTCCTAACTCGCCAGGTTTAACTAACAAGATTGTGCACTCCATTCAAACCTCTGGGCCCCACCCAGCTCCTAGCAGAGCATATAGGACCAAGGGGGAAATGCAGAAACTAATACAGGAGGAGGTTGAGAGCATGCTAGAAATGGGAATAATTGCTAAGTAAAAAGCCCTTGGGAGTCTCCTATTGTGATGGTACGTCCAAAGGATAAAACCATGAGGTTTTGTGTAGATTATAGGAAGCTAAATGCGATCATGCAAACTGACCCTTACCTCACACCCTGAATAGAAGACGTATTAGACCAGGTGGGTGGAGAATTCAAAATTCATAAGATTTGACTCATGGGCAGTGGCAGATTCCCTTAGAGGCTGATGCCCAAGAAAAATCTGTTTTCGTACTGGAATCTGGTCTATAGAAACTGAAGGTTTTGCCTTTCAGATGAAAGAATTCCAGTGCCACTTTCATGTGGCTTATTAATGAGGTGCTGCAGGGGTTACAAACATTTGCCAAAGCAGATATAGATGACTTGGCTACTTTCAGTAGCTCCTGGCAAGATCACTTGTACCAAGTGGGCGTTGTGGTGCAGAGGCTTAGAGAACCAACCTCACTGTCAAGGTCTCCAAGCATAAAATGGGCGCTGCAGAGGAATCCTACCTAGGATACAGGGTGAGCAGCGGGTTGGTTCCCCCGATCCTTTAAGAGGAGAAGCCATTAAAGCAGGCTGCAAAACATGCGGCTCCCGGCTCACTGTGCGGCCCACGTGGGCTCACTGTGCGGCCTGCGGGCAAGCAGCAGGGTGGGGCTGCTGGGTTCGCCCCCTGCCTGGGGGGGTCCCTGCCCCACATGCGCCGCGCTCCAACCGCCCTAGCGGCCAGAACTGCACGTGTCTCCGTCTCCTGCTCCCCCCGCCTGGCATACAGCAGGTGCATCACTTCCGGGGCCTGCTGAGGTGGGAAGCGCTGGGCACGAGGCAGAGCCGGTAAGTGCCGAGCGAGGGGAGGGGCACCTGGCCTGGGCTCAAGCCGCAGCTCAGGGGGGGGCTGGGTCGAGACACCCCCCCCAAGCCACCTCCTTTGGTTGGGGGCGGGGCAGGGAGGCTACTGCGTTGGTTGGTCCCAGGGTGGCCTCCAGAGTGATGGGGGGTGGGGTTGAACTGTCTGTGGGCAGCCAGGAAATCCCCGGGGGAGACGTGTGTGTGTGTGTGTGTGTGTGTGTGTGCGCACGTGTGTGTTGCACCTGCTCTGCCCCGACTGCTGCCCCCTTCCCTGGTCCAGGGACCTTCCCCCTCCCTGGCCCCTATCACACTGCTCCCTCCAGCCCCTGTGTTTGTGTGTTGGACAGTCACATCCAATCCCTTCAAACTGTCCCCCTTTTCCCCTCCCCTTATTTCATGGGGGGGTGACGAGCCGGGTGGGCGGTGGCAGCGAGGCTTTATACTTGTGGGGGGTGAGGAGGCAAGCAGCGTGTTGGTGGCTGGAGGGGGGCATCTATTTTTGGTATTTTAATTTTTGGTACTGCTGTGTGCAGTAATATGGGGGGGGGGCGTGTTTCGGCGGGGCCGGGGGGTTTCAACCCTCAGCTGTTTTCTTTGGAGTAATATGGCCCTCGCCGCTTTGCGAGTTGTGCAGGCCTGCATTAAAGGCTCGCCTGCCGCTAAAACAAAAAAGCAGGTTCAGTCCTTCATTGGTCTGCCCAGCTATTACCGTAGGGTTGTAAAGGGGTTCAGTGACATAGTAGGCCCTATAACGACCTTACAAAGAAGGGAAAACCACATAAGGTGATGTGGTCAGAAGTCTGTGAAAGAGGCTTCCTGAATCTCAAAGATACTTTGTCTAAAGAGCCTGTCTTAGTCAGCCCTGATTTTAATAAACCTGCTGTGTACTGATGCTTCTAATGTTGGTTTGGGAGCTGTACTAATGCAAGGAGAGGGGTACTTAAGCATGGTGTACTTAAGCAAAAAGTCTACGTCAACTGAACAAAACTATGCTACAAGTGAGAGAGAATGCTATGCCATTGTCTGGGCTGTTAAGCAGCTTAAACCTTATCTGTACATCAGAAAGTTTACTGTTTTAAGTGATTGTGTCCCTCTAACACGGTTTCACCAAGCTACGGGAACAAATTCTAGGTTACTCCGTTGGAGTTTAGCCCTACAAGAATTTAATATGGACATAGTTATATCAAGGGGAAAGAAAATGTAGTGGCTGATGCTTTATTGAGAATGGGGGATCCCTAAGATATATTAGAAGTGTCAGTGACACCCCTTTCGTATATCAGTCTTGCACTGGGGGTGGGGGCGTGATACCGACAGATCAGCTTGTAGTAGGAAGAGAGTCTGAGACATAAGCCCTTGTATTAGAGTCCTGGTGTGAGGCAGGACCTGCTTACAGAAGTTGGCAAGAACGGGCTAATATTGCAGACCTACACATTTCTAAGAAGTACTAGTTACAAAATACTCATGCAAACACAACCCGATATCAAGTGGTACCAGAACACCCCGTTATTAAGGATAGTACAAAAACATTCCCCAAGGATAACAGGAATACACTGAACCCTTCTAAAAGATAAGGTCAAACTAACAGTACATAATAGAAATGTTTTAATTGAACCAACATATACAAGGTGATAACTAGCCCTGACAAGGGGCAGTGACTAATTATGTCAGAGGCAGTACTAACTTGTTCATATTAGGGTATAAAGAGGTATCTCAGAGGGAGTATCTTCATCCAGCCTAGGGAGGAAGAGAAAGTTCTGTCATTCACTGAGCTGCATCCATTGTAATGGGCATACCTGTCTTAGTATTCTCGTAAAGTCTGCCAGGTGCTATTACTGTGCTTTATTGACAATAAACCTGGCCTGATGCCTTTGTACCTTAACGGATCTTGTGGTCATTGGGCGGTTTGCTCGAGGTCTGCTGTGCCAGCTGTCTGCACAGAGCTGAGGCAGCACACAGGGAGAACACACACACAGGCAGCTGAACATTTAACCACACAGCTAAGATCAGAGTCCTGGGGCAATTCACTAGTGGGTGACCTTCAAAGAGGTGTTAAAAGACAATTCACTTGTTAAATAGATGTTAATTGTATTTGTCTTCATCTATCTACATCCTGTTTGATGTATACTAGTGTAACTAAATTAACCTTTTGTTGCTATATCCTTTTTCCATGTCCTGTAACTCCATAATTACTTTTACATTATGTATGTGATGCTACTCAATTAACATTAGGTCAACAGGCCTGTATTTAGTGCTTAGATGTGAGTTAACTTGATGTGGAAAACTATTTAAGGATACTTGTATTTTTCCACTTAGCCATTCCGATTGTAATGAATGGCCAGCAATTACATTATGTATAGCACTGCAACTAGATTACTTGTATATGCATAGGAAGTAGAATGTTAATTTCAAAGAGTGGATCACTGTATGTTCAACAGTGGGAATTCTACAGACCCACAGGGTGCTAGGAATGTTTGCCAGACTGTTTTCAGTTATAAAGATGTACCCTGGGAATGATCCTGCATCTCTGAACTGCTTGGATTCAGACAGGGGGAATCCTAGGTGATTGGACAGAGGACTCCAAAAGCCATTTTGGGAAACCCTGAGGAATTTATGGAAAGTTAGCAGACATTACAACTCTGCATCATTTGGCCTATAGACTCTGATTCACCTGCAATATATTTTATCTGCTTTAACCTCTCAATAACTCTCATTTCCTTTTCTTAGCTAATAAATCGTTAGTTAGTTTACTAAAGGACTTGGCTGTCAGTGTTGTCTTTGGTGAGATCTGGGGTATGTGACTGGCCCTTTGGGTCTGGAAGGACATAGCGTGGGGTGAATATTGGTTTTAAGAACCTTTCATCATTAAGTTCAGTTTTCTGGATGGTCAGTTTGGCTGGAGTGCCTAAGGGAACTGCCTGTGGCTCCATGGTGCGACTAATACAGTAATCCCAGAGCACACATTTGTTACTGGCTTGGTGAAATCTTATTATAGAATATAAAACCAGTTTGGGGTGTCTGCCCTGCTTTCTGACTGAGTGACCTGAGATTGGCCTCTCAGTGGTGAGCCACATACCAGGCAGTGTGTCAAGGTTGTGACAAGCCACAACCATCCCAGCTTGACTAATAGCAAATCTAATCTTGGGAGGGGTTGTGTGCCACCTGCAAGGTACAGTACTCCCTCAGCACATGCTGGAGTCACACAATAGTACTCAGCTTTTCTATAGTCACCTACTTCAAAATAAATCCTATTTGTATGATCCTAACACTGCACTTCACCTAGGAAAGAGACAGAGGCAAGAGCGGTGGCCAAACAGACACAAACATCTTCACAGCTGTTCCTCACCCAGAAGTAGCTATTAGATTTTCAGCTAGAAACATGGTGATAGCAGAATTCCTGATCTACTTCATCTAAATAGATTCTATAATATCTCAATGGAATCCTCACTCCTACTGAAATACAAACTCATGCAAATTCTCCGCTCTCTTGAGCTCCACAAGCAATTCTGTTAGAAGCACATGAAGAGGTGTAACTCAAGAACATCGGCAGTAGGGAGATAATGTACAGTATGCCATACACCATAACTCCGCTTTAAAAACCTTAGAATTTCCCCATTTGCTACTCTTGCAAATCACCCTATCAACAGCAAACAACGATACAGATTCTTTATGGCCCTGCAAAAATGTAGCAGCCTCACAAGACCTCTGAGTGGCAGAAAAACATCATTGGCCCCATTTTACAGATGAGGAAACTGAGGCATGAAGAGATTAAGGGTAGTTTTTCAAAATCTCCTAAGTGACAGAAAAGCCTTAGATCCATTTTAAAAAGTGACCTAGGTACTCGGTGGAAGTTAGACCCCTAAATACCTTCAAAGATGTGGGCCTCAGGTGCCTAAGTCACTTAAGTACTTTTGAAATTTTGACTCCAAATGACTTGTCTGAGGTTACTCTGAAAGTCTGTGGTAGAACCAGGAATAGAACAGAGATCTGCATTGAAAATAGAACTGAGTGACTGCAGAGAGACAGTGTGCCAGAGCAAACTGAGAAAAGGCTGCAAAAAATCCAATCCCCTCCCCTCGAAAAGTAAATAGTAAAGCATAGATAAAAGAAACAAATACTTCATCTTTCCCTTCACAGCAGAATTCCAGGGTGATATATCGTACAATTAGATACAGTAAAGTTGAGCTGGGCAGAGAAAGGTAATTCCATTTCACAGACAATTTCAATATCCTGATGTTTGGTTTTGTTCTGATTATGCACAACACCACAAAAATTTGAAACTGATGAAAGGGAATGAAGCCCCCATTCCGGGGCAGTCAGGCTGGCAGGCTGCCCAAAAGCTGCAGACCCTGGAAGCCTGGTTTCCCAGGGAGCCAGGCAGGTGATCTGGCAGGAAAGCAGGTGCATTTCCAAGGTGTCCAGCCTGGGTTCCATCAGAACTTTGGCAAAATCAAGTTGTCTCCACAAAACATTTCCATTTGGAAGAACTGCCAAATTCCAGCAAAAAAAGTGTTTTCTTGGAATTTTTCCAATCAGCACTACAGTAAAGTTAAAAGCATCAGCAACAAATATCCCATCTCTTTCCCCTGACAGAACCGATCTGGCTCTCATCACCTTAGTAGCTGAGCACCTCACGTGGCTGTGAGGTAAGGAAGCTGGGGAAACTGAGAGACTTGCACAAGGTTGTATAGGAGGCCTGGGCCACAGCAGGGAGTTGACCCAGATCTCCTGAGTCCCGGGCTAGCATTTTACTGGTGGGCCACCCTTCTGCTCAGTGGAGTGAGCCTCCACTTGGAGAAATCAGGATCTAATGTACAGGTGCCAAAGGGAAGTTATTCAGCCAACCATCTGGAAATGCTTTTGCTCTTTCTGTGGAGTACCTAGCCCAAGTAATTGGATCAGACTGAGGCTAACTCACTCCACTTTGCACTCTCTGTCCATGTGAACAGAAAAGTGACATGCACTGAAGGTGGGAGGATGGGCACACATTACATGGGGATGTCTACAAGGCCCCTTTTCATCACCTCTCTGCTCCCTCTTCGCTTTTAAAATTGCTCCCGCAATCAGCGTTCATTTCACAAATTTTGCCTTAGCCTTGTCGTTTTACATTTGCCTATTTGCGCTCTGAGCGAGCTGCCATACACTTTGCCACACTCCTGTTTAGAGATGTGCTTCACACACGCGCTCTCCACAAAGGCCATTTTTAACTTAGTTACAGACCACTTTTCAATCCAGCCGCTCTCCTTCCTTTGTTGTTCTCCCTAGTGCTGCTTTTAACAGTCTTCAGTTAGAGCCCCTGCGTGGCTCTCTGGAGTCATGTCTCTCCCTTCCCTGGAGGCACCGCACTACTTCAACTTGTCCCCTATCACCACTTTGTATCTAGAAGTCTTTTGTATCTAACAGGCCTTCTGTTCATTTAACTCACCCCTGGCAATTTCCAGAGCCACGGTTGTTGGCCTATGATATTGGTTTTGATCCGTGTGCTGCCATTTGGGAATAGAGCTCATCAGCACACTATGATTTGGCACATGTATGCTGATGATGTTCTGGTATCTTTTGAAACTGGCTGTTTCTGAGAGCACCTCAAGGGTGTCTGACTAGCTGTCAGATATTCACAGTTGGATGAGCAACAATTTTCCAGACGTGAACATAGGAAATGGAAGCCATTGGGGTTCCAGGCAGTTTTCAGCTACATACATTGACTTGTCAACACTACACTGAATTTTGAAGTAAATTTCTTCTTATTTCCAATAAATCTTCTCATTCCCACCTACAGAATATTGGGTATTGGGTATTTCACATGACTCTGTTTCTGAGGCTCAGCTGGCCAACAACACTGCATTCAACAATTTCACTGCTAGCAAATGTGGCCACAACTGTATTGATGTGACTTTGCAACTAATGTTTTTATTTTTGGCTCCATACAGTCACACATTGTGTTTCCTATAACCCATGCAGCAATGAGAAGAACAGCGTTCCAGTACTGGCAGGCATGCACAGATAGAGCAGAAATGATCCCTATGTGCAACCCTATTGGGCATATTCACATCTGAGTCACCCAACATTTGTCCTCATGTGCATCTGTTTGTCCTCTATTCCTATGGGTTGATAGAAGGGCTGGTTGAATACTGGATACAATTATTTGTTGAATACTCAGCAAATAATTCATTCTTTGACAAATTAGCTAATGGATATTATTTCCTCAGCTACAGATATGGTCAAATACAGAAATATTTGTCTAATAACACTGCTGTTAGTTGAATCAATTATTTGCCATATCTGTTATTGACTCTCAGTATTTCTCTTGGGATTCAGGAGTGCATTTCTATTGTTACCAGCTTTAATCATTGTGACCTCATCTCCCACATTTGTAGTTTATTAAAAATATTTCACCACTAAACTTAGTACTAGGCTTACAGACAATCTGTTGTGTTCTGGACCTCCAGAAGCTGCAACGGAAGATGATTTTGTAACATTTGGGTCATATGGCCTTTTTCTTGTATGTAATATCCACTCCGAAAGGAAAGAAGTGGTTAAGGCACTAGCATGGGACCTGGGAGAATTGGATTCAGGTCTCTATCTGCCAGACTTCCAGTGTCAGCTGAGGCCAGTCATTAGTCTTTCTCTCAGCATCCCCAATGAGGATAAGAGCACTTCCCTCTCTCCCAGGGGTGGTGTTGGGATAAATACAGTAAAGGTTGCACAGTGTTCAGATACTATGGAAAAGGGGACCATGTAAGTACCTTAGATAGTCATGCTTGCGTAACCATGCCCACGGTTCATATCAACATGGAATTGATGGGATGAGTGTGTGCAGGTTGTTATTCCCATTTTTGGCTCATCTCTTTCCCCTGGACATATTTATAGTCATATTGGGCCCCTGATCCCTAACTAAAGGTAACATGAACCTCAGATATCACCAAGTGTCAAAGGTGATCTGAAAAGGGGAAGTAAGTCCTTCTCATGCCCGTTAGATACATAGAGATGTCCTTTAATCAAAAAGTTTCCTTCCCCATAGAAATATCAGGAATATCAAGTTTCCACTGACTTGTTTTTGCAGGAGGAGTGGAGACCTAGAGGGACATCACAATAGGTTAAAACTCGAGTGGCAGATTTCCAAACTCTTAACTAAAAGAAGAGGAATATTGAATCAGACCAGGGTTAAACCTGTTTTCTTGTTATATATTGTTTGATTCAACAACAATTAAAATTTTAAGCAGAGACTGACTGAATATCCCTTTATTGTGGGCAGGGAAAACTGCAACATGCTTTTGTTATTGTTATGGTCATTAGATGGTGCTGTTACCCCTAGACTTACTCATTCTGAGCATTTGCTTAACATACAAGCAAGTGTTTGGTCTTGGAAGAAAATGCTGTCCTGTTGTTGGTTTTCTGATGTAGTGTTTTTAAGGGCTCTGTGCCAAGCAGAAGGAGAGTTTGCTGTCAATTACTGAGGCAGAGTTGCATCCTGGGATCCAGGCATTGGTATTTGGGCTGAGATCTCTTCAAGAAGACCTGTGGGCCATCTGCGGTCACCTCCGTTCCAGGACTTGTGTAAAGAAAACAAACTGCACAGAGTATACCCAGACTCCTTATCAGTGATTTCTCCTCCAACAGAAAGCTACAAAACTGGACATCTGTGACCACGCAGCAGAGGGGCAAATATTATAATAACAATAGTGCTTAGATGCTCTAACTGAACTTCAGGCTCTATTGTGCTAGGAGCTGTACAAGCACAGGGTAACAGACAGTCTTTTCCCCAAAGAGCTTAGACTCTAAACAGAGGCAGATAGAAGGGAGAACAAAGACACACAGAAATGAAATGACTTGCAGAAGGTCATAGCAATGCCCAGAATAGAATGCATGTCTCCTGATACCCATTCCGGTGACCTAGCCACAGAACCAAGCTTTCTGGAGTGCTCCTGTCTGTTGTGATGTCTTTGTCCAATTAGTTCTATTATCCTGCAGAGTAACCCGCAAGCAAAAAAACCAGGAAGTCAAGGCCTGATATTTCTGTTAAAAAACAAGCAAAAGGATAGACTGAGGCTGTCTTTATGCACCATAGAGAAGCAATAAAGGGCATACTTGGGTTTCTTTTTTCAGCCTTGCAGTTCACATTTCAAATGGAAAAGCTCCTGGCAGCATAGGTAGCCTCTGACATTCATAATACTGAGATCAGCGGTGCAGTGGCAACTTCTCCAACACTGTGGCTAATAAAAAGAGGCCTCATAAAATTAAGAGCAATAATCAAATTCTAATGAGGTTACAAGAGGCTGCAAGAAAGATTGCAACCACCACCAGGGTCTCATGCTCCTACACACTGAAAAAGAGTTGCACTGCAATGGTCTTAATACTCAAGGCTGTGTTCCTAAAAAAGGACCTCAGCAGGTGGGATATGTGCTTCATTGATCTACGACTGATCAAATATTTATCATCTGGCAGCTCGGTGAAATGCACTGGGAATTCTAATGTGTGCTTTACTTACATTTCACAGCTCTCAGAAACACCTTTATGTTCTGTTGACCAGCAGGGACTATGACTGCAGCTGTCAGCACTGAGAACCAGTCAGCTGGACAAATTATTAAGAATACACAGGCTGCTAAACAAGCACACACAAATCTGCATTTCTGGTGTGTCATCAGAAATCTTCATGGCTTTCCATTCACCTGGTCACCGGCCAGTATTGTGGCACTGCGCCAACATTCCCGCACTGTATCCAAGGACTACTATGAATACTGCACGCTGGATGGGATCCTATGCTCTGGCTCCATCTACCCATCCTGCATCAGCCAGGAGCGGAATGAATGGTGTCACTAGATCACTAACCGTGTAATACTACCCCACAGCCAGGGGCTTAATGCTATTTGGAGGGGCACCTAAGCAGAAATTTACCATGGGACCCACCCTCCTGCCTACCTCTTCAGTGTCTCTTTCCCAGTATTAGAGCTGGTTAACAGAATGGAGGGAAGACACATTTTCTCTCACTTTTTTTCCATCAGAGAAAAGAAGGCAGGGAAGTGGAGTTCGGGAAGAAGAGAAGGTGGTTTTCCCCCCATCAAAATGAATGCAATTTTTCAGTTTGAAAATTACTGAAAAACAAAAATTTCAACCAAAATGATTTTTTTCTTATTTCAAAACAGAAAATTTCATTTTAGTCAAAGGAGCATTTTCTGTTGGAAAAAAAAATGGAAAATTTCAACCAGTTCTACTCAAATTATCCCTCCCAGCTCCTCCTGTCCTTCCCCTTTCCTCCCAGGTCACCATTTTGAGTAGCTCCTCTTCTCACTCTCGCTCACCATCTCACAATGCCTGCTCTACTTTTCTTCACCCCAATCTGCTGGCCCCAACTTATTGACTTTTCTCCCCTCTTTGGCTGGCACCACTCTAACTCATAGACTTTAAGGTCAGAAGGGACCATTATGATCATCTAGTCTGACCTCCTGCACAACGCAGGCCACAGAATCTCACCCATCCACTTCCATAACAAACCCCTAACCTATGTCTGAGTTATTGAAGTCCTCAGATTGTGGTTTGAAGACCTCAAGCTGCAGAGAATCTTCCAGCAAGTGACCCGTGCCCCATGCTGCAGAGGAAGGCGAAAAACCTCCAGGGCCTCTGCCAGTCTGACCTGGAGGAAAGTTCCTTCCTGACCCCAAATATGGTGATCTTTCCATGCTTTACCCAGGGCTGACCAGCTACATGAGTGCAACCCTTGCACTCTCCTCATCACAAGAGCAGCTCCAAGACAGCACCTTGGAGGTACTAATGTCTCCAGCAGGGGAGGAGACAGAGCTATGGTGTCGTGCCCCTCTACCACACTGGCCAGAAGACCCAATGGCCAACTCATAATGGGTGGCCACGGCACAGTGGCTACTGTGAAGCACTGGGCTCCATGAAACACTATGCTTTGTTGAGTGCCCCTGGGGCAGTGCAGCTTCACCTTGCCCCCTAGGCAGTACTGTGCCTTCATGGCACAATCTGACCATAAATATTCTGGGTTATAGCCATCCCTGCTGCAACTCCACCAAAGTCCCTGCATGACTTTGGCCCTCTTTGCCAAACCTCATGCAGGTGTGCAATGAAGGAGAGAGCATACAGAGCCAACCCCCCCACTCCCTCACACACACACAGGTCCCTTTATACAGCCACGATAAAGGCCAAATTTCCAATCCCTGGACCCAGAGAAGTGCATGGCAGAGCTGATGGGGCGAAAGATGCAGCTCACAAAGGACCATGGGAGCGGGTGTGCTACCTCTGTGCTGGAGCATCCCTCTTTACTACGAGCTGCACCTCGTGACACAATCACGTCCGGAGTTCTTGATCAGTTACCATCTAGGCTGAGGATTGTCAGCTGTAACCTGGTGTAATGTCTGAATAAATATTCCAGATGTTCAGCAGGCACCAATCTTCATTCACTTCAGCTGCATTTAAAGTCCTTGGCCAGTTTGCTAATAGGAGTCAACTTTAATAGTGCGGGGCAAGAAGCAACAATGGTGTCACTGTGATGTTTCAGATTGTGCCCTTATGGGTTCATGACCTGCTTGTCTATCAAAACACATGAATCTCACAGCTCAGCCCCATCCTACTCCTATTGAAGATAAGAGCAAAACACCCGGCACCTTTAATGTCGCATGCAGGATCAGACCCATAAATCCCCCCTTTTATTCATCCCAGATTGTCAGTCAGGTTAAGCCGGTTGGGTTTCTTGCTCTGAAGCAACCCCCTAACATTACTGACCCTACATAAGATGAAAAGAAAATTTAGGATTTGAACTGTACTGGATTGCTGGAAGCACTCATACCTAGAGTTGTGCGAGAAGCTTGACACACAAAAGACGTGGTGCATTAATGAAATCTGATGGAAGTCTGGGGTATGTCTATGCTGCAATAAAAGACCCATGGCTGGCCCAAGTTAGCTGACATGGGCTTGTGGGGCTCAGGTGGTGGGGCTATAAAATTGCAGGGTAGATATTAGGGCTAGAACTGGAGCCTGGACTCTGGGACCCAGTTATGGCATGGATCTTTTATTGTAGTGTATATGTACTTGGAGGACGGATAGTGCAGTGGTTTGAGCATTGATTCACTAAACCCATGGTTGTGAGTTCAATCCTTGAAAGGACATCTTGGGGATTAGCCCTGCTTTGAGCAGGGGGTTGAATTAGATGATCTCCTGAGGTCCCTTCCAACTATGATTCCAGCGGGTGTTGCAAGAGCTCTGACAACAGCTTGCACTGTTTCAGGCTTGTCACAGGAAGAGAAAAGCAATAGGTCTTTCATTCAGCTTTTCTTATAGCACAACCCCAGCCTGTACCTCCTGGAAAAGGTGGAAATGATACATTTGCTGAGCGTCTCACCATCATTCTGCAATTGCTGATTTGCCAGTACTGTAAAGCTATGGCTGGAAATGCCTATTTCTGCAGGCTGTAGATCTGGGAAAGGCTAGGCACAAATGGGTTAATTAATATATCCACACTATGTGCCACGGGGAAGGTGGGATTTTAGACAGCGATCAGTGTTGGCCTAACTCTGTTCCCATTAGAGTCAGTGAGAGTTTTATGGTAGCTTTTGAGCTTCACTGCACTGGGAGCTCCCAGGCGGCACTTTGGCTAAATCAGCCAGAATGCCTCCTGGGAGCTCTTAGGGTGCATGCAGCAGTGGCAGCTCCACCACTCTTCAAACAGAGGCAGTGTGGGTTATCGCAGCAGGGAGAGCTGCTGTTAGCCTGCTTTCCCTGCTTCTTTTTGGGTACTGGGCACCAAGAGGATGCTAGTGGGAACCAGTGCCTGGTTCCAGCACAGGGACACCGGGAGGGGTGCTCACAGGGCCAGCTGTATCCAGGCTCTTTGTGGGTATCACACATTAATGGAAACATGCCCATCACTCACCACTCACAGAACAGAAGAAGAGAAAAGCAAAGGGATGCAGTTTAGGTGTTTAAATAGTCAGGACTTATACCTGTGTAACTTGGAGACAAAAATCGGACTGAATTCCTGCCCTGAGTTATGTTGTGATGATTTCAAATCTTTGCTGATTGAGCTCTTCAGAGAAATCTGCATGCTAAATGTGAAGCAGTGACATAGCACAGTGCTGCCTGAATTTATAGAAGTGGATAAGTAACTTCTCTGCTCTCATCTGCTGTGGTTTTCATGCTGAGTGTGTGCTTCCTCCCAAAGGGGAATGTCAGCAGTTAAACAGTGTGTATTAGCAAGCTGATCATCAGAAACTCAAATCTCTCAGAGCACAAAAATGCCAGCTGATTGCAAGGAAACAAGCAGTAGCAGCCATATGTGATAGGGGGCTCAGATGTCTGGGTGATTTAGTGTTAGAGCACCTGACATCCCGCCCCCTTCTCCTTTTGTCAGGGTGGTAACGGTATTTGTTCCTGACCTTAAACTGGAGATTTTTGGTTTTCCCTCTGCATCTGGGCCTCAGCCCTTATGTTGGTGTGGTAGGGGGGCCTGGGCCCTCCCCCTCCAACGGATGCCAATCCAGGGCCCTATGTGAAGCAATGCTGGCAGGGTCCTCCCTGAAGTAAGTCCAAGTTTGCCTCCCTGGACTACAGCCTACCAATAGGTCCCTTCAATTTAGGGCATGGCCCCTCTAGTCCAAACATACAGTCTTGCACTCAAGACAGTCCAAAGGAGCAGGGCCTTGCAGGACCTGCTGGTTCTCAAAGGGGGTGGTGCTTGGAGAAGGCACAACTACTATGGGTCTTATCTACTCTGTGGTCCCCTCTGAAGCACAACTTTCTGTCTGGCTTCCTGGAGAAGGACTCCTTTCTCCTGAAGCCTGTCCACCACCCCTGCATGCCTGCCTGGGCCAGGGTACCTGAGCCCAGTATTGTCTTTTAACCCCTCCAGGCCTAGTGTGGGGTTTGTATACTCCATCACATCATGGAGTAGCCAATTGTAGAAGGATCAACTAACCATTGGTGCACCCCCTGGTTGGGTGTGATGTAGCAGGCTCTCCTTCTCTAGTATCCCTGTTGATGGTCACTCCAGGCCTATGGTGGTCTGCATCTTCTCACGACTGGGCCCTCCAGCCAGGTCACGTTTTAGTCCCACCCCTTCCAAGGGAACAGAAAGGGCAATGAACAAAAGTCCAACAAATAATTCTAAGACCTTGTGTCTGGTCTCAAGCCTCTGACTCTGGGCCCAGTGATCCTTATACTCTTCTCTCAGGGTTTAAAATCATCCTTATCCTCTGTCCAGGGGCCTTCACATCCCCTTCCTTGTGCCTGGTAGGAGAACCCAGGCCCACCCTCTACACTGGTTTCTAGTCCAGGGACCCTAAGATGAGTAGCCAAGGTCTTCTCCATCAGATATCTTGCCACTGCCTCCCTGGACTCCATCCTACCATTAGCCTTGCTTCAGGCTCCCCCCCCCCAGCCCCTCCCTAGGCTCTTTGTACCAAGCAGCACCTCCCAGGGCTTTTCCCCAGAGGTTCAGTTCCTGTCCTTGTGTCAGGGTCAGACTCGGGAGCTTGGTCCAACCCTGTGTCTTCCAGCTATCTTCCCTCCCCCAGCTTCCTCCTCCCCCTGGAGGAGCCTTTGTGTTCCCCACAGCCTCTCTTTTACTCTCCCTCTTTAGTGCCAAGAGAATGACTGCAGAGTTCTTACCTCTCTTCCTCCAGCCCCCTTCTGCTCCAGGCTTCCTCTCTTTGTAACAGCAGACAGCTCCTACCCAGCTAGTCTTCATCTTTAATTATCCCTGGCCCTCCCTCCACGTGAAACCAGGTGGATTATTTGGCCTCTCAGACCTACATTAACCCTTTCAGCATCTGTGTGGGGCTAGACATCTGGCCACATCAACCAACTGTAATGTTACCTGCTACTATATTCATATACAAAGCTCCTCACAGGCTATCAAATGTGCTACCTTTGAGAACAGTAAATCCTTGTGGTTCTGTTCCTTCCAACCTCACAGAAGCAAACACACCAACATCTGGAAACTCACTTTTCAGTACTAGTACTAGTTCTCCGGGTGGCTTGTAACATCCGGGATAAAATTCCACCAACCAAAGGGTGAAGGTGGTCCAGAGGCAGATCCCCTATTACATGGGTTCATCAGGTCTGTCTGTTGGACTCTCAGGCCATCAAGCCTTTGTGATTGTGTAGGAATGGACCAAATGGCGAACAATCGCTATGGCTGACTGTCTGACTAAGTGGTGAAGAAGAAGTACAAGGAACCAGAAATCTCTACAGCTTTTGCCTCTGCAATATTTCTTATCCTCTTTATAACCATGCTTGTTGCCACTGGGCCACCACTTTCAATACGAAGAACAAGAACATACACCAAAAACATGAAGTTAGGCATCTAAAACCCACCTTTAGGTACCTAAATAAATGGTGCCTAACTTGAGGGGCTCTATTTAAAAATTTTCTTCTTCTTCTTCTTCTTATTCACTCCCTGTGGAGCATAAGGCGCCAACCACTCTCCTCCATTCATTTTGTTCTTGAGCGAGACAGCAGATTTCATCCCACTTCATTCCTGTACCTTTCATTTCCTCTTCAATGGTCCTTTGCCACATCCCCAATGGTCTGCCTCTCCTCCTTCTTCCTTGTGGTGTCCATCGTAGGGCAATATGAGGGTGTCTATCAGCATCCATTCTCAACACATGCCCCAGCCACCTCCATCTTCGTTGTTTGGCTTCATCCACAATATTGTTGATGCCCGATAATCGGCTCACTTCAACATTGGTGATACGCTGCGGCCAATGTATGTTAAGAATTCGCCTAAGACACCTTCCTTCAAAGCCCCGAAGCCGACTTTCTATCTTCTTGTTGGTCCTCCATGTTTCCACCGCATAGAGCAACACAGAGCGGACGTTCGACCTGTAGATCTCTACCTTGGTTTTCATTTGCAAGATGGTTGACCTCCAAATATTCTGAAGTCTATAGAATGCATTTGCAGCAAGACCGATTCTGGTAGATATCTCTTTCTGAATATTGCCATCAGCCGATATGTAACTACCAAGATATTTGAAGTCGTTCACCTCCTCCAATTCTACATCACATAACACTGTCTTTGTCGAGCTGGCTGTTTTTACTTTCATTATTTTGCTCTTACCGGCATGGATATTAAGTCCTACGCACCTTGCTACTCTACCTACTCTATCAGTCTTCTCTTGGAGGTCCATCTGAGAGCTTGAAATCAGGGCGATGTCATCCGCAAAGTCACAGTCTTCAATATGACCAGAGGGTCCCCATACGATCCCTCTTGGCCTATCTTCAGTGGCTTTCCGCATCACCCAATCTATGACCACAAGAAATAGAATGGGCGAAATAACACACCCTTGTCTAACTCCCGTTCTCACATGGAACCACTCGCTCTGCTGTCCTTCATGGCGAACACAACACTTATTGCCGGCATACATATCTTTGAAGATGTTAATCACTTTTGAAGGGAATCCATATATTTTTAAGATATTCCAGAGAGATGGATGGTGGACACTATCAAATGCCTTCTCGAAATCGAGATAATTAATGAACAGTGGCGAGTTCCATTCAAGAGATTGTTCCATTATCGTACGTAGTACAAATATCTGATCAACGCATCCTCTCCCACTCCTAAATCCTGTTTGTTCTTCCCTCAGGATCTCTTCTACTGCTTGTCTTATTCTCTGCAACAGAAATCTGCAGAAAACCTTCCCGAGCACTGATAGTAAGTTTATACCTCTCCAATTACCACACAAAGACAAATCACTCTTCTTGGGTAATTTCACGATGATACCTTTCTTCCATGCTTCAGGTACCTTCTCTTCTTCCCACACCTTGTTGAATAGCTCCTTTAGAATCCCGGCACTCATATTCAGGTCGGCTTTTAGCATTTCTGCGGTTATTCTATCTTCACCTGATGCCCTGTTTGCTTTTGTCTGTCTAATAGTCTCTTCTATCTCTCGCTCTATGATAGGCCCACATTCTACCTCCATCTGAAAACTCGTTTCCTCTATTTCAACTACCTCTTCAGGATTTGATCTATTTAAAGTCTCTCTAAAATGCTCTGCCCATCGATTGATTTGTTCTTTCTCTTCTATCAATATTCTCCCATTCTTTCCTCTAACCGCTGTTGACCTATTGCTGAACCCTCCTGTCAAAGTCCTCGTGATTCTATACACAGTTCTTGTGTCGTCCCGCGCGGCTGCTGACTGTGCCTCTCTTGACAGACTGGTAATATAATCCCTTTTATCTTTTCGGGCACTTCTCTTCACAGCCTTGTTTTTCTCCCTATATTCTTTGTTCGCAGCTTTCTGTTTTTCATCCCTTCCAGTTAGCATGCGTAGTTTTGCTGTCTTCCTCTCCTCAATGAGTTTCCATGTGTGATCTGAAATCCATACTTTCCGCTCTCTTCTCTTGTAGCCAAGCACTGTCTTGCTGGTCTCTACATATGCCTTCTCGACGTTGTCACAAAAAGTGTTTATATTACCAGTTCACAAGTCATTTAGAAGTTGAAACTTTTTTGAGAGCTCCAATATGAACTGTGCCTTTACCGGCGGTTCTTCCAACTTCCTTGAGTTGAAAATTTGTTGCCCATAAACTTTCTTCGTCTTTCTCAATTTTATCTGAAGCTTGTTCAATACAAGATGATGGTCACCACCTACATCTGCACTTCTTGATACTCTAGTATCCAGCAGTGACCCTCTCCACTTCCGATTGATTGCAATGTGATCAATTTGGTTCCTGGTTTTCCCATCCGGTGATATCCACGTCAGCTTATGTATTGTCTTATGTTGGAAGATTGTTCCACCTATCACCAGTCCATTCTCAAGACATAAGTCTACAAATTGTTGACCGTTGTCATTTCTCTCTCCAACTCCTTCCCGCCCCATGCATGCTTAATACCCGGCATTGCTGGAACCAACTTTAGCTTTGAAGTCGCCCATCAAAATCAGGATGTCGTGGCATGGGGTCTTAAGTATCTCTTCCTGAAGTCTGATATAGAACAAGTCTTTTTCCTCCTCCTCAGCTTGTACAGTAGGTGCATAACATTGGATGATGGTAGTCTTTAAAAATTTTAGTCATTATAATTTTGATCCTTCATATCCAGTCACAGAAGTGTTCAAACTCTCCACAATGTCCAGACGTATTGTGTTTGTACCCTTCAGATGATCATACACCCTTCGATTAGATTAAGTTTTTCCATCAGAAATAAATATGACTTTCACAACTTCAGCCTCTGATTGCTTTACCCTCCTGCTTCCAAAAATACCCTATCCCATGCAGACCTTTATGTACCCCAATAACAGAGAAGAGAGACTCCATGAAGTCCATTAGGGCTTGGCTATTGCCAATCTAGTTTATATGGAAAGTGCCCAGATACCACAATAGTGCCAGTACAAAACCCTGAGACAGACAGAGAGCCCATCTTTGAATTTAGCAGAAAGGTGATAGCTGCAACAGATTATGAGTTTGTATTGCAGGATTAATATATTTTATCCTCGTTTCATGTGTTGCTACTACACAGAACACCAACCCTTCTATTGCCACTGGAATTTTGGGTGCTTCTGGCAGGAGGAAAAGCTCTCGGAAGAAGAACTTTCAGTGTCATTTTCCAAAGGATGCAATGTAATCCGGGATGAAAATTACTTCCTCAGTTTTATTATGAAGGAAAAAGAGACTTTGTTGGCAGGTTTGCAAGCAGAATGGTGTCCTTGACTTTGCTGCCTGCTTAAAGAATTGCTGGTATCTATTTATTAAATCTAGCTTTGCTTGGCCTACCTACATCATGGACAGAGATCTAGAAAACCCAAGAATTGATCAAAGTTAAGCATAAACAGAGCAGTCCTGATCCTAATCTTCCCTATGCCTATGTGTAGGAACAGGACAACACTGTGTAAATCTGAAACAATTCCACTGCAGTAAGTGGAGTTCCTCTGAATTCACTCTGATGAAACTGAGATCAGCCTCTGGCCCTGTAGCTATCACCTTGGAGGGGAGACAAGACTAGCATTACAGAGGAGTACCTGATAAGAGCTTTTTGTTCTTTAAATTACCGATCCACCAATCTAGAGCCTTACCCTCCAGGACATTTCCTGTCCTTCATAAACACTGCATTTCTGCAGCGCAAGTGGAATTTTAAGGCTCCCGGGTGGAGATCCTCTTCTGGTGAAAACTGTTGTAGCTCAATTGACTTCAACAGAACTAGGACAATGGATCAGGCGAGGGGCTGCCCCCAGGATGATACTGTTGTATAATATCATTAGCGATAATCCAGAACCTCCAAATTTGGACACACATCTGCATTTTGAACAACCCAAAGTTCACAGATTCTGGGATCTGGATTTCTATTTAACACAATACGAAGAAATGAACATTGTGTGAAATCTGAATTTGGGTTGGGGTTTTTGAACACCCCCAAAGTACAGGTGTGTCCCAGGGTAGGGCTTGAGGTCAGAGCCATTTCTACGTTGCCAGAGTGAGACAGTGTGATCCAGGGAAAAGGAGTATTGATATGGAGACAGGAGAGCGGGGTGCTATTTGCGTCTCTGCCATTGACTTTGGCAAGCCAGTCTCTGGGCTTCAGTTTCACCATCTATAATGGTGAAAATAATGCTTCCCCTCCTTCATAAACAATGGTGTGATTTGTAGCTGAAGGATGCTATATAAAGTGCTAAGTATTATTATGAAATACTATGTAGCAGTAGATGGCAAGTCTATCTTTCCAACTAACAGCAGTGTATGAAAAAATGGAAATAGCACTTCACTAAAACCCTTTCTGACATTTCTCCTCCTCATGCATGCCAGCCCTTTGAATGGTTATTTACTTTGAATCCAGGCTCCCTAATAATTAAGCAATATTTTATCTTGCGCCCACTCATTTGTTCATCTAAGCAGCAGCTCCACTTCAGTGTAAATAAAGAGCCCCAGATAGGTGGCAAGAACAGTTCAAAACCCTCACAAAGGATGAAAAAGGAAAAAAGATGAATACTAAAGAAAAGAGCATCTTGTAGAGTGAAAACAAAGGTAATGGGGAAGTGTCTATAACATACTTGCAAGGAAAGAAGACTGTGGTTAGTCAACTGTGCAACTCCATTGTCTTCAAATTATGCACTGGGTTACGCCTGTTGGAATCCTATAGCCCTCCTGAAGGCGGATGGGATTGCTCAGTTATAGCCGATGGTATAGTTTGACCCGAAGAACTTTTATTACTGGAAATGATGCATGAGAAAAAAACATTCCAGCCTGACTTTCGGATTTAAGGTTGTTTATAGGGCTCTCAGTTTTTACTTGCAAGCCAAACAAAGTTGATAACAAAGCCTGTGAACATGGAACCAGATGCCATTTTGTATTTACTTTTCAGAGCACAACTACACTTTAAAAAGTCTAATCCAGGGATTGACAACGTGGGGGTCACAACCTCTAGGGGCTTGCAACTAGATCTCATGAGATCTGACCCACTCTCTCTTTCTCTATCGCTAGATGGGAGCAAGGTCTGGAAACATTTTGCTTTCATAACATGGAGTGATGGGATGGGTATTGACTCTTGTAGGATCAGGTTTTGGATTGGATTCCCGGGGCAAAAATCATTCCATTTTCCAAAATACTTACCATAATTATATTTTGCTCAGAGATTAGTTGAGTTATCCTGGTGGGATCAATTATGACTCATCTGAAAGCCAGAAGCAACCATTTTTCAGTAAATCCTTTTGGAATGTAATGTGTTATGGAAGTTATTAAAATGTTGCTCTTGGTCATTTTTCAGCATTCTGCATAAATTGTTTCAAGGTCATTATGCCTGAAAAATAGAGCGCAATATATGCAGGAAAAGCTCTTGAGGTGCTGCTAACCAGGTGCAGAGCATTTTTAATAACATCATATGGTTTGCCTCAGAGGAATTACTGGTTCTACGTTTTTTGATTAAATGACAGCAAGCAACAGGTTATGTGATTAGTAGAGACAGAGGCGGCCCTAGACCAGCTGCCAGCAACTGGCGCCCTAGGCGAACCACGCAATCAGCGCTCCCACCCCCAAACCCCAAGGGCAGATCTAGGCTGAAGTTTTTGGTAAACTGGGAAACATTTTGCCCCTTTTTTCCTTAATGTTTTTGAAACATTTTCTTTTAAACAGAGGTTTAATTATTCGGTTAGTCCGTCCATCCAACCAATGTTTCTGAGATCAGATAAAATAGAGACACGAAATTTTCAGAATAGATTTGTTCACAACAGCTAGGTGATATTTCAGTCTGATTTCAAATAAAAATGCATTAAAAATGTTAATTATAATTTTTATTATTACAAATCCAAAATCATCCATTACACTAGCCTTCTTTAACTGCCATTACCACCACATCCAATATAGAAAGAAATAAGAAAACTCTTCAATGAACTTTACAAAACACTCCGAATAAAAAACACTCTGTGCTCTTAAAACATGACTTTTCTTGCTTTACATTTTGAAAATTCAGTCACTAGTTCTTTTAGATCCAGTTTTCCAGCTATTTCATGCTCTACTGACATTGTGGCAAGTCCAACAAGTCTCTCTTGCACCATTGTTGAATACAGATATGTTTTTATCAATTTTAACTTTGAAAAGCCATTTCCCCACTAGCTATGGAAACTGGCAAAGTTAAAAGAATGCGTAGAGCTATAAAAATGTTTGGAAAACTATCTGAGTTTATTTTCACAAACAAGCTTAAGTACTTCTTGAGGAGTGGAATGTTTCTGAAGTCTTCTTGAAAAAGCCTTAAGCTCACTACTCCAATCTATAGCATCAATGTTTTTTGAATTTTCATGAGTCAATGCCACTCCAGTTTTATACAAAATTCTCTTATCTGTTTTGCTGTTTTCTTTTGCAAGCTGTGGATATTACATACAAAGCCAAATGCTGACTCTAGTTGCTGCATCTGTTGAAATCTTTTGTCAACCAAGTGAATAGCACAAGGACTGCGAAGTAGAAATTCACTTTGAACCTTTGTTTTGGGTTCTGAATGGGTGTGTCTTGTTCTTCATACAAAAACTGCTGTTTCTTTTGCTGAATGCGAACTGTCTCTGGTTCAAATTCTGTCAGAAAGTCTATTTCTTCAGCAAGCTTGAGAGAATCTACCAGTGTGCTTTCGAACCCTTCATCACTTCTGAATTCCTTCAGAATATTTTTAGTTTGCTGCAGTTTTTGAATAGCAGACTGTATGTTCAAGTTCTTTTCCTGAAGCTGCTTACTAGTGAGGTTAACCTCGGAAAGGATATTATACCACAAAATGAGTGAAGTCACAAATTTGAACTTGGAAAGGCCATTTGCAAGAGCTTCTGCATCTCAACGTGCCGTATTGCCAGTTGATCCAGTAAAGGTAGTGTCATCAGAAATTTCAATTAGGGCATCATAAATGTTTCCAAGTTCATAGCGAAGAGGCTTCAAAGCATCAATGCGACTCTCCTATCTTGTCTGACTAAGTGGTTTCACAGTTAGAGAATTCACACGGCGAGTCAGAATCTCCAACAGCATGTTGACCCTGAGAAAAACACATAAACACGTTGCATCAGGTCAAAGAAACTGCTTGCCTCCAAACAGCATCTAGCAGCATCATTGTCAACCAAATTCAGAGAATGCACACTGCAGGGAACGAAAAAGGCCCTAGGGATTGATTTCCATCATTCTCCTTTGCACACCATTGTCTTTACCCTTCATATTATTCCCACTATCATAGCCTTGGCCACGTAAGTTTTCAACAGATAAAGACCTTGTAGAATAGTTTCAGTCATAAATGCTCCAGTCATCTCCTTCAGTGGTATGAAACCCAAAAAATGTTCCTTTATGAGCACTTCAACATTATCTTCATCTGCAGACTTTTCCATATCCACAAAATGAATGCTTGTCATTTGTTCAACATGACTCACATCTGGTGTACAGTCCAGTATTGCTGAAAGTATTTTGCAGAATGGACAGCTTCTACAATTTTCTTTTTAATGGCATTTGCTAGGATTTGAATCAATTCATTCTGCATATTTTTTCCTAAGAAATGAACCTGTGTTTCATGATCAGTTATTTTAGGTAGATGCTCCTTCATGAATGGATCAAACAAAGCTAGGTATTAAACAAATTTTTAAAAGTTTCCATTACCTGGAGTGTATAATTTTTCATTTCTGAAGTGGAATGCTAAATTTTGCCCACCAAGACCTCACTAAAGCAAACAGACGCTCTAATATTTGTTGCCAATATTCTTCTTTCCTTGATCACAGGTAAATTTTCTTCATCGATAGTTTTTCCTTTTTTCAATTGTAATTCAAGTTCTTTCCAATTTTGAAAACATTCTTGTAGCGAGGCAACGACTCGCTGGCCTGGCGCCTCCTGTTGGGTGTCCAGGGAATTAGCTTTTGCAGCCTTGGAGCGCCCTCTGCCAGCCAATGTCTCACTTGCCGCTGGTCCTTCCCAGATCCCGGTGCCTCTTTACCTTGGGTGCTGCGCCCTGGCAGTACCCCCACAGATCTGGGTCTCCCCTCCTTGGGGGAACCCCCAATCCTCTCAGTCTATTGCTACTGCCAGTCACCATCTAGTCCCCACTCACCGGGGCAGACTGCGGTGTACAAGCCACTCATCATTAGCAAAGGGGGGGTTGGACCTGCTGCCTTTGCTTAACCGCTGGGCTGCAGCCTCTGCAACCCCAGTACCTGGTTTGGCCTTGCACAGGGCCTGCAGCCTGGGCAGTTGCCAGGCGGGAGCTCCCCAACTCCTCTCGCCTTTCCCAGCCCTGCTCTGTTGCCTGTACCCTCAGCTCCCAGGCAGCTAAGTCCTTCTCCCTCTGAAGCTGGAGGGAGAGTGTGCCTAGCTCCTGGCTCATAGCCCTTTTATTAGGGCCAGCTGAGGTCTGATTGGGGCATGGCCCAGCTGTGGCTGCTTCCCCAATCAGCTTATCTTATAGCTTGCAGCCCCAGCCCCCTCCCAGGGCTGGCTGTAATCCTTTCCAGACCAGGGAGCGGGTGACCACCCTGCTACAATTCCAAATGTTCTGTACTTCTTTCATGTGAAGAGAGAATTGAAGATATGTTTTTCCAGTCCTTTGAACCATTTTCCATAAGTAATATACCAATTGCTTGATTTCTAAACAACTTGCAGCAAAAGCAAAACCCAGAGTCCTTCGACACTGAATATTGTAACCAGTTTTGATTAGTGTCAGAGGGGTAGCCGTGTTAGTCTGGATCTGTAAAAGCAGCAAAGAATCCTATGGCACCTTATAGACTAACAGACGTTTTGCAGCATGAGCTTTCGTGGGTGAATATCCACTTCTTTGGATGCAGTTTTGATTAATTTCTTCCCCATTAATGAGTGTCCTCTTGTAATGCTGAGCAGAGAATTTTCTTTTATTTCCATCCTTAGGGAAGGGAAATTCATGAACTTGTTTGGGTCCACATTCCATGAGAATTTGCCTCACACTGTGATCACATCTGGACCATGAAGCTGGGTCCTCAAACTGCAACTTCCTCATCCTTTCTTCCTTCTACTTCATTTACTTCAATTTCTGCATGTCGCAACCTGATACGCAGTTATGGCTCTGTATGGCCAATTGTCGGTCCACGGCCATCTTGTCCTGTTAAAAGGACAAGGCAGCCTCCATCTTGGACCAGGTTCTTGTTGCATAGGAAAGGGCAGAGACCTAATCCTGCCCAGCAACACTAAAGTGCTGTGTGTACTTTCCTGTTTTTTTTTCTGTTGGGCCGTCTAAAGGTCAGGTTAGTGCAGTGTGCAAAGACCTGATTCTGCCCAGCAACTCCGTAGTATGCATTTTCCCGCTCTTTTTGGGCCCGGTCGTCTGGAGGTCAGGCTAGTTCTGCCCAGCAACTCCAGAGTACTGTATACAGAGACCTAATTCTGCCCAGGTACCCCAGTGTGCCGTGTGCAAATCCTGCCGGCGTGGGGGGCAACAGCTCGAAGCCTGGAGGGAGGGGGAACCAGGGACCAATCAGATGTTGACACGAGTGAGTGAGACCCTTTCTATAAAACTAGGTTTCCCCCCAAAATCTGTGTGGAGTATCTGCGTGTCAGCTGAAGGACCTGATCAACCTTTCGGCCAGGGTCTCCTCCCGGTATAGCTAGCTCGTGTCGTGTCGTCTTCGTTGTCGCCTTGGACCTGTTCCTGGCACCTCATCATGCTTCTGGTGCCTGCTCTGCTGGTCAGCTGCGCCTGGAGTGCGGTATTTGTTTTCTAATTTCTGGCAGTTTGCTTATCTAGCCTCCTATTTTTCCCCTCCCTAACCCAGTACCAAGTGTGTACACAGTGTTAAGGATTAAAGTATTGCGCTCATAATTGCACAATTGCCTAGGTGTATAGTTGTTCTAAGGTTTTAATAAATTGTTTATTGTAAACTGTTTTAAGTGTTTGAGTCACTGCTCTGTCTTTGTCTGGAGTGTTTGTGTCTGGGAGCTGTCTCCACCTGGGGATTAGCTGACCAAGGGGTTTCTGTCCCCGCAGTCTGTGTGAGTGGAACCTGCACAATCGCAGCCGCACCACACTCTGGGTAAATCCCTTAGTGTGAAAGCAAGGGCGGTTGAGGCAGTGGCCTGTGGGTCTCTTTTCTGTGTTGCACCGAGCACCGCCCTGACGAACCCGATTCCCATCTTGTGTGATTGGTGTGTCTGCCTATCCAGTGTGGTGCAGTGAGCAGTATAGAATTGTACTGTTAATGATTTTTGGGTTGTTTATATTGCCTAACAACATCCCAGCTAAAAATTGCCTCTCTCCCTTGGCCCAAGTTGTAACTTTCCCCCAAATAAACGCAGCCACTTGGCTTTAAACTTAATTCTGGTCCAGCTGGTTTTTCCTCTCCCAATACAAAGCTTATCGAACCGCAATTGGTTTCGGACACTGCACATGTCTCTGAAGGTGAATACATTTTCTCCACTTCCATATCAGTCTGATGCTGTGAGCTGCCTTCATCTAGAAGTAAGTTTCCATCATCTTGAGTTTCCAAATTGCTTTTTTGTGGATGTGAGCTACCCTCATCTCGAAGAAATATACCTTCATCTTGATGTTCCAAACTGCTTTCATGTGGATGTGAGCTAACCTCCTCTCCAAGTAAAATTCCTTCATTGGGATACTGTGAACTGCTTCCATCTTTATTTGGATTAAAGAGAAGATATTTCAGGAAGTATCCCTGCTGTCTTGCTTGGTCCTTTTCCTTCTCAGCCTTTCATTTATGATACTCAGCTCCTGAGGGTTTTTTCCCACTCTTTCTGCCATGAGGAATTTGAATATTGTTATGTACTGTGCTCCCGACTGCAAGCATTATAGCGTTAAGGATGGCTGACACACCCATAACATGGTTGGCAATTTAAACCACATTGCAGCCATCCCAACACGTCTTTTCACTGCTTAAAGGTTCAATGATTAGTAACACAGTCATTTACCTATTAAAACAGTTAGTTACAGCATTTACACGGAAACAAAATGATCTTTTTCGATGTTATAGCCTGACACTGGTTGTTTGGAAAGTAATCCCCTTCCTCACGGTTACCCACTTGGAGTGTGATATCATCACTTTCATAGTCTATTAAGCATTAACACTGTTACTTTTCTTTTGTGGACCTTATTTATTACATGTGCACCACTTATAACAAAGAAAAGTTCATAATTATACAACCTGATAATAACACTACAGTTTATATAACGGTTAAAGATACTCACATTTTGGATTTATAATGCTGAAAGATGTCATTCTTTATTCTTTGGCACCAAGAAAAACAATTTTCCACAGTATTCGCTCAATTTTGAACCATCTACCTGTTACATGTGTTAAAATGACCATTTGACATGTATCAACTCACGATATCTCCACTCTACATGAATTTCTGGCTATGCGACCTTGATGCATATTTGAGTTAGGTGTCACTAGCATTGCAGCTCTTGCTGCTTGTGGATGTGTTTCACTGTGGCTGAGTTATTGCTTATCAAAATTGCAGAGTGGGTCATCTTCAGTTCTTGGTCTTTTTACTGAGATTGCCAGCAATAACATAATTATGGCCAATTGTGATCTTGATGCCATTAGTGACTGGACTGAGACCACCAGCTAATTTCACACACAAGTGAAAAAACTTCACCGCTTTTACTAACCCTTGGACCATCACTCATTCATCATAACTGACATTATGAATGTAATAATTCCAGGAGGCTGTTTTTATTTACAATAGAAAGATCAATATTAGGACACAGATTCCTTATCTCTTGAGTGTGTTGAGGTATGTAATCTGTAAGAGTGTTTAGGAAATATGGTTTTTATCTGCAGGGAAAAAAATTTCTTGGACAAAAGAAACCAAGGAGCTTCATAATTCTCAAGAGTTAGTTTTGGCTAAATTACCATGACTTTTTATTCATTGTGCCAAGCCTATTTATCTATAGCAATAGAAACCCTTTAGCAATGGAAAAAATTTTGGTGGGCAATTTTCTTTTGTTGGCCTTCTGGACTGGAAAAGGGTTTGTCTATCAACTCTTTTTGCAAATACCACTAGTCAATCAGCAATAAAGGCAAATCATTGGCATGAACCAAACAGATCAATAATAGATGGCGCAATTAATTTAGCTCAAAAGATTTTGCAGGATATTATTTGCCTAACAAGCAGCAAACAAGTATGAGTGACATCAATAACTCTTCAGGGTTAGGATGACCTATTATGAGAGCTAATTGGAAGTAATTATAAATATTAGATTTCAGAGTTTACAAAGATTGAAGCAGAAAAGAGATTGATTACTCCTCTGAAAAGTCATTTCTCAACCAACCAAGGAATACTGTAAGCATGAACGAGAAATATCTTATTTCAATTACTCTAGATTCAAGCATGAAAGCTTAGGGAGATGATGTTTAATATATATATATATATATATATATATATATATATATATAAAAAATCAGTTTTCCCAACAACAAAGGAGTGTCACACAATCATAACACTCAAATCCTTAATTTAAGTATTTGTCTATCTAGCTAAGGTTTCTCTTTAGCAGCGGCATCATAGTACACTTCTACCCCGATATAACGCTGTCCTCGGGAGCCAAAAAATCTTACTGTGTTATAGGTGAAACCGTGTTATATTGAACTTGCTTTGATCCACCGGAGTGCGCAGCCCCGCCCCCCCGGAGCACTGCTTTACTGCATTATATCCAAATTCGTGTTATTTCGGGTCACGTTATATCGGGGTAGAGGTGTATCTCAGGCGTAGCCCCACAAGTGGCTCTGGGTGGGCAGATTCCCAGACCTCCCTGGGAACCCCTTTAATTTTCAGTGGGGCTCCACATGGATGGAAGGGTTTGTTCACCCAAAATCAGTTGCTGTATCAGGGTCTATGTGGCGATGGGTGTTGTCTTTACACCCAATGGCCAAGGTGTGCCTGGCTGAAATCTTAACCCCAAACCTCCCATACCTGCATAAAGAACTTGTATAAACAGATTGACATTTATTTTTCAAGAGAAAAGGCATCTTGTGAAACTGTCTGCCCACCACAATAGACAGTATCAGCTGATCTACCTGCCTACCTACCTGCCAAACACCTCGGCATTTCTAAAGGGCCTGTCCTATCAAAATTCAGGAGTGCTCAAGCTCAATTTGGGCAGCTGTTACTTCATTTCTCCCAAATCAAATATACTGAACCACTGTAATTTGCTGTAGAAAAAGTAGGATAAAATTGAGCAAGAAATGCTTCCCAGTGGTTATTAGGACTGGAATTGCTATTTTCAACAGCCATTGGCTTTTTTTTTTTAATTTGTTTAAAAGGAAGATAGTGATGTTGCATTGGCAAATTCCCCATAGATACAAAGAGTGGAACAAAAGAATAATAAAGGCACCTCAACTTTTCCTCATTTATGGAGGACAGTCTTATAATATGCATCCAGATATCCTTCAATCACACAAGCTGAAAATTGTTCCACTTTACTGCAGTTCTGTAACCATATGGGAACCAATCCTGTCTGTGTTCTGTGTACATCCAAAATTCCTGCTGAATGACCCGCCCTGGGAGCAAGTTATCAGAGACCCACGGCTGGGGCGGAAGGAGGGTGCAGGTTGCGGGGAGGGAGAGCCCAGGGCTGGGGCAGCAGGGGGTGTGTGGGTGGGGGGCACTGGTGGCGGGGAAGGAGGGAGCCCAGAGCTGGGGCAGCACAAGGTATGGGGTGGAGAGCCCAGGGCTGGGACAGCAGGGGGCTGTGGGTCGGGGGGGGAGAGCCCAGGGCTGGGGTGGCAGGGGGTGCGGGTGGGGGGAGGCCCAGGGCTGGAGTGGCAGGGGGGTGCGGGTGGGGGGAGGCCCAGAGCTGGGGCAACAGAGGGTGTGGTGGGGGAGACCCCAGGGATGGGGTGGGAGGGAGTGCAGGTGGGGGGGAGAGCCCTGGGGTGGGAGGGCAGGGGGGTGCGGGTTGGGGGGGGAGAGCCCAGGGCTGGGGTGGCAGGGTGGTGCGGGTGGGGGGAGGCCCAGAGCTGGGGTGGCAGGGGGTGTAGGTGTGGGGGGAGAGCCCAAAGCTGGGGCAGCACGGGGTGTGGGGGGGAGAGCCCAGGGTTGGGGCGGCAGGGGGGTGCAGGTCGGGGGAGGCCCAGAGCTGGGGTGGCAGGGGGTGCAGGTGCGGGGGGGAGAGCCCAGGGCTAAGGCAGCAGGGGAGGTGCGGGGGGGGGGAGCCCAGGGATGGGGAGGCAGGGGTGTTGGGGGGGGGGGGGAGAGCCCAGGGTTGGGGCGGCAGGGGGGTGCAGGTCGGGGGAGGCCCAGAGCTGGGGTGGCAGGGGGTGCAGGTGAGGGGGGGAGAGCCCAGGGCTAGGGCAGCAGGGGAGGTGCGGGGGGGGGGAGCCCAGGGCTGGGGTGGCAGGGGGTGCAGGTCGGGGGAGGCCCAGAGCTGGGGTGGCAGGGGGTGCAGGTGCGGGGGGGAGAGCCCAGGGCTAAGGCAGCAGGGGAGGTGCGGCGGGAGGGGGGAGCCCAGGGCTGGGGTGGGAGCAGCCACATTTTTTTTTGCTTGGGGCGGCAAAAAGCCTAGAGCCGGCCCTGCACACACACCTTTAAGATGATCTCACGGTTGGCATCAATCATTTGCTAAACACTATGACCAGCTGCTTACTGCCAAGCATAAATGCTGAGTTCATGTTCCTGGGGGCTGGCGTACACTAACTCCGGAAGTCGATCTAAGTTACGCTAGTTCAGTTACGTAAATTACATAACTGAAGTTGACATACCTTAGGTTGACTTACAGCAATGTCTACACTGCGCTATGAAGACAGAAGACACTCTGTCGACATAGCTTCTGCCTTTAGGAATACAAATGTCAACAGAAAGCGCTCTCCCATCAACTTAGCGTGTCTTCACCAGACCCACTAACCTGACACTGTTGCATCGATCGCAGCAGTGCCGTTTTAGCCTGTAGTGTAGACATTGCCTGATATAATAAAGAACAAGGAACTGCCTCCTGAGAAACCTCCTGAGGCCCAGCCCAAAATTAGTTCAAAGTTTCTGAGAAACAAACTATAATATCTCCCCAGAAACAATACAACGGCAATTCCCTCTTGTCCTACACGGAAGGCTTTTTACAGAGGGCCTGATTCCAATTGTGCTTATGCTGGTTTTACACTGGTGTAATTCTCTTGATGCCTGTGGAGTTTCTCCTGATTTACACTGGGGCAGGTTAGAGAAGGAGCAGGACAGCAGGAATATCCAGGCTCTGGGAATGTACCCGTGCGGACAAAAAAGATGTCTGTGTAGGAAGTTCAGGAACAATGTAGTGGAACAGAAAGGGGATAATAAGGAACAGTAGGGGGCTATCCTATGTAGTGGAGCATTCACACTAAGCTAAAAAAGATTGATGTTGCTCCTTATATAGGTCACTGAGAAATGGTTGCACAAACAGGCAAAGAGAATGACTGTCATGAGGCTGTCTGGGGCAGAATGCAGACCACTGACAATGAGAAACCAAAAGAAAATACAAAAAAGGAAGCCCATTAAAGCAGCACAGGAAGTTGAAAAGGGAAATTAGCCAGGCCTCTGATAGCATCCCATTAGAGAGGAATTTGGTTTTAACAACCAATACTTACAGTCATCATATGGCCTTAATGAACAATTTATCCTTGCCAAAGCCTGCTCCATAATACAAGCCACCATGTTTGATGTCCTTTTAATGGTCCATGGGTTTCATTTGTAACAATCCAATTAACAGTTGGCTATAGTGGCTCTAATCATCATCTCCTGTTAATATTGTTTCTGTAGCACTGAGTATTTCACAGTTTGTTAAACTGCATTTTGAACAAGAGAGATTTTGAAATCAAAGAATTGCTCAGCTTGTTAAGCTTGTGCGGGGGAATGAGCTGGAGAGAAGGGCAAGGAGAATACAGATTCAGAACTGGCAAGGTCAATGAGCTACCGCAGCAATGATCACTCCTTTTAAACCCAATTGTTTCTTGCAAGGGCCATGTTATGTTTGCAGTCCATATGCGACAAGGAGAACAAGCCTTGGGTTTTAAGATTAGGTTTTAGTGACACAATGAAAAGGAGAGGCACTGAAATCCTGGAGATTATCTATGCTGGAAGGTGGAATGATAACACAGCAAGCCTGACTTCTGTTTTCAGGCTGGTGTAAATCAGGAGTAAATTGATGGGATTGTACCAGTGTGAGAAGAGAATCAGGCCCACTATGCTCTGTAATTATTGAGTTACTTTGAGCAACATTTTCTATTGTACAAGTATGAGTGTGTTACCATTATTAGCTATTATCTATATGATGATAGTGCCTAGGCCCTAAAGCAGGGGAGGGCAAACTATAAGGCTGGATCCAGCCTGTCAGGGCTTTCAATCCAGCCTGCGGGATTGCCAGCCCCAGGGCGCAGCGGGGCTAAGGCAGGCTGCCTTCCTGCCCTGGCCCCACGCCGCTCTCGGAAGCAGCCAGCACCATGTCCCTGCAGCCCTGGGGGGTGGGGGTGGGGAGAGGGTTCCGTGTGCTGCCCTCACCTGCAGGCACTGCCCCCCTTGTCTCCCATTGGCCTGCTCCATCCCACCCCCAGGAGCCACTGCTGGACATGCTGGCCACTTCCAGGAGCGGTGCGGGGGCCAGGGCAGGCAGGGAGCCTACCTTAGCCCCACTGCATGCCGCTGCCACGCCAGAGCCACTTGAGGTAAGTGGTGCCGCACCCCGAACCCCTCCTACACCCCGCACTCCAACTCCCTGCCCTGAGCCCTCACCTCCTGTCCAGAGCCCCCTCCCGCACTCCACACTCCCTCCTCCCCCAGCCCCCTGCCCTGATCCCCCTCGTACACTCCACACCCCTCCTGCACCCCAACCCCCTGCCCTGAGCTGCCTCCTGCACCCCACACCCGTCCTGCACCCCAACCTCTTGCCCTGAGCCCCCTCCTGCACCCTGCACTCCCTCCCACGTCCCAACCCTCTGCCCCAGCCCTACATTCAGGGCCCTGCATACAATTTCCCTACCCAGATGTGGCCCTCGGGCCAAAATGTTTGCCCACCCCTGCCCTAAAGACTCCAGATGAGATCAGGGCTTGTGAAGAGGATTACTCACCACAGGTGCTGCCCAATGGTCACTCAGGGAAGGGCAGGTCCTCTTCTTTCCTGATGCCGTGTTGAGAGCCACTGTGATCCTGTGTTGATCTGGCCCTTCCATGACTCAGCCCTCCAGCTAGGTCCCACATTCCAGTCCACCTCTTTCAGGGGACACAAAAGAAAGTCCAAAAATGGGGAAGTCTTCAGATTCCTGCTCTGGACTTGGGCTCTGGACCCTTGTTGGATCTTTCTCAACTAGGTTTCCCACCAAGGGATTGGCTCCTATTGCTTCCCCCTCTTTAGAGACTGGAAGGAAGCCTGGGCCCACCCTCTTCACTGGGAGCTAGTCCAGGGCCCAGGGATGTGCCCCTAAGTCCTGCACCTTGGGATGACATGCAGCTGCCCCCTGGATCACTTCCTACAAGACTCCATTTTTTCCCACAGGGTATATTAAAGAACTGAGCACTAAGCCACATTTCTGACCTTCAAGGACAATCACGAGTCCCTCCATTGCAGGCTTGGTTAGGTCAGTATTGCCAGGCCTCAGGCAACAAGAGCTCCTGTGGGGCTCCTTCCCAAGAGCTCAGAGCACACGGCGGCTCCCTTCCACTGTTTGCCTGAAGGGACCTAGCCTGCTCTGTGGTTGAGCTCCTCCTCCAAGCCATGCATGCTTTGCAGGTGGGGTGGGGTGGGGGTGCCTGGGCCCAGAACAATTGCTTAACCCCTTCCTTACTGGTATGGCGTTTGTATACCTCACCACAGGGCTTGATAGTATTAAGTGCAATACAGATGCATAGAAAGAGAGAGTTTCTTCTACAGGACCTTGCACTATAACTAGAGAAGACAAAGAGTGGGAGGGGACATAGGCATAGAGAAAAGAAACGATTTGCTGAAGATCAGAGTGTTATTCTCTCCCCTTTGGCTTCATGGGCAGTCTATTTGAAAATGATTAACGTGGCTATAATGTGGTCTATAATGTTATATTTGACATTTAGATTCTTATGAAAGTTCATTATTTCATCATGCTTTAACATGCTCCCCCTGTGAACTGTAAAATAGCAAATACACAGGTACAAATACAATTTCAGCATGTGGCTTAGATCAAGGTAGAGTTTGGGGGATTTTTAAATGCATGTGTAGGGAGGACTGGAGGTTTTGCTTTTTTGTTAGATGAATTTTATAGCACTTGGTATTTATTTTTTTTCCAGGTGCTGAAAGTTGAATCTATTGCACTGAAAAATGAAAACCATAAAAACTCTTTAAATTGGGGCAATAATGTTTGGTGTCTGCATCACATGACTGAGGCAAATGACACACCTCTATCTTGAAGGCAACTTGGGACACATAGCTATATGCTGAGGAGCTATGGGCTTGATCCTGGGAGATGCCAAGGGCTCTAAACTCAGTGAGGGTTGAGTGGTATTTGAGGGCCTCAGTACCTGGCAGAAAGTGCTCAGAACATTCTAGAATCAAGCCCTACACAAGGGAATCTGTAAGCAATGGAATATGGATCTGACCTTTTAATCCTCTGGTAATTTTTGGAAACTGCAGCTTTCTTTGTCAATGCACATGTGTCAATTGCTTTTATTACATAATCTACTCTCATTTTCCTCAAATCATATGCTGTAGCTTTGTCAGATCTGTTGTACTGTAAAGAGGAACTAGTGGCAATTCGTAATGAGTAAAGGTTGCAGTATAGGGCCCAAAGTTTTGATGGGAACATTTTGGTCACTGTGATGAGTCAGGAGGAAGCAGTGCCAGGGGACTGGACTTTCTCTGCCGTGGGTTGACTGGCTGTTTGTTCCAACTCTCCCCTCCCTGTCATTCACAATCCCTTCACTTCAGCCTCATTCCATACCTGCGCCTCCTACCCTCTCCTCCCTTCCCTTTCTTTCCATTTTAGCTGGTCCCCTCCTAACTAAATCCCACAAAAAATATCATGGAACTAACATGCCATTTGCTGCCTCACATTGTTCGCTCTGCTTGCATGTTCTACCCTTCCCTTTAACCTGTATCTGGCCTGGCTATTTAGAGTATAAGCTCTTTGGGGCAGGAACAGCCTTTTGTTCAGTTTGTACAGCACAGCGGGATCTTGGCCCATGACTGGCATTACTCCTAGGCATTACTGTAATACAAATAAATAATAACAATAAATTCCCCTTTCCAACCCTGTAGGGAACTTGAAGTGAAAGACAATGCTGACCACAATATCCAACACTGACTCCCCATTGGCACACTAGCATTCCTCAGAGAAGGAGGTGACTTTGGGGCAGCAGATACCACTGAGGCCATGGAAGCGTGTCTTTTGACAAACCCTTTCTATCATGGGTGTAGAAGGAGGGATCATGGAGTAGTTCATGGGTACTAGGCTTCTGTGGAAATACCCCAGTTCTCTGCAAATGGCCCATGATACATGCTATTTTCCCATAGATCTCATAAATTCACAAGTTAGGTAGGCCACTACTTTCCCATTCTGGGGGGGGGGGGGTTGGGGAGGACTTTCCAACCCCATCCTATGGGACAATCTGGAGGAAGTTGCATGTGTTGAAAATTGCAGTATTCCTGGTCCGCACATTGGCTCTTCCTGCATGATGAATGATATTGTAAGAACCTGTGAGGTTCTGGGCCACAGACACATCCACATCACCACTGGAAGCTTAGTCTGGGTTTCCATTGGAGGACTCTGTGAAGCTAGGCTCTGCAGGAAGTATTGGCCAGCAGGATATGATTGGTGGCCCATCACAGCCCACTGATTGGCTAGCTGATGCTAGTATTTAAACCAGGAAGCCATCATGGGGAGCTGCCTGAGCAGCAATGGAGACTGCCTGAAAGCTTCTGCTCCAGACCCTGCTTGGTGTAGATCCTGGACTCTGGCTTCTGACCCTAGTTTGTCCTTGACTTTGCTATTTGCTTGCTGTCTATAGCCTGTTGCCTGACTCTGACTTCCTCATATCCTGACCTGGATTGATCCCAACTCTGCTATTCACCTACCGCCTGCAACTTGGTGCCTGACTCTGACTTTCTGGCATCCTAACCCAGCTCAGTCCCGACTCCACTACTCATCACTCGACACTGACTTAGCAGCTGCACGATTGCACAATTTCCCAGTTAAATTCATTACAATCTGAGTTTTAAACACCAATAGGGTGCCAGGGGATTGCTCATTTGCTGTAATTCATATTGGTGTCAGGCATGTGGGTGGTGCCTGAAACAAGCTGTTTGGGGCCTGATTCCAAGGCCCAATGAAGTTTTTGGGTGGCTTTCCACTAACTTCAAAGGGCTTTGGATCATCTTGAAAAGCTGAAACATGCCCACATCATGTCATTGATGTTAGGAGACTTGCTCCCCTGTAAAGGACAATATCTGATTTATGATAGTTTCCCCTTATTTACTGAGCTGACATTGGAGTAGTGGCCTGATGATTCTTCTATGGAGAACGACAAACTATCATAGAGCTTAGGGGTATCGGTATTTTTATGTATTTACCTTAAAATAGAATTTCCTCCCAGCCTTATGGAAGACGGAGATGTCCATGGTGTACTTCTCTGTCTATGGGAGATACTTAGCTTCTTGGTATATTTTACTGCCTGTTGTACATGTGCCATATGTTAATAACCACTACTTGTGGTTTGTTGAAACAAAGAGTCTACTGAGCACATTTACTGATGTAAACCTTGTTTATACGAGAGACTTGTCCTGATTTAATCCATCTACTGCTATAGCTGCTCTAGTACAAAGCCCTATAGCTAGGATCAAAGGTTCTAAATCACAATTTCCAGCAGGGGTCATTTCCGCAGGTGCACATGGCGGCTATGCCTGGTTGCACTAGGAGTTTGCAATGGTACAGCGATGTCAATGGCTGGATTTGGAGTAATCCACAGCACAGGCATATGTGTAATTAATGTAGAGTTTAATTTAGTTGTTAATGGAGAATTAGCCACAGGGAGACAAGCAATTAGGATGGGCTTCCCAGAGAGATTCCCTTGCACTATAGAATTAACCTCAAAAGGCTGCAGCCTTGTTCCTTCAAGCATGTGGCCACCAGCTCTGGGCATGAGGTAATTAAACAAGGCCTCAAAATGCAAAGCATGTTTTGTTCTGTACAGTGTCGGAGTGGTGGGTATGTTATTGGTAATATTTACCTATTCTCACAAGCCCTGATCCTTGAAGTCCAAGGGAATCTTTCCATTGTCTTGGCTTTTACTGGACCAATTAACTAACTTGACAGCAATCACATTATCTACTGTATTTATTTAAGCCATTTATGTTGAAATTCAGCTTGGCGTGGCAGGTGCAATGATGTTGATCATGTGTAGTAGCTATGCAGAGAGGTGCTCTGCACTGGATTCTAAAAGGTCAGGGAAAGAGATGGATGGGAGCTGCCAGGTACAGGAGGACCATGGGATCCATGACTGTGCAGATCCACTGACCTAAGATCCTGCCTGCAAGGGGGTATGGTGCATCATGGCTGTTATTCCAGCTCCTAGGCCTGCCTGCATGTTGAGCAGTCAAAATCAAGACTGAGTGTGGTTAAATTTCACATGTACCTATTATGCTGTGTGTTTGCTGACTGAAACAGCTTAGGAAAATAACTAGGGCAAAGAGGAAGACAGCCCCTGAGGAAACAGATAGAAAAGTAAATAGTCAAAGACAAACCTAAAACAAATAAGGGCTGATTGTTACAAGAGACAGTGCTGCAAGAGAAAGTGTTCACCAGAAATATGGCCGCAAAGCTATCAAAAGCAACAGCAGAAGGAATAACCTACATAGAAGCTGGGATGACTTTAGGATTTTGTCTCCTTTCTTTGAGATTGTTCTTGGGAACACCGATTTCCCTCCTTCACTCCACCAATCACCTCAGTGTCTCCTTCCCCAATCACCCCACCACACAATACATTCAGGTCGATCCCACAAAATGCTGTATCTACCCCCCCACCCCACCATTACTAGTTTTAGAGGTCTCAAACTAGCTGGTACATGAGACAAGTGTACTTAAGGATCTCCTCTCCATATATATGCACAGTTCTCATTGGCAAAACATGCATATAGAGCATGATCCAAAACCCATTAGAGTCAATGGAAAGACTCATGTTGACTTCAATAGGCATCAGATTTACTGAGCGAATAAGAGCACTTTCATCAGAGGAGGAAGTGAAAGTGTAATAATACATTGGTTTAGTGTGTAAACATATCTTCCTCCAACAGCTAAGCACAGTGACTATCATAGTCTGCTACTTTTTCATGAAGAAGCTATTCTTTTAGCTCGTATATTACGGGCTTGTGCTTTCGGTATTGAAGGTCATGGATTCAATTCCTGATACTAGCCATGGTGTCTGGATGTAAGTAGCCATGTTTTGTTACATAATGGCACCCCAGCTATGGTCTGAATTCCTCCAATGGAGCTTAGATGTGCTTGTCTAAAAAGAGAGGTATGTAATACACTGACAGTCTATGTGATCATGTCTCCTAATGGTGGCCTCACCAATTATAGATGCTTGTTTCTTGTTTACAGAGACTAGAGTTACTCCATCAGCTCTGCAGGTAGACACTTTGTTTTAGGTGCTGACATTTGTGGTATATAAATATATGATGCAGCTTTGCTTTGTTACACAAGGTCCAAGCTATCTCCCAACATCCTTGTCCAACAAAGGTTCCAGGGGAAGATAGACTCTTTGTATGTTGTAGCTCCAGCTAACCAAAATTGACAAACATATATCACATATTGCATACAACTTGTGCTCCTTTAAAAAGTAATTTATGTGAAAGATAAGCAGGAGTGATGGGAGTTTAAGAAAATAAATATCCTCCAGTGCGCTTGTGTTTTGCAGATTACATAATATATAGGTTTGAATTGTTGGCATGAAAGGTGGAAGCAAATTCCTAATCCATCATCATCCCTCTCCTCTTTGAAGTCTCACCTCAAAACACAGTTTCCAGGCCTCCACTCCCTTCCCAGGACCTAGGCTTATGCACATATCTACCTGCAGGTAGAAGTAATGAAAGTCTAATAATAAACCAACCCCCAAGATGTGTGCCACCAACACTGTCAACAACCACATTCTCTTATCACCATAGTCCTCATCCTCCTGCTCCTTTATCACTCCATTGATCATTAATGTTTCTAGTCTCTGCTTGTATTGTAAGTTTCTAGGAGCGGGGTCACCATACTTTCTTGTCTTTAGAATGCCTGTGCACTTTCCCCCCTTCATGCGTGCAGGGTAAAGTCTTTTGTCTTTTGTCCACTGATGTTCTGTAATTGGGGATGTCTCTAGGCCTTCTTTTGTTGGGCAGGAGATTATACCTTTTTTTCTAAACTAGTATTTCACACTTGGTAATGCCAATGTATGGGTTTCCAGTTTCATAGCAAACACTTTTATGGCTACAGAGCAAACACTTAAATATTACCTTATAACATGGGATACAGATATTATAAATGAGATTAATGCATGCAGCAACTCACAAGTGTTTCATAAAGTCCAAACGTTAAATACATCTCTATAAATCGAATACTTATTTTATCAATACTAACACACAGGTGAGCCAGACTGGTTTCCAGCTAGGCATTTGTCAGTGTTCAGGGAGGCCTAGGGACTTTCACATGAGCTGGCACCTGGTCTCGCAGGGTCACAACCATATTATCTCTTTATAATTAGAATAACAAACAGCTGAGCTACCTTAGATAGAACTGTGGGGAATCAGCATGTACATCCTCATTTTTAATGATGAATGCAGTGATTAAAGGTGGTCAATTTAATAGTTGGCAAATAGGCCATAATTTCTCTCATTCCTTTCATTCGAGACACTAGACCACATCTGAAACATAGTTCAAGAGATTCAAAATGTCCAAGAGACCTTACAAAAATCCCACCCATCACACAAGGCTGCTTTCACCTCTTAAGTGGCTGTTCCCTGATGCAAAAAACCTTTAAGTGCAAGGGTTAATAGTATCTGGTTAATAGTACCAATTATCTGGTTAATGGTATCAATATTGGGGGGGAGTGTTCCTCAAAGTAAATCAGACTGCACAGAATTAGCAAATCCTACTGGTTTAATTTCTGAAGAATAATATACAAAAAATGGATTAATATACAGAATTCAATTTTTATAATGTTTCTGGTAACTGAAAATACCAGTTTCTCTTTGGAGACGTTGCCCCAGAATGGAGGGGTGTGTTACCCCAGAATTTGATTAAGCTAATTGCAACCATATTGTGTGGCTTCAGCCACCATGAATTAATAAAATAGAGCACGACCTAGTTAAGGATTAATTTAGACAAGCAGGGCTTCTGGAGGCAAGGTCAAATGCTAGCTGCAGGCCTGCAGTTTCTGCTAATCAGAATGGGAGGAGAGGAGAAAAGCATCAACAACTTGAGACTGAAAGAAAATAAGTGGATGGAGAACTTGAGTTTGGGTGCCTTTGATATAGAAGCTTATTATGATTAAGAGTGTTAGGAATGTTTTGTTGATAAGTAGTTTACTGAAGTTAGGAGAGATGATGGCACAGTAGAGGTCACTATGAGCTGCATGTTTTGTAAAAGTTCATTATAAAAAGAATAGATAATAGAGTGTAATTTGGAGCTGTGTTCTGAAGCTATCCTGAGAGACTTTTTCCTGACACCATACTCCCTGGCGGGGAAGCAACCTGCCATTGCTACCCTGCTGCTAATTACTCAATACTATCTCAGATTCTAGGTAATTATTTGGGATGTTCTAAACCTATTGCTTATGTTTGTGTGTGCTTAAATCTAATACATTGTAGTTTTAGATAAGAGCACGCTTAGTTGCAATCAATCTTTCATCAGCCGGAAGCGCTGTGTTCCCACTGATTTATTCCTGACACCGCCTGGAGTGAAACAGTTAAGTTATAATTGCTTTGAGTTCTAAAAACCCTGGGTAACAGAGAGATGGAATTGTTTAAATCACAGTTTACAGAAATAACTCACCTTGTTAAGGTAAACAATAAAACACAAACAAGGCAATCAGTGAATAATTGTTTGCTACATTTAATCAAACAATTTTCTGTCATTCATGTAAGTACTGCAGACAATGGAATACCATTCAACTCTCCACTGTTCCCTGTTCAACAAAGCAGTATTTCAATATCCAGCCAATGCTTCCAAAATCAGGGCCTGAATCTGCAGGGGAACCGAATGTTGACCACTCTTCATACCTGTGGAAGTCAATCATAGCTGGGGTTACTTTGCCCATCACAGGACTGAAACTTTATTTTAGTTGTGTTTTAATCTAAGTACTTCAGAAATTTAACTCAGAACATTTTTTTCTTTATGCTGTAAAGAGCAAGATTAATTGGTACACTCCTACTGATTTCTGCTGATCCTAAGATGCAAAGCAGAAATATGCTTGACTGAATGGAAGTATACCAATGAAGCTGCCCCCACCCGCACCCATGACAGAGTCCCATTGGTGCCTTTGGCAAAGGTTTGCTGTTCTGTAATAGCAACTTTTAGCAGGCCTAACAAACTCACTGCATCCAACACATTGCTTTCAGAGTGTTTATCCAAGAGTCAAATGAGGTGTCCAATAAAAGCATGTGTCAGACTGACCCTCATGATCATTGTGAGATGTATGTATAGATGACATTTAAGGAGTTGTATATATGTACTAGAAAATATGCTTGACAACCTGAATCAAAGCAGGATTAACAAGCAGGTTTTGACTTGGCAAAAGATGTATATTCATCTGTCTGCCTTGGTTCACATGGAAAATAAGCACTGCAAGCCAATATAATGGAAGTTGGTTTTTATATGACATGAACATGAGGATGTGAAGGCAACTTGGAGCCAGTACATCAGGGAATAAACCACAAGGGTCATCCTGGCTCTGGGGACAAAACAATGAATTTGGGGAATATTAAGGGAAGGCAAAAATACACCTCTTCATTCTTCCCTGAGGAAGCAAACAGGACCGTGCTTTTTGCGTTCATGAAAGGGGAATCTACGTCATCTTGATGGAGACATTGGGAGATTTCCTTAGATGAGATAAACTACTTTAGAGAAAGGTCTTTTAGCCTGTTAAAGTTAAGTTTAGAGTCTAGGAATCATGTTACACTTTTGACTTGTATGTAAACATTTCTGTTTCCACCATTATCATTATTCACTATCTCTAGAATCTTAGTCTTTCATAATAAATGTATGATTGTTTTCACTATAAATATATCTCAGAGCTGTGATGTTATATTGGAGCTGATCCTTGATTGAACCAAACAAGCTAGTGGGTGCACTGTTCAGTTGGGGACAACTTCTCTGGTAATTTCTGAGTGTCTAGCAGTTAAAGGCTGGCCACTGCAGGGGAACAGTTCAAGGATGCTTGGGGTGCACCTATTGTTAACCTGCAAGGCAAACTAATGGCTGGCAGAGGAGATATTTTGTTTGGGTAGATACGGGTATGTTTACACTGCAGTGAAATACCCTTGGCTGACCCATGTCAGCTGACTTGGGCTCTGGCTGTGGGGCTATAAAATTGCAGTGTAGATATTCGGGATTGGGCTGGAGCCTGAGCCCTGGGATCCTGTGATGGGGACCCAGCTTAAACCCAAACATTTACACTACAATTTTATAGTCCCTCAGCCTGAGCCCCATGAACCTTAGTCAGCTAACATGGGCCAGCTACAGGTGTTTTATTGCAGTGTAGACATGCCTTTTCAGACTTGTGGTATCAGGAAGCTGCCACCCAGTTAAATATGAGCACATCTTCCTCTCACTGGAGTCCGAGGGGCTCACAGTACTGAGCACCCTGAGAAAGTGTCGCAACCTGAGGTATTTTTGTTCTAAGATGGTGGCTCTTCCAGTCAACAGAGCAAGAAATACTATGAACATTTGTCTTTTTGCACTGTAAATTAGATTCCCCGCCCCCATCATTGCTTAAGTACCATGGACAGTTCAAACTTGAGGAAATGGGATGGAAGCAAGATAAACCTTAAAAATGAACATAGCAAGAATATCTTTTGAGTTACTGAATGAACTGAATGTACAACTGCTACAAGATCCCTTCTGAATACATTTAGTATGTTCTTCTAATGATGATAACTTATTAGATACTATTGTAATAAAAAGAAAATTTTGCAATCTACTAAACTAAAGATATGAAACCCACTGGATGCTAAACAGGAATGTTAATTAACTCTGACTGAATTATTTATGACAAGGGAATCACAGCCTTTTTATGACCAAAGGGCCACATGGCTTTAACTATAACATTTTAAAAAGAACTTCTCTATTGTCACAAACAAAAGAACAAACAAGCGAATATCATAATCAACGCATAATAACAAGGCAAGTGGAAGAGGAGGATAAATGCTTTTGAAACACAAAGAAATAAATTCATGTTTAATTATTTAGTAAAATGACTTTAAATACACAAATGCAATGCCACCATCATTAACGTTTACATTAACCAGAAACATTTATTTGTTCGGATTATGTTAATTATTAGTAGTAAGGGGTTTTTATTGTCTGAATGTTACTCCACAGACTAGACAGTATTTACAAGAACAAGGTCAGATCAGACTCTGGGAGAAAAATCAGTGGGAAGAAAACATACTTTTCTGTGAATCAGCCCAATGAGTCAGGGAATGAGATTTGCTCCCGGCAGAGCAGGTGGGGGACATAGACATCTGAATGCAGTTATCCCAAGATCCACAGGGCATCCTAGCTACTTCCTGCTTCCTTGTGCAGTCATTCACAGGTATCAAATGTGGATCTGGCAGTGTGTTACGCCCACTTTGCACAGGTGTGAACAGCTGCACAAGTGCATGGCAATGGAGAATTTGGTCCTGAATTCTTGTAAGCATTCCGGCTGGAATTCTGAGCTGCACCTCTGGGAGGCACAGCAAAGAAAGATGCAGCCCCGGGTGGGAGGGTGGCTTTAAGCATCCCCAGGAGTCTGGGTTGTTCAGAAGGCCAGTCTGTCCCACCATAGCAGCCTTCTGAGAGCTACCTAGAGACTGCTCATAGCAACTCAGAATCACCATAGTAACCTACAGTATAGGGACTTCTGGCCCTGACACATCCCTTCTTGACCTCACTCATGGCATGCCCCCCTAAGACGTAATTCTCTGCTCCAAGGGGATTCTCCCCCAAACGGCTGTAATCTTGTGCAGCAGCATGGAGCAGCTGTTGAAGAAGGGAGAATTCCACCTTCTAAACTTATTTTCCCCTTTGATTATACTAATGGTATAGAATGGGGCTTATTTGATGTAATTTGAAGAGGGGGTGGGACAGAGTTTGCTAAGGGCTCTGACAAAACCTGAAATCTAGTCCACAGCAGAGGAAAAATGTTTTCTCTTCAGAAAGATTTTTATGAGCCCCATGGATAAATCATGTAACGGAGCCTCAGCTTGGTTTAGTAGGAAAAGGGCTGTGAATCATTTTATGGACCACCAGATGGATAAGGATTCAGTTAAACGCAGATGGAACTTCTCATTCAAGAGCCAGGTTTCCCTGCTTATAGTATTTGACTATCAGCTCTCTAGATGTACTGCAGAAACCAACAGAATTATTCTCCCTCTCCTCTCATGTGTTTAAGTAGCTTGCTTGGATTTGATCTAGACTCACTTTTAAAAGGATCCTAATCACAAAGTGAGGGTCCTTTCTGAAAACGAGCAATGCATACACCTACGCCACGCTCCAGAAAAAAAGGAAATCATCTGTGTTCTTCACAACAATTCAAACAAGCTGTTGAAAACTATCCTACACACCATCTTAATCAGTTAGGACGTTGTGTCTGAATCGTGAAATGCCAACCACAGAAAAATCTTTGGGATAAAGCTGATAAAAAAAGAATATTTCTCCAAGCAAAGCATACCTCTGTGGATTCTGATAACACTCAGTATCAATCTATTATGTACTCAAAGTATGAATCCATTGTCACAAGTAGGAGTACAAACTACTTTACATTGTTATTTGATAGGAAAGATTTTTTTCTTAAGAAAGTAGATGAGAGTGCAGCAGTGATTGTCTTCTTTATGTTTGTTTACCTGTCATTTGTAATCTATATTTGATTTTGTAGTTTTTTATCAGTCATCTTTGTAGCTCATCTGCCACCTTGTGGTCTATTTGCAAATGTTTTAGGGCATCAAAAACAAAGTATTTGATGTTTAGCAAAATATTTGTGGCTGCACTACGTTCATGCTAACTAGGCATTCCATATTATCATGGACATTCACGGCACAATAGAACTTCATTTTTCTTCAATTAACTATTGCTGATATGGATAAATAATTGATAGCTATGGTAAAAATATCTGGGTCTAAATTTCCATAAGTGGCTAATGATTTTGGGCACCCAGTTGAAGACGACTTTAATGAGGCTTAAGCTTCTGAATGCTGAGCACCCACTTGTTTCCAAGAGCCACACTGTAAAATGGCTCAAGCCAGGCACCGAAAACGGAGGCATCCAAAATGACTAGTCACTTTCGAAAATGTAGCCTCTGATATTTATCGATAAACTAAACTGATATTTTCATCTCTCCCTGATAACACCTTTAATTAAAGCCTATGTTATTCCATCTGTTATTTGAACCTAGCTACCCAGTACCTTCCAGAGTTTCACACTTACTGCCAAAACAAATTGTCACTAGTTTTTAGCTACTTCAGCAAAGATGGTATGTTAGCACGGGCTGAAAACCAACCTGCCATTCCAGCAGCTGCAGCAGGATGTGTTTATAAGATGGAGGTACACCTTCTACATGCTAAAACACCAACTGTACTGCACTGTGAGAATACTGCTTAAAGAAAGACTGTCACGCATCAACGGGATGTGATACGCCCACCCTAGATGTTTACAGAATGCCAAGCACTGTAGTATCTTGGGCCCTAATTTGGCCAAGTACTTAAGCACATGGCTAATGTTTAGCATGTAAGTAGTCCCAGTGTTGTGCTGTCCTGCTCTCCACCTCACTCCCCCTGAGACAAGCACCAGTATAATGGCTTCTGACAGTACCACTCTGACCCCAATTATTTATTTTTCCAGGCTCCTTAGCCACCAACTAAATAACTGAGTTTTAGTTTTGTACAAAATGGGATCCAACGTACAGTTTCCTTGGTTAAAAAGAAGAAGGGAAAAGCTACGTAGAAGGATATACAGTTTCATAAGATGCAGTATTTTAAAGCCCCGTTAAGTCTTTGCTTTTCATAGATTTCAAGGCCAGAAGGCACCACTATTGCAGCTCTTGTTCACTCACCAAGAGAAGGGCTTTGTCTGCCTCCTGCAAATATGAGGATGAACCCATATTTGATTTCCTTTGTCCTGTGAAGATCAGATGAGGCTTTATGGTGGGATCTTTGAAACTGCCTTGGGGATTTGGACACTCCATTCCCAGTAACTTCCCTAAGGCAGCTGTGAAAATCCCAACCTCCATGCCCAGGTTTTCAGTGATTTCACTTACAAATAGGGATAATCCCACTGTAGGTAATGGTGGTACAGAACAGTCAGGCCTAGGATGTTTATTATTAACCATTAAGGCTTAGTCAGTGGCTGTGCTTTTTAGGCCTCAGAACTAATCATAGCAGGAACTATGTTTATTTACCAGCTCTCAGGTAGGGTGACAGGTGTCCAGCCAATGGGAGCTGCAGAGGTGGCACTTGGGGTGGGCACAGGATGCGGAGTTCCCTGGCTGCCCCTATGCATAGGAGCCAGAGAGGGGGACATGCTGCTGCTTCCAGGAGCTGCTTGAGGTAAGCGCCACCTCTGGGCCCCAACCCCTTTCCCCAGCCCCAGCCCTGATCCCCCTCCTGCCCTCTGAACCACTCAATCCCAGCCTGCAGCACCCTCCTGCACCCCAAACCCCTCATTCCCAGTCCCACCCCAGAGACCACACCCCCAGACAGAGCTTTCACCTCCCCACCTAAACCCCCTGCCCCAGCCCTGATCCCCCTCCTGCCCTCTGAACCACGCAATCCCAGCCTGCAGCACCCTCCTGCACCCCAAACCCCTCATCCCCAGCCCCACCCCAAAGACCACACCCCCAGCTGGAGCCCTCACCCCCCTCACACACACACTCCAACCTCCTGCCCCAGCGCTGAGCCTCCTCACTCTGAACCCCTCATCCCCATCCAAGAGCGCCCCCTGCACCCCAAATCCTTCATCCCCAGCCCCCCATCAGAGCCTACACCCCCAGTCAGAGCCCTCACCACCACCCCCTGCACTCCAACCCCCTGCCCCAGGTAGGAGCCCCCTCCTGCATCCTGAACCCCTCATTTCTGGCCCCAACCCAGAACTTGCACCCCGAGCCCAGAGCCCATACCTCCTCCCAAAATCCTTGGCTCCACCCCCAAGCCCAGAGCCCCCTCCTGCACCCCAAATCCCTCATCCCTGGCTCCACCCCAGAGCTCACACCCCCAGCTGGAGCCCTCACCCACTCTCGCATCCCAACCCACTGCCTCAGCCCTGAGCCCCCTCCTCCACTCTGAACTCATTTCTGGCCCCACCCCAGAGCCCACACCCCAGCAGGAGCCTTCACCCCGTCCAGCACCCCAGCCCCCTGGGTCAGCCCCGTGAAAATAAGCAAGTGAATGAGGGTGGGGAGAGTGAGCGACAGAGGGAGAGAGGTTGGAGTGAGCAGGGGTGGGGCCCCGGAGAAGGGGTGGGACATGGGAGAGGCCCCAGAGGAGGGGTGGGGCAGGAGCTGGGCAAAGGTGTTTGGTTTTGTGTGAGTAAAAAATTGGCAACCCCAGTTTCAAGGAATCTGTTTTCACATTGGTTTCCCATTTTGCCATATGTGCTAGCAGTTCACTATGGGCAACGTTGTGGTTGGCCCTCATATGGCTGTGCAGTAGTGTGTGGGAGGGGGGCGGGGGGGAGTAAGGATCCTCAAGTACACCCTCCCCATATACACGTGCTGTGGCTCCCTGTCCCCCTCTAGTGGTGGCTGAGCCACATACCGAGGTTGGTAAGCCTGCTACATACTTGATAACAAAGTTGGGTCTTTTATCTCAGGCAGTATTATTTATTATTAATTCTTGTTGTTATTATTATTATTGTTTTGTATTACTGTGGCTCCTAGTCATGCGCAAGGGCTTCACTGAGCTAGACGCTGTACAAGCACAGAACAAAAAGACAGTCCCTGCCCGCAAAGAGCTTACGCTCTAAGTGAATAGAGACTAGTGCGTTTAGAACCAAACATTCTGAGATGGTGATGACCACCTTCTGTGCATTGCCCAGCAGACCTGGCCCACTATGCAGCATGGTTAGCAGAGAAATACCTTGAACCTTTTACCTGAGGCAGAACACCCCAGAGTATTGTGGCTCTGCACCACTCCCAGTGTAGGGCTAAGTGCCATCATTTAGCCATGTTGTAATTTTCTGTTTTGTACACATGTAACGACACCAGCCACTGTACAGTGATCATAGTGTGCAAAATGACAGGCCTGCTTTGAAGATTATGGGAATTACCTGAGAGAGGGCACAGCTCAGCTAAACTCCAAGCGTGAGAAGACATTTCAGATTGCTTGCTATACCCCTGGTCAGAGGACGTTCTTGCTATGAGATCCAGGATGAACCACATTAACACCTGAAACCAGAAGCTGGGCTCCCTAGCACAAATCCCAGTACTGGCTATGGAACAGGACAAGGCTGCTGGTGCAAACGGGATGGAAATAGAGAGGTTTATAACCCAGTGCCAAATTTTTGCAGACTTTTTAGGGCCACATTCTGCCATTCATGGTCAGGCTGTGTAGCACCTGACTCCACAAATTGTCCCACTGATGTCACTGGGACAACAAACGGAGTAAGATACTATTCAGCCTAAGGGTGAGTGGCAGAATCAAGCCCCTAGTGTTGCTTTACCTAATGTTCCATCAACTCAGTGCTTAAAGTGGGAAGAAAAATGTGGGGGTTCATCTGTAATGCTGCAGTCCAGTAAAGGGGGTAATGATAGCATTGCTATGAGCTGGGTAAAACTTTGTTCTGGGTTGACGTAAAACCCCATTGAGATTGATAGGAGTGAACGCATCCTTCAATTAACATAACTGTAAGCATAAGCCTCCACCTAAGACAAAAGCAGTATGTGAGGGCTCCCCACCCCGAGCTTTGGGCTGAATATTGTTTTTGGTCTGGGTGTGTTTGTGTGTGTGGGAAGTCAGAAGAGACAAAAGACTGAAAAAGACAAGAACGGAGAGTGGCAGAGGCAAGAAAGCCAAGCAGTAGCCTATGAACATAGTGTGACCCTGGAAAGAGTTAGAGAGATCTTTAGGGTCTGTTGGCTAAGGAGATGTTGGGTAAGCTAAGAAACTGCTCCCTTTGTTCTTTGTTCCTCTTACGTTTGGAGAAGAAGGACTTTGTACATTGTTTGTAAATAAACAGCACTGCATCAAAAAAAAAAATCCAGACTCCATCAATTTCTACTTCCAAAACCATAGAGCCCTGAACTTCAACTAGATGCTTAGGTCAAAAAGGGGCAACAGTATAGTACAAGTCAGCATTGAATAGCAGGGCCACTCAGATATTTTAGTTACTGCCTTTCCCACTGTCTTCGCAGTCTCCTGCTGGTATAATTATACCACCTCCCAACAAGCGGTGGTAGCTATGTCGTCAGGAGACCATCTCCCGCTGACAGAGTGCTGTCCACACCACACTTTTATCAGTGAAAGTTATGTCAGTCACAGGTGTGTTTTTCACACCTCTGAGCGACGAAAGTTTTACTGACAAAAGTGGTAGTGTAGACATGACCTAAGAGAGACAAGGTGGGTGAGGTAATATCTTTTATTTGACCAACTTCAGTTGGTGAGAGAGACAAGCTTTCAAGCTACACAGAGCTCTTCTTCAGGTCTGGTAAAGGTATTCAGACTGTTACAGCTAAATACAAGATCGAACAGATAGTCTAGCATAAGTAGATAGCACATATTCTAAGGGACCATTCAAGGTTAAATGGGGTGTTAATGGGCCACTTCTTGAATGGCCCCATAGAATATATGCTAACTACTTATGCTAAACTTTAGCTCTGACTCTCTGAGTACCTTACCCAGACTTGAAGAAGAGCTCTGTGTATCCTGAAAGTTTGTCTCTCTCACCAACAGAAGTTGGTCCAAACCCACCTTGTCTCTCTACTATCCTGGGATCAACAGGTCTACAACACCACTGCATACAGCAAAGGAAAGCAACAGAGTTTCTTGCTTGAAGAACCAATGGTGTATTGGATTTGGCCACTCCTGGGGAAAAAGTAATCATGTCAGCTCCATTGCGTTCCCACACACCAGTGGTATTATAGCAACCAAAATGGCCTATGAAAAGTCACCACTCTTTCCTGACATTGTTTTATATGCAGATACCCAACTGTTTCTACTATTCATCACTCCACAGCTCATTATTTAGGGCTGTTTGCTGGGATGTGGGAAACAAGCACAAGACACTAAACACTGTTTAAGCCACTGGTTGGTAGGGCTGTATAAGGAGGCTGCAGGCAAAGCATCAGTTCAAGAGGTTTCTTCCCCTTTCCCCCAAAAAAGAGAGGCAGAGGGGACCTCCATGCTAGCTTCATACAGGCCAGCATGCAGGGGAGACCAGGGATGGGGAGTGATCCGCCAGGTGGACTGCAACTCCCATTAGTGCCCATGTGCTAGAAGAGCTGCCCACAGAAAGTCTCTTTCCCAGCAGTCAATGGAACAAAGCGATAGGGACACAGTTGGAGTGGGAAGAATGGCAGATGACTCCCACATGGCCATTTTGGACAGACTTGAGGTTGATGAGCTGAGAGGCAGTGAAGCCAGACTGGAGAAGGTTACAGTGCAGTCGGGGTGCGTAATGACCAAGGCTTTTCATGAAGGTTCAGGGGACAAGGAAGGGAGAGGAAAAATGAGGAAGGGGAGGAAAGGATGGAGAAAGTGCCAGTGTGGGAGAGCTAGGGGAGGTTTGAATGAGAATAAGAATATAACATAAGAACGGCCGTACTGGCTCAGACCAATGGTCCACCTAGCCCAGTAACCTGTCTTTTGACAGTGACAAATGCCAGATACTTCAAAGGGAATGAACAGAACCAGGCAATGATCAAGTGATCCATTCACTGTTGTCCAGTCCCAGTATCTGGCAGTCAGAGCCTTAGGACACCCTAAGCATGGAGGTGCACTCTGACCATCTTGGCTAATAGCCGTTGATGGACCTATCTTCCATTAACTTATCTAATTCTTTTTTGATCTGTTATACTTTTGGCCTTCACAACATCCCCTGGCAATGAGTTCCACAGGTTGACTGTGTGTTGTGTGAAGAAGCAATTTCCTTTAAAATGTTGCAAACTGGGGCAATGCAGGGCTGAAAGCAGGAAATAAATTTCTTGCATCTGTTCAAGGAAAATCAGGGAGGTTGGAGAAGAGAATGCATGGTACAGAAGGAGGGAAAAGGTTTGCCAGACCCTTTGGAAGTGAAGGAAAGAAATATTAGACTTTACATCCTGGCGGGCATCCCCGCAGAGTGTCTGATGAGATTTCCAGAACTCACAGCAGATGAAGAGATGTGGCACATGTGTCACTGCCTTTTCAAGCTTCCTAGTTACTTATTTATATAAGGCTACCCATGTTAACTATTTTCTATTTCGAAACTAGCTGAAAGAGCGTACTTGAATAATACATTTTGATCTATACCAATATTTTAAAACAAAGTGATTCTGCATTATTCGTTCCAATCGGTCTGCATTTTAAATTATGCCACAGCAGAGTGTTTCAGCATGAATTGCACTTGAAATATAAATTTGTTTAGGCTGCTTTTTCCCCTTTCCTTTTCCAAACAACCTGATACAGCAGTTGTAATGTATTTTTAAACACACTTATCGCAGAATCATTTTGGAGAAGAAAAGCCAGAAAGTGGAACACAAATAGAGTCCTCCCTATAGCATTTCCCAAGGGCTTTGTAGAGATGTACAGTGCAAAATATGATGCCAAAAAGGACTGTACCTTCTAATGAGGTACTCTTTATACATATAATGGATTAAATCTGGAGCTTAAAAAAATGTTCACGTGCTTTCAAATATCAGAACAACGTTAAACCAGAGGAAGAATTTCTTCACTTCCTTGACCTTCCCATAAGGCTCTTCCTTTCTAGAAGCCAGCTGGGTGGAATATCCGAGCAACAGTCCCAATCCTGTGAGATGCTGAGCACCCCACCTAGGTGCTGTGCACCGTCAGTTCCCAACAAAAGACTTGAGGCTATTCAGAACTTGGAAGATTGAGACCTAGCAGAAGCAAATGTCACTGTGAAAAACCCTGAAGAATTTCAATATCTTTTCATCCTCAAACTGCCAGGTACAGATTAATTGTTGGTCCATCTAATACAAATATAACCCACATTAATATTATTTTGGCATGAATCAGTAAATGGTGCTGTTATGAATAGTCCTCTAAGTTTAGTGTGTGAGCAGTGTACAGTCTTTGAAGAAAGGCTGTGTTGTTGTTAAGATTGTGATGTAGATTCTTTGGGGAGAACCATTGTAAACAGCAAGATAGTTTGCTTTATGCATTCATCCATCTCTGTGGAGTCAAATTTGATGCAATGTTTCTTTCTGAGAACCCAGCATTTCTGTTTGGGCTGCTGAGATTTTGCAAAGGGGATTGCCTGTCTGCTGTTTGTGACCACAGTTCAATGACTGATGTGCATAGTCTAAATAAACAAGTTAGTCTAAGAAAATACCAAGACTCCACATCACTGATTTCTCCTCTGGCAGGAAACCAGCCTACAGGGCCCCAGCATTTGCTACCAGTAGAAGGGTGACAATACCAAATACCAAATTGGTCATTGTCCTCTTCTAGTGGCTGGACCATGTAAAGTGGTTTATGTGTCTACTGTCCTATTGTAGTTATGCAAAGTGTGGGCCATTAACAGTGGTTTAGAATCTTGCTGGCTCTCATCAACTAGGACAATTGACTGTAGATGGCTCTGTTTACTTGCAAGCCTTTCTGTGAGTCAGGCCAGGAAGAATGAAGGCTTTGGGTCTCACAGGACATGTGACCATGTCACCTGGCACTGGAATCCATCTTAAACCTGGTGCTTTTCCACTTAGAAGGAGGGGTGGGGACCCGAAGAGACAAAAGATTCACACCTTGTACCAAAGGTATATAAGGGGGTGGAACAGAACAAAGCAGGCTGCAGTCATGAGAAATCCCCTAGCTACCACCTGAGCTGGACCAAGGACTGTACCAGGGGAAAGGATTGGGCCCAGATTAGCAAGGAGTCCAGTCTGTGAAAGAAGCTTATTGGAACAACTCTGAGGGTGAGATTTGCCTGCATTTAGTTTCCTAATGTATTAGGCTTAGACTTGCATGTTTTTGTTTTATTTTGCTTGGTAACTTACTTTGTTCTGTTTGCTATTACTTGGAACCACTTAAATCCTACTTTTTATATGTAATAAAATCACTTTTGCTTATTAATTGACCCAAAGTAAGTAATTATTTCCTGAGGGAGCAAACAGCTGTGCATATCTCTGTCAGTGTTATAGAGGGTGGACAATTTATGAGTTTATCCAGTATAAGCTTTATACAGAGTAAAACAGATTTATTTGGGGTTTGGATCCCATTGAGAATTGGGTATCTGGGTGCTGGAGACAGGAGCACTTCTTAAGCTGTTTTCAGTTCAGTCTACAGCTTTTGGGGGACGTGGTTCAGACCTGGGTCTCTGTTTGCAGCAGGCTAGTGTGTCTGGCTTGACAAGGCAGGGTTCTGAAGTCCCAAGCTGCCAGGGAAAACAGACTCAGAGGTAGTCTCAGCACATCAGGTGGCAGTCCCAAGGGGGTCTCTGTGACCCAACCCATCACACCATCCTACATTTGAACTTCATCACTTCTCTGTTACATGATTTGCTGTAAGGGACCGTGTGGCAAATAGGATCATGTTTTATTCACCTGCCTGATTCACAAGTATCATAGGATGCCAGTCCAGTCTGTCCCATTAGCGATCAAGTTGAGTTATTCATGTGTTCTTTAGAGATGTTATACTTCAAAAGCCAAAATGTGCTCTCACACACATGCAACCACATTAAAATCAATGGGGTTGCCCAGGGATAACCAAAGGCAAAATTTGACCCCTCATCCCAATTAGTGGGAATAAAAGACACTGGACCAAATCCTGGATCTTTGTTCAGTCCTTATTATCATTTTCTTTCCAGTAAGGCCCACAATGTTCATATGGAAGATTCTGTGGAGTGTTATTAATAATACCCAGCTCTTTGATGGCACTTTTCACCAGAAAAATCTGTATGAAGGAGATCAGCATCATTAGTTCCATTTTACCAATAGGGAAACCAAGACAGAGAGATGAAGTGACTTGCCCAAGATCTCCTGAGTCCCAGTCCAGAGCTTTAATCACTGGGCAACACTGCTGCATTATCAGGATTTGGTCCATTGTAATTATTCCTTTTCAATTAACAATTTTTAATTTACATAGATTCACAGAGTTTGAGGTCAAAAGGGACTATCAGATCATCTGGTTTGACCTCCTGTATAACATAGGGCCTTAAATTTCACCCAGTTACCACTCTATTGAGCCCAATAACTTGTGTTTGACTGAAGCAGATACCCCAGAAAGACATCCAGTCTTGATCTGAAGACAAGATATAGAGAATCCACTACTCACATAAAAAAATGGTTAAAAAGAGATTTAAGATTGCCACCGATATGAGCATAACTCAAATAAGGTATTTTGTATAAAAAGATCATCTTTATCATAAACACTACTTGCTTGTTCCACCCAAAATAAAAACATTAATTGAAAAAAATGACATACTTATACATGGCCTTTTTGTGTAACACATAAAATGGAAAGATGAAAATGAACATATTTATTATAAGGATGAAGTTAGAGGGAAACTGTTTCCTAAAATCTCGTTTTTTGCAGTCACATCTGCATGAATGGTGTAGACAAAAGCCCAATGTGTTTTCTCAGAAAACAATTTGTATCTTCCTAGGGTAGTAAACCATGTTTACCATTCCGTTTAAAAACCTTCAAAGGGAAAGAGAAGATACCTAAGACTTCAGTATATAGCTTCTCACTGTATTGGATGTTATGTTCCAAATCTTCTGTATTGGACTGTTAAACACCTGCTGACTTAATGTGCCATACAGTGCTGAATTTGGCCAAAATATCTTCAAAAGCATTGGTGCAATAAAATTATTCTCAGTATAGATAGTGTTTCCCTCAACTGGTATTATTTGTGCCTGCAGCACTGGAATATGTTAGTAAGGTAAGCACAGCAGTGATTGGCTTAGATATCCATGTGGCAATAAAATATAAAGTCTTATATCTAATACATTGTGATTTCAAAAGTGCCTTCTGGAATTTCATGTGGACTTAGTGACAGGCAAAATAGTTACAAGAACTGAATTAATGTTAAAGATATGCAGTTAAAATCTCTAGAATATTTACAGCTGGAGATAGTAATAGAAAAACTGCAACCCTATCAAAATGCAAAATAGTCCTGGGTGATTGTAGGATGCCGTTTGCACCTCAGACTATGGCTACTGACTCCACACAAAGGCTAACATAATACATTCAGCTGCTCTTTCAGGCTTGGCAACATGGTGTAGGGTGACGTTTGCTACATTCGTGGAATGACAGTACATGGAAAGTGGCCACTTCCACAGCCAGACCACTGGAAAGGGGTATTCCCCTGAGCTATACCTACCTCAGACAACAAGGTGGGTGTATAGATATAAAAAAATCCACAATACAGTCTGTAGAGCTACCAGTTACTGTGTGGTTAGTATAGGTAACAAATTGCCTTGTCTCTACATCTGTTATTAATAGTCTGACTTGCGAAACTATCACAAAGGTCCATACTCCTGGTACAACGTCCGGCAATTCTGACATCACACTAATGTAGTAAAAATTGCTGGATGCCGAGTTTGGGGGACTGCTTGTGTGAGTAAGGGCTATGCAGCTTGAGCTAGGCAGGCAGAAGCAGTCTCTTAGGAATATGCCGCAGTTGGCTACTTCTCGTTTCCATGCCATATGAAAGAGCAACATTGTTCTCATCCAAAGGATTATAATAATTGCTATAGGAGCAACAATAATTATAAACCTCTCTAACTGGCAGTTTTATTCGGCTTTAGTCCATTATTGTTCTGGTGCATTTTGATTATTTTAGATATAGACATTACAGTTGTTATTGTTACAACACATTTCCACACCACTCTGATCTTGCACTGTGCTTTGTACATGTAGGCAAGGGAAGTGCCCTGCGCCGATAAGTTCACACTCTAAATAAGACAGGACAAAACAGCACAAGACAAAATGCAGGACAATAAAGCAATAGAGCAGGGATCAGCAACCTTTGGCACGCGGCTCGCCAGGGGGCTTACCCTGGTGAGCCGGGCCAGTTTGTTTACCTTCCACGTCCGCAGGTTCGGCCGATCGCAGCTCCCAGTGGCCCTGGTTCACCGTCCCAGGCCAATGGAGGCTGCGGGAAGCAGTGCAGGCCGAGGGATGTGCTGGCCGTGGCTTCCTGCAGTCCCCTTTGGCCTGGAGCAGCAAACTGCGGCCAGTGGGAGCCGCGATCAGCCGAACCTGCAGACACGGCAGATAAACAAACCGGCCCGGCCTGCCAGAGTGCTTACCCTGGCGAGCCGCGTGCCAAAGGTTGCCGACCTCTGCAATAAAGGGAGGGCCTGGGGGTTGCTAATGGTAAGGAAAGGGAGGAGGTGTTTCCGAGAGAAGAGAAAGGGCTCTTGAGGGAAGAATCCAGGCAGCTGCAGTATGATAGGAGGAAGGGAGCAAGGAGGACGGAAGAGAAACAGAAGGAGGGATAATGTAAGAGGAATGAGAATAGTGGGGGAGGGGGAAAGGAGGTGGAAGTGAGAGAAAAAGTGTAAGAAAGAGCAAGATTGTGGGGCAAATTCTCTGTCCCAACATGCCCCATTTGTGCCAATCAGATGGTACAAAGGAAGTGGAAACCTTCCTCGGCTCCTACTGGAAATACCCCCATCATGAGAGAGTTTTCAGCAGGCGTACAGTATGTGAAGCTGGCTCTTATACATCCCTCCCTACAATCGGGGGCCCGATTCTGCCACTTTTAGCCATGTGAGTAAACCCTTCTCATGCAAGGAGTCCCCTGGAAGTCAAAGGATGACTTATGTCAGTGAGGGTTGCCAGATCGGGTCTACTGACCATTTACAAAACTCAGGCTCTGGCTATACTACAGAACTTAGAGCAGTGCTGCTAGTGCAGACGCTCTAAGCCGATGGGAGAGAGCTCTCCATCAACTTAATTACTCCAGCCCCTGTGAGTGGCGGTAGCTATGTCAGTGGGAGACGTTCTCCCGCCAACATAGCGCTGTCCACACTGGCGCTAGGTCGGTGTAACTTATGTCGCTCAGGGGGTGGCTTATTCACACCCCTGAGCGACACAGCTTATACCAACGCAAGCTGCAGTGTGTACATAGCCTCAGTCACGCTGGAGGCTCAAGTTACATTTGGAAAGGCTCCTTTGCTCTCTAAGACTCACCTCTGTTTCTGATTGTATGAGCAAAATGCTGACTTAGCAGCACAAGCATAAACAGTATCATGTTAACTCAGCCTGTAAGATGCTCAGATATCCCTGCTACATGAGTGAGTGCAACAAAACTGGAATACTTGTTAGGAGACATATTACTATTACATGCCTGCATATATTGGGTTGCCTCAAACTAAGGAAGCAAGGGTTGTCAGACACTAAGATACACTGAATTATTAATACCACACATTTTTAGAGTCATGCTGACGTATAAAACAATGGTGAAGTTTTAAATCTTAAGAATTGTTAAATATGTTTCAGTGCAAAATCAGCTGTAATGTCCATCAACAACTTACATGTATTTCACACCCTCACCTTGGGCCATTTTATGATACTTAAAATCAAATAATCAAAGACATTAAAAAGACAAATAAAGAGGCATCTCTGTTCATTTGTGCACAGGAGGGTGGCATGTGGGCCAGTGAGATCTAATAGCCAGAGGAATAGCCAAGGAAGAGCACAAACCACTGGTGAACGTACTGCAATAGGGGAAGGCTTGTGTGTTGGATTTTATGACCTATATGGCTTTTTAATCTCTAACTCCTATGAGTCCATGTTTTTTTTTATATTGTGGCTTAAAGTTCACCCACATCCAAGACAATCTCGCTAATCTCCTTGAGCAACAAACCAAGCTGAGGACTAGGGATGCAACAATCCCTAAGAATTCGGCCCATTCACAAAAGAGAGATAGCAGAAGTATTGGCAGCATCCAGAGCTACCACCTGTGGCTCCGACCCTGAAGCTCGCCAGAAATAGTCTCCAACAGCAGCTTTCTGCTGCCAAGCTTCTGGATCCCTCCCGCTCTGGCTTCAGGCCTGGGAATAGGATTGAACCAGCACTGACCGCAAGTCAATAGAGGAGTGAAGTATGTCCATATAAAGCCTGCCAGAACTGTCTGCAGCATTTGATGGAACGGTACAATGCCCTGCAATTCTGACATCACATTCACGTTAGACCTCCTACAATGGCACAGGTCTTTTCTCTTAAATCAAAGGGTCATCATGAGCAACTGCTCCTCCACCTCCAGGATTCTCTCATGTAGGGACCCACAGGCTCTGTTCTCTCCCCATCTTGAGCAATGTCTACATGAAGCCATTGGAGGAGCTAGTGAGACAGCATGAACTGATGTGTCAAAGCAGTACGAGGTAACCATCCAGCTCTACATTTCTTTTATGACAACAGAAAACAGCATCATCTCCAAGGTCCCTGAGATCAACAGCTGGATGAACAGCAGCTGGTTCAGCTGAACCTAGAAAAGACTGAGGTGATGCCAGTGGAAAGAGGCAAACTCCCTGAGAAACTCCTGTCCTCCAAAGCAATCACATCCATGAATGACATCTGCCCTCTGACCGTCAAATCGGTGCACAGCCCTGGCATCCTCTCAGATTCCAGACTGCCTTTGGAAGCTCAAATAGTAGCAACAGCCCCCTGTTTCCATGTACAGCTGGGCAGACAATTGTGCCTGATCCTACCAAATGAAGATCTGGCCATGGGAATCTGTGCTTTTGTGACAGCTTTTGCAGCTGGTCTATTGCAATTCATCTTATCATTCATTTTATCTCGGAATGAGGCCCCATGCCTTGAAGCAGCTCACCTGCTCAGCAACACAAATTGCTGGGAACAAGCTGAATACAGAGCTCAGCTCAAGGCCACTCTCCTGATATGCAGAGCCCCATTGGAAATGATCCTGGCTGCTGAGAGACCTCTCTCTCTCCCTCCTTCACTACAACCTCCTACAGCAGCTACATTCTACTGGAACAACTGTTGAACAATATGGATAGCCTTGTAACCATGGGAGCCAGAACTTTCACAACAGTCAGAATAATCCATTCATAGAATCATAGAATACTAGTGTTGGAAGAGACCTCAGGAGATCATCTACTTCAACCCCCTGTTCAAAGCAGGGCCAACACCAACTAAATCATCCCAGCCAAGGCTTTTTCATGCTGGGCCATTATGGGTGTGATCCTGCAAACACTGTATACAGGTCAAAGGCCTTAATTGTGGATGTATACAGGGAATTAGATGTCTAAGTTACATTGTACCCTGTGGCACGGCAATTGCTAGGTACTGTGCTTCATGCTTTCGCTCCACTTACCAGTCTGTGTGTGGCAGGATGTACAAACAACGTAAAAAAAACATAATCAGAGGTAGTGTGTTTCCCGAAGGAAAATTAAACATTCATATGAATTGTACAACATGGAGCTGAGATGCTGTAACTATATTTTGAGATGCCTTTTCAGCGTTAGCAGATATCCAGTTGGTTTACCTAAAATACACTTCTTGCTCTAATAAGTTTTAATGGAAAAAACACCCTGTGTAATCACTTTGCTGCAACATCTGATTCTATTTTTTAGGGATCAGATCACAGTGAAATTATATTATGAAAGAAGCTTGGGGAAAGGAGATTAATTAGAACATATGGAGCTAGCTACACAAGCATGCGAGAGCAGCACTACTCAGCGAGGGCTTTTTGCTGTGAAGAGCTGCACACTCTCAGTTCCATTGGAGCCTGCTGGGGGTGGAGCGTACTTCAGAGGTGCTCAGAACCTTGCAGGATTGGCCCCCAAAACAATTGCAAATTTACATGGAAATAGCTAGAGTGGAAGGATGACGTGACTTGCTCCAAGCTCACGCTGCGGAGCTAGGAATAGACCCAAACTTTCCTGACTCCCAGGCCAGTGCCCTGCCCACTGGATGACACTGCCTCTCACTGAAGTCTGCGTTGAAAGCACTTGGTGTTGCAGGTGCTGAGCAATGCTCAGGATCCGTCTCTGACTCTGTAGCTTAAGTCATGAAAATGGGGCACATAAACACAGAAGGCCAAGACTATAACAGGGTTCAAAAAAAGAACTAGATAAGTTCATGGAGGATAGGTCCATCAATGGCTATTAGCCAGGATGGGCAGGGATGCAAAACCATGCTCTGCAGTGTCCCTAGCCTCTGTTTGCCAGAAGCTGGGAATGGGTGACAGGGGATGGCTCACGTGTTGATTACCTGTTCTGTTCAGTCCCTCTGAAGCACCTCTCTGAGTAGGCCACTGTCAGAAGACAGGACACTGGGCTGAATGGACCATTGGTCTGACCCAGTGTGGCTGTTGTTATTATCAGACTTAACCTAATGGATTTACACCAATTTATACCACTTTAGGATTTGGGCCTGAGGGCCAGCCTCTGCTCTCAATTTCCCCAGAGTAAATCTGGAGTAATGTTGGATTTCAATGACCGCAGACCTTAGAGCAAAGTGAGCCAGAATAGTTTGACATATCTTAAGCTAACATCATCCATGTTTTTAGAAACACTATTTGTGCTTCATTAATAAATTATTTCAGTCATGTAATTTATTTACTAAAGTTTGAAAAAATAAAATCTAATTCAACATTATCACAAAGAACTGGTGCATACTGCTGTGTTGGGTGCAGTCACTTACTGGGTATCCCTAATGGGTGCATATAGCAGTATGGTCCAGTGGCTACAGCGATGTATTGGGAGCCAAGAGACCTGGCTTCTGTTCCCAACTCTGTCACTGACTTGCTGTGTGATCTTGCATGAGTCATTTCTCTCTGTGCTTTTGTTGTGACTGTTCAGATTGTAAGCTCTTTGGGGCAGGGACTGTCCCTTTGTGTTTGTGTCTACCATAACATCACCTGATCCTGGCTGGAGCCTATAGTTACTACTGTAATACATGCAATAATGTCATTGCACATCATGCATATTGCAGTTTTATGTGCAGTCAGGTATTGTGTGGCCATACCTGGTGCATATTGCTGTCTTTGACAGCTGTGCATCTGTAGCTGACTATAGAAGGTTCACTGTATATCCAAGAACAGAAATGAACCTGCATTGCCACACCTAAAACATTCTCAAATCAAATGCTGTGCCGCTTGCCAGTTCCTTGGCGAGCCAGCCAAAACACTGTCCTGCTCAATCTAATTCCACTGTAACAAGTACACGCATGCACACTTTTCTAAAGTACTCATCTCCCCCAGTTCAAAGAATATTATTCCAATGAGAGCCTTTACACACATTATTTCACCCTACTTCCCAGCCTGAGAGTGGCAGGATGAACAAACAAGGTAAACAATCATATAATCAGAGGTAGTGTGTTCCTTAAAGGAAAATTAAAATGCAAATGAATTATACAACACAGCACCAAATTGCTGTAAATATATTTTGAGCATCCACTTGACTGACAGACAGCCAAGCTGGAATTGCACCGTAACGGTCTGAATATGAAAGATCTTAGGGTTCAGAACAGTATTTTAAATCCATGCCTAAAACAGTTGGCACAGGTGTATTTCTGAAAGACAGTGAAGTGAGCCAGCCATTCAGTAATGACATTGTTGTATTCAAAATGGGTTAGCAGGATGGTGCATCATGGCCATGAAAGATCACTTCGACAAGAGCAGTTAAATGAAGCAGTTGCCTTGTGTGTCTCTTTAGAGCTGCTTTCCAAAACACTACGCATCTTGTTCATTAAGTTGGGCTACAGGATAACAGAGAGAACTAGAAAAACTGCCTGTTTTCATGAGCTTGAAAAGTAGCACTGATGCAGTAAAAACCACCAAGCAGCACGTATATCAACTGAAATTCACCCCAGAGCCAAAGCCTGCACACTTCACAATTTCTTTGTGGGAGGGTTAAGTGGAAGTTGTGGAACTCAGATATTGCATTGGCTTTGTGCTGGCCCTCTCTGCAGGGGTGAATTTCATGCACAATGCTTTAATTCTGGTCTCTGATACAGTCAAAGTTAAATGCCGTGGAGAGGTCAGAATCCCTCCATTCAGGGTGTGGAGTTGCAGCAGCAGTCACTCCACAACCTCTATTGCAATGCCTCTGCAGTCCTTACTGACTTGGCCAGTTCATCTATCCAGTTGTGGGTCTGCAGCCCTTCCTTCCATCACCTGTCCAACAAAAACCCTCTTCACTCTGGGGCACAGGGAGCTCCCTGCATCCTATCCAGCCTGCTTCTATGCAATAGAATGACAACAGTTCAGTAGCCTTCAGGCAGGAGTGCTAGGGACCCCAATCAGGGATCATTGGGGTCCCATTGTATTAGGCATGATACATGCACATAATACAGAGATGGCCCCTGTCCCAAAGGGTTCACAGTCCAAGTAACTAATTTTGGACTTCTGTGAATGAGAGATGCACAGGGTGATGTTCACCCCGGCAGAGGGGCCAGCACAAAGCCTAGGCAGCACTAAAGTTGCACTACAGGCCTCAGAATAGGATTTAAGATGCTGCTCAGGCCTAGGGTTGAAGGATACATTTTGCCCTTTGTGACTGCAAGGAAGCAGGATGATACCATTTGCCCTTTAATGAGATCTCAGAGACCATTAACACTCTTTAATGCAGAGAATACAGCCAACAAAAACTAGAGCAATGCTTAATTAATGAGGACAATTACTTTGAATTGTAAAGCTCATACATTTTTCAGAAGAAGAGATATCATTCTGCCTTAATTGCTAGGTATGTTGAATAGGCAATTAAAAACATATTAAAATAGGACCCATAGATAACAAGAAGTAAATTTCTGTCCTGTGCAGATTAGGGAAGAAATTCTGGCTGTGGCTCCAGTTCTACTTGAAAACCAGTAAGGAGATTTCCCGGTGCATGTTTTATTGTTCTTCCATTTCAGCATTGTGGATAAGATACCAGCATTTCCATTTCAAACACTGGATTTTCAGTGGAGTTGGACAAATGTTCATGTGGGCAAAACTCAGCCCGGGAGATTAGTTTTTGTTTTGTTTCGAATACAAAAGCAAACATTAGATTGACTGACTGATTAAACAGGTGATTACTGCTGAATGTGCCTGATTCATGGGGGAAATCATGAGCAATTGAACAGGGGTAGCAAAGAGATCATTTTGATGTGCTGATGTTCTAATGAATGATAATCAATCATCTGATGGAAACACCAATATATTCCTGTGTCATGCAGATGTATCCTTTAGCATGCTGGAGGAAGCGCTTAAGCACATGCATAACTTTATCATGGGAATAATCCCATCCCTATTCAGTAAAGCAGTTTCAATGGAGCTACTCAAATGCCTAAAGTTTAGAACATGCTTGAGGGCTTTGCTGAATAATAATGGGATTAATCAAGTGTTTAAAATTAAGCATGTCCTTAAGCACCTTGTGGAATTGGGGCTTTCGTAATTAAAGCCAGGTGATGTGGCTTTAGTCTTTATTCATGTCTTACCAGAGCAATTTATATAGATACAGAGCCCGTAACTTCATATAGAGATTCGAAGGAATTAGAAAGGTTCCTTGTCCTCTCCACTGCTGATGGATGAGGTGTATAAGTAATTCTGATTCCTGCACATCTTGTGGAACGCTACTCTAATATTCTAGGAGAAGAGTGTTGTTAGAGGGCTTTCCCTTCACCCTCTCCCCTGGTTCTTGTCACGCAGACAGAAAGCAGAAAACCAGAAGTCTGAAGTGCAGGAAATGTGATGTTTATTGGGGTTAGTTTCCAGCAAGCATGTGTCCCATAACTCTGACACCGCAGAGCCTTGTTTCCCAGTGTTCCCACTTCCCCCTCCTCAGCAGGCACAATTATACATGAAATGCACACCCACAGTCCCACCCCTTACAACTTATGGTCATGTTCCGTTTTGGGGGGCCGTGAGTCTGGGGTCTTCATCCCACCCCTTTTGTACCCCATAGGAAGGGTAAGGAGTGAGGTTGTGCTACGGTCAGGGGCAGGCATTTCTCTGGTCTTTTAGTGTTTTACCTTCGCCCCGCCCCAATCCCCCTTTGCCCCTCCTGACTAGCTGCTTGACCTTGCCTGGAGATAGGAGTTGAGGCAGTCTTCAAGTATGCGTTCAAATTTTACACTCCCACCATGCCCAGTAACACTTTAACTGCTCTCATCTGTTCCCATTATACTAACAAACTCATCTGGCTTAGGCAAAAGCAACACACACAGTGTCTTTGTCCTTAGTAAGGATCCCTTTGTTCACACATATTAGTAAGAATATATATGTATCAAAAAGTCAAACAGGCAAGCAAAACTCAAAATAGGATCTCAAGCAAAAATTTAGGCCTGGATCCTACATTGGCACTAGCACTCCTAACACGGGTTAGTAATATGGACCCAGCAACCCACCATAGATCAGCCATTACTTAGTCAACTTGATGGCCCTGACAGAGGAAATAACATGCTGTTTTCTAGAGCTGTGAGAGCTTGTCAGGTATCTGCACTGTACTTCTCTTTAAAAATAACAAAACAAAACACACACACGCACACAGATTGGTTGGGCATGGAGATGGTCTGATCACTCAAAGGAAGTAAAAGTTAATATGAATAATTCAAAAATTTTCCCTCTCCAAAATCAATTTGCATGGACTAAGGAGGGACAGAGCTTTGGCAAGCCAGGTTCATAGGTTCTCCTGGAGAATGAACCAGAATCATCAGAGCTAATAGTTCTGGCATTGTCCCTTATCCACCCTTAAGGGGAAGATGTTAGGTGACCATCTTCTCCTACCTGCCTAGACCATCCCAGACAGTCCTGCATTGGGAAGCACTTCACCAAAAATGGTCATACAGAAAACACCATGCTAGTCACACATCTTATGGGATGTCATGGATCTTGAACCCAGGCCTGGGAGTGCCATAACAGCTGCTGCATCCTGGCCTCCACCCAATACCTGCTAAATCCTGGTTGACCAAGGAGTGAGTAGGACTATAGCCTCAGCCAATGTACCCCCACAAGGGACCCCTGATTGGAAGATCACTCAGCTCCACACTGATTAAGGCAGAAGGAGGCATTGAAAGTTTGTCTGAGCAACAAGGCGATTCCTGTTGTGGCTGCATTGGATTCTGTTTGTGCCCACCTCCTGCATCAACTCTGTTCCTGATTCCTGCTCTGCTTCTGGCTCCTGCCTTCGCACCTGTTCTGACTGTGTTCCTGCTCCGTGCTTGATCCTTACATCTTCTCCAGTTCCTGTCCTTAAACCTCACCTCCAATCATCAATTACCAGTTGTGGCTCTGACTCCAAGCTCTGACTTCTGACCATGACTCTGGCTCGACCCATGGCTCTGGCATTTGGTATCTGACCTTGGCTTTGACCCTCAACTTCAATTTCTGATTCCGACTCTGGCTTGACCCCTGACTCTGGTACTTGGCAGCTGACTCTGTTACTGGCCCTTGGCTTTGTTCCCCAACCTACCAGCCTGCTCTGCCCAGTAGACCTGACTCCTGCTCTGACAACTAGGCCAGACCCCCTACATCCCAGTCCATAATATCTGGAACCACTACTAACAATTGTTAAAGAGCACCCCACCTTTGTTACACATCATCTTTGGCTGACGTTTGTGTGGACCTCAATCCCAGATGTCAGGTCTCATTTCCATCTGAAGCTGAACCCCAAAAACACAGGGCCACTATTCAGAGTTTGAGATAATGCCCTTCTAGACAAGCCACGGGGTCTATGGCTGAGTGTATAGAAGGGCGTGTGCTCACTGCAGACAGAGCTAATACAGTGCAGATCGGTGAGCTCCGCCCATTGCCAAAAGAAGCAGTGGTCAGTGGGGCAGAGCTGGGAACAGAACGCAGGTTTCTGCCTCCCAGTCCAATGCCCCCAATCACTACAGTCTTTGTGCTGTAGAAGGACAACCCGAGGGTAAGAAATCCCAGATGGCTTGGATTTGAAGCACAGAATCTGCATTCACGTTACAGTGGAAAGGACAGAGGATAAAGCTCTGGGCACTGCCTTATTCTGCACTGTACCCTCTGTCACGTTCAGAAACATGGTATAGAGCAGTATCATATTACATCCCATTTATCTATTGAAAAAGTCCCCTCATAATTACAGGATGAATAAATATGTGGCTGCTGAGACACTGACTTGTACAATATTAAAATATTCCCCAAACAGAAAACTGGGTAGGCCAACTGAATATTTCACATAGGAAATGTATTTCGGAGTGTGTGATGCATATATAGGATGCAGCATAAATAGGAAGGGGGGCTGGAATATATTTGTAATTTGAATGGTAGGACTACATCAGGGAGTGAAGCAGTTACCAGAGACAAAGATGTACCAAAAGCATATATATAATCATGAATAGTGGATCACTGTATTCCTCAGACAGCAAGACAGTAAAAGATGAGCTGGACCATAGCTGCATATTTGGATGCCTGCCTTTATAAATATGTATAGGCTAAAAACAAATGAGTATTGGTAGGTATCTAATCAAAAAAGAGGGGCAGTGGAGTATGTGCGTAGTCCGATGAATGTGTGGATGCTGTAATCCATGCATACACTAATCAAAACCTGGGATGGTAATTAGCATACAGATACTTCTACATATGCTGCATGTGGGGTGTTTGCTGTAAACACTGCCTTGATGGACATGGCTGAAGCAGCATTCTCCCACTGCTCTTCCCCACTGGGTCACCGTTGATCAGTAGCCTTATAAATCAGTGACCACAGTGAGTCAGTTTCCATGTGTGCAGGGTCGTCAGGTTCCGTTTGCAAGCAGCAGCTTCTGTGCTCCCCCACACGTGCATGGCCATGATGCCAAACCAAAGTTGTGTTCACTTTCATTAATGTAGCCATCCTCTTTTGTCCTGTTTTACTTTTAAGGAACAGGAAGGACGTGGCTGGGTCACCCAGCTGAGTGGTTTCTGAGCGTGATTTATTTCTCGCACCAGTTTTACTTAGTGGTAATTCCATTCACTTCACTTTTGGTTTACACCCACGGAAATGTGCGAATGGGCTGAACACAAGCTCTTCAGCACATCATGTGCCATTTAAAAAAAGACAATACAAAAAGGTGACATATCATCATTAAGAAAGCACCAGCTGATTTTTCTACATAAAGGAGTGAGAAAATCATGTTCAAGGTCACATTAAATCTCAACTCGATGACATTTATATTGGAGATGAGCCTAGAAACCCAGATCCAAACTTTCTCCCAACCCATGGGAAGTAGTGAAAGCCAGAAAGATAAAGCAGGGCCATTCTCACTCTGATGCAGCTGAATCAAACTGTTGTACATTTGCATTAGCAAGTAGAGACAGGATTGAGTATGTGGGTTGTGAATTTGATTTTGGTTTTGGATTCACAGCTGTGACAGACCCAGACCAGTGGGGTACAGGAGTCTGGTAGAAGGCAAATATACTGGTCACTGGATGAGTAGTTTTCTGTTCCCTGAGTGACCAGAGCAGGGGCTGCACTGGAGTAATCAGCAGGGCCAGCTCCAGACCCCAGCACGCCAATCACGTGCTTGGGGTGGCATGCCACGGGGGGCGCTCTGCCGGTCGCCGGGAGGGCAGCAGGTGGCTCCGGTAGACCTCCCGCAGGCGTGCCTGCAGAGGGTCCGCCGGTCCCGCGCGGCTTCGGTGGAGCTGCGGGACCAGCGGACCACCACAGGCACGCCTGCGGGAGGTCCACCGGAGCCGCGGGACCGGCGACCGGCAGAGCGCCCCCCACGGCATGCCGCCCTGCTTGGGGCGGCGAAATGTCTAGAGCCGCCCCTGGTAATCAGGAACTGGCTAGAACCAATTAAGGCAGACAGGTTGATTAGAACACCTGCAGCCAATCAAGGCAGGCTAATCAGGGCACCTGGGTTTAAAAAGGAGCTCACTCCAGTCAGGTGAGGGGGAGCCAGAGAAGAGGAAGTGTGTGAGAGGAGCATGCACTGTCAGCATTGTGAGAGCAGTACACCAGCCTTCCCATAGCTAAACTATCTATTGAGCCATGGAGTAAAACACTCTCAGCACGGGGTATCTATGTAGAGAACAAGTAATATGAGTCTCACAGTTATGTCACTAGCTGCTCCTCTGTCCCCCTCTGGGCTCTCTTAGTGCGCCATTCATGACTTAGACCTTTTGTCTTTACCTATCCCTGGGGGAAAATGCACAGTACCCTGAGTGTCAGTTGTGCTCACCCAGGAAGTTGAACTGGGTTTAGGTACCAGCGGTTCTTCACCAGACATGACAAACCTGTGGAAAAAAGGCAGAAATTAAGCTTGGTTTTGGCTTAATTGGCTTGTGAGTTGCTTGTTGGCTAGTTTTTGGCTTGTAGCTTGTTGCTTCTTTTTTTTATCAGCTCCTGGAAAGCAGGGGCAAGGGGGAGAGAGCACAGTGGGCCCACCACAGTCCCATACTGCATGCTGGGGGATCTAGTCACATAGGCCTTGTCTACACTACAAGACTATTTCGAATCAACTTAGTTCGAATTTGTGGATTCGACCTTATGAAGTCGAATTTGTGTATCCATACTAAATACACTAATTCGAATTTCTGAGTCCACATTCACGGGGCCAGCGTCGACTTTGGAAGCGGTGCACTGTGGGAAGCTATCCCACAGTTCCCACAGTCCCCGCTGCCCATTGGAATGCTGGGTAGAGCTCACAATGCCTGCTGGGGGAAAAATGTGTCGAGGGTGGTTTTGGGTAACTGTCATCATTCAACCGTCACTCACAAACGCCCTCCCTCCCTGAAAGCGCCGGCGGGAAATCTGTTCGCGCACTTTTCTGGTCAGTGACAGCGCGGACGCCACAGCACTGCGAGCATGGAGCCCGCTGCGATCATCGCTGCACTTATGGCCGTTGTCAACTCCTCGCACCTTATCGTCCACCTCTGCAACAGTCAGCTGCTGAGAAATCGGGCGAGGAGGCTCCGGCAGCGCGGTGAGGAGAGTGGCGCAGACCTCTCAGAAAGCAGGGTACGCCGGGCAGTGGAGATCATGGTGGCAATGGGTCACGTTCATGGTGTGGAACGGAGATTCTGGGCCCGGGAAACAAGCACGGACTGGTGGGACCGCATAGTGCTGCAGGTCTGGGATGACACAGAGTGGCTGCGAAACTTCAGGATGCGTAAGGGCACTTTCCTTGAACTGTGTGACTTGCTGTCCCCTGCCCTGAAGCGCCAGGACACCCGGATGCGAGCAGCCCTGAGTGTGCAGAAGCGAGTGGCCATAGCCCTCTGGAAACTTGCCACGCCAGACAGCTACCGGTCAGTAGCGAACCACTTTGGCGTGGGCAAATCTACCGTGGGGGTTGCTGTGATGCAAGTAGCCCACGCAATCGTTGAGCAACTGCTCTCAAAGGTGGTGACCCTGGGAAACGTCCAGGTTGTCATAGACGGCTTCGCCGCGATGGGATTCCCAAACTGCGGTGGGGCTATAGATGGGACTCACATCCCTATCCTGGCACCGGCCCACCAGGCCAGCCATTACATTAACCGAAAGGGCTACTTTTCCATGGTGCTGCAAGGACTGGTGGACCATAGGGGACGTTTTACCAACATCAACGTCGGGTGGGCGGGCAAGGTTCATGACGCGCGTGTGTTCAGGAGCTCTGGTCTCTTTAGACTCCTCCAGGCAGGTACTTTCTTCCCGGACCACAAAATAACGGTTGGGGATGTGCAGATGCCTACAGTGATCCTCGGGGACCCAGCCTACCCGCTAATGCCCTGGCTCATGAAGCCCTATACAGGCGCCCTGGACAGAGAGAAGGAACTCTTCAACTACCGGCTGAGCAAGTGCAGAATGGTGGTGGAGTGTGCTTTCGGACGTCTCAAGGGGAGATGGCGGAGCTTACTCACTCGCTCGGACATCAGCGAAAAGAATATCCCCGTAGTTATTGCTGCATGCTGTGTGCTGCACAATCTGTGTGAGAGCAAGGGCGAGGCCTTTTTGTCCGGATGGGAGGTTGAGGCAAATCGCCTGGCTGCAGTTTACGCTCAGCCAGACACCCGTGCCGAGAGAATATCCCAGCGGGAAGCGCTCTGTATCCGGGAGGCTTTGAAAGCAAGTTTCCTCGGAGATCAGGGTAACCTATGACTCTCCACTTGCTTTCAAGAGAAACTGACCCTGGGCCTGTGTCAGTTTGTGTCGATTTGGATCTGCGGCTACATGCCGCGTTCTCCAAGTTTCCCCCACTTCCAAAGCACGTTTTTAAGCAAATTAATTGTTACACTCATTATTAATAAATCTTTCTTTTACTTTGCATTTCTGTTCTGGTGTTGAGACATGGACGCATACTGTGCTGGGCACGGTGTGCACTGACGTACAGACCGCTTCCTCCATAGAGGACTGACATCCTCCTGCTCCTACATAGGTCCCTGGGGTGGGGGACGGATGACAGTGGTTCTGCAAGAAGGGGAGGGTTTGCAGGAAGGGGCGAGTGGTGCCTTCTTTGCATAGGGGTTTGGATGACGGCAGTGGGCTGCGGGTTTCTGCGTGGGAAGGGGTGATGGGTGTGGGAGAAGGGTGACTATCTGTCCGTGGATGAGGGCTCTTGTTGGGGCTCAGGGCAGCGGATAGGCTCGTGGATCCGTTGGAAGTGCATCGTAAGGGCAGCCTGCCTTCACAGTAATGGCGTGGCAGGCGCTAGGACCCTGGACAAGCATACACATTACGAAATGATCAGGGGCAGCATACACAACACAGAATGACCCTGGTGCCTACTGACTGCAGTGTGTGTGTGCCCCGCAGTTGATCCTTTCCCCAAGTCTGTACCCTGGTACTGTAGGCTATACCGTGCAAGTATGAAACCCCTGTCCAACCCATACACCGAAAAATCCTCTGACAGGAAAGACATGACGGAAACAGTGATTAACAGCAAACATCTTTTATTAATCTAATAAACAGTGGGGGGATGAACCTTGGATTTGGGACTGGCTGAGCCTATAAGGGAAGCACTTCTACAAATTTCTAACGTGAGAAGTGCGGGGTACACGGCCGCTCTGCTCTGGTTCAGTGACAGTTCTCATGGCCTCTACCACCCCTCCGTCTTGTACTTTTGGGTGAGGGGGGGCCAGGACTTCTTGGCTGGGGAGGGCGATTGCAGAGACACTGCAGGGGGGCCCTGTCCTCCAGCCTGCGGTCCTGCAGGACATCAACAAGGCGACGAAGCGTGTCCGTTTGTTCCTTCATGAGACCAAGCAGCGTTTGGGTGGTCTGCTGGTCTTCCTGCCGCCACCTATCCTCACGTTCCATGAGTGTGCGATGCTGCTCACATAGGGTCTCCCTCCAGTGTTTCTGCTCTGCAGCCTCTGCTCGGGAGCAGGCCATCAGTTCAGCGAACATGTCGTCCCTAGTCTTCTTCTTTCGCCGTCTAATCATTGCCAGTCTCTGCGAGGGGGATGCCGGGGCAGTCCGGGAAGGATCCGAAGCTGTGTGATGGGGAAAGTTAGTGATTTCCTTGTACAGATACATTTTGGCGAACAGTGAACACCGTCTAGTCAATTTCTATGAAGAAGACCGTACCGGACAACAAGTGTCACGTGGTCTCCAGAGAAGCACAACATTTTGGCCTACGCTCTGATTGGCTGCGCCATTGCACAGGAGAGCGGAGAAGTCGGGAGAGATAGCAGAATCCCTCTAGCAGAGAGTCCTGGTAAGCCTTACAGTACATTATGCTTATCAGTTAACGGATAGCTGTGCCGTCGTGCTAAAGGCAATCTGGAAATCAGATACTATGACCCTTTTGCAGCCACTCCCAACACTGCAGGGGAAAGATCAATGTATGCTTTTCCTGTGTGGCCTACAGCACGTGGCTGCTAAGCGCGGGGCTTTGTTATGCAAAGTATAAGTAAACCATTAAGAACAGTAACTATTCGCTAATTGCCCTAATTAGATGCAGCACTTCAGTAACGAGATTACCCTGAGGCGTGTCTCTCGAGTGCAGAAAGAAAGGATGTTAAGGGAAGCACTTCACCGACCGGGACCCTACGCGGCCATGCTGGTAGAGGCGATGGTTCCCCTGTATCTGAGGATGTCGTGGCGTGGAAGAGTGAGCTTCACCGGAGGACCAAATAAGGCACCTCTTCCTCGAAACCTCCTGCGGAGGGTATTTGAGGAACTGTTTGAAGCATTTGTGGAATTGTCCATGGAGGACTATTGTTCCATCCCAATCTGTGTAGACCTACTGTTCGTTTAGTTTCCCTTTAAAAACTTTTAGATATAGTATTTATAGATAGAATTTATATTTTTGGTATACATGTTTTCGAGCAAATAAATATTTTCTTGTTTATACGACTTACCGCCTGATCCTTCCCCTGACTCTGAGTCCGGGTTCACGGCCGGTGAGGGTTGGTAGGGGATCTCTGTGAGGGTGATGAAGAGATCCTGGCTGTCAGGGAAAGCGGCATTGTGTTCGCTGTCGCCTGCGCCTTCCTCCACGGACCCTTCGTCGTCTTGCCCATCGGCGAACATCGAGTAGGAACTGTCCTGGCTCACTATGCCATCCACTGAGTCCACGGTCACTGGTGGGACAGTGGTGGCAGACCCACCGAGAATGGCATGCAGTGCCTCGTAGAAGCGGCATGTCTGGGGCTGTGCTCCGGAGCGTCCGTTTGCCGCTCTGACTTTTTGATAGCCTTGCCTCAGGTCCTTGACTTTTACGCGGCACTGCATCGCATCCCGGCTGTATCCTTTCTGTGTCATGGCTTGGGAGACCTTCTCGAAGGTCTTTGCATTACGCTTGTTGGAGCGCAGCTCCGACAGCACAGACTCCTCGCCCCACACAGCGATCAGATCCTGGACTTCCCGGTCTGTCCATGCTGGGGATCTCTTTCTATTCTTGCATTGGGCTGACTCCTCTGCTGGAGAGCTCTGCATCGTTGCAGGTGCCGCGGAGCTCGCCCCGATGTCAAAGCAAGAAATGAGATTCTAACTGTCCAGACAGGAAAAGGATTTCAAATTTTCCCGGGTCATTTCCTGTGTGGCTGCTCAGAACATCCAAGCTCGGACTGCTGTCCAGAGCGTCAACAGAGTGGTGCAGTGTGGGATAGCTCCCGGAGCTACTAAGTTCGATTTGCATCCACACCTAGCCTAATTCGAGCTAGCAAGTGCGAATTTAGCGTTACTCCACCTGTCGGGGTGGAGTACCAAATTCGAACTAAGGAGCCCCCTAGTTCGAATTAAATGGCTTCCTGGTGTGGACGGTTGAGCGATTAGTTCGAATTAACGCTGCTAAATTCGATTTAAGATCCTAGTGTAGACCAGGCCATAGAGTGTTGGGGGTCTTAGGGATTGGCTTGTTTGGGCCTTGTTTTGAAATGGGATTAGCTTGATTTTTGGTTTTGGGGTGCTTATTTACTGCATGAAAGTTGGCAACTGTGTTCTTCACTTCAGGAGTTTGTGACTGGTGGTATGAAGCAATCAGACATGCTTCTTAAAATCAAAATATTGTTTGTTTTTAACAGTAGGAACAAAGCATTTTGAGAAAAAGGATTTTAAAACAATAAACAGTCTATATGCATTTCTGTCTTACCTACAGACCTCCCATCACTGGATGGTAACCTAGGCAGGCCAAGCTTCTTCAAACATCCCCAGTGGGTCCCTGTGTCTCAGTATGATTCCCCTGAACTACTCTCCTGCCTTGAGAAAGAGTGTTCCTCTTTAAACCTACCAGATGTCTCTTCAACTCCTGTGTTCTGAGGCCTTTTCCTATCCTGGCATTGTCTCTTAGCAACTTACTCCTGAGGGCATTCTGCTCCAAAAAATAAAAAATTCTGCACCAAAAAATGAAAAATGGTGTGCAGAAACATTAAAAATTATGCACACAATATTTTAAAATTCTGCAAAATTCTTCAAATTTTATTGGTCCAATAAAGGTGGAGGCTCCAGTATGGCATTGGGGAGCATAGGCCACAGGCTGCACAGAGGGGGGAGGGATAGCTCAGTGGTTTGAGCATTGGCCTGCTAAACCCAGGGTATTGAGTTTAATCCTTGAGGGGGCCACTTAGGGATCTGGGGCAAAAATTGGTCCTGCTAGTGAAGGCAGGGGGCTGGACTCAATGACCTTTCAAGGTCCCTTCCAGTTCTAGGAGATTGGCATATCTCCAATTATTACCTTTATCACTCTGCAGCTCCCCCTGCAGGACATGGAGTCAGCGGTGAGGCTGCACCCAATCCTGACACAGCGCAAGGACCAGGCCTGCCACAGAAACACTCCAGGGCGCTGCCTCTTCAAGCCAGGTGCACCAGGTATGGGCAGAATGGCTCAGTGTGGCAGGATCCAAGTGTTGAGAGGGTTCTGTGTGGGGCAATCCGGGTGCAGGCAGCTCAGTGGGGGATCCTGGTGCAGAGGGAATCTGGATGCACAGGGCTTGTTGGGTGCAACAGTAATGGGAATCTGCAGGAGGTCCAGGTGAAGGTGGTTGGGGCTCAGTAGAGGGGTGTCTGGGTGTGGGAGGGACAGAGCTCAGCAAGGGGGGTCTGGGTGTGGGGGATTCAATGGGGGGGGCAGATGCTGCAGGAGTGGCGCTCAGTGGGGTGGGGATCCAGGTGCAGCTGGTTGAGGCTTAGTGGGCTGGGAATCTGGGGGAGGTGGTCCAGGTGCAGGGGGAGTGGGGCTTGGCAGGGGGCGGATTCTGGGTGCGGGTGGGTGGTGGTGAGGCTCAGCGGGAGAGTCTGAGTATGAGGGGGTCTGGATGCACAGGGGTTGAGCATGGAGGGAGCAGCTCCCCATGCAACTGAAGAGCGATGGGTGCAGGAAATGGGAGGGAGGAGAGTTTGCAGATCTTCCTGCAGCCTGGGGAGAAATCTGGAGGTGGGTCTGACCCAGCCTCAGATGCCATGCAGGGGAAGAGGAAGTCCTGTCCTCCCCAGCCCAGCTGGGACTAGCAGCTGAGCCTGGTGCAGGGTAGGAGCCACTAGCCAAGTCTTCCTCAGTCCCACCCCCTGCCCCTCAATGATTTACCTCTCTGCCAGCTGCCCTGGGCACTCAAAACATACTGCTGGGGAGGGTCACATGACCACTCTTGTGGCTTCCCTTTTCTTCCCCATAAGAAAGTCATTTTCCTGCGGGGAACCAAATAAATCTGCGGGGGACATGAATTCTGTGTATGCGCAGTGGTGCAGAATTCCCCCAGGACTAGTGTATGCTGAGAAATGGTTTATCTTGATCCATTTATTTCCCTTCCTACTTGTTTTTTCCTCACAATCCCTTATTAAACTAAACCAATGTATTCAGACCGTAAATATACCCAAAATAAGGCCAACATATAGTGTTAATAAATTACAGAACAGTTCCAAAGCTACCACAGTGAATTGTTCCAAAGATCTGAAGTCTGGTTTGGAGATACAGATATGGTATTTGGCCCCCCATCAGGTCCCATGGCCTTCCTTCCCCATGCAATTCCCCTCCTCATAAGAGGCCCTGAAATAGACCTCCATCTCCCAACCCGACGTCTTCTGTGGATGAGTAGGGACTAGTGTCCACGTAATGAAAGCAAGCCTGCTTGCCTCTCTAAATTCTTTCAATAAGAGAGCTTGAAGAAACATCATGTGACTTCAACCATGTGACAAATCCAGCCAACCCAGTTTCAAACTCAAAAATGTCCCGTGCAAAGCTGCGGTTAAAATTTCTGTTTTGCCAGCTCTTGCTATTTTATCATTAGTCTTGCAATATTTGGTGAGTTTCTTAAAACCCCCAACTCCTGGAGTCAGGTGATTAAATGAGAATCTCAACTAATATTTAAAAAAAAGTAAGTGTTTTTCCCTCATGGTTCTGGAGAAAAGCCTGAAATATGAACTCTAAAAGCTCAAAAAGCAGAAGGCAAATAAACAATTCAAAATTGTTCTTTTAAAAAAAATATTGTGATTTCTAAGCCAATCTCCTGATTCTGGGACACCTGATTCGTGGTATTTGAACACTTGGCATTAACAAAGTCTTTTTGGTGACATCAGCAGTGACATCCCAGTTCTGATGGCATTTTTTGTCACATGAAAAATCTCAGTAAACAAAGCATTTTCTCAGGAAGCCCCCAAAACTCAAAAAAGGAAAAAAATTGCAAGTGTTGATAATTTCACTGCCAATATTTTACACAGCTCTACTCTAAACAATATCTAATGAAACCAAAAGGGACGAACCAAACCTAAGCATGAAAACAAATGGCAATCCTCCATCAGAATATATAATTCACATTCTTAAAGCACATGAGTCACAAGCCACAACATTTCATTTCAATTAAAAAAAAAAAAAAGAAAAACTCTGTACAATGTCATTTTGTTTGCAAGCAACATGCTGGCAGTCCAGCTATGATCCATAAGTTCAAATACCTTTGTTAAAAGCCTCTATTAATTTGCATTTTATTGCACAGAATGAAAGCTGCCCATGTTCATTATATTGTTCCTTAAAATGCTTGGCGCAGTAAAATATAAGAAGATTAGTCATATGCAATATATTTTCATTGTGTAAATATTGAGATGCCAACTCAAATAGATTACTTGGCATAAACATTTTTCATAAAAGATGAGTGGGCATCATATTTAATAAAAGTCACAAACAAGTGTTGAATTACTGCCCTGCAAGGAAAGCCCATGAAAAATAAACACCTTCATTAAGCAATTGTTTCACCACTTGCCTCTCAAACTATTTATATGCAAGGCCCATACATAACATTAAGTGGGCTTGGGTTTCTCAGCTTTACAATTATTACTCTCTCAAGAGGGAGACGATAGACAACATTATGGCAACTTTTCACATGCTTTATGTTTCACATCAATCACTGCCAGGATATATGGAGCAGAACAATGCCTTTTATGGTTTTCTAATGAGAATATTCCCCTCCATTTTACAGAGAAAAGAACAGCCTCCATTTGGAGCTTGTTTAATATCCATTAGAGGGATACTGTTGTCTGCCCACCTTCAGTTCTGCAGGTGCAGAAGACCCAATATAACGCAGAACCAGCGCAGCACAGGATGCAGAAGGGCATGGGTTATCTGGAGAGGGGGTGCTGCAGATCCCATTTGTGCAAAGCTTCTTTGCTGATAAAGGTGGGACACAGGGATGAGGGCATGGACAGTGAATCCATAAGTGTGCAGACGCGCCGTCCATACCCTACCGGAGCCTACTACAGCCCTAAAGTAGCAGCCATGGAGAGGCCCTATGCCACTCTGTAGCACTGAGCAGGGGCGGCTCCAGGCCCCAGCAGGCCAAGCGCGTGCTTGGGACGGCATGCCACGGGGGGCGCTCTGCTGGTCACTGGGGCGGCGTCCCGCAGCTCCGGTGGACCTCCCGCAGGCGTGCCTGCGGAGGGTCCGCTGGTCCCGTGGCTTCGGTGGAGCCTGTGGGAGGTCCACTGGAGCTGCAGGACCGGCAACCGGCAGAGCGCCCCCCGCAGCATGCCGCTGTGCTTGGGGCGGCGAAATGTCTAGAGCCGCCCCTGGCACTGAAGAAAAAGGAAGCTTGTGTCTCCCCTGTATAATGTAGAACTTCCCATATCAAGCCTAAGGCCACACTGCATGTCAGTAGCAGAGTCAGGAATAGAAGCCAAGGCTCCTAACTACCAAGTAAGTTCCCGGTCCATTAGCTACCACTGTCTACCAGTAAAGGCAGCTTTAAGCTCCACCAGGGGCTCTCTGACTTGTAGCCAGAATGCACTAGGTCAGCTTTTGCTATGGATACAACCTTCTTTAGCCAGCAGAGCCCTCTTTGTGGATTACACCTCCTCATGCAAGTCCCTATCAGAGGAGAGGTTGTGGCCCCAGATGACTTTCCACTGACAGGGGTCCTTTGCTCTAGGGTAAGGCAGCAGAAGCCAGAATAAACTAGATTTCTGCCCTAGGTGAAACACGAAGACAGATATGCCCTAGATCACAGCTCCACAGGCGGGTAGGCATGTCCCCATGGTGCCATGCAAAGGTTAACTGGAGTTTGGATCCAGGCACACAGAAGGAAGCTAGGGCTGTGTCTCTTCTTACCTTTCACCAGAGCAGATGGGAGGAAATGGACAGAGGAATAGATTCTTCCCTCAAAACACCAGCCATGAGAGAAGGTGTCATCTTTTACTGCTGATATGGGCCAGGAGCTAAGGGAAGGAACTGTGCCTCAGAGACGGGACTCGGAGACACAAGGTGAGATTTTTAAAGGTAACTTAGGCACCTGAAGCAGCAGCTAGGTGCCTAGTGGGATTTTAAAGAGCAGCTGGGTCCTAACCCCCACTGATTTCACTCCTGCAGCGATGCAAGTTATGCACCATTACAACTCAAAGGCACAAATCTAGCCCTAGGCAAACACTATAATCAGCTCAGGGGGAACATTTATGCATAAAAAAACCTACACAGTTTTAAATTTTACATGCTTTATGACACTTGGTAAGTGGAAAATGTTATGATTACAGAGGCACATTAGCAGATATAAAATTAAAGCAGTTGTTGCAAATGTATTCAAATGGGCCTAACTAGCCGATAATATTAAAGCTGTAATTTCACTTTGCCTACCTTTAACTCCCCCTGCCGTTACAAATGGATGAAGCATTCACTTCCTGCCCTCAACTGTGGTGTGTGTGTGACGTTGCTGTGTGATATTAAAGAGCTGTTGCAGCCACTGGGTGTATGTTTGTGATGGGTGAAGTGATTCCTACAGGCAAACCCTGCCAAGTACTTTGAGATCTTGCTGGATGAATGGCTCTGCATAAACGCAAGTCATAATTAGGAGCTACGTTCCCTGTAAGCTGGGTGGCTGTGCAGCCTATTTAGTACTCAAGGAACCTGCCCCTTAACTGGCGGGGGGAGGGGTATGGAGCACCCCTCCCCTGGCCCTAACCTAGCTGGGCTCCCAACCGGCCGCAGCTGGAGATGGCCCGGACTTGCTATGGCCAGGACGCCCCTCCCACAGCCCTGACCTGCTGTGGCCCGGGCGCCCCTACCCCGGCCCGAACCCAGCCGCAGCCAGCCTGGCCTGACCCAGCCCGAACCCCGGTGGCCCAGCCTGACCTGCTACGGCACCCCTCTCCCGGCCCAAACTCAGCCCCAGCCAGACCTGCCAGGGCCGGGGGAGGGGCTCCTATCTTGCGGCTCCAGCCCCGGAGCTACCACAGTGGGGAGAAGCGCCTCTTCCTCACCATCCCAGGTGCTGCTGCATAGAGAGAGAGAGCTGCAGGGAGTCCTCTCTCCCTGCCGGAGCACCCTCCTGCACCCTAAACCCCTGATCCCCAGCCCCACCCCAGAGCCCACACCCCCAGCCAGAGTCCCCCTCACCCTCCCTACCCCCACCCTCTGCCCCCGCCCTGAGCCACCTCCCACATGCCGAACCCCTCAGCCCCACCACCATGAATTTTGTTATGTGCACCAATATGAAGGTCATGTGTCACACATCACCTCCATATTGGCGCACACGACAAAATTCATTCCACCCATGGGTGGGGAAAAATTCGAGGGAACACTGATTAGGAGTCCCCTTTTAATTCCAGTTTGCCACACCAGCCACTGCACATTCAAATCCCTATTAAACACAGGTTTTCCCTGGTGCCCACAAGAAATAAACTGAACTACCCATGTAAACAATGTCTTCCATTATTCCACCTTCGGGGTTTCCTGGGTGCCCTAGCCTCCTCCCAGGCCCAGATTCTGCCACCCTTAATCACACTGATCGGTACCCACTCCAAGGAGTCTCACTGACATCAATGGGACTGCTAGGAAATCCAGACTGTACCCCCTGTAAGTAAGGATGGCAGAAACTAACCCTTACATTGTATGCATGTCAGGGCAGGGATTCTCGTCAGGGATTGGGTTGTACAGCACCATGCACATTGCCAGCACTAATAATAGCAATCAATACTAATAATACATTACAAATAGTACACCGTGGTGGGGCTGATTTTTATTTACACTAAAGCCCTTTGACACCTCTCTGGCAGTGTAAGGGGGCCTGAAAATCAGGCTCACTGCGTACATGACATTTTAAAGCAACAAAGTGACATTCTTATCTCAAAAGCCATTACTGCTGTTGCTCCTTGTGAAGAAACGCAGGCACTTGAGTGCGCGTTGGTCTACTACTCCTAATGGTGAGGGAGCAAAAGAACAGCTGGGAAATGGGGTCAGTAAATAATGATTAAGGTTAAGATTCTGTCAGGGGTATTTTTAGTCAGGGACCGTTCGTGACTTCCATGAATTTTTGTTGATTGGCCACAACCAGTCCCTGACTTTTACTAAAAATACCCTGGTGGGGTGGGGGACTAACAGTCAGAGTGCTGCCAGGGACTGACCTCCAGCAGCTGCTCCAGCCCCTCCGCTGCTCCTGCGGCAGGGACTGAGCGCCTCTGCTCCAGCCCCAGAGGGGCTGACCCAACCCCAGCCTCTGTTTCAGCCCTGGGGCAGCTGTTCCAGTGGCCCCGGAAACCGCTGCTCTGGTGACTCCAGGGCTGACTGCCAGTCAGCTGCTCCGGCAACCCAGGGATCACTGCTCTCGCAGCTCCGGGGGTCACTGCTCCGGTGGCCCTGGGGGTCACTGCTCCGGCGGCCTAGAGGTCTCTGCTCTGGAGACCCGAGGGTCACTGCTCTGCTGGCCCTGATGCTGACAGCTGCTCCAGCCCTGCCCTGGAAGAAGTCACGGAGGTCCTGGAAAGTCACACAATCTGTGACCTCCATGACACCATCACACCTTTAATAATGATTTAACCTGCTCTTTATGCATGTTGGCTCATAACTATTGCAACATCCTTCCAACGAGCTCTGTTTAAAGTACTTCTGAGCAGTAATGTAGAGTCAGTCGCTCATGTTAAAGTCTGAAGCATAACACTGTGCAGCCAGTGTGACATGCTGAGAGAAGAAATGTGAAAAATTAAACAAGGAAGAGTGAAGGGAAAATGCGGTGAGGGAAAAGTAACATGGCATCGGACCCAGAGGCCTTATTACCATTCAGTGATTAATATCATCCAGCATCAAATCCAAGGTCATATAATGCACTGGCAACACCACTGATAACTTCATGAACTCGTTGATACTACACATCAGTTATGTTGACACCAGGAAAGTCAGTTGGCCCAAGAGAACTGAATGCTTTATCTTTTGCTGATGCAAGCTAGCTGATGTTGCTGGCTGCTGACAGATATTAAAGAAACCTTCTGTTCTGATATTTTCCGGAGGCCACTTTGGGAAATTGTGATGAACCTAGGATGTGTGCCTATCATTGTTCAATTCGGCTTGCTATGTTCTCAAGAGAAACCCATTCCTTTGACGCGTGTATTAAGCTTTTAATAGCAATTTGCTTTGCGGATTTTACTTTAACTTTATATCATTTCTTCGATATAAATCCTAAACAACCTGCCTCAGAACTTTCCGGTTCTTTTTTCCTTTAATTAATTATTTTCATGTTTGATTTAAACTGACTGCGTTTCATGCTCTAAGTCATGTCCAAATTTGGGTATCTCTGGCATATAAAGGCTTCAGAGGTTTGTCTTTATGTTTCCATTTGTGTTTTAAATAAACGTTCAGGGTGCTTAGAGCAGTAGTCCCCAAACTCTTTATGTCGCGCCCCGCCCCTTACCAGTGATGGAATCTGTCCACACTCCCCCGGGAGCTGCAGTCGGTGGGCAGAGCCGGGGGCCAAGGCCAGAGCTGGGGCTCTGGCCAGGAGCGGAGCCAAGGCTGGGAGCAGAGTCAGAGCCAGGCCTGGGAGCAGAGCTGTGCCGTGGTCAGGGCTGGGAGCCAGGGGCCAGGGCCAGAGCTGCAGCTGGGGGTGGGGCTGGAGCTGGGGGCAGAGCAGGGCTGCCCCAGGTTCTCCCCCTCAGTCATTCGTCTGAGCCCTCCCAGGGGAGCATGCCCCACAGTTTGGGGATCGCTGGCTTAGAGGCTGGAATTGGCACTTCTCTATGTTCTTATAAATCTAAATAAATAATAAACCCAGAGGCTACTCAACTCAAATGTTAATAAGTAACCCATTCAATCCAGAGTCTTATCTAACCTCATCAAGAAGGACCATCAGCCTGATCCTCAGCCAACATCAATTTCAAAGCTGATTTTCATCCGCTACCCAACAATATTCAATCATCTGCTCCATAGGTTCCTTTGCGGGAGTGGTGGAACTTGTTGGAGGGCAGGTGATAACTGCCAGGGGTGGGTAGCAAGTGAGGTTGATTTGCGGGGAAGGAGGTGAATAATCTCCGCTCATGTTCTCTGAGCTTTCATGACTGCACATGGCTTGAAATACACTGAATCTTGAACCCATAGGTCAGTTCAAGTGGGTGTGAGCTGTGATGCTGACAGTTCGTCCAGCTCTCGGTCCTGTCTCCATTGTTCGGCATTGGCCTCATTGACATCTTCTCTCTGTGTATATATATCTTTCTATCACAATCCACTCTCCTATATCCACCCACGAAGGGCATCATCTCTCTTACCTAGAGGATGAAATTCTATTGTTTGAATTCAAAGGAGAAAAAAATAGTATGGAGTCTATCTTATTAGGCAGAATTACTGCTTTAATCCATCATGCTTGCTTCTGTGGTAAATTATGGCCCAGAACCTTGGGACATCACTTGATTATTACTTAATTAACCCATCAAACTGAAGCTGTGATAACAGATACAGTATGTACTTGATTCCTACATGAATCACATAAGGTAGCTGGGTTGACCGTGATTAATGGAGATACCATAGGAGACTAATAAGAGTGCTACTTTAAGTGATTATGAGGATCTCTCCATCAGCTGTGGGCAGAATGAGCTATGTTCTTTAGGCTAAAATATAACTCCTCTAAAACTTAGAAACACTGTATGATTTGCTATTGCCTTGCACGATTTTGAAGCCATTCATACTTGTGAAGTAGTGCTTTGTGGCCACTTTGCACAGGTATAAACTGCTGCACGGTGGTGGAAAAGACAGGCCTACAATTTCTATAACTGGTTTTGAATATATTATAGCACTTTTTTTCCATGCTGCGTTTGGAACCCACTAATGCAGGCAGACTGCAGAGTGATATACAAGGAAACTCAACCCACTGTACATTTCCTTTTAGTCAAGCCAAATGCCATGATCAGTTATTAAATTACATTTTTATACTTCCAGGTGGGAAATCTGTAGGGAGAGACAGAAACAAGTTTAAGAAAGTAAAGACTTCTGATAAAAACAGAAACGCATGTTATCATTATTTTTTTTCCAGGGTACCACATTTTTGTGATAGTGCTGAGATGAACACCCTTCTTCTCCAAATGTGTGAGCAGCCTTTGTGCTCACAATAGCATCTGATGACTTCATCCCCCAATAGGTCTTGATAAGGCATATGCAGAATATTTGATGCAGAGCATCACTGTTCCTCCGTGGTCTTGACTGATCCACAGTGCGACATGCAGGAGGTGCTCATATAGCTTTGAAATTCTCTGACTGCATTTGCAATTAGCTCCCCTAGGTCAGACTTATGTTGCAGAGATGTAGAGAAGTGAAGCAGAGTTCAAAGGGATTTTGGAAATGCAGTTCCTGCTTCTAAATAGTTTATTTTGTACTCCTACATTTTTTAAATATATATAATATTTTTGTTGTTGAAAGATGCTGAGTCTCCAGTGGTCTCTGAATGGCTGTAGGAAGGGGCTAATCTCCATATTCTTCATAATACATCTATCAGCTCTCTCCCAAAATGGACTACAATGCATTTTTGGATCAGCTGATCTGAAACTACCTTGAGCCAGCAGACAGCATGCAAAGTGCCAGTGGCTAAATAAATAAAGTTTTGTTCATTGAATCTGTGACTCAGGGGTGCTCTAGTACATAGCAGTGCAGAACTATATCCAAGGCAGAGGTCACATTCATAGATACATAGATTCCAAGGCCTGAAGGGACTATTGTGATCATCCATTCTGACCTCCTGTATAGCCCAGATCATAGGCTACCCCGAGCCCTACCACGCCCCCGAGCATTCCTCTGAGGAATAATTCCTAGAGCAGATCTTTTAGAGAAACATCCAATCTCAATTTAAAAATGATCAGTCATGGAGAATCTACCACAACACTAGGTAAAATGTTCTAATGGTTAATTACTCTCGCTGCCTTATTTCCAGTCTGAATTTGTCTAGCTTCAACTTCCAGCCATTAAATCACATTATAGCTTCCTCTGCTAGACTGACGAGCCCATTATTAAATATTTGTTCCTCATGTAGATACTTATAGACTGTGATCACGTCACCCCTTAACCTTCTCTTTGTTAAACTGAATAGATTGAGCTCCTGGAGTCTATCACTACAAGGCAGGTTTTCTAAATCTTTAATCATTCTTGTGGCTTTTCTCTGAACCCTCTCCCATTTATCAACATCCTTCTGGAATTGTGGGCAACAGAACTGGACCCAGTATACCAGGAGTGATTGCATCCGTGCAAAATACACAGGTAAAATAACCTCTGTACTCCTACTCAAGGTTCCCCTGATTTTGTAGCTTGAGATTCATCGCTCATTTGAAAACAAGCATCCACATATTCAGATGCTTATCTGAACTCTTAGATATGCAAAACCAAGCAGCAGGTCTCAGGAGAAAGGGCTCTCTCGTGAAATTTCCTGTACCTCTTGCTTCTGAGTGGCCAGGAAATACCAGAGAACAACCTCTCCCAAATTGTGGGCCATACTGTGAGCAGTTATTGTGAGTGCAAAGCTGAGGGGACAAAATTTTGTTATTTCTGAACAAAATGAAGGAGACTTTGGTCTCTTCCAGTCAGGATGATTTCCACTGATTTCTAGCTGATCTTCCTCTAAAATTGTCTTGTTCCTTCAAGAATCTTAAGAGTGCATAATGGGAGTTATATTAGCACTAAGATACCACTGAAATCAATGGGAGCATTGCCATTCACGTCAATGAAAGCAGAAGCAGGCCCTAAATTATCTGCCTGTATTAACCTTGTTATTAACTCTCACTTGCTACCACTTGCAATTTGTTGTTGGCTTTTCACACAGGTGACTAAAAGAGGTTCCTGACCCACCTATGTGTGTTGGCAGGTGTAGACAGACCAGCTCTATTCATTTCACTCCAACAGTTCTCTCAGGCCTTGTCTACTCTACAAGACTATTTCGAATCAACTTAGTTCGAATTTGTGGATTCGACCTTATGAAGTCGAATTTGTGTATCCATACTAAATACACTAATTCGAATTTCTTAGTCCACATTCACGGGGCCAGCGTCGACTTTGGAAGCGGTGCACTGTGGGAAGCTATCCCACAGTTCCCGCAGTCCCTGCTGCCCATTGGAATGCTGGGTAGAGCCCCCAATGCCTGCTGGGGGGAGAAATGTGTCGAGGGTGGTTTTGGGTAAGTGTCGTCATTGAACCGTCAATCACAACCTCCCTCCCTCCCTCCTTGAAAGCGCCTGCGGGCAATCTGTTCGTGCACTTTTCTGGTCAGTGACAGCGCGGACGCCACAGCACTGCAAGCATGGAGCCCGCTGCGATCATCGCCGTTTTCTCCTCCTCGCACTTTATCGTCCACCTCTTCCACAGTCAGCTGCTGAGAAATTGGGCTACTTTTCAATGGTGCTGCAAGCACTGGGGGACCATAGGGGACGTTTTGCAAACATCAACGTCGGGTGGCCGGGCAAGGTTCATGATGCGTGTGTTTTCAGGAACTGTGGGCTGCTCAGACGCCTGCAGGAAGGTAGTTTCTTCCCGGACCACGAAATAACTGTTGTGGATGAGCAGATTCCTAAAGTCATCCTCGGGGACCCAGCCTGCCCGCTAATGCACTTGCTCATGAAGCCCTATACAGGCGCCTGGGACAGCGACAAGGAACTCTTCAAATACCAGCGAGCAGCGTGACCTGTGACTGTTCAGTTTCTTTACAGAGAAGCTGAACCTGCCCCTGTTTCTTTACCCACTGACTGTTGACTCTCCTCTTCGGTTACATACCCCGTTCACCCCGTTTCCCCCACTTCCAAAACATGTGTAAAAATAAAATACATGTCCCATTGTTACTGAAGAAAGGTTTCTTTATTCATGACTTTGCGTTAAAGGGTTGAAACTGGGAGGCAGACTGTGCTGGGTAGGGTGTGCGGTGATGTAAAGACTGCCTCTAAACTCAACGAATGACAGGCTCCTGCTCCTAGAGCGGTCCGCAGTGCCGGAATGCTTCTTTCAACGGAGCCTGCCATCCCTCTTTTTCGAATTCTGTGTGCGGGGGGATATGTGACCTTGTAGCGGAGGAGTACGGATACAGATTCCTCTGCTGCGTGACTCAGCGGTCCAGGACAAGGACCGCTGTATAAGATCTGTAACCGCCCTCCCCCGCTACAAAGTCACATCCCCCCCGCCCACACAGAACCTGGAAACCACCTCCCATACCGACCATGGTGCCTACTGACTGCACTGTGTGTGTGACCCGCTGCTGATCCTGCCCCCGTGTCTGTACCCTGGGAAAGGTGACTGTCCTATGCAATTAACAACCCCCTTCCCCACGCCCCCCATTCAAACACAGTCTTCTTTGAAAAAACATGACGGAAACAGTAATTAACAGCAAAGTATTTTTATTACTTAAGTAGACACTTAGGGGATGGAACTGGGATTGGGACTTGTGTGAGTCCGGAAGGGAACAACTTCTGTAAATGTAGGGTATGAGAGCTTTTGGGTACTTGAGCACTCTGCTGGGGTGCAGTGACAGTTTACACGGCCTCTGGCGCCCCTCCTTCTGGTTATTTTGGGTGAGGGGGGTATGGGACTTTGTGGCGGGGGAGGGCGGTTGCAGATACACTGCAGGGGGGCTCTGTCCTCCTGCGGTCCTGCAGAACATCCACAAGGCGCCTGAGCGTGTCCGTTTGCTCCCTCACTAGTCCAAACATTGTTTGAGTCGCCTGCTTGTCTTCCTCACGCCACCTCTCCTCCCGTTCGCTGTGTGAGCGCTGGTACAGAGAGACGGTCTCCCTCCACTGGCTCTGCTGGTCCGCCTCGGCTAGGTAGCAGCCCATACGTTCATCGAACATCTTGTCCCTTGTCTTTTTCTTTCTCCGCCTAATCTTTGCCAGCCTCTGCGAGGGGGATGCTGTGGCAGGTCTGGAGACAGTGGAAGCTGTGAGATGGGAAACAGGGAGTGAATTCCTTGCAAAGATACATTTTTGCGAACAATTAACTGAGTCTAGGCTGTCTCTGTGAATTCTGGGTTGAGACCCCTGTGCCTGCTGGGGCACAAATAATTTTCGCGGTGGATTCTGGGTAAATGTCGCCAGTCATTCCTTCCTCCGGGAAAGCAACGGCAGACAATCATTTCAAGCCCGTTTTCCCAGAATTGCCCTGGCATACGCCATAGCGTGGCAACCATGGACACTGTTTTGCCTTTTGTGTATGTCACTGTATGTGTACTAGATGCTGCTGACAGAGGCGGTCCAGCAGCGCTACACAGCAGCATGCTTTTGCTTTTGCATGACAGCAGAGATGGTTACCAGCCATATTGTACCATCTACCATACCATAAATTGGTAATAAGATGGTAATAAGATGGGCATGGTTACCTGTCCTTTTGCACTGCACCATTTGGTGCTGTCATAAGTGCCCCTGGCCAAGCAGCCAGGGGCGCAAAAGCAAAAATTGGGAATGACTCCCTGAGTCAATCCCTCCTTTTTGGTATCTAAAAATAGAATCAGTCCTGCCTAGATTATGGGCAAGTGTACTAGAGAACCACTGTATCATAGAACCAGATAGCACAGCTGCTCTGTGTCCGATCCTGCATAAATTTGGAGCTGTATGCTATTCACAGGGGGTGCTCCTGCAACAACACCACCTGTTCATTCTGGCCTTCCCACAGCCTTCCTGGGCTACCATACCATTGTCCCACCACTTGTGTGATGAAGTAATAAAGAATGCAGGAATAAGACACAGTGACTTGTTTGTGAGAAATGAGTGGAAGGAAGCCTCCAGCTGCAATGATAGTCCAGGCAGGACATTAATTACTGTGGATGAAGGAGCCCATCATCCCTCTGCTAGTCCAGGTGCAATTGAATCTTTTATTTACAATGAAGGGTGGGGGCTGATGGAGCTCAGCCCCCTGTTGCAATGATGAGGACGGTTACCAGCCATACTGCACCATCTACCATGAAAAATTAGGGCCAGGCGCCCTTGATCGACCTCACAGATGCTAGTATGCATGGTTACCAGTCCTTTTGCACTGCCCCATGTGCCAATAGGCTGATGATGAGGACGGATACCAGCCATATTGCACCATCAGCCATCCATAGCGTGGGGGGAGCAAGGATGTTGATGTTGAGTGCTGCACCATCGCGTCTATCTGCAGCATTCAGTAAAGATAGGGTGACATGTAAAAGAGTCAAGAGAGGATTGTTTTCCCTTTCACTTCTGGTGGTGGGTGGGGTGTGTGCGCAAATTGCCGAACTATGCCCTGACCCACCGCATACACTGTGTTTGACCCTAGAAGCATTTGGAGCTCATCCAAGAATGCAAATACTTTTCGGAGACAGCAGGAACTGTGGGATACCTTGCGTCCTCATTCCCCCCTCCCTCCATGAGCGTCCATTATATTCTTTGGCTTTCCGTTACGCTCGTCACGCAGCTGCGTGCTGAGTCTGTGCTATGCCATCTGTCCGTGGATTTATTAAAAATACTTTTGACCAGGCGCACCATAACAGTAATTCCACTACTTAGATGCATGAGTCTCCTAGCGAGATCACCGTGAGGACGGGCACTGAAGGAGATAGAGAGCGCATGCTGTGTGAAATCTATCACGAACCACGGACCGATGCAGCCGTGCTCGGGGAGGCAATGCTCCCTGAATACCGCATGAAAGCCTCGCGCGGAAAAGGGTGCTATCACGGAGCACCCAATAAGGCAGCTCTCCCCAGGAACCTCCTGCTGATGCTTATCGATTAACGGAAGGAGAGCTTCGTGGAGATCTCCCAGGAGGATTTCTGTTCTATCACCATATATAGAGAGACCTCCTTCTCACACACTTCAGATTCCTGTTATATTAAGAATAAAAGTTAACATGGTTAAAGCACTTACCGACTGCTCCTTCCCCTGATTCAGGATCCGGGTTCCTGGCCGGGGAGGGTTGGTAGGGGATCTCCGTGACGGTGATGAATAGATCCTGGCTGTCGGGGAAACCAGCGTTGTAAGCGCTCTCGCCTGCCTCGTCCTCCACAAACACTTCCTCATCTTCCCCGTCCATGAACATCGTCGAGGAACTGTCCGTCGACACTGTCCCATCATCAGAGTCCATGGTCACTGGTGGGGCAGTTGTGGCAGGCTCCGTAGCGTCCGTTTGCCGCTTTGATTTTTTGGTAGCCTTGTCTGGGGTCCTTGATTTTCATGCGGCGATGCGTTGCATGACGGCTGTATCCTCTGTCTGGATCATGGCTTTGGAGACCTTCTCGTAGGTCTTTGCATTCCGTTTGTTGGAGCGCAGCTCCGAAAGCACAGACTCCTCGCCCCACACACCGATCAGATCCAAGAGTTCCCGGTCAGTCTATGCCGGGTCCCTCTTTCTATTCAGAGATTACATGAACTCCTCTGCTGGAGAGCTCTGCATTGCTGCCGGTGCTGCTGAGCTCGCCCCGATGTCCAACCACGAAATGAGATTCTAACTGTCCAGAAAGGAAAAGGAATTCAAATTTTCCCGGGTCGTTTCCTGTGTGGCTGCTCAGAGCATCGAAGCTCGGACTGCTGTCCAGAGCGTCAACAGAGTGGTGCACTGTGGGATAGCTCCCGGAGCTACTAAGTTCGATTTGCATCCACATCTAGCCTAATTCGAGCTAGCCATGTTGAATTTAGCGTTACTCCACCTGTCGGGGTGGAGTACCAAATTCGAACTAAAGAGCCCTCTAGTTCGAATTAAATGGCTTCCTGGTGTGGACGGTTGAGCGGTTAGTTCGAATTAACGCTGCTAAATTCGATTTAAAGTCCTAGTGTAGACCAGGCCTCAGAGCAGTGATGAGCTCTCAAGAGACTTTGTATGGTACGTAGAGTCCTGTAGTGATCAAACTTGTCCCTTCTCCTTTTTAACCTATACATGGAACCCACAGGAGCAATTGTGAGGTGCTACCGTATCATCACCAATTAGCATGCAGACAACACCCAGCTTTACACTCCATTCTCAGAGGATGCAACCAGTGGCATCACACAGATGTCATAGTGCCTGTGAGAGACAAACACATCTTGTGCACTAAACCGGGCTGTCCAATTATTAGAGCACTCCCATTCTCACTGTGCCACTGTGGTGTTTTGGGTAAATCTTTCAAAGTTTCTGTGCCTCAGTTTTTCCCTCTGTAAAATAGGTACAGTACTGCCACCTGCTTTAAAGGGCTGTTGTGAGGCTTTTAATTGATTACATTTTGTGAAATGCTTTGAGACCCTCTGAGGATAAAACTGCTTATATTGCAGCCTAAAGCACAATGCTATGCTAGGATCAGATGGAAAAGAGGAAGAAACAAATAACCAGGCCAAATTCCACTCTCAGTTACACTGGCACACACTCAGAGTAGCTCCATTTGGGTTGACATAGGTGTGGTTGAGAGCAGAATTTGGCTCATCCACTGCAAACTGTACTTAAAATGGCATTTACACTGTTAGCTCCTGGCTACTGCTGCCCTATTAGAACTTTTAAAGGAAGAAGGAAACAGTGTTTGTTTAGTATCAGAGGGGTAGCTGTGTTAGTCTGGATCTGGAAAAGCAGCAAAGAGTCCTGCGGCACCTTATGGACTAACAGACGTATTGGAGCATGAGCTTTCGTGGGTGAATACTGTGACAGACCCAGGCCAGTGGGGTACAGGAGTCTGGTAGAGGGCAAATATACTGGTCACTGGATGAGTAGTTTTCTGTTCCCTGAGTGACCAGAGCAGGGGCTGCACTAGAGTAATCAGGAACCTGCTAGAACCAATTAAGGCAGCCAGGCTGATTAGATCACCTGCAGCCAATCAAGGCAGGCTAATCAAGGCACCTGGGTTTAAAAAGGAGCTCACTCCAGTCAGGTGAGGAGGAGCCAGAGGAGAGGAAGTGCGTGTGAGGAGCTGGGTGGGTGTGGGTGTGCTGCTGGAGGACTGAGAAGTACAGGCGTTATCAGACACCAGGATGAAGTTCCTGTGGTGAGGATAAAGAAGGTGTTTGGAGGAGGCCATGGGGAAGTAGCTCAGGGAGTTGTAGCTGACATGCAGCTGTTACAGGAGGCACTATAGAGAGCTGCAATCCACAGAACCCTAGGCTGGAACCCGGAGTAGAGGGCGGGCCCGGGTTCCCCCCAAACCTCCCAACTTCTGATCAGATACAGGAGGAGTTTTCCTAGACTGTGGGGAAGATCACTGAGGTGAGCAAATCTGCCAATAAGCACAGGACCCACCAAGGTAGAGGAGGAACTTTGTCACAATACCCACTTTGTCGGATACATGTAATGGAGATTTCCAGAGGGAGGTATAAATATGCAGGCCAGAATCAGCCTGGAGATAACGAGGTTAGTTCAATCAGGGAGGATGAGGTCCTCTTCTAGCAGTTGAGGTGTGAACACCAAGGGAGGAGAAACTGCTTTTGTAGTTGGCAAGCCATTCACAGTCTTTGTTTAATCCTGAGCTGATGGTGTCAAATTTGCAGATGAACTGAAGCTCAGCAGTTTCTCTTTGAAGTCTGGTCCTGAAGTTTTTTTGCTGCAGGATGGCTGCCTTTAAATCTGCTATTGTGTGGCCAGGGAGGTTGAAGTGTTCTCCTACAGGTTTTTGTATATTGCCATTCCTAATATCTGATTTGTGTCATTTATCCTTTTATGTAGGGACTGTCCAGTTTGGCCGATGTACATAGCAGAGGGGCATTGTTGGCATATGATGGCGTATATTACATTGGTGGACGTGCAGGTGAATGAACCAGTGATGGTGTGGCTGATCTGATTAGGTCCTGTGATGGTGTCGCTGGTGTAGATATGTGAGCAGAGTTGGCATTGAGGTTTGTTGCATGGATTTGGTTTCTGAGTTAGAGTTACTATGGTGCGGTGTTTGTTTAAAATGCCTTGGAGTGTCATGAAAGAACTCTCTGGAGGGTGTTACACCCGTGATCAATTACATGGTCTGCTTGTTGAGTCTAATGGAAGGAATGTACTTGGGTAGTGATGGTTGAGAGAATTTGAAAGACAAGCACTTTACTAGCAAGTTATTCAAGCTGAATTTGAAATGAGGTAGGGTTTGGTCACTGCACACTGGGTCTCGCTTTCTGAAGCAGCTGAGGGAGAATGGCTACTTTTTAATAAGCATGTTTGGGTAGTGTGAGGAGATGGCTTTCCCACCACACTCACAACCCATCTACACACCTTGTGTGGGGTCAAAACTCACTTATCTTAGCTACTTTTAAAACCTGAGCTCTTTTATCCTCATAATCCCCCACCCTGTGAGGCAGGGAAGTGCTACTATTCCCATCTTGCAGTGAACGAAGACACTATGGCACTTTTCTGTCCTTATATTATGAGCTCCTCAAAGCAAGGACCATCCCTTCTTAAATGTCTGGAAGGCGTCTGGTGCACTGTGGTGCTACCATAAGTGAGGCCCTACTTGAAGGATGGGATGATCTTCAAATAATTGCGCTGAGTTGCAGACAAGACATGGAAAATTGTGGAAAAGTAATAATGGACCTTTATTAATAGCGGTAATTTGGAAAAGCCAGAGCAGACCTATTTATTTAAGAAACATTTGCTGGAACGCTATAAACCCTCAAGTATTATGTTATGCCTGCTAAATTTTTGGATAACCAGACATTTTGCTGCAACTGTATTACATTCCTTTTTTTTTTTAAAGTGACTGGTACAATATAAAACTCAGAAGACTAAAAGTCATCAAGTCCAGTCACTTTCACCGTTTACATTTTACAGGCGTTGAATGTTAATGCAGTACTAACTGCACACTCAAAATGCATGCACAATTGTGGACTGTGCAAAGTAAGCTAATTAAAATCAAAACTGCAGTGGAAGCCTGATATTGCAGGATCCACGATTTCCACAATATCGCAAATGAAGTAGGGCCTTAACCGTAAGCAAATAATAATAATCCTAGATCCCTGGCACAACTATCGGGTAGTAGGAGGACTTGCAGTGTAAACCCCCATATGTTGCTACTGCTGCTACCCACGTCAGAACTCTGGTGGGTCTTAGGCATCGGCTCTGGAGGGCAAGCCCCAGGAGAGCCTCCCGCTCTGACGAACCCACTTGGAGCTATAAAAAGCTTAACCTGTGTCAGCCTGAAATTGCTCTTTGCATACCTGACACAGAGATATCACTACACCCAGTCACTTCTATGTTTTTACGCTCAGCTAGCTCATAGCCAAAAAAGATTACATGAGACAGGTCTGCTGGTCGCATACCCATATCTTGCTTGCACTGGGACTAATGGGTCGCACTGAAAAGGTAGTTGCCATTAATGACAAAATGAAACTATAAACATGAAACCATTACTTTATCACATGAAAGAATTCACTTTTATACCCATGATTTCGGAATCCAGGCATTCTGTTAGCCAAGACATGAGGACAAGGTTTTAAAATGAGGGACGGAGGAAGGGATAGCTCAGTGGTTTGAGCATTGGTTTACTAAACCCTGGGCTGTGAGTTCAATCCTTGAGAGGGCCATTTAGGGATCTGGGGCAAAAATCAGTACTTGGTCCTGCTAGCGAAGGCAGGGGGCTGGACTCAATGACCTTTCAAGGTCCCTTCCAGTTCTAGAAGATTGGTATCTCATGAATCTAAAATGCACATTTTAAGTATTTACCACATCTGCTTTTGAATAGCTAATCATACTTGAAACAGAAATATCAGATAAAGACCAGTCACACAGCAGTGTGCTAGGTGTTATAAAATTAATGTTGTTCCAGTGATACAATAAAATCTCTTTGCGAGACAGTTCTGAAATGACATTTAGGGGTTACCAGAAACTATATACAGATGGCATGCATTTCTGCTGTGAAATCAACCTCCAGTGTTAGTCAAAGTATCAATTCCTTGCATGTGAAACCATCAAACATTCCACTTTATGGCTCCAGATCAACAAGGCACTTAAACATGTGCCTCATTTTAAGCACATACATAGTCTCTTTGGTTTCACTGGGACTACTCCCATGGTTAAAGTCAGACAGATGCTTAAGTACTTGCTGAATCAGGGCCTAAACAGGTCATCTAGCTCAGAGGTTCTCAAACAGTGGTCCGTGAGCTCCATTCAGGTGGCCCACGGATAGTTCCCTTTAAGGTGCACGCCTGGGCAGCCACAGGCAAGAGAATGAAGGGCCACCCACCTAATTAGTGGAGCCGTGCAGACCTGGCTCCACTAATCAGGTGCCTGGACCCTGGAGAAGACGCACATGTAAGGTGAGGTGGTGGCCTTGAGGAGAATAGGAGGTAGGTGGGAGGGGGTAGTGGGGTGAGAAGAGGGGGTGGGGGAATTTGGGATGTGCAGGGCTGTAGCGGCCAGAGAAAGAGGTGACTTTTCCCAGCTCCAAGGCTGCCGGGGAGAGACCCCCCACTCCTTGGCAGCCCCTGAGCTGGGGCTGCCACAGTGGGGGAGAGAGGGAGAGACTCCCCTCCTTCCCAGCCCCAGCTTGGTGGCTGCCATGGCAGGGAAGACCCCCCTCCTTCCCAGCCCCAGCTCAGGGGCTACCTTAGAAAGGTAGGTCTACTGATATTAAAATAAGAGTTGTGTGCTTTTATTTATAGAACAAAAAAACGCTAATTATTATTCCGTTTTTATATAGCGCTTTTATCCAAAGCACTTTACAATAGTTAGCTAATGGTACAAACAACATTTGGAAAGATCATTAAGTGGTCCGCCAAGACTCTCAGCAATTTTCAAGTGGTCCACAAAAAGAAAAGTTTGAGAACCAGTGATCTAGCTATTAAAACGCTAAAAGGTGACTCATACATGTAAACCAAAGATGTTTCTGCCTTTCACTTCTCCTTTAAAGTGTGGGATAAAATGATTCAGCTGTTTCCAAGAAAGAGGTTAGAGAAAAAAATGGATTGTTTTGTCCGTGTTTTTTAAAAAAGCCTTCTTACAGTCTTTACACTGAGCAAACTTGGGTGGCGGGGGGGAATTGCCATGCACTTGACAATGGCACCCCCAGTGTGAGGTCTTGCCAGTGGGGGAGGCAAGGTCATGCTGGCAAGGGCAGGCCCACGCTGTTCCCAGAAGTGCCGGAGTGCCTGGTATTCTGTGAATGCACGACTGGCCATCTTAATCGCTGGGCAGCGTCATAGTGGGGCAGCCGTTCAGGGTGGGGGGCCATGAGCTGCACTGGGCACAAGCTCCATGAGCACAGATGCCCATTTCCAACTCCCCACTGTTGGAAAAATCACAGCTGTTCATGGGGGACGCAGCAGCTGGTTTTATGCGCAGCTGTGATCTTTTCCTGACTGTGCTCCATGAATATCCTGTGAAATTTGCTATACTCCTGTGATTCTTTTCTATTAAAAAATCATGATTTTCTCAGGGCCCTAACTATAATGCATATGCACGGGGGGAGGGAAGGCGGGAGGGAAATTAAGGCAACCTTAATGCTGGCATTTCCAAACTTCCGAGTGCCTGACTTCGCAACCTTAACATTCTTTTAACATAGATTTTTAATGCAATTTTCACATAGTGGAAAATATAAGAACAGTATAGTTGATGTACTGTACATTGCACCAAGGTTATGTGCAATCTAAGATACTTGTTATGATGTATGGTCGTCTCTGCCACATTACTTTCAGATTCTCAACTGGATTTCATATTAAAAGGTGCAGGTGTTACAAGATCTTTAGAGACTGTAATTGCATCTGAGGAGCTGCTGAGATGAAGTGTGTTTAATACTTTGGTTCATTTACAGTCTCTTGAATGCAAAAAAGTCATTTTGCTCCTTGCAGCAAAGGCTAATTATTTTACTTAAAATTACTGATAACTCAAAGGGCCAGGGAATCCAGGGTCACCTAGCACACAGCTTAGTGAGAATCATTAAAGGATTAGACATTTATATGAATGAGAACAGCGTCTGCCAGCTGCACTAGCTGGGATTAAAAAAAAACAACCTACCAGGGCTATCAAACCTTATGCTACCAAACCCAAAGGGCCAGATGTAAATTAGGTGAGTGCAAGTCCCACATGTGTGTATCCCTTACGCAGCCACACACAAATACTCAAGGTGTGCATGCAAATCAGGTGTTCACTAGGGCTGAGGGGAAATTTTCCACTGAAACTGTTTTTCAACGAAAAATTGGGTTTTCAACAAAACAAAATTTTTGGCCAAAAATGTGTGCTTTCCAGAGACAAATACATTCTTTTGTTGAAAGATTTTGAGCAAAAATGGGAGCTGTTGTGCCTCATGGGAGTTGTAGTTTCCTCCTTGCATCTCCCCATTCTCCTCTATGAGCCATGTAAAAGTCCTCCGAGTGTCAGGGACCCTAGTGGGTAGTGCACCCTGTTTCCAGTCTCACACCTCCAAGTGGGAAGGGCTTTCGGTCCAGTTCCTAACCCTGGTGTGTCGCTTTTCTTCACCTCAGGGTTTTCAGTGTCCTCACCCTCTCCTTACTAGAGGCGGGGTGGGGTGGAAACGAGGCTTATTCCCCTCCTGCAACAAGGGCAGTTGATAAAGGAGGCCAGACCCTCCCACTTCACCAGGCTCAGCCCAGGGGTCTATGAGAGCCAACAGTATCTTTCACTCTGGAGTGCCCTTGGAGCTGCCTCGCTGGGTCACTTCCTATCATCTGTCTCCCCCCACATCTCCAAGCCCGATATAGGACAGGGGGGAAAAAAACCAAAAAACCCTAAACCTTCAGCCCCAACTGGGCTCAGCATTCAGTCTTCTTCCTCATAGGTAGGCTTCTTCTGCACTCTTGTTCAGAAGCCTCAGGGTTGGTCTGTCTTCCTCCCAGCCTTCCCCTTCTGAGCTAAGTTGCTCCCTTTTAAGCTTCCTCTCCACTTGGAGGATGCTCTGTACTACGTCTGGAGGGGCAGAACTACCCAGGCCCAAAATATTGTCCTTGAACACCTTTGGGCACAGCGTGGGGTTTGAACAGCCCATCACAGGATGGAATCCGCAGCTGGACTACATCTCCCATTTTGCAATTTTCACCAAGAAATGAAAAAAAATCTGAAAAACTGTCACAAAAATGAACTTTTTTTGTTTTTGTAAAAAAATTTCCCTGGGAAAATAATTTTCAGACCAACTCCCATGTTCAAACACATGCATGGCCACTGAGGTGCCCAAATGTCCATATGTATCCATGCATATACACAATTTCCATGCACACAGGGGCTAGTTGTGTTCAACTATACTCATGCATTTGCATGCATCCAACTGAAAATCTAACCCAAGGTGATCATTAGGTGAGGTCAGGAAGCAATTTCTCCCCTGCCATGGTATTACACAATTGGGGCTGTTGTGTTGTCCGGTGTGTGATTATGCTGTCCTTTGAAGCATGCAGTACAAGACATGACGGAGACATGTTAACCCCTTTAATTTCAGTTGACCAGGCTTTCACCCATAGTGTAAATGAACCATTCATCTAATCCACCTACTCTCTTTCTTAGATTTCCTCCATCTACTCTCTTTCTTGGAGAGCTGCTATTTTTGTTCTAACAGTTTATTGAAATATGCAACATAATTAAGACAACTTAATGTCCAGTGTAGACAGCACTAGGTCAAATTCTTCCATTGACCTAGCTACTGCCTCATAGGGAGGTGGATTACCTGTGCCAATGGGATAACTCTTCCCTTCAGCATAGGTAGTGTCTACACTGAAGCATTTCAAGAATAAACAAGACTTACATGATAAGTATTATTTTTATTACTCTCTAAAACATTTATGGCCTGCTATGACTTCCAGAGAACTGTGCCTATGGCATCTGTCTGTATGCACAGATTGGGTTTCTTATGACAGCCAGTCTTGGCAGGATGTCTACGATATAAGCTAAGAATCAGTCCATCTAGATATTAATAAAGAAAAGACCCTGCAGCAGGCAATGTCTGCCTCTTTCATATTCCAAGGTATCAATTTATTTCATAGCTATTTCTAAGTAGTATAAGCAATGAACTTCACTACTTTCCTTTAAAAAGGCCACAGGAACACCTCAGGTGAGGCTGTTCTTGTGAATATTTATGCATGCTAGTATTCACAGTGTTTTTGCTTTCCAAGAACATTATAGTGAATACAACCCACTCCCTCAATAATCACAAATCCACAAATAAAAGGAGTTCCAAAGACAAGTGAAACAAGTGGGGGAAGGAATTATGTGCAAAAATATTTGCAACAAATACTTTTCTGCTGTAATCACCTCGCTGTGCCATATTATAGACAATAAAACATCATCAAAAGAAGCTACACAGACCCAAGTACTTTACTTCAAGTCTTGAGAGAAAAACTTCTACTAGGGATCGGAGTTGACGGTAATGATGATGTAGAAAATTCAGTGTTGCAGCTATAAGAATGTTTTGTAATTATTGCACACATGTAATCAAGCTAAATATCTATGAATCTGCTGAATGAGGCCTTGATTGAATTGGGACCCCAAATTTCATATTCTTTAATTATACTTTGAAAGGAACCAAAGCAATACTGTTCTACAGTTGGAAGAGTTGAGAAGATTCTGACTGAATTGGAACTTGCAGGTAATTAGTAATTCCTGCTTCCCTAAGACTTCAAAGTCTATCCACCGTTAGAAAGATCCTTCTTCAAACACTTCATGTTAGCAGAAGGTCTTGTCCTTCAGAGACTTCAGATCAATGACGTTTGCCCCCATTTAAAGATTTTACATTGTCTGGAGAGTAGCCCTTTGAAGATTGCTCAAGTTGCTAAAGGAACTTTGAAGTTTTTCATGATGTGAAGGGAGATCCTTGATGGGCAAATCCCTCTATCTCATTATTAGGTATTTTTAAAATGTCATCATCCCTAAGGTTAAAGGAGATGCAAATCTAAGATGGTATTCTGACATTGTATTATTAAAATATGAACATGTAGAACATTATTGCTACCACTGTTACATAATTGCACCAAATCATATATGAAGTATGTCATGTAAGGTATCAATGGAAAAGATACAATATATCAAATATGATTATCCTGTTTGTGTGCATGTATCATCTTTGTATCTAAAGATATGTATATTGACTGTATATCAGTATTTCAAATGTGTTTGCTCCTGGATATCATCCACAAGGTAGTTTACATCCAGTCTGACCAGCACATTGTGAATGGACCATTCAAATTAATGGCCCATTAAAGGACACAGCTTGCACAATAGACCATAAAAGAAGCCTGACCCCACTCGATGGGTCTTCCCAGGGAAGCCTGCTTCTATGACTCATTGAAGCATGTATTGGCATGTGACTACCACATGTGACCCTGGACTCCATCTTGTGCTTGTAATTTTCCATAAATTAAGACAGAGAGAGCAGTCCCTCCACATGGGAGAAAGTATAAAAGGCCCTGGAAGCATCTCTATTTTGCCTCTTTCCTGCTCTGATCTCTGGACTATGGACTTACACTAAAAAGAACATTCCAACCAGTGAACTGAGGACCTTCCAATCGTTTGGAAGTTACCAGAGACTTTACAAGACAGCAGTCTGTAACATCACTGCTTCAAAGCTGATACAAGGATTTTGCAGTGGTTGTATATATTTGATTCCTTTGACCATTTTAACTCCCTCATCTTTCTTTTCTCTTATAAATAAACTTTTAGATATTAGATACTAAAGGATTGGCAACAGCATGATTATTGGGTAAGATCTGAGTTATATATTGGCCTGGCTATGTGACAGATCTCTTGGGATTAGAAGAACCCTTTGAGGAAATTGGTTTTAAACAACCACTCATCATTAAGTCTAGTGTCTGGGTGGTGAAACAAGGGCTGAAATGCCTAAGGAGACTGCATTTCTGACTTCTTATTAACCAGCATGGTGAGACAGAAGTTTACTTTTGTTACCGGCTTGGTATATTTTATAGAAGAATAACCCCAGTTTTAGAGTTGGTCTGCCCCATTTCTCAACAGTTTGTCCTGCATCTGGTATTCTCAGCTGTGACCCACTGAGGCACGGGGACAGGTACTTAGTACTGGAGACACCTCACAAAAATAAACAAACCTCCTCTCCAAATCAGGGTCACTATTTAGCACAGGGTTTCCCCCACCTAGGCAGGTCTCTCTCCAGGTAAACAATTACAGCAGCATTTATATCTTTTGTTACATACAATAATGAGCAACAGCTGCATTTTGTTTATACATAGGTCATCCTGATATCTTATTTTTCTCACTTCTATTTAGACTATAGTCTACATTCCATACTTTATCTACACAACAACTTCTCCCACAGTTCTTTCCCACTCGCCTCACACAATCCTCGCTTCTACAAGTCTCACGTTATTAGGGTTACAGCTAGCCTGACTCTTGCTCACAGAAGTGACTGTTTGCATTGAAATCCCCTTCAAATCCCTGTCAGTTCTTGCTCTACTTCCACAATAGATTCACTTCACGGGGCCAAAACACCGACCAGTAAGAAAATAGTAGCACATCTACTGCTTTTTCCACATGGCCTGTAATAGCAACCTGGATAAATAGGAAACCTTTCCAAACCAAGTAGGAAGTCAATCCAAACCAGCCCTGAATCTACCTGGAGGTTTGAAAAAGTTGCTTAACTTCTTTTGTATTTCAATATTATTTTTCTTTTGCCTTTGCCCTGCTGGGATCCATCCAAGATATGGTGAAATAGTTGTGGCCCGAGTTGAGTCAGGGAGTACCAGATATCTTACAAGAAAGGCTGTTGTCATCTGATTTACAGCCCATATTGCAGGTCCGCATTGTTTCTCAGACAAGTTTTGGGGAAAATCATCAGAACTCTCAGGTACTTACTGAAACCAAATTTAAAACCTTTGGAGATTTGCCCATCACTTTGCCTTTTAGTTTGACACGTTGGTAGGAATTGGACATTTATTCAAGTATAATACAATTCAATCCTGTCAAGTTGAAATTGGTATTATCATCCTATATGGCTGTTTGAATGGACTGCATTTGTCCTATTGACAGCTTGCTTTCTGTCTTCCGTTTTTCTCTTTTCCTACGGGCTGAGTCAAGCAGCAGTGATCTTATGAAGAATTCCTGGGAAATGACCTGTATGAAACTAAACAGTTCTTGGGTCCTCAGATTTGGGGAATGATTCATTTTACTCCTTGCGTTTCCTTCAGTTTTTGTAACTAGAATTGGGCATTGGGATCAGTAACACTGGGATGAGCCTCTCTCAGGATATGCATTTCTATGTGGCTGGTATGAAGATTAGAATTAATGTTTTCATGATGTCATGAGGTTCTAAGGCTTAAAGTGTGAGATTACTCGGGAAAGTGACACTTAAAAATGATTTTGTGAGGCTTTATTTTTACTACGGCCAGGTCTACACTACAAAGGTTTGTTGGCATACATGTGTTGGTCAGAGGTGTGGAGAAAAAGCACACTCCCTAGCTGATATAGCTATGCCAGCAAAACCCCCAGTGTAGACATAGCTATGCCAATAGAAGAGGGCTTCTGTCAACATAAACAATGTCCTGTGGGGAGCTGCTGTTCCTACACCAGCAGTAAAACTCCTTCTGTTTGACGTACATCGCTTCTGCCCTAGGGGGCTCTCCCAGCATAACTATAGTGTTATAGCTGTACTGGCAAAACATCTGTAGTGTAGCCAAGTGGTATATAGCTATTATTGCAGAATAGTAGTATAAGTAAGGATATATCTACAGTTGAATGTTGAGTTATATTGACACGATTGTAGGCACTCCGTAAATTGTGTCCTTTCACCCTAGAACTTATAATTGCATTAGTTAACATGCGACCAAAAATGCAAGTAGTAGAAATACTCTAAAACTATGGAATCTGAGAGACAAGCTGGTCTCTTTTCTTCTCAAAAACCATCCCCAGTCATACAGTTTCTGTAGCTCAGTTTAGACCCTTAGTTACACCTGTACAAGCCCCTTAGACTTTGATGGGGCTGCACAGGTATAACTGATTGGAATTTAGTAAACAATATTTGTTGATGAAGAATAAAATGAGGCAGAATCCAGATAATTTTCTCTCACCAATTTTTTCTCACTACTCTGCAAGACTAACAGGTGCAAAGAACATCACTGAAGTAAGCAGATCTGCCTCTAAATACAGGGTATGTCTACACTGGAGCTGGGAAGTGTAATTCTGAGCTTGGGTAGATATACACACATGAGCTGTGATCTAGTTAGCATGATGTGCCCATGGATGCACAGGTGGTGGCTCACCCTGGCTGCCCCCTGCCCTCCGGATATATATAGAGCCTTAGGTTGGCCTGTACTTGGGCAATTAGCCTGAACCACCACCCATGCTGCCAGAGCCACATTGCTATTTTTTGCGCATTCTCCCCAAGCAGATAATTACACTTTGCTATTCAGTACAGACATATGCATGGGGAGCAAATGTGTTGACCAAGAAGGCATATTTAGGCATAGTAGCCTATTTGCATTGTCACTTTTCAGAGTAAACTAGCTTCTACGGTGTCATTTGATGGGTTTGGGAATGTGAACTACCAACAGGTTCTGAGTTTCTGTTGATTATGGACCTTCCCAGCATGTATAGTTCTCCCGGGCTATAGTTTCTCCAGCAACAGTCAGCAGGCTAGATCCTCAGTTAGTATAAATCAGAGAAGCTACAGTGCATTAAAAACAATGGAGCTATGCCAAGTTATACCATGTGACAATCTGTCCCAGTGTTCATGTCTTTCAATTCATCATTAATTTCTGAGGTTCAGAAGAATCCAGTTATCACTTTCCACTTCAATTCTCTCCAGCTGGGTCATGCTGTGTACAACTGGAAACGCCGGTAAGCCTCGCTCTCTGCTGACTGTACTTATTTCTCTGTGTAGTTCCCTTTCTCATCCTATTTTAAAATGATGCTGTTCTTTTTCCTTTGTACTTGGCACTGGGTGCAACTACTGCTGGAATGCTGTGTCCAGTTTGGTGCCCACAATTCCAGAAGCATGTTGATAAATTGGTGAGGGTTCAGAAAAGAGTCATGAGAATTATTAAAGGATTAGAAAACATGCCTTCTACTGAAAACACCAGGACCACAATCTAGTTAGCTTAACAAAGAGAAGGTTAAGGTGTGGCTGGATCACAGTCTATAAGTATATACATGAGGAACAAATATTTATATCATGGGCTCCTCAATCTAGCAGAGAAAGATATAACACATTCCAATGACTCGAAATTGAAGCTAGACATATTCAGACTGGAAATAAGGCGTATGTTTTTAACAGTGAGAGTAATTAACCATTGGAACAACTTCCCAAAGGTTGTGGTGGATTTCTCCATCAATGACAATTTTTAAATCAAGATCAGATGTTTTTCTAAAAGATCTGCTCTAGGAATTATTTGGGGAAAGTTTTAGGACCTGGGCTACACAGGAGGTCAAGCTAGATGATCACAGTGATCCCTTCTGGCTTTGTAATCTATGAATTTATTAGCCTTTTGTTGCATTAGTGGAGACAGTCAGTATGGTATCCTGTAGTCCTGCCACCTGGCACCCTGAAAGCTGTTCATCCCTACTATCCAAGGAGTGTTTCAACTTTGGAGGCTGTGCTTTGCATTTGTATCTAATTTTAAGCCTCCAAAGGTTCTGAAGATCATTTTAGGACAATCATCATACTTAGCACTTATGCCCTGCTGACCCTTACTTTAGTTGAAAGTACCAGTTTGACTCTTCTGCCTCTGCTTTACAGGTCTCCAAGGAAAAAGTGTAGTTAGGGCCTGATTCTGCGAAGTGTTGAGCTCTGCTAACACCTTTGGCTTAACTCTGCCGTTTAGCTCCAGGCTGGGAGTGCGGCAGAGCCAGAGGAGCTAGGGGGAAGGATAAGGCCTCAGGGATGAAGGGGGGCCTGTACATCTTGCAGCACCTTTGCAATGTGTTTTCCCAGTGCATCCAGTCCACTCCACAGGCTGGGGCAAAGTGGGGCAGTACCAACACTCTCCCTCCTCTCCATACCCTGGGAGGAAGTGAGCACCGCTGGGAGCACATGGAGGGAGCAGTCCCTGCACTTCCTCATGCACAGGTGCTGCAGCTGGTCCTTGTGCAGGGTGGGTCGGTGGTTTGTTCATTCCTCCTACACACCAGTCAGAGACAATGGCCTTTTGATTTCATATGGAGTGGACAATGTTCAGCACATTACAGAATCGAGCCGTAATGAATCCTGTCCCCACTGACAGGGCAAAACTCCCATCAACTTCAGAGGGAGCAGGATGATGGCTTGAGTTCAGCATTTAATTCAGGAAGCTGCTTACATTAATCCACTTACTGCTCACTAATAAAAAGACAAGGTTAAGACACATCACAGCTGCAAGTAAGATTGTCTTTTAAGTGGCTTTGGCATACGAGGGCATAGAGACATCTTGTTTCCATTGACTATGTCAGGATAAATCAAGATAGTTTACATACTATATAAAAATCATTATGAAATATGTAATTTCTTCCACATACAAAAGCAGTTGCTGGACTTGCAGAAATTATGTTTTCAGTGCATGCCTGAAATTTCCCTTCTACACAGAGCACTCCGTTTGGGTTATTTTGTAATATTTTATACATGTTCGTGCTGTAACTTAATCTTTAAAAAAAAACTAACCTAATGGGATTAACTGACAGGTAGCACAAAAACACTGTCAAAAATACAAAAGCTTTTAATATTTGTGTGTAGCAAATCCCACATATGGGTACCTGACTATGTTTAAAGAATGAGAACCATATTTTAAAAATTTGAAAAGGAAATTGTGCAGCATACAACCCAAAGCTGGCATATCTCTCCTCTGATCATCTGATGACCTGTCAAAAATACCTAGACTTCCATTTAGCACAGCATTCTGAAGCACTCACAGCAGAAACTACGCATAACATAAATAAAACCAAAGCAGAGTAATGCATATAAAGCGTGATCTCAAGGAGAGGTGCCATTAGCTCTAAAGAGTTCACTTAGAATAGAGAAAATGAGATGGAAAGATATAGAAAAGGAGAGTTTCAAGGCCAGTGTTTTAAATGTAAATACGAAAGAATGTTGTTGCCCTGGAAAGTCCTCTGTTATTTACTTGCAAAATGCTCCTTTTTTCCCCTCCTGCTTCTTACGTTTTTAGAGAGAACAGCTGATTTGAAATGCTCATTGTAAAGCTAGAATGGCTGGTAAGATTCCTATATTAAAATCATAGTGTCTGGTCTAATTTGAAGAGAGAGGGGGAGGATGTGGGGGTGGGAGTGGATATTTGTTTTAATTATATGGCATTTCAGTAAATAATAAAGGCCTTTTCATTCTCTTAGCTATCAAAATTATAGTTATCATTTATATTGGGCTTTACATGTTAAGAACATACTCTAGAGTTTGCCAGTTGAGCTTCACAGCACCCTTGTGAAGCTAGGTAAGTATTACTCTTAAAGGAGAAAAAGCAGTTTGCCCACATCAGTGGAGAAAATGCTGACCAAGATGGAGATTCATTGCTGCACAGGCTCTAGGGCCAGCATAAGGAGTGAGGGGAGCTGGTTTGTCTATTCGTATGCTGCTGGGCCTGTAGGAGCTTCCTCTCTGATAGCATCTCCCTCCTCAGCCCATTTGTGTATGGGGTCACTGGACAGGACAGTGACCGGCCCTAAGGGCAGGGAGTGTTTTCAGTATGATAATCAGTGTTTTTTCTCCATTTTTTTCCAACTCAGAGGATGAAGCTGAATATACTTCACAGTGTCTGGTAATGATTGGAGCATGGATGGGAGCCGGATGGGTGAGAAGACTGACATGAGGCACAGCTGGAGTTATATGGTAAACATTGTTCGCCATTTCAGGTGAGTTGTGATTTTGAGGGGGTGGGGGTGTCTTGCTAGACTTCCAGCTGCTATTTGAGGTTCATCCCCCCCCGGTTAGGAGATTGAGACATCCACAATTGTGACACTAGTATTTCATTACTCTGTGTAAGCAGCTTTTGTCAGGCCTGACAAACTCACTACACTGAATACACTGCTGTCATAGTAGTTAGTTATAAATGTTGTGTAGGATAGTGAATGAAAGCTTCTATCATAGTGGTCATCCAAAGTACTGTGTGTGCGGGTGTTTGCTCAAGAGGTTGTATGCAAGTACTAAAAATATACTGAAACTATGTAATCAGGTAGGGTTGCTAAACACATTTCTCCCAAAGGAATGTTGATTCACCTGTCTGCCTAGATCTTGGCTGTAAAGTAAGCAGGATAAGCCAAACACAACAGGAGATCATTTGTATGTGAGGTAAACAGGAAGAACAAGGATAAGAAAGCGGCATGGCCTCAGCGTGCCAGAGCACAAGCAGTGGAGGAGAAGAATCTTATCTCAGGGTACATTTGAAAAGGATCCATGTCAAAAGTTCTCTGGACTATAAGAAGGGAAAAGAACCCCTTTCTTATCCATTGCTGAGGGAACAGAAAAGGCAGCACTTTTTGCATCCATGAAAGTTGGACCTTGGCCGGGGAGCGATGGGGGCTGGTTATACTGAGAGGTTGCTTTAGATGACAATCTTCTCTTAGACAAAGGTTTTAGTCAGTTAAAAGTTATGATTAGTTTCTTAGGTGTGTGTTATATTATTGTTTTATTTGTAACCATTCCTATTTCCATTATTCTTACTCAGTAATCATTTGACTTTGTGAATCTCTGTTCTTTATTAATAAACTTATTCTCCATCTACTATAACATTATCTCAGTACTGTGGTATTAAGTAGAGTTTGAATTCTTAGTTGAATCAAGTAAGCTGGAGTGGACACTGTCTCTCTTTGGAGGCAGTGGACTTGGTCATCACTGTTCGTGCACTCTACAGGGGAACACTTCTGGGAAGTTTGGGAACTAGAGTATACCAAGTGCTAATCTGCAAGGCAAACTAAGGGCTGGCAGAATCCTGAAAAGTTTGGGGTGGCTAACAGGCTGGGGTAACAGAGAACTGTCACTCAGTTTAGCACCAGCAAATCTCTCTCGTTGAGGCAGTGGAGTTACATGGTGACTTACCGTTTTGGACGCCCTGAAAAAGCATCACAGCAGTGTTCCAAGGTTTGTTAAATATTGACATCAATGGCTCAGAGAGCTCCTCAGCCAATTCTTTTAAAATTCTTCGGTACAAGTTATCGAGACCTACAGATTTTAAAATGTTTAACTTCAGCATTTGCTGTTTAAGATCCTCCCTCATTACAATTGGGACAGAAAGCAATTCATCATTGTAAACTGTGAATACATCATCCAGCCTCTTCCCCGCTGAGAGCTTCCCCTTCCACATCCCCACTGTGCCATACTGCCACATTTGAGATCAGCAGAGGCAGTAGAGCTCCCTTGGTATGTAAGGGAGGGAGCTGCTCCCAGGGCATTCACTCCTCACTTGGTTCCAAAGTAGCCCAGATCCGTGGCTCTTTAGGGCACATGGCAAATCCCATGTATTTGGGAAGGCATTCAGTGTCTCAGACATAGGGTGTGGTGGATGTCTGGTTGTTTTCACTGAAAGGTTTAGGTGGTCTGTGAGACTTGAGGGAAGGAGAAGGGTTTCTTTATTGTGAATGGCTGTTTTAGTGCCTAGAAAGGCCTTTCTCCATTTGCTAGTGCTGTTTTTGTCTTAGTTTGATTGAATTTTTAAGTATCTGGCAGGGTGCCCAGAGCCAGGAATAGGTGTTCTTTTTATGTGTGTTGAAACAGAAATAAATAAATAACTACCATACCTTACCATAGCATAGCATAGCACCCGAGGGGCACTATCACCCCCAAAATGCCCGGTCTGGCATGTCTCCTTGATTAATAACGGCATTATATGTTATTTAAAGTTTACACGTTTTCTTATTTCACAGAAAATCAACCATAGGGAAAAATAAAATAAGTCTTGTTTACTCCTAGTTCTTCCTCTAGTTGCAGTTACAAATAGCAATCTCTTCCTCCCTGAGGGATGGAGTTTCTGTAACACATTGCCTGGCAGAAAGTCTGCTTAACAAAATCGCAGCCCCATGCAGCACAAACAATGGAATGTAAATTAGCACAACTCACGTCGCATTTAAATATTTCCAGCCATTCCGTTCTTCCCCTGACAAATTCTACTATATTACTGCACAGTCATCAGTGCCTGCTAATACGCAGCAACACAATTAAAGAAAGACAAGTCCTGTGGTGCAAGAAGAGATCAAGATGACACTACTTATTAGTTATTCCATATATAATATAACAGAAGCATGTAGAATGACCAGCACCTTACCTACTATGTTAAGCTTCGCAGTGTGAATATATGGGCACCATATACAGTACAGATTACAAGAAAAAGTTCTATCTAAGAAGATCAACTTTCCTCCATATCTGTCAGTGTATTATGAGTAACCTCTTTTACAGTGTAAACTCCTCAGGGAAGGGATTGTGTCTTCTTCTGTGTCTTTCATACAGTGAGCACATAGGGCTTGAGTGTACATTGGCCTGCACATTGCATAGTCATTAGAGCTGGTCAAAAAACAAGACATGATTTGAGAAAAAAAGTGAAAAATATTTTTGTTTTGCAGGATTCAAAATTGACCTATTTTCTGCAAAATGTCCTGTGATATTTTTAACCAAACTTTTACCATTTTTTTTTCAATTATTCATTTCTGAAAATGCAATTTTCAGCAAGAAACAGCATCATTGCCCTCTGATGGACAAATTCCATTTCTGTGTAATTCAAGGATAACGGTCACGGTGGCAGAGCCAAAGAGGTAATCCCTGGTTATTTCACAGCAAAGCACAGCAGAGGTGTTGAGCTGAATGCAAAGTCCTTTCTTGCACATGTTCTGCAATAATGCAAACATAGTTCTGATCTTATAGCATGCACACTGTAAATGCAGTACTTAAAAATTCCTTTTGTTAATGCTTTTTCTTGCTTGTGTGTCTGCTAGGGTGTGGCGCTGGGTGATCACCAATAATCATCTGACTAAGCCAGCCTAGAAGGGAGGGCTTAAAAGATTAATTGTCCAGATGGCCTCTGTGAAAAAGGAAAACTATATTATTAGGGTCAGTGTTTCCCAACCTAAAGGGCAGTTTCGCCACCTCCTGGGTGGGCTTCGGACTGATCTGAGGAACAGTGAAGCAAGAAGAGAAGAGAAGAGGGCAGGGGCAGCAAGGTTGAGGAAAGGATCCAGGTTGGGGTTAGAGAGTTCTCTGTGGGGCAATCTGGGTGCAGGTGGCTCAATGGGGGATCTGGATGCACAGAGGCTTGTTGGGGGGTTCCAGGTGCTAGGACAATGGGACGCTGCAGGGGATCCAGGTGATGGTGGTTAGGCTCAGCGGGAGGAGAGGATGGTCTGGGTGTGAGGAGATGGGGCTCGGTGGGGAGGTCTGGGTTTAGGGGGTTGAGTGGGGAGGTCCAGGTGCAAATGGTTGGGGAGCAGTGGGGTGGGGGTCTAGGTGTGGGGGGTTCATTGAAGGGGTCCAAGTGTATAATAATAATAATAATAAGTGTAGAGGATAGGGCTTGTCAGGGTGAGGGTTCAATGGGCCTGCTTAACAGGGGAGCCCCAGCTGCTGCCAAGGGGATGCCGCATGCCAGGCTCCCACTTCCCCCCCTCACCCCCCGCGATTCCCCTATCTCCTTTTCTTCTCCATCCCTGTCTCCTCACTCCCACATTCCCCTCCCCTTGCCCTATTCCACCCCCATTTCCTTCCCCACTGCCTCTTCCCCCACCCCTCCTTACCCAGGCCCACCCAGGCACTCACTGTTGCACAGAATAGAAAACAGGTAGGCTCCCCGCACACAGAACAGGAACGTGACTGGCACTAGGGCCCAGGAGGAGGCATTCAGCTGCAGAGTCAGAGGAGCCGAGGCACAGCCTCCTTCAGCTGCACAGCTCTACTCTTGCAGAATGCGGGGGCAGTGGCACATAACTCCATGTGCCCCCCAATGCCTCACCTCTGTTTGGAGGGGGGCAACCCCCCCCCAAACTGCACTCATGGTTGCTCCCCACCCTCCCTCCTCCCCGCATGGCTTCCCTTTGCTTGTTTGGAACACAGGGAATCTGCGAGGGGGCCGTTTTCTGCGGGCGCGCAGTCACGCAGAATCCCCCTAGCAGTATCTTTTGTACCAGAAAGGTCAGGGAACTTCTGATGCGACTTCTGCAAAAATGTCTAAGCGGTAAAACCTTCAGGTGGCAAATTTCCTGCTGTGATCAAAATGATCTGAAGTACTGCTCCCAGATGGCTTCCCACCTGTCACCCCAGGCTCCATGACAGCATCAGAGTTAAAATCCACAGAATCGTACCCACTGCTACTCAGTATTATGGGTGTGATAGAACTGTGATCTGTACTGTTCTGTGGGACAGCCATAGCTACATTGTACACAGGAGCAGAGTTGTGAAAATGGACTAACGTGACAGGAAAGTAAACTCTAAGCACATGATTAGTCCCAGTCACATCAAAGCACTTCACTTCAATAAGCCTGCTCATAGGCTTAACGTTAATCATGTGCTTAGTGTTTTGCTGTATCAGGGACAGAGCAACATAGGGATCTCTGGATCCCAAATCTGTGGATAACTGGAGGTGACTGTAAGGTATTAACTTATAAAGCCCATTTAAGTTGCAACAACCACCACATGCTATCTCAACACTTTTCAAGAGTCTCTAAGGTGGACATTTATTTATCAGACAGATGTCCTGGATTCCTTTCTTGGAAATCAGTGAGTCAAATCCTGAGAAGGGTTGAGCACCTGGAACTTCCATTGAAGTCAGTGGACCATTAAAATCATTGGAAAAACTCCCATTGAATACAAAAGGGCATTGCATCAAGACCTAAATTCTGCAGTCCTGATGCAGGCAAAAGTCCCATTTGGTCTCAATGAGAGTTTTACCTGCATAAGAAATAAGTAAAACCTGGGTAAGGGCTTCAGAAATTCAGGACTGGATCCTTTGACTTCAATGAGAGTTTTGCCTGAGTAAAAGACTGAACCAGGACTCAGGATTTGATAAGGGCTTCGGGACTTGGCCTTCTGTCATGGGAGAAAAGAAAAAAAAACCAGGGGAAATAAAGATAGTTATATTATTGAAAATCCTGGCAGAAGGGAATAATGGTGTAAACCTTCTTGTAGGTGTTGGGCAGTATCCATCACTGTGAGTTACAACATGGTACCAAGGTAATTAGGAAGTGCTAATCTGATTGATTCTGGCATTGACCCATGTTGGATGTTATGAAAAACGCTGATGCAACTATTTTCTCCCTAACCTACACAGTCTTGTCTATCTAGCTTGTAGGCCTATATATTACCTCTTAATGAAAAAGCAGTAGCTCCTTGGAAATGTTTCACCTCTGCATTCATTTCTACCTGCTACCTTCACCCAGGTTGCTACATCTTCCTCACCCTGATCTGTAATGTCTAATCACTCCTCTGCTCTGGGTGCACTTTATTTAAAGGCTAGCCCTTATTTATTGGCTGTTACAATCTATTATCTGTGGAACAAAAGTTAACTGGCTCAGTAATATAAATGAGGCAGAACAGAGATCATATTGAGCTCCCTTGGAGTGACCACGTAACAGGATTTAAAGAGGGAAAAGAGAGCAACAAATTTCTGTCTTAGTGGGGTGTATATGGGTGTAAATAAGGAAGGCATTTTGCCCAATCTATATTTATAGAAGTGACTTCATCTGCCACCTGCAATGCAGCCAGCTCTGGGGTGGAATATAGTAGCTGCTCAACAGCACTTGGCAACATTATACAAAAATTCCTGATCCAAAGTCCATTGAAGTCAATGGAAAGACTCCTGTTGACTTCAGTAGGCTTTGGCTCAGGCCCTATGACAAGAAAGTTTAAAAGAATATTATATCTAATATGAACGGCTATATTGACATAGATAGGGGCACTCATTATTCACAGGGTCACCTATTTAGTTGCTTCCTTATGTGGTAGATACGTTTCTTTATGTGGTTTGATGGTCTCTCTCTCTCAGCTGACTCTGGCCACTGGCAGAGGCAGGATACTTCAGGGGTTCTCAACCTTTTTCTTTCTAAGGCCCCTCTAACGTGCTATAAAAACGTCACTGCCCACATGTGAGGCACAACAACTGGGTTTCTGCATATCAAAGCCAGAGACAGCATTGGGGGTAGAAAGCAGGGCAGTTGCCCAGGACCCCACACCAGAGGGTGCCCTGTGAAGCTAAGTTGCTCGGACTTTGGCTTCAGCCTTGCACGGCAGGGCTTGGGCTCAGGCTTGGGCTTTCTGCCCTGGGTCCCATACAGTCTAACACTAGCTCTGCTTGGCGGATCCCCTGAAACCTGCTCACAGCCCCTGGGGGCCCCGGACTCCCGGTGAAGAACTACTGGGATACTGAACTAGATGGACCACTGGTCTGCTCTACTATGACAATTCCTAAGTCCCTAACCTGGATGTTTGCTCACTAAGGCCACTCCAGCATTGAGGTTTCAGGTTACAGTTTTGATGAGTGTTTTCTTTGTACAGGTTTCCATCAACGTCCACATTTCTCCCCTTCCTCAAACCACTAAGGCCCCAGTCTAATTTCTAAGGCCCATTGGAAAAGTTCTCCATGCTGAGCTGAATTCAGTGGACTCCGCACAAACATAGGTGGGACTACCCACAGGGTCCTCATTGCAGGACCAAAGGCTCAGACGTCAGACTGTTCTATGATTTGAATTCTCCAGTTGATTATTCTGCCTGGACCATTCTTAGCCCAGCTATTCCCAATACACAAATTATTGTCCACTTTACGTGCTCACACATTGTTAACAGCCAGAATAAATCTACGAAACGCACTAGCAAAGTACTCCATGTTGAGGATGAGTTTTCTCTTATCTACAGGACTGCACAGCTTTAATATTTGTAAACTATCATGTTCATTATAAGCCAAATGATTCTAGTTGCCCTTACTTGCCCTGCTGAGATTGTCTGGAATATCATTTTAATGCCTGCACTGAACATAAGGTTTCAACGCTTTAAATTGAAGAATTTAAACTGGAGACTTGCCTTTCACCTGCAGTCTGTTTTTCAAAGCATGAACGTGTCTGATGGCGAGATGAAACAAACAAAGGAATCATTCTGAATTCATGAGTAAACAAGTGTCATGTGAACAAGGTTCAAACTAAAGCGTTCTAGCAATAGCAAGTTGAGCGGCTCTGAATGGCTATTACATGACACAGTGATCCTAAACCCCTCCACAAAGCACTTTAACTTCAGAAACTGCAGTGCAGTATCAGCCTCAATGAAAGCCTAAAGCAGAAGGAAAATGTTGCTTGGCAGATTTCTCAAACAGCGGGGTTCAGATGGCATCAGTGAGCTCCCAGTGCTGAACCCTGATTGAAATAAAAACTCCCAAATCCGCACTTAGTAGTGGCCCAGAACAGAGTTGTAAAGAGGAAAAATTCACTTGCTCGAAGGCAGCATGAGATCTGTCCCCATAAAGACTCTGACTTTATGCTGTGTCCTATTTTTCTGGGCAGCTCAGAGGCAGCTCTGCAGAAAACCTGAGAGATGATGGTTCCCGGGAGGTTTCTGAAGAGCTCGCCATGAGGAGAGCAAAAGGAATGTAAGAGCTTTGTAATAACTTAAAGGAACACAAAACCCATCAGCTCTCTATTGTAAAAACAACAGGCTCTGAATCTGTGTTCTCATCAAGGATTTCTTTATGTCTGAAGAGGAGCATAAAAAAACTACCTACTGCAGAGCTGTTACCGTCCAGTTATTACTCTCCTGATGAAGCAAGTAGACCAGCTGTGCCCTACTTAGAAGATGTTATCAAAAGCCCAGGCAAACCAATGCAGTGCATTATGTGTCTCAGCAGTGCACTGGCAACAAACGTGCTTTACTATTTGTAACTGTGCACCAGGAATCAGTGAAGTGGAGCTGCCTGAAACCTTTCCCTTTAAATATCAGCCTGGGCTCTTGAAACAGGCAGAAATCTTTATGCGGGCTCAGATGATCTTCTGCTGCAGCCGGGGAATCTGCCAGGCAGAAACCCCTACCATAGGCACCAACTCTGTGGGTGCTCCAGGGCTGGAAAAAAAAATAGTGGGTGCTCAGCATCCACCGGCAGCCCAGTGCATCAGTTCATCCCTCCCAGCACCTCCTGCCTGCTGCGATCAGCTGTTCAGCGGCATGCAGGAGGTGCTGGATGGGAGGGGGATGTGTGGGGGCAGGAAGAGGTGGGGGAAGGGGTGGAACAGGGTGGGAAGAGGTGAGGCATGAGTGGAGAAGGGGCAGGAAGAAGTGGGGAAAGGGTGGGGGTTTGAGGGAAGGGGTGGAGTGGGGATTGGACCTGGGGTGGAGTGGGGGTCGAGCACCCACTGGGAATTGAGGAAGTCAGTGCCTTTGACCCCCACCAGGGTTTGAATCTGTCCCCCAAGAATTGAGCAGTGGTACTGAAGAGACTCAAAGGAGACCAGGGTCCTATCTGACCGCTGTCACTGCTGTACCTAAGCACCTCACAATCTTTACTGCATTTGCTCTCACAACACCCTGTGTGCCATCATCCCCAGTTTACAGACGGGAACTGTGGCACAAAGAGATGAAGGGCCAGCTTTTTGAGGGTATTTGGCTGCCTAAAGCTGCAGATAGGTGCCTCCTGGGATTTTCAAAAGCACCTCGGTGCCTCATTCCTATAGATTCCATTCAGTGTCTAAATACCTCTGAAAATCTAGCCTTCAGTGACTTGCCCCAGGTCACACCACTCTGTGGCAGAGCAGGGAACTGAAGTTTGGTCTCCCATGTCCTAGGCTAGTGCCCAAACCTCAGTCCAGCCATCATCCCTCAGCAGTGCCTTGTGTCTTTGTCCATTCCAGGGTCCTCTGTGACTCTCTGGCTTCTTGAAAGAGCAGCTCCTGTGGAACACTGTTGCCAGAATTTCCTCCAACCACTGCTGCCCCAGCAACCTCCCTTTACTGCTGCATGATCCCCCCTTCCCCCCAGCTGCATTAGCTCTCCACCAAATCTTCCTCAGGACTTGTTGGGGAGGATGCACATCTCACCAGCCCTGGCCTTTCCTCTTATGTCCCTGACCTACCCTTTACCCAGCCACAGATCACTAACTCCCTCCATGCTCTTCTCCGATATGGGTGGCAATTGCAAGCTACAATCTGGCCCCCCAAATCACTATATGACCTAGTGGATGCGACTGACCGGTGGTTAGATTCTGCAGTCTTCTCTCAGGCAATATCCCATTGGCTGCAGGCAAGACCGGGACTCAGCAGGCACCCTTGACATTATGCAAGACATTCCCAAAAGTACAAGCCACGTACACACAGAGAGCAAGATCTGGACTGGCCTTTGCATGAATGCACAAGAGTTGTGGGGAGCGTACAAAAAGCCTCCCCTCTCATTACACAACAGTAGTTCCTACTTAGTCGTTGCTGTCTTCAGGGAGCAAATCACTCAGAATGGGCAGAGAGGAGACAAGACTATGACTCCACATATACCCTGCCCTTTCCTCTGGGGTCTATAGTATGGGCCAGTGCACTGATGGCAAACAGTCTGCCTATCCTTATAGGTGGCACTCAGCACAAGCCCCTGCCCAAAATAAAATTAGCCATATTCCAGAAAAACTGCAACACACACACTAAAAGATATGCCAAACCCTGGTAAACACAAGCAGGTTTGGGGTCCCATAGTTTTAGTTAGTCAACACCCTGTTGAGGCTTTATTTGTTCCCATATAAAAGGAAAAGAGGGTCTATCCAGATCTCCACAGCTCTACTGATGCCATCTGAGACTCTGGCCAGATGTTTTTCATTCCCAGTTGTAGCAGGAGTTCAGCTCTTCATAGCTGACCTGTATCAGAAACACGATGTTTTCTTCTATAAAGAAACATTACTTCAAACAGACTTCTCAGCAAATGGTCCATCTTTTAACAGAGGAGCAGTTTTATATAATCACTGACTAATGACAATGAGATTTCTTCAGTAATTACCCTTTTCTTTCTGTCTCCAATTTCCAAGAACTCTACCACAGCAATTCTTCATCAGCTATATAGGAGCTCTGCTGGGATTTCCTTTGCATCAGCAACACATACCTAATTATTGGCAGCGATCTCTGTATGTGAAGCAGTTGGGAGTGACAAGGGCTTGGAATTAACAAGATTTTGGGAGCCAATGGGATGGGGCGGGAGCCTACTTCGACTTTATTGAACTCAATTTACTTTTAAGAGATTCTCCTTTTAAAAATCTATCAATTTGATACACTGATTTTAGTATTTAATTTTCTAAAACAGGGACTGATTTATGCCATGAAATGACTGTGGTTGTGCAACATGAATGTATGTGGAACATTGCTAGGAACGTGGCTTGTATTTTATAATAGCTGCCCCAATGGTCTTGAGTGTGTCTGCCCCAGAGCTCTGGTTCCCAGGACCAATCGGGTGGAGGCATCCTGATTCGCCACGCGGCTCAGGTTATCCCCACAGAACTCCCTATCATTGTGCAGAAGCTCTTTGGTTGAAATCCTCAAAGGTATTTAGACTCCTAACTTCCATTGAAATCAATGGATTGATGCCCAACACCCCATGGCACCAGGATGTGAGTGGTAATCCTCATGTTCCAAATTTATCTCTGGTAGGGATAATCCCAGTCCGATTGTCCAGCTCTCTCTGTAGCTTCAGCAGCTCAACTATGGAAACCCTGGGCAAGCAGTATGCTGGTTCCCTTAGGAGAGGTTGTGCCGTACTGCTATTATTCTTCAGTGTCTCTGCTTCGCGTGTCATTTTACAGCCAGCGAGGAGCTCCCAGTGGGCCAGATTCACCCTGGTATTAGTGAGGTTCCACCAGGGATGAATATGGCCTAAGGTCTCTACCCAGGGACTTTGCAGTCTGAAGGTGGTTGACTCTCCTGGCTGGCTAGAGGTTGGTGCTCAGAGGGACGATCACCATGAGATGGATGGCTTGAGAGAAGTGGGGAGAGAAAAAGATAGGCTGACCATATTTCCCAAAGGGATAACGGGACACCACGTGGGGCTGGCGCAGCCACTTGACTGAGTCCCCCCCTCCCAGGGTTGGCCCCAGCTGCTCACCCAAGGCGCCTCCCCTGACTGTCACTGGTCACTCGAACCCTGCCAGCCCCCCATTCAAGGCTGTCGCTGGTTGCTAGAACCCTGCGTCCACCTCTCTTCAGCCCAGGCCCTGCCCTTCACAGGGCTGGCATCTCTGTCCCCGCCCCGCCCCCGCATGTTCCTCCACACCACACACCACCTTTTTTGACAAATCAAGTTAGCAAGAGCAAATGGGACAAATGCCTTCTTTTGCCAAAACGTCAGGACGGCCAGGTCAGGGCTTAATAAAGGGACCGTCCAAGCCAAAACAGGACGTCTGGTCACCCTAGCAAAGGAGGGAAGTGAAGATCCCAAAGGTTCCTCCAGAATCCCCAGAAAGCATACTTTGCCACAATGTTGCTAAGATGCTGTGAGGCTGCATCCCTTTGGGGGCTGACTGTGTATCATTTGGAAACTATGAGCCTAATTTTGATCTCATTGAGACTGGTGTAAGTCAGGAATAAGGCTATTGGAATCCACAGAGATATGGCAGCGTAAGAAGAATTGGGCCTTGAGTGATTTCTGTGCTGGGCCAAAATCAAAGACTTTCCGAGTTTTTTTGGATCTGGCATTTGCTCATTTATCCTCCATCTTTAATTTTAGCTTATTGGATGTGGTGGTTGTTTGACTGCTTTTATATTTAGATCCTACTAAAAGCTGCTGACAGGAATGTTTAAAGAGTGAATGGTTTGTGAGAAGAAGTGGGGACTAAAGGTGTGAGTACGGGGTGAAGCAGACAGCAGCAGAAGGTCCAAATTTTCAAAACTAGCCACTGATTTTGGATGCCCAATATAAGACTCCTTAGGCTTGATTTTGAGAACATACTGAGTACCCACAGCTCCAATCAAAGGCATGGGAAATTGCAGATGCCTCCACAGCCCCATTAAAATCAAGGTCCTTGTCTAAAGTTGGGCATGCAAAAATGGAGGCCTCCAAAATCAGGGACCATTTTAAAAAACATAGATCTAAATTATGAGCTTTGCAGAAGATCCAAGACTTGCCTTAACTGCCCCGGCTAGAGAGAGAAAGAGCAATGGTGAGGTGCTGCTGTGTTTGGAGAGGTGTATTTGTACTTTTAAAACTGTTCAGCTCCCCCCTGGAGAGGGGGAAAGGGGATGATGTGCTTGTGATTCCAACCTGTTTGTTTATTTTTGTTATTACCACTGCCATTATCCTTATTACGGTGGCTTGCTACAGCTGGAGCTAATTGTGTGGGAGGAGTGCGGTGCCTCACTGACTGATTTGCTACAGCTGCTGCTGCTGATTGCGGGTAACTATCTTTCATTTAAAATTGCTGTTTCTCTACGTTCACTGAACATCTCGTTAGGGGCTAAGCTGCAGTTAAGAGAAACATCAACAAATGCAAGTGTTATTAGGGTGGGTAGAGGGGAGATAGCAGTAATACAGGAGGGATGGGGAAGCTTTTCCCCCCCCCTGTATTGGGGTGAGATCCTCCACTGGTCAAAACTCTGTTGACTTCAGTGGAGCTAGGTGATTTTTGCTAGCTAAGACTCTAGCCTACTATGTTTAGTTCTCTCAGTGAGTAACTCCAAGAAAACATTTGTGTGTTGTGAAGATCAGCTGACAGGATTGCATGGTATATGGGAAAAGAAAAGGATTAAACGTAAGATGGAGGAATGAATGCAGAAAGGTTTGATTCCAGGGGCTAGTGCAGGGGTTCTCAAACTGGGGGTTGGGACCCCTCAGGGGGTCACGAGGTTATTACATGGGGGGTCGCAAGTTGTCAACCTCCACTCCAAACCCCACTTTGCCTCCAGCATTTATAATGGTGTTAAATATATTAAAAAGTGTTTTTAATTTATAAGGGGGGTCGCACTCAGAGACTTGCTATGTGAAAGGGGTCTCCAGTAAAAAAGTTTGAGAGCCACTGGGCTAGTGTGTCAAGTCCTTATAGGAGAGGAATTGACAATTGGTCAGCTGGAAATGTAGAAGGAAGAGGATAGCATGATCACCCAAGTTACTGCAGCATTTATTATTATTCATTATTGGTACAGTATTGTGGTACTGCTTAATGATAGAGCTGGTCAAAAAATAGGGATTCCCCTTTCCTCCCCCTCCTCCACAGAACATTTTGATGAAAGTAGGGGCAAGGGAGAAATAGTTTTCCATGTTTTCCAAGTTTTTTCCATAGAAACTTTCAATTTTTTGGCGAAAGTTTGAATACCAATAAGTTTTGACCAAAACAAACAAACAAAAAGTTTCTTTGGAAATGCTGTCATGGCGCCTTATGCTCTCATTTTGATTCTATGGGCCATACTCTTGGTTCTCCTATGATCCTTTTCGGATACACAATCTCCCTTCTTGGAGAGAGGATGTGATGCATCATGGGTGATGTAGTTCAGCAGGGGAACCTGGCCCATAGAGGAGAATGGGAACACAAGGTACCCAAACTATAATTTCCACGATGCATTGGTGGCATTTCAAAACTGAAATATATGTTTTCAGGTGTTCAGCTTTCCAACAAAATAAATCAATTTTTTTTTCACAGAAAGCAGATGCTTTTGAAGAAAGAAGGGGGGAAAATAGTTTAATTGTCACCAGAAAATTGAATTTTCAAAGAGTTTCAGTGGAAAATTTTTGAGCTGTCCTACCTACCCCCATCAGGGATCAGGGCACTGTTGGCTAGGCACTGTACAGACACACAGAGGTGCTCCCTGCACTGAAGATCCTACAATCTAAGTATGGGCTGAGAGACAGCAGATGTGTACAACAAACAGGGGGGAGAACAAGGTAGCAATGAATGATTAGGAGCAGTGGCATAAGCAGCAATTGCAGCTCCCTAATGGCCTAACCATTGTTGCGTGATTGGTTTGGGGTTGTTTCTGTAGGTCTGAGGACAATGGAGAGTCTTAATGTGGGATTTGACAGAGGAGCCTGACTGTGTTTTACTGAACCTTAAAACAGGTGCTCACTACTAAATACGCCTGTTTGTTCATGAGGAATCAAGCTAGATTGGACAGAGCATAGAAACGCACTTAGCATACTGTTGGCACTATACAAATAATAAACAATGTTAGAAAATATATGGTGAGAAGAGATTTCCTCCAAGGGAGCTGGACTGCCACACTGAGTGCCTAGTTTTCAAAGGCGCTAACCAGCCATATCTCCCACTGACTTCAAACAGTTGTGGGTGCTGAGCACTTCTGAAAAATCAGCCCCTGGATGTCTCAAATTATCTACCCAAAAACTGAACCACCAAAATGAATGGGCACTTTTTGAAAATATGGACTTTACTGGATTATAATTATCCCTGGTGTAACTACATTGAAACTAATGGAGTTGACTGGGGTTTTACCCAGGATGAATTAGGCCTGATGGCTTTTTTCAGTCTCTGACCTGTAGAACTGTATTGATGACGAAAGAGTACTTAGGAAAAAGATGGAGCATTTTCTAGGCCCACATAAATGCACCGCAACCCTTGAGACTAAACAACATGAGAGACATGGAGAAAGGCAAGAGTTCCTCCATAGCAAAGGAAGGGGACAGTGCGGTTTGCACTCATGAGTCTCAGCTTTGTTTGGTGTCTTGCCTCTCAAGTGCTAGTTTACAAAGTATAATCTAAAGGTGTAAATAACTTTGCAGGGCAAGGGTGAAGGGCCACCAGCTGAGACTATACTTGTTCCAACAGTAGCATTAGAACCAAAACAATGGTTCTGCTGAACAGAGCCAGAGAATGTGGCAACAGGGTAGGGAGAGTAGTCTTCAAAAGTAAAGTGAAGGCCAGTTAAAACTGACCAGCAGGGAAAGCAAGACTGGTCCATCCTATATTAAGCAGACAGCCTTCCCCAGCCATCTCATGACTGCCCACAGTTAAGACTCCTGTTCCATTCCTATGCTGTTTCACGCCATCCTTCCCCAAGCAAGCACCTCCGACAAGTTACTTCCTCTTCCTGCACCTTTTCAGGCTCCCTGCCTCACAGGCAGACTCATTCAGATCACCCACCCCAGGGAGCCTAGCACCCTCCTAGATAGGCCTTAGCTCTCAAATCTCACGTGTTCTCGATTCTGCAGTGCACTCATTCTACAAGCCCCAAATGGTACCAAGTTTGAATACCGGTATCTATGGAGCACCACATGAACTCATAGGTGGCATAAGAAGACAAGAGCCCTGAGGCCCTTATCTAAATCAGACAGACAATATACAGAACATAGCGGAAACACCACTATCTTGCTAAAAAAAAAAAGCAGATCATTTTTGGTTTTTCATATTTTGTTGGTTTGCTTATTATGTTCTTTTGTTTGTTGAAACCCAGCATGTTCTCAGATACTACAGTGATTGGTGGCACTATAAATCTGTGACTGAGCAAGAGGGAAGTTGGAGACCCTGAACTACAGGGGTGCTGCGGGTGATGAATGTATGGCGTCAATGGAAGAGCCGCTGGTCAACAGAGAGAAGGCTGGGATGATGGAGTAAAATTTCTGTAGGAAAAGCAGCCGGGCTGACAGCTGGGTTTTCTGTGGTAGAGGAAGTGGGAGAAGGTCTGACTTTCTGCAGAAGGGAGGAAATGAATACCTCCAATCAGATTTTCCAAGGGAACTAGTGGAAATCCCATCACTTAAGTCATTCAGAACCAGACAGAAGAAAGTACACGAGGACACAACATAGAGAAGAGTGCTGCATTAGCCAGAAGGGTACTGATAGGGAAGCTAATAAGACTTTTCCATTTCTAAAGGTTCTGTGCTAATTTCTACATTAATGTATATTTTGATTCAGTAATCTTTAACTTAAATTGTCCAGAAATGTTTGGTTTTCAAATCCAAAGCACTTTTGTCTGTGTCTAGGTTAAGAAGAATCGTGTATTCTTAGTCTTTGAATTCAGCAGGATGAAATAAAGTAGGAATCTTAATGTGTGGCTACAAAAAAAATGGTGCAATTAGGAAAAGTTTAGGCATTTGAGACATTGGAAGTGTTTTTGTAATAGTTGGGCAGAACCACTGTATAAGACAGAGTAAATGAGCTAGCGAAGAGAACAGAGCCATTAGAGAAAATAAATGTAACCTAGTAATCATGGGCAGAGGAGGGAAGGATAAGCGTACTATAACAGATGTCTGTAGCAAGAGCAGCAGGGAGACCAAGGGTATTTCTCAACAACAACTGGGAGGTCTGACTGCCTGGCATGTAGCCAGACCTGAGCTAGCTTTGAATTAGCCAGCTTGCTAAAAGTAGCCGTGAAGCCACAGCAGCCTTGGGGGCGGCACAGGTTAGCACCTGAGTACACGCCCAGGGTCCTGGGCAAGCTTGTTCTCAGACAACTAGCCCATACCAGGCTTCACTGCAACTTTTAATGACCTAGCTAGATCAAAGCTAGCTTGGGGCTGCCTACGCATGCCGCAATCGCACCTCTGATTGCTGTAGAGACATAGCTCAAGTGGGGCAATGCTGAAAGAGAAATGGCTCAGTCAGATGAGCCCTGGCACCGCTAGGCCTGGCAGTTCATAGCCCCAGCAACTCTGGGCTTGCTGAACCTTATGAATGTAACTAAATTGCTTGAGCCCTGACACCTCTTCCATTAGAAGTTAAACACTGGGCTCAGTAGAGTACAATATTATTCCTAGAAATATAAAGCCAAGTGGAGTCAGCAATACAGAGAAAAACAAGAGAGAGGAGCTAACAGCACAGAGAAAAATGCTCACTTGGGTCAAAGGCAGTATAGCTTTGCAGTGCTGTGCCTAGTAAATATGATGAATTTTAAATTGCACCATTGACTGGCAAGTGACATGGGATGCAGCGTGTGTAGGCAGACCCAAGCTAGCTTTGATCTAGTACTTGGACTTCAGTAAAACTCAGGAAACCTCAAGATGTGCAGATGTTTGACACAGGCCTGGATAGGATCTTATTTAACCTTGTTGGATTTAATGCTTTATAGTACCAGAAACCCCACCAAAATACAGAAGTTAACATCTTGACATTAAGAAACCACCATCATTTTGAGTGAGAGGAGAACAGGGGACTGGGTGTTACTGTAATTATCAACTTGACATTTAATTTGGATCAGCAAGAATGCCAGAACTATTACAATATTTGTACCAAAGGCTGAGAAGGGAGAATGATTGATAGAGGGTCCCTATAGGAAGTATTGCAGCAGAAAACTGCAACGCCTTTCGGAGGGTCATCTTACTTGCTCAGCGTGAAGAGAGTGTGTGAGTGAACAGCAAGCTGAGAATTTGTCTCTGCATGTGACAGTGTCAGGCTGTGGTTACACTGCAAGCCCTGGGGGTTCTGCTCTGCTGCTGTAGTGTAGATACTTGCTGTAGCGGCAGAAAGGGTTTTTTCCATCACTATAGTAAATCCACTCCTTGAGAGGCAGTAGCTAGGTCAACAGAAGAATTCCTCCATCAACTTAGTGGTGTCTACACTGGATTTAGCTTGGCTTAGCTAGGTCTGTCAGGTCTGGCTTAGCTAGGTCTGAGCAATGTAGCCAGATTGACCTAAATCTTAGGTGTTGACCAGGCATGAATATGAGGCCTCTTAGATCTAGGAAAGCAGACTAGATAAAGGATGGAAACATTGCTGCATGATGGGGGTGAGCAGGTTTGTAAGTTAGGGCCTGAGCGAAAGCCCACTGAACTGATGGCAATAAGAGTCTCTCCATTTACTTCAGTAAGCTTTGTATCCAAGCGTCAAATGGCCTTTTTTTCTGCAGTTAGCATGTAGGTCCTGTGGTGCAAAGTTACAAAGGTTTGGCTTGGGTTCTGTTAAAAGAATGGATTGGAAGGAGAAGAGAGAGATTTCTCAGTGCTATTTAATTGTACTAAAACTTAGTCAGCAGTTTTGAAACATAAAATGGTTTCATCCTTTAAAAATAACCAAGGGTTAATTTCCCCACAACATACTGTATATGTCACACTGGTGCATGGAAGACTGGAAAACATATAGTAGCTCCTAGTTCAAAATCATGGTTTTTTACTCAATGTAAACATAACCATTATGGGTGAGATTTCTCAAAAGTGTTCAACATAGACCTAACTCTGCTGTTATTGAAGTCAATAGTTTTAAAACCTCCATCCCCCAAACAATAAAGAGATTTGACTTTTGGGGCCTGACCGAACTTCCAATGGAGTGAATTGGCGCCTTTCCAGTTATTACAATGAGAGGTAGATTGAGCCCTTAAGCAGGAAAGAAGGGGGCAGAAAGAAAATTCAAAAGTGCAGCCTAGGCAAATGTAGTGCTACCCATTGTATAGACAGATAGATAGTGGGCCAAATTCCTCTCTCAGATATATCAATGCAAATCCACAATGATTCCAATAGCCAGGCCCACTGACAGCAGTTCCAGGCCCCAGGGCAGAATAGTCAATGGGCCCCCATGCACGCACAAGCTGCAGACGTGGTCCGCCTGACATTTGGATGGTGCTGCGCCTGCGCTGGCTGGTACCCAGTGAGCTGCCAGCTGCGCTGCTGGGCTCTCTCTTCTGGCTTCCACATGTCCGCCCAGTAGGGTTGCCAACTGTCTAAATGCACAAACCCAAAGACCCTTGCCCTGCCCCGAGGCCATGCCTCTGTTCTGCCACTTCTCTGAGGCCCAGCCCTCTGCTCACTCCATCCCCCCTCCCTCTGTCTCTCACTCTCCCCCACCCTCACTCACTTTCACCAGTCTGGGGCAGGGGTTGTGGTATGGGAGGGGTGCAGGCTCTGGGAGGGAGTTAGGGTGCAGGAGGGGTGAGTGTGCAGGCTCTGGGAGGGAGTTTGAGTGCGAGAGGGGGTGAGGGGTTAGGCTCTGGGAGGGAGTTTGGGTGTGGGTTCTAGGCTGGGGCAGGGGGTTGGGGTGGAGGAGGAGGTCAGGGGGTTGGTGCTTACCTTGGGCAGCTCCCAAAAGCGACCGGCACACCCCTCTGGCAGTGGGTCCTGGGCAGGAGGCCCAGAGGGTCTCTGCTCGCTACTTCCTGCTGGCACCACCCCCGCAGCTCCCATTCGCTGCAGTTCCTGGCCAATGGGAGCTGCAGAGTTGGCACTCGGGGTGGGGGCAGCACGTGGAGACCCCCTGCCCTCCCAGGGGTGGTAGGGCCATTCCGACTGCTTCCAGGAGCGGCGCGAAGTGAGGTCGGGCTGGAAGTCCGCTTTAGCTCTGCTGTGCTGCCATTGGTGGCTGGGGGCCCCCCAGTCCCTTTTAAATAGCAATTGCCTCCTCCTCCTCTTCCCCCCCCCCCGTTGGCAGGCCTGCCAACATCACTGTAGGGACTCCACATTTCTATCAATCTGAGAGCAAAATATGGCCCACTCAGCATATAGTATATTTAGTCAGATCACAGAGGTGTATTGTCTCCATACAAGCACACAACACAGCAGGATTAATGAGTGAAAGAGGAAGAGCACATACCTCTTGGACTTTAAATCTGTCCTGTAGTGTAAAAAATTAATAGCAATTTATCTCAGTTTTAATTGCACTGTTAAACAATAATAGAATACCAATTTAAATTTATTATAAATATTTGTGGATGTTTTTCTACATTTTCAAATACATTGATTTCAATTACAATACAAAGTGTACAGTGCTCACTTTATATTACTATATTTTATTACAAATATTTGCACTGTATAAAAGAAATAGTATTTTTCAATTCACCTCATACAAATACTGTAATGCAATCTCTTTATCATGAAAGTGCAACTTACAAATGTAGATTTTTTTTCTTTTTTTTAGTACATAACTGCACTCAGAAACAAAACAATGTAAAACTTTAGAGTCTAAAAGTCCACTCAGTCCTACTTCTTGTTCAGCTAATCACTAAGATAAATGAGTTTATGCTGCCCGTTTCCTATTTACAATGTCACCTGAAAGTGAGAACAGGCATCTCATGGCACTTTTGTAGCTGGCGTTGCAAGTTATTTACATGCCAGATTTGCTAAACACTGGGATATATGTGCCATCTACGCCCCACCGCAGTTAGAGAATCCCATTGCCACAAAGCTGTTGAGATGAGTTCCTGTCTGCATCCTGTAAAACTTGCCCATACCGGTATTGCCCTGGCCTCTTCTTTTGTCATTCAGTGTTGAACGCATTCTAAAACAATATGCATTTCCTCACCTTTTGGGGGCGAAGCCAGACTTTAAGGCACCTGCTCCCCTACATGGTGTAAACTTTGCTTGTGCCAATCAGAAACGAACACAAACAGGTTTTGGGCCCCTTCCCCTATGACACTTCTATGATGTCATAGTGGGTACTTTATGGCCTGCCTGCCATGTGCAGGCAGGGAGAGGAGAAAGAAAAACGAATCCTGTGTATACCCGTGTATTCTGTGTATACCCGTGTATCCTGTGTATACCCGTGTGTCCTGTGTATACCTGTAACCGAGCCTGATCACCTCGAAGCCTCTCTCTCAGCTCACGTGTTTCAAACAGAGCTTCTACGTTTGCCGGTCGTTATGCGTTGGTTTGTATTTGTAAGTATCAGTCATTACTAAATGCTGCATCTTTGTTTATAAATATTGTTAGTAGATATTTTAGTCATTGTGTGTTTTAAGTTTTATTAACTCTATTAGCTAATCATCCGCTGCTCCCTTACCCCTTGTAATTATCCCCAATAAAACTTTTAAATTGATTAAGTTTAGTGTATGTGTGTGTGTCTGCAGTTTGCATCGTGACCCACACTCTCCTTGCATCCCTTACCAATATAGTCTGTTGCCACGTGCAGCCTGGTAAATAACAGGCCTGCATTTTTCTTTCGCCCCTGCGAGTCCGTGGCAATCCACAAAAGCCATCACTAGTTCCTGCACATTGTCCAGAGTCACAGTCCTTCATTGCAGGTGATTAATAGCCCTGCATATTTGCAGCACCGCAGCCTGCACAGTGTACTTTCCAATTCCACACTGATTCGCGACTGAGCAGTAGCAGTCTGGAGTTGTCAGCTTCCACACAGTGATTGCAACACACTTTTCTATCATTAGGACAGCTCTCATTTTGGTGTCCTTGCACCACGGAGTGGGGGTGAGCTCTTCACACAGTTCAAGGAAGGTGCCTTTGCCCATACAAAAGTTCTGCAGCCACTGCTCATCATCCCATACCTGCATCACAATCCGATCCCACCATTCAGTGCTTGTTTCCCAAGCCCAATAGTGATGGTCCACCATGTTCTGCTGCTCTCTACAGCTAGCCATTTTAGACTATAGTAGTTCTGTGCCCCTTGTCGCCTCTGAAGGTGCTGAGCTCCTGCCTACCACTTTCGGTTTGGTTGACGGAAGTACACACCTTGCAGAGTGATCTTTGCCCATCAGAACTGCTGACCAGTGCTTTAAATATAGCATATGGCTCACAAATTGCAGTGAGAATCTTAGAAGCACTTCTGACACACAGTGCTGTGCTGATGAGATAAACATTTCAAGACCTGAATTCTTTGGGAATTGTGATCTAAAACTTCAATGCATGAGCTGCACAATAATTCCCACCCTTTGCCTGCTCCCGCTAACCTTTGCATGCTTTCCCTCCAACACCAAATCAATTGCTTGCTCTCCAAGGTGTCTTGGCAATCAAAAGTAAACGGTGCAAACCCATGACATATTTTGCCAAGGTTGCACATTTCTGCAGCTTGCTGTCACCGAAAGAAGTACAAAATGATAAATACCTTGCAAGTTAAATGTAGTGATTTCACAACCTTTGATCTTGCTGCACATTCTTTCAAGTGATCAGATGGCAAATGTAACTGAGAGGAGTGTGCTGCCTGTTCTGTGTCCATAAAGCATTGAGGACTACAGGTGCCATTGTTGCATACTGTCCTTTGCTTTTTTCATGATGCACAAAATTTACCCAGATTATTGTATATTTGTATTGTGGTAGCGCCTTAGAGCCCCGCTCCTGGATCACAACCCCATTGTGCTGAGAGCTGTTCAGACACAGAACAAAAAGACAGTTCCTGCCCCCAAAGAGTTTACAATCTAAATAAGAATTTAGAATTTACTGAAATAGGGAAACTTTGAACAGCCCTGCATTTCCTCTCCCTTAGGAAGAGGCAATATTGCAGTCAAAGCAACCATACAGGGGCTCTCTGCACTGGACCAAGCTGGAAGGGAGAAGGCTACATGCCACTCTGGTGTTGAATAGACTGTTGACGGCAGGCTAAAAGAGGGAATTCTAGAGCTGCGCTTAAGAGGATTCAGTGACTCCAAACACTGCCAAGGCCTCATGGAGGGGTTGAGGCCATAAGTAAAGCTGAACTATAACAAAAGGATGGAATAGCAGCCTTGGAAGAGCTGTGTTGCTGGTAGTTCATTTGGAAGAGTGGGTTCCATACTGCTCTGACCCTCTAGAATCCCTCACACAAAACTTGACTTCTCAGACTTTGGGAGAATGTCAGCCAATATGTTTAAGGTCTATGAGCAGGTAACATGTTCTCCATTGCAACTTTAGTCACCAATATCTCCTTGCAACTCCATCTAATCTTATCGATTTCATAAAGGTTTAGTGTCTGACACTTGGTTGTGTTCACCACAGAAATTAGAGGTGGAAAACTATTACTGTAAGTCACTTAGTTCATCTCCCTGCCAGGGCAGGATTGTTCCCCAGCATCAGGTGTTAGCATCTTACACAGCCTAGTTTTAAATGTCACGAGCAATTTGAGTTTCCACCATTTCTTCCTTTGGGAGACTACTCCATTTTCTTCATAGATTTCATCCTTAGGAAGTTCCTTCTGATACATAGTTTATCTCTTGCTTTACTTAATTTTACCCCATCCTCCCGCACCTTTTTGCTTATGTGTAAATATGGTAAAGAGACTTGACCCTGTATGGGGACAGATGATTTAGGGTGTGTTCAGGGTGAATGCACTGTCATTGTTCTATGCAGAGGAGGTAGCCTCTCCGTCTGAGAAAGTGGGAGGAGGTGGCCCCTCCCCTCAGGGGGAGGGGAGGTGATAATTGAGGGAGAAGAGGGGTTGGCTGAGGGAAGAGACAGGCAATGGGGAGCCTAAGGGAGACAGACTGAGAGAAACAAAGTCTGCAAGTAACCTGAAACAGGGTGAGGGGAGAGGGCAGCCAGAGGAATGGAGGGAAACCAGGACTGAGAAAAACCGAGAGTGAGTGGAGAGGCTGAGATTGGGCAGGACAGACAGACGTGCAGGAGAGGGTCTCAGCAGTTTAAAAGCTAGCTGGTGAAATCAGTCCATGTTTGATGGCGTGTTCCTGAGCATCAGTTCCTGTTTATGTTCCTGAGAATTGGATCCAGTTGTCTCTCATCATTGATTCATGTCGTCCCTAAGATCCGGATCAGGAGACTCAAAAGTCCAACAGAGCCAGTGGGTCTGGTCTAATGTGCACCCGCACAAGCAAGCAACACTGGTGTTAAGTCCATCTCTTCAGGAAGTCACGAGAGACTCTTGAGGCTCAAAGACTGACATGGGTGTTAGTACCCAGTGAAGTATTTGGGGAAAGGGGAACCTTGAAATAACAATAATTATTATTATTAATAACCCGTACATGCAGAGAGAGAGAGAGAGAGAGAGAGAGAGAGAGAGAGATTTGGTTAAGTACAGTTAGTAATAAGTTATAGTATGTGTGTGTCTTCAATTTTTTTATTATATATATTCTTCATATATTTCATGTTATTGTAAGTACATGGAATCCGGTTCTATTTGTTCCAGTTTAAATAAAATCCCTGTTATGTCTACCATTAAATAACCTTTTATCACGGTGTAAAACACCCCTCACCCAGCTCCCACCGGTCAAGTAAATCATACCACCAATGTGAAAGACCATTATTAAATCTTGGACAGTAGTTCTGAGATGGGGTGAACCCCCTCGGCTGTATGTCAAAATGTAACAATACAATAACCCTACTCTGAATGGTCAGTTTAGGTATCCCCATCAACTCAAGGCCCTTGTATATTTAATACTGGGGATGACCTGCCTGTTACCCAACATAAAGCAACAAGACAAAAGGTGAAACTCTGCATAAAGTCTATGTTATGGTTTTAAGTGATTTATAGGCCTGACACACTCCCCTCTGCAAATGTGGAATGTCACCCTAAACAATTAAATGGGACAAGATGTCTCCTAGCTGTGTGAGCTGAAAGGTCAATGATTGGAACTGTTCCCTAGGCAGTGGGTCATGATCTTTTTTCTCACTCAGTCATGAAGAAGTTGGGGATGTCTTTAATTATGCAGATGCTATGCAAGAAAAGAGTGATCATCTTTAATCTAGCTTTGACTTGTATTTCAAAAAAGGAATGGCCATATTCTTGTTTGAGGCAAGGGAGGGACCGCGGAGAACAGGGAAGGGGAAGAGCAGGGGAGAGAAATCTAAGTAAAGAAGATTTTTCTTCTCCTTGCACAGAGAGAAAACAGCTCCTTAAAAAATAAATGTCCTTTCTCTGCAACCCATTCTGCTTATGAAATCAGTGTGCCTGGCAGTAGTGGTGTGTGTCCTGGAAGGCTGTGGGACCAGGAAGGCTGGGAAGTGTGGGACCAGAAGTCAGAGACTCACATAAGCAGGTTATCACCTACGCACCTATACTTTAAACCTATGAAAAGCTCCAAAGTGGCCCAGTAAGGGTGAGGAAGGATATGAGGCTTGTGGGAGGAATATAAATATATTAAAACCTTTTAAAATGTAAATCTGTCAATTAAACCACTTTACCAGATAGGTCCTTTCTGAGTCATTAGGCGGGAGATGTAACCAGGATAGAGGTTATAGATAATAAGTTTCCTCTTTGTAATTTAGCCCCATCTCTTCCCTGGGGAAAGAACAGCCAGGTTCAATCTGACTCTTGTTCTGCTAGCAAAAGAAAAACAGGACTAATTTGCAGCATCCTTTATATTTGCAGTCATTAGCCTTTTAAATTAGGGAAGGGAATACTTGAAAGGACATACTCAAGTACTATTTCATAGCTCAACTTAATTTTCCTTTTCTCTTCATAGTTTGTAATAGCCTCTTAGGAGCTTGAGAATAAATGGTGCTTTATCTTTCCTACTAAATTTGTCTTTTTCCATTTGTCAAACACTGATTTTTTTTCACCCTCTTGTGTTACTAATTGAGGTTAAAATTAACATAGAAATAAAGAACCAGAACCTTGTTTATTCACCTGCATCAGCAGTGCTGGCAGCCAAAAAAATGTTATGTCAAATCTCTATCCCTACAACACCAAATAGCGCATCCTATCAGATCATGACTACATTAAAGTCAGTCAAGTTATGGGCTCCATTATTTAAAATATAAAACATATATCTAGGGCCAGATATTCAGGTTGTGTAAATCAACATACCTCCACTGACAATAATCAAGCTATACTAATGGTTCTCAACCTTTTCTATACCATGACCACATGTTAGGCGAGAAAAAAGTTGAGAGATTCCTCCTTCCATCTAGCCATAAAGAAAAAGAAGGCGATTTTGCCTCTCCGCCACCCTACTTTCACAGACTCTGCATTCAGACTGTATCTGTCACTTGATAGAAAGTCTGTAAGTTGCTTCAGCTATTAAATACCACAGCTAAGGCTAAGATTTTGTCATGTTATTTTTAGTAAAAGTCACGGACAGGTCACGGACAATAACCAAAAATTCACGGAAGCTCCTGACCTGTCCCTGACTTTTATTAAAAATAACTATGACAAAATGGGGAAGGAGGAGGGCCCAGCACCCACTGCTGCTGGGGCTCCACAGTTCCCCCTACCCATGTACCTGAGAGTGTGGGGTCCCCCCTTCCACCAGCAGCTGCTTGGAGCTGCGGTGGTCCCCCTGCTGCCGGCATTGACACAGTTGGGGGCTGTGGGGAGGCCTCCCACCGCCCACAGTGGCTGGGAGTTGCAGGGGGGCTCTGCTGGCCGATAGCTTCAACCCTGATGCTTCGGGGGCTGAAGTGAAAATGTCATGGAGGCAGAGGTGAAAGTAAGACGGTATGGTCCGGTCTGGCATACCAGCAAGAGCCAGTACACCATGCCGGAATGGACCAGCTTCCATGGTGGTGATTTAAAGGGCTCAGGGCTCCAGCCATTGTGGGGAGCCCAGGGCCCTTTAAAGCACCGTCGGAGCTCCAGCAGTCGCGCTCGGGTGGGGATTTAAAGGGCCCGGAGCTCTGGCCGCGGCGGGAAGTCCAGGGCCCTTTAAAGCAGCGCCGGAGCTCCGGCTTCCAGGATCCAGCGGTGATTTAAAGGGCCCGGAGCTCCGCGGTGGCCAGAGCCACAGGCCCTTTAATTCACCCCTGAGCCCTGAGGCTCCCAGCCGCCTCTGCAGCTGGGAGCTCCGGGGTGATTTAAAGGCCCTGGGGCTCCCAGCCACAGCCGAAGCCCCAGGGCCTTTAAATCTTGATAGGCCACGCCTCTTTCCGGTTGAGGGCCACACCTCTTCTGGTTGATACCACGCCCCTGCTCAGGACTCCAGCGTACCGGTAAGTCCTTTCAGTTACTTTCACCCCTGCCTGGATGTCTCTGGAAGTCACAGATTCCATGACTTTCAGACCTTTGTGACAAAATCTTTGCCTTAACTATATCCCTCTGTGTATATCAAAGAGAGGCCTATGGCAAAGAAATCACCCATAGACTTAAATGGGACTATACATTACCCTGAGCAAAAAAAATTGGCAAATTATTTTTCGACAAAAATGCATCGAATTCAGCAAATAGTTTTGGTTGGAAAAAATATTTTTGATTTGACCATTCCAAAATGTCTCACTTGCACTGTTTCCAAATGTTTTGTTTTGAAAAAGTCAAAAAAACTTTGTGTTTGGAAATGATGTTTCAATTTTAAATCTGGCCATTTATTTTTAAAAAGCCACCAAAAAAGGGAGAAAAATACATGAAATTGCTGAAATTGAAACAAAACTAAAAAAAAAAAATCATTTTGCGTCTACCAAAATCTTTCATTTGACTGAAAACTAATAGAAAAAATGAAAAATTTATTTTGGGTCAACTCAAAAAATTTCAGTTGATTCAAAATGAATTTTTTCTGAGTTTCCTGATTTGATGAAAAAAATTAAAAAAATGTTTTGGTTCAAATTGAATCCGATTTTTTCTTGGATTTTTCAGGTCATCCCTCAAACCAAAAAAATCTGGTATTTGCTGAGCTCGACTACAGATGGCATAAGGCCCAACTCTTTATAGCTGAAGGTAGAACAGCTTTGCCCTGAGTAACCCATGGTCTCTGTATTGAAATATGGCCTTTGGAGTTTCACTGGATACATTTATCAAAGCACTCTGAAATCAAGCTTCTCAGTGAGTCTGCCAGATGTAATGATCACCAACCCAGTCAAAATACAGCATTAAAGAGTAATGGTATGTTCGTTTTCAGTTTTCCCAAGGTTGATTTCCATTTTAAATGTTAAATACTTCGCAGCAGACTGTGCCAACGTTCCTACTCAGAGCTAGTATCAATGCAGAATGAAAATTTTTGAAACCTCCAAATTGCTACGAAAGGGATTTGCCATCCTCCAGTAGGCACTAATTTCATAACATCTGCCAAGAATATTGCTACTCTCAACACTGCTCCTGCCAAACAGCAACCACAAAAGCACCGTCACATCCTTTATGAAAAGGCGGGGTTTTCAATGGACTATAATCGAGCTATGTGGGGCAGAAGGCTAGAGTCAGCATAGCCGCCTTATCACAGAATCATTGTCTATCTCAGTATCAAACAGCTGCTGCATGCACATCCAATTTGTACTTAAAAATCTCTAACAGGTTAAGCAGGTTAAGATGCCACCGCACGAGTTGGTGGAGATGCTGATGATTATTCCAGGGATGGTTGGGAAAAGAGCATCTGTACATCTGGGTATAGTGCTTAGATTATCCACAAATACAAAGTTAGGTTTTTAAAAGACATATGATACATAGAGTACATAATCAGCAATAACCCATGTGATGTTGCACTCCATATGATTTTATAAAAATATGCTAAGTGTGAATATAATGTAACTGGAATATGCTTCATGAAAAGGTCTCTTGTTAAGGTATAATTACAAAGTTTGTAATGTACTGAGTGTGTTCATCCTATTTGTACGACTGTATAATTCTTTTATCTGAAACTAGAAATATGAAATACCACTCTGAGGTCCCATTGTAATTATGCAAAGTGTGGGCCATTAATAGTGGTTTGGAAGCTTGATGGCTTCCATCAACTAGGACAATTGACTGTAGATGGCTCTGTTTATTTGCAAGCCTTCCTGTCAGGCCAGGAAGAATGAAGGCTTGGGGGGCGGGGTCTCACAGGACATGTGACCATGTCACCTGGCACTGGAATCCATCTTAAACCTGGTGCTTTTCCAAGGATTCCTGCCTTGTGCCAAAGCTATATAAGGTGGTGGAACAGAACGAAGGAGGCTGCAGTCATGAGAAATCCCCTAGCTACCACCTGAGCTGGAACAAGGTCTGTACCAGGGGAAAGGATTGGGCCCAGATTAGGAAGGAGTCTAGTCTGTGAAAGAAGCTTATTGGAACATCTCTGAGGGTGAGATTTTATCTGTATTCAGTTTCCTACTGTATTAGGCTTAGACTTGCATGTTTTATTTTATTTTGCTTAGTAACTTACTTTGTTCTGTCTGTTATTACTTGGAACCACTTAAATCCTACTTTTTATATTTAATAAAATCACTTTTGCTTATTAATTGACCCAGAGTAAGTAATTATTTCCAGCTGTGCATATCTCTCTGTCAGTGTTATAAAGGGCAGCCAATTTATGAGTTTACCCTGTATAAACTTTATACAGCACAAAACAGATTTATTTGGGGTTTGGATCCCATCGGGTGCTGGGTATCTGGGTGCTAGAGACAGGAGCACTTCTTAAGCTGTTTTCAGTTAAGTTTGCAGCTTCTGGGGGCCTTGGTTCAGACCTGGGTTTGTGTTTGCAGCAGGCTAGTGTGTCTGGCTCAACAAGACAGGGTACTGAAGTCCCAAGCTGCCAGGGAAAATGGGCTCAGAGGTAATCTCAGTGCCATCAGGTGACAGTCCCATGGGGTTCTCTGTGAACCAACCCATCACAACCCAAATTTAGGTGAATAGATTTAAGAATACAGTTTAGATATTAGAATCCGAATACTCAAGTACATCACTCATGAAAAGTTGTACAGAGATTTGGTTGTGAAAAGCAAAATATAATAATCAGTGGAGATTGTCCCTCAGTAATTGAGAATTAGGTTGGTTGTCCATTTAGAAAATACAATCCATGAGGAATGTATTTCAATTAGTTTTCTAATTGCGCTTCTCATCGGCACTCCAGCTCAGGTTTACCTCACCCTTCTGGCCTTAACATTTATAAATCCAACCGAGGTGAAACTGAGCAGTCTTGGTTGGATGAGAACTGCAAACTCAAAGAAAAAGTTGGGTTGCAAACACACAGATATGAAACCCAAAAAAAATATTCACCAAGAAGTTAATTGGCATTCTGTTAAGCTTGCCAATTAAATTAATCCTTCAGCCTTGGAAGTATTAATGATCACTTGATTCATTATGATATTATGATAGATCAGAAATCTGCTATACCATTAAGCACAAAAGTTGGTAATATTTCTTCCTTCACAGTGTCCACGAGAGGCCTTTGGTATCTAATTCAGTTAACCTGAGCTATTGAGATTTCTCTTCACTTTAGACGGTTGGGTGTTTCGTTGCTATGTTTCCCAGCAGTTAGTTAACATGGTTATAAACTTACCATGTTGTTGTATTGTACAAGGGATGGGCAAACTCTGTGGAATTAGTTGTTTTTTTGAGCTTCACTGACTTTCTTCCATATGTTAAAGAGACAGTAAAGTCAAATTGGAATGAAAAAATTAGTTGTTTTTTTTAACATGCTAACCTGAGACTATTTCCATGCTTTTTTTTAATCCAGTGGGAATAGCTCTTGTAAATCAATTAAGATTCCCTTGCCGTCCTCCCAGCCCAGTTGTTGCAGCACTGCTAATAATGTATGAGAACCTGAAAGTGAAATGGACTAAAACCAAACTGACTAATCTACTTTCATCATAGGTGCTGACTCTGTGGGTGCTTAGCAACGACCGGCAGCCAGCTCTCCCCTCACCCCAAGCGCCTCACATCCTCTGGTGGCCCCACCGATCAACTCCTCCCCCTTGTTCCCAGTGCCTCCTGCCCTCCACAATCAACTGTTCTGCGGTGTGCAGGAAGTGCTGGGGGGGGAGGGGAAGGAGAGGAGTGAGGATGGAGCATGCTCAGGGTAGGAATTGGAACTGGGTGGAGGTAAGGCCAGGGCAGGAAGAGGCGGGTGGGACCTTGAGAGAAGGGTGGGGTGGGGGCAGGGCCTCAGGCACAGCAGGAGCGGGCCTGGAGGAAGCCAGCGCCTGTAATTTTCATTGTCCATATTGTGAGAAATTCAAACAAAGAAACAAGTGGCATAAATAAGGAAATGGAAATTTAGATTAAAAAAACTCTTTCAGTTTTAATAACCTAAGAAGTTAATAGGTAAGGCCCTAGGACCTGCCCCATGGCTGTGTCCCTCAGTGGGGAGCTGCTGGAAGGTTCCAGGGATGATGGTGGTGTCTATGTGCATGTGGCTATAGCTCTTGAGCTGGAATAGAGGGAACTACCTTCTAAGTTCTCTCTGTGAAGGAGATTCCAGCCACTAGATCTGCAACAGCCATTCTTCCAGCCCAAGCTCAACAGTCCTTCCTTTCCAGCATATTCTGAGTCAGAGCTGGACCCACTTCCCTAGCACCAAGGAGGTGCAGAGGTCTCACTCTCTAACCTCCTGGGCTCTACAAGCAGATACCAGAGGGCGGTAATGGTATGTTTGCTTTTACTATATTACTTATCCACTAGGTGTCTCTATGTAGAGTACCAGGTAGAATGTGGTCCTTGGAAAACGAAGCAGATAAAGTGGGAACTCAAGCTATGTTGAAACCTCTTTGTATCTGTAGTAGTAGCTTTGTTTATTAAATGTCTCCTATTTAGGAAGAACTCTGATTCCATATATGACATTCGCTGGAGGAGGGCGGGGGGGGGGGCGATAACTGTGACACACAAGGCCTTACTGTGCAGCTATCTACCCCAAGGGACAGATTTACCATGTAATGATTTGAGATCTTTAAGTTATTTCATATTTATTTTTATAAAGGATTTCTGTTCTCATTCAGTAAGCGTCCAAGTTTTGAAAAAGCAATTCCAAAGCTATTAGAAATCAGATATGCCAAATGCACCTGCTTTCTCTTCTCTTTATATTCCAGCATGTTCATTTCCATAGATAACTGCATTTGACTGTGCTCTAGGTTTCGCTAATAGGTGCAATTGGTTCACTAATCCAGTCTGGCCTGAAATGGCACTTTCATATTTCACAGAAAGTTCAGTGTCTCATGACAGAACAGCTGGGACATATTTCAGCCTTTATATGAGCTCTTAGTCCTCCTGCTACCAAAATAATCAGTTTTGAGGATTTCTTCCACTTGTTCTGTCAAACCACAGAAAAGGCAGACTTACTTGTGGCTTATTTGTGCTGTAATTCACAGAGTTCTTGATTTTATAAAAAGATGGTAATTAAGTGGCTTGAAGATTTTATGACAGCTCTTTTCAGTACATCCTACATTGCCCTCTGGGCTGCTCTCATTCACAGCAGCTTTACCCAGGCTACTCTGCAGGCTCTGGACTCTGACCACACCCATGCTCCTTTGACAGGACTCTGAGAAGGGGACACATGGGTGGCAGGAGAAGTGTCAACTTGGGGAGGCCCTGCCCCCACTCGCTGCTCTCAGCCCCCCTTCCCCAAGTGGCCCCGGCCAGGGCGGAGGGGGAGGCTGAAAGTTCGGTCGGGGCCACAGGGGGCGGGGGGAGCCTGCAGGGGCACGGTGGGGAGAAAGAGCTCATCCAGCCCCAGGGCTTGGGCGGGGGTGTGTGTGTGAGATTTTTCAGGGGGCCCCAAATCCACCACTGCCCCCTCCCCCAGCAGCGCAAGGTTTGGGGAGGCTTCTTAGCCCACTGACTGACCCTGATCCAGTGCTGGACACGTTGCTCAGTGGCCACTGAAGTCCCTTTATGTTGTAGTTGTGCAGCACAGGCTGAAATCCAGCACGGGCTCTTACTGCAGCAGGTTCAAACCCTTTACCTTTACATTTAAGGTCCTGCATAGTCTTCCCTCTGCTTACATTATGCCCCTATTTATTCTTACTGAGACTCTTGCCACCAGGCTCCTCCCACCTCTCCTCCCTGTAGCTTTCTTTTCACATGCTCAGCTTTGGTGAACTCTCTTTCATGTTGCCCATGTGTTTGGAACAACCTGCTGCCTTGGCAAGCACTCTTCCTCTGTGGTTTTCAAATGCCTCTTAAAATCATGGGGCTGACTCCATGGGTGCTCTGGGGCTGGAGCACCCACGGGAAAAAATAGTGGGTGCTCAGCACCCACTGGCGATCCTGCTGATCAGTTCCTCCCCCTCCCTCCCAGCGCCTCCCACCTACAGCAATCAGCTGTTCAGTGGCGTGCAGGAGGCGCTGGAAGGGGAGGGGCGGAGCAAGGGCAGGGTGCACTCAGGGCAGGAGGTGAAGCGGGGCAGGAAAAGGCGGGATGGGAAGATGTGGGTGGGGCCTTGGAGGAAGAGGTGGAGTGGGGGTGGGGCCTGGGGCAGAGTGGGGGGGTCAAGCACCCCCCAGCAAATTACAAAGTTGACATCTACACGTAAAATTCCCTTTCTTTCATAAAACCTCCTTATACCAACATCGCCCACGTCTTCTCCCCACTTTCCCTGTCCTCGTTGCCCTTGGTTAAATTAGATTGCAAGATTTGGTGTGGCAGGAATATGGGAGAAAATTTTCTAAAGCATCTCTAAGAGACTAAGGCTCTTAGGCCCCATTTTCAAATGCAACTTAGGCACTTAAAAATAGTCTCACACCGAAAGTCAATAGGACTTTGGTTTTTAAGTTCCTACTTCACTTTTGAAAACGTTATCCCTTGTCTTATTTTATAAAGCACCTTGTGTGCGTATGGTCCTATATAAAGGCAGTGGTCCTTATTCACAGCTACTGCCGTTGGAAACCCTGTCTCATTTGGAAGAGCCAGGGCATCCAGTCTCTTTGCTTATTCAGGGAAAGGGAAAATGCTAATAGTCCCTCACCTGGCCACTTTCCTGAATATCATTAACCCATTTGAACATGCTCTGATTACACTGCAGCATTTTGGTTTCACTATTGTATTTTTTAAAAATTAGGATTTTTTAATCTAATGTTTGGAGGGGGAGTAAGGTGACCAGATGTCCTGATATTTGGGGCTTTTTCTTATATAGGCACTTATTACCTCCTACCCCTGTCCTGGTTTTTCATACTTGCTGTCTGGTCACCCTACGGGGTGGGGGGAGGAGGACATGTTTTGTTTTTCCTCTGAAAGAAACTCCAGATTTCAATGGCTTAGTTTCTCAGACTTTCACACTTCAAGACATTAATCCCCCAAATTAACTCACTGGTCTAGTCAGATTTAACATTTTCCAACACGGATTGTATTAACTCCAATAAGGATGAATTGCAGATTGAGTTTTGTTGTTGTTTTTAGTAGCAGTAATATAATAAAAATAAATACAATACTCCAAAAGTGAAAAATGAATCAGGTTTACTCTCCTGAAGGATTAGATGAATACTACGAGGAGAGGCTGAGGGAACTGGGGTTATTTAGTCTGCAGAAGAGAAGAGTGAGGGGTGATATGATAGCAGCCTTCAACTACCTGAAGGGGAGTTCCAAAGAGGCTGGAGCTAGGCTGTTCTCAGTGGTGGCAGATGACAGAACAAGAAACAATGGTCTCAAGTTGCAGTGGAGGAGGTCTAGGTTGGATATTAGGAAACACTATTTCACTAGGAGGGTGGTGAAGCACTGGAATGGGTTACCTAGAGAGGTGGTGGAATCTCCATCCTTAGAGGTTTTTAAGGCCCAGCTTGACAAAGCCCTGACTGAGATGATTTAGTTGACGTTGGTCCTGCTTTGAGCAGGGGATTGGACTAGATGACCTCCTGAGGTCTCTTCCAACCCTAATCTTCTATGATTCTAATAACAATGGAGGCAAGGAATTTATACAGCATGGATATTGACCAATCCATCTGAAATTCTGTTATAACTTTCTCCTTAGCACTTTATTATTATTAATTTATATTCCAATAACACCTAGAGACCACCACAAAGACTGCGGCTTCCATTGTGGTAGGTGCTATTCCTACACCTAGGAAAGGACAGTCCCTGTCTCAAATAGCTTATAATCTGAGTTCTCAATTCCCGAAAGCAGCTCTATTGAGGACAACAGCGAAGAATGTGCTTAAGTGCTGTTCTAGATAGGGATGGATTTAAACACATGCATAAGTGCATGGTTGAGCCCCTGAATTAGGGCATTAGTAGATAAGGCAGAAAAGAAGCGAGAGAAAAGAAGTAAGATTATCTCCATTTTGTGTCATTCAAATTAATAGGTTGAAAAGTCAGTGGATAGGAAGAACCTGAGATGGAATGAATTCAAAAGCACGCCAGCTGAAGTTTTTCCAGCTTTTCAATGAAAAAAACTGAAAAAGTGGGGAGTAAATCAATGAAAACTAAAAATTTTCACATTCTATTAATTTTTTTGCTGAATTTATAACACAACTGTCATCCAGCTCACAGCCACTGCTGAGAAAAACTTTTATAAAGAAACAAATGTCAACTATAAGATCTGATTCCCAAGCCCTGATCATACAAAATGAGGAACTAAAAATCACTTAATTGTCCAGTGCTAATTTGTAGGGATCCAGAGCTGGGTTTAAAATTGCATGTTCTTTCTCTTCTGATCTCTCCCACTTAGTCATAGATAATACAAAGCACAAGAAAATGCACTCCAAGGAACAATCCTGGAACTGGCAAGGTAGACAGATTGGATGACCTACTATTGCAGGTCTTTGCCATCTCTCATTTAAATCTTTCCTTAACAGACAAGGTGGGTCCCAAGATCATTTGGTGTGCATATGCCCTAAAGTATTACAGATCTCAAATAAAATCCCTTGGCAGTGATCTGGTAGTTTATGTATTGAAGACTCCATGAGCTATTTGTGTGTGTGATACATTTCATTTCCCAGTATCCTGGTGGTGCAGTTCTTGGCAGAGGTTTTCTATCTGGTGAACAGCTCACTGAGATGCACTACTTACATTTCATTGACTTCAGTGGAACAAATCACATGCTTAATGTTAAACATGTGCATAAGTGTTTTTAAGATTGGGTCTACTTATACCAGTGCAGAATTTGCCAATTATTTTTTGTCACCTACTCAATCACCCCAGATAGAAATTAATATTAGATGGGTACAGAGAGGAATCACAGAATCATAGAAATGTAGGACTGGAAGGGACCTCAATAGGTCTTCTACTTCAATCCCCTGCACTCATGGCAGGGCTAAATATTAACTAGACCAGGGATTGGCAACCTTTGGCCCATGGCCCACCAGGGTAAGCCTCCTGGCGGGCCGGGACGATTTGTTTATCTGCCGCATCCGCAGGTTCAGCCGATCATGGCTCCCACTGGCCATGGTTCGCTGTCCCAGGCCAATGGGGGCTGCGGGAAGCAGGACCAGCACATCCCTCGGCCCGCATCACTTCCTGCAGCCCCCATTGGCCTGGGACGGCGAACCGTGGCCAGTGGGAGCCACGATCGGCCAAACCTGCAGACATGTCAAGTAAACAAACTGGCCCGGCCCACCAGGGCGCTTACCCTGGTGGGCCGCAGGCCAAAGGTTGCCGATCCCTGAACTAGACCATCCCTGACAGATGTTTGTGTAGCCCTTTCTTAAAAACCTCCAATGACAGAGATTCCACAGCTAGAGCCATACAAATCTGCAGCTTTTTGTTTATAGCCACAGATATCGGCATCCATGTTCGCGAATCGCGTATCAGATGCGGATACAAATTTTGTATTTGTGCAGGGCTCTATCCGCAATCTCCCTAGGTAATTTGTTCCAATGCTTAATTACCTTGACAATTAGGAAGCTTTTCCTAATGTCTGTTCTAAATCTCCCTTGCGGCAAAGTAACCCCATTGCTTCTTGTCCTGTCCTCAGTGGCTAAGGCGAATAATTTATGATGCTTCTCTTTATAACAACTTTGAAGGCTGGAATCATGTTCCTCCTCAATCTTCTCTTCTCTAGACTAAGCAAACCCAGTTTTTTCAATCTTTCTAGAACTTGAATCATTTTTGTAGCTCTCCTCTGGACTTTCTCCAATTTGTCCACATCTTTCCCAAAACGTGGGGCCCAGAATTGGACACCATACTCCAGTTGAGACCTTAGTGTTGACTAGTGTGGAAGAATTACTTCTTGTGTCTTACTTACAACACTGCTGCTAATACATCCCAGAATGATGTTCACTTTTGGAGGGGGGGAGAGCAACATTATTACATTGTTGACTCATATTTAGTTTCTGATCCATTATAACCACAGATCCTTTTCTGCAGTACTTCTTCCTATGCAGTCCTTTCATATTTTGCATGTGTAGAATTGATTATTCCTTCCTTAGTGTAATGCTTCGAATTTGTCCTTACTGAATTTCATCCTATTTCAGACCATTTCTCCAGTTTGTCAAGATCATTTTAAATTCTAATCCTGTCCTCCAAAGCACTTGCAAATCCTCCAAGTTTGGAATCATCCTCAAACTTCACATGTACTCTCTATGCCATCAGAGCCAGCTCTAGGTTTTTTGCCGCCCCAAGCAAAAAAAAAACAAAAAAAACCCGGGAGCTCAACTGCAGAAGCAAAAAAAAAAAAAAGTGTCTGGAATGCTGCCCCTGAAATTGTGCCTCTCCAAGCACATGCTTGGTTTTCTGGTGCCTAGAGCCGGCCCTGCATGCCATTATCCAAATCACTGATGAAGATATTGAACAGAACCAGACCCAGGACAGATCCCTGCGGGACCCCACTCAATATGCCTTTCCAGCTTGATTGTGAACCGTCGAGAACTACCTTGAGTATGCTTTTCCAATTAGCTGTGCACCCATATTTCATTTGTTTATGAGAAGGTCATGTGAGACAGTATCAGAAGTCTTTATAAAGTCGAGATACATGACACTCATTGCTTCTCCCCTATCCACCAGGCTTGTTGCCCTGTCAAAGAAGGATATTAGGTTGGGTTGACATGATTTGTTCTTGACAAATCCATGTTGGCTGTTACTTATCACCTTATTTTCTTCTAGGTGCTCACAAATTATTTGATTATTTGCTCCATTATCTTTCTGTGAGTACCAAAGTTCAGCCTACTGTTCTATAATTCCCTGGATTGTCTTTTCCCTCCATTCTATAGATAGGCACTATATTTCCCCTTTTCCAGTCCCCTGGGATCTCTCCCATCCTCCATGAGTTCTCGGAGATCTCTTCAGCCAGTTCCTTAAGTATTCTAGTATGTACTTCATCAGGCCTTCCCGACCTGAAGACGTCTAACCTGTGTCAGTAATTCTTAACTTGTTATTCTCCTCTTTGAGCCTCAGATCCCACCCCAGTCACATTGATGTTCACTATGTTAGTTGTCTCATCACTGCTAACTGTTTTGGTGAAAACTGAAACAAAAAAGGCATTTCACACTTTGTCCCTTGCTGCATTTTCTGTTACTGGCTTATGGAAGTAAAGAAATATGGGAAGTACTGAAGGAAGAGAATAAAATTTATCAAATTCTGTTCATGTGCTCGGAGCACTGGATGGACGTTTAAAATAAGCAAAAAAACAAAATTTGATAAATTTTACTCTCTCCCTTTAATACCTTCCATATTCCTCCCCCTATATTATTCCACTTTTACTCCCTTTGCCAAAATTACAAACACCACACACACACACACACACAAATGGCAGCTCTTCTTAGATTGTAACCTCTTTGGGGCAGGGGCTTTCTTTTCATTTTGGGGATGTAGCATCAGGCACAATAGGGCCTTGATCCCTGATTGGGTGCTCTGGGTACCATAATATTACTACTATTACTGCTGCTCAATTATTAAATACCTCCTAAGTCTTGAATTTAAACCTTCAGTCTTTCTAGCTTCAAAATGGATATGAAACATTAGAAATTGCTGATTTATAACTTAAGTGTTTTCACTGATAGATTGCAAACTGTTACACAATTACAGGTTTCTCTGATAGGCATCTCCAGTGTGTAAAGCATGAGAAATGCAGTTAGGTGCTGTTTGCAATGCAGTTTTACAAAGCCACCTTTCTGATGGCAGAAAGGCAGGAATGCCTTTTGTGAAGAGTATGAAATAAATCAGAAAGATAAGTCAGACAGCAAAGGAAATAAGTGGCAATATAATGTATTTGACAAGCAGAAATATCAAAGTTAACAAGGTGCAGCTGTGCAAGGCCCAGGAAGCTATGTTTGATTTTGAATCATTTATAAGAAGCCACTCAATTGCCTGTCAGAGTATTAGCATATTTAAATAGTTTTAATCTGGCTTCATCACTCTGATTAAAATTGCTGACTAGGACGGAAAATCCTAACGAACAGAATCAAACATAGCAGATAGTATGAATATAAATAGGCTTACTAAAGCATTAAGAACAGTGCTGTACTTAACACAACAGCAAAAACAGAACTCAAGCGAAGAACCATGGAAGTTGAATGACAAGAAATTAGGGTGTTTACAATCCTGGGTTTGTTATGTGTTCATGTTTCAAATTAGGCCATGTTTTAACCAGTTTTTGAATGGAGAAGAATGTATTGCACTGCCCCTGATCTAAAATTCAGAGATATTGCCTCACAGACAACTGGACACAGTCCATAAGGGGAAATGGCCCACTCTGTACAAATATTTGCTTGAATTTCAATAGCCTAGTCACTTTGACCATGCTTATGGCCTCTTTTACTCTGTTAAACATTTGAGTGAATGGGATTTTGTTTTCACAAATATTTGGGGAATGGCTTTTCTTCCTACTAGCCATACTAGCATTTGAACAAGAACATGAACAAGAGGGCTAGTTAGTCATTACTCTCAGTGAATGAAAGAAATGCTGTTATCCCCATTTTACAGACTGGAAACTGAGGCATGGAGAAACTAAGGGTGGGATCCACAAAGGGGCTGAGGTGTTGCAATCCTGAGCATCACACCACCTAACTTTTAGGTGCCTAGAAAATCCAACAATGCTGCCGCGAACCACAAAGCTGAGTCAGGCACCTTGCATCCCCGTGCAAGGAATGGGGGAAGATAAGCATCTAAGAATGCCGATATATTCAAAAGCAAGCAGTAAGATCCACAAAGCCAAATTAGGCACCTAAGCTCCCATACAATGAATGGGGAGAGACCGGCACCTTAGAGTGGGGCCCACAAAATCCAGCATGCTAGGCAAGGAGCTGCTTAAACTAGCCCATGCCACCAGTGGTTAGAGCACTCAGACCTAGGTTCAATTCCCCTCCCCCCACTAGAGGCAGAAAGAGGATTTGAGCAGGGGTCTCTCACCACTCAGGAGGGTGCATTAACCAGGGTCGGCTCCAGGTACCAGCGCAGCAAGCAGGTGCTTGGGGCAGCCAACCGAAAGGGGCAGTACGTCCAGCTCTTTGGTGGCGAGTCCCTCTTGGAGGGAAGGATCTGCCACCAAATTTCTGCCAAAGAATGAAGCGGCGGCGGTTGAGCTGCCGCCAATCGCGGCTTTTTTTTTTGTCCGCTTGGGGTGGCAAAAACGCTGGAGCCGGCCCTGGCATTAACCACTGAGCTTTGGGATATTCTGACACATGGCACCCTTAGTCTCTCCTTTTGAGACAGTTGCACTCTGGCTACAAAATGAAAGCATGGTTGGAGCAAGGGAACTGGACCTGGACCTGGGGTCTCCGATCTCCCAGGTAGGTGCTTTAACCAACTGGCCTATAAAGTGATTCTCACGCTCATGCTCTGTCTCAATGACTATTTAAGAATTTTTCCAAACTGTAACAGTCATTGGGCCAGAGAAGGGGGAACTGAACCTGAGTCTCCAACATCCCAAGTGAGTGTTCTAACCACTAAGCTAAAAGTGACAAGGTGGGCGGTGACACCACCACCATCTGCTGCTGCTACCACTGCTGTCACCACCACTGAATGTTTCAGGGGACCTAATCCAGGAGGTGGCCTCCGAGTGCCCCTACCAGATCGATCCCTGCATGCAACTTAGGCAGACGAACGCCTGTCTTTCCCTGCTCCATGAATCACTCTGGGGCCTAGGCAGAGATAGATATCTTGACACCTAGAGTGAAGCAGCAGTGTGTGTGCCCAGAACCTGAAACATAGGCATTTAATTATTTTGGCATAAAAGCTCCCTAGGTGCCAAGTGAGTTTAGGTACCTACAGGTTCAGTGGGATTTTTGTGGATCTCTGTCGAGCCTAAAACAGGGACTTAGGCACCTTTGTACTTTCATAGACCCCACCCTATGTGACTTGCCTAAGGTCACACAGGAAGGCTGTGGCAGAGCAGGGAATTGAACCCTGGTCTCCTAAATTCTAATTTAAATAGACAAAACAGACAAAAGGTGGGGAAAAAGAAGCTCTGCCTCAGACTTCCTGTCTCAAATTTCTCAGCACTTCAATCCCCAGAGTGTAAAAATGGAGATAATAATACTTCCCTGCCTGTAATGCCCTGTGGCCCAGGCAAGCTAGGGAGCAGAAGTCAAGGTTGCCCAAGTGGTCAGGTAGTCAGCAGGTCAATCTGTATCAGAGGCAGTCGAGGGCAGTGGTGAGAGTTCTCACAGGGATCAGTAGCCAGCAGATCTTATCCAAGGGGCCAGATCAGTGCATTGGGCAGGCACAGGCAGGTAAGGCAGTCTGGCAGCAAGCAGCAGCCAATGGCCTGTTACTCAGACAGCTGCTGCTTCCTTGTTGGGGCCTTTATATAGTCCAGGCACCCAATGAGAGTGCTGTCTGTCCATCCAGTCAGAGGCCAAGGCATAGTTGCTGTGGGCCTGTAGGTTTTTAACACTAAGGCTTTTCACCAGGGGTAGCAGTTCAGTGCAGTACCATGGGACTGTGAGTAAGGCTGCTTCCTGCAGGCCTGAGTTTAATGCTGTGGTCCTGAGAGTGCATTGAATATATGAGGAGACACTGCATCGTGGGGGCTATGTGAGCACCTAAAGGATAGGAGGGAAAGTTTGAAAGACGCATTGGGACAGTAAGCTGGAGAAAGGAAATCAAAATAAAACGTGATCAGTGGAAGAAAATGTTTATGGAAAAATCCCGCAGTTCTAAATCCTTTCATATCTCTTTTACTATGACTTGCTTAGTTCAAAAATATAGAATTCAGTAACGCTGGGAACAGAGTATACAACTGGGTATGGTGTTTTCACTAGAAATTGCCAACACACGTTCTGATGTCTTCCCCTTGTATAGTGACCTCTGGAAAAAATATGATACCTTGGAGCTTTTTTGAAAAGCTGGATTATTGCAATAAAATATAATGCAGCACAAGGCTTTATAAAATTTATGGATTACCTTTTATGAGAACAACCCAGGGGCTTCATATTATAGCTATAAAATAGCAGAACACATTGTGGCACAAAGATTTAATTTTTAAAGCAGCAGAAAATATATATTAATGATTCATCATAATTATTTCTCATCAGAAGCCTTTATGAATGCTAATAAAATGGTTCTATTTTCAAACTATTTCAGGCGAAGGGATTTTAATCTCTGACTACAATTTGCATTTTAATACATTCACCTGAGTGATCAAAAGAAAAACAACAGTTGTTTCAGCCAAAAGGTCTTTGAAATTATGGTCCAGGGTAATGCTCTCACTCCCCCAGTCTCTGCTAGGTAAGATTGTGGAGCCTCCCATCCCAAATAAGTACAGGTAGAGCTACACTGCCAACCCCAAAACAGAACCAGTATTTTGCTTATGGTCCCATCCCTGGCCTGAAGTGGTGATCACTGTGCTGGTGTATAGGCAAGCAAGGGAGGTCTTGCAATGAACACCAAATAAGTGAAGGGGAAGGAAGTACTATAGTGGTCCCTGATGAACAGCACTCAGAAACCTCCCAGTTCCCTTTGCAAACAAAATGGCTTCCAGGTCACAGGCAGCAAAGGAGATGGGAAGGCAACTGGGGGTGACGTGGACGGGGGGAATGTTATGCACTAGGCCTGGTCTACACTGAGGGGGGGATCGATCTAAGATACGCAACTTCAGCTACGAGAATAGCGTGGCTCAAGTCAACGTATCTTAGATTGACTTTGCGTCTTCGCGGCACAGGATCAACGGCCGCCGCTCCCCTGTTGACTTTGCTTCAGCCTCTCGCCCTGGTGGAGTTCCAGAGTCGACGGGGAGCGCGTTCGGGGATCGATGTATAGCATCTAGATGAGACACGATACATCAGTCCCCGTTAGATTGATCACTACCTGCCCATCCGGTGGATAGTGTAGACATACCCCACACCATCATACAGAAGTAAGTCTTCCTGAGGGTGAGTCTCTTTATGCACTAGTTCTAATAGGCCCTGTGATACTGTCAGGCCAGGTGCCAACTCATGTCAAGGCCCTTAGGTCTTGCTGAACACTGACAAATGCCTAGCTGGAAACCAGTCTGGCTCACCTTAGGTGGTGTTTAGATGCTGCTTGTATTATTAGAACTGGGAGCACTGGCTGTTGGGAGTCTGAAAGGACAGGAAACAGGAAGAAGGGAGGAGGAGTTGAGGAGGCTGAGTGAGAGTTACAGAGGGTGCAGCTGCAGCTTGGTAAAGAGGTTTCCACTGTAAAAATAAAGTCATAGAATCATAGAATCTCAGGGTTGGAAGGGACCTCAGGAGGTCATCTAGTCCAACCCCCTGCTCAAAGCAGGACCAAACCCAACTAAATCATCCCAGCCAGGGCTTTGTCAAGCCTGACCTTAAAAACCTCTAAGGAAGTCCTGTTGAAGCTTGTTAGTACCTTGCCTGGTTGATACAACACTTTGGTGTTAGTATTGTTAAAATAGGTCTTAGATTTATAAGAATGTGTTCAGTGCTTGGACTTTCTGAAATGCTTGTAGGACACAGCATGTGTTAATCTTAGGGCAAGTCTACACTGGGGGGGGGGATCGATCTAAGATACGCAACTTCAGCTACGTGAATAGCGTAGCTGAAGTCGAAGTACCTTAGATCGAATTACTTACCGTCCTCACGGCGCGGGATCGACGTCCGCGGCTCCCCATGTCGACTCCGCTACCGCCGTTTGCATTGGTGGAGTTACGGAGTCGACAGGAGCGCGTTCGGGGATCGATATATCGCATCTAGATGAGACGCGATATATCGATCCCTGAGAAATCGATTGCTACCCGCCGATACGGCGGGTAGTGAAGACGTACCCTTACTTATAACATCTGTACCCCACGTTATAAGGTTATGTAAAGTGTTTGCATTGTAAATCTCTGAAATTGTGTAAGTCATCAAACAGGAAAGGAGCATCAATTAATGTAAAATGCTTGCTTCCTGCAGAAGGTCCTGCCTACCAGGAAGGGTTATTGTAAAACCATTGAAACCAAATGGGCCATTGAAAAACATCAAAGCACAAAGACTTTGCTGATTGCTCCCCCCCACACTCATGAAGTAGAGACATGCTGGTGAACTCATCCCATCAGCTTAAACTCGGGGGGTGGGGGGTGGAAATAAAAATCTCTGACAAGGCACTGTATCTCTGTGCTGCTTGAACTCTGAAGGGTGAAGATTTCTAAGCATAAGCAAGGGATCCCCAGCTGTTCAGCCTGGGTTAGCTCTAAAAGACACAGAGAGCTTGCTTATCATATAAACTTGTCTTACTTTTTGAAACCTAAGACTGTAACTCGTGTGCGTGTATGTTTACCTGTTTTAACCTTGTAAATAACTCATGTTTCCTTTTCTTAGTTAATAAAGCTTTAATTAATTTATTATAGGATTGGCGACACGCATTTGGAATAGGATCTAAGGTGCAACTGACCTGAACTAAGTGACTGGTCCTTTTAGACTGGGAGTAACCTGAGAGTTTTTGTAATTTTGAATGTAAGGGATCACAAAGGCAAGCTTTCATGGGAGGCAAGGTAGACTGAAGTACTCAAGGGGACTGTCTGTGAGTCCATGTTAAGGCTGTTATGTACTTGAGGCGTTCACACTTGATACTTGAAAGCTAAGTATGGAACTCACATCCAGTTTAGGTTTGTGCCCTGCTTCTTCATAGTGTGCCCTGAGCTTGGTACTCATGCTCATGAGCCACTCCAAGCAGCATGACAGACCCAGCATACTTTCCCCTTGCACCAATAAAATAACCCTTTCAGGACCATGGCAGTGCATCATGTAGTCTTCTAGGGGAAGGAGAACTCATGGCCCTCAGTTCTCAGTATGGGGACACCAATGGCTTCAGGTCTGGCCTCCAATCAGCCATCAGTTTAGTGAGGCAGCTGCTGTGGGGGACGGGACAAGTTCCCACAATGTTTCACTGTCTTTTATGTCCTCCTCAACAGGCCTATAAGACTAATGCATTCTCACTCCTGGTTCTCCTTCCCCACCTGTCTAATCTCTCTCTCTAGATATGTACACAGACCTCATCACCATTGTCTCTAAGCACCATATATTAATTGAGTACATGCTCACAACACCCCTGTGAGGTAGGCAAGCAGTAGTCCCATTTTACAGATGGGGAGCTGAGGCCCAGGTTAGACTAAGTGATGGGCCCAATGTCACATAGGGTGACTGTGGCAGAGTCAAGAATTGAACCCCAGTCCTAACCCAATGCCATACCACTTGGCCATCCTTCCTATCCCGGTGCTTATATTACTGCTGTCGGTTCTTCTTGGTCATCTATCAGTTAGCAACAACTGCTTTGCAGAAGAATGGGGATAATGTTCAGGTCTGAGTGATCAGGCTGGGTTGAGATAGAGCTTCTGATCATGGGAAGGTGCTGGCTGCAGAAAGCCTAGTCTGGCATTCCTATGAGCACCAGAGAGAGGCTATTTCCCCTCCTGCTGTAGCCACCTTATGCACCTTTGGAGTAATAAGTAGCCTCTGGCTGTGCACTCCAGAAGGCTCACAGAGCTCTCAGGGGTTATCAGCCACTGAGGCTATTTTATGCTGAATCTGACTTCAGGCCTTTTTAAATTAAAACTAGCACCAGAATGTTAATAACAAGATTTTACTGCAACTGCTGCAAATGAGTTGTTTGAAGAAGATAAGCCAAGCATGATGCAACACAAAATTAACAGGCGGAACAAGTTATGAACTGACCTCAGGGAACAGAAGGAAAGGGATGGGAGATGGTCTGTTTTTCAGCTCTTTAATTTTCTTTTTCCAACTTTGTCCAGTTTTTATATCAAAGTCAAAAGACCAAATTGGAAACATCATGTCAGATGAGATAGTAACAATTAAAGACGTTAGTGATTATAAAGACACAGACATTGTATTTATCTGCTTCCACACACCTAGCTTTAATTCTCAGAACAGCCACCAACCACATGCTTAAAGAACATGCCCATTTATCGCTGGGTGCGTGAATTGGCTAGATACCAAGAGGACGATGGCAGGGACGAGACTTTGGGATGTTTGGGTGGTGGCTGTGCTGTGGAAGGAGTGGGGTTTGCATGTCACACTGCAGTCTCTGTAGTCCATAGGTGTCCTGATCCCTTCCAGATTGGCGGACTGGTTGCTGAGAAGGGTCCTGCACACGCGTCTCACTCTGGTAGTGACAGCTGGAATACAGCTGTCATGGGAGGTCACAATCGTACAGGATAAAGTCAGATCAGCCCCCAGATAATCTGGGCCAATCCCATGTCGGATTTTGCAGATAGAGACCAAAACCTTGACTTTAACCTGGTTGTGTAACAGAGAGCCATTGAAGAGCCAGAGCATGGGGTGATGTGCTTTCAACAGCCTGTCCTGCTGAACCAACTGTAGCTTTAACTTCTAGATGCAAAGGATTAATTACAATATTCACAATATTTGGACCTCACAAATGCATGGATCATTTTGGAGAAGGCCCAAACCAACAGGGTAGAGAACAGCCTTCTTACCCACCAGGAATGGGAAAGAGTGTTTTTCATGGCTGTTTGGGTATCCAGAATCGTCGAGGCGCCTAGGAGAACATCCAGAATGCAGACTGTTAGTGATCTGATGACACAGATTCTCTTTGGAGAAAAATATTATAGAGGTGACTGTTCTTCAAAGTACTTCTCTCTGCTGACCAGTCATCTCCATCTCTTCTGGATTCTGCTTCAGCCAGCTGCTCTTCAGCCAGCTGCTAGTCTTAACCAAGCCCTTCGACAGCTAAGAGATGGTGCTGTTCGAAGCATCTGATGTCACTTGTATAGACACAGTGCTCCACCACAATAATGCCTCCATGTACATAAAATACATCAACCCCACAGCCAGCTACCAACACTGCCTCCTCATTTAAAAGGTCAGACATATTATTTCTCTGTGTCTCTACTACCGTGAAATGTGATCTCCTTATTCCACAGCCACAGGCTTTCTGCCTGCTACAAAAATTAAAGATGCACAGACAGACACATAGGCAATAATGGACGTTCATTTCCATTGCTACCCCACTGAAATCATTAGGGTTGTGGATGTGTAACAGAGAAGAATGTGGCCTGTTCATGTCTGCATGGCCAATCCTATGGATCCCACTCTCATGCACTATTTCTATGGACCATCTGCCCAAACAGTCACTGCTGCCCACTACGTGCCCTGAGCTCTGCCCGATGAGAGTGAAGGTACTGCTCATAAAGCAGCAAAACCTGGGAAGTGGATTTTGATCCGGGTAGCTCCATCAGATGGCTGGGGACGTGGGAAGGAATCTTCCCCTCCAGGCTGCAGAGGAGCTGTGGATCTGCTCTGTGGAGGTTATGTCAGCCCAGTGCCTCCAGTAGCCCCTGGTGACTCCAGTGCATGTCCACCACAAGGAGATGATTTGTGAATAGCAGTTCTCCCCCTCAGCCAGGACCTGGCTACTGACACAGAGGGAGCCCTCACTGAGCAGGTATCAATGCTGCACAGACGATGCACACATTCCTTGTACACACACTCACATCCTCTTTCTACCTCCACCCTCCATTTAGTGGAAATGCACTGACTCTGCTGCCTGGGGACCACTGTAGCTGTGGAGAGACGACTGGATTTTTCCCCAAAAAGGCAACATAGAACAAGGCAAGCTCTAGATAGTGCAAGGTCCTGTGCAAAGTCAGATACGTAGCAACCTCAGGCAGACTCCCAGAGAAAGCAAGCCACCCAAGGGCCCAAGCCTTCTGAGCATCAGTGCTGGAGCTGGACGGAGTTTGGGGACAGAGGGTCCTTCTCTGTCAGATAAACGATAAAGCATCTGGCCCCATCTTTCAAAGTGTATGAGTGTCTTAGGCAGAAGCCTCCAAAAAAGAGGCTCGAGTCCTATGTAGCCACATACTCTGCACGTGCCTTGGAAACTCTGAACATGATGCAGTGCTGGACCCTACCTAACAAGTCTGAATAGCACCACGGTCCTATTTCCCTCGAGCCAGGAAGGCAAAAGGATGCATTGTGCAAAAAGAACTAAAGAATGCTTTTTGTGGGACAAAATATCCTGACATCCCAGGAAAGACAACTTTAGGTCCCAAAGAGGCAACAGATGCCAAACATGTCAGGTTACCCAATTACCCACAAGAACTGTAGTTGAGTGCTATACATAGGTAATAATAAGCCAGGTGAGTTGGATGCTTTAACCTGACAAAGGAAATACATTGCCCAGGCCAAGGAGGAATAGTACAACTCTAGAGTATAACAAAATTGTCAGATAATATATCACCTAGCAGGCTTAATAGTTCTGGCTGAGCTAAAAGCTGTAAATGAACAAAATCTGGATGTTTACAAAAATTGTAAATAATCAGAGCCCTGCGGTATTGAAACGATAAGCTCCAAGATAGAGAACATGAGAAAGCTCCTTAGTGCTTAATCCTCAGCTCTCAAGCAAGCCAACCGTGAAATCCTTTAATCAAACCTAATAACCTGGGATAATCTTCAAAATAATGACTGTAAGGAATAACCAGTGCCTATTTCTGATTATCCACAGAGTTTAGAAAATGGATTTTTAAATAGGAAAATTAAAGGTTTTCTTACTTGTTGTATTATGCATAAAATCACCAGCAAAAACAAACATTTTATTACCGGTATATATTCATGTTGCACTCCCCCACACACACCAGTACCCCCCATTAAATGGCAACAGTGTTTCTACATGGAGTGAATTAGATGGTGAATCCAGGGTATTGTCCTGACAATAGCAAGCATCAGGACTTGATTCATTTTGTGTTGAAATGTAGCATAGGACATTGACAGAATCCAGCGTAAAGGAAATTGCTCATAAAACCAGCTTTATTAGGCAGTGAGTCTCACTCCAGTTGTTATTTTCTCAGTTGTTTTGCTATCCAAAAAAAGTGTCAGGGAGGCTTTAGGCTCATGCATTTTAACTAATATAGGGTGACATTTATTTCCAGGGAGTTTGTCACTCTGAAAGCACTGGAGAAAGGTGTATATTTGGCTGAAACACAATTTCCTTACACAAAGTTTTAATGCCAGAACATAACCTGAATAAACCAAAATATACCAGAAGGTGACATTTATATTAAATGCATCGATATGTGATGCTTCTAAAATTCCACACCACTTGTATGCCAAATAAAATAACTGAAATGGCAACTGTGGTGGGGCGTATAAACCCTGCACCAGGACTGAGTCATCTCAGAAGGGGGCTGATAAGGCAGGGAGAGGGACCTGCCATGGGACTACCCGAGAGGGGATGCTGCATCAGCCTCTCTTGGACAAGAGGAGCTACCTGCTGGACCCAGACAGACTGAAGGTGCAATTAGTACCTTTTTGCTACAGACTGCAGAACTTGGACTATAGGGTTGGAAGTGGCCCAGGGAGGGCAGCCTTAAGGTGCTCTTCTTGCGTGCTGGATCTTTGGTAACCCTCACAGAGCCCTGGGCTGGAGCCTGGGGGACTGAGAGTGCCCCGGCTCCCCAACAAACCTCTATCCGCAATAAGAAGGGACTGATCCTCTAACCACTAGGTGATGCTTCCAACAAGCGCCAACCAGCACAGCAACCATGCTACTACAATTTGTGATCTTGTCAGAGCTCCTGAGTTAAGCTAGGTTGGGCCAGATCCATTCTTAGGCAGAAAGCCTCTCTAGAGAAAAGTAAGTGCTGCAGGGGGTGGGGATGATGAATCCACAGGGGGTAGTCTTCCATATTAGCCCATACTGAACCAATACCTCAGCATGCCTTCAAATGCAGCATCTTTCAGATGAGATTTAAAACTAAAGTTCTTACTGCATTTCACTTTACTAAGAGTACATTATAGACAGATTACTGTCCCGGCCTACCTTGAGCAATTATGTTCTGCCTTTATAAATGTCCTTGCGGTTTCACACTGACATGGAGCCGTGCAAAATTTTTCAACAATCTCAGAAGCAGGTTGGTCCTATATATGGTCATAATAGTCATTGCAAATAAGTGATCAGAGGAATTCAGTCCTTTTTGTGTTCATGAATCATTCATGAAACAATCCTGACTGGTGTGAATGTAGTTGTTATCCATAAGCATTCACCAACAGAGGTTGAATGGACAGATTTCAGTCCATGACTTATTTGTGAATTTCACTTTAGCTATTTTCTACTCATTGGTCACTGAAGTCACATGATATTGTGATTGGATGGGTGAAACTTTGAGTGGGAATATAACAAATAATAGACTGTGAATAGCGCTTTCATCAACATGGTCACACTGAACAGGCTATTGAAATTCAAATGGATGTTTGTTCACGCTGGGCCAGATCCTCTCCTGGTATAAACCAGCGTATTTCCACTGACTTCAGTGGAGCTGTGAAAGTGCAGAGCAGCTGATGAGAGGAAGAATGATCTTATTGTTGGGGCACTAACCTGAGATTTGAGAGGCTGGGGGTTCAGTTCCTTGCTCTGCTACAGCCTACCTGTGTGACCTTGGGCAAGTCATTCAAGCCCAGATCCTCACCATTATTTAGGCACCTAGCTACCATTGATTTACTTTCTATGACCAGCTATAAAACAGGGTTACTAGCACTGCCTACTCTCACAGGAGTGTTGTGAAGTAAAATACATTAAAGGCTGTGAGGTGCTCACGTAGTTCAGTAAGGGAAGCCATATAAATACCTAAGATAGATCCAGTGGTTTTATGATATCTCACCAGCTGTTTTCATTACAAGCCCAGAGCAGTGTCAGAGTCCTCAGAAGTTTCACAGGTCTATTCTACAAAGTATGGCTATGTTTCTAATGCACCTCAGTGAGCTCTCTCCCTTCACACGCATCCCACAACGGGCAGGCTGTTCTGAAACCCTTATCTGTTCTTTGGGGCCTGTCAGGGTTGTCAATGTTTCGTGAAAGCAGAAATGTTCATGTTCTATAACCTTGCACAAGCACTACACCTGCTAAACAAAAAGCCTGAAAACAATTTATGAACAAAAATTGTAAGACCCATTTCTTAACAAATCCTAAATTTGCTGCACGCAGCTCCTACAGACAGAGTCTTCCTGGACAGCACTCCACAACAAGAATGGGTTAAATTTACACCATGTCCTATAACCATTGCAACCGCAGTCATGAAACAAGATTCATATTAGCCATTTTCTGTTCTTGTTGCGTTATTTGTCAAGGAAACGAGATACAAGAATTTCAGTGCCTAATATGTTCTGTGAATTATAGTATTATGCTGTGCTTATATTTCAGCTTTTTTGATAGTGTATAGTTTTGTCATACTCTTCTCTGTATAAGCCTGCTCAAGTGCAGATTTACAACGGGCCTTAATTTACTTATTCTAGATGGTCTCTTTGCTTCTAGCTGTGACCAAGCTGTGACACATTATGAGCAACCCAGTGGAGTTAGAATATCTGGTACTGACTCTTATACTGGTTGGTGCAGTTAGAGGGTAGAGCCATAGATCCACCACTTACCACCCCTTACCATGTGCTCTCCAGCCACTTATGCAAGGAGGTAGGAGAACTACTGGGCACACAGCCCCTGCTTTGCTCCTTGTGCCTCCAAGCAATGTGGTAACACAAGTGGGGAGGGCTTACTTCCTCAAATGTCCCTGCATGACTGCATACAGCTGGACCATGATCTGGCCCTAAGAAGTTGCTATTGGCTATTTGAAATAGTGTAAAGGGGGGAAATGGCAGAACATGTGTTTGCACCAGCTCAGATCCAAAACTTGGAAGTGCATGCTAAGCTCCACATTTCAGCCTATGGACAAAGAAACATTCTGCATAAGAATTACATTGGTATTCCTTTGACCATAGATACAAGATACAAACTTATACAGTGAAGGATAAACCCAGGCTTTATCACACAGAAACATTCTGTGGAAGAGGAAGACCAAGGACAGGGTAGGCCCGTTACTCAATGTGGGGGTGGGAAATAACAACAGAAAATGCAGAAATGGCAGAGATGCTTAATGACGTCTTTGTTTTGGTTTTCACCAAGAAGGTTGGTGGTGATTGGACGTCTAACATAGCGAATGCCAGGGAAAATGAGGTAGGATCAGAAGAGGCTAAAATAGGGAAAGAGTAAGTTAAAAATTACTTGGACGAGTTAGATATCTTCAAGTCACCAGCGCCTGATGAAATGCATCCTAGAATGCTCAAGGAGCTGACTGAGGAAATATCTGAGCCATTAGCGATTATCTTTGAAAAGTCATGGAAGATGGGAGAGATTCCAGAAGACTGGAAAAGGGCAAATATAGTGCCAATCTATAAAAAGGGAAATAAGGACAATCCAGGGAATTACAGACCAGTCAGCTCAACTTCAGTATCTGGAAAGATAATGGAGCAAATAATTAAGCAATCATTTGCAAACATCTATAAGATAATAAGGTGTTAAGTAACAGTCAGCATGGATTTGTCAAAAACAAATCGCGTCAAACCAACCTGATAGCTTTCTTTGATAGGGTAACAAGCCTTGTAGATGGGGAGAAGTGGCAGACGTGGTATATCTTGACTTTATTAAAGCTTTTGATACTGTCTCGCATACCTTCTCATATACAAACTAGGGAAATGCAACCTAGATGGAGCTACTATAAGATGGGTGCAAAACTGGTTGAAGAACCGTCCCAAGAGAGTAGTTATCAGTGGTTCACAATCATGCTAAAAGGGCATAACAAGTGGGGTTCCTTGAGGGGATCAGTTCTGGGTCTGGGTTAGTTCAATAGCTTCATCAATTATTTAGATAATGGCATACAGAGTACATTTATAAAGTTTGCAGACAATGCCAACCTGGGAGGGGTTGCAAAATGATCTGGACAAACTGGAGAAATGGTCTGAAGTAAATAGGATGAAAATTTATGAAGGACAAATGCAAAGTACTCCACTTAGGAAGGAACAATCAGTTGCACACAGACAAATGGGAAATGACTGTCTAGGAAGGAGTACGGCAGAAAGAGATCTGGGGGGTCATAGTGGACCACCAGTTAAATATGAGTCAACAATGTAATGCTGTTGCAAAAAAAAAGTGAACATCATTCTGGGATGTATTAGCAGGAGTGTTGTAAACAAGACATGAGAAGTAATTCTTCCAAGCTACTCCACGCTGATTAGGCCTCAACTGGCGTATTATGTCCAGTTCTGGGTGCCAGATTTCAGGAAGGATGTGGACAAGTTGGAGACAGTCCAGAAAAGGGCAACAAAAATGATTAAAGGTCTAGAAAACATGACCTATGAGGGAAGATTGAAAAAAATTGGTTTGTTTAGTCTGGAAAAGAGAAGACTGAGAGGGGACATAACAGTTTTCAAGTATGTAAAAGGTTGTACAAGGAGGAGGAAGAAAAAATGTTTTTCTTAACCTCTGAGGACAGGACAAAAAGCAATGGGCTTAAACTGCATCAAGGGAGGTTTAGTCTGGACATTAGGAAAAACTTCCTGTCAGGGTGGTTCAGCACTGGAATAAATTGCCTATTTGGAGATTTTTAAGAGCAGGTTAGACAAACACCTGTTAGGAATGTTCTAGATAATACTTAGTCCTGTCACAAGTGCAGGGGACTGGACTAGATGACCTCTCGAGATCCCTTCCAGTTCTATGATTCTATGATTCCAGCAAGGGAACAAACCTGGTTGTGACTGATGGAGAATTTCAACTGAAAATTAGGTCTCTATACCATATACACTGCAAGGGGGTGAATCAAAAATTAACATCCCTGTTGCAGCAGAGGAACAGGATGCATGGATTTGTGTCATCATATTGTCACTGAAACAAGATGCAGCTCCAAGGGAGCATTGCAGTTACTTGATACCAGCCGCTTACATTTTTCAGCAGATTTGCAACTAAGCTATCTCACTAACAAGAGCACAAACACAGACTGTAGCAACTTTACTTACGTTCCTTAGTTCTGAGCCATTATTTTTCTCTAAGAAATTGAAAGGAATGGTACTATCAGATACGTTTTCATCCCACTGACTGCAAATGAGACACAAAACAGACATAAACAATAGTAGAAAAATAAGTCATTTAATCATCTGTGCAGCTAAAAGACACCGCAACAGTACACGATTTACTTCAGCCATGTACATGATTGCTGTAGGTGCGCAAATCCCCCCGTGCATGCAAATAGGCTGGGGTGGTGTTTACCATTCAGGCATTTGCATGCATATACTGGGCATATGGAAATTATGCATGCGCTTTTCAGAATTTGAGCCATACGTTTTTAAAACACTGACATTACCATAGACCAGAAATGGTGATAAAAATGATCACTGTAGCAGTCCCTAGGGGTGAGTAATTACTAATCACCAGCAACTGAAAACTACCTAAAAGAAAATAACAGAATTACTTGTAAATTATCTTGCCTAATCTGGCTAGTCCAGTATCTCTCTCATGATTGTTGATATCAAGAAGAGTTGATAGATCTGCTGTCCTCAGTGCAGAAAGCAGTCTGGCATCCATCATTCAAAAAACATTAATCACACAGACTAATGTTCAAGCAATCACCTGTTGACACCGTCTTCCTGGTGCAAGAAAGGCTGGTTCTAGTATGACTGATTTTCTTGGGCATGATAGAAATTTGCCCATAATGTACAAACAAGGTTGCTTCAGAGTAGAGATAATCTGAGTGAAACAGATTCCTTGCTATTCTGAGCAGCTAAGTAAGGTAGGTGATCCTTTGTGATGTCTATTGCAGAGTCAAAGTAATTTTTCTTTGCCTCCTCTAAGGATCTATAATATAATTGAACCCCAAACTTGAGGGAATTTCCTGTCAGTCCTCAAACCCAGTCCCTCTAATCCCATTTGCCATTATTTTGTTTCCCTAAATTCACTTGTTAGTTGCAGTAAAATCCAGTAATGGCCAACACATGTGAGTTTCTTGGGGACCAATGTCCAATTGTCAGAGTTCCCCAGCCTTAGAGATCTTCCCCCTCCTGTAGCCATTAGTTCCACACTCTCCTAGCACCTGAATGGATCTAGGGTTTACTTGTTGCATCACTACATAGAAATTATATCACCCTGATGTCACATTGCACCCGTTAAAGAACTAATAATAGCACCAGGCTGATCCATAGATTTCCTGTGTTCAAAGCTAACCAAGAGACAAAACGTAACATGTGACCTACCTTAGGAACAATTACTATTAAAATGGATAACATGTATGGGGCCTGTCTGTCCTCTCCCTGGCACCTTCGTCAAGTCATTTGCATGTGTGTGAAGTTGGTGTAAAATGCTACCAACCAGAACTCTCCATTCACTTATGTATGGGCTTGTGTTTGACACTCATTTTGGACAAGCACGAATAACCACACCTGGTTCAAGGCAGTAGAGAATTGGGCCCTATGGACATCAGGACAACTCTAAAAATATCTGGCAAACAGGATTCATCATCAATGTCACCACTTCAATCACCCAGAACCAATAGTCTCAAGGACTCCAAGGAAGGAGCTCATTAAACTCAAATTCCTTGGCATACTGACATGGACAGCAAACTAACTGGGTTTACAGTTCCCAAGAGTAGATCTTGGTATCTGGAGTCAGATGTTCAAAGCACCCCAAAACCTGGATTTGGGGCATTTTCAGAATGATGTTGAAGGAAAGGTTTGGTTTATTTAGTCTAGGAGAGATTTGTAGATTTGTAGGCCAGAAGGGACCATTATGATCATGTAGTCTGACCTACACTGTCCTAACACGGAACAAAGAACTCCACCCAATCATTTCTGCATCAGTGCCAGAACTTCTGTTTGAGTTATAGCATAACTTTTAAAAAGATAACCAGCCTTGACCTAAAGGTGCTCATATGAGTTAAAGCACACTTTGGCGAGAGAAACAGACTGAGGATCAGACAACTATATTTCTCATGAATGCCATGTACTGATGGCAAATTTAGGACTCTTAGTAGGACAGCTAAGCACATGCATAAAGGGTTGATGAATCAGGGTCATACTCAGTATTCTAAAGCTCTGCCTAGGAATCAAATCAGCATTCAGGATGTTTTTGGACACCTAGGGCTTAATCCCCCCCGCCCCAGCTTTAACCAGGTATAACTCCATTGAAGTTACAGCTGATTTACACTAACATAAGTGAGAAGAGAACCAGCTCTGATCTTTTTCTTCATCCTCTGCACTGTTATTTGCTGTCTCAGTCATTCTTGAAAGTGTCCTCCTTGGGGAGTCCTTCCATTCCTTTTCACTTTTTCAAATCATTCAATACTACCAATAATTATGTTTTGCCTTTTCATAGACAAGGAAAGTGGCCTGTTGTTGAAGATGAAAAATAGAGGTAGCCCCATTGTACATGCTAGCAGCAAGAAGGCTTAAGCAGAATTAATGACTGATGAAATTACAGCAAACTGAGAAAAGGGTAATGAGCTCCCTGTAGGCTTGCATTGTGCTGCCCACGTTCCATTATCTGCTAAAATCACTTTCTTTAAATATCTAGATTAAAATAATATCATGTGAACTGAAACTAATGAAAACATCATCTTAATTACCAAGATAGCGCAAAGCAATTTGAGAATTTGAATTCCTCCTGAGAGCCTATTCCCTGTGGAAGAAGCAAAGGAATCCCACCTCTCCTCCACAACAGCAGATGATAAATCGCACCATGAAAAAATATTCTGGTCTGTGGGTGACCTGATAAACTCTAGTGCCTTCAGATCAACTCTGGAGCCCAGTACATCTCATTGTGAGGAACTATCAGCCTGTATCTCAGCAGTTAAGGGTGGCCTTTCAGAACACCAAAGATCAGTTATCTGTGCCCTCTCTGAGTCCAGCCAATTCAGAAAGAAAGTACTAACCACTGTGGCAAAACCAAACTCTCCTCTGCAACTCTGATCCATGATGAACATGTTTTGGCTAGTGAAGGAGAGTTGAGAGCATGTGGGACTCCTACAAGCTGAGATCTTTAACACCTCCTGTAAAAAGGAAATCTGATCACTTACCCTACTGTCAGTAATCCATCCAATGCTTACGAAACTATCACTTGTTGCAAATAACCTCCTTACCATTCAGTATCTAACCTCCTGTTCCTTAGTACACTAAAAGAGAAGTTCACCAACAATTGCCTCTTACTCCATCTAATATCCTGGACTCTCCTAGGATTGCTCTGGTGGCACTGAGGAATGATCTCCTTGTGGGCCTGGACAAATGCCATTAAAGCACTCTCACATTGCTGGGCCTTTCCTCAACATTTGAGACACCCAGCCATGGAATCCTGCTATCCTCCCTCAGAGACCTGAGACCTGAGCTTAGTGAGCTCCCTCTGACATCGCTTCTAACTTTCCTCTTAGGTCTAGCCAGAGTCACAATGAGAGTGGGAGTCACAGAGTGGAGCTATGCACAAATCTCTACCCACCAGAACACTAAACACTCCATGTTGCTAATAAGTTATCATCAACCTATCAGTCACCTTTAAAATCTCCTAAGAAAGGAGACACACCTTACCGTTCCTCAGTTTCAATTTCCCCATGTTTATAAAGATGATGATGCTTATTCAGCCTCCTTTACTGGGGTATTACAAAAATTAGTTAATGTCTGTACAGTGCACTGAACATGCAAAGCACTATATAGATACTAAGCGTTATTATTCTAATATCTGCCGTATTATGGGCCAGATCTTCAGCTGGCGTAAACTCATGTAGCTCCATTGTCTTCCGTGCAGCTAGGTTAATTTACACCGGTTGAAGATCTAGCCCTGTGACTTAATTTCACTCTACAGATCTATAGCCTTTGTGAGCACGGATCCCAAGTTCACACGGAGTCCACTGGATGCAAGAGAAAAAGAGCTGTTGCATTTATGATGCGATTCTGTCCTGGGTTTTATTACCACCACTCTTTATTCTTTGCAATGAGAGGCTGTTACTACAGATTTATAATGAATAAGGTAATAAAGTGTAACATTAGTTCTAGCTGGTAGGTCCTTGTATTGCCAGGAAATGCATCCTCAAGAATTGATGTTTGCTGCATACTAACTCAATTATTGTGTGGATCTGCACCTCAAATACAGCCCAAATACCATATTTAGAGGCAGCACAAGTAGGGTGATCAGACGTCCCGTTTTTAAAGGGACAGTCCCGTATCTAAGCCCTCCTGCAGATGTCTCGACTTTTTCTTAAAAACAGGCAAATTGTCCCATATTTTCTGTCTTCTCCCTCTCCCCCATCAGTACTGGCGGGTCCTGCTGCTGGCCGGATCCCTGCTTGCCAGCCACTCGCCCCCCAGTGCTGAATGGGAAGGGTCCAGTGGCCGACAATGGAGTTGGGTGTGCAAAGCTGGGGGGGTGCGATTATGCAGCACGCAGGGCCAGCCATCCCCACCACTGGGCCTTCAGCGCAACCCCCACTGGGTGCTGGCTCTCGGCCAGCAGGGCCCCGCCCCCCATCCCGTTTCCGGACAGCACTGGCTGCGCGCTGTGAGCTGCAGTGGTCGGTGAGTGCGGGAAGGCACCAGACGGCAGCCGGTTTGTCATCTCTGCTGCCCACCCATCAGCCCTTTACGTGCTTCTCTTCTTACTGTCCTCTCCTTGCTTTGCCCTTTCGTCCCCCGCCACCCCAAATCCTGCTGCTCCTCCATATCCCCCCCCCGGGGCGGCTCCGACTCCCAGCGCTGTGCGGAGAAGCAGCCCCTGGTTGGAGAGCTCAGCTCACCAACAGCCCGGCAGGCAGGCTCCTTCCTTCCCCCACTGCCTCTGGCTGGGCTGGCACCACGGGAAATCCCAAGATCCTCTGGTCCGGGGCGCTGGCCAGGAGGAGCCAAGCCCTGCATGTGCCAAAGCCCCGCACAGCATTGGCACAGGGAAGCCTCTGTGCCCCCCAGCTAAACTCTGCAGTGGCTGGGGGAGGAAGCGATTTCTAGCCTGATCACACCCCAAACCCGAAGGTTCAACAGTAGCCCCCGGGCAGGGGCTTAGCAACCTCTTCACCCACCCCTCCCCCCAGGTCTTGCCCCCAGGGAGCGTGGGGCTCCTCTGTCCCCTAGGCAGCCTCCTCTGCTGAGCCACCTCTCTGGCTGGGTTTGCGGAAGCCCCTGCAGTCAGGTTCCCTGGGCTTAACCCCTTCCTGCCCACGCTGTAACCAGGGAACAGGAGGTGGCTGGGTTATGTCGGTGGCCAGCAGCAGCCTGGAGGTATTAGCTGCCTTTTGACATTGTCCCTTCCTGCCTGCACAATCTGCTTCCAGCCACATGCTGCCAGGGGCGGCCTCAGGCCCCAGCATGCCAAGCGCGTGCTTGGGGCGGCATGCCGCAGGGGGTGCTCTGCCCGTCGCCGGTCCCGCAGCTCCGGTGGACCCTCCGCAGGCATGCCTGTGGGAGGTCCACCGAAGCCGCGGGACTAGCAGACCCTCCGCAGGCACTCCTGCGGGAGGTCCACCAGAGCCATGGGACCGGCGACCGGCAGAGCGCCCCCCGCGGCATGCCACAGTGCTTGGGGCGGCGAAATGTCTAGAGCCGCCCCTGCATGCTGCTCATTAAGCTGGAGTCGGGCAAGCCCAAGTATTTTTCACAAAAACCTGACATGCCGGCACTGGTGCCCAAAGTGGTGGTTTGAGTATCAATTGCTTAAAGAACTTGTCAGTGTCCTTTTAAGAACAGGGGGGGAAGGTTTTGGGACATCACAAAAAATATTCTTGCAGTACGAATGCATCTTAAACTTTTCCCATGTTTATTGACATGAACCAATAAAAAAATATAGGGCAACACATCATTAAATGAATTGAGCCCTTGAATGTGGCATTTTATTAAATTCAGTTTCAGTGGCTATAAGTTCAACATTTTTAACATGCATTTAATGGAGGATTTATTTTATGATGCCCATCATCCAGTACCTACTGATGTCATATTTTATATTATACCTTGTCGCATTCTGGGGTGCAGTCCAGGTCAGTGAAAGGTTGTGTCATCACCTGCCCTATACCCCCGGCTGCCTTAAATGCACTGCTGCTGTGACTCACACCTCGGACACCAAAAGCTAGCGGACAAGCATGCACCCCCTGAGCATGTGCCTTGCAGCTCTGCTTCAGCACTCTGACCCCAGCTGCCTGTTTACAACATAACAGCCTCACTCTAGTCTCCACCAGCTTTTTGGTTACACCTGGCAAAATGACCCCAACATCCCCCAGGTCCAAGTTTTCTCAAAACCACATGCTCTGCAATGTCCAGCCCTCTCCTGGACCATTCAGAGGAATAATATGTTTGTTTGCTCCTCTAAAGAGACAAACTGCCCAGCTTATCACTGGAACTGGCTTTAATTATCACTTCAGTTCAAGCACAGCACTAGGTTGGTTTAGATTTAAAGTAAAACAAGTTTATTAAGGAGCTAGGATTCAAAGTGAGTTCAAGTATGAAGCATAGCGTTAGAAATGGTTACAAACAAAAATTTAAAATGTTTTCTAGAGGCTAAGACTTAACAAAACGACAGTCTTGGTTCAAGCTAAGATTCTTATCACACTACCTTCGAGCAAGATGGCTGATCACTCCTCTGTTAAGGACCTCCCACTAAACTCAAAGTACTCAGTTCCTTTATCTTCTTAGGTGAAGGATAGAAAGGGGGAAAGAATGCCAATTTTTTATAGTCAAATGAACTTTTGAAATTGATTCTTCTGGAGATTTTACACACACACACACACACACACACACACACTAAAGTTCATTCAAGCTGTGAGGAAGGTGACATGGAGTCTTTAAGGTAAAACAAATTCCTTTGTGTAGGGTAGAATAACTTCAGCCCTGCCAGCAGACACACTTTAAAAACACAGTTCCCAATGTGTTTGTAATTTTGAATTTGCCTTCCATACATATTCCACTTAATAATGATCAGTATGTCATTAGCTTTCTATTGATATCTTACATGGCACCTTTTAGATACAGATTATGACATTAGAGAGTTGGGGTACATTGAACTGGTCAGGCCAGCTGACACACACACTACCAGATATCAGTGAGCCCCTTGCCTTCTTGCACTGGGATGCTGTTACATACATACACACATCTGTCATATTTTGTACTTCCTATGTATAACATGCAGTTATAAACACAGAAACTGTGTCTTTAGGAGACACTACAAACCTTCCTCCTCACAAAAGTCTTTCCTCTATAAGAACAACACACACAACACTGACACTCCCTTTTACCCAATAGCCCCTACCAACCAAAATTAAAAAATATTCTTTCCAACGGATATAGTAGATTCTGCATCACCTAAAGTCTTGAAATTAAGATGGGATGTCTTCAAAAAGATGCGCTTTAGTTCAGCAACAAGTTGTGGGTTTGATACCAAATTTATTGGGTGATGTTACAGGGCCCAAGTTATATAATCACATAAATGTAGTGCTGGAAAGAACCTCTAGACATCATCAAGTTGAGCCGCCCGCACTCAGGCAGGACCAAGTAAACCTAGACCATCCCTGATAGGTGTTCACCTAACCTATTCTTAAAAACCTCCAGTGATGGGGATTGCACAACCTCCCTTGGAAGCCGATTCCAGAGGTTAGCTACCATCATAGTTAGAAAGTTTGTCCTAAAATCTAACCTAAATCTCTCTTTCCTTAGATTAAGCCCATTTCTTTTTGTTCTACCTTAAGAGGACATGGAGAACAATTGATCACCATCATCTTTATAACAGCCCTTAATATATTTGATGACTGCTATCAGGTCCCGCCTCAGTCTTCTTTTCTCAACACTAAACATGCCCAATTTTTTTAACCTTTCCTCATTGGTCAGGTTTTCTAAACCTTTTATCATGTCTTTGCTCTCTTCCGGACACTGTCCGATTTGTCCCAAAGTGTGGCACCCAGAATTGGACACAGTATTCTAGCTCAGGCCTCACCAGTGCCAAGTAGAGCAGTACAATTATCTCCTGTCTCTTACATACCACATTGCAAATACACCCCAGAATGATATTAGCATTTTTCACAACTGCATCATATTGTTGACTCATATTCAATTTGTGATCCACTATAACCCAAAAGCACTGCCACCTACTTAGTTATTCCCCATTTTGTAGCTGTATATTTGATTTTTCCTTCCTGAGGGTAGGTCTATACTTACCGCGCGGGTTGACACGGAGAGTTCAACTTCTCGGAGTTCGAACTATCGCGTCTAATCAAGACGCGATAGTTCGAACTCCCCACGCGCTCCGGTCGACTCCGGAACTCCACTACTGCGAACGGCGGTGGCAGAGTCGACCTTGGAGCCACAGACTTCGATCCCACGGCGTCTGGACGGGTGAGTAGCCCGAACTAAGGTACTTCGACTTCAGCTATGCTATTCGCGTAGCAGAAGTTGCGTACCTTAGTTCGACCCCCCCTAGTGTAGACCAGGCCTAAGTGAAGTTCTTTGCACTTGTCTTTATTGAATTTCATCTTGTTGATTTCAAACCAATTCTCCAATTTGACAAGGTTGTTTTGAATTCTAATCTTGTCCTCCAAAGTGCATACAACCTCTTGCAGCTTGGTGTTGAGTACAGTTTTCAATCAGTTGTGCACCCACTTTATCGTAATTTAATCTAGACCACACTTCTGAAGTTTACTTATGAGAAAGTCACATTGGACTGTGTCAAAAAGCTCACAAAAACCAAGTTATATCAAATCTACTGCTTCCCTCCATCCATAAGGCAAGTAACCCTGTCAAAGAAGAAAATTAGGTTGATTTGGCATGGCTTGTTCGTGATAAATCCATGCTGGCTATTCCTTATAATCCTGTTATTCCCTAGGTGGTTACAAATTGATTGTTTAATAATATGTTCCAGTATCTTTCCAGGTATCAAAGTTAGCTGACTGGGCTATAATTCCCTGGGTCCTCTTTATTCCCCTTTTTAAAGATAGGTACTATGTTTTCCCTTTTCCAGTGCGCTGGGACCTCACCCATCCTCCATAAGTTCTTGAAGATACTTGCTAATGATTCCATGATTACTTCAGCTAATTCCGTAAGCAACCGAGTATGAATTTCATCAAGCCCTGTCTATTTGAATATATCTATCTTATCTGAATAGCCTTTAACCTGTTCTTTCACTATTTTGGCTTGCATTCCTTTGCCACTGTTGTTCATTTTCTTGAGTATCTTGTCACCATTAAACTTTTTAGGGAAACTGAAGGAAAATAGGCATTATACACCACAGCCTTCTTGAAATCATCATTTATTAGCTTTCTTCCCTGCTAAGAAGAGGACCTACATTTTCCTTCATCTTTCTCTTGCTCCTAATGTATTTAAAGAACCTCTTCTTTTTGCCTTTTATGTCCCTTGCTAGGTGTAACTCATTTTGTGCCTTAGCCTTTCTGATTTTATCCTTACATGCTTGTGCTGTTCTTTTTGTGCTCCTTCTTAGCAAATCAGCCATGTTTCCAGTTTTCATAGGATTCCTTTTTGATTTTCTGATCATTAAAGAGCTCCAATGAGGCCATACTGGCTTTTTCCAATTTTTCCTATCTTTCTTTCACATCAGGATAGCTTGCAGTTGTGCCTTTAATATTGTCTCCTTGAGAAATTGCCAGCTCTCCTGGACAGCCTTACCCCTTAGATTTTATTCCCTGACCCACCAGTTTGCTGAGTTTGTTTCAAATCCTCCTCATTAGGTTAACAACTTGGTGCACAGAGATGCTCTTTCCCGTCTCAGTGAGGTGGACCCCACCTCTTCCCAGAACAGCATCACATGGTTGAGGAAGCCAAAGCCCTCCCATTGACAACACCTGCACAACCTCAAACACAACCTGCCTGAACCAGGAGGATGGTTAAAAACACAACCTGAACCCCGACTCCTTCACACAAGCTCCCAGAGCCCTGTAGTGACTGATGATCTGCTCAGGGTCATACGTGGCAATATCATTAATGCCCATATGGGTGAGCACCATGGGTCAGATTAAATTATGCAGAAGATCAAATAAGATTATCACAATGGCTCTTCTGGATTTAAAATCTATAAAAGCAAAGAAAGGTAACACAACCCAGTCATATGATCACAAGTAACTGTCATTCCCCTAAAAAAAAGAACAGGAGTACTTGTGGCACCTTAGAGACCAACAAATTTATTTGATGAAGTGGGCTGTAGCCCACAAAAGCTTATGCTCAAATAAATTTGTTAGTCTCTAAGGTGCCACAAGTACTCCTGTTCTTTTTGCGGATACAGACTAACACGGCTGCTACTCTGAAACCTGTCATTCCCCTGTGTGGATACATGAGTGATATCACCATAACAGAAATGAAGTAACAGAATGCATAACATAAGTGGCTCTGTGGATGCCCACTTGGATATATGCTATATGTGCAAACACATTAAAAGGGTCAGGTTATTACATTAGTAAGTGGGACAAATTTATGCCTTGTAAAAGTAGTGGAACAGTAGTTACATCAAGTGTTGCCAAGAGGCATATTACATTACTGCTGCTATTTTATACATTCAACTGTAGCCTGTACTTCACATTGCTGCAGGATGCATTTGATATTTAAAAATTAAGCTACTGCTAAAAGATATTTTATCTTTTGCTCTTTTAATATTTCTGTGGGATTCTATTTTCCATTCTTTGCTTAAAATGAAAGTGTCATAGCAAATTATATGTAAAACAAGAATAATCCTTTTCTCTGCAATTTCAGATCCAGTAAGATAGCTTTAAAAACATGTCTATGGATACTGAATACCTACACAATATTTGAAATATAGATGATATTTATTTAGTGCTATTAGTGTACATGGCACTTTATATTTAAGGACAAGGGGCAAATTCTGTGCCCAGTGAAGTCAGTGGGAAAACTCCCACTGACTTTAGCAGGAGCAGGAGCAGAATCAGACCCAAGAGCCCTGTCCCAAGGATTCTACAGACTAGGCCAATCCTGCAACCGTCTTACTTACATGAGCAGTCCTCACTCACAAAAACAATCCAGTTAACTCCAATACATTGACTACAATGGAACTACTCACACAAGTAAAAATTACTCATAATTAAAGGTTGCAGGACTGGAGGCCAAGTGAGACTAATACAATATACAGGATGATAGGTCACAGGTAAGGAGTCCTAGTAAGATAATCAAGAAAGATATCAGCAAAGAAAAGCTTAGTGGGCCTGATCCAGAGGCCGCTGAAGGCAATGGAAAAACTTCCATTGATTTCAAAGGGCTTTAGATCAGGCCTATGAAAGAAAGTAGTTTTGCAGAAGGACATGGAGGGAGATTAGCACATAAGAAAACTATCCAAAGTTGAAAGGAGTGGCATGAAAGGAAGAGTGATACCACAAGCAGGAGAAAAGGATGAAAGGAGCAAGACAGCAGATAGGAAAAGATGTGTGGCAGAGGTACATGGGCATGGAGTAATACTGTGCCCTGGGAGAACCCAAAGATCCTGGTGCATGAAAAATAAACTAGAGATTGTTCACTAGGATAAAGAGTCAAAGTAGCTGAGGTGGGTCAGACCAGCAGACTAAGGGTACGTCTACACTACAAGACTATTTCGATTCATCTTAATTCGAATTTCTGGAATCGACCTAATGAAGTCGAAGTTGTGTATCCACAATAAATACACTAATTCGACTGTGTGAGTCCACAGTAACGGGCGAAGCGTCGACTTTTGAAGCGGTGCACTGTGGGAAGCTATCCCACAGTTCCCGCACTCCCCGCCGCCCATTGGAATGCTGGGATTTCCCACCAATGCATGCTGGAGGGGGGAAATTGTGTGGAGGGTGGTTTTGGGTAACTGTCATCATTGAACCGTCAATCACGCCCAGCATCCCTCCCTGAAAGCGCCAGCTGGCAATCTGTTCGTGCACTTTTCTTCTCAGTGACAGCGCGGGCGCCACAGCACTGCGACCACGGATCCCGCTGCAGTTGTGGCCGCTGTCAGCTCCTCGCAACTTATCGTCCACCTCTTCCGCAGTCAGCTGCTGAGAAATTTGGCTAATTTTCAATGGTGCTGCGAGCAGTGGTGGACCATGGGGGATGTTTTACCAACATCAACGTCGGGTGGCCTGGCAAAGTTCATGACGCGCGTGTTTTCTGGAACTCTGGTCTGCTTAGACGCCTGCAGGAAGGTAGTTTCTTCCCGGACCACAAAATAACGCTTGGGATGTGCAGATGCCCATACTGATCTTAGGGGACCCAGCCTACCCGCTAATGCCCTGGCTCGTCACGCCCTATGCAGGCACCTTGCACAGCGACAAGGAATTCTTCAAGTACCAGCGAGCAGCGAGCAGCGTGAACTGTGACTGTTCAGTTTCTTCACAGAGAAGCTGAACCTGCCCCTGTTTCTTTACCAAGTTACTGTTGACTAGCCTCTGCAGTTACATACCCCGTCCACCCCACTTCCCCCACTTCCAACACACGTTTAAAAATTAAAGTACATGCTCCACTGTAGCTTTACAACAGTGTCTTTATTGATGACTTTGTGTTAAAGGGTTGAAACTGGGAAGCACACTGTGCTGGGTAGGGTGTGTGGTCATGTAAAGACCGCCTCTAAAGTCGAGGTTTGACATGCTCCCGCTCCCAGACCGGTCAGCAGTGCCGGACTAGTTGTTTCAACGGATCCTGCCATCCCTCCTTTTTTGGACTCTGTGTGCGGGGGCTATGTGGCCTTGTTGCGGGGGAGGACGGATACAGATTCCTCTGCTGCGTGGCTCTGCGGTCCATTACAGGGACCGTTGCATGACATCTGTAACCCCCCTCCCCCACTACAAATGCACGTACCACCCCCAACGACAGAAAACCTGCAAACCACCTCCCATACCAGCTACCGCCTACTGACTGCACTGTGTGTGTGACATGCTGCTGATCCAGCCCCCGTCTCTGTACCCTGCTAAAGGTGACTGTCCTATGCATTACACTACCTCCTCAACCACCCAACGACCCACCCAAGACATCTAACACAGCGTTGTGTAAAAAACCATGACGGAAAAAGTAAGTAACAGAAAACTACTTTTAATAATCAACAACACAGTAAGGGAAGGACTTTTCAAAATGTAGTGACTGATAGCTTTTGGGTAATTTAACACTGTCCTGTGGTGCAGTGACAGTTTTCACGGCCCCTGGTGACCCTCCTTCTTGTTATTTTTGATGAGGTGGGGATTGGAGTTTGAGGCGGGGGTGGGCGGTTACAGATACAGTGCAGGAGGGCTCTGTCTTCCTGCCTGCGGTCCTGCAGAACATCGACAAGGCGCCTGAGCGTGTCCGTTTGCTCCCTCATTAGTCCAAGCAGCGTTTGAGTCGCCTGCTGGTCCTCCTGACGCCACCTGTCCTCCCGTTCGCAGAGTGAGCGGTGCTGCTGAGTGAGGTTCTCCCTCCACTGGCTCTGCTGGTCCGCCTCGGCTCTGGAGCAGCCCATAAGTTCAGCAAACATCTCGTCCCTTGACTTTTTCTTACGCCTTCTAGTTTGCGCCATCATCTGTGAGGGGCATGGTGGATCAGGTTGTGATACAGTTGCACCTGTGTGATGTCAAAAAGGTAGTGAATTTCTTACAATGATACATTTTTTAAACAAAGAAACATAGTCTACTCGGTGTCTGTGAACAAGAGTATGCACAGCACCTGTCTCATGCGCACTCACTAATGGAAAGTTCGATTTCTCTGAATGCGCTTTCATTGCCTGGTGTATTGGGCTGCAGATCAGAGAACCTTTGCAGGAAAGAATTCGTGTAGCAGCAAGGCATGGTAAGCCAAACACTTTTGGATTCATAGAAGTGAATGTACAGCTCTGTCCTCTTGATGCAGGCAATCCTGAAAGCATAAACTCGGACCCTGTTGCACCCCCTCGCGGCTGTTCACTGGGAAAGATCCCTGTATGCTGCCACTCTGTAGACTGCAGCACGTGGCTGTTAAGTGAGGCTTCTTGTTATGCAAAGGAACAGTTAAGCGCTCCCATTACTAATAGTACCCCAATTACTCTAATTTCATGCAGGAGTGTGCGAGAGAGATCACCCTGAGGAGAGTCTCACGGGCAGAGAGAGCGCACATGCTGGAAGAAAGCCACCACAACCCAGGGGCCTACTCTGCCATGCTCGTGAGGGCAATGGTCCCCGAGTTCCAGCTTATAGCATGGCACGGCAAAGTGTGCTACCTCGGGGCACACGATAAGCTAGCTCTGCCAAGGAACCTCCTGCATAGACTTTCAGATTACCTCCAGGAGAGTTTCCTGGAGATCTCTTATGAAGATAAAAGTTCCATCCCCCTGTATGTAGACCTTCTGTTCTCCTAATGTCTCTCCCTGTTTAGTTACTAAAAAAATGTTAACTCGTTGGTCTTAGCTACTTTTAATAAATAAATGTTAACTTGTTTAAAGCACTTACGGACTGATCCTTCTCCCGAGTCAGGGTCCGTGGTAACGTCTGGGGAGGATTGGTAGGGGATCTCAGAGAGGGTGAGGAAGAGATCCTGGCTGTCGGGGAAAGCGCCGTCGACTGCCTCGTCCTCCTCATCTTCCCCGTCCGCGAATATCTCCGAGGAACAGTCCGTCGACACTATCCCATCCTCAGAGTCCACGCACACTGGTGGGGCAGTGGTGGCAGACCCACCGAGAATGGCATGCAGTGCCTCGTAGAAGCGGCATGTCTGGGGCTGGGCTCCGGAGCGTCCGTTTGCTGCTCTGAGTTTCTGGTAGCCTTGTCTCAGCTCCTTGACTTTCACGCGGCACTGCATTGCATCCCGGCTGTATCCTCTGTCTCTCATGGCTTTGGAGACCTTCTCGAAGGTCTTTGCATTCCGTTTGCTGGAGCGCAGCTCCAAAAGCACAGACACATCGCCCCACACAGCAATCAGATCTGAGACTTCCCGGTCAGTCCATGCTGGGGACCTCTTTCTAGTCTGAGATTGCCTGGACTCCTCTGCTGGAGAGCTCTGCATCGTTGCCGGTGCTGCTGAGCTCGCCCCGATGAGCAACCAGGAAATGGGATTCAAACTGTCCAGACAGGAAAAGGAATTCAAATTTTCCCGGGGCATTTCCTGTGTGACTGGTCAGAGCATCCAAGCTCCGACTGGCGTCCAGAGCGTCAGAGTGTTGCACTGTGGGATAGCTCCCGGAGCTACTAAGATCGATTAGCATCCACACCTAGCCTAATTCGACATAGCCATGTCGAATTTAGCGCTACTCCCCTTGTCGAGGTGGAGTACCGAAGTCGAACTAAGGAGCCCTCTATGTCGAATTAAATGGCTTCCTGGTGTGGACGGGTGCACGCTTAATTCGATTTAACGCTGCTAAATTCGATTTAAAGAGCTAGTGTGGACCAGCCCTAAGACAATGATCTTAGCAATAACGTGTTAAGATGCCAGGAGAGGATTCCTAATGACCATTTGGTAGTGAATGTGCAACAGGTACCAATATTCTAGAAAATCCATAGTAAATTAAGTGCCGTTAGCTTTAGCAGGGACATTGTAACCATTGTATTTATGTATATCTTGTGATATGAAAATGAGACAAGTTTTATTTTCCTTTTCTCTGAGATGTCAATTTTCTATCGATTTCTTCACTGGCCCCATCTTGAATGCTAAGGAGATTAAAGTGGTCATTGATTTACAACAGTGAATTAATTTCATAGAGCGCTGACACATCTCAGACAGTGATCTGATGCTGAAACAGAATCGAAGTACTGTATTTTACACTGAAATGATTCTTTAAGCAAATATTCAGAGCCAGGGCTGCTGTGTAGTTACTGACTAGAGCTGGTTGGGAATTTTCTGTCAAAATGTTTTTTTTCTCCTGTGGAAAATGTGGTTTCCACAAAGTCAAAATTTTCCATGAGAAAGTATAAATTTTTGCTGCTTAAATTTTATTTTTCCATTGGGAAAATCAAAATGAAATATTTTATTTAGGGTTGGACTGAAAGAGTTTCATCTTCTCTTCCAGTTAAAAAAAAACAAATATATTTAACCTAATTAAGGAATTATGCATATGTTGGAGCTAAACCACACATCAACTTTATGGCCAAATTCTGCCAAGTGAAACTCCGTTGGCTTCAGGGAACCTGCACTGCAGTGACCAAGGAAAGAATTTGGCCCTTCAGTATTATTTAGCTCGGGGTACCATTGTTAGGCCTAATTCTGCTCTGTGCTACACCTGTACAAACCTGGAGTCATAGGCACCGACTTCCTCTGTTCCCAAGGGGTGCTCGACCCCTGCTGGGCCCCAGGCCCAGCCCTCATTCCACCCCTTCTCCCAATCCCTCACCCCTGCCTCTTCCTGCCCCCCTCTGCCATCACCCCACCCCCACTCTGCCCCTGCCCTGCCTCTTCCTGCTCCCAGCTCCTCCCACCCTGCGCCTCCTGCACACCGCGGAACAGCTGATCGTGACAGGCAGGAGGTGCTGGAAGGGAGCGGGAGGAGCTGTTCGGCAGGGCTGCCAGCGGGCAGGAGGGCAGTGGGGGAGGTGCTGATTTGTAGGGCTGATAGTGGGTGCTGAGCACCCAGGAGCATCCACGGAGTTGGCGCCTATGCCTGGATTCACCCTAGTGAAGCTGACCTCACTGAATTGTTGCTTTCATTTGAATTATTCTGCATTAATGCTGGTTTAATTGAGAATAGGACCTGGTCGAATTACAGCATAAGCAGAAAGCACCCACAAGCATTATCCAAAGATTTTGATAACCTTTAAGGCCTTTTTTGCATTTACCTCTGTCGGAGAAAAACTCAGTTCTCACTTTTTGTTTGGGTGCAGCAGAGTCAGATACTTTATTATTTCTCAAGCAATTGCAGTTGAGGGAGGGAGTGCCCTAGGACACAGGGTCGCCCCAGTCCCGGACAGGTCTCTCAACAGGTAAACAATTACAGCAGCATTTATACTTTTGTCTCAGACAATAATAAGCAACAGCTGCATTTTGTTTATACATAGGCCATCCTGATATCTTGTTTTTCTCACTTAAGAGACTCCAGTCTACATTTCGTATTATCTACACAAGGTCAAAACAACTTCTCACACAGTTCTTTTCCACTCACTTCACACAATCCTCGCTTCTACAAATCTCGCGTTATTAGGGTTACAGTTAGCCTAACTCTTACTAACAGAGACTGTCATGCATTAAGATCCCCTACAAATCCCTGTCAGTTCTTTCTCTACTTCCACACCCCTATTATTACATACATTTCTTAGCCATGCTCTACATACTTTGATGGGAACCAACTAGTTCAGGTTATTACTCCATCTCACTGCACCGCTTGACAATAGCTTAATAAAATCATAAATCAAAATATGACAGCCGTTGAAGATCTAGCCAGTCATATTTAGTATGCTACAGAACCAAATGTTTAAGCATATTAGCCCACCTTCAAAGTTTTGCCAGCAAATATGACACTGGCCACTTTCTGCTGGGCTGTTCCCCACATCCTATTAAGAGAGTATGCTCAAGGGAACAGTTATGTACATGGATAGGATACGCAAACTTTTTCACAGTATTGCATTTAGTTGAGCAATCTGTCAAAGTACAGTGGCAGGAGAGGTAAAGCTTTCTCTGCACTGAGGGGTTTGCCTAGGGTCAGATTGTCACCATCAAATAGCCCCAATGGAATCAATGACTATTCACGAAAGCTTATGCTGAAATAAATTTGTTAGTCTCTAAGGTGCCACAAGTACTCCTGTTCTTTATTCAAAATGAGTACAGTTACCAGAATCTGGCCCACAGTAACTCATGATTAAAGTTAGGGGGAAATTTTCATCCACAAACTTATTTTCACCAAAAACACAGATGTGGGTTGATCAAAACATTTCATGAATTGGTGCTGAATTTGCCAAATTATCTCGGTGTATTTAAAAAAAAACTTTAAAAATTTCTGAAAAAGTTTTCTTTTGATATTTTCAAAACAAAATATTTCAATTTTGTTATTCAATACATTGTTTTGAAATATACTTCCATTTTATTTTAAAAAATAAATGATCAATAAAGCTCAAAAACAAAATAGGATGTTTTATTTGTGAAAGTAGAATGAATTATATAGTAAAAATAAGAATTGATTAAAGGAATGCTGTATGTTCCTTTAAGCGGAAATAAGAAATGTTGAAATATAGTTGTCAGGAAGAGAAACATTAAGGTACAAAACAATGGGTCCACTTAAGCAAATGGTGGGACATTAACAGAAGATCAGTAATAGTTAATAAGGAAATAAGATATGCATGTCTAGCCCAGGTAAACTTATCAGATTCTGCTTCCTTTGTTATCTTGTTAAGTTTGTGCCATTTTATCTGTATAAATAAGATAGTTTGTGTCTTGCATGGTGCTCACATTATCTGGGTGTATTAGCAGAGCGCTGTGCAAATAAAACAGAGTGGTCTGACAAACTGAGAGTCCTGAGTTTGACTTTGACATATTCTACCCCCAAATGAGTTTTTTTTTTATTATTTTGGTTCACCAAAAATTCACATCCATGCCTCCTCAGACATTAGGCTGACTGATGTTTGCAGGTTGCAGGGGAGAGCCATGTAACAGTCTGAGACAAGCAGGAGTTCTGGAGGGATAAAACTGGAGAAGTTACACATTCTCCCTCTTCTGCTTAAGCACACTGAAAGGGAAGTTACTTACCTCCTTGTAACTGGAATTCCATGTTCAATGGACCGTCATCATAATACACTGGGATCTGGTGTGGTAATTCATGACCTCGTGGGACCTGAACGAGAGAACCAATGGGTAAGTATTTCATTGAAGAAAATGGAGATATGATGAGGATGATTCACATCAGCGGAGGATGTGACCCAGTATGTCTAAAGAACGTAATGAAGGGCAATCTTAACATTATTTGGAGAGTTCAGTATAAACTAATAAAATTTTCTCAATCCTATTTGCGGAGCCCCTTTAAAATACCAGTTAGTTCTAGTTACCCTTGAATCTAAGGGCTTGGCTACACTGGAGCGTTGCAGCGCTGGTGGTGGCTTTACAGCGCTGCAACTCACTCACCGCCCACACTTGCAAGGCACATACAGCGCTGTATCTCCCTGGCTACAGCGCTGGCTGTACTCCACCTCAATGAGAGGAATAAAGACTATAGCGCTGCTGATGCAGCGCTGCTCCGCCAGTGTGGCCACCAAAAGCGCTGTTATTGGCCTCCAGAGGTATTAGGAGGTATCCCAGAATGCCTGTTCAGCCACTCTGCTCATCAGTTCGAACTCTACTGCCCTGGCCTCAGGTGACCAACCGTCAGACCCGCCCTTAAAATGCCCCAGGAATTTTAAAAATCCCCTTCCTGTTTGCTCAGCCAGGTGTGGAGTGCAATCAGTGAATCTTTCCAGGTGACCATGGCTCCACGCAGCAAACGAGCCCCAGCATGGAGCAACGGCGAGTTGCTGGACCTCATCAGTGTTTGGGGGGAGGAAGCTGTGCAGTCCCAGCTGTGCTCCAGCCATAGGAATTACAATACCTATGGGCAGATATCAAGGGCCATGATGGAAAGGGGCCATGACCGGGATGCGCTGCAGTGCAGGGTTAAAGTGAAGGAGCTGCGGAGTGCCTATTGCAAAGCCCACGAGGGAAACCGCCACTCCGGCGCTGCCCCCATGACCTGCCGTTTTTACAAAGAACTGGACGTGATACTTGGGGGTGACCCCACCTCCACTCCAAGGACCACCATGGACACTTCAGAGCAGGGGAAGGAGGAGGAGGAAAGTGAGAGTGAGGGTACTGGGGTGGGGGAGACACTCCGGAGTCCCTGGAGCCATGCAGTCAGGAGCTCTTCTCAAACCAGGAGGAAGGTAGCCAGTCGCAGCAGCCGGTACTTGGTGGAGGACAAACAGAGGAGCAGGTTCCCGGTAAGCGGCTTTTATTTTCAGGATTTAAATTTTTCGGGAGAGGAGGGAGGGTTAGGGCTGCATGCATGCATGCATGCGTAGATGCGGAACAGCGCATTGATGTAGTCTATCACATCGCGGTAATCGGCCTCGGTAATCTCTTCAAAAGTTTCAGCCAGAGTGTGGGCAATGCGCTTGCGCAGGTTTAGTGGGAGAGCCACTGTGGTCCTTGTCCCAGTCAGGCTAACGCGTCCGTGCCACTGTGCCGCAAGGGGTGGGGGGACCATTGCTGCACACAGGCAAGCTGCATAGGGGCCAGGGCGGAATGCGCATTGCAGTAGAAGACCTTCCCGTGCTTCCCAGGTGACCCGCAGCAGCGAGATATCTTCCAGGATAAACTCCTATGGAAAATGTTGGGATAGTGTTCAGTGTAGGTGCTCCCTGCAGCTTTTGCTTTCCCCAACGCACAGAAACCCCAGTACAGCCCTGAACCAATCATTCCCCCTTCCCAGGTGACCTGCAGCAGCGAGATATCTTCCAGGATCAACTCCTGTGGAAAATGTTGGGATAGTGTTCAGTGTGGGTGCCCCCTGCAGCTGTTTGCTTTCCCCAATGCACAGAAACCCCGAGGACAGTACAGCCCTGAAACAATCAGTCCCCCTTACTCACCATTTCGGGGCTCCCGTGGGTTATGTGCGCTCTCTTTGGGATGGGAAAATTATGCTATTGTGAAGACTGCTAATGTGCCCTCCTTAGCTGCGGGGGAATAACTCATAGACTCATAGACTCATAGACTTTAAGGTCAGAAGGGACCATCATGATCATCTAGTCTGACCTCCTGCACAATGCAGGCCACAGAATCTCACCCATCCACTTCTATAACAAACCCCTAGCCTATGTCTGAGTTATTGAAGTCCCCAAATTGCGGTTTGAAGACCTCAAGCTGCAGAGAATCCTCCAGCAAGTGACCCGTGCCCCATGTTGCAGAGGAAGGCGAAAAACCTCCAGGGCCTCTGCCAATCTGCCCTGGAGGAAAATTCCTTCCCGACCCCAAATATGGCAATCAGTTAAACCCTGAGCATGTGGGCAAGACTCACCAGCCAGCACCCAGGAAAGAATTCCCTGTAGTAACTCAGATCCCAACCCATCTAACATCCCATCACAGACCACTGGGCATACTTACCTGCTGATAATCAAAGATCAATTGACAAATTAATTGCCAAAATTAGGCTATCCCATCATATCATCCCCTCCATAAATTTATCAAGCTTAGTCTTAAAGCCAGCTATGTCTTTTGCCCCCACTACTCCCCTTGGAAGGCTGTTCCAGAACTTCACTCCTCTAATGGTTAGAAACCTTCGTCTAATTTCAAGTCTAAACTTCCTAGTGTCCAGTTTATATCCATTTGTTCTTGTGTCCACATTGTTACTAAGCTTAAATAATTCCTCTCCCTCCCTAATATTAATCCCGCTGATATATTTATAAAGAGCAATCATATCCCCCCTCAACCTTCTTTTGGTTAGGCTAAACAAGCCAAGCTCTTTCAGTCTCCTTTCATAAGACAGGTTTTCCATTCCTCGGATCATCTTAGTAGCCCGTCTCTGAACCTGTTCCAGTTTGAATTCATCCTTCTTAAACATGGGAGACCAGAACTGCACACAGTATTCCAGATGAGGTCTCGCCAGTGCCTTATATAATGGTACTAACACCTCCTTATCTTTGCTGGAAATACCTCGCCTAATGCATCCTAAAACCGCATTAGCTTTTTTAATGGCCATATCACATTGGCGGCTCATAGTCATCCTGTGATCAACCAATACTCCGAGGTCCTTCTCCTTCTCTGTTACTTCCAACTGATGCGTCCCCAATTTATAACTAAAATTCTTGTTATTAATCCCTACACTCTGTCTGGTATAAACAATGCTGCCTCTGTTAAGTGTTGCATTTTGCTTTTACAGATGCAACCTTGAGATCTTGGCTGTCCGTGCTTTCATTGGCTGAGAGACTACAAAACCTCTGGAAGAGGCTGCGAAAAAGCAAAGAAGACATGCTGCAAGAAGTGATGCACCAATCTCTCACAGAGAATCAAAAAGCGCAGGACTGGAGGGAAAGGGAAAGCAGGATCCGCAAGAAAAATGCAGCACACAGGAAAAAAAGCACGAAGCGGTTGATAAGCATCCTGGAGCGCCAAGCGGACTCTATCCAGGCGCTCGTAGCCATGCAGGCGGAGCACTACCGCCCCCGCCCCCCCCACCGCCCTTGTCCCAAAGCTCTTTCCCTTGTGCCCCCATGTCAGCTCAAAACCCCCTTCCCCAGCATCCAGGTTCTTACCACCACCAGCTGCCTCCAACACCTGTACGTTCACCAACCAGCCCTGAGAACTACGACCCTTACCCTCTGCACTCAACCCCCATCACCATGCAGTATAGCCATCCTGAAGTGCAGCAGTCATTGCACAGCACTCCAGACAGGATATATTCAAACCTGTGACTGTACAGTTCCCCACCCCACCCCCTTGCCCTTTCAGATTCCCAAAAAGTTGTGTGTCTTTCAATAAAGACATTTTCTTTTCAATAAATGAATTCTTGGCTTTGAAAACAGTCTTTATTAGTGCAGAAAGTTAAAAATACCTTAGCCCAGGAAAGAAACAGGAACTGCAAATCAGCTTAGGAAACACAGATTCCTACTAACATTGTAACCACTGCACTTCTGTCCCGTGCAAGGCACCAGACATTACTGTTGGTTTTCAGCCTCAAATTCCTCCCTCAAGGCATCCCTAATCCTTGCAGCCCTGTGCTGGGCCTCTCCAGTAGCCCTGCTCTCTGGCTGTGCAAATTCAGCCTCCAGGTGTTGAACCTCAGAGGTCCATGCCTGACTGAATCTTTCACCCTTCCCTTCACAAATATTATGGAGGGTACAGCATGCGGATATAACCGCAGGGATGCTGCTTTCCCCCAAGTCTAGCTTCTCATACAGAGACCGCCAGCACCCCTTTAAATGTCCAAAAGCACACTCAACAGTCATTCGGCACCGGCTCAGCCTGTAGTTGAACCGTTCCTTGCTGCTGTCAAGGCTTCCTGTGTACGATTTCATGAGCCATGGCATTAACGGGTAAGCAGGGTCTCCAAGGATCACAATGGGCATTTCGACGTCCCCTACTGTGATCTTCCGGTCTGGGAAAAAAGTCCCAGCCTGCAGCTTCCTGAACAGGCCACTGTTCCGAAAGATGCGTGCGTCATGCACCTTTCCAGGCCAGCCTGCATTAATGTCAATGAAATGCCCACGGTGATCCACAAGCACCTGGAGAATCATAGAGAAATACCCCTTCTGATTAACGTACTCGGATGCTAGGTGGGGTGGTGCCAGAATAAGAATATGGGTCCCATCTATCGCCCCTCCACAGTTAGGGAAACCCATTTGTGCAAAGCCATCCACAATGTCCTGCACGCTCCCCAGAGTCACGGTTCTCCTTAGCAGGATGCGATTAATGGCCCTGCAAACTTGCATCAACATGATTCCAACGGTCAACTTTCCCACTCCAAACTGGTTCCCGACCGACCGGTAGCTGTCTGGAGTTGCCAGCTTCCAGATTGCAATAGCCACCCGCTTTTCCACCGGCAGGACAGCTCTCAATCTCATGTCCTGGCGCCGCAGGGTGGGGGCAAGCTCCTCACACAGTCCCATGAAAGTGGCTTTTCTCATACGAAAGTTCTGCAGCCACTGCTCGTCATCCCAGACTTCCATGACGATGTGATCCCACCACTCAGTGCTTGTTTCCCGAGCCCAAAAGCGGCATTCCACGGTGCTGAGCATGTCTGTGAATGCCACAAGCAATTTCGTGTCATACGCGTCACGCAACTCGCTATCATTGTCAGACTCCTCACTGTCACTTTGAATCTTAAGAAGTAGCTCAACTGCCAAACGTGATGTGCTGGCGAGACTCATCAGCATATTCCTCAGCAGTTTGGGTTCCATTTCCCGCAGACCGAAACGGAACACAGAATCGCGCTGCACAGAAAACGTTGAAAGATGCAAGATGGTGCCAAACGTGGACGGAAAAACAGGGATTGCTGGGATGTGAAGTGATACATCACGGGGCGTTGGGACAGGAAGCAGAATGACCCGCACCCTCCGCCCCCTTCCCACAACCCACGGCGCCAGAATGGGAAGAGGTGCTCTGTGGGATAGCTGCCCATAATGCACCACTCCCAACACCGCTGCAAATGCTGCAAATGTGGCCACACTGCAGCACTGGTAGCTGTCAGTGTGGCCACACTGCAGCGCTTTCCCTACACAGCTATACGAAGACAGCTTTAACTCCCAGCGCTGTACAGCTGCAAGTGTAGCCAAACCCTTACGTGTTTACAATTTACAGTTTCAAAGGAGTAGCTCTCTCTTTTTTATTCATGAACAGATGCAGGGAAAAATGAGACTATTTTATTGCTGTGTTCTCATGTTTAAATATACCCAGTATTATAGCCCAATCATGCTGTCTGCCATTCATTATTATGACTCATTTAAATTATAACTACCTTCTTTCAGCAGATCTAACTGCATATTGATTTGGAAACCTTTACACAACAGAAAACTTACAGTGGCCAAATAAAGTAGCAGTGATAATAAAGTCCATTCTGTGGTCTGCATTTATCATTTTCTTTTTGTGGGGCTAGAGTTAACCCTTTTTTAAATATTAATTTAATACAAACACATTCAGTGCAGTAAAAGCCAAATCATTTGGTAATCAAATAGGTCATTATTCTTTTGGGAATTACTCTCGGGGAACACTTGCATTTCTATTTATTGCTCTATTATATGATAATGGATATTTAATATTAAAAAACGCATTTCATTGATTTGAAGTTCACATTTAATTTAAACTTCAGTTGACACAAAAGAAATTGTGGAATGGGTGTATATTTGTCATTCGTTGCTCATGATATTCCTCGGTACCATCCTTTCCTTTCCCCAGCTCTCAGTAATGCAGTGGAAAACATCCAGTGCGGTGCTATTCAAGAGACAAGGGTCCTAATTCTGACCTTGTAAACTCTGGGTCTAACTGCAGACCAATGTGAGAATGTGCTGTCTCCACAGGAATAAGAAAGGGAAAACCTAGCAGGAGCTATGACTCCTTAGCGTGAGGGAGGAAAAACTAGCAGCAGCCTGTTATATAATGTCCATTTAAGGACGGCAGCTGCTTGTTCCTGACTAATTTAAAGGGCCAGTCCCCAGAAAAAAATGCTGGGAGAAAAGTTTCTATCAGAGGAACCTTATGCTAGGAATAGTCAGTACAGGTCAGGGGCTGTAAAGAAAGATGTGTTGGTGTTATATGTGCCACCATTATATCACTGCTAATTTTTTTTTGATTGATCCTGTAGTACCCTTTGATTTCATTGCAGGCCAGATCAAAATATCACAGATATTCACTGAGGCTCCAGTTCAGCAATGTATTTAAATATGTACTTAAGACCCAGTGAACTCAGTGATACTTAAGTACATGGTTAAAGTTAAGCATATGGTAAGTACTTTCCTGAATAAGGATGGACTGCTTAAGTGAGTCCTGAGGGCTGCTTTTACTCATGTCCTGGCCACAGCACTACGAAGGTTCTCTCTGCCGGAGTGTGGTGTGCTTCAGACATGTGCTGTAATGTAGCCCAGCTGGGGAACCTGGCCCATAGAGAATGGAAGTATGAGGCACACAAATTACAACCCCTGTGGGGAACCACTGTGGCATTTCTGAAACAAAATTGTGATGTGATGGAGGGTGGCCTGGGGTCGTTCTGCCTATACTGTGCCACTGAGGAATTCCCATTACACTAGCTGCATTCCACAGTGGAGACATCTGACTGGCTTCCAGCCGCTTCCGCCATTAGCACAGGGGAGTATCTGGGACGGCATCCAGAAGGTTGGCCTATGACAACGGAGTGTCACTTTATGTATATTTTCAAATGTAAATCTTACTCTTAGGGGGAGCTTTTCAATCATATCAGGGGTTCTCAAACTGTGGGTTGGGACCCTGATTTAATGGGTTCTCCAGGGCTGGTGTGAGACTTGCTGGGGCCCGGAGCCAAAGCCGAAGTACGAGCCCCACCACTCAGGGCCAAAGCCTGAAGGCTTCAGCCCTGGGCTGCGTGGCTCAGGCTTTGGCTTCAGCCCTGGACAGCAAGGCTCAGAATACAGGCCCCCTGCCTGGGGCTGAAGCCCTTGGGCTTCAGCTTTGCCCCCCTCCCCCCATGAGATGGTGAGACTCGAGCTTTGGCTTTGGCCTTAGAGTGACCAAATGTCCCGATTTTATAGGGACAGTCCCAATATTTGGAATTTTGTTGTATATAGGCGCCTATTATCCCCCACCTCCTGTCCCAATTTTTCACACACGCTGTCTGGTCACCCTATTTGGCCTCCCTACTTGGGGTGGCAGGGCTCAGGCAGGCTGAGGCTTCGGTCATCCCTCCTGGGGCCGTATAGTAATTTTTGTTGTCAGAAGGGAGTCATGGTGCAATGAAGTTTGAGAAGTGCTGAACAATATAAATCACCCAGCGCAGTCAATAATCAAATATATCCAAACTTCTGAATATGATATTTGCTCCATTTGCCAGATTAGTAAATTTACAATTCAGGTAATGTGTGTCCTATGCTTTTCCTAGAGTTATGTTTAAAATAGGTTAAATCATTATTATTATTATCACTATTTATTATCTGCATTATTATCACAGCAACGAGGGGCTCCATTTATGTACCAGGACTCCAATGTAAGACACACTGTATAAGCACAGAACAAAAAGACAGCGCAAAGAGATAACAGACGGATACAGATAATCCAACAAGGAAACAATGAGACAGTGTTGCTGTGAGTGATCAGCAGCGGCCTCAGCATATCCATGGCCTAATGGTTGTCAAGTTGTTTTTTTATCAGCAAAGGAGTTGTTTCAAGTAAGGTTTTGAAAGAGGCTAATGAGTTAGTTTTGTGGATCTTCTACATTTTAGAAACAATATATGCAGCGAAGCAGTTTTTATAAAGGCTAGCATTAGAGCCAGGAAATAGAGTTGCTATATCATTTGATCATCTCCATTTCATTGATTTGATTTAATTTTCTTGCCCATACAAAAAGCAGTGGTCTGTGTGCAGAGTATTTTAAAGCAGCAGTATTAACAACACACTCAAACAAATCACATTTGTGGTGTTCTTCTTCTGTGAAAATGTTAGTGGTTTACAGGAAAGGCTGGATTATTTATTTATTTTACACACAGTTAATGCTAAGAATGTTCCTCTATGACAAATGTTTAGCAATAAGGATAAATGCCCAAAGGGACCTGCATCTACAGGTAGCATGGAGGGGTTGCCAAGAAAACCATACTGAATGTTTCAGTTGCATTTGAAATAAGTTGGAGTAAATAATTCTATTAAAGCTTCTGGAGATCGGTATGTATTTAGAAAGATTTCTAAAATCAGAATATCTATTAAATGAAAAACTCAGTATTAGCTCCAGATGATGGCTTTGTGGGTTTAAAAATGATTAGCCAAACCTTCATTATAAATAGGTCCTTTTCCCCAAATCTCACCTTTTGTATCTCCTCCTCATTACAAAGGATATAATTTTGTCTAATACAGGCCTTGTGCTGAATTGCAATCAGCACCCTCATTTCCAGGGCTTTCAGTACTGCCTAATGGAATGAGACCCTAAATCACTAGTGGACATCGAATTCAATCATAAAAACATATTTTGATAAAGTAGCAGTTATGCTGTGATATGATTAGGACAGCCAAGGAGCTTTAAAGTATAAATTATGGCTAGGTAAAGCTATAGTAGGCAAAAACATTATGTGTTTACCACTTTATTACACAATCATGTATTAATATAGAATTAAAAGCGTATCGCTGAGTAATTTCATAGCTAAGCACATCTTTGTGTTTTTAATATCCGCACATTTCCCAGTCCTTTCAAAAGAAATTTGCTCCTGAAAGACTGCATCGTATGCCACAAAGAAAAACTACCAAGACTGAATTGGTAGCAGGGCCGGTCAAATATTTCTGCTAAAACTGTTTGGCAATAAAAAGTTGGATTTTTAATTAAATGAAATTTCACAAAAAGTATCTGTTTTCTGTGGAAATTTTCAGCTTTTAATTGAAAAACCGAAAATCTGAAAACAAAAATAATTGATTCAGAAATGCCATAGTGGTTCCTCACAGGAGTTGTAATTTGGGTTCCTTATACTCCTATTCTTCTCTATGGTCCAGGTTTCACAACTGGACTACATCTCCCATGATGCACCATGGCCAATAACTTTCATTAACAGACTATGATATACCCTGGGAGATGTAATCTGGCCAGAGAGTCCAGCCCATAGAAGATAATAGGGACATGATGAATCCAAACTACAACTCCCATGAGGCACTGCGGCAGCATATCTGAATTGAAATGTTTGGTTTGCAGCCAAAAGTTTTCCATTGACATTTTTTTGTTTCTGGCTGAAATTTTATAGTTTGTGATTTTTTTTCCAAAAAAAAAAAAATCCACCAGCATTTTCCACCTCACCCCAACCCTGATTTTGCAACCAGGTCTAAGTGGTAGCTGTTGTCAAATGAGCTTTTCCAAGCAGGCAACTAGCAGGAGTAAATCTTATGACACAGAAGTATAAAGAACCAAATGTTGCGTTCACTGATGCTGATATAAATCTAGAGTAACTCCACTGACTTGCCTGCGTTTACTTCAGATTAAAACTGATATAAATGAGGGCAGAAATACTCCCTGAGGTAGTGCAGGCCCTGTTTTCAGTGGTCAGTATGAGCCTCAACATGCAAGGAAAAGGAAAAAGCAACAGATGTAATGGAGAAAAAGTAAAGCAGCCCAGAGAAAATGATTCCCATGTTAACCTTGGCTGTCCAGCTTCCAATGTCACATCACCCCTCCATTGCCGAAAGTTGTGTCTGTGTAAATACTGAGATGGTCTCTGTGATGCTGTATGATTAAAGATGACCATTTATATCACTGATATTACCACTGTTATACAATTACCATAAATCTTGGACAAAGAGTTTCATGTAAGGCGTCAATGGAAAAGTTACATTCTATCAAGTATGATTATCTTGCTTAAATCCATGTACATCTTTATATCTGAAGTTATGAATATTGGCTATGGACTTGTATTTTAAACCTGTGATTTACGCCAGGGTTACACCCACCAGATGGATTTACATCAGGGCTAGACAGCTATGTATTAATGGCCCATCAAAGATACTCAGCTCTCACAATAGGCCATTGAAGAAACTCATCCTGCACACTAGGTCTTCCTGTGGATGCCTCATAGTAAGGAGCCAATGGCCACCAACAAACCATGTAAGGACATGTGATATGCTCATGTGACCCTGAACTCCATCTTGTCCACTAACTTTCCACAGACAGGGGCTGTGGGCTTTGTTTGGGTCAGTAAATTTCCACACACATAGCAGAAGATATAAAAAGACACTTGAAACATCTCCATGTTTCCTCTTTTCCTGCTCTAATTCTCTGAACTATGGATTTTCAACAAAAGGAAGTATCTTGAACTATGGACTGAGGATCTTCCAATCTTGTGGAAGTTACCAGAGAGACTTTACTAGCCAGCAGTCTATTCCATCATGCTACAAACCTGATGCAAGGACTTTGCAATCATTTGTATGTATATGATCTATTAACCATTTATAACTCTCTTTTCTTTTATTATTAAATCTTTAGGTAGTTTACTAAGGATTGGCTGGCAGCATGATATTTGGGTAAGATCTGATACTCATATTGACCTAGAGATATGTGTCTAATCCTTTGGGATTAGAAAGAACATATAGTGAAATGGGGTTTCAATAACCTTTCACTACATTAGATTGGGTTGCCTGGATGGGAGCTGAGGACTGGAATGCTTAAAGGGGACTGTATTTGGCTTCTGGTTAACCAGGATGGTACTTCAGAGGCTTGTGTTATGCCCTGGTGAATCTAATTATAGGCTACACCACCAGTTTGGGGAATTGTCTGCACTATTTCTTGTACTCTGCCCGGAGTGTGGCATTCTCCGTGTGGCCCACTTCAGGCACTCAGTCACAGTCTCATTACTGCAGTGTCTGAGTAGTACATCCATGCAGGGCCGGTGCAAGGATATTTAGCGCCTTAGGCAAAACTTCCACCTTGCGTGCCCCCTCCTCAGGCCCAGGGATACAGGGCCATCTCTAACTGTTTTGGTTCCCTATGCAGCCCCCCCACGGGGAAGCTCTGTGGGGACCCAGGCCTCCGTGGGGGGCCCTGCCCCAGGCCTCCACAGGAGAGGGGGGTGACCCAAGATCTCCGTGAAGGACGGGGGAGAGGGGCTGGCCACTTCCTGTGGGAAGTGGAGTGACCCGGCCCCAGCCTGCTCCACTCCCCTGGCTACCAGGCTTGGGGGGGGGGGGAACCACCACACACACACACACACACACTCACTCGCCGGCGGCGCAGCTGGGAGCCAGGGAAGTGGAGCAGGCTGGGGCCTGGTTGCTCCACTTACCATGCGGTGAGTGCAGGGTCAGGCCTGGCTGCAGTCTTCAGGGAAGTGGGGGTGGGGCGGGGGCAAAGCAGGGGCGGGAAGAAGTGGGGTTGGGGTGGAGCAGGGGGGCCATGGGGAAGAGCCGGGGAGCCCCCCCTGCGGCAACTCCCAGCCCTGCGGCACCCCCCCTGTGGCAGCTCCCTGCCCCCCTCCGCCTGGGGAGCCCCCCCTGTGGCAGCTCCCTGCCCCCCTCTGCCTGGGGAGCCCCCCCTGTGGCAGCTCCCCGCCCCAGCTCACCTCTGCTCCGCCTTCTCCCCTGAGCAGGCTGGTGCCGCTCCACTTCTCCCGCCTCCCAGGCTTGCGGCGCCAATCAGCTGTTTGGTGCGGCAAGCCTGGGAGGGGAGAAGAATTAGAGCGGGGGCAGCGTGCTCAGGGGAGAAGGCAGAGCGGAGGTGAGCTGGGACGGGGAGCGGTTCCCCTGCACGCCTCCCTGCCGTTACTTGCTGCGGGCAGCCCTCCCTGCGCCTCCCTGCCCCAGCTCACCTCCATTCCACCACCTCCCCTGACTGTGCTTTTTGGCGCCCCCAACCACTTGGCGCCCTAGGCGGCCGCCTAGTTTGCCTAGTGGTTGCACCGGCCCTGCATCCATGCAGCTCCCACGAACAGGGAGTCACCTCTGACACATTACTGCTCTCCTGCTTGGGGCCCGATGCTGCACAGCTGCAAGTGCCCTCAACTCCCATGTAACCGATGGGAGCTGAGGCCTCACAGATCCAGCACTTCTCTCACTGAGTCAGTGGCAATCAGGCAATGCACTGCAAATACTTGTCCTGCTTCTCCCCAGCCCCCTTTCTAGGGTTTAGTTCCTTGACTTGTATCCTGTCTCAATTTAAGCCCCATTTGTGCAAGTTCTTCCACACAGACAAACTTGCTCCCCTTCACCCTTCTCAGAACCCCTACAGAAGGCTTGTCAGGGGTGCGAGGCTCTGCCCATGGATTGGGAATGTAGACTGCAAGCTCTTTGAGGCAGGCTCTGTTTGCCTTCCCCTGTTCTTGTGAAATATTTAGCTCACATTAAAAAAATTAAATGGTATAGTGCACTTGCAAAAGATATGGTGAAGATTAACAAACTAACTTGCCTTTTTTTAAAAAATAATCCTCTTGTAGTTATGGGGTTCTATCAGACTAGACAAGGGAGAGAAGAAATCGGATGGCACGATACCAGTGAGGAAGATGGCTGGCTAGTCCCACACCTCCTCACTCTCAACATATAAATTCATCTCTAATCATTACTTTCTTAGCACATTGATAATAAGTTTCTGTTCCCTGGATAAACTTCAAACTGTTGAACATAGATTCCGATGGAAAAAATGAGAGGCAATAAAAGACCTAGGCCTGAATCACCTAAGCAGCTGAAAGTGGAGCTTCAAGGCCACTGGAGAATCTAGCCCAGGATATAGCAGCACTGAAAGAATTCCTCACAGACTGACTGGATTCAATCTCAAAAGATATTTATGGCTTCTCTAAAGATCTAGGTGATGTAAAAACCCCAAATGGCTCACTTGGCAAATGAAATACCAAAGACTGCCACTAAAACCAGTGAAATAAAAGAAGAAACTGCCTCCTTGAAGCTTAGACTAGACGAACTGGAAGAAAAACAGGATGACACAGAAAATAGATTGAAAAGAAACAGCCTTTGCCTCTTGGGCATTGCTGAGGGTCTAGATGGGAAGGATATTATCAGTTTTCTTCCAAAGCTGCTCCCTGACATACTTAAATTGGACCCCTAGCTGCCTCCATTAGATATTGAAAGGGCTCATTGAATGCCAGGTACTAGAAGACAGGAGTCTGGCAAGCCCAGACCCATCATCTTCAAGCTGCTGAAGTTCAATGATAAAGTAATGTTAACGAATGCTGCCAGAGAAACTGAAACTCTTTTGTACAAAGGCCACAAAATTTCTTTTTCCTGACTTCTCAACTGAGCTGAACAAAAAGAGGGCTGCATTCAATGGCATAAAGCAATTTGCCATTGAGGGGGACCACTATGAATTTAGCAGGATTCATAAGATTTTGCAATACTCCCTCTGAAGCTTGGCAGACACTTCAAAGACTTGGACCAGATTTGACCAAAAATAGCAGTATGTTATTTTTTTAATCATGAAAAGATCTCAGCACATTTAAAAATCAATTTGCTTTCCTATGTATCCTTGTAGATATGATAATGTTCACATATATAATTTTCCAGCTCCTAGCAGATAACCAGCTAGACTGAACTCTTCTGTTGATCTCCTTTGGAACTGAGCAAAAACAACAACTGTATAGCACTGCAATGCATAGAGTAACAGTTTAACACTGAGCTGGGGTACACAGCACCATATACTGACTGAAGTATTGGCTGCATTAATCATTGTAGCTTGCACCGCTAGACAGAATCTCTTCACTATCTCTGCCGCTGATGGATTGTGTTATGGTAACCACAAGTCCCTTGGAACAGTCAATATTCCTGATGTGTAAAGTGGACTATAACGTAAACTTTGAATATCACTTGTTGTTCAATTTGTGCAGGGCATTTAACAAATCATGAATATGATTTTTATATTATTGTATTTTTAATATTTAAATGTTGTAATTTATATTTGATTTACCAAATCAATTGTAAATTTACTTGTGATGAGTCTGAATATGGGTATATGCATACAATCTTCTGTAGGTAAAAACATATTATACATACACTAATATGGTATTTACAGTGTAATATTTGACTTAAAATATGTTTGTATTTAGAGATGTTTAGATTATTATTACATAATACAGGGAGGGGAGGAGAAGATGGAACTGAAGCCATTAGGGATCTGAACATGCCCACATTGGCTTGTTTTAAGTCTGTTAATTTTTTGTTTGTTTGTTTTCTGTTGCAAATATACTTTGGAAGACACATGAAATTTAACTATAGATCTTTTTGTATACTTGACACCCTTGGAGGCTCAACCAAAGGCATAAATTCATTCAAAACTAACCAGTATCTAATATTTAAAAATACAGACCATATCCTAAAGATGTGGTTACCATATCAACAGGGAAATACAAATCTTAAGATTATATATCTTAATATATCTTAAAATTGTGCCATGAATTTTCTTAGAGTGGGCTTCTGGAATGTGAGAGGATTTGATCAACCTTCCAAAAGAATTAAAATCCTGAGAAACCTCAGATCAAAAAAGTGCCAAGTAACTTTATTGCAGGAAACTCATCTAGCAGAAATGTATAACTTTTCAGTGTACACAGTCTTGGTCTGATCCTGAAGGCAGATATATTGTTCTTGAAGGCTCAAAAAAAGTTAATTTTAGGAAACATTCATAATCCAAATGGAGGGTAATTCTGAATTTTTCAAAGACATTGCAGACATTCTTTCTAATAAAATAAACATTACTCTTATAATGGGATGCGACTGGAATACTACACTAGACAGACATCTGGACAAATCCAATTACATGAGACCCAGCTCCCAAAGCACAGTAGGCCAACCCTCATTATTGAAGAATGAACTTGATTTAATAGATACATGGAGGCTGAGACATCCCAAGGAGCGTGACTACACATATGTCTCTACTGTACATTCATCTTACTCCAGAATTGACTTTTTTCTTGTGTCTTCAGAACTGATTCCAACATGCCTAGAAGCAGCTAGCAGTAAATATATTAATTTCAGATAATGCTCCAATTATATTTACCATAGAGGCTGGTTACATATCACTAAAATCTTCTAGGTGGAAGCCAAACACTCTGCTATTAAAAGAGGCAACGTTTTGTTCCACAGCTGATTCCGTTATCTCTAACATCAGACAAGAACACAAGCACTCAGTTACCTCAGATTCCATCTTTTGGGAGGATCTGAAAGCTACAGTAAGGGGTGAATAAAGTATGTGTGATGGAGTGTACTGTGCCCTTTTGAGGCCCCCCTCCCAAAAGCAGTGAAGGTGGGTCCTCAAGCCTGCCTAGAAAGGCTGCAGCGAAGCAGCCAATCAGAGCTCAGCAGGCTCAGTTAAAAGGAGCTGTAGGCTCTGAGCAGTTCAGTGGCTGGCTGGGACCAGAAGGGTGAAGAAGGACTAAAAGACTGTGAATCTCCACAGGTAAAGAGACTGGGGAGAAACCCTGCTCAAGCAGGGATAGGACTGTGAAGATTGAGAAACTCTCCAGGCAAGGAGGCCTGGGAGAGACCCTGCTCAAACAGGGAACAGACAGAGAACCCAAGAGGAAGAGGCTACATGGGAAGTGGCCCAGGGAATAGCAGCAGCAACTATTACAGGAAGCAACATGTGACTGCTATTTATAGGGTCCCTGGGTCAGGACCCAGAGTAGTGGGCAGGCCTGGGTCCCCCCTACTGGCCACTCGCAGGGTGGCCTAAGCCCCAAGAAGGCGATAAGGCTTGTTTAGAGGCCCAAGTGAAGGGCAGGACTTAAGAGTCTCCAGGGAGAAAGTCCTGAGGGCACTGCTCTATATCAAGGCAGACACAGACTTAAAGCTATCCCAGAAGGGGCTGAGGACTGAGCTCAGAGACTGGGCTAAACACAAGGACTGGCCCAGTTAGACCTTTCACCCCAGAAGGGGTTTGTTCGTTCACATGTTGACTGTGTGTGATTTGGCTGGAGAGCTGAGCCATTAAAGAGCCACCTGATGAAGGCAACAGCCAACAGGGGGCACCAGAAAGGGAAAGAGTGCAGGTCCACACCCGACCACCAGGAGGGGCTCATGAGAAGTGAGTGTGCTCCCATCTCAGTATGCCTCCCAAAGGACGAGAAAAAGACTCAAGTTACTAGACGTTCTGGACAATGAAATAGATAAGTTTCGGAGAACACACAAGACTGACTCAAATAATGAAAACCTTCTACATTCTCTAATCAATGCCAAATATAAACATAATGAATGCTTATCCACCCAAGTCGAATTTGCACTCAACAGGGTCAAACAAAGATATTATGAATAGGGAAATTAAGCAGGTAAATTACTTGCCAGAATGGAACTAGCCAACAATAATATTTCTTCCTTATTACAAAAAGACAGGAGTGCCATCCTTGAACCAACAGATATAAATAATCGATTTAAGCAATTCTGTCAGCTTTATGTAAATCAGAAAACCAGTTTGACTCTAATAAATGTGATTGTTTCATTGAAGACCTACCTTTTAATATCCTAACTTCAGAACAAGTCGTGTTTATGGACAAAGCTATCATAACACTAAAGATCAAACAGGCTATAAAAAATATGAATTCCAGCAAGGCCCCTTGTATGGATGGCTTTCTGACAGATTTCTACAAAACATTTTGTAATCTACTATCTTCTATTCTTTTAAAGGCCTTCACTGAAACATTCCAAAAAGGAACTATGTCTCATGACATAAGAGTTGTTTTAATTACTTTAATATTAAAGAACAACAAAGATGGTTGCAACTGTGATGACTCCCACCCCGTATCTCTATTGAACACAAATTGCAAAATAATTACAAAAAATTTAGTGACAGGACTAACACCGTCATCCCGTCAATTATACATACAGATCAGGTTAGTTTCATTAAAGGAAAACTGGCTGCTGATAATACAAGGAAAAATCACTCACTTGATCGAGTAAGCTCAGATGTTGCCTCCATAGATTTATCTCTAGATGCAGAGAAAGCCTTTGATAAGGTTGAATGGCCTTAGCTAATGGCTGTCCCTAAAAAATTTGGCTTTGGACCAATATTCCTGATTTGGATCAGTGTATTATACAATTCTCCTCTTGCTTTGTTAGCTGGGGTTCTTTCAACCCAAAACTCTTGATAACTTTACTCTGTGCGAGGTGGTGTTAGGAAATAAATCAACAGACACGGCCATCTGACCAATAGATGATTGTCAATAACAGTACAATACAAGAGTGCTCTTACTTAAAGCTATACTTTATTTAGTCTCAAGCACTTACACATGTCCACAACAGGTTAGTAAAACACCCCCAAGCCTCAATAATTACCAAAGTTTAGGGTGGCTCTTGAGTGGTACAGCGACATCTTTTTCTGCCCATGGAGAATCTAAGATACATCCATGAAGAGGTCCCCCAGCCCAAACTTCTACCCCCTTATTTAACCTTGTTAGAGGACAATCACACATCAATCAAAAAACTTGTTAGGCAAGCAGTTTCAAAAGCTAAGCCAGAGGTTTCCTCAGATTACTAATTAGCCAGATGTGGTCTTGCAGGGTCTGCATGCCTTGAGGCCCTGACAAACACATCCCAGAAGGCAAATATAGATAAGATTATTTTTGTTCTCCCAAAAGACAAACCCCAGCATATTCATCAGAGACTTCATCAGGAAGAGGCACAGGGTCAGGCAAAGGTTGAGAAAGAGGCTCCCTGCCCATGGTCACCCAAACCTCCTCCCATCCTGTCTTAGTCATGCTAAGGCCAAGGATGTTATATAGGCCTACAAAAAGGCCCACTAGTTTTGGCTGCTGTTAGCGACAAGTATGATCATCAATATTACACTATCAGTAGTGGTCCCTGTCCTTTCACTGGTCTGTCAAAATTTCCCCGTACAGTTTCACTATCAGTTAATAGAATTATTTCTCTAACATTTCACCTAGAAAGAGGGACACAACAGGGGGGCTGTCCCCTTGTGCCCCTTATTTTTAATGTCTCTCTTGAACCACTGGCAATGTACATATGTCAGCACTCAGCCATTGAAGATGTGACAATAAACAGGAATGAATACAAATCAGTTTATATGCTGATGACATTTTTGTACTATTGAAGAATCCCTCATCAACCCCATCATTACTGAGTGTAGTTGATATTTTTTGAAAGATCTCTGTTTTTTGTATTGACTGGAATAAATCACAAGCAATGCATGTATCCATAAGACCAGATCCTTCTCCATTTCATCATTTTCCATTTCAAAGATGCAAGAAAATAACTTATTTGGGTGTTAAATTTTGTCCTAATCTTCCCAAAATTGTTTATATAAATATAATCTATATATTAAAAGGAATTCCCAAGGATGTCGAGAGGTGGCATCTGGGGAGAAAAGAAATAGCCAAAATGAATATCTGCCCAAGAATAACTTTTACCATTAGCCTATTTCCTTTCAAGGTCTCTCCTTTGCTCTTTGCTTGAATAAACAGGCTCATCATGCAATTTATATGGGATTATAAACAGCCTTGTTTGTCACACATAGATCCTTAAAAAATCCTGGGCAATTGGTCATGGAGTTGCCGGATTTATATCTCTATTATCTAGCATTCCAAATACATCCTATTGTAAGGGCGGTTCCCCTCCAGTAGCTCTGTATACACAATGGCCTTCTATAAGATTGAAAAAAGCTTAGTTATGCCATTTGGTCCTTCCTCTTCTTTTATATTCCTTAAGAGGCTACTTACACCCTTAAGGAAAAATCCAATCTTTGCATCTACGTGGGGCATCCCGCAATGTTATCCCAACAGATGTCTGGGAGTAGTTGAAGTCCCCCATCACCTGTTAATATAGTCCCCCATCACATTTAATAAATATGGAAACAAAAATCATTTTGTTGGAATTACTTATAGGTGTGTTAATGCTTTGCATTACCCTCTCAATCCTAGACTCAAAGAAAAAATGGGGGAAAGAACTTAGCCTTACTATCACAACAGAAACCTGGGAGAATATCTGGCTTAATGTGAAAGATACTTCAAGTTCTTTATCACTGCAATTCTTCTAGAACAATATATTAAATAGGTACTACTGGACTCTAGAATGTTTGTTTAAGGCTTGATTGGCAAAACACAATTAATGTTGGGGGTGCAAACAGCCACATGCCAACCTTTCACACATGCTCAATAGCCATCAAAAATGCATGTGTTCTGGAACACCATATTCAGGGGTCTCTCAAAAACTTTAAGTGTTGCTGGCTTTCCTTCTCCAACCTTGTGTATTTTAGGGTGCTGGATGAGTTGATATTACCAGGTAACATTAAGAAATAGATTGCAGTAACGATTTTAGTGGCCAAAAGAGTTATTTTGAAAAAATGGAAATCTGCCGTTTCTCCCTCATACAAAGATTAGCTTAGTGAGCTCTCTATTACTGCATTAATGAAAAAAATTACTCTGTCTAATAAAAGGCTTGGAAAAAAATATGAGGATGTCTTGTCATACATGAAATTATTGCATACCTTTGCAGTTTAGAGTATATTAGTTCCTGATAATCATAGGTTATGTTCTCACTTATTTACCTATTTAGTGACTTTAATAATTGATGCCCTGCATAAATCTACGGTTTCAGGTTGGTTTGTTTTGTTTTTTTCAGGTTCTACAAATAATAATTCAATAACATTGAATTTTGTTTTTTGTATAGTATTTCCATCTTTATATAAGTTTTGTTTTGCTATGTGTTTATATTTTATATAAAACAATAAAAATAAAGTTTAAAAAAGAAATCAGGACAGAGATGTGGTTCTCAGTGTGGCTACAAATTGGGATTTTAATAGGAGTCTCATGATATTTTGTGTTTCTCTCAAAGCTGTAGTCCCTGGACTCACCAGAATCTCAGCTTTCATTCAAAAATAAAGTTTCTAGCCCTTAAGGTTGCAGAAATAAACTGAGAGCTGGAAAAGTGACCACCTAGAGCGAATTTCTGCAGCATTTCGGCGGCGACACCTCTCAATGACACCGCTTGTCGGTGGAAAGCAGCATCATTGAGAGGCGTCGCCACCGAATTTCTGCGGCATTTCAGCGGCAACGCCTCTCGATGACGCCGCTTGTCGGCGGAAAGAGGCGTCATCAAGAGGTGTCGCCGCCGAAATGCCACAGAAGTTTGGCAGCATTTCGGCGGATGCTCCACCACTGCCACGGTCCTTCGTCTGGCACCCACCAGACGAAAAGGTTGGGGACCACTGCCCTAGAGGTTCAAAATCCAGAAGGCCAATAAAACCTCCAATGTATGGTTCTTAAAATCATCTGACCTTAGAGCAGATGTCACAATTTGGGGGGGCCCTGACATGATATTTGGACATTCAGGGTTGACAATTCTGGAGCTCTCTGCAGTCAGGAGAGAAAGGGTGAGCAGCACACACACTCTTCTAGTGCAGTACACACAACAGGGCCAGATGGTCCTCAGGCAAAAATCAGCATTGTTCCAACCTAGCATATTGATTTAAATTTTTGCTCACTGGGACAGTCTCATGAGACTTATATCTCATTTTCTTGATGTTCCCAAGGGGACAGCAGTCATAAAATCTTGCTTCAGCATCCTGCATGCAACACAGACACTATCAAACAGAACAGATGTCACCATGCTCTAGCTTGGAAGCTAACAAATGGCCCCAGATTTTTCAGTAACTACCAGCCAAATGAGTTACATAAATGGAGAAACAAATATGATTTGCAAACAAAATTAAATTAAAGGTTCAACTTCTAAAGTGCTCTTAGTAACAAAACTAGTGTAGGAACAAAATTGATTTCAAAACCTAATACTCTACAGTCCTTTTAACGTTTCTACCCATTAGCAAATATTACCCACTATCCTAAATAGCTACACACAGAGCAGCAAACCTCATGTATGCATTTATCTCAAGCTCTCCCCTGCTATTTCATACGGTATTAATCCAACATGATAGGAATACAGCACAAAGTAACTTTGTGCTATCTAAATGCAACATAATTTATTAAGTATTATTTATATTGCAGTAGCACCTGGGAGCGCCAGTCATGGCCAGGACCTCACTGTGCTAGGTGATGTACAAACACAGAACAAAAAGACAGTTCCTGCCCCAAAGTCCACAGACTCAAAGTTTAAAACAAGAGATAACAGATAGGTACAGTAACACTGGAAGTTGGGTGAAACCTCACTGAAGCCACCCTTTATTCGGGAGAAATTTAAGCACTTTTTGGAGTAAGATAGCTGAAACAATGGGAGACACCACCCAAACCATATGCCACATGCAAGGACAGCCAGGAGCTGAGGTAGGTGGGAAGCAGAGATAGATAGGGTGCTGGCGATTGTTTGGTGCAGGTGTGTGTGTCTGTTAGCTGAATCAACCAGAAGCAGGCAGGACAGCCAAGGAGAAATCAAGGAAAGCACTGATAAGATGGAGAACTGGTCTGGCTAGAAAGAAGATTGAAATTGTGAGCAAAGAACCTGCATCGTATTTTATTTCAATTGTGTCCTGGGAAACAGGACTTTGTGTATATTTTTTGTAAACAGATAGGATTGCATCAAAAAAAACTTGACTCAACAATCAATTTCTTATAATGGAAACAACCTGCAAGATCCTGAATATTGGCTAACCACTCAGGTCAAAATGGGGTAACAATACAGACATATGAATGGGGGAGCACAAGGAAACAATGAGATAATATTGGTCAATGTGATAGACAAGTCATCTGAGCTCACCAGCTGCCTAATCACTGGCAAGTTTTTGGGCTTTACAGGAAAAAGAGTCTTAAGAAGTGATTTGAATGAGGACAGTGAGGTAGTAAACTGGACAGTGGTTTAGCCACCATCCCAGCACATAGAATGTACTGGTCTTAATCCTCACAGGTCATTGTCCTGATATAGGCATTTTCCTCATTAGCTGTAACCTGTTCAAAACACAAGATACACAAAGCCAGCACAACCCTTGCAAAGAACTCTATGGTGGGGTTTCATAACCAGATTGAAACGGAATAATAAATTGATTATGAATAAGGCTATGATTTAGTCACAGGTATTTTTAGTAAAAGTCATGGACAGGTCATGGACAATAGACAAAAATTCATGGCCCGTGACCAGGGGGATATGGGAGAGGGATTATGCTTGAGGAGGCTGGAATGCCTTTTTGGGGCTCACAGGAGGAGTGTTCTTACTGTATCATCCTTTTAAAGGATGCTGTGTGCTCTCCTAGGTGGTGCAGAGGAAAGAAGGGAAGTGGCTATGGCCCAGGAGGGGTGCTCGCTGGAGAACACCTGGGCTGAAGCTATGCTTGAACCCTATGGACAGGATCTTTATACCCTCCCACACTTGCACAGCCACGCAGGGATTAGTTACATGCCAGCCCCTATGTTTTGTTGTAGGAAGTCACACTAAAGTGAATGGCAGCCATCTAAAATTAACAAAGGGTGAGTGGAAACCAGAGCAGGATGAATATTCATTTAAAGACAGTGAAGGAATTAATAAAGGATCACAAGGCTTCTGGGAATAGATAGTGATAAGGATTAAAGACTTGTGAATTGCAAACTTTCTGCCATCAGATAATTGGAGAGAGATAAAGCAAAGGATTTCTAATTCCTTCCCTGGTGCTTTATTAATGTACTTGGGACTTCATACATGTTAGATATAGAAAGTACCATAAAATTAAATTAAATTAAATTAAATTAATTCGAACATTACCATTGTGACAGGTTGGGTCACAGAAACCCCTTTGGGACTGCCACCTGATGTTCTGAGACTACCTCTGAGCCCGTTTCCCTGGCAGCTTGAGACTTCAGTACCCTGTCTTCTTGTGCCAGACACGCTTGCCTGCAACAAACACAGACCCAGGTCTGAACCATGTCCCCCACAAGCTACAGACTTAACTGAAAACAGCTTAAGAAGTGCTCCTGTCTCTAGCACCCAAATACCCAGTTCCCAATGGGATACAAACCCCAAATAAATCTGTTTTACTCTGTATAAAGCTTATACAGGGTAAACTCATACATTGTTCACCCTCTATAACACTGATAGAGAGATATGCACAATTGTTTGCTCCCCCTGGTATTAATTACTTGCTCTGGGTTAATTAATAAGCAAAAGTGATTTTATTAAGTATAAAAAGTAGGATTTAAGTGGTTCCAAGTACTAACAGACAGAACAAAGTAAATTACCAAGCAAAATAAAACAAAAACACGCAAGTCTAAGCCTAATACACTAGGAAACTAAAAGCAGGTAAATCTCACCCTTAGAGATGTTCCAATAAGCTTCTTTCACAGACTAGACTCCTTCCTAGTCTGGGTCCAGCAATCACTCACACCCCTGTAGTTACTGTCCTTTGTTCCAGTTTCTTTCAGGCATCTCTTTGGGGTGGAGAGGCCATCTCTTGAGCCAGCTGAAGACAAAATGGAGGGGTTTCCAGAGTCTTTTATATTCTTTCTTTTATGGGTGGAAACCCCTTTGTTATCCTGTGCAAAATCACAGCAACAAGATGGAGTCTGTAGTCACCTGGGGAAGTCACATGTCTATGAATGATTCAGCTTTTTGCAGGCCAACACCATTGTTTACATGTTAGTTTGAACGTTCCCAGGGAAGCTCAGATGTGGATTGGTGTCTCTCAAAGTCCATTGTCAGTTAAGTGTTTCTAATTACTTGAATAACCCCTTCACACTATATTGGCCACATCTGCCTTATGTACTTCCTACAGCAAACACTTTAAATACAAGCATAGAGCCAACGCTCATAACTTCAGATATAAAAATGCTACATGCAGACAAATAGGATGAATATATTCAGTAGATCATATCCTTTGCAAAGATATGTTACATGGCATATCTAGCATAAAACATATTCCAGTTATGTCATATTTACATTCATAAGCATATTTCTTAAAGCATTATGGGGTGCAACATCACAACCAGGGCATAAGAACACAAGAATGGCCACATTGAGTCAGACCACTGGTCCATCTAGTCTATTATCCTGTCTTCCAACAGTGGCCAGTGTCAGATGCTTCAGAGGGAATGAAGAGATCAGGGCAATTACAGAGTGATCCATCCTCTCTCATCCAGTCCCAGCTTCTGGCAGTCAGAGATTTAGGAACACCCAGAGCATGGATTGCGAGCCTGATCATCTTGGCTAATAACCACTGATGGATCTATCCTCCATGAACTTTTCTAATTCTTTTTTTAACTCAGTTTTATGTTTGGACTTCACAAAATCCATGGGCAATGAATTCCAAAGGTTGACTGTGCACTGTGTAAAGAAGTACTTCCTTATGTTTGTTTTAAACCTGCTGCCTATTAATTTCATTGAGTGATCTCTGGTTCTTGTGTTATATGAAGGAGTAAATAACACTTCCCTGTTCACTTTCTCTGCACCGTTCATGATTTGAATCTATCGTATCTGCCATTACTCATTTCTTTTCTAAGCAGAACAGTCCCAGGCTTTTTAATATCTCCTCATATGGAAGCTGTTCTATACCCCTAATCATTTTTGTTGTCTTTCTCTGTATCTTTGCCAATTCTAATATATATTTTTTTAAGATCAGGCAGCCAGAATTGCACACAATATTCAAGGTATTGGCATACCATGGATTTATATAATGGCATTATGATATTTTCTATCTTATTATCTATCCCTTTCCTAATGATTCCTAATATTGTTAACTTTTCAGCTGCAGCTGCACACTGAGCAGATGTTTTCAGAGGACTATCCACAATGACTCCAAGATCTCTTTCTTGAGTGATAGCAGCTAATTTAGACTCCATCATTTTTATATATATTTGGGATTATGTTTTCCAACATGCATGACTTTGCACTTATCAACATTGAATTGCATCTGCCATTTTGTTGCCCAGTCACCCGGTTTTGTGAGATTCCTTTTGTAACTCTTCGCAGTCAGCTTTGGGCTTAACTAGCTTGAATAATTTTGTATCATCTGAAAACTTTGTCACTTAACTGTTCAACCCCTTTTCCAGATCATGTATGAATACGTTGCATGGCACTGATGCCCATACAGATCCTTGAGGTCCCCACTATTTACCACTTTCAATTGTGAAAACTGACCATTTATTCCTACCCTGTGTTTCCTATCTTTTAACCATGAGAGGATATTCCTTCTTATCCCATGCCTGCTTATTTTGCTTAAAAGCCTTTGGCATGGGATCTTGTCAAAGGCTTTCTGAAAGTCCAAGTACACTATATCAACTGGATCATCCTTGTCCACATGCTTGTTGACCCCCTCAAAGAATTGTAATTGATTGGTGAAGCATGATTTCACTATACAAAAGCCGTGTTGACTCTTCCCCAACATAGTGTGTTCATCTATGTGTCTGATAATTCTATAGTTTCAGCCAATTTGCGTGGTACTGAAGTTAGTCTTACTGGCTTGTAATTGGCAGGATCACCTCTAGAGCCTTTTTAAAAATCAGCATTACATTAGCTACTCTCCGGTCATCTGCTACAGAGGCTGATTTAAGCAATAGGTTACATACCAGAGTTAGTAGTTCTGCAGTTTTGTATCTGAGTTCCTTCATAACACTTGCGTGAATACCACCTAGTCCTGGTGACTCATTACTGTTTAATTTATCAATTTGATCCAAAACCTCCTCAATCTGTGACAGTTCCTCAGATTTGTCACCTATAAAGAATGGCTCACATCCTCTCTCCCTCAAATCGTCTGCAGTGAAGACTGATGCAAAGAATTCATTCAGCCTCTCTACAATGTTCTCCACAATGGGCAAGATGCAACTTTGTTGTTAACACTTCCACCTCTTCTAATGTCCACGATGTCCACGGGAATGCAAGCAGAATTCATCTTTTGGAATTCTTGGAACAGCAGGAGTTTCGGCTTCTACAATGGAACTATCCTCTTTCTTGTGATCCAGTCCATGTGATTCTCCCAATATCATTCCCTTCCTGCCCAACTCTCTGGTGATATATTCAATTAATAAATGAAAGAGTAATTCATTTGCAGAACAGGTTTACTTCAACATCTCTTTCCAGAGCATGGAAATAACAGCTTGGCATTATGCTGATGAGTTTGGTGCTGACATTCCTATGCACCTATTTGACCAAAAGCAAGAGTTCTGGGCCCAATTCTCACACCAGTTTGGCACTGTAACTCCATTGACTTCCATGCAATTACTCTTGATTTATACCAGGGTTATCTGAAAACAAACTCAGATCCTCCACCTGCAGCATCTTTTATGACAGCAATAGCAAGTTAACAAATTATGGTGGGTAATGTAATGTCTAGCTCATGTTCTGCTGTGTGAGGCCACACGATTGGCTAACAGTTGATTCTGTTTTTATTGCCATCATCCTGCTGCATTAAATAATGGTGCTAGTGTGGGAGGGGAGGATTTTTGGTAGCCCAGAGCCCAGTAGCATGCCTAGACCAATGCCCACAGCGATTATACCAACTGTTATGCTCATTGCTGAAAACAGCTAGAAAGGCCGTTTCTGAAGCCTTAGCACAACTAACAGACTGGGAGGGGAGGGGGAAGTGAGCAAGGAGTAAACATGACCCTGTGCCCTCGTGACTTGAGCTTTTAGCTGAAGTATACAGTTGTGCAAGCTGGAAAGTCTGGCAATAGTTAACTATTGCTGTGTGAAATAGAGCTGCTTAACTGATGGAAAATTCCCTGCCTGGTAGGCTGGAAAACTCCACACTTAACTTAGCTTCTGCTCAGCAGTTCTTTTGATGAACAAGCTAGGTATACTAACAAATTGGGTATAAAAAGGGTCACTCCTGACATATACCAACGTACTGAGATTGGAGTCTGAACCATGGTTATAAGCAATTGTTTAGCTGCACTGAGAACTAATTCCACAACTGAGATGACCAAAAGGTGTGTCACATGTGGAAGGCATAACCAGCCTTTGCCCTTGTAAGTGACTTGATTCATTCATGTTGTTTATTGCTTGTAAGGAAACACTGCATCTCACTGGTAGTTAAACATCTCGGAACATTACTTCATTTTTAATGATGCCAAAAAATTGCATTGCATTTATTATTCAGCAGCTCCTAGCTATTATAATTTATTTTACTTGACAGGCACCATATTCTGGTGTAGTTTATCTATCATGGCTATTGATAGCAAAGTGGTTTCTGAAGAACCGGAACTCTCTTTGCATTATTGGAGGAGCTTTCTTCTACTCATGTTTCCTTTTCTTGCTAGTTTGGATAAGCAAATAATAGGAACAGATTACACCAGACAGAACTCAAGTCATCAGGCAGGGAAGTGGGCGGATAATTATGCCCCATAATGGTGGGTGTATGGTAACCTGTGTTCATAGATTATACAGTGTGCACATAGATGATCTGTAAACATCCAGGCATTCTGAATAGCTTCATGCAAAAATGAAGCAAAAAGTTGGGAAGACCACAGCCAGTGCTTTGTGACTAATGCTGCAGCTATTTAAGCGAGATCTAAGTTAGAGATGGACCTCAGAGGTCAGCTTGAGAACAATTTTGGACAATCCTGTTTTCCCTCTGACACCCACCCAAAGTTCAAGGATAGTCAATTTCGGGTTTCCAAGCTACATATGGTCCCTGATCATGAAATTTAGATCCAAGATGGGGTCTTTATTTCATAATGCCCTACACTCAAAAGTCTGTAGGGCTTTATATTCAGGATTCCAGGTTAGTTCATTAGAGACAGATTCAAGTCATGAAAGTTGGACCAAATTATCAAATCCTAACCCTCAAAGTCTCAAGTTGTTGAGATTCAGGGTTCCAGTTTAGACCCATTTCTAATGAAAATGTATCCATAATGTATGTTTTGCCCGTAGATCAGCAAAATCTCCACTCTCAGCAGTATTGTCACTACACAATTTGCACACCCTTCTACCAAAGGGCACCCCCATCAGTGCCAACACTGAGTGTCCCAGAGAGCCACAGAAGAAGCATCCATTCAATATGGTCTTCATTTGGCCTGCAGAGGACCTAAGATTCCCAATTCTGTACGCAATGCAACATTGTTTTTCTTATATGCCCACTGGAATGGAGAGATCAGAAGAGAGCAATAAAAGTGATAAAGGGTTTAGAAAACCTGAAGAAAGGTTTTAAAAAAAAAAACAGGCATATTTACTCTTGAAAAAAGACTCAGGGGGACATCTGATAATCTTCAAATATATTAAGGGCTGTTATAAAGAGGATGGTGATCAATGGTTCTCCATTTCCACTGAATGTAGGACAAGAAGTAATCAGTTGAATCTTCAGCAAGGGAGATTTATGTTAGATATTAGGAAAAACTTTCTAACTTGTTAAGTAGTGGAATCGGCTTCCAAGGGAGATTGTGGAATCTCCGTCACTGCAGTTTTTTAAGAACAAACACCTGTCAGATGAGACGCTTCTGGCTTTGGAATCTATGAATGCCCAACTGCTGAACCATGGACTAACCTTTCCTTGGCTCCTAGATTTCACCTACAGGTTTTACCTATAGGCCTCCCAGCCAAGCACTGGCCAGGCTAGACCCTACTTTGTGTGATCTGACACGACCATTGCCTAATGTGATATGGCTGCAGCCAATCTGTGTGCTACAGGAGCCTCTGGTCCTAAAAGAAATGTATCAAAGTTTGAAGCTCTGGATATTGCAGACCATAAGCACATTTCAGCTCCATCCCAGCCAGAAGGACACTTCCAAATGCTTTAGTAGCCCACAAAACTAATTGGGGACCATCAATTCCCACAAATTATTGCAACTAGGACATGGGGAGTAGGGAGCACTGTTGATGGCTGTATGGAGAATATTTGGTTATTTGCAAGGACCAGTTAGCATGAAATTTTTCTGCTGGGGGTGTGATGAAGGAGAGATGTTGCAAACATTTTGGTCAAAATGCCAGTTTTGCACCTTAAGCAGAAAGAACCTAAAAGGGCAGGCACAGAGACTCTAGAAATTCACTAATTTCACTTTAGGTGGTAGCAGCTTCCCCCACATCCATTTTTGTTCCCATATTTTTTAAACCGAAGCATTATTTTTCCTTCTCTAACTTTATTCCCAGCTTCCATTTAGAAGAAATTAATTTTGTCAGTCTCTGCTGCAATGTTTCTGAAGTGTTTGCACATCAGTAGGAACAACTTGCATAAAAGGAGACTAAACATCTTCTCTTTATGAACATACTATTGACATAAATATTTTAATATCGTTAAGTGGCTGCTCTTCGTTATGAGGGTACTAAATAGTGTGCAAAACTGTAATAAATGTTACATCAGGAAACTCTAAGGAGTAATGCTAGAACAGCTCTTTAAAATAACAGCAGAACCTGTTTATGTTTCTTGGGAAACAAAATTATCCAGTCTCGCCGAATAAATGCAGTGGTGCTGCCAGAAGGAAAGAAATACTTCACACATCTGTATAATCTTAAATTAGGATTTAGTATTTCTTTAACAAGGTAGAACAGATACACTGGGCTATCCACTGAAATGAAACAAACTGAAAAGAGAATGTTGCATTAAGGATAGGAATTGGAATGTAATTTTGAAATACAGTCTCCTCAGGGGAAAAATGCACCCACGCTGAAGGGTACATTTATGATATATGGAAACATACCACTCTTAAACAAGAAGCATTTATTAAGCAAAACAGGTAAGATGACAGGCAAAAACAAGCTTCAACACAACTCAGGATTCAGCTTAGTCTCCTTTGTTCACCAGGGTTTATACTTAGTTTGGAACGCCATGCTGCACTCAGACAGCTGGTGACTGAATAATATCCTGCAGGTAAACATAGAATCAAAGAAATGTAGGGGTGCAAGGGACCTGGAGAGGTCATCTAGTCCAGCCCTTTGTGCTCAGGCAAGACCAAGTATACCCACAGTGATCATCTAGTCTGACCTCCGGCACAGCACACGGCACAGAACTTCCCCAAAATAATTCCTAGAGCAGATCTTTTAGCATACGCTTGCTTTTGAATCAGGAATGAACCAATGCTAGTGTAACACCGACAGACCCTGGTCATCGGCTGCCCGGATCAAACCTGGGACTTCTGGAGCTTAATGCATCAGCCTCTACTGTAGGGGTGGGCAAACTACAGCCCGCGGACCACATCCAGCCCGCGGGACTGTCCTGCCTGGCCCCCGGCCCCTCCCCTGCTGTCCCCCCTCCCCCACAGCCTCAGCTCGCTTGCTCCGCAACCAGCGCAATGCTCTGGGTGGTGGGGCTGTGAGCTCCTGGGGCAGGGCAGCTACAGAGCCTGGCCTCACCCAGTGCTCTGTGCTGCGTGGTGGTGTGTGGTGATGGTGGCAGCGTGGCCTGGCTCCAGCCAGGCGGCACGGCTGTAGCGCTGCCAGCCACTGGTGCTCCATGCAGCCCGGTAAGGGGGCAGGGAGCAGGGGGGTTGGATAGAGGGCAGGGAGTTCAGGGTGCTGGTCAGGGGGGGAAACAGGGGGTTGAATGGGGGCAGGGGTCCCGGGGGGCAGTCATGAAGGAGGGGGGGTTGGATAGGGCGGCAGGGGGCAGTCAGAGGCAGGGGTTCCGGGGGCAGTCAGGGGACAGGGAGAAGGGGTGGTTGAATGGGGCAGGGGTCCCGGGGAGGGACGTCAGGAACGAGAGGAGGGGTTGGATGGGGCAGCGGAGGTCCTGGAGTGGTCAGGGGACAGGGAGGGGTGTGTGTGGATGGGGCAGGGGTCCCAGAGGTGCCGTCAGGGAACAGGGGGGCTGGATGGGGCAGGAGTCCTGGGCGGGGGCAGATAGGAGGTGGGGGCCAGGCCACAACCCCCTCCCCTAACTGGCCCTCCATCCAATGTATGAAACCCGATGCAGCCCTCAGGCTAAAAAGTTTGCCCGCCCCTGCTCTACTGCATGAGCTAAAAGACACGTCTATTAGCCAAGGCTGTAGCAGGCACATCAGTCTCTAGCCGGTCTAAGTGCCAGTAGAGGGGGACAGAGTGCCACAGGGGTTACACAAGGTGCTCAGCTACTATTGTGATGTGGGCCATATAAATGGGCTGAATGCCCCAACATGGTACCAAGGCTCCCTTCCATAAGAGATGTTGTCATTCTAATGCCACTCAGAATGGAGGCGTTGCAGACATTATGGGTACATCTACACTGAGATAAAAGGCTGTGGCACAGCTGCGGCTGGCCCAGGTCAGCCAACCTGGGCTTGTGAGGCTCGGGCTGCAGGGCCATAAAACTTCAGTGTAGATGTTCAGGCTGGAGCCCAGGCTCTGGCACCCCCACCCCCACCCCATGGGGTCCCAGAGGGTATGTCTATACTGCAATTAAATACCCAGAGCTGGCCTGTGTCAGCTGACTCGGGCTCGCAGACCTTAGGCTACCGGGCTGTCTAATTGCAGTGTAGACCCTTGGGGTCAGGCTGGAGCCTGGGTTCTGGGACCCAATTAGGGGGTGAAGGCCCCAGAAACCAGGCTCCAACCCAAGCCCAAATGTCTACATCACAATTAAACAGTCCCATAGCCTCAGCCCCATGAGCCCGGGTCAGCTGACATGGAACAGCTGTGGGTGTTTAATTGCAGTGTAGACATACCCAGAGTCTGGGCTCCAGCCTGAGTCCGAATATCTGCCCTGCAATTTTATAGCCCCATAGCCCAAGCCCTGTGAGCCAGAATCAGCTGACCCAGGCCAGCCACTGGTCTTTTATTGCAGAGTAGAAAGTCCCTTAAAATCCCATAGCAATTTTCCCCCCAAGAGTAGGGAGGGTCATAAGCTCCAGCATCCTGTACAAAATCCAGTGGGCTGGAACAGGGAGGGAGTTCACATGCAGGATGTTTCCTGAAAGTGTAAATGGTGATATTTCAAACACAAAGCATTCTATATTCCAAACCAAAATCCAGGCACTGGCTTGCAGTCCTGGATGGCATCTCAACACATGAATTATAAACGAAACCAAATGGTCTTTCTCCTGAAATCCAAGCAAAAGGCCCGATTGTCCCTGAGAGTGCAGATTAGAGGGGGAGGGCTCTTTTTACTCCTTGAACTATGGCTAGAGACAATTGCATCCAAGCGCCTGACCTTCTTTCATGTGCCTCAGAGAGTAGGGGAGATGGCGAGGCCACGACTCACCCAGCCCCTAGATTAGCCCACAAAGCTCAGTGTGCATACTGGAGAGAGCTGACTGCTCTAGTGGATGGTGCACTGTGATGTCCTTAGTAAAGTGCTTTAAGATCTCCAGGTGAAAAGCACTGTATCAGAGCTAGGTATTAGTATAGTCTTTTTATACTCTTTTATATGCCAGTGGATTGTACAACGTGAGGCACAGTCTCTCCTAGAGTTCCCTTGGGGCTGGGCGGCTCTTCACCATCCTTAACATGGCTTGCTAAGGGTATGTCTACACTTGGAGTTGAGGGTGTGATCCCCAGCTTTAGGAGACATACCCACACTAGCTCCAGGAGAGCTAGCACATTAAAGATAGAATACAGCCATGGCAGCAGGACAGCATGCGCCTAGGGTCTCGGATGGGTATGTATTCGGCTAGCCCATGCCGCCACTCACACTGCCATGGCTGCATTTTATTTTTAGGTGCTATCTTGAGCAAAGCTAGCGTGTGTACATCTACCCAAGCTGGGAATCACACTTCCCAACTGCCGCGTAGGCATATCCTAATAGTACTTACATGCATGCTTAAATGCTTCGCTAAACTAGGGTCTAAATGCTGCAATCTGGTCCTAAAGCAAACTGTAAAATGATGCTTCCAGGTTACCAAGCAACAGTAATGCTATCAATGGCCAAGAGTCCTCGTTCAAAAACAATCAGATTATTCCCTTTACAGATGGTTCCTGAACTTTATCAACTATGGGCCTGATCCAAAGCCCATTTGAATCAAAGGAAATACTCCCATTGATTTCAGTGGGATTTGGATCAGTCTGTTTTCTCCCTTACACAGATATCCTAGGGGAGACACTTTCAAGATAAGTGGGATTTTTTTTAACAATTTAATTATTTTTTAATCTCGGATTCTTTATGAGCCTCTTTGAAGCTCAACTCAGATCTGATCAAATAATGAAAACATTTATTCTTGAACAAAAATTCATAAGGAATATTATTCACAGCAAATAAATTCAGCCAGCTCAACTCAAAACTCACATTTCTTTCGTTCTGCCTTTGGTGTATGCGCTCCTGCTGTTATGTCAAGTGTTTTTCCCAGATTTATTAGAGTCAAAGGTACGAAAAGGCTCAGCCAGCCAATTTATTAAAATAGTCAATGGGTAATAGTTCCGCAAGAGACAGAATTGATGCAGCTACAGACCAGTCAGAAGGATGTTACAGTATAAAGGCTGTGTGAATAAACCTTCATCAATCGTTAGACCCACCCATGTTCTTAGCAGCATTTCATTAAATAAATCTAAATGCAAGAAGAGTGACAGAGTATGATTTCTTGGTAAAACATCATTCCCTACATCAATATAACGCTGTCAGTATCCATGCCCACAAATAATCCTAAACCTCATATAGCTACAGATTTTTTTAGTTTAGGGGCTATATTCTGTTCATTCCAGACCTAGAACTGCTAGTGACATCAACTCTGATCCTCCAGACACAGACCCTTACAACCCTATGGAGTCCTACTGAAGCCAATGCAGTTGCAGCTCTATAAATTCAAACTGTGGAATCTATCTAGGTGGCATATTTCCCGTGTGATCTGCCCTTTAAGCGGAAATGACTGACAAAGGGAAAGCTAAACCCTCTTTTCCCTGAGATCTTAGATTGCAATTTTCTCAAATGTATTCATTATTAAAAGTATTTGACATGTTTGTAAATGTTGTTTCCTCTGGGCTTGCTATTCAAACTATCTTGCTTAGTTTGGTCTTTCAACTAGGGCTGGGATTTTCAAGAATCATGTGGTCTTAGCTAACAGATACAAAAGTAATCATTAAAATTTTGGATCTATTTATTTTGGCAGCATCCCCTTATACGTCGAGGGACACATTCTCTCATCCACTAAGGCCACCTTGCAGTGCACAGTGGCTTTAAAGCACCTAAAAAATGCCATTGGAGAATTGCCCCAGTGCAGGGGAACTCTCTGGTGGCAGAAATATGGCAAAGGTGGTTACACTGCCTCCTGCACCAGCCACCCCCAAGGGAAGGAACGGGACGTGTCAGGGGCATTCCAAGGGTATGGCATGCGGAGGTTGGGGCATGGTGAAAATGGAGCTCTGCTATGCCTGATTCTCCACTGGCATAGTGGAGATTCTCCACTCCCTGCAAGTGCTTTTATTTAGAAGCTGCTGCTTAATATATAGCAGGGCTGGGGGCTGAGGATCACAGGGAGACACTACCATTTCCCCACAGTGCCCTTTGCTCTCCAGGCTCCAGGCAGGCAGGGTGAGGAATCTGTCACAGAATATTTAGGTTCTGGAACGAAGAACTAACCAAACAAATCACGAATGAAACCCGAACGCCCGGGCTGGCCAGTGGAGTATTAAATAATACTTACACAATGCATTTCTGCCCTTAAAATCAAATCAAAAACAAAAACACTTGGTTAAAGATAAACACAAGTCTTAACAGAAGCAGGCTCCGTTTTGAAAGCAAAAAGCAACAACAGCTCAGCTTGCTAATTATAAATAGCCTGTGGACAGGCCAGACTCCAAAGCACCATTCTTGAAAAACTGACCCACAGTGAGTAGCCAGCACCTCAGGTCAGTCCCAGTGACAAGGCAGCGGGCCAATCAGGGAGCCCCAGCTCAAGTCCTGGCCTTCGTGCATGCTGAGGGAGGGAGGGAGACAGCGAGAGCAGCCCCAGGTGGGTGAGGCTCTGTGGCCGGCAACCAGCAGGCGAAGAGCCACAAAGGAGGCCAGAGGGTGCTTCTGTGAGGCCTGTAGTAAGAGGAGGCCCTAAGATATAAACCTTGGTATCAGAGGCCTGGTATGAGGCCTGAGGCCTAAACTAAAGTAATGGTCAAGACTTTGCTAACATAAAGCAAAGTTAAGCTGTGAGCCAGAGGCAGGCCCTGCTCACAGAAGCTGGCAAGGAAAGGGCTGATGCTGCAAGAAGATACGTACCTAAAAGGTACTGAACACTAGATATCAGAACATTCACATACTTGCACATTCCACACAAATAACAAGGAACAGGCTGGCCCATCCCAATGACAGGGGCAAAAGGGTAATATGCTGGATAGAGTTGTTTTGATCGAACCAACATGTACAAGGTGAGAGGCGGCACCTTACTACGTAGAAGGGTTGTACCTTGCTACGTAGAGGGTTGCACCTCAATATGTCAGGAGTGATGTGTAACTTGTTTGTACCTGTGTATAAGAATGCATCCCTGGGGCGGTATCTTTGTCCGGCCGAGGGGGCAGTGGAAAGTCCCGCCACTGACTGAGCCGAGTCCATTGACTGTGGACGCATATTCATAGTATGCCCTGAGTTAGGCTCAGAAACCTACAGGGAACTATTATTGTGTCCAATACGGCAATAAACCTGGTCGACGTGCCTTACTAGACTCTGTGGTCATTGGGGGTTCTCTTCGGGTCTGCTGTGTCAATTGTCTGCGCAGAGCTGGGACAGCACACAGAGGGAACACACGCACGCAGCCGAGTGATATCAACACTGAACAGAGCAGAGCACCACACCGGTAGCACTCTGACAATAAGGCCAAGTGACATGTGAGAGCCAGTGAGCGGGGAAAGAGGGTCGGTGCAGGGGGCAGGAACCCACCAGGAACAGTGTGACAGACCCAGTGGGTAGGGCCCACGAAGGGGGAACAAGAGCCCAAGGGAAGGACGGGCCTGAAGGGAGCAGCCCGGGGAGTCTCAGACACACTGTAAGGGAGAGAGAGACAGTCACAGAGACCCTGGTGAAGGGCAGGAAGTGGGGCAGCAGGGGGACAAGTTGTGGGAGCCCAGCAATTTCCCCCCCCCCACCGTATGCCCTGAAACCAGCCATGCAAGGAGTGGTTACTAGCACCAGCTGCGGGGTGAGGGGGTCCTGGTAGCCCCTGAGCCCAGGAGAAGGTGGCAAGTCCTGTGGCGTAACTGCAGCCAGGTGTGTGGAGGCTTGTCCAGTCCAGTTTTTTTGTTTTTTTGTTTTTTTACTGTTCCTGGAGGCACTGCAATACCAGGTCAATGCATGGGGTGGACAGAGCAAGCTCCTATTCCAGCCCCCTGTTTCAAAAATCAATTTAATATACAGTCCTCAAATAAAGGACATATCAGATATTAAACTGATAAGAACAGATATAACTTAGATAATATTTTTACTTCAAGGGCCCAGAGACACAGACAAGGTTTTCATCTCGAGGCCAAAAGACCAAAAACATCAAGACACTTGATCACGGCCTTGGATAGACCAAGAGACTACTCACACTTGATCTGAACTCATAGAGCTCAGTCCAGTTCTGAGGCAGAAACCTGTGTGAGCTGTACACAGCCTGGGCAATGGCGTCCCTGCTCACAGCAGGCAGGGGAGCTCATTGGAGGATGGTGTGATGGGTTGCCCCCGGCGTGCCACCTAGAACTGAGGTATCACTGAGCCCTCTGACCCACCAGCCCGGGTTCCCTCTCAGCACTGTGCTGCTGTGACAAACTGTGGACATTTCCACCAGCATTCTCCCCTTACACACAGATAGGGACACACCCAGCTGCAGTTACATGCAGGCTTTGGCCAATCACTGAATGAACCAACAATAGAGAGGCTACAGCCAAAACAACCCCCAGCTCCCCAGGCGCACCCCCACTCCCCGGAGTATAAACCCAAAATTATATTGTCTTGCCCTGCACAGGGATTTGTGCAATGTAAGCTCATAAATAGTTCACCCCTCCCTCAATGTGGAGAGGAATATGCAACAAACTTGTGTGAACCAAGCTGAGATTTTTCCCAGACACTTCACTTAAAGGCACACTGATTTAGATAAAGCAAAAAATAAGTTTAACTACAAAAAGATAGATTTTAAGTGATAGCAAACAGATCAAAGCAGATCACCTAGTAAATAAACAAAACCACAAACTAAGCCTAAAATACTAGAAAGATTGGATATGAATTAGCGATTTGTCACCCTGGCTGGTGATACAAGCAGTCCACCATGTTTTCATACACCGGCTGGAAATCCTTTTAGCCTGGACCAGCACTTTTCTCTTTTTCTCTCCTTTTCAGACAACCCATGACTATGGGGGGGCGGGGTGTTAGTGGATCACTCCCCCAGGTGTTCTTCTGTATAACACCAGGGTTAGGAAGGGATGGCTTTCTTCCCATCCCACCAAGATAACTGAGGGTGGGGTAGGGTCAACTCCCATTTTACAATACCTCTGCCCCTAGCCCCATACAGGGTTACCAGCCGAGTACAAACCTTGGAGTTTTTGCACCAGTACCACAGCACAGGCCTCAACCACTTGAAATTTAGTTCACTCCTTTGGTTCAGTAGTCCGGCAATCTGAACTAAAGCATTAGGAGGTAGCAGTAGAAGACTGTTATACTCAGGAGAACCTGCCAGTGTGTTACAAATACATTAGCAGATGCAGACTCATTTCCCTGCAGACTCAGACACAGCACTGCCTAAGCTACAGAAACACAGAGAAACACTCCAATACAGAGACAGGCATTTTCAATTGTAAAGGGCAGCACATTTCTTCTAACTAAGGCAACACATCTCACATGTACGTTTCCTGCCTTTGTTTAGGCTTTCCTTGGTAGGGAATCACACTGGTGGCCAAAGAGATACTGATGTCAAGAGCTATCTGCACAATGACAGAGAAGAAAGGGAGCTGCAGGGGAGAAGGTTTCTAAGCCCTGACTGTATGGCGAAGAATGACAAGTCAGCAGATGCAGCTAACAGTCCAATTCATCAGGGAACAGGTTGATGCAACTTTCAGATCACTGCTCCCTTTCTCCTCCAGGCAGAGCTTCTCTCTCCCCTTCTTCTGCACTGATTCAGGGTGGGCATCAGGATGAATGTTCACATTTTGATACCACACAACATACACACATTGCAAGGCCCAGCTACATACATGCTGCTGTGCAGACTGGTTTCTGGCAGTTTCTAAAATATAGAACATAGCAAGCACCAGGAGAAGGCTCACAAACTACTTAAAGGGATACTACCCTATTCCTCTACAGTACAGTACAACAGGGCTGGGTCACAAGTGAGCATCCTCATGCGATGGTCACTGAATTGCCGTTTAAAACATTATTTGATGTCTCTACTGTAGTAGGAAGAGGGCCTGAAACATAAGCCCTTGTATCAGAGGCCTGGTATGAGGCATGAGACCTGGGCTAAAGTAATGGTCAAAACTTGCTAATATAAAGCAAAGTTAAGTTGTGAGCAAGAGGCAGGCCATGCTCACAGAATCTGGCAAGAACAGGGCTGATATTGCAGAAACACACATTCCTAAGTTGTGCTAGGCATAAGAATATATATGCAAACACATTCTAGAAAGGTGGTTCCAGAACACCTCAATACCAGCACTTTCCTCAAAGATAACAGAAACGCACTGACTCATCCTAAAGATAAGGGGAGGATGACAACATGATGGATAGAGATGTTTTGATCGAACTAACAGGTACAAGGTAATGCGTGGTGGTTAGCCACGTCAGAGGGTGGCACCTAACTACATCAGAGGGGTAATAGGTAATTTGTTTGTATCTGTATATAAAGATGTATCTCAGAGGCAATGTCTCTGTCTGGCCCAGGGGAGAATGGAATGTCCCACCATTCACTGAGCCGGTCCATTGTCACAAGCATACCTGTGTTAGTGTACCTGAAACCATTGAGCTGGTGCTTCGTTGGCAGTAAACCTGACCACGTTCCTTCGCTGAAAACCGAGTCTGTGGATTTATTGGGAAGTTCAATCAGAACTTGCTGTATGGGCTATCTGGCCAGAGTCAATACAGCATGGAGAGAGAACACAACGTGCGCAGCCAAACATCTGACCACATCTACTATTAATATATTGCTCAGATTTGTCTTATAGCAACGTTCCCAGCCATGGCAGTCAGGCTGAGACCAGTAAGGTTAGGTTTTACCGCATCAGGTAGGTGAAGCGCAGAATCTGCTAGTAGAAGAGGTGGAAATTCACTGACTTTCTGTCTTGTGAACATGTCTCTAGAGCTGAGGTGTCAAACATATAGCCTGCAGATTCAGCCCACGGAGTAGTTTCACCTGGCCCATGGACTTCCTGTGAATCTTTGGGCTTATCTGCATGACTCCAGAGTCTGCAATAGGGGCTGTGATTTGTAGAGGTCACCAGTGGGCCGCGCTCTAGCTCTCCCATGTAGACCCTGCTAGTGTACATTGATGTAGTCCAGCACTACACCCATGAGCACTAAGAAATATTTAGTGCACACCAGCAGGGTCCAAACGGAGGAGTTAGAGCACAACACACTGGTGTTCTCTACAAGTCAGACCCCCATAACTTCAGACTCTGGCGCAACAATCCAGCAACACCTCGCATACAGGTATAGAAACACTTGGTCACAGTTAAGAGGTGCTGGAGAGGAATAAGTCTGGTGGAAGCTGCTATGTGTCCAGGCAAGCGGAAATGGCACTGAAGAGCACTTACCTACTGGCTGAAAAGTAAGTCAAAGAAAAGGAAACTTCAAGTAAGGCAAAGAGTGAATGTAAGTAATTATCAACATGGTATATATATGGCCCGCACCAAGTGGCAGGGTATCAGATCAGGCCCACCATGAGACTAAGGAGCCATTTTGGTGGGACACTAGGATGAAGATGACTTTTACCAGACCCTGTGTTTCCCAGAAGCATTGGGAACATGGACCCAAGCAGTTCACAGGAATTCAATAGACTCTTTTCCATGGGCTTGGATCAGGGCTTTATTATACCACTAAGTTACAGTAGTTCTTAGGCACACAGTAAGGGTATGTCTACACTACTCGCCAGATCGGTGGGTAGCGATCGATCTATCGGGGATCAATTTATCGCATGTAGTGTAGACGTGATAAATTGATCCCCGATTGCTCTCCAATCGACTGCTGAACTCCAGCTTGGCGAGAGGCGGAAGCAAAGAGGGGAGCTATTCTCGTAGCTGAAGTTGCGTATCTTAGATCGAACCCCCCCACACAGTGTAGACCAGGTTTAAGTGTATGGTATGGGCCTAGCTACAAAAAAAGCAACTATATCCTCACTAAGGGCTAGTCTACACTTACCAGCCGGGTCGACCCGGTGAGTTTGACTTCTCGGAGTTCGAACTATCGCGTCTAATCTGGACGCGATAGTTCGAACTCCGGAAGCGCCGCGGTTGACTTCGGTACTCCACCACTGCAAATGGCGGTGGCGGAGTCGACCTTGGAGCCGCGGACTTTGATTCCGCGGCGTCTGGACGGGTGAGTAGTTCGAACTAGGGTACTTCGAATTCAGCTACGCTATTCACGTAGCTGAATTTGCGTACCCTAGTTCGACCCCGCTTCTTAGTGTGGACCAGCCCTAAGGGCCCAATTATGCAACCCGTACTCACAGTGATTAGTACTTTCCTATGGCCTAAAACACAGGTTTAAGTCAATCTCTATTCGGCAAAGCACTTGAGCCCAAGCTTAACTTTAGGCATGTGCATAAGTCCCACTGGAGTCAACGGTACTTCAGGCATCAGTTTAGTGTTTTGTGAATAGTGATGGAGGGCTGAATCAAGCTCTATGGAAGCTGTCCTAGTGATTCCAGTGGGACTACTCATGACATAAGGTGCTACTCATTGAGTAAAGGTAGCAGAATCTGGCTGTACAGATAACATTTTCAGAAGTCTCCAAATAACTTAGGGGCCAAAGACTCATTTTTAAAAGTGACTTAGGCACCTAAGGCCAGATTTTTAAAGGAATTAAAGCACCTAGTGAGATTTTCAAAAGCACCCAGCACCTAACTCCCATTTGGATACAGAACAAGCATGGACTATTTCAGTCAGTGAAAAGCCAATGAAAACAGAGGGTTAGATTAGAAGCTGTTATGCAGCCTTAACTATAGCAACCTATGTCTTACATTATGTGCATTATAATTGCATAAAATGTAATAAAGCTACTCCAGAGTGCTCTAATTCCATTTACTAATAACCATAAAAATGTTTGATATGTGTCTGATGAACCATTTAAAGACAGCATTTTCCAAAGATGATTGGTAGTACCAAGAAAAACATTTAATACCAGATAAATTAGATTTTATGTATGATAAAATGTAACAGTTGCTGTGTTAGTGTTTGTTGTATTTTTTCATTGTTTGGGCTGCCCTGAACAATTTGTTTTGGGATAAAAAAAAAAATCCAGGGCTCCTGAGATGTTCCCAATGAATCACAGAGCATGAGTAATATCATTTGTCATTTTTTATCTACCGATGTCACTGTGTTCAGTGTCACACTGCACAGTTAATCTGTTCAACTTCTGATGAATTACATTTTGTACAGTTCACGAAATTATTTTTGGATTTAACAAACATCCCAGGCAGTTCCATTTACACCACATCAGTTCCCACGTGCTAGGGATTTGCCAATTGTATTGCTCTTCTCAAAGGCATGCAGAAATGGACCAAATACATAAATAAATAAAACACAGCTCAACTCAGCATCAAAATGCTATCAAAGTCAGCTCATTCACTAGATCTCAAGTCAAAGTTGCATTTTGTATTAACTACTATCACAACATGTTTTCTAAGATGGCTAGTTTGAATGTTTATCCTCAGTCTTTGAAGCTGTATGAGTGTCCCTTTTTGTGTTCACTTTCCATGACTTAAACCAGGGGCAGGAAAACTTTTTGGCCTGAGGGCTGCATCGGGTTTCATAAATTGGATGAAGGGCTGGTTAGGGGAGGGGGTTGTGGCCTGGCCCCCACCTCCTATCTGCCCCCCAGGACTTCTGCCCCATCCAACCGCCCTTGTTCCCTGATGGCCCCTCTGGGACCCCTGCCCCATCCACACACACCCACTCTCTGTCCCCTGACCACCCCCGGATCCCCGCTGCCCCATCCAACCTTTCCTCTCATTCCTGATGGCCCACCAGGAACCTTGCCCCATCCAACCACCCCTTCTCCCTGTCCCCTGACCACCCCTGGAACCCCTGCCCCTGACTGCCCCCTGCAGCCCCATCCAACCCCCCTGCTTCCTGACTGCTCCCCACAGGACTCCTGCCCCCATTCAACTCCCTGTTCCCCCCGACCATCCTGACCCCTATCCACACCCCCGACCCCGACCACCACCCCAAACTCCCCTGCCCTTTATCCAACCTCCCTGCTCCCTGCCCCCTTACCGCGCTGCCTGGAGCACCACAGCAATGCTGGCGGCACTACAGCAATGCTGCTGGGCTGGAGCTAGGCCACACTGCCACCACACAGCACAGAGACCAGGTCAGGCCACACTCTGCAGCTGCCCAGAGCATTGTGCCGGTGACAGAGCGAGTGAGCTGAGGTTGTGGGGGATGGCGGACAGCAGGAGAGGGGGCTGGCCTCCCAGGCCAGGAGCTCGGGGGCCAGGCAGGATGGTCCCACGGGCTGGATGTGGGCTGCGGGCCATAGTTTGACCACCTCTGACCTAAAACCATTAATGTGATAGGCCTAGATTGTCCCTGATTATGTGAATTAAGTACAGTGGAACTGCTTTATGACAGAGGGACTCGCCATCAACTAAGTAGCACTCGCTAGACAAGGGACATGGGTTCCACAACCCAGTGAATTGAGAGAGGCTGGGGATAGATATTTGTACCTGATGGTATGAGCCCTCTTTGAGGGCCTGAAACATTAATTGCACTGCTGGATGCACCCTCCCCCCCCCCCCCCCCCGCTTCCCATGGAACATCAGACCTAATTTTGATTCCATTAGAAGTCTAGTTACAGGCTGCTGAGCTGAATTCACTTTGGGCCACTGGTACACCAGCACTGAGGCTCCCCTACTACAAGCTGAAATCATTGAGTGCTGTGTTGGGTAGGAGGGCTGAAGATACATTGTGGAGCGGCTGGCAGAGCAGTTTGTGGGATGGCTGGAGTGGCTCACGGGATGGCTGGTGGAGAGGAGCAGCTGGCAGAGTGGAGCAGTTAGCGGGACGGGTGGCGGAGCGGAGCGGCTGGCAAAGCAGAGCAGTTTGTGGAACAGCTGGAGCGGCTCATGGGACGGCTGCATGGAGCGGCTGGCGGAGTGGCTTGCAGCGAAGGCTGCAGCAGAACCCCATGGAGAGGTGGGGCAGTTGGCCTCGGACCATGTAAGGTGCCCCTTAACACCTCTGTGCCCCTTCCCCATTGCCACCCAAGCTGGGAGGTAAAACTATGTAGATAAACTTTTGAACTCTGGGGCTGCACTAACCAGGGACAGAGACTTTTGGGTTGTTCGACTTTTGGGTGATTTTGGGGTTGCTGGACTTAAGAACCTGAGGGGAAAAGAACCCTGTCAAACTTACTTGATGGTGGGTCTTTTGCTCATGCTTTATGTTATGAATCCTGTTTGTGGTGTTTCCCCAACATACTGCCGCATTGTTTCCCTCCTTTATTAAAAGGATTTTACTACACTCAGACTCTGTGCTTGCGAGAGGGGAAGTATTACCTCTTAGAGGCATGCAGGGGGTGGTAGGTAATTGTCCCAGGTCACTGGGTGGGCGCTCGAGCCGGTTTTGCATTGCGTTATTGAAACAGAACCCCTAGATACTGAACTCGGCCCTTGTTGCTGCCATCTCAGACGAGTAGAAGGGTTACACTAGCACAAATGTTAGTGGGAATCAAATGTTCAGGTCACACACTGAAAATTTTAAATCCACTTTCTGCAAACATTTGCACCAGGGCCTGAATTATAAATTATGCTCATCCATGTGACACATGCCACCACCAACTAAGTGTAACCCCTTGGGGTTTAGAGAGCATGGCCCCTTTAAATCTTTTTCCCAAGGGGAGAGGGGGAGCAGTGAGAGTAAGGAGGGAAACTCCAGGGTGTGGCTCTGGAGCTCCAGAGAGAGAAGGGCTGCAGCCCACAGCCCCTCACAAAGTGAAGCAGCAGAGAACCTGCCAGAAGCCTGGGAAGGACAGGGCAGCCGATCAGGGACACCCAGGACAGGAGCCAGGAGAAGCGCTGTGCCAGGGAGGAATCGCCCGAGAAGGACAGGCCATAAGTAGACCCAGTATCATGGCTGCCCAGAACTGCGTGGGGCTGGGAGCACTGGGGCTTGTGACTCTGAATTGGGAACAAGGAGGGAGGCTGTAGCTAGTTCAGTGGGGAGGCGGTCACTCTGTGGGACTTTGCAGAGAGCAGCAGAAGAGGAGTTTGTTGGGAGTTCACTGGCGCCAAAGATGACCAGGAGTACCCAAGACTCACCACCGGACTGGAACTTTGCTCAGGACTCTTGAACTCTGTGTGCAGACAGATTGCTCAGTGTCTGCCCTTCCAGACTGTGCTACCACTGGGCCTGTGGGGCCTTGGTTTGAATGCAACCCTGTTCTACTGCTCCCCCTATATTTCCCATTGTTGTTTTTCTCCTCTCATCCCTCTGTAAATAAATATTTCCCTTTCTTATATCCATTGTACTTTTCCTGTGGGGGGGGGTGTTCATTCGTGGAGGGGGGAGGTTGGAACAGGTGTCCCTGGGGTGGAAGGGATTTTTTCCTGCTGCATTCCTGCGTGCGCTCTCTCTTGGCCAGAGCTGCCTGCAGAGCAGACTCCATCTTGACTACGAGGTCACGAGAGTTACATAAGCAATGAAGCAAAAACTTCAAACAGTAAACCAGAGTAATCATAAATTTGCAAAATCTTTCATTACACAATTTCAAATAGTGAAAAGAAAGACTGTCTGCACATTCCACGAGGAGAAATAGAAGCAGATAGTTCTTCCAGCAGAGCCCTAAATCAGCAGTACTCACTTGGACGACACCCTGGGTTCAAAGGAGCTAACTGCATCAGGAAGTATTCATCTTTGTGAATAAGGTTTGTATAGACAAGCGCCAAATAAATTAATGGTTGTGAATTATTTGCTCAGCTGTAATGTCTATAAAGGACTTTGTTTAGAGAATTCCATTGCCCAAAGGGGAGATGGATGTAGGCAGGGTTCCACAGAGCCATACAGAGGGGCTGCAGCCCTTGGGCAGTGGGGAGTTCAGGTATGTGGGAACTCCTGAGTGCCATTACGCTGGCAGGTTGAAGGAAGGGGAGGGGAAGCTGTTAAGATCGATGGGCTCGGAAGTTGTGCAGTTTCTCCTGTTGAGGCTCCCCCCAGAGCACTTCCACTCCATTCCCCAAGCATTCAGTCTTGTCACTCAGGTTCCTTTATCTGGCAGACAGCAAAGCTATGCTGAGTTGATCTGACTCAAGTGTAGAGGATGGGTATAGGGCATACCACACATCCAGAGAGCCATAGCAAACCTTTTCCTTTATATATATTTACACATTGCAGCACACGTTTTGGGATTGGCGTGGTCACTTTGTAGAAATCAATTCCTATAGAGCACGCACTGTCCATGCCTGACTTACTCTTCACCTTATGTTCCAGGGTTATCTTATCTATTGTTATCTTGTTCATTGTAAATAGTTCCCTGGGTGGTCCCCCTTTTCTTAGCTAGTACAGACATTCTGCTTCCCGACTGCTGATCCTAATCCTGTCTGCCAAAAAATGAGGCCTCACTGTGTCCAATTACTCATGTCAAGTCAGCCTTACATCTCCCAGAATCCCGCAGTGAAGTCTATAGTGGCAGCTCCACAGACTGGAAGGCAGGAGGATCCCTCCTCCTCTATAGCCTGCCTGCAGCACACATCAGATCTAGAGCTGGTCAAAAGACGGTTTATTGTCCATGAGAAGTTTCAGGACACTTTTTTGCATCTTTTTTCAAGCTTTGCTGAATATTTTGAAAAAAACAACATTTTTTTCAGTTTTTAAGAACTCTAAAGATTTTAACATTTTTTGTTTATTTGTTTTGTTTTTACAAAAAACCCCAAAATGGAAAGAAAATTCATGTTCAAATTTCCATTTTGTCAAAAAGCCAGCTTTCATCTAAAAATAACTTGACAAAAAATGTCCAACCAGCTCTGATCAAAACGGTCAAATTATTTCACTAACCTGAAATGCTACAGTTAAATCTGCCTTGGATTGTAAGTGAAATGAATTTATTATCTGTCTCAATATAGCCTTCCATGCACTACCATTTTGCCATTGGCCATCTCCAGTTAGGGGCGGCTGAAGTCATGCTGCTATGGTGTTGACGGTTGAGGTGCATTGGGAGTATGGAGAAGCCAGCACAGCCTCTGGTGATATTCAGATTTCCAGGAAGTAATAATGGTAGATTCTCTTTTCCTGAAAAAGAAAGCCTGCAGTAATTACTTCTGTGAAATCAGAACAGCAATATTGTCAGCCATTTTAAATGACACATACAAAAATCTCCCATATTTTCAATTTTTGTGCCAAACCTAGAAAGACTACGTACAAAATCTTCATCCCCATGCTTCTTCGCAGGTGTGCAACAAGGGCCTAGCAGATCAGTTTTGACATCAATGGATGCAATTTCTGATTACAGCCTCAGAAATTAAACACAGCACAATTTAGTGAAGAATGAAAGTAAGCTGATCACGCTACATACTGGATGGTTTACGAAGGATATAAAGTAAGGTCTTGTGTATTAATACCTCTTACAGTTTTGGTTTGTAAGAGGCAGCTTCACATTTAAAGCCATATAAGGTGAAACCATTACAGATAATTGAAGATCATATTCATTTGCAGATCAGTAGTGGAGTGATTAAATAGATGGGTATCTACTGTTTGGTCTGGTTTGAAAAAAAACATTTTTTTCAATGTAAAGTGATTTTTAGTTTGATCACTTAATTTAATTTCTTAAATCAAATTTTCAATGGAACCATATGAATCAGCATTTTGTTAACTGGCAGACTTCACTGCCTGCACACAAAGCTGACTTTCCTCATTTCTTAAAGAATTAACAACAGAGAAGCTAAGAGACTTGTGAAATACCCCCACAGAAAACTTTGTTAACTCTGAGTTAAGGGGTTGTCTACACAGGACAATTATACTGTAGAACCTCAGTTACGGAGAGGTCAGGAATGGAGGGTGTCCGTAACTCTGAAATGTTCGTAACTCTGAACAAAGCACAGTTCGGGCTCCAGATTCAGCAACTGACACTCCGGACCAGGCTTCAGCAGCAGCTGAGCTCCCTCCTTAGCTCCAGCAGCTAGGGGCGGCTCCAGGCCGCAGCACGCCAAGCGCGTGCTTGGGGCGGCATGCCGCGGGGAGCGCTCTGCTGGTCGCCGGGAGGGCAGCAGGTGGCTCCGGTGGACCTCCCACAGACGTGCCTGCGGAGGGTCCGCTGGTCCCGCAGCTTCGGTGGAGCATCTGCAGGCACGTCCACCAGAGCCGCGGGACCGGCAACCGGCAGAGCGCCCCCCGTGGCGTGCCGCCGTGCTTGGGGCAGCGAAATGGCTAGAGCCGCCCCTGCCAGCAGCTTTCTCCCGGCCAGGGGTGGAGGGTGAAAACAGACCCCAGCGTTGCTCCTGCTTAGGGTGCCCAGACAGCAAGTGTGAAAAATCAGGACGGGTAATAGGTGCCTATATAAGACAAAGCCCCAAATATTGGGACTGTCCCTATAAAATTGGGACATCTGGTCACCCTACTCCTACTCTGCTGTCCCATCTTCACCTCCTAGCTGTAAATGGCTGTCCCACATGTGGCGGTGGGAGGGGGACAGGCAGCCCAGATGTTCCTACCTTTAAGATGCAATACAGGCACAGTACAGTATTTGCTTCTTTCTTTCTTTCTTTCTTTCTTGTGAGAGTCTCTGCTGCTGCCTGATTGGTTACTTCTGGTTTCACGTGGTTTTCGGTTGACCATTAAGCCAAAGGGAGGGATAGCTCAGTGATTTGAGCATTGGCCTGTTAAACCCAGGGCTGTGAGTTCACTCCCTGAGGGGGCCACTTAGGGACCTGGGGCAAAAATTGGTCCTGCTAGTGAAGGCAGGGAGCTCAACTTGATGACCTTTCAAGGTCCTTTCCAGTTCTAGGAGATGGGCATAATTATGGTATTTGTATCCTTGAGGTCCTACTGTACCAGTATAAGGTAGGGTGTGACTTTAAACCACTATAATTATAGCAGTATAAATCCCCTGTAGACACTTAAGCCAGGTCTACACTACAGCCTTATATGGCTATTACTATGTTGCTCAGGGGTGTGAAAAATCCACACTCCTGAGCAATGTAGTTGTACCAACCTAATCCCCAGTGTAGACAGTGCTACGTTGGCAGAGTAGCTTCTCTCATCGACACAGCTACTGCCTCTCGCAGAGGTGGATTAACTATGCCAGAAGCGTCTTCACTTAAGTGCTGCAGCTGCATTGATGCAACATTTTAAGTGTAGACCTGCTGTTATTCAGCTATTAGAGTGGCTTTTTCCACTTTAATTTATGTCACTTTGGAAGCAGTTTAAATTAAGCCAAAAAAAAGTCCTTCTTACTCCACAATAATTGTGTCCACAAGGGGGAGTGATAATGGTATAACTACAGCCTTATAACAGAGAAAAGCTCCCAAGCAGACACTCCCTTAGGCTTCGTCTACACCACGGACCTTACAATGGCACAGCTGTAGCTGTACGGTCTCCCGGGTAGCCGCTCTTTGCCAGTGGGAGAGAGCTCTCCGGCAGGCATAATTAAACCACCCCCAATGAGCAGCGTTAGCTATGTCAGCAGGAGAGCCTCTCCTGCCCACATAGCGTTGTCCACACCAGCTTATGCCGGTCAGGGAGTGTTTTTTTCACACCCTTGACCGACAAAAGTTTTACCAACAAAAATGCTAGGTAAGACATAGGCTTAGTTTTCTAGTAGATTGCAGCACGTCTCACCAGTGCAACCACTAAGCAAGTCATTCAACACCTCATCTGAACTCCACTTATCACCTTCCCCAGCTCCACCTTCTCTACTGTCTGCAGCCCACATTTCTCCACCCTGTCACTTTGGAAAGCAAACTACTATAAAAGCTCATTTATTTTACCAGCTGTGATAACAGCCACAGTGCATTAGTAGTTCAACAGTCATTGTGTTCCTGCTTTCTTCCGATCTTACTTGATACACTACTGAATTTGTGTTGAGGCAACAAATAACTCACAAGTTTATAGCTGCCCTTATTATTTGTGTCCAGGAAAGTATTGGCTTGCACTTTGCTGCACTTTAAAAAAACATTTAGTATCAAGAGATCTTTTTTATTATTAATAATAAACAATAATACCACCTCCTTCTTCTATAATGCTTTTCATCAGTAACCGCAACGCATTTTACAAAGGAGGTCAGCATCATTATCCCCATTATATAGAAACAAAATAATCAATGTTATTGAGCTTTAAGGAGAAGTTATAGGTTTTGCTCCCGGTTTATTAGCAAAGAGCTAGATCAGGCAACCCTTATAGGCACTGTCTGAAAATATTTGCATAGTAGTTCACCTCTCTAATGAAACTATCTTGAAGTCCACAGGGCTATCAGATGAGTGAGTGCTCACTGCCATGATTAAGGTTTGCACAACCTCCCTCACAATGTCAGCGTGGAAGAAGTAGAATGCACAGGGGAAATGACTTACACCTAAAAACCTGATACCTAGAAGTAAGCAAGCATGAAAATTCAACTGTTTTCATATCCTTTTGTCATCTTCACTCCTCAGATAGTCTAACAACCACTAACAAGCACTGCAGATACAAGGCAATTAGCAAACAGAAACTATGTTTTGTGGTTGTTAGAGTTGCATCAGAACAGACTCCATCCACCCAAAAGTTTAAAAGCAGGGCAATAAGTTCAGGGCTGCCCAGAGGATTCTGGGGGCCTGGGGTCTTTGGCGGCGGGGGGCCCCTGCTTCGGTGGTAAGTTGGCGGCGGGGCGTCCCTCCACTCCGGGACCCACCGCCGAAGTGCCCCAAAGACCCGCGGTGGGGACCCCCCGCCGCCGAATTACCGCCGAAGCGGGACCCGCCGCCGAAGTGCAGCCGGGTCTTCGGCGGTAATTCAGCGGCGGGGCACCCTTCCGCCCCAGGGCAGAAGGACCCCCTGCTGGCGAAGACCGGGAGCAGAAGAAGCTCCGGGGGCCTGGGCCCCGTGAGAGTTTTCTGGGGTCCCCAGAGCTAGTGAAGGACCCCGCTCCAGGGGCCCCGAAAAACTCTCGTGGGGGCCCCTGCGGGGCGTGGGGCAAATTGCCCCACTTGCCCCCCCCTCTGGGCGGCCCTGAATAAGTTAAGGGGAAAGACTTGTGCATTCCTTTCCACCTTCATATTGCCGACACTACGGCACTGTCGGTCATACGCTCCAATGTTCCATTCGGTTTTCACTTCCATCGCCAACAGATCCCCGAAAGCAATACCCCAGGTTCATCAGACATGCCTCCAACACAGAACCTTCACGGTGACCCTCATTTATTCCTGGCACTTGGGAAGTTATTCTGCCTTAGCCCTGCTGAGGTTGCAAGTTTTGTAGACAAGCTGATGTAGCTCAGTGCATAGCTCTCTGGAGCCAGAGGGAAAGGGAGCTGCACCTGCCTGGTAATCAGAGCAAGAAACTGCGCTGCTGAAGCTGCTCCTGACTATGGTGACCCTTCTGAAGAGTGTAGGAGGCTGCGATGTGCCTCAGCAAATCTTTACCAGCTCTTCCCTAACTGCCTTCCAGGCTGGGATTCATGGTCTCAGTCAAAATTCAGGGTAGTGAACTGCATGGGAATTCAAACAGCTGTCAGAAGAGATGTGAATGCCTGGCCTCCTCTTTCTTAGCTCCTAAAGCTTTCCCCTAGGCTAGAGGGGAATTTGAAGAAAACTGTTCCCGCATTCCCTCTGCCGCTTCCCCCCCGAAATGAATGGCATTAATCCCTCACCAAATCTGTTGTCAACTTTCAGGCTCATGTTGGCGCATATGGTTTCCATTATGGATAAAGTTATAAAATTCTTTTTGGCAGGCATGGCTACAATCCCTGCCTCAGTTTCCCTCTCCCAGGTTGGTCTCCTCTGCTTTTCAGACACCGGTCTGTGCTGGAGATGTGGCTTAGCCCTGCAGTGAAGTCACAACAAACATAACTCCTCACAGGGTAGCAAAAGTCCAAACTAAAAAGTCCCAAATAAACAGAAAGATTCTTTTGCCTTTCAAGGCTTCTCTTCGGCCATCCTTCTGGGCCCTGTTCCCATCCCTCTTGGCTACATTTGAGAGTCTGTCTGCTCTGGGCTACAGCACTGGCCGCAAGCTATTTCCCCGGAAGCACCCTCTCCCCTACAGACCCCAGCTCAGAGCCCTCTACAGGAACAGTCAGCTACCTGTGGTGCCAACTCCCAACCGAGCTCACTTTCAGTCATTTTATAAGGCCCAGGTGTTCATTCATGTCTCACTTCACCCTCCTTAGTCCTAGGCTAGGAAGCATCTAATTAATTATGGCACAGGAGTGGTTGACCACATTTCACCTTAAAGGGGCCACTCCCCCTGTGACAATGCTCTGTAGACAAACACTACCAATGTATAATTGATATTTTAGGAATTAGCATGAGGAGCAACATTGTAGACAGGGGACAGGTGCTGGGGAGTTGTAGATTGCTTGAGGGCCCCTCCACCCTGACACTTGCTACTTGGAATGGCTTCTCCCATCTCCTTGAATGGGTTGGGTCCTGTGTTCTTTTTTGTGATGCCTGGTGCCTCCATCCAAGGTAACTCCACACGGTGCCTGAGACACCACGGATGGAAAGTGAATGCTGGTACCAGTGCTGGCAAGAAACATACAAGCCAGTACACAAGAAACAACAGAGTACATCAACACAGTATCTTAGCCCCTTGGTGATGTTGGAAAAATCATAGTGCTAATGAAGCCTTTCCGTATTAGGCCTGAGTAAACCAAAGTTATGTTATGCTTGTCCAAACTGTGTTGGAAAGCTTACAGAACTCATTAGACTGAAGGCCGTGTATCTACCTAAGTCAGCTATTTCGCTTATCAGTTTTGTTTGGCTCCCCAAGTATATGTTGGCTCCCCAAGTGTATGCAGCTGTGTTCACATGTATGCATCCAAAGTATCTAGTACAAAGGGTCAACGGATGTATCTTGTGTCCCCTTCAGAATGACAAATGTATCCTCAACAGATGTATCTTGTAGCCCCCACAAAATGATATATGTATCCTGCATATCCAATTATCCCCTAACAGATGCATGTACAGGTTCTACAGGTCAACCAAATGACGTAGACAAACGTAGGCTAAGTTGTTTGTTTCGGGGTATAAAGGTAAGCCCATCTGGCCATGGAAGGTGTGTCTCTCTTCTGGCACTAGCCGATCAGAGCACCCGCTCAGCTGACCGATCAATAAAGGGTGTGGTACTCGTCTTCCTGTCTCCGTGCCTCCTTGGTGTAATTAGGTAAGCTCCAGGGGGAAACGAGCCCTTTTGGCTAACAAATGGCGACTCCACGCCGGGACTTCTCTCCCTGTTGGGGGCGCTGACCGGCGGCCGAGGACGGCTCAGGAGAGTGGCCACCTTGAGCTATTGGTTTGCTCAAGCTCCGGGTCGCCGCAATCGGCCGGGACGGCTACGCCCCCTCCACAGAGAACTCCAGCTGACACGGAGGCAAGACAGTACCAGAAGAGGGGAGTCCACCTGCCAGACGTGGCCACTCCGGGCGTGGTAAGTGCGTTACCTCCTGGGTTTGAGGATTAACGCCCCCGAAGAGTGAGGGTTGGGACATTGGGCCCCTAATGGTAAAGAAACCCACAAATAGGAAGGTGTGTGTGGGTAAAAGCTTTCTGGTTAAGGTACCTAGGTTCAGACACGGCTAATGAATAATTCCATTAACTCCACGAGTCCGTGGGCCGTGCTGAACAATTACTGGGACTTAGAGCAGCCCCAGGGCTGGCTTTTCTTTTTGGTAGGGGTACTTTTGTTTCTTGTTCTATTGGTATGCTGGAAGCCAAAACTGTAACCGGGTCTAGGAGCGTGTGAACCCATCTTCTCTCCCCCCCCCCCCCTTCTTTTCCGTGTGGGTAAGGGACAGTCTAAACATTCCACCTCACCCCCTAAGGGTACCCCAGCATATTATATGTACGTACATTATGGTTCTAAAACCTGCAGGTATTTAGAGAATTGGAATCTTTATACGCGTGAAGATCCATCTAAACAATGCCCATTAAAAGGTACCTTTAATCTAGATAAGATCATATATCTCAGAGGAGCTTTTAATCACCAAAGAAAAGCCTCTGACACAGTGTGAGCAATTTGTCTAGAAACGGGTTAATTTAAAACTCAGCTTCGCCAAGAGATAAAAAGAGAAAGTTGTTTTATGCTCAAGGTCAAGCAAACCAAAGGCAGTACAAGTTACAGAACTGAGATTACATTTGCAAAGCTTAACTGTTTGGTGAGATCCAACAGTCTGACTTTGTGACGGATGCCGGTGCTGGTGTGGCTTGGTGACACTGGAGAAGCCACAGGTAGCTGACCTGGACTAGAATCTCTGAAAGAGACACCGCAGGAGATTCCAGGGTGTAAAAGAACAGCCTTCCCAAGAGCGGAAGCATGTTGGAAATTCTGAACAAGCTGTATACAGGATAATCTCCCGTCCACCTATTCCCCTTTTCTGAATGTTATATACAGACGTGGCCAGTCTGGATATGTGTAAGTATGGGGCATTTATATCTTTCTTGAGTGATGTGGGAGCATTCCCAACACTCTCCATTGTTGTTTTATCATTTTAATGAAGCTTTAAAATTTGGTTATATGGTGTATTTTCTCTATCCTCCTGCAACGTCCTGCAGTGTCAGTTTGATCACCTGACATGAGGCATAAATTGGTAACAGAAATTTGTCACAGTTTGGTGAGCAATAGAGAATGGGGGAACCCTGTAGAATTTACACCATCTATTTGTTTTACCCTTGTTGTTTTATGTTTGTTTTATTTGGTTCTGTTGGTGTTATATGTTGAGGATTGCATAATTAAAGATGTGCCCATTCTCAGCTGCAGTAAGTCTGAGAACTGGAGAAGGGTTTAGCATTCCTCTCTCCACCCTGGTTGACCAGGAAGGGTGGCAGGTGAAAGGATCTACCCCCAGTCGTAGCAGGACTGGGCAATAGAGTAGTTGGAGAAAAGGAAGCCCTGGCTAAGCAAGTACCAGTCCTTCAGGGACTTGTTAAAATGTAACCATTCGTGCTCAGCATATGCCGTAACAGCAGTGTGTTTGCTACAAGAGGCAATTAAATAGTTAACGCCAGTGGGCCATGCGTTTTGCCCAGGTGGCAAGCCTCACGAGGGAGGACTCGGGTTGTCTTGTGAATAAAATGTTTTGGGAAAAGACCAGAAGGGTGGGGGCAGAAGCCCATGAAAGAAACGGTTCAGCGCAAAAAAAAAAAAAAAAAAAAAAAAAAAAAAAAAAAAGGATCGGGCCCAGGCGGGCGGGCAACAGACAGAGAGCTTGGAGAACAGGTTGGAAACTTTTGAGGGTCTCGTGGAAGGAAGAAGTAAGTGAGTATAAGCATGGGGATTTCAAATACTCAGGAGGATATTTGGAATGGCGATTTGAATTGGTAAGTGGCTGTTGAAAGACAAAGCAAGTGATATAAGGAAAGAGCAAGTGATTTGAAGGAGAGTGAAGAGTTAACTCTGTAGTTGCTGGAGGGAGTAGTAGTTGAACTTTGTAAAAATGCTAAAGAGAAAAGTTCTTGGTGTTTTTTTTTAAATGTTTGTAAATAAATACAGGCAAACAAATTATTAGATTGCAATCATTTGGCTATCAACAATTTTGTTGAATTAGCTAAACAATGTATACAGTGCTGTGTAAATGAAAATTTATTAGGCTCTAAGGCATTATAAGTGGTGATGTTTTCTTTCAGTGTTTAAAAGCAGGAGTTAAAAGTAAAAAGCAAGCCAGAAAGCATCTGTATTAATGCAAATTATCTAACTGATAAGGTAAAAGCCACTGAAACCTGGGCTGCCTATAAAACATATACAAGGAAATATGGGGTAATTCCCCTGTTTTGCCTAAAATCAACAAGGGTATTTGTATATTTTAAGCAATAATTAACTGCCCAAAAGGGGTAGACCTCTGTTTTTGGTCTTTCAGATAATCAAAGAAAACTAATGCCAGCTGAACAGCATTCAACGTATCGTGATTTACTGGCAGAGTAAAAATATTTTCATGGGATGGTCTGGTTTGAAATAAAGCAGAAGGCTTGAATTGAAATGCAGATATTTGTTTTGTTCAACTTAAAATACAAAGTGTTTGGATACATCAGAAAAATGTGATCTATTAAAGTCTAATATATTTTCTTAAGTAAGAGAAAGAAACTACATTGGCCAAATCTTTTAATTGAAAATTGTTGTTAAAATTTGCATACTAACAGTCTTTGGAAGCGAGGACATGAAAAGTTAACCCACTCCCCATATTGTGCATGGCATCCTTCTGGCTACCTCAAATTTCTAGCCAGAGGGCTGGGGATGGTGGGAAGCTATTGAACTAGAGCTTGTATTAAATGAACTCATCAAAGTGGGTGTGCTTGTCCTGGCTTGTTGTTCCAAAGCTCTGTAATAATGTTATTTTAGTAGAAGGGTATATGTGGCATATATTAAATAATAAGACTAATGTACTGTATAACAGCAATGTGTATGTGTTCATTGTTAACAAAAGGTGTATAAGTAAAAAGTAAAAGTCAAAAGGTGTATAAGTAAAACGTAAAAGTTTCCTTTGTAGGTTAAAAAAAAAAGGAAGCCAAAAAGGGGAAAAGCAAAAAGAACGAGTTAAATGACAAAAACTTTAACTAGCAAGCTCAGTCCAAAAAAAAAAAAAAAAAAAAAAACAAAAAAAGAGATACACTGACTTCGTTCAAGGACACTTGGCTAACAACCAGAAAAGGGGGGCTGTACAATCTGCAAAGACACTAATGCAATGTGTTAGGTTTCCTTTTTACACAGGTAAAGACGCACTACCCGAAGACCCTAGCAGCCCTGCCACTCCATGGAACCTGGAGACCGGATCAATGTACAGGTCCACCAACGAAGACTGCTTTGGCTCCACACTGGAAAGGCCCTTATTGAGTCCTGCTGATTACCAACACCGCTGTGATGTGCCAAAGACTGATTGCTTGGACCCATGATTCTCACTGCAAAAAGACCCGTCCACATCAGGAGAACTCTCCTATATGATTAGCCTATTCTTTCTTCTAGTTCAACTGTGCTTCTGGACAGCAGGGAAAAAGGACAAGGTGACGTGCTAGCTAACCTCTCCCTTGTCCACTGACAGACCAACTGTGCCTTTGAACTTTTCTAGAAGAAACACTCACTTCACTGACACTGCCAAAGTCCAGGAATTCCTGACTAAAAAGGACATTGAGAACTGACCCTGGTGAAGAAACCCGAGGAATTATACACTGGCAGAAAAAAACTTGTGGGACCCATGTTTGGGAATGTGGAATTAATTGGATTTTGGGGTTTATTCTACAGGCTGCGCCCTGTGTTTTGGATAAATCCTTTAGTATGTATTGCCCTTCCTAATTGGATTTTAAATGACATTGTCTTTATCCAGTTTTCAGATCACTTTTACATACCCAGATTGCTCACAAGGGGCTGCCATTAGCTTAGCACAACAAAGAGCCTGGGTTATTTCCTCTGGAGAAAGGGGAATTGACCAGATCCCTGTGGGCTGGGGCCAATAGTGTTGCAGTCATCTGAATTATTTTTCAAAGCCAAGAATATGCTAAGAAATTGGGCCAACTAGAAAAGGCCACTAGCCTTATTTTTGAAGCTCAGCTATCTTAAGTATAGGCTGGAGTTGGTAAGTTACATGTCATTTCCACCCTTAGTTCTATAACCCAGAAGTTACTGACAGAGATGGTATTGAATATCACTGAGGCTGGGAAGGCATTGCAGTGGGATCTAGTATGTTTAAAATTTCAGAATTTCCTCGATGACCAGATGATGGCCATTTGAAGTGATCTTGAGCACCAGACTTGACCCACTGCCCTTACAGACATATCAGGAGTACCATCTGATCTGTGGTCATGAAGACATACTTGGACACTTTCTGGGTGGAAGTGTGTACATTTACAGTGCTCCTTCCAAGCATATGGACCGGTTGGGGTGGGTGTGGCTCCCACATACCGAATCCTGCCGGGTCCATGGGGAGGATGCATATGGGATTAAATTATTCACCGAGACATCTGGGAAATTAAACCACTGGGTATACCTACCTGAGTTATAGTCAGTGCCCCGATCCCTTAGTTGTTAAATGAACAAGGTTCCACTCTTTTGTCCATGCATTCTTTCCTGGGTTGGGGGTGACTAAGCTTAAAAGAGCAGTTGTAAATATTTCTGCAGAGCTTCATTGCTTTTTGGCCTCAAAGTGTGAGAAAACTCAGCCAAAAGGTTTGGTGAGTATTCTCAAAGGGGGGAGTTGTTGGAAAAATCATAGTGCTAATGAAGCCTTTCCGTATTAGGCCTGAGTAAACCAAAGTTATGTTATGCTTGTCCAAACTGTGTTGGAAAGCTTACAGAACTCATTAGACTGAAGGCCGTGTATCTACCTAAGTCAGCTATTTCGCTTATCAGTTTTGTTTGGCTCCCCAAGTATATGTTGGCTCCCCAAGTGTATGCAGCTGTGTTCACATGTATGCATCCAAAGTATCTAGTACAAAGGGTCAACGGATGTATCTTGTGTCCCCTTCAGAATGACAAATGTATCCTCAACAGATGTATCTTGTAGCCCCCACAAAATGATATATGTATCCTGCATATCCAATTATCCCCTAACAGATGCATGTACAGGTTCTACAGGTCAACCAAATGACGTAGACAAACGTAGGCTAAGTTGTTTGTTTCGGGGTATAAAGGTAAGCCCATCTGGCCATGGAAGGTGTGTCTCTCTTCTGGCACTAGCCGATCAGAGCACCCGCTCAGCTGACCGATCAATAAAGGGTGTGGTACTCGTCTTCCTGTCTCCGTGCCTCCTTGGTGTAATTAGGTAAGCTCCAGGGGGAAACGAGCCCTTTTGGCTAACAGTGAGGCTGCATCCCCTCCTGGCTCCCTGAGCTGCAGTCCTAAGACGGTTCTTGGTAGCCAGCTCTAGGTCGGATCTCTGCCATTCTGACCTCTGCAGAGCTGGAACTGCCTGGCCCATGCAATAGATCACACAGCTGTTGAAAGATCCCCTTTATGAAGAGAGGGAGTTAATTAGAGACTCCCCAAGCTGTTCTGCTTCCCTTTCTGCTCTCAAACTCAAAGCTCAAAATTGAACCTAAAACCAGTCTCTTGGTATCTGCCTCAGGCTGTTTCCTTCCACTGAGGGGCTGAACAGCTTGGGCTCATCATTGTCCCAGCAAACTGCTTGACCATATCACCCCAGGCAGAAGCCTCATTATTGGAGTTTCTAGTCCATTCTCTCCCCACCCCTGACTCCAAGCATGCTGGGAAATGATGTCAGAGGCCTCTGGTAGCCATTATTGTTGTAGTCCATAGGGTAGGTCCTTAGACTGAAGCCACATCCAAATTTCCAGGAGCTAGCAAATTCCAAGTAGGGGATACACCTGCAAAAGCAGTAGAAAGAAAAGTGAGACAATCCAGTGAAAAGTTGTTAAAGGGGGGTGATTTTAAAACTATTATTCTCTTTATCAGTTCATTTCTCACAAAATGTGAAAAATGTAAATAGTGCTCAAATTTTACATTCTAGGTTTTGGTTTTTGCCATTTCAATGAGGAAAAAAATAAAAAAGTGTACAAAATAAAGGTTTAAAGTTCTTGCTAAAACTTAACTTGATTGCATAACCTTATGGTCCAGCTACATTCACAAAGTGAATTTTTAATTCTTAACTGCAAACCTTCATGTGGGGAACCTGATTCTACAACTTAGGCTCATCCAATCAGGGAAGAAAAACATACCAGGTGTCTTACATATCCACTTCAAACAGCTGTAACATCACATACTTGCAATGAACAGCTCAGAGATGATCTACACAAATATCATTTGTAGAAATTATCTGGCAAATCACCATCTGCTCATGGACACTTTGCAAATAATAAAAGAGGCAAAATTCACTAAATGTGGTTGTTAAGAATTTTGGCACAATAATTCTTGGCTGCAGTTTTTTACTCAGTCAAGACTCCTACTGAAGCCAGTGGGAGATTTGTCTGAATAAGGATGATGCCATATAATCATTTAAACTATTCAGGCTCAACCTCCTACTCCCAGAATAATCTGAGCAAGATCTTACCTCCAAACGGACACATGTAATTCCTAATTAATGAGAAAATGTAAAATGGTCCCCCCAAGAGAATATTCTCAAACCAGACTTTATGCTGACCCCAATCTTTGGGGTCTATACAAACTAAACCTTAAACATGTTAGCCCACTCACTTCACTGGACACAAACAGGTTTAAGGGTCTGCCTACACTGGTCAGATTGTAGGATCAAGGTGCTAGTTTCAATGGAAACCCATCAATATGACACTGCTTCATCTGCAACTGTCAGCCAAATCACAGCTGAAAGAATGTGCCCTGCCAAGACAGGCAAGCTATGTGTTTGTCAAATGCCGTGCCAGTATATTTCCGGCAATGCTCTGCTGTTTTTAATGTAAACATTCATGTTTCTAGGGCATTATCTTCCAAATGTTGCAATAAGACATGCTTTATAGGATTTAATGAATCACACAGTAAAGATCATTGCAACTTACATACTGTTGTGCACGGAGTTGTTCAACATAAAAGCAATCAGCCAACAATTAAAATGCTAAACCTTTTATAACATGTTTGCCAAAACCTACCACACACAGTAACTCCTGGAGAATTTTGAACAGATGGGAATAGGCTAGAATTTAGTTAAGACACCGTCACTTTATCAAGCATATAAAATGTTCCTGTGATGGAGGAGTGAGGCTTCAAGCGTGATATACTAGATACTTTCAGCATTAAAAATGATTATAAAAAATATCTGTCTGCCATGATATATCCTCCTGTTTTGGCTGGCTGATTTGGACACCTGTCTTTGTAGAAATGCCAGCTCTTTGGGTTCTCATGAAAATGATGAACAACCTCTTAAAAACTGAATAATCAGCTGTACAGAACAGATGCTGATTCCATAAACACAGCCATCTTGAATTTCATTTCTTAAAAAAGAATGCAAGATTTCAAGAACACACTACACATTAATGAGTGAAATTTCAGATGGAATCCAGACTCCATGGATGTAATCAAACCCACTTCAGGTTTTAATTATAAAAGCTCTTCTGCAGAAATTCAATAATTCAAGGCTGTGGCACTCATAAAAGGTACAATCACTGTTTAATTGGGTTTCTCACACACACACACACACACACACACACACACACGCACTTCATTATGTCCCTAATATTTAAAAAAATCAGACTAAGATAATTAATGTATTAATTAATTCAAGTGGGGAATCAATTCACAATGCCATCAAACATGAAGAAGTTACAAGGGATCTGAACTCAAACTCACTACAAAGATTCCAGGAGTTTAATTATTATTTCTATTAGTGCAGCACCCAGGAGAGCCTAGTCATGGACCAGGACTCCATTGTTCTAGATGCTTTACATGGGAGAATCACATGAGCGCCATCATTTTCCCAGCCAACAGAACACAATTTCTGGACACTAAGCCTATGTTTACAGTGCAACATAAGCCCAGGCTTAAATTTGGGTTTACGCCTAATCTCCCTTGTGTCTACACTGAAATTGCACTAACCCAGGGCTCAGACCCAGAATGCCAGGACCCTGCAGGGCTGCAGGGGCCAAGCACGAGTCAAGCAGGGACCTAGGGTGCAAGCCCTATTGCTTTGCAGCATAGACACAGCCCCGCTTGACTTGTGTCCTGGCAGGCCACCAGAAGTATCCCACACTTCCATGGGCCAACTTCCTTAGTCCTCTTGATCCCAACAATCTCCAACTGACTCAGCTGAAGATGGAAGCCACCGCCTCGTGGCGTACAACACCAGCTCAGTGTGTCAGCATTAACCCATTGTTAACGATCACCGAGCTGCAAGCACACCATCGGCAAGCCTCCTGGGTTTGCAATGGAGACCGAACTGAACAAACCTTTGGCAAAGCGAGGTGCTTCGTGGTCTCCGGAGCACAACCAAATGCAAATCTGATGAACCTGTGGACTTCAGCAAAAGCACCAGGAATGACCATGCAAACTAGCAGATAGCTAAAAAGCTGGGAGCTTTGCAGATTTTCCAAACAGGTGAACAGTGCAGGGAGCATATGAAGAGGCTGAAAAGGAAGTACCGGAAAGACCAGGGACAAGAACCGCATCTCAGGCAACTCGACTTTGACTGGATGCTGGGCACTGCAGCCAGCACAGAGCCAGCATGGTTCATGGTGCCCTGCTAGCCCTGAATCCAGCATGGGAACTGATGCGGGAGCCAGCAGCAGGCTCTGTGGGAGGAGCATGAAGAGACCAGCCTCAGAGCAGGCTGTGGATCAGGATCAATAGCAAATTCTTGGTCCCTACTTGGAAAAGCTGTTTGACCCCACCCCCACTGAGGACCACCGCACTGGCAAGCCTACAGCAAACTTGGTGGAGACAGGAGTTGCCCCAGAGCCTAGTAAATTTCTGACTCTAATTTACAGTTTATTGTTACAGTAATCGGAGGGATTTCTGCTCTAAGAAACAAAGCAAATGTTCTATTCCAGCAAGGTCAAGGTACATCGTGGAGTGAGGCTCTCAAAAGACAAGAGAGCCTCAAGAAGTTGAAGGTATCCCCCAAGACATTGAACACTTCTCCTTCATTCTGACTTCCCCCCTACCCCCAAAATGAAATGCTCCTCTTAGAGTGACCAGATGTCCTGATTTTATAGGGACAGTCCCAATATTTGGGGCTTTGTTTTATATTGGCTCCTATTACCCCCAACCCCCTGTCCTGATTTTTCACACTTGCTGTCTGGTCACCCTAGCTCCTCTGAAGGCGAGGGACCCTGTGCTACAGGTCACTGACCAGTCTCACTGATGCAGCTCTCCCATCAAATGCACACACTAAGGAGAAAAGACGGTGCCATTTTAACCCTACTTTAAATGTCTGAAGTAGTAAACCTATTCCTCAGAGTGACAAAAGGTGAATCACCATTAGAAGAATGACCTAGACTCCAAAAGAGGTCAGGCAGCAGAGGAATTGGAAACTGAAAGCATGTCTTCCCAAATTACAGCTATGAGATTGCTTTGGCTGGAAAGTGCCGGAAGGCAGAGCTGGAGGTGAAAAGGCATTACATCCAAAATTGTCTTTCATCTCACCGAGGCAGATCCTCCATTAGGTCTGCTGGAGAAGGAAAGAAGCAGATTTTACAAAACCTCTGTACCTTAGTATTCATGTAAGTCATAAAGATTCCCAACCATTCCCCAGGAAACCAGAAGTTGGCAGGACTGTTTATAAATGTCTCAAGAACACAAGATAGCAATGGCTTTTACTTCTGCCTGGCATGCATCAGTACAGAGATGACGGTCGCAGACATTGTCGCCAAGTTGTCTCTCTCAATGTGGATGCTAAAAATAATAACTGCACTCTCATCCGATGTTCTCAACACACATTACAAAGGAGAGTATCATTATCCTCAGTTCTAATACGGGGAACCAAGGACACTGACAGATTAAAGAACGTGCCCAGAGTCACAACTGGGAAAAATAGCACTTGGGTTCTATCACACTCCTTTCTATACATTATGCTCTTCGGTAGCCCTGCAGTAAAACTGGCAACTCATCCCTTCCAAATACCGGCCCCTGCAAACCACACACAGCCCATATGATGGTTCATTTTGGCCTTGTGAAACTTCATCATTTTTAAACACAACATACCCGTTCTGTATTAGCCTATCCCAGGCACCTCATCCTGTATTAATGTTTTTAAAACTATTTGGGCCCAGTTCCTCACTACTTTGCAGCTGATGTAGTCATTTGCACCCGGACAAAGTGCACGGCAGCAGAGGAATGGGGCCTCTGTGTTTGACATGCTTATTTACAAGTAAATGTCCATCTGAGACACAGAAGTAGACACCTGGACAAAAGATGTTTGGTGTGATATTGTGCACTAGTAGGAACACATTTTAACAGGGGTAGCATTGTTATGCAAAATTGTAAACTTGGGTGTTTGGTGCAGTATATTATACAATGGTGCACAGTCTCTCTTCTCTGATACTAGTTGTTTGTTCTCATCTCCCCCTCCACTGCCAGCATCACATTCCCTGCCGTCCTTGCTCCTACCAGTACTACATTTCTGCATGTCCCTTGGTCACTTCCCTGGCTCTTTCTTCCTATTCGTGCTCCCTGACTCTATTAACTCATCCTAGCTTGACTCCCTTCATAGGTTGTGAACAACCCACCACCACCAAAAGCCATTAGAGCTAGCAGCACCTTCGCTAACTTTTTCCATCACCTTTTGCCTATCATGTCTATTTATATTGTATTCTCTTCAGTGTAGGGACCATGACTTCCTATATGTTTCTACAGCACCTCACACAACAGAACTGCTTGGGATATTCAGGTGTTATGACAGTATAAACAATAATTATGATGTGTCTTCAAGTAGTCAGTGCAGATTTCTACAGACCACACATGGTTAATTTGCAGATAAGACTTCTCATTTGTATTACATTAACATCTATGACAGCTTCTCTAGGGTCACATGACACTTGTGACACTGCAGATATATATATAAAATACTGTTATCACCCAACATGTCTGTGGTAAAACAAGAGAGTAACGGTGACATTGTCTACTATATTTTTCACTAACTGCTTTAAAACAATTTTTGCCCAACCTGTCAATACTTAACATATAATTCTTGTTATGGCTGGTACTGCTACACCTAGTCTTCCAGGTTCTGTTTTTCAGCATGCGAAGCAAATGTTCAGTCTTGGGGAGACATGCTGTGTATTGGTCTCAGTTTTGTTATGCAGGGTTCTAGGTAGATGGAGCTGTGTGAGTAGCAGGAGAGTTTGCTCTGTGCCTTTGCCTTAAAAATTGACTCCAATTAGAGACAGAGTTGCATCCTGGGGACCAGGCATTTGTGTTGGACTGAGATTTCTGAAAGAAGGAATTGCCCTACATGCTATTTGACTACCTGTGTTCCAGGATTGATACATATGTAAATAAAACAAGTAACACTTAGAATATACCCATACTCTGCATCACTGATTTCTCCTCCAACCAGCAGCTTATCTTTCAGGCCTCAGATATCTGCAATTATTTGGCAATGGGACCACATTATATCCATGTCAATGAAGCTGGGTTAGTTTCCACCAGTTGAAAATTTGGCCCTTTTGTTATTCCTGTATATGTATATAAATATATCCTGGTAGTTGCACATATGTATTTCTTGTGTCAGGCAGAAATAGAATATGTATCTGAAGCACAAATGCACTGATTTTAAAAGAAAGCAAATAAGGACATAATTGTAGTTGCCTGAGATAGAAGTTGAAGATGGTAAAAAAAAAATGCTGCTATATACAGCTTATTGCTGTTAAGCCCTGCAGTTCAGTTCCTGTGCCTTGGGTTAAGAACTGCAATTGAGTTGAAGCTCTCAATTCAGTGGGCCCCACTAATGGATTGTGTTTTCAGACTGACTATCCCAGAAGGCTCAGAAGGAGTTTCTCTGAATGACTTTGCAATACTTAGCTGGTATGCAAAGCTTTGGAATAAATGGTTCACTATTCAGGCTCTGCTATTAGAGAACATATCCAGAGCTCTGATCTGGTATTATAGCTTATACCTGTGGACACCAGTAAATATGCTTATGAGCACTGAAAGCAGAAAAATCTCTTAAGCTTAAAAGCAGGCATTGTGCACAGAAAGCGAGAACGCAGAAATAACTTTCCCAGACAGTCACAGAATCTCTGTCTTCTCAAAACTCAGACTGCACCCACTTTATTTTCACGCGGCGCTGCTTCAGGACAACACGTTCAATGGAAAGAGGAGGGGAGATTTGTTTTCATGTTGTGACTTGGCGGAGGGAAAGCACACTAAAAAGTGGAGGATTGGAGGGAATTTCTCAACATTCAGGAGCAACAGCAAGAAGCAAGAGACAGGGAGAAGAGAAAATAGTGCCAAAACAGAAGCCTCTATCCTATAATAATATAGCATGAGGCAGGGCTCTAACGCCTCATGCTTCATCCTTTTTGTTCCTCAGGTTGTAGAGCAAGTTCCATTTCTGGATCACTTTCTTCACTATACAGTACTGGTCACAGGACAGCAAAATGCTCCCTGGACTTGCATTAGGGACTTGTGAATTTGCATTTGATTTCAGGAGAGGACCTTCCAACATAAGGCAGTGTCTCACTTTTTAGAAGTGATGGGCTGCAACTGAAATAATTTGTTCAAAACTTCAAATTTTTGAGTCAGGGTAGGTCTAGAGGGACTGCATTGCCAATGGTTTGGTTTTCAAAACAAAACCCCCGTTTATCAGGTTTTACAAAACCATGAAGTAATGGCCTGTGATACACAGGAGGTCAGTCTAGTTGGTCCCATCTGGCCTTAAAGTGTATGAAAATCCAAGACAGCCACATAATCAATTTCCAGAGATGAACCAAACCTGGAACAATTTGTATGAACAACCCTCTAATTTGGAAGATAGGTGATTTAACAGCAGTGTGGGGAAAAACAATGGAGACAGAAGTTGCTGGTAAAGATGTGAAGTGGTTACAACCAAAATGGTGGGTGTGTTATCAGCAGTGAGGGAAGTGGGCAGTAGAAGAAAGGAAGAATGCATGAGGGAAAAAATTTCATTCTTCATACTTTGTATCAACAGTAGCTGGTTTTATGTGTTAGAGGAAATTGAGCTAAAACGAATGGAATGATGAATATAGGGGGCAGGGGAATGCATCGGAGTGACATCAGTGTATAAATGGTACTTTAGGCCATAGGCAAGATAAAATCACCAAGAAGGGAAGTGTTAAGAGAAGACGAAGGAGACCCAGGACAGTACCCTTGAGGTCTGATCCAAAGGCCACTGAAGTCAGCCGAAAGACTCTCATTCACTCCAAAGGGCTGTGGATCAGGCTTCAAGAGAGGAGGAGAGGGAGAAGGATAATAACCTAGGATACCTAGAAAGATCAGCTCAATAGGAAGAAAACCTTCCGAGCCTGAAAAGCCATGCTTGCTGCAGGGATGAAGGAGAAAGCAGAGAGTAATCCCAGTGCCAATTACAGCTTAGGCGCTCAGACAGCATGGTGTCAGGGAAGCATATAAGAACTAAGATATAGACAGGTGTTGTAACTCAAGCAGGGTAAGAAAAGAAGTGAAGGTTTGGGGCTTAGCCACAAGCATGCCATTGACCATGCTAGGGAAAGCCAGAAAAATGAAGCAAAAACCAGACTGAGAAGGATCAAGAATAGAACTGCAAGTGGGAGGAGAAAGGATATGACAACAGGTAGTTTAGTTCCGGGTGATAGACAAAAATGGGAGAAGGGAAACCAGGGCAGGGACTGGAACATTGGATACTGTCAGGAGAGGTTTGTTTAAGAATGTAGCCTTTTGAGAGGATGAATGGACAGAGCTCAAGACACGAAAGGGGTGTTGTCTGGGGACAGAGGGGACAAGTGCTGATTGGAGAGAACACGGGTAAGGGGGAGCAGGAATGAGGGGAAGAAGTGGGAGGATGTGGCTAGCTCTTGTCAGGAACAAACTAGGGTGTTTATAAGGTGCCTTTCACATTGGAATTGAAGGGTTTATCATCACTGGGAGGTGTTTTGTTTGGTTGGTTTGGTTTTTTGCAGTGATGGAAACCTCTAGTGTGAATGTGATTCACTGGTGTAAAAAGTGATTTGTACTGGTGCAGCTTACTATGGTCTCAAACCAGACCAAGGTATGTTGCGATGGTGCAAGACACTTTTTCCACTGGTGCAGCAGGTCTACATTAGGGACTTCTACCAGCGCAGCTATATCTGTGAAACTACTCCAGTGAATAATCCCCAGAATAGAGAACCCAAGAGCCAGGAGGAATCAAAGGAGGAGAGAGATCAAAAACATGAAACGAAAAGAAAAAAGTTAGACAGTGGATGAAAAAAGATAGGGGAGGAAAAGAGGCCAAGGGCCTTGTGGATAGTAGTCACTTTGTACAAAAAAATAATGGGTAAAGTCAGGAGAGGTGAAATTGGTGAGGACAGAGACATCAGGTCAGTGGAACAAAGGAATAACTGACTATGGTAACAGAAGTAATTAGGGCGCAGAAAAGGGGCACAACCTGAAATGCATATAAAACAGATTTTAAAGCACAAGGGGAGTCGGTGTGCTGAGTTTTGTGCCAACGGCATTCTGGCTAGGGAAGATCAGTTCACTGCATTCAAAGAGCAGGGGTGAGCCAGGCCTCTGAAGAGGAAGAATTTGGGTTGTAAAGGGGAGCAGTGGAGTCACTGGGGAAATGCCAGGGTGGAACTAAATGAAAGGGCAAGTGATTCAGACTCAAGGTAAGAAGAGAGGGAGTTCAAATGAAAGGAGAAATTAGGAGTAAATGCTTCCAGGACAGAAAAAATGATTAGGAGAGTCAAGAGAAGAAAGGTTCCAGCCAGGAGTTGAGAGACAGTGGGATCAGAGAGAGAAGAGGAAAGAAGGAAGAGATCAGAAAGGGAAGGAGTAGGGGAATTGGAAATACATAAATTCAAGTTATTACTGTCTCACCCCATATTACTCAAATTAACTCAGCTGGCAGGGACTTAGAAAGTGCAACAAATCACTGGCATCAGGCACAGTTTAACATTGCACAACCAGCCTCATTCTTCGGGTTTGTGGTAGCAGATAAATGGGCGACAGTCTGTTAAAACTGGCAGAGGGCTCCTAGGAAGCCATCTTTCTAGCTGAATCATGGAAGGGGTATCTCGTGATTGTAGGGATGGATGATGTAACCTGCTGGATATGTTCCCTGATCCTTTTCAAAGGAGCAGTGAGCTATCTGGCAGCACATTCCCCACCCTCACGTTGTTCTGAAACATGCCACTTTGCATTGGTAGGCTGGTGCTTGTACTCTACCTGTCGCTAATACTGCTCCACTACCCTTCCTCCCAAGCCCACCACATACCACCATTAACTACGCCCAGGACTGTGCCCCAAACTTCTTGAAGTTGCAATAATTGGACTAGAAATATTGCAAGAACAACCTCCTCATGAGGAACTTCCTGGTTCAGTAGGGTCAGAAATAACCTTAGAGAAGGCCTTTTCCTTGGGGTATTCATGCAGTTCCACTCACAGAACCATAGCCAGAAGGTGAAGAGAGGCCCAATATGAAAATTAGTGGGGGTGGAGATTCTGAACTGCAAAATTATTATGACTGTTATAAGCAAACTAAGAACAAAGCTTACCAAGTGGGTAAATTCCATTAAGGGTGATGGAAATTCTCCTATTCATTTTAAGGATACTTGATAGGACACACAGTAGGTTTGTTTTAAAGACATCTATTTAAGATTATGAGCCCCTATCCCACTGTGGGAGCATTGCTGATAAAAAAAAGTTATTTGCCACTTGAACAACTTACATTCTGGCCCATGCACACTAAGGACATATTTAAGGACAAATGGACCCCGGTTCTGTGTTATTTTGGGAAAGAGAACATTGATTATTATGTAGCCTGCTCATCTGCAGACTATCATTCCTGTACCTGACCACTTCACTAATACATTCTCAAATGTGCTGATTGATTGTAATATCTATATCAGTACAGAAGTTCATATTTAAAACTTTGAGTCAAGCAGGCTGACCTGCATTATAAACACAGAATAAAGGTAACAAGTATTTTATTATATGTATTATGGTATCACCAAGAGGCCCCAATGGGACTATGGTCCTATTGTGCTAGGCACTGTACAAACATATAGTGTAAGAAACTCCCTGCCCCAGAGTCTAAATAAACGAAGTATTATCCAATTTTACCAAAGGGGGCCTGAACTGAGGCACCAACAGATTAAATGACTTGCCCCAGGCTATACAGGAAGTTTATGGCTGACTCTGAAACTGAACCCAAATCTCCAACCGGAACCTCATCACCTCCATCCATCAAATGGACAAATGATTGCTCTGCCTCATTGATATTACTGCCAATTTGTATGAGGGATGTGTCCTGAGAATCCATTTGTGATGGGTTGCCCCCTCCACTCTGGGGTGCCACCTGACATACTGGGGTACCACTAAGCCCGGCTGTTCCACAAGACTGGGCTCCCTTACACTGTTCTGCTGAGCCAGGCCCACAAATCTCATCCAACACACATGCAGGTAGGGACACACCCAGCTGCAGAAAGACGCAGACACTGGAATCAGCTCTGCATGGGAAGGCTCAGCTAGGGACTTGCCCAGCACTCAAGTGCACACTCGTTCTGGGGTGCAAACCCCAAAATTGTATTGTCTTGCACTGCACAGAGAATTGTACAGGGTAAGCTCATGAGATTTGTCCCCTCCCTCACTATGAGGAAGATATGCACAGCTTTTTGCCCCCCAGCTATGAATACCACAAACTAGTTTTAGAGAAAACAGAACAAGGAGTAATGGTCACAAGTTGCAGTGGGGGAGGTTTAGGTTGGATATTAGGAAAAACTTTTTCAGTAGGAGGGTGGTGAAGCACTGGAATGGGTTACCTAGGGAGGTGGTGGAATCTCCTTCCTTAGAGGTTTTTAAGGTCAGGCTTGACGGAGCCCTGGCTGGGATGATTTAGTTGGGTTTGGTCCTGCTTTGAGCAGGGGGTTGGACTAGATGACCTCCTGAGGTCCCTGCCAACCCTGAGATTCTATGATTCTATGAAAACAAAAAGAAGTTTATTAACTACACAAGATAGATTTTAAGTGATTATAAGGGATAGCAAACAGATCAAAGCAGATTACTGAACAAATGACGCAAACTAAGCTAAATACGGTAAAGAAACTCATTACAAGTAGTAATTTCTCACCCTAAATGTTGTTTTATGCATTTCTTTCACAGGCCAGAAACCTTTTCCCGCCTTGGCTCAGCTCTTCTCCCCTCTCCCTTTGTCCTTTTTTCTTAGATCTTTCCATCAGTCATCTTGGGCGGGGATTCAGTGGAGACTGAATCCGGACTAACTCACTTCCCTGCCTTAAATAGGATTTACATATAGCTGGAATCCTTTGTCCTTTGGTGTGATTCCCAGCCCCCTCACTGGAAAAATACTGGTATTCTATGGTGTAGTCCAGTACCAGGTGACATGATCACATGACCCTGTAGTGTCAAAGCAGTCATGAGTCAAAGGCGGTTTGTAGTATCCCAGGAAGTTTCTCAGGAAGGTGGGAGATTAGCATTTTCAAAGACCCATTGTTCTCCCTAATGATTCATTGACTTGTCCCCAACTAACCAGCCAGACTGATTGCATTTTGTCTGGTGGGCATTCCCTGTGTGTACTTTTGTAGTACAGATGTATAATCAATATTCCTAACTTTAGATACAAAAATGATACATGCAGACAAATAGAATTCAGTAAATCATAACGTTTCCAATGATACCTCACAAGACCCATCTTGCACAAAACATATCATAGTTGTACTATAATCATATTATAACCATATTTCTATGAAGAATATGGGACATAGTGTCACACCATTCACTTTTTTAATTTTAAATTTAGTGAGAATAGTGCCACTTGATTAACGGCAGCAAAGCATCATCAGTTTAAAAGAGATATGGATCCAACGACCATTCAAGCCAACGTTTGATCTGGAATGGACTCCAAACCATAGTTGGGAAATCACTGCTATTTCTTGGCCTTTTGGCTGAGAATATGAATATAAGTAATTTAATATTTAAATCAGTGGCTGCCATTAAAAGGTGAACAAGCACCACACAGTGATATCATTGTATGATAACTATTGGTAACTGCTGTGCTTACTTTTTAAGGTGGCCACTCTATGCCTTCCATTACAGAGGACGATAGTTGTGATGGAGTCTTTCCATTGACTTTGAACAGCGCTGGATCAGGCCTTACAGTCTAAACGTGAAGACTCAGTGATAGGCCAGCCCTTTCCATCTCTAACTCTACAGGGACGCTATGTACTGTACCATATATTTCATATAGCATCTGATCTTGATTCTTCCTCAAGAGCTAGCTCAAGGCTCCAATATAACTTTGATCAGATCACACATGTCCAATTTAAATTCCCCTAACAAAAGACACAAGCTCTTTGGCTGAAATCTGCTTTTTCTGTCTGATTGACTTTCATTTCACACTTCTTTGTTTTAATTACATTTTAAGATTAAATACGGGGATTGTGGTTAGTTACACTCAGTGGATATTGTACTGACTAAAGGGTCATAGTAAAAAGGAAAAAAAAGGATTTTCTCCCTAATTGTTGGCACAGCGACTATAACATGTGCAGTCAAGTGTTGAGCGAGATTTGGGTTGATTGTGATTAAAGGAAGACTTTGCTGAACGAAGTCTTCAGCTCAAGAGTTTGGGCTTTTTTTTTTTTTAAAGCACACTAAGTCTAAGAAAAGCTGACTCTGCAAAGCTTTCCTGACCTTACTGATTGCAACCAATTACAAGATGGATGGCCTAGATTTCAAAGTATCAGTGTGCTGCAGCAGCTGGCCAAGTTTATCTTAGAAGGCCGGGAGGAAACATTATGGATTTTATCATTATTTTTATTAGGGCAGAAAAAATCCTAGTTGGCTAGACAATAAGCGCTTTAAAAATAAATAAATAAATAAATAATCAAACAAAGCTTTATGAGTTTAAGAACTTGATTGTTTTAATATCACTGACTGTTACTTTAATTTATGCTCATTCCCACTGCCAATGGGAAAGGATCCCATGCAGATGCTATGGAGCCAAAAAGATACAATTGATCTCCTTTTCTTCTTTCCTCTCCAGTGTGGCTTCAAGGAAAGATGTTACACATATTGGCAAATAAGACTGTGTTGGCATTTTTACAGTTTCATTCAGGACAAGCATGGTCCTACACAGAGAATTTGTAATGTTACATGGAGCCTTCCAGGCCAGGTGTGTGTAACACACTCTACAGTATGTGGCCATCCATGTGAAATTCTTCCTCCTTCAAGCTTTGGATTTTCTCTTTCTGAACTCTGAAAAGGATGTTTAGAGAGGTCAGCCAGCAAACAGCGTGCTGCAGAAAGCAGAATGTGCCCTAGAAGATCCTGCATCCCATCACTTCCTTCATGCTGCGAAAACAATTTCACTGGTGAATGCCGAGCCTATAAAAATCAGTTCTCGATCTGGGCAAAGTTCAAGGATGTGGGATCTAAGCCTTGATCTGTGCGCATCAGAGGCAATGTGCAGAAGGCACATGGGGGTCACATGTCACCCCAGATATCTGCCAGGGTTTATATTTTTATTTCTTTTTTTGCAGGGAGTAGGTTCAAAATACGTCCCTTCCCCCCATCAACAGTTACATGTCACCTCTGGTGCCTATCAGTACTCACAAAAAGCTATTGTCTGCCTTCTGGTGCTAGCTAATGTAGTTAGTCTTTTAGCTCAGTACTGAAGTTTAGGATTCAAATCCTACTGCTGATAGATGTTATAGTGACGTTTATGCTTACCTTTAAAAAAAACTAGGAAATTGTATTGAAAAAACTATATTAGAAGAATGTTATTTAGGCTGTAAAGTCAAAATCAAGCACTCAAAAGTTGGGAACAGACAGATTCCAGGAAATGTTCATGCAACCTTAACTCTGCCCCTTCGTGTATATGCATTATGATACAATCTTTAATTATATGATCACATACTATTTTTTCCACAGAATGCTGGTCTCAGTGGACTGGCATGATGCACAAGGGAGAAGAATTATGGTGGCATAGACAACATTAAATCTGGTATTTCCTCACTTTTGAGTGCTTGAAACTTTGCAACCTAAATAACATTTTGTTAACATAGATTCTTGTGTGTAATCTAAACAAAAAATAGATTGAATGAACTGTGAAACGTTATTACTATGTCAGAGGGGTAGCAATGTTAGTCTGGATCAAACATCTAAAAGGTGCCACAGAACTCTTTGCCATTATTACTATGAGTTCTCTTTAGACGTCTAAATACAGATACATGATTCTCAGCGTTAAGGAATAAACCAGTCAAAATAAATTACAAAATCCACAATAGAAGTTACAATCAAGAGGTTGGAAAAGTTAAATGGATAATAGAAAGGTAATAACTATTACTGCATAGCAGCACTATTCTTGTGTATGAAATTATGTATTTTCTGATAAATTAATCCAGATTTGTGTTTCTGGAGAGTGGGAAGTTTTCCATAATTGACTGAATGATCTCATCTTTCTGCTCACGAAGGAGCTGATTCTGTAATCTCTCAGGAAGGTGCTGAGCATTCTCAAAAGGACTTGAAGTTGATCAGAACCTGAGAGGACTAAGCCTTTATTTCAAAGGGTAATCAAGCTTATTTATGTGAATTGTGATGGCTCTTCTAAGCAGAGTACTACATCTCCCATCAGCCCCCTCCACCATGCCCGTCCCTTTCCCTGGCCATATAAGGGGAATGATCCTGAACCAGGAAATGACTGGGCGCTTGGTGCAATCAGCAACTACATGACAAGGAGAGAGCTGCTGGGAAAAGGGTTACTATATGTCCAGGTTTTCCCAGACAAAGCCTCTTTTTTGAGTCTTGTTTCTCTGTCCAGGGGTGAATTTTAAAATTAACAGGAAATGTCCTAGGTTTTTGCAGAACAGACAAGCCACAGCTCAGAAAGAGCCCCAGTTGGCCTGCTTCCCGTGCCCTGCATCCACAGGTGATTGATCCATTCCCCTTCAAGCCACAGTTGCCAGATTCTACCCATCAGGCGCTGATTGACAGCTGTCGCTGCATCCTGGGCTTGCACCAGGCGCCCTGCCACCATGACAAGGAGCGACACTGCCCCCCACCTCCAGGGAGTACCCTTGCCATCGGTACCCCCTCCTGTAACATTCATGGGGTGCATTAAATAACAAGCCAGTGGATGAGAAAGGAATAAAACTTTAATAAAACAAACTGGAGAGCTTCGGCAGTGTGCTGCACACAGCCATGCCATGTTCCCAACCCTCGCCTCCAGGGCACCTTTCCAAATTCCTATGTTCATAGTACTGCCCCTTATGAGGGAGCATCTCTAAATAATAATGTCCTATAAACGTCTACATCTCCAGCTTCCCCTTCCCTTCTCACCCTCTTCCCCCCAAACCCCCCCCCCCAGCTCTTTCCCCCCTCTGGCAGCGTCCTCTTTTGGGAAAGCTGAAATATGGCAACCCTCACCAGGGAGGAATCCCCGGGAATGATGTGCAGAGCCATGTGTGGACAGGCTGACTGCCAGATGCTATGGGTGGGTGCAGGGCTGTGCAGGGCTGATCAGGGAGCAGGAGCAGCTGGGCAAGGAGCTACTGCAGGTGGGCCCAATGAGAGACACTAACTGTGCCTGGCCTTGAAACCCACAAGCTCCTGTTTGCTTGAATACAGGCTGGACTGGAAAGGGCACCGAGGCCTGAAGAGCCCTGACTCTTGACTGGACTGCCCCAGGGGCCCAAACATTTACTGCTACTGCTCACTTTGAACTGTAACTGTGTGAGCCTCCGTACCTGGGCATTTGCAACCTCTCCCTTTCCTGCCAGCCCTGGGAGCCATGTGTCTGAGCAGTTACACTACGGGCACCTTGGGGTCTTGGTGTACTGAGCAATCATAATAGTTACGGAATAATCCCACTGATCCAGCGACACTAGTTCAACTTCCAAAGTAAATAGATAGTTACATCTCCACCCATCCACTTCTGGGTTCTTATTTAGATTTATAATTCCTGCCTCCCCACCCCCACCCCCCGCAAACTCTCACAAGCAACTTTCAGAATTGTTAGTATGTGAAAGACCATCTGCATATCGAGGTGGGGGTATGATGTGCCAGGGGTATTGCATCTTTTTGAAAAACAGTGAGCTCTGTGATTTCTGCAAAGACTGTGTAGGAGTAAACTGAAAACGGATATCTGGAATGGAGCATTCTATTTGTTCTAGTCTATGTCTTCTGTTCTGGATCCTTTCTTATATGCTCTCATCACTGTAGGATCTGAAGGCTTTCCTGCAGCACATTAGGCAACAGCCCAGATGCTTAAAGGGTGGAGTTAGGCACCATGGAGTTAGGCACCTAAATACCTTTGAGGATCTTGGCCAAGATGGCCAACACCTATCACATGAGGTTTGTTCTTATGCTGATCCTCTCCCAAATAGGAGATGTGTATTGTTTGGTAGTGGGAGGGTTTTATTTTGTGGATCTTTTTTAATGTACACACTGCTCTGTGTTCACATGCTTTGTTGGGAATGGACCCTTATATAGACAAACTGTACCTCTACTCTTATTCTTGACAGAGTCCCATAGAATTTAAAAGAAATTAAATTGCTTTACAACTTTAGAGTGAATTTTGTAATAGTTAAACCCTATAGAAATAATACCATTCTTTATTGAGTTCTATAGGTTTTCAAAGTAGTTCTATAGAACCCCATTGATTTAATCCCTATTGGAGTCAATAGGACTTTTGGTGGCACCTTAAAGACTAACAGATTTATTAGATGCTGAAGAAGTGGGGGTTTTACCCATGAAAGCTTATGCCCAAATAAATCTGTTAGTCTTTAAGGTGCCACCAGACTCCTCATTGTTTCGGTGGATACAAACTAACACGGCTACCCCTCTGAAAATAGGACTTCTCTATATCCTTTCTCACTCTTCACGGTCTTCTGAGTTCTTCCCTAAATACGGTGCCATCTACTGAATTCTTTGGATATTGCAAGGTAAAAATGAATTCTCTTATCACCAATTTTCCTATCTTTAAGATGAAAAGTGACTCCCCATCTCCCCTCCCCCCATTTTTTGTGTAGGGACAACAGTGTCTAGGTTCTTGGTACAGGTATTATGTAGTCCCCACTTTCCTGTCCCCAAGAGTTTACAGTCTATTGCTACATTTGTTTAAGAATAAATATTTCCTCCAATATATTTACACACAAGTGAACCAAAAAAGCTGCCATCTACTGTATTAAAGTGCACTGAATATTTAGGAATATAATGATAACAATGGGGATTGCTGAGAGTAGCAGTACTTTTAACCCTTTTTATCTCTATTAAAAATAGAGACAAAGGCAAGTGAGAAGTAAGAAGTGTGACATTTCTTCATCCTAAATTAGGAAATGTAAGGCTAAGTTTACCAGTGTTCCTTCAGTTTACCTTTGTAATACCAGGCCTACAAGATATGGCTGAATTCACTAGAAGGTGCCTACCTCTTTTATGGCATCTTCCACCTGAAGAACTCAAACGGCATTAATGAGTCTCTGAGGCAGGGAAGAAATAATCCCATATTACAGATGGCAAAACTGAAGCACGGAGTGGTTAAATCCCTTAGCTTGAAGTCATACAGGATATCTGTAGCACAGCCTTAGAGCAAAACCTACATCTCTCAGACCCATGTCTTAACTACAAAACCACTTACAGATCTCATACTCCAGAAGACTTATCCAAGCTGCCCTAACAAGTCCCATGTGTGATTCACTAGTTATTAGGGTTGCTAACCTTCCAGGATTGCCCTGGAGTCTCCAGGAATTAAAGATTATATCATCTGATGAAACCTCCAGGAATATGTCCCACCAAAGTTGGCAACCCTGTTAGCTACTGAGTTATGTTGTTTCAGTAGAAATGGATAAATTACTCATTTGTAAAGTAAGGATTTTGAGAGACAGGAACCACTTTTGTTAAGATGACCTGGAAGGCCAGTTAAATTCCCCACCTGTACATTTTGAAAATCTTGCCAGCTCCCGCACCAGAGCCATAAGGTTTAGTAGACTCAGCGCACAACAGGCATACAGCAAATAAGCTTCAGCCCCAAGATTGGAACTGGGGCCTTAGTTCATTATTAGAACACTTCAGAAGTGCAGGTTTATAGCAGGGAACGTGCAAGGAAGCCTAGGCACAAATGGCTTTAACCTTCCACTGCTGGAGCTAGTAAGGAATGTTTTTTCTGCCATCTCCATGCTATGCATTTAAAACACAAATGCTGGTGATTAAACAAATGGACTCAAGCTAATTAAATCAATGGCCCAAGCAAATTAGTTTTTCAAGTGTACGTTTTATTAAGCATTATTTTATTTTACTGTGAGGCTATTACAGGGATAAATAGCGAGGTAGCTCCGTGAATTGAACATGATACACAAAGCCTTCTGGGGATTTTGGTCGTTTCCAATCCAGTGATATTAAGTCTATTACTCAATTAAGCACTTTATACAGTAGGCACTCCTGTTTTAACATGGACTTATATAAAACAAGATCATTGTCTGTGATGCATTACACACAGCCATTTTGTAATATATGAATCAGTAGAAGTTAGACCATGTAAAGTTGTTCTAAGACTCCTTATACAGGCATGCACTGTATACTTGCTTTAGTTCAAGTACTGGAGTACTGAATTATGTCCTTTTTAGCCTCCTCCTTCCTCTCTATCTCTAGGGACTAGTATAAAGTCAATTCATTTTCCCAAATGGCACCTAGATTATAGAGTCACTGAGTGATCTGCTTTGCAGGTAGCGAGGGCCATGATTTCAAAATTGACCAAGTCCCACAGACAAATCTCATACTTATGACTGGGCAACTGAGCACTTCCGTGCCCATTTGTGGATGCAGATTGTCATTTGCCAGTACATGTGTGGGTCCATACATAAGTTTAGGTGGCAAAGCTTAACTTCTGGGTTTTGCCCTAGCCAGTAGAATTAAGTCTCTGTTGTCCCCCGGTCTCTGCAGGTCAGTGGCTATGCTGGGAGAGGCCACTCTCTGCCTAATTTAGACAAGGGAGCAGCAACAGCAAAACTAGCCTCACATAGTCCCTGCATTGTGGGGTGTGTAAGGATTACTTTGAGCATGACCCTGCTGAGGTGTACCAGCAGGGAGGGTGGGCTCTGACATTACAATCTTCTCCACTTGCATACCAGCACAGCTGCCTGTGCACAATCCTGCCCCTACAGCAGGATCCTGCTTCTCCTCGTCTGACCTGGGGCAAGGAGAGAGGTTAATTGTCAAAGTTAGAATCAAGACTCACAATTTGTCAGACCACTCTGTTTTTATTAGCAAAGCGCTCCGCCAATAACACTCAGATAATGTGAGTGGCCATGCAAGGCCCACACAGTCTTATTTATACAGATAAAAGAGCGGAAATCAAACAAAGGGACAAAAGAGTAAAACAGCAAAATGCATGCATATCCTACTTCCTTACTAACTCTATCGATCTAAGGCTAATGCTTCAACAATTGCCCTTAAACGGTGCAAATGTTTTATGTTAATGTCTGTTTTGACACCTGGACTTCAGCATTCCAGCGATTTTCCTTAAAGGTACAGACAGCATTTCTTTAATCCTATCTAATTTTGTAATATAATTCATTCTACTTTCACAATCCCTCCTTTTGGTCACGCTTCGCCATGACCAACGATGGACTGGGTTCCACATATTAACCGTTCTTTATCTTTTTGTTCATCAGCAATATTTAAAATCATCATATTAGTACTCTGTTTTGGGGCAGTCACCTGGGTGGCATATTTTATACAATTTTGGATACAACAGGAGATTAACTGAAAACATACAAAAATCACTAGGATTCCAAACAGGATAGTTAGGGCTCCCTGAAACAACCAGTTTCCTAGGCCAGAGAAATTGAACAGGTTGCTTAGCCACTTCCATAAAGAACTCGGCTCTTCATGGGGAAGATATGCGATTTGTTCTAAGTGGCTAGCACGATCTATTACCTCATTGGTATTGTCAGGTATATACACACAACATTCTTTTCCAATGAGTGCACAGGTCCCTCCTTTGGCCGCCAGCACTATGTCCAATGCCTGACGGTTTTGAAGGGCCACCTGTCGGATCGCCTCTGTTTCTTTGGCCAGAGTTTTTAAACTCTCTCCGGTTTCATTTGCCATTATTTCAACTACTGCTTGTAACCTCAGGAGCCTTTTTGCATGGTGTATTACTCCCCCAAGTGGGATAAGGGAACCGCCAATGGCATCTTCCCAGGTTAAGGGGCTTATGTTATTTATATACCATTGGGCATCTGGTAAGTCCCTTCTTTTTCGCCTGAAATTACGGAGGCGTTCTCGTGGGAAGGAACCTAGCACTCGGAATTGTGGGAAGAGTTGGGCGGGATAACAGATACCTGACCAGTTAGCTGGTAATGCAGTATAAGCTTTGGTTCCACAAACCCAATGATGGCCTATTAAGGCCGGGAAGGGTCGATTGCATCCATTTATTACATAGGTGTCTACAAATGAGGAGTAATATCCTCCAAAGGGGACAGGGTAATTCTCCTTACGAGGAGTGGTAGTGTTTGTATGGCATTGAAAGATTGTATTATTTTTACTAAGATTACTGTAAGGGGAACATGAGATTGATTTTTCTGTTTGATCCCAGGTTGAGAAAAAATTCATATCTCCATACCCAACCCGCCACTCTTTAGTTTTGTTTGAATAATCCCATACACCATTGGCCACAATATGCTGAAGGCAACGGCTTTTTCCCAGATCCAGCCCTGTCCCATTACACACCCAACACCAGTGACCCTTTCCCTCCACCACACTTATCCAGTTAGTTACATTTATTCCCACTGCTTCCCAAGTGTCATTGCTGTTCCATGTTTTGTTAAACGGACGAGGTCCTCCAGTGAGATCTGGGGAATTGAGTGGGATAGCCAGGACAGGAATACCAGCTTGAGAATGGGCTGGGATGTGGCTGCAGACCCAGCATTTAGAAATATTAAGGGTCTGAGCTATCCACACTTGCTGCTGGATAAAAGAATTGTCATTGTGGGCTCCCCAGACCTTAAGACACCAGCAGCCGAGGAACAGGCGCCACCAGAGGTGCATGTTGGAGGCAAGGCCCTTCTGGTTCTGACAACCTCAACTGAGGGAACCGCAGTCACGGTTTTACATCCACCAGGCAGCAGGCGCTAGGCTCACTACTGCTTCTTTTGGTGGGCCTTGCTTTAGGTTGTCGTCTGCTTCTGGCAACCCTTACGAGAGCGTAGATTGTAAGGTATTGCAGGCTGTTCCTCTGCGTCTTCTTCTGGAGTCAAAATTGACTCTGCGCAGTCCTGAGGTGATGATTGGTTCGCCGGGGAGGGTGTCTTCTTACACTGCGAAGCATGTATCCACACTGCGATGCCAGATAGTTTAACAGCCGTCTGGGTAGTAAGCAGTACCTGATGAGGACCCTTCCACCGGGGTTCCAAGGCGTGTTTTCGATGATGGTGCCGTACGTAGACCCAGTCACCTGGCTCGAGGTTGTGGCAAGCGTCGGAGGTGGGTTCCGTCGGCCAGGCGGCTCGAACCTGTGAATGGAAGTGACTTACAGCTTGCATTAATCCCTTGCAGTATTGAAGGAGCGTACTGTGAGTCAAGTTCAAGTCTGAGACTGGAGTAATGGTAGCCACAGCTCGCATAGGGCGTCCCATAACAATTTCAAAGGGACTCAGTTTATGTCTTTGGGATGGAGTGGATCGCATTTCCATAAGGGCTAGTGGTAAAGCTGCTGGCCAGCTTAACCCTGTGGAGGCACAAATCTTAGCAAGCTTATTCTTAAGTACACCATTTCGCCTTTCCACAGCACCTGCACTTTGTGGGTGGTAGGGACAGTGCAGCAGATGTGTGATATGTAATATACGATCCAAGTGTTGAACAATTTGTCCAGTAAAATGTGTACCCCGATCACTGGACAGAGTGGCAGGAATTCCCTTGGCAGGCATAATATGATTTAACAAACATTTAGCAACAGACAGTGAATCAGCCTTGCGACAAGGAAAGGCTTCAATCCAACCAGAAAATAAACATACCATAACCAAAATGAATTCATATCGTTGGCACTTGGGCATTTGTACAAAATCAAGTTGCCAATGCAAGAAGGGTGCTTGGGGCAGGCCCCGGAATCCCTGAGCCACTTTTACAGGTTTACCAATATTGTGGCTTTGACAAGTGGTACAGGCGGCACAGTGGCGGGCTGCAAAAGAGCTGAAATGGGGGGCCCACCATCCCACCTTAGTTACAGCAGAGACCATCCCCTCCTTTCCGACATGCGAAACACCGTGAAGCAGGGCGGCCAGAGACGGGTAGAGTGAAAAGGGAGCCACAAAGGCACCAGTAGGCGAACGCCAAAGGGAATCAGGATGCAAAGAGCAACCCTGGGCAACCCAGGAGTCTTTTTCGGCTTCTGGGGCAGAATCCTGGAGTAGGGTGAGGTCAGTGAGGGACGGCGGTGCTATAGAAACAGAAAGGGAACCTAGAAATGCATCTGGGGAAGGTTCTATGGCAGCAGCATGTTTAGCAGAGGCATCAGCAAATGCGTTACCCTTAGCAACATCAGTATCTGCCGTCGAGTGGCCAGGGCACTTAACAATAGCTAGGGCAGAGGGAAGTAAAACTGCATACAGGAGAGCAGCAATGTAGGGGCCGTTTTTAATGGGGGTACCAGCGGAGGTGAGGAAACCCCGGGCTTGCCACAGGGTGCCAAAGTCATGTACAACCCCAAAAGCATAGCGGGAGTCAGTGTAAATGGTGGCAGAGCGTCCCTCCGCCAAAAAGCAGGCACGGGTGAGGGCGACTAATTCAGCAACTTGTGCTGAGGTCACAGAAGGTAAAGGTGCAGCTTCAAGGGTTTCAGAGAGTGACACAACAGCGTATCCTGCAAGGAGACGACCTTGGCTGTCTCGAAAACAGGAACCATCAGTAAACAAAACAAGGTCAGAGTTAGGGAGAGGGACGTCGGAAAGGTCAGGGCGCGGGACAGTGACAGCAGACACAGTTGCAAGACAGTCATGGGGATCACCATCATTAGACAAGGGAAGGAGAGTGGCAGGATTTAACTGAGAACAACGCTTTATGGTGATATACGAAGCCGACAGCAGTAGAAGTTCGTACCTGGTAAGGCGAGCGGAGGAGAGGTGGCTTGTGTTACGCTGTAACAGTAGAGTTTCCACAGAGTGAGGGACCATGAGAGTTAGGGGAGAGCGAAGGACAAGGGATTCAGACATTTCGACTAGGCGCGCTGCGGCAGCCACAGCACGCAGGCAGGGGGGTAGGCCTTGGGCCACAGGGTCCAAAGTGGCAGAGAAATAAGCTACGCGGTTCTTTTCTCCGTGCACCTGAGTAAGAACTCCAAGTGCACATCCAGATTGTTCATGGCAGAAAAGGGTAAAAGGCTTAGAATAGTCTGGCAGCCCTAAAGCGGGGGCAGAAGCTAAACCTTGTTTGAGGGAAACAAAGGCAGAGTCTGCTTCAGGGGGCCATGGCATGGGATTAGGCACAGAGAGTCGAGTGAGTTCCTGGAGAGGTTTTGCAAGGGAGGCATATTGGGGAATCCATTGCCTGCAAAATCCAGCCATGCCCAAAAATTTTCGGACCTGGCGTGGGGAGCAGGGTCGGGGAAAGCTAAGGATAGCCTGGACACGGGTGGGAGAGAGCATACGGGAACCCTGGGAGAGGAGAAAACCAAGGTATGTGACAGAGGCTTGACAGAGCTGTAGTTTAGAGCGAGAAGCCTTGTGACCTTTGTTTGCTAAGGCAGTAAGGAGCACTAAAGAATCAGTTTTTGAGGCAGATAACGAGGGGGAACAGAGGAGTAGATCATCCACATATTGGACTAGAGTGGACCCGGATGGGAAAACAAGGTCAGCTAGGTCTCGGGCTAATGCCTGGGAAAAGTAAGATGGGCTTTCTGTATACCCCTGGGGAAGCGTGGTCCATGTATATTGCTGTCCCTTGTAAGAAAAGGCAAAGAGGTACTGGGAGTCAGGGTGAACCGGAACAGAAAAGAAAGCAGAGCACAAATCAACGACAGTAAAATGAGTTGCAGCTGGTGGGATAGAAGCCAGAATTGTTGCTGGGTTTGGGACAACAGGAAAGGCGGGTATGACAATACGATTAATGGCTCGGAGGTCCTGAACAAATCGCCATGATTTGCCATCAGCTTTTCGAACTGGGAGGATAGGGGTGTTACAGGGACTGGAGCAGGGAACAATAATGCCTTGCTCCCGCAGGGCAGCTATGACTGGAGCAATGCCAGCCTCTGCCTCAGGGTTTAAAGGGTATTGAGAAAGGCGAGGCAGGGGTTTGGAGGAGTCCACAGTAATGCAGACGGGGTCAGTGTTTAAGCGGCCCACCTCAGAGGGATGGGTTGGCCACAGAGAGGATGGGACCTGCGAAATTAGGTGTTCAAGGGATGGGACCAGTGGGCAACAAGGGACTGGAGTGGAAAGGGAAGTTTCAGACAGCAGGGAGGCTACAGAATCACTCAGAGAGGACTGGGGAATTTGTAAATAGACCCCATCCGAGGAACAGTATATGGTGCAGCCAAGCTTACATAACAGATCCCGACCCAAAAGGTTTACCGGAGTGGAATCAGAGAGAAGGAAGGCATGATCCGCAGAAAGGGGACCAACCTGGACTGGTAGAGGTTTTGAAAGGGGATAAGAGGTTGGGACTCCCGTAATGCCCACAGCGGACACAGTTTTTCCGGAGCGGGGAACCGCAGGCAGATCAGTAGTACGAACTGCAGAGAGTGAAGCTCCCGTATCAACAAGGAAAGGGAGAGAAAGATCATTGATAGTTAACACACACTCACCCGTAGGAGTGAGTGGTAGTAAAGGAGTTAAAATTTCCTGAGGTTCCCCGGCATCCCATCATTGCTGTGAGACAAAGTAAGGCTGGGGACTGACTGGCTGTGCTGGCAGGGGGTCTAGCTGGTTATTTACAGAATTACCAGGCCGGCTGGGACATTCGTTCTTCCAATGTCCGGGCTGTTTACAGTAATTACAAACATCCCCATAACCCGAAAAACCAGTTCCTTTGCCCCTCCCTCGACCACGTCCCCGTCCCTGGTATTTTCCCCTTCCCCGGAACTGTTTGCCCTGCCCTGAATAATGCTGTATTTGCAGGGCCATTAACTGTTGAGCTGATTGTTCCTCCTTTCCCTTTAAAGTACGTTGGCAATGCTCTGCCACTGTTTGCAATTTGTCCATGGTTTCAGTCTCCCACCCAACACTTATTCGTTTTAGCATATTGCCAATAGCAGGTAGGAGGCCATTAACAAACGCACTAGCCAGGGCGCCCTGTCCATTTCTGTCTGGCTGTTGTATACCAGAATGTTGCAGAAAAATGTCAGTTAGCCGAGTGCGATAGTCGCCCGGGTTCTCTCCCTGTCGTTGCTTACAGCCATTTATGACCATCCAGTTGGTTTTAGGAGTCCATACCTGAGGGATGGCTTCAAATAGATTTTTAGCTCGCTCTTTACACTTTTTCCGGTAATCAGTATCAGGACCAGTGTCTGGTAAAGTAGAGTGGCGGTCAGCAGTGAGCCAATTTGCTGCTGTGAGCCATTTTTCATGCTCACTTGGGGCTGCTACAAGTAGCTTGCACAGCTGCAGGAGGTCTGCCTCAGAGGGTTCATAGGTGTCACATACTAACAAAAATTCCTCTGCAAATTTGGTAGGATTTTCCCGGGGCTTTGGAAAGCCTTTTACAATTGAAAGGAGCTCTGTGCGAGTCCAGGGTTTATAGCTCCAAGTGGGACCCCCTTCTCGGCCCCCAGTATGCAGGATTCGGAGGGGAGCCTGGACATTTTTAAGGCCCAAGCGCGAGCTTTTACGGGGCAGAGTGGGTTCAGAGGAATGGGCCTCAGCCGTACTGGATGATCCAGACAGGTCTGAACTGGAGATTTCTGGGAGTTGTTCAGGAGCTGAGAAATCTGGTGACGGTTGTTCCTGAGCTGGGGCCGTGGGTGGCTGTCTATTGATCCGACGCAAGGCTGCCAGGCCAATTAGTGCGTCTTCCTCATCATCGTCCCCGGAATCTAGCAAGGGGTTTTCTTCGTCTTTTCCCACCCGGAGACAGGAGTATGAAGGGGGGTCTGCTCGGAGAACAGGATAAAGGGGAGCGCTCGGTCTAGTGGTGGGAGAGGAGGTTTCCAATAAAGCTTTTAACTTATCATTTGAATCTTTGAGAGAGGCGAGTTTCGATTCTGTCCATCTACGATTTGCCTCTTCCCACCATTGCATGAAACAGTCAACCTCTCCTTTTGCCAATTTAGTTTTAGATTGGCCGAGTTTGTCTTTTAAGACGTCTACTCGGTCCTTGTCCCAAGATCCTAACAGTGGCCACTGAGTTTTGGGATCTCCCTGAGTTAGCCTAGACCATTTTTCCAGAAATTTACAGGAGTCCGGACCCTTCCTAAAATGCATAAAATGAGCCGGGGTTCCTTTAGGGAACTGCCCCGACTTAGACGTCTGGTTACCCATACAGGAGGACTTTACACACCAATCACACAAGAAGGAAATTTGGGTTCGGCAGAGCGATGCCCAGTGCCACACACAAAAGGAGCCCACGGGCTACTGCCTCAATCGCCCTTGCTTTCACACCAGGGGCTTTACCCAAGGTGCGGTGCGGCTGCGATTGTGCAGATTTCACTCACTCAGACCGCGGGGACAGGAACCCCTTGGTCGGCCAATCCCCGGACGGAGACGGCACCCAGACTCAAACACTCCACAGAGAGGACGGATAGACACAGAGACAGGACAGTCCTCAGTCCGGACAAAACACAGATATAATTACCTGACCAGATTCCTGATGCCAGATCCTGGGATCCCTACCAGAACAGAGTGGGAACCAACAGGTTCGATGGCGTAGACTTCACTGTGGTTGTGCACCCTTCCGTTCAGAAGGAGGACCGCTTGGGCCAAATGCCCAGGTGCCGGCTGCCACGGTCGTCCCACAAAACGGACAGGGATCACACAGCCCCAGTGAAGACGGTTGCCATCTCGGTGGAACCTCCAAATTGTCAAAGTTAGAATCAAGACTCACAATTTGTCAGACCACTCTGTTTTTATTAGCAAAGCGCTCCGCCAATAACACTCAGATAATGTGAGTGGCCATGCAAGGCCCACACAGTCTTATTTATACAGATAAAAGAGCGGAAATCAAACAAAGGGACAAAAGAGTAAAACAGCAAAATTCACCTGGGGCATAGCATGCATATCCTACTTCCTTACTAACTCCTATCGATCTAAGGCTAATGCTTCAACAATTGCCCTTAAACGGTGCAAATGTTTTATGTTAATGTCTGTTTTCCTGACACCTGGACTTCAGCATTCCAGCGATTTTCCTTAAAGGTACAGACAGCATTTCTTTAATCCTATCTAATTTTGTAATATAATTCATTCTACTTTCACATTATGCTGCTCTAGGGGCTTTGTGGAGGGCTGGTTTGTTTGCTCTCTAGCCAGTTGGTGTGTCAATCTCTTTCTCTTTGAAGCATTACAATAGACACTTAAAGAAGAAGGGACTGGAGCCCACGCCCAGTGTTACTCTAAACATTGACCAGAGACACTGAGAAATAAGAGGTCAATACTGTTTATGTGTTTATTGCAGTCACCCTCTGGGGGGCCTGGATCAGTGCTCATGTCATGCTCCCCATCAGTACCCGGCCCGGGCTAATGATCCAACCAGCAGAAAAAATTCGGAGATGAATCCTGGTCACGTGCCACCTGAAGTATGTTGCGTGTACACTAAACCGCCTTGGATTAAAACTAGCTTGTGGCATAGACTTTGCTTCTGCATTTTAATATATTGCATTTTGCATATCAGTCAGTTTTATATTCTGGGATTTAGCAAATTTAATCATTATCCCAGTCCATCTTCTTTTAAGAATAAACTGAAGGAAAACTTCAGCAGACAGCTCAGGGTGTGTAGCTGCAGAGAATTTGACTGCAAGTGTACTGCCTTTTCTCCCACAAAATGAGGTCCAGCTTGTCCCTTCAAATCTTTGTAAGAAACTCATGATATCAGGGCATAGGTGCAGGATTTCACAACAGTGGCAAATGTCATCTCTGAACTTGTCATCTGGTCATATTCAATTATATAAATTTATTAGCCATGCATTTCTTCTCAGAAGATAAAGCAAGGAAAATAGATCCCCTAGAAAGGCAATTGCTTCCTCGATTTGGTATATGAGCAGAGAACATTTAAGTACTTTGTATCAGAGGGGTAGCCCTGTTAGTCTGGATCAGTAAAAAGTGACAAAGTCCTGTGTCACCTTATAAACTAACAGACGTATTGGAGCATAAGCTTTCATGGGTGCAACTGACGAAGTGGGTATTCACCCACGAAAGCTCGTGCTCCAATACGTCTGTTAGTCTATAAGGTGCCACAGGACTCTTTGTTGCTATTTAAGTACTTTGTTACACAACTGTTTATGCCCCTCAACTCAGACCCAAGTTCTGGCCAATGAACAGTTTGGCTTTTGCAGATTTCTTGCTGCTGTGACTCTGATTTCTTGCTGTTGGGTGATGGTGTGGATTTGGTCACACCTTGTCAACCTCCAGGAGATGTCAGGGCCGCCCACGGGGGGGGTGGGCAAGTGGGGCAATTTGCCCCAAGCACCAGCGCTCCAAGCATGTGCCTGGGGCGGAAAGCTGCGGTGAGCACCCTGCCGATCCCTGCAAGGGTGGCAGTCAGGCAGCCTTCGGCAGCTTGTCTGCGGGAGGTCCGCTGGTCCCGTGGATTCAGTGGCAATTCAGCGGCGGGTACGCGGGACCAGGGACCTCCCATAGGCAAGACGCTGAGGGCTACCTGACTGCCATGCTTGGGGCGGCAAAAAATCTAGAGCCGCCCCGGTACTGAGTAGACATGCTGCCCATCTTGCTTTCCTCGTTATGCCAGCTCCCCTGAGCGGTCTGAGGCATTGTAGGTGGGGCTGAACCAAGGCCCTGTCATCTCTGTGGGAAGTGTGTTGTTCTCAGCATTAACACAAGCACTCTTTGCATTAAACACGTGCCTATGTTTATTTGGGACTCAGCATTTGTAACCCACACACCTAATAGGGAGATATCTCTTTAAGAGATCTATTGGGGTGCAGGGTAGTAGGACTGAGCTATGTCTGGGTCATTGTTGCTAGGCGGATGCACAATTAGCAGTCCACATCCAGAAGTTCCTGGAATTGGGTACGCTCAGTAGGTTCCCTCTAGCTGGACTCGGACATCATGAGGGCAAGCAGTCACGGCAGCTGCTTTACAAAAGGTCACGTACCTTATGTGGGCTGGGAGAAGCTGAGCCCTGAAGCAGAAAGCAGCTGTTTTCCCTAACTCTGAAGCATTTTGCAGCAGGTTACTGACATGGTTAACCCTCCAACAGGGAAGCCCTGGCAGTGTTCATTACAGAAAGGGAAAATTAGGAGGTGTAGCGGGGTGATCACCCTGCTCCGGCCCTGGAAGGGTAAAGGCAGCCCTGGAGAGGGCTGCAGCAGGGAAAGGGAGTGAGAACAGCTGTGAGAAGCCGAGTGAGTCGCTGACCACAGCTGTGGCCAGCTTCACCAGGGCCCAGCTGGCCCTTATAAGAGGGCTGAGGCCAGAAGCTGAACAGAGATGGTCTCTCTCTAGAGGTTGAGAGGGGTGGGCCTGGCTGCTGGGAGCTGAAGAGGGTACCTAGCCTGGAGCAGGGCTGGGGGAAAGGCCAGAGAAGCTGAGGAGCTCTGGCCTGGAAAACCCCCAGGCTGCAGGTGTTGCTAAAGGCCGGAGAAGGTACTGGGGTTGCAGAGGGCAGCCCAAGGGTAGGTAGAGACAGCAGGTCCAAACCCTCCTTGCCATTGATGAGAGGCAATTATACTGCAGTCTGCCCCAGTGAGTGGGGGCTAGATGGTGACTGGCAGTAGCCAAAGACTGAGACAAGGTGGGGATAGAGGGTTGGTGGTTCCCTGGGGAGGGGAGACCCAGTGAGACTGTGGGGGATGAACCCTGAGAGAAGGGGCACCAGGGTCTGGGAGGGACATGGGGGCCAGAAGCAAGGTGAGACACTGGCCTAAAGAGGGCACACCTGAGTGGACAGAGTTAATTCCCAGGATGACCCTCAGGAGGCACTGCAGCGGTTAGTTATCACCCCATCACAGGAGGGAAAAATATTTTTTTTTATTTTAATTCTGTACGTCGAACGTTTGACTTTTAGCCAAACTGTTTTAGTTGAATTGTGTCCGTATGATTCACCAACTTTTTTTTTCTTTTTAATGTGATGATGGGTGTGGGGGGATCATTTATTTTACTATTCTGTTTTTTGTAATGTAACAGGTTTTTTTCTTTTAAATCTATATACTTAACTGACTGGTTAATCAGTTAGCTGACTGGCTAGCAGTGATTTCAGAAGAGGAAGAGTCTGCATGGATTCCAACTGAAGATTCCTACAAGCAAGAGGAGGGAAGATGTTGCTTTTGACTCAGCAGACTATAGATTTGATGATCAAAGACTCTAACCAAGACTCGGGTGAACTCAGCCTAAGCTTTTGGGAACTCTGAGTTTCTTCTCACTGTGTTTCTGTGGGGACAGTTTAGAGTTAATTTGTTTATTTATGCATAAGCGTGTAGATAATGTATGTGAATTATAACAATTTTTGCAACATAACACAGCTTTTATTTATTATGTTTCTTTATCATGGAGCCCAAGGTCCAGTGTGCTTCAACAGCAGCTGTGGGGACTACAAACTGCATCATGCTGGGAGAACATCCTGGTTTCTGCAAGGAAGTCCCTCCCAGCAGGAAGTTTCAGCACTGACTGAAGCTGGGAGCATGAGGCAAGCAAGCAGAGAGGAGGCTGCTAGACTATAATCTTGTTCTGTGTTTCTTTACACAATAAATCCTTATTCGTGGTGGTTTGTCTCAGTGGGTCTGGTCTGAGGTGAGACACACACAATGCAGCATGGAGGAGCCTCAGGCCCCGTTTCCCAAAGTTGTGTAAAAAATATCCACAAGGCAGAACTTCCCTCTTAAACAACCCAGACTGGGCTAGTGAACAGGAGGGAGGCTACAATAAGATTTTATAAAGTTGGTACTTCATTAAGTGTATTTCTTTTAGGAACCTGAATGTGAGGAAGTTGACCCCGTGCAAGCCTTGTTGAAAATCGTTAGCGACTGAATGCTGGGGCCCCAGCTGCTTTTCTGGGGGAGCTGGGAGTTTCTTAGGCAGCGGAAAAGGGCAATGAAGTGAACTTGAGTCCACCCAAAGGTTACACATTCACTTGCAGGACCCAAGCCAAAGGCTGCACCTAGCCACCACAGGCAACAGGCTGTTTGACTTAGCCTTCGGAGCCCAGCATAGTTACGTGAAGGGGGACCCTTGGATTGCTCCAGCCATACCCAACACACTTAGATAACAAGCAGCTGCTCCACAGAGGAAAGAGAGTTGTAGACCAGCCACACCCCTCTGTTCCCCCATATAGGGTCTGATGCTGAGGCATAAGTGGATTGTTTATACTCACCTGCCTAGTAGGTAATTAGGTTCACAAGTGAGCCCTCAGCGCGTACTCAGTTGCACTGTGTGTACACATTGCAAGACACTGGCTAACCCTGATGATCAGTAATAAGTCTAGTAACAGTGTAGCAGTTGGCTATTGTTGAGGGAAGAACTGCAAAATAAGAAAACCCAACTCACCCGCAGGCATGAGAGGTCTGAAACATGCCAACAGTTCTGATGATATAGCAAGTAAACTGCTCCCCACACTTACTGCCACATAATGAGTTGATTGATTAACATCAGGCTGTCATTTCTCACCATGAAATTTGTATCCATTTAGTTTGGATTGATCACAGCAGGAGGTGCAGGCTGTTCAGGATATGCGGATAACTAGCTTTGGGGCCGCTAAGCCAGCAGCACTAGAGTTCAGGGCAGAAGCCAGAAAGGAATTGCCATGCCTAGAATGAGTTCAGCAGGGCAGCTGCTGAGCGGCGAAGAGGAGATGTTTAGAGCAGGGCCTCCAGAACTGGGGGAAGGGAGGCTGAGAATTGAATTAATGAATTAGGGGTGGGAAGCTGGTCCCAGAATCAAAGAGGTTAGGAGGGGGCAGAGCTGGTAAATGGACAGGCTGTGTTCCACAGTGTCATCACACAAATGAGAGGGGCTGGAGGAGAAGTGCACAATGGGTTTGGAAACCAAATTTCAGAGTGTGGGAAAGAAGGTCAGAGAATGAATTTTTGGTGTGGGTGTCTGCATGGAGGGAAACGGAGTGTGTGGAGCAAGGACTGGGGAAGAGAGAAGAAATGGACTGTGTAGGGAGAGGGGATGTGGCTGGTGCTCTGTTGTACTCTAGCAACTCCAAAGTCACTCTATTTTGAGGGGGCTGATAAATCCTCAGGGAACTGTCCAAGCCTGCTTTGGACTGATGCAATGGCAAAAAACAAATCAGCCACATCAGGGCCATGCTTTAGCCCCATAGCATTAAAACGCCTGCTGTGATTTTTTTTTATTATTATTATTATTATTTCCCAAGATTCCCATTAAGATTCCCCTCATCTTCCTCTGGATTGAGATGTGGCATGGCAGACGGCAGGTGCAGATTTTCTGGTGGATGGTAGAGAGGGCATAAAATAAGAGAGAGCTTTAACTTTACTATGGAGCAGCCAGCACTGCTCCAGAAGGCCGAGAGGGGAGATTTCTAGAAACTATTCAGTCTTCCAGAGTTTTCTGTCCACCTCCCAAGTCTTCTCGTCTATGCTGTTCAGTGTCCTGTTTGACCTACAATATATTAATAGCCTCATGTAGATATGGTGCAGGTACTGAAGTGTGTTAGCCATCAAGTCTAGTTAAAGCCTCTAAAAAAGTACGGCAGTGATTTTGGCAGAAACTGAGTTAACAAGACCGAACCCCCTATCCTGCACATAGGGCCATAATGCCCAAGAGCATTAGAGCTTTCTACAGTCTGTTTGGTCCAAGGCTTGCAGTCTCTCTCTCTCTCTCTCTCTCTCTCTCTCTCAATTACTCTGTGGACATTAGACCTTGGTGCATTCATGATGCCAGGAAACCATTCACTTGTTTTCAGCACTAGATGCATTACAGACCGCTCCCAGTTTTGACAGCAATACTGCTGCATGCCATTGACAAATACTGCTAAGAATATGAACGAGACTTTTAGCTTTGTATTAAAATAGTGATCCCATGTGGCAGGTTGGATTCAAGTCTTTCTTCTTACCTGTGAACTCCACAGGCCTTGTCTTCAGAGGTGCTAAGCAGTAGATGTCTTCTGGCAGCCAGTGGGACTACTCGCATAGTTGAGGGCCTCGGGGTCAGGGCTACCCAACTTTTAGTTATGCTATTGCAGCAGGCTGGCAGTGCTTATCTGGAGCACCCCATTTTCTAGCAATGATGTGGTGGCTGCCAGCTTGGCCAACACACTGGGAATTGAACAGGGGAATGAAGTAAAGTATAAACTCCTACAGCTTAAGCTAAAGCTCCATAGATGAGGTGGTAATATACTCATCTGCTCTGTGGATTCAGCATGGGGGTGGGGAAAACATGCTACACTGACCCTCCTGGGAAAGGCTTTAAGGGAGCATTCTGACTGTTGAGGCTGGTGACTCCTTATCCACTCAGGATACAAGAGAGTGGCTTTCTGTGATGGGAAGGATCTCAGGTGTGGGCTGAGCAGTCCTGAGGGAGGAATTCCAGCACAAGCCAGACTGGGGAGAAGACATGAACTGAGCTTGGTTGATCCTTTTGTTAATAAAGCTAAACCCTAAGAAGGGTCTGAATTTGACCTTTATATACTGTACGGATTTGTCTGTAGAGCAAATTGGGAAAGGAATCTGCTCCCGGCCCCTTTTTATTATGTTAAATCATTCCTCTTCCTTCTGGGTATTTATGCAGTTCTAATTCTGTAGACTGTCACATAGACAAACTATGCACATTGGCTCTTAACTTTTTCTCATAAATCATTCCCTCTAGCCCATTACTATTTTCTGTGCTTGCCTCTGAACTACATCCTGTTTATCACTGTCTTTCTGGTTATGAGGTATCCAGAAGAGACCACAAAATGCCAGGTGCCCCAGCAGTATAAAGAAAGGGGCGAGTGCCCCCAGTTCCTGTGATGTGATGCTACTATGTATGCTGCCTCCACTTGGAGAGGCTTTTTTTAGGTGACCTGTTGCATTTCAAGCTTCTGTCTTATATATTGTACTCCATCATCCTTAACCCCCCCTTCAGCATTATTCATTTCCAATTTCTCTCTGGCGTTGAATCTGGGTTTGGGGTTAAGTCCTCTCTCCCTCACTAATAAAATAGCAGTTTGTGTTTCTCCAAATTTATTCTCGTTTCATTATTTTCTGCCATTTTCCTAATCTCTCCAGATCTCCTCTTTATTATGTTGCTGTCTTGGAAGTTTCATATCGCCTGAATTGCAAGACTTCACTAATTATCAGAGAGACAGCGAGAACAGCATGTTAATGAAGTATCACTGTACCTAACACACAAACTTGCGGTGTCCCACTGGGCTTCTCCCCACAACTTCACACTTTGCCATTTGTCATAACCCTTTACATATAATCCTCTCTGCAATTTTCAGTCCACATGAGAGCATTCACATTACACAAACCAGTTGGGATTCATTTTGAAATTCAGAGACATGCTTTTCTGATCTAGGTTTTCCACTTCTCAAAACTCACTTCATCTGCTAATTTCATCATAACTTCAAGGCACCAATCAAGTTTATCAGTAAAAATCTGTTCTTTACAAGTAATGGGGCTACAACACCACATTCTGTTGATATCTAGATCCATACCACATGGTGTCCAGGGAAAGTGCAATACCCCTACCATTCCACCCCGGCGGAGAGTACAGACAATCACCACTGCACATACATTGACCTGTGAGAGAAACAGTTGGTGTATGTGTTTGTGAAATGGAAATAACTGTTCTTTCCCCTTCAAAGGTTCTTTTCCCTGTATTTACAGTTTTGTTTGGTTTTAAATATGTCTGTTTGTATGGGTTTGAAACAAAAGTCTATTCATGAAAATTTAATTTATCTTTATTAGTTCACCAGATATGTTGGCCAGGGCTAACATCATTCACAGATAATAGCAATGGGTGCATTTGCAATGCTATATTACCACATGCAGCACTCATTACAAAGTTTACCTTTACCAGGGCAAAAAAAAAATTGTCAGGCACAGCACACTACAGCAACACACATTACTGTGGATCATTATTAAAATGGTCCATCAAAGCCTCCCTGTTGAGCCCCCCATTGAGCTCTCCATATAGTCCTAGTATCTGGCTGCTCAAAATCAGCAGACAGCTGTTCCACCTTTACCCTCCATCCCTGCAGAAACTTCTCCCCCATTGCTTGACATATTATGAAGCACACAGCTGGCAGCTATGACCATGAGGATTTTTTTCCCCCTGAGGTCTAATCTAATGAGTAGACAGCACCAGCGCCCTTTCAAACAGCCAAAGGCACATTCAGCTGTCATTCTGCAGCTGCTGAGCCTGTTGTTGAAGTGTTCCTTGCTGTTGTCGAGGTGGCCAGTGTACAGCTTCATGAGCCAGAGGAGTAAGAGGTAGGCTGGGTCTCCCAGGATCACTATTGGCATTTCAACATCCCCAGTGGTAATTCTCTAGTCTGGAAAGAAAGGCCCTGCTTGCAGCTTTCTGTACAGGCCTGTGTTCTTAGAGATGCATACGTCATGCATCTTCCCTGACCAGCCCGCATTGATGTTGATGAAACGACCCCAGTGATCCACTACCACCTGCAATACCATAGAAAAGTAGCCCTTTCTGTTGATGAACTCCATGGCAAGGTGGTCTGGTGCCAAAATTGGGATTATGCATTCCATCTACTGCCCCACTGCAGTTAAGGAACCCCATGGCTGCAATACCATCCACAACTTCCTGCACATTGCCCAGAGTCACAGTCCTTTGTAGCAGTGTTACCCCAGAATTTGACATTCCTGTGTGTTTCCCCAAAACTTGACAGTACTGCAGTCCGAAATTTTGTATGGTCAGCCACTGCCAGCTGAAAACCAAACATCGCATAGCTAGGAAAATCTTAGGCTCTGAGAGGCAAGGCCAAATAATTGCATGTTTGCTATCAGAATGGGAGGTTGGGACAAGAAGTGACAATTCCATGAAAATAGAAGGAATGTTTGGACAACAAACTTGGTTTTAGGTGCCTTTAACATGTACATTTTATTGTTGTTATGACTAGAAATTCTTTAGTGATAAGGAGAACAATGAATTGTTATTGGCTGTTGCTAGGGAAATGTTTAGCCTATTAGAGGCTATTATGAGTTATGTGCTTTGTTTGGAGAAAATTTATAAAAAGTTTAGTTAGAAAGTATGCTTTGGAGCAGTCCAAGGAAGCTTTCCTCTGGGCAAGGATTTGACATGTAAGTTCCCCAGCAGCTAGATGGAAGGAGGGGCCCCCCGTAAGGCTGGCTGCTAATTCCTCAAAACCGTTTCAAACTTTTTGGGTAACTATAAAGTTTGGGAATGCTCTGAACCTACTGCTATAGTATGTGTGTATGCACACGCGAGCTAATAAAAAAGTTTTAGGAGAAAGCACTCTTGCTTGTGCCAATCATTTTTCAGACAGATAAGCAGTGCCCCCATTGACTTATTCCTGACACTTCCTGGAGCGAAATAGTTAAGTTACCACTGCTTTGGGTTCTGAAAACCTTAGGTAACAGCAAGCCATGATTAATGGCCCTGCACACTTGCTTCACAGCAACCCCATGGTGGATTTTCCAACTCCAAATTGATTCCTGACTGATCAGCTGGCATTACAAGCTTCCATACAGTGACCACCACCAGGCCCAGCTCCAGCTTTTTTGCTGCCCGAAGTGGCAAAGGAAAAAAAAAGAAAAAACTATTGAAAGACCCGCCACCGAAGTGCCGCCGAAGACTGAAGAGGAGCGAGTGAGCTGCTGCTGAAGGACCCGCCACCGAATTGCCACCGCAGACCTGGACATGCCGCCCCAACAGACAGACTGCCGTCCCTTTCTATTGGCCACCCAAGGCACCTGCTTCCTTCTCTGGTGCCTGGAGCCGGCCCTGACCGCCACTCACTTCTCCATCTTAAGTGCAGCTCTCAATTTTGTGTCTCAGCACTCGTGGGTTGGGGCAAGCTCCACACAGTTCCAGGAATGTGGCCTTGCAGATCCAAAAGTTCTGCTGCCAGTGCTCATCATCCCCTACCTGCAAAATGATGCAATCCCACCAGTGAGTGCTTGTTTCTTGAGTCCAGAATGGGCAGTCCACTGTGTGCAGCTGCTCCATGAATGCCAACCACCTTGAATTGTTTCTTTCCATCATGCACCGTAAGGTAGCCTGAAATTAATTGTTATATTCCATCTCATGGTTCTGGAAATGCTGCAGGATCAGCTGCGTTGTGTTCATAACACTCACACTACTGAAGAGCAATGCATGATCCATGCTTCTCACAGAGATGGCAGATGTGTGGGTTTGCAGGGTGTTCGAAAAGAAGTTTAAAACATAATAGGATGCCCATGGAATGATGGGATGGTGAAAACTGCATTATGGGAATATGTTTCCAATCACCCTGCACCACTCCTTTGCCCCCATGAGGCACTGCAAACCCTTCCCAAAACACCCTTCACTACATGGTGGTGAGCTGCACAGTGAAGTAGTTACTGATGGTGCACTGCTGTCTGCGTTGATGCAAGCACTGCTAGTGAGGATACGCATCGCTGACACAAAGAGCATAGCCTAGACATGCAAAATCGACTTAATTACTGTGGCGGCTGTACGTCGATGTAATTTAGGTCAACTTAATTTTGTAGTGTAGAGCATAAGAACAGCCAGTCAAACCAAAGGTCCATCTAGCCCAGTATCCTGTCTTCCGACAGTGACAGGTGCCCCCAGAGGGAATGAACAGAATAGGCAATTATCAAGTGATCCAACCCCCATTGCCCATTCCCAGCTTCTGGCCAACAGAGGCTATGGACATCATCCCTGCCCATCCTGGCTAATAGACATTGATGGACGTATCCTCCATGAATTTATCTAGTTCTTTTTTGAACCCTGTTGGTGTCTTGGCCTTCACAACATCCTGTGGCAAGGAGTTCCACAGGTTGACTGTGCGTTGTGTGAAAAAAATACATTTTTTTCGTTTTAAACTACTCCCTATTAATTTCATTTGCTGACCCCTAGTTCTTGTGTTATGAGGAGTAAATAACACTTGCTTATTTACTTTCTCCACACCAGTCATGATTTTATAGACCTCTATCATATCCCCCCTTAGCCATCTCTTTTCCAAGCTGAAAAGTCCCAGTCTTATTAATCTCGCCTCATATGGCAGCCGTTCCATACCCCTAATCATTTTTGTTGCCCTTTTCTGAACCTTTTCCAAGCCAATATATCTTTTGAGAGATGGGGCAACCACTTCTGCACACAGTATTCAAGATGTAGGCATACCATGGATTTATATAGAGGTAATATGATATTTTTTGTCTTATTATTTATCCCTTTCTTAATGATTCCCAACATTGTTCACTTTTTTTGACTGCCACTGCACATTGAGTGGATGATTTCAGAGAACTACCAACAATGACTCCAAGATCTCTTTCTTGAGTGGTAACAACTAATTTAGACCCCATCATTTTATATGTATAGTTGCAATGATGTTTTCAAATGTGCATCACTTTGCATTTATCAACACTGAATTTCATCTGCCATTTTGTTGCTCAGTTACCCAGTTTTGAGAAGGCCTTTTGTAGCTCTTCGCAGTCTGCCTGGGACTTAACTATCTTGAGCTTTGTATCATCTGCAAATTTTGCCACCTTGCTGTTAACCCCTTTTTCCAGATCACTTATGAATATGTTAAATAGGACTGGGCCCAGTACAGACCTCTGGGGGACACCCTATTTACTGCTCTCCATTCTGAAAACTGACCATTTATACCTACCATTTGTTTCCTATCTTTTAACCAGTTACCAATCCATACGAGAACCTTCCCTCTTATTCCATGACTGTTTACTTTGCTTAAGAGCCTTTCATGAAGGACCTTGTCAAAGCCTTTCTGAAAATCTAAATACACTATAGCCACTAGATCCCCCTTGTCCACATGCTTGCTGAACCCTTCAAAGAATTCTAGTAGATTGTTGAGGCCTGATTTCCCTTTACAAAAACCATGTTGACTATTCTCCAAATTATGTTAATCTATGTGTCTGACAATTTTGTTCTTTACTATAGTTTCAACCAGTTTGCCTGGTACTGAAGTCAGACTTACCGGCTGACAGGCCTGAAAGTGGGAGCCAGTAGCTCCATCTTCTTCAAGTGAAGTCAGACTATTTGGCTCAATTTAGTATCTGTTGGACTCCTGTTTATGCAGACAGGGGGTGCTCTACAGGTAGGGTGACCAGATGTCCCAATTTTATAGAGACAGTCCCGATTTTGGGGTCTTTTTCCTATATAGGCTCCTATTACCCTCACACCCCCTGTCCAGATTTTTCACATTTGCTGTCTGGTCACCCTACCTACAGGTTTTGTAGCATCCAGACAGCAGGAGGCACCTGTCAGTAACCTGAGAACTGAGACAGGAACAGAGCAAAAAATGCTTATCCAGTCCTGCCTTCTGAGAGCAAGCAATTCTGGGAAAATGGATGAAGTAACCTAGGACTAGAATTACAAAGGTACTTAGGCACCTAAATAAGGAGATAATTGCTGTAGATGTGCAGACTCACCCCTGCAGCACCTCCTGCTGGTGACTTCTGGGAATTAGCTCGATTCAGCTCCAGAGCACCCTCTGCAGGCTGGTGATCTGCCTGTCCTCTGGCCCCAGTGTTCCTCCCTGGACCGCGGTGCCCTGTTACCTGGGGTGCTGCCCCCTGGCAGTAACCCCTCAGTCTTAGGGTCTCCCCTCCCTGGGGAACCCTCACCCTCTATCCCCACCTTGCCTCAGTATATGGCTACTGCCAGTCATTGTCTAGCCCCACGCCCTGGGGCAGACTGCAGTATCAGCCTACTGGCAAGGTTTGGACCTGCTGCCTTGGCCTACCCCTGGGCTGCCCTTTGCAACCCCCAGTACCTTTTAGCCCAATGCTAGGCCGCAGCCTGGGACTTTCCAGGCAGAAGCTCCCCAGCTCTTCTACCTTTCCCCAGCCCTGCTTCACCCAGGTACCCTGTGTCTAGCTCCCTGCAGCCAGGCCCATCTCCCTCTACAAACAGAGAGAGACTGTTTGCTCCTGGCTTCCCTGGCCTTCTTATAAGGCCCTGTTGTTCAGTTTGGGGGTGTGGCCCCAGCTGCTGCCACTTCTCCCAATCAGCCAGGGTTTTACCTTGCCCTCTGCAGGGCTTTTCTAACTCCTTCCAGGCTGGAGCGAGTGGTCACCCTGCTACAGTTGCCTAGTGGGATTTACACAGCACCTAAGTGAGTTAGATCCCTAACTCCTATTGCTCTTCAATGGGAGTTAGGCACTTAAGCTGCTTAGGCATTTTTGTAATTTCTACTAGGCACCTAAAGACCTTTGTAAATCCACCCCTACTCTCTTCCCAAAGCAAGTAAGTAGCAAGTCCTTTTGTGTTCTGTTCCTGGGGCCATGCCTCTCTATCCTGCCCTTCACTCCAGGAAGATCAGAGTTGCACTCCAGTCAGTAATATTTCTCAGCATTTGTTAGCTCTGGAAAGTTTGAAAGTCTGTATTAAACTTACCACAGACTTATTTACCACATGATTAAGGATCTAAAAGGTAACTGCTCTAACAAATTTTGTTTTATTTTCTGCTAAGATTCCTGTATGGAAATAATTGATAAGAGGTCCAATTTTTCCTTACCACGTTTATCTTCACTATGCAGTTAATAGTAAGATTGTCTTGAAAAACTAATCCACAGCCCTGAGGCAAAGCAATTATTTATTTTAGCATTTGCATTTAAACAAAATGATATTAAAATTCAAACTAAGCCATGATATGTAACCCAATAGCCTAAAGTAATGTAATTCTAGTCTGTGTAGCAATCAATTCCCCCAAATAATCTGACCATATATGACCAGGACAATTTATAGCCAGTCTTACTGTATTTACAATTTTAATATGACTAAGGTCATTAATGTAAAGAGGGGGGAAATGTTTTTTTTGCTTTAAATCAATGATAAGCTAAACCTCAAGCTATCTCTGGCCAAATTTCCATTTCCCTGAATATATCAATCTATTCTATTTTACAGATTCCTGGATGTTTACTGGAACACCACTGGGTACCGTTGACAACAACTCCAGGGAGTACTATGCCACTGAACTTCAATTAGTAATGAAATATAACCACCAGTAAGTCAAACAGGACTACAGCTTGTTCTTATAGAATTTCAAATCAATATCTCATAACTCCCGGTGAGTCAGTAATTCCTGTGTATTGTTTAATTGTATCTATTTTAACCTCTAAAGACCCCTGAATCAGTATGCAGTGATGACTCTTGCTGCTGGAAAGGCATTTTGCAGATGATGGAGGAATTGCCCGGCACTCAGGGACTCTATGGATGAGACTCTGATCTCTGTTACACCAGTGTAAATCCAAAAGCAGTGACTCTGATTTCAGTGATGTTTTCTCTGTTTCTCTGGATAGAATATAACCAGAAGAGATTGTGTATTGCATGTGAGTTTATGGTGCTAATGGCTTCACCCTCCACATTAAATTGGTACAAGAACTGCAGAGTTTTCCTCATATTATGTGAACAAGCTGTCACAAGAGGAGATGCAAAAATATAGTCAGTTGTTCTTCCCTAGACGACGTATTTACACAAGGCAGCCCCTCTTTCATTATGTTATTACTTACTATTTTTTCCACAGGACCCCTGCCTCAGTACACAGAATGGACAGTGCTCACATAATGAGCAGCTATTGTACGGGAGAGATCTCAACATTGATAAAAATAATGTTTAGTAAAATTATCTATACCTTATTTGTATTAGATTGTTACATTCTTGGTTGCACCATTACAGAATAGTAAAATATAGCTACAAGTATGTTATGGGATGCTTGGAAATATAGTAATACATGTGTTTAGCTAGTTATGTTAAAGCTAGGGCTGTCAAGCGATTAAAAAAATTAATCACGATTAATCGCATTGATAAACAATAATGGAATACCATTTATTTAAATATTTTGGATGTTTTCTACATTTTCAAATATATTGATTTCAATTACAACACAGAATACAAAGTGTACAGTCCTCACTTTATATTAATTTTTATTACAAATATTTACACTGTAAAAACAAAAGAAATAGTATTTTTCAATTCACCTCATACAAGTACTGTAGTGCAATCTCTTTATCATGAAAATGCAACTTACAAATGAAGATTTTTTTTGTTACATACCTGCTCTCAAAAACAAAACAATGTAAAACTTCAGAGGCTACCAGTCCACTGTATCATTTTTACAGTGCAAATATTTGTAATAAAAATAATAATATAAAGTGAGCACTGTACACTTTGTATTCTGTGTTGTAATAGAAATCAATATATTTGAAAATGTAGAAAAACATCCAAAAATATTTAATACATTTCAATTGGTATTCTATTGTTTAACAGTGCTATTAATCGTAATTAATTTTTTTAATCGTGATTAATTTTTGAGTTAATTGCATGAGTTAACTGCGATTAATTGACAACTCTAGTTAAAGCTAATCAAAGAGATTCCAGAAGGTTTCTGTTTCTATTTCCTAAGGACAATCAAACATGAAGATAACAAACCATGTAAAACATTCATGCATTAAGAAGAGACCTAATTGTAAAAAGCAGATTAGGATGAGTTAGAGCCATAAATCTAGATTCTAAAGTGGCCATACCAACCCCTTTCTTTTCAAAGGGCAGGTCTACACTGGGGGGGGAATCGATCTAAGATACGCAACTTCAGCTACGTGAATAGCGTAGCTGAAGTCGAAGTACCTTAGATCGAATTACTTACCGTCCTCACCAGGGCCGGCTCCAGACCCCAGCGCGCCAAGCGCGCGCTTAAGGCGGCTTCCCAGCGGGAGGGCGGCAGGCGGCTCCGGCGGACCTCCCGCAGGCATGCCTGCAGAAGGTCCGCTGGGACCGCGGCTCCGGTGGAGCATCCGCAGGCGTGCCTGCGGGAGGTCCACCGGAGCCGCAGGGCCAGCGGACCCTCCACAGGCACGTCTGCAGGAGGTCCACCGGAGCCACGGGACCGGCGACCGCTAGAGCGCCCCCCGCGGCGTGCCGCCCTGCTTGCGGCGGCGGAAATCCTAGAGCCGCCCCTGGTCCTCACGGCACGGGATCGACGTCCGCGGCTCCTCATTTCACTTACAGGTGAAAACTTTTGTTTCTCAAGTGCTTAAGATAGCATAAGATTTTTAAGTTGTATATTTGCAAATATATGGTATTTAAGTGCAAGCCTTCATATAATAACTGTCTAATGGCATTTTTATATGAACAGTAAGATGTTTGCATATCAAGGTCATTTGATGCTATAACTGGTTACTAATATTAAAAAAGCCATTTGCGTATAGAAATAACTAATTTTCCAGTTAATATAAACATCTTGCAGTGCTTAAGCAACCCCTCACCAAATTTCATGAAGACAAGAAGAACGTTTCCAAAGACTGATAAAAAAGAAAAGGCAATACCTTCTTTGACCTTTTAAGCTTAAAGGCTCTCTTTAAGAACTTAATTTAAAATGACTATTTTGAGAGTTCTCTTTTATAGAGAGAACAGAAGTGTTGGGACTCATTTGCAACCAAATTTCAATCCCTGGTAAACTCTGGTGCCACTAAAGGGATATCTCAGAAAATGGACTGAATAAAAGAATTAAAGCTCTAAACTTAAAGGTGCTCTGAGAATCACCCACCACAATGGAATGTAACTGTCAAGAAGGAATTACAACCCTCGTGTATGCATTAACAAACTACATATTCATGTGAGGAAGAGGCTCTTAAGGATTACCCATGAAGACAGGGAGCCAGTGAAAGAGTGACAGCAACCAACTTTGAAGTTAAGCAAGCCTGAAAGAGGTGTTTTCCTATAACTGCATGGAAATAAAAAGAGTATAAGACCTGGTCTTCACTGGGGGGAGGGGTCGATCTAAGATACGCAACTTCTGCTACGCTATTCTCATAGCAGAAGTTGCGTAAGTCGACGTATCTTAGATCGACTTAGAATCACTCACTTCGAGTCCTCGCAGCGCAGGATCGATGGCCGTGGCTCCCCCGTCAACTTTGCTTCCGCCTCTCGCACTGCTGGAGTTCAGCAGTCGACGGGAGAGGGATCAGAGATCAATTTATCATGTCTACACTACATGTGATAAATCGATCCCCGATAGATCGATCGCTACCCGCCTATCTGGTGGGTAGTGTAGACATACCCTAAGACTCTGAAATGAGTACCCCTCACACACCCTCTCCTATCCTGCTTAAAACAGCAAACACACAGCAATTTATCTTGTTCATCTCAACAAGCAAGCTGCCACAGACAGCTAAGAAAACACACTCAAGGGAAAAAAAACAAACAGTGGAAAACCTTCCCAAGACTTCAGCATGATTTGGTGAGAAAAAGTTAACTAAGAGACTGTGAAGGGGTTAGATTTAAAACTCTTGTGATGATTTTACTGGGATATTGACTGCATCTGTGTCTTAAAATATTAAAAGCAGCAAAGAATCTGTGGCACCTTATAGACTAACAGACGTTTTGCAGCATGAGCTTTCGTGGGTGAATACCCACTTCGTTGGATGCAAGTATTCACCCACGAAAGCTCATGCTGCAAAACATCTGTTAGTCTATAAGGATTCTTTGCTGCTTTTACAGATCCAAACTAACACGGCTACCCCTCTGATACTTAAAATATTAACAGTTTCTCTGGTTTAATCATCCGTTGGTTAGACCATGTATTCCTGGAGAGGAGACAAAGGCTAAACATTGTTAAACAGAGAATCTGTGATTTAATTGGATTTAAGATTCTTAATATTCATAATCGGGCTGTTTAAGACAGCTCCTTAAATTGCTTCTTCTAAGTAACTAGTTTAAATATTTTATTTGACTGGTTACTTTACCCAACTAAATAAAGTGGCTCTTTATTAATAACTAAACAGGTTTCACTTGCCCTTCAGTTATTTGCCCAGCCACAAACAGTTTTAAGTATCTAATGAGATACTAAAACAGAATTCACAATCATCTGGGGAAATAATGTACTCTGGTCTTAACTTACCAAACAAAGAATACTCCAGCAGCTGTCCACTCTCAAAGGTGTAATCCCTGTTAGAACCTCTCCATGGAGAGACGTACAGAAATAACCAGTGGGTTCTGTCATTTGTGTTGTATTTTGTTTTTTCTTATCCTTTCGTCAGTAATGAAATAACCATGATTAATAATTATGACTATTTTGCTTCGTCTTGATCACGTGTCCCCTGAGGTGTGTAAAAGAAGCCCTGTGTCTAAATAATAGGAATCTCATGAATAGCCTCTATCAATAATTCCATCATTTAATTTTGGTTTTCCTGGGGTTGGCCGTAAGAGAAACAATTAGTAAAAGATGGCTTACCAGTTCTTATTTCTCTGGACTAAATTGTTTTAGAAATTTTTAAAATAAAATTACTTGGCATCCAACAATTAGTTACCCCTTTTTTACCCTCTACTATTCAAAACGTTGATCTTTATCCTCATTATTCAATGGGTGGCCCCAAGTTATCTTCACGGCACACTGCTCAAAGCCTGCTATGAATACAGTTTTATTAATTTCCTCATAGGCTTTTCTGTGGTGCTCATCACACAGTATCTGAGTGCTTCATAAATATTTAGAAATGTATTTTCACAACCCCACTATGGGATAAGCGGTTATTGTTATCCATTGTTTACACACAGGGAACTGAGGCAGAAAGAGTAAGGTCGAAAGTTCCCATTAATTTAGGGTGCCCAATATGAGATGCCTGGGACCAGAGTTTTCGTAGTACTTAGCTTTATATTGCACATTCTTTTCTATTCCCACAGTCTCCTGCCTCCTTCACTCCCTACCTTCCAACTTCTGTAACAAAGGGGTCCTGCAGACATTAGCCTCCTTTACTACACCGCTGTGATTCATCCTCAGCATAGGTCCACTCTGTGCATGGAATGCGGCAGGGGTCTTGTGGAAGATATGTCATTAATGACTATATCATAATGCATATGCACAAAGGGATCAAAATAAGGTTGCACAAAGTACAGTAACTTTTATTCTGGCTTTTCTTAACTTTGAAGTGCTTGATTCTGCAATTTTAGTTATGCTTTTTTAAAATAGTTCGTGTGTAATTTCCTAGGTTTTTTAAAAAGCGACCTGAAAAAATAAATTCTATCTTGCGGCATCATATTTATACTCCCATGGTGCATCAGCAGGGTTGAAATCTTTAGCTCTACTGCACAGACCTCTGCAAATTGAGCTAATGGTGAAGCTGATAGCAGCAGTAGGTTGTCGGCATCTAGGTGGGCCAGCACTAAAGGAGGGTGAGATACCTTATCCGTGGGTTTCACAGATATATGTTGCCAGAGAGTAATGGTGAAATTTAAGAATCTTGGCTTCCATTCCTGGCTCTGGAGGGGAGTGTGCTCCAGTGGGCACAGCCTATCCTTCCTGTTTTCCCCAAACTTTGCCCCTTCGTCCTCATTTCCTCCAATCTGGCCTAGTCCTGAACCTTCCCCACCCGACTCTTCTCACCTAACCGGTCCCAATTTCCACATCTCAGACTTCTGGTCCCAGTCTCCTTGCCCAGCCACTCCCAGTGCCCCCCATTCCCTCTGGTTCCTTGTCTTTAGTCTTCTTAGCCAGCCAATCCAAGTTCCCCCCACTTCTGGTTCCTCATCAGATCTGTCTCCCCTCACCCCACCACCTCCCTCTCTCTGACCCACTGGTTCCCATTCCTTGCCCAGCCAATCCCATTCTCCTCCCACTTCCACTGGTTCCCAGTCCCTCCCATCTCCCCCCTTCCCTCCCTGGCTCCTAGTCCTACTCTCCCATGGACCTGCCTCATTGCCCAGCCAGTCCCAGACTCCTCCAACCCAACTTTCAGTTCCTGTTTCCCTCTCCCCTCCCCCTGCCAGCCTTCTGTTCCAGTCTTCCCCCCCAAACCCCAACTACTCCTACCGCTCCCCCACAAGGTCTGGATCTTGCCCACTCTGCATTCAAATTAGGCAGATTCTTGCTCTATGCTGCTTGAGCTCAACAGGGGGCTCGTGGAGAGCACAGGAGAGGCTTCCTGCTTGCAGTTCCAGTGCCCAGCCTGGCCAACAGCAGCTTGAAGCTGCAATTGCAATGAAAGTCTTTCTCAGCCCCAGGCTGGAGCATGCCCCGGGAGTTATTGAGAAATCCAGCTGGGAAACTGGCAAATCTCTAGGGAGCATCTATGAACTCACATCCCTCACACAAAGACCCTCTCCTTCTTGCCAAATTTTAAGCCCCTGCTCCAAAGCATGGGGGCACAAGAGCTTCTTAAAGAATAGGTCACCAGAATTTTTTAACATGGGCAAAACTGTGTTTTCCCCATCTCCATTCTTGGAAGCAGCTAAACTCTTTTGCCTGAAATTGTCCAAAAACATTCACCCTGAACCAGACATCCAGCATGGGAAACTTCAGCCCAAAAGTTACATGCAACTGGAAACAATGTCTTATAATGGGAAGTGTCAGGCAACTTTAGTAATAGATGGCACTATACCAGCCCTACCTATACTACAGTTGGTATCTTATTTAATGTAACTGGGGGTGCTCTCATTACCCATATGAATGTCTGTTTGCATTTCACATGCCATTTTGTTCCTCAGACACCCAGTTTTCTGAGATCCCTTTGTAGCTCTTTGCATTTAACTATCTTGACTAATTTTGTATCCTCTGCAAATGTTACCACTTCACTATTCACCCCCCTTTTCCAGATCATTAATGAGTATGTTGAACAGCACAAGTCCAAGCACAGATCTTTGGGGGGACCCCTCACTGTTCATCTCTCTCCATTATGAAAACTGACCATTTATTCGCACCTTTCAACCAGCAACTGAGTACCACAAGAGCACCTTCCTTCTTTTCCAATGGCTACTTAGTTTCCTTAAGAGCTTTTGGTGAGGAACCTTGTCAAAGGCTTTCTGAAAATCCAAGCAACCCGACACAGACTGGCTCATCTTATCAACATGATTGTTGGGTCCCTCAAAAAATTCAAATAGAGGGGTCAGGCATGACTTCCCTTTACAGAAGCCATGTTAACTCTCTCCCAGTATATTATGTTTATCTTTGTGTCTGATAATTCTGTCCTTAACAATTGTTTCTACCAATTGGCTCAGTACTGAAATTAGGCTCACCAGCCTATAATTGCCAGGATCTCCTCTGCAGCCCTCTTTAAAAACTGGTGCTGCATTAACTACCTTTTAGTCATTTGGGGCAGAGGCTGATTATTGTGATACTATAGTTAGTAGTTCTGCCATTTCATAACTGAGTTCTCTCAGAACTCTTGGGTGAATACCATCTTGTCCTGGTGACTTATTGTTAGTCTGGAGAAGCTCCGAGATGGCTTTCAAGGTTAACCAGCAGAGTAATGGTGCTTGGATCTCTGCTGACACTAGAGGGGATGTCACAGATGTTGCTCATAAACCTTAACAGCTTAAAATAATAAACTATTATCTTGCTGCTTTATTGACTGTTTCTTAATGCCTCAGAATCTTTGGCTCAGGGCGATAATTCCTCATAAAACTTCCTGTTTCAGTTGAAATTGCATTTGTTCCTGTCCTTTACATTTTATTCCTTGTCTATCAAACTACTTTTTATCTATCTGGCTTGTTTGACTTAGAGATATAAAGCATAACTGGCTGGCACTTAACCAAGTAAGTTGCACTGCAACTATTTTCCTCTCACTGTTCTCTTTATTTGTTGCAACTTTAAATCTTTCTCCCTAATCTGATAGAATTTCCTTGCAGAAATGCTCATCCAATAAATGATGAATCACTACGGGACTGACGTTCAGAGGGGCAGAGCGTACACAACTCCCCTTGAAGTCGACAGGAACTGCAAGTGTTGAGCATGTCTTGCGTGCACGGGTGAAAATGCTGGTAGAGGTCAATCTACTCGGCAGGACATCTACTGGGGAGGGCAGGACAGCAGTGCCACATAGCAGCCACAATCTTTATTCATGCAGGGTAAATGCAAGGGGCCAGCATAGAGCCAAAGGTGAGTAGTGCTGACTTTCTGCTGCCTGGCCATTGAGTCAGCTACTTGAGCATCTGTCTAGCTATTCTCCCCTTGGCACAGTTCCTATGAAACCCTAGAAACTGTTAAAATTGCTTCATCCCCACCACCCATTGAAAACCCATGGAGGGCATTGGCAGAAACCCTGGCTTTAGCAGCCCTTTGCAGGAGTGAATCTCCCTAGGGTTGCTTTGCGAGCAGAAAGAGATGTATTTCATAGGCACCGACTCCCTGGGTGCTCCAGGGCTGGAACACCCACAAAAAGAAAATAGTGGGTTCTCAGCACCCACAGCCGCCTGCCGGTCAGCTGTTCAGCAGGCCCTGCAGATCAGCTCCTCCCACTCCTCCCAGTGCCTCCTGCCCACCTCCGATCAACTGTTCAGTGGTGGGCAGGAGGCACTGGGCAGAGGGGGTGGAGCAGGAGCAGGAAGAGGTGGGATGGGGTGGAGTCTCGGGGGCAGACAGGGGATGGGAAGAGGCAGACTGAGGGTGGGGACTTGGGAGAAGGGGCAGGGTTGGGTAGGGCCTCAGGGCCAAGCGGGTTGGAGAACCCCCAGGGAAAGCTGAAAGTCTGTGACTGTCATGTAGTTTACAATTCCCTACCCCGGGTTTGCTGAATTTGGCCCTCTAAATCTTTGATGGGCCAAAGGACAGTTCTCCCTTCCTCCAAGATACAGACCCCCGGTGCTGCATTAACTATCTTTCAGTCATTTGGGACAGAGGCTGATTATTGTAATACAGAGCCCCATCCTATAAGTGTGACCTACCTCTTTAGTTCTTAGATGTGTGACCTTGTATTTGGTTGTGCTAAAGCATTCGTTATTCAAGTGATCCCAGCTTACCCACTGATCCGGATTGCTCTTTATTATTTACCACTCCACCAATTTTTGTGCCATTGCAAACTTTACTAGTAATTTTATATCTTCCTCTAGATTACTGATAAATATATTGAATAGCACTGAGCCAGTACCTACTTTGGATGACAATTCTCCATTTATAATTGTTTATGAATCTACTTGTAAACACTAGGCCAAATTCACTGATACACTCCAGCACTGCTCCTGCAAATGGAGTGAGTGGAGAATTCTGATAGGGCGTTGAGTTTCCTGACAGAAAACATTTTTTTCCTCAAATGCAAATTTCCCACAAAAAACTTTAGTTGTGCAAAAGGGGCATTCTTTGTCAGAAAACCATTCCAATTGTTTGGTTTTTTTCCAGTTCTGTTTAAGAGTATAAATCCCATTGACTTCAATGGGTCTGGTGCTACTCAGTCACTCAAGGGCTTCTGAAAATCCCATCTTGCTGCCCTTTTCATAGTGTTTTCTGCTGTCTTGTGTTTAACTGCGCAAAGTTCTGTACTTTGGTTACTACTGTTACAGAGCTAGTGAAGGGAAGAACAAATGGGGTATCTAGGAGTTTATTTTGATGACTCCACTATCTGCATCTAGATGGAAAGATACAAAGATGTATTGTGCGATTATGTGTTCTTTGAGATTGCTCTCATTGGCTGAAATGAAATGTTAGGCCATTACGAACTGTGAATGAGTTTTTAAAGCAATAAGGAAAAGTTAACATTTGAGCAGTGGTTTTGCTTCCTTGTCATTCATCTTCAGCATGCCAGATGGTATATAGTTGGACTTTTATGGCTTGTTTATCCATTTTATTAGCCATATGATTTGATTGATCTTGTTTAGCCTGAGAAGAAAGCAATTGGGGGGAGGGGGAAACGCTCTAACAAAAACAGTTCTCTCTCTTGAAGAAACAGAATAGCCTAACCAGCATTAAAAATGTCAAGGATCAGTCCACTTAAACTATTACCAAAACCTATACATGTGCAAAAAAATCAAGTCTACAAGCATCAAAATTAGACAGTGAGGGAGAATGAGAAAAGAAGGGAATTAAATCAGAGGTACCTGGTCATCCTCTTGACTGCACAGTGTGCAGTCAGGGACAGGAGTGCAAGGTGAAATAATCTAAAAACCGGTAGCGACGCACACACACTGTTAGTCATTTTCTCTTTTGCATCAGGGATGCACAGCTGCTACATACACCAGGCATATGGTTGGTGGAAGATGACCATGGTCTGGCTAAAAGCAGGGAGGAAAGGAGCAAGCCCATAAAAGAGGGAGTAGACATGTTCAGACTACTTTGATAACAACGTCAGACAGGGAATATGGACAGTTAGAGAGATAGGGACCTCTCCCACCCATGAGACATCAGTTGTGGGACTGCCTCCTGGACAGTTTATAGAGCGTATACTCTTAGGCCCCCAGGGTTATGGTTGCAAGCTGTTGCTATATAGCTATACCAATAGCTACGGCCTGATTGGTACCTGTATTGGTTATGGTCATCAGGAGTAATGTCAATGCCACCAAAAGTAGTGCTGTTACTGCAGGATTTTTCTATGCTCTGTATTTTACAGGTTTCCTACCACTGTGCAAATATACTACTCACAGTATTGCCATTAGCACACATGCTCTCAAACTGATTCTGCAACCCGGCTAGTGGAACTTCCAGTGAGATGTGTGTAAGGAGGCATCATTTAGGAGGTGCCTGGACCCTGTCCATTACCTTTTACGGACTTGCTGCACATTTTCTTGCGATCTTCACTGCCCTCACTCGGTTCCAGAATGTTTTCCATGGGATGATGATATATTGATTCTAATGCATGTGTTCTGGGTGTGTCCATTAGCACCATGATCTCTTCATGTCCTATGCAAAGACTGGAATTTATCAGTAATCCATAAAATGGTCCAGTGCTTAGCATTTCGCTGAAGCTCACTAACAGTCAAAAATCTCATAATTCCCAAATTATGCAAGTCTTGCATTTGGACACCCTGACAGTGTGTTTGGCTTCTCTAAGCCTCGGTAATGCAATTCCCATGTGGTTCAAGTGATCTTGCTAGGCTTCACTAAAGAAAGTCAAGTCATCTAAATTGGCCGTAGTGAAGGTCTGTAAACCCTGCTGCACTTCATTGATAAGCCTCTGAAAGATAGCTCCTGAATTAATTAATCCAAAACTCATATAGGCCAGATTCCACTATTAAAGCTGATTTTTCCTGGTCATCTGCATCTAAGGGAATTTGCCAGAACCTAGGAGTCAAATCCAGATTGTTTATGAATTTTGCAACCCTCAGCAGATCCAACAGGCCTTCTATCTGGGGCATGGGGTAAGGCTCAGGTTGGGTGATGGCACTTAACCCTTCTAAAATCTACACAAAATCTCATGGTTTTATCTCTTCTAGATACCATCACAACAGGGGATGCCCACCCATGTTTAGCATGTTCTCAATTTCCTCCTGGATGTATTTGTCTTTGCATCTCACCTTTAGCACAATATGCTTGGCTAAGGGGCACTGTGTGGCCCTGTAATCTTAATGGAATGCACTTTTTGTCAGTTAAACCTGACAAGCTGGAAAATACCTACCTCTGATGTTTTAAAAGGGCCAACATCTCCTGCTTTTGGGTTGGGTTCCTACCCTCCCAAATCTCAATGCTGTCCAGAGGAGTCTCTTCCTTACTCTCCTGGACCAAATCAATTAAAGGGGCAATGAATGTTCCCTCATCAGAACAACATATCATATTCACGCCCCACCTCTCTTTCATAGTAAGCCTTCAATCTTTTGACATGTACTATTTGCACAGCACAGCTCCCCTGCCGTGGGGCTTTCTTACATCCTAAGCGATCTCATCCACTCTCTCCATCACCTTGAAAGGTCCCTCTCAACAATCTTGCATCTTGTTTTTCCTCACTGGAATCAATACTAGCACCAAATCACCCAGATCAAAAGATCTTTCTCCAGCATGCCTGTCCTACCAAGCTTTCTGAGACACCTGACTCCTTTCAAGGTTCTGATGCACCAAGTCCATCATAGCCTTAAGCTCTCTTTAAAATGAGTGACATACTCCAACAGGCTGTCCTGACTCTTCTATACTTCCCTTCTAAGAGCCTCAAATTACATCTAGGGGTCCCCTCTCTTGTCTCCTGTAAAGAGGGTGAACCCCATGAACTCTTGGTGTACACTCCTGTATGCAAATAAGGGAGCAACACATCCCAGTCATTCTCTCGCCTGGTAACATAAATCCTCAGCACAGATGTCAGTGTCTCATTGAATCTTTCTACCAGACAATTGGTTTCTGGATGATGGCCTCACTCCACACTCCACACAACTCCCATAACTTTTTGAAAACTACAGACATGAAATTTGCACCACAGTCTGACAGGATTTCCCTGGGGAAACCTACTCTGCTAAGAAATGGTGATTAGGACAGTAGCCACAGTTTCAGCTTCTATATTAGATAGAGCAGTGGCTTCAGGGTATCTGGTGGCGGAATCCACCACAACCAGTGGACATTCCTTTCCATTTCTGGAAGTCTGGGTAGGGGTCCCACAATATCTACAGACACTCTGGCAAACACCTCCTTAATGATGGGCAGTGGCTGCCTTGCAGGGCCCTATTAACCTCTTACCCTTCTGACATAAGACAAAACTCTTACAGTAATTTTTTACTGACTCAAAGATGTGAGGCCGATAGAAATTCCGTTGGAGTCTATCATAGATTCTCTCCACTCCTAAGCATCCAGCAAAGGGGAAATCACGAGCTACCTGCAGCAATTCTTTCTCGTACTTATCAGGCACAAGCACCTGCTTGCAAACCTCACCAGGGTACTTCTTTTTCCCTATGGGAGCCTCCCTGTACAACAAACCTCCCTCTAGAATCAATCTGCCCTTCCCTATCCCAGTTGGGAGTATTGTTTTGAGCCATTTTTCTCTCCTTGTCTAGGCCTCTTGAGCTTCAAACTCCTTTTGAATTGCACTTAAGAGCAGAATCTGGCAAAGCAGTGGCATCTCCAAACCCCTTCTCTGTTACTTTCAGCTGACAAAGGACTGAGTGTGTTTCCCTCCCCGTTGCAGCCCTCCCTGCTGTCCACAGACAAAACAGGCGAGATAGAGCCATACTTTCTGCTTAGACATGGCTAAAATATCATTACCTATTCAAATATCAGTGGGAAGCAGATTCCTAATGCCTACAATAAATATCTCCCTTTAACTCCTTGCACTCTAGGTAAACCTTGGCCAAAGATACTATTACAGGGAATTCGGTCAAAGCTAATATATTTAAACTTTTCCCAGGAAGCCTTTCTTCCTCCTGTACCAAACTTTCCTTGACCAAAGTGACCTGGAATGCTGTATCCCTCCAGCCCTTACAACCTATGCAACTTACCTTAGCATTTTTAATAAATTCTTCACTACCCTCCCAAGCCTCGGTCCTCATATAGTTCACTAGGATTTTCTCCTTTTTTACTACTGTCTCTGGAGCAATGGTAGAGGCATTCATCATGGCAGGTGGAGGTAGAGATCATGGGTTTACCTTAATTTGGGGGCAATTTGGTTTTATATGGCCAGGAGCCCCACAGTGATGGCAGACTATTTGCCTTCCCTTTTGGAAGGGGACTTTAAAACCCAGGCTCCCTTGGGCTTAGGTTTACATCCAGTCCCCTCTTCCCTCTTAATCTGGGTGATACATTGATTTCCTTTCCACTGCCATTTTCACCTCCCCCTCCCATTGTTGTGAGAGAAATGGATTTCACACAATCCGCAGCCACCTTGTGCACTTAACCCTCCCCGCCACCCTTCCCCAAGATGGAAGCGAGGACACCACACAGGAATAATTTGGCCTTGCTTAGGGAAACAGAATAAAAACAGCTGCAAGTTGCATTTCTACTGACAGGGATAGATAAAGTGAAAAACAGATTCATCATGGCATGAGGGAAGTGGGAATGGAGAGACCTTGATGTTGGTTGTCTGTGTTTGTACGGTTTTTTTGCTGAAGCTGCTTTGCTGATAAGGAGAATAATGAATTGTTATTGGCTGATTCTAGGGAAATGGTTAGCCTATTAGGGTCTATCATTAGTTATGTGCTTTGTCAGAAGAAAATCTATAAAGAGTTTAGTTAAGAAGTGGAGCAGTCTGAGGAAGCTTATCTTTGAGCAAGGCTCTGACACCAAAACTCCCCAGCAGCTTGATGGAAGGAAGGCCCCTGGAAGGCTGGCTGCTGATTCCTCAAAACCATCTTAGACTTTGGTAAATATAAAGGTTTAGGATGCTCTGGACCTACTGCTACAGCATGTGTGTGTGACCTAATAAAGAGTAGTTTTAGGTAAAAGCACTCTTGTTTGTATCAATTATTTATCAAACAGAGGAGCTGTGTCCCCACTGATTTATACTTGTCACCACCTGGAAATAAACAGTTAAGTTACCACTGCTTTGGGTTCTGAAAACCATGGTTAACACCATGGGCCATTGATTCAACATATTCCTCTGCAATTTCTGCAGCCTCTGAAACAATGGAAGGTTTTTAGTCACAGATGGCTGTCTTTACCTCATCTATAACTACCCAGAATAATTGCTCTTGGGCCATCAGATCAAACAGTTTTCCACAATCATCTTCATCCTCCATCCCCCTTATCCATTTTCTCATAAAATTACATATTTTATGTACATATTCAGAATGAGTGATATTGTCATACCTTCTGAGGTTTCGATACTTCAGTCGATTGTTCTCGGGGGTAATCTTCAATCTTTTCTATACATTTTCTTTCAATTTCATATACACTTTAGCATCACCCTCTTCATATCATTAAAAACTTGTCTGACTTTCCCAGTTAATCTGGTTAAGAGGACAGGCATCGGTTTGATGTTGTTCATCCCACATAGTCTCTCCCAAAGTGGACAGGTACTCTTCTGAACAGGCAGTTTCTTTATATGGCAAGACTTCCTCCCACTCCCTTGTGTTGTGGGGGTTGTACTCACTGGATGGAGAAGCTCCTTCTGCTGCTTCAGTATTTTGAGCTGCATTGCTTGAACTTCCATCAGCCTCTGGTGGGCTCCCTTTTCAGCTGCCTCTGGGGCTTTGGCCTCCCTGATCCGCAGTTCTGCCATCAGTCTCTGGTGCTCACATTCTTCCTGGGCTGTCAGGTGCTGCAGTTGGGCCAGTTCCCCTATGGTGGTGTCTTCTATGGCACCTGAGGCAAAAGAGTTCTCAGGCTCCACCACATCTTCTTCCCCTGGTGCCTGGTCAAAACTTATGAGCAAAGCTCTCAGCTCCTGATCTGGGGTTTTCCTTTTAAAGGATATCCCCTCTGCAAGCATAAACTTTCAAGGTCTTTTCTCTCAGGACCATCATATGAGTGTGGTTCACTCACTGTGTCTATTCTATAACATTTCAAACTCTCTATATCAAGTTTAAACGTTGACAGCACTAGAGTTATGAGCTGTAACCTTAACTGGCCTGTGGCATGTGAATCCTGCCAAGACTATGCCAGTGTCATTCTGTCCTGCAGTGGCTGAAGCACCTGAGTACAAACCTCAGGGCAGGGCACAAACCCCAAATTAGCTGTGAGTTCAATCCTTAGATTTACCAGCCAATTATCAAGTATAAACTCCTCAGGCACTATAACAGCCTAACCATGGAGTCACAGACAGTCCCCTTGGACATGCCAATCTTTTGTTTTTGTGATAGATGGTCCCTTACACCAAAAATCGCAATAATTCAGGTTACTCCCTGTCTCCAAGGACCAGTCACTTACCCCAAGTCACTTACCTTAGCTATCACACCAAAGACAATGCTTGTAGCCAATCCTATAATAAACTATCTAAAGATTTATTAGCATGGAAAAGGAAATAAGAGAGTTATTTCCAAGGTTAAAGCAGGTAAACATGTATACACACAAATGAGTTACAGTCTTAAGTTTCAAAAAGTAATAGAAGCTTCTATAATAAGCAAGCTCTAGAAGTCCTTTAAGGCTAACCCCGGCCAAGCACTGGGGATTTTTTGCTTATGCTTAGTAATCCTTGCCCCTCAGAGTCCAAACAGCATAAAAGGTAGAATTTCTCCTCGTTAGGGCTTTTTATTCCTTCCCCCCTTCTGCTTCAAGTTGCAAATTCAGCTGTTTGGAATTTACTTGCACTTCTCCTCTTCACTGGGGAACTGGAAGGGGAAGCTCAATCAGCAAAGTCTTTTGTCCTGTGATGTTCCACAATAGTTCATCTGGTGTCAATGGGCCTTGCCTGTGGGGCAGGAGATAACATCTCCTCTTATTGACACTTGTTAATGCTTCTCTCCTGTCTGGTGATTTACAATTTCAGAGCGAACACTTAAACATCGCCTCATAAGCTGGGGTGCTGATGTTATAAGTGACATTAATGCAGGCAGCAACTTACAAGCATTCAGTAAAGTCTAAACACTAAGCACATTTTTATAACTTTAATACCTATTTTAACAATATGAATACATAGGTGAACCAGACTGGTTTTAGCTATATATTTGTCTTTTCAGTTGAGATCTAGGGGCCTTGACATGAGCTGGCACCTGGTCTGACAGCATCACATTGAGCATGCAGCATAATTCCCCACATTGGTGATTGGCCAGAATACTGGGATGAACATCCCCGGGTTTTTGAAGAGGGCTATGGGATCTTTAATACCTACGGGAGCGTAAGAATTTGATTTTCTGTGAGTTTCAAACAATGGCACTTCCACCAGCACATTTCTTGTCATAAACCTGAGCCACAGGTTCACTTCTGACTTGGAGCAACCCCAGGGCCTATCTACATTAGAAACATTTGCAAAAGCGTACAGCAATGTTGTGTAAATCAGTGCACAGTCCTAATTTAGATGTGCTTCACCACTGCAAAACAGGGTTTACACTGCTGTGATTAATCCAGTAAATTACTGGAGTAAATTGCATTGGTGTAAACCCCACTTTACTACAACAGTGCAGTGCATCTATATTACAGGTTTACACTGGTGTAGTTACACACACTAATTTCTATTATAGGCAGGGCTTTAGTGAACTAGAAGTATCATTTCCTGAAACACCTTTTCCCCAGAGGTCTCACATCCAAGGCCTGGGCTGACCTGTCTCAGCTTCTGAGATCTGTGTCTCACTGGGACTTTTCAGCTTGGAAAAGAGACAGCTAAGGGGAGATATGATTGAGGTCTATAAAATCATGACTGTTGTGGAGAAAGTAGATAAGGAAGTGTTGTTTACTACTTCCCATAATACAAGAACTAGGGGTCACCAAAGAAATTAATAGACAGCAGGTTTAAAACAAATAAAAGGAAGTTCTTCTTCACACAACGCACAGCCAACCAGTGGAACTCCTTGCCAGAGGTTGTTGTGAAGGCCAAGACACCGAAGGGGTTCAAAAAAGAACTAGATAAATTAATGGGCGATAGATCCATTAATGGCTATTAGCCAGGCTGGGCAGGGATGGTGTCCCTAGCCTCTGCTTGCCAGAAGGTGGGAATGGGCAACAGGAGATGGATCACTTGATGATTGCCTGCTCTGTTCATTCCCTCTGGGGCACCTGGCACTGCCCACTGTTAGAAGACAGGATACTGGGCTAGATGGACCCTTGGTCTGACCCAGTAGGGCCATTCTTATGTTCTTATGTTGAGGTGGGTATAGGTGCAGACCACACTATGCTTAGGGTGACCATATTTTCCAAAGGAGAAATGGGACACCATGTGGGGCTAGCCCAAGCCTTCCCCCATCCCCCTGTGCAGGGTTGGCCCACGCCACTCACCTGGAGCCCTTCCCCCTCCTGCCCCGAGTGGGGCTGGGGCTGGCGTCACCACTTGCCCACACACACACGTTCCTCCACACCCCACTCTTTTGATAAAAGTGGGCATTTGTCCTGTTTCCTCCTATCAGCTCATCAAGTTGGCAAGAGCAAACAGGACAAATGCCCACTTTTGTCAAAAAAAGTCGGGACGGCTGAGATAGGGCATAAAAAAGGGACTGTCCCAGCCAAAAAGGGACATATGGTCACCCTATGCTCTATGGGTGAGATTTTCAAAAGCACCTAAGTGACTTTAGAGCACAAGTCCCATTGACTTACTTGTTCTCCTAAGTCATGTAGGACCTTTGGAAACTTCACCTTATAGCTTAACTTCATGAGCAGAGTACATGCTAAAGTGTGAAGTCGAGGGTAAAAAAGACTGCGGTCTCAATCACCTCCAGCCCAAATGTGAGAGGGACGCAAATAAAACGCTCAGAAAAGAGAAGGGATGAAATGCTGATGCAGAGACAGTCTGAATGAACATTATGAATCCCATTACCGGGGCTGGTATTAGACTCGCTTGAGGCCCAGAGCAGAAACCAAGGAGTTGGCCCCACCCTGCCTCCTTTGCCTGTTCACACACTGGATTTCTGCAACATTTCTGAAGCTGGAGCCTGAGCCCCACCATGCGGGGCTGAAGCCTAAGCCTGAGCCCAGCTGTGCAGGGGCCCCGGGCAATTGCCCTGCTTGCTACCCCCTAATGCCAGCCCTGCCCATTACACTTACATCTAGCATAGCAGACTGCTGCAGGCAGGAATTTCTGGCAGTCTAAGTTGCTGTAAAGTCTTATTACTTATAAAACCACCGTAATCATAATGCCAAGGAATAAGGCAATGATAAATGAAAAAGCTTTCAGACGTTAATGTTCACAACACTGTCAGCAAACCACGATCTGTTTAATTAGTTACCTGCCACGAGATGCCGTTCAAGGCTACATGCCGAGAGATTGTAAGTACACAGTAGTAGTAGAATACAGTGAGATGGATACGTTAAAAATTGAAATGTACGTCACTGGTAAAATGCAGACATTGCACACTAAAAATAAACACACCGCATTCTAAATGTAACACACTTCATCTCATAATGGGCATTGAAAACTATGCCACCTATGAAACCAGCTGCACCATCACCAGAAGCTCCTAGTGACCCGGATGCATTACCTACTGCAGACCCAGGTGGATTTCCCAACTCTTTGTTCTCAGATACAAAGACTCAGATACTCCAAGGCCACGATCCTTAAGTCCATCCTGTGGTTTCAAGCTTGGTGAGGGGGTCACGTTGATTCATGTCATGCCCCTATTGACCCCCAAGGGTCCTCTTATTGCACTCACTATTCATCCTTCTGGCTCTTGGCAGAATTCCCCATCACTCCATACCTACTGTCACTGACAAGTGCAGGTTAGAGGGTAAATTCCATGTTCTGTGCCAGACAAGCTTCAAGCTCTCTCAAACTCTCTTCCAGTCCATCCCCAAACTACTGTAAATTGGGTCCCAACCTGCTCCTTTACCTCCATGTCCAAATGTAACTCTGGCTGCAATCACCACTGGACACCAGTAGCAGATCCGCCTCTGTGACATCTCAGCCCAGTCTCTCTCTCTCTCTCCTCTCTCTCTCCAGTTCCAGGTTCAGGCTCCCCTGTTGCTTCTGCTGCCAGAAACTCTCTCCATCTGTCAAAATCTAACTCCCAGTGCTGGGATCACTGACCAGTTTCAGAGCCACACTTCATGGGAAACTCTACCCTCAGCCCACACAAGCCTCACCAACCCATGTAAGCTTCAACTAAGAACTTCTGTGCTCCTCTCTTTGGCTTGGCTATTTTCCTGTACCTCACAAGCCCCATTAGAAAAACAATCATCTTTCCTCACACCTGCTTCGCTGGGCTGACTTTTCAGTTACACAGTTCACACTAGAACACCACTATAACTGAATGCCACTGTTAACCCTAGTCTCCCTGGAAGCTGATGCATCAGGTTTGAATAGGTGATGAGTACGTTTCAATAACTGACTTATTGGATGCAGTAGATGGCACCATGAATTCAGGTTTAATGTGCACACCTCAGACCTTGTTGATTCACCTTTCATGTATTGCAAAGAATATTTAATTTTTCTGGGGCTATATGTGGCCCTATTGATGTTTTTCCAACAGGCCATATATTCCAGTCCAAAAGTGGTAACTTTAATTTAGGATCGCTGTCTAAATCAGTTGTTATACATCTGCATGAAGGGATAACCTGTCTGATTCAATAGGCAATATATCTGTTTCATCAAGCAATAATATGCTTCAAGGTGATGAATCAGGTTCATCGGGTAATCTATTTCCCTTTCTCACTAATTATTTTTAAATGGGTGAAGTGGATCAAATCCCCTGCACAGTGTATCTGTTTCACTGTGTGACGTATACCTGCTGATGTCAGTGTCTGGTTCAGATTTCCTATGTCTTTCTTGTTTGGGGACTGACTGGCACCTAATCGAATGCCACTTCATTAAGACTCAACCAGGAATAATCCAACCAGAACAATTTTCATTGATAAAGTTGAGCAGAGGAATATCAGGGTCACATCATTTTGTACATGGGGAAGAGAGAATGAAATCTTTATTGGAAAATCCTATATGACAGGAACGTACTTAATCTTGTCAGAGATAACACACTCCCAGTAATATACTGCCTGACTCGTACAGCTACAGTAGATAGCCCTAACCAGATGTGCTGTTTCAGCAGTTCACAAGGTTTAAATGGCTTCATTAAAATGCCTTTGAAGTTTTCATTTCTCTGTATTTTTGCCAGGAAAATGTAGTGTCCATGCACTTTGTACATGAAGCTTGCACATTCTCAGCCTTGAGGTAGGGCATGCAGAGCTTGTTTTGTTGTATGGCCACTAGAATTAGCCTGCGTTAGATAAAACTTTGACCTACATTTTCAATGTGGTGCATGGGCCTCCCCTAACTTTAAGAGGAGTAGCGCAACCAGCACCATGCACCGATCTTATCCCACTAATAGATGCTCAGTAAAGCCACTCTGTATTTTGGTTTGTAATTATGTTAACCCTTTGAACACTGAGCTGCATTTGTATAGCTCTAGAAAACACTACCACCTTGTGCTGTGATTCTAGCACATCTCGCAAGGAAAACAGGATCAAGCTGAGTCAGCAAGAGACTGGAGACCATCTGGGTGCTGCAAGAAGTGGTGGGGGTGGGGATGGTTCCCTATGTGGTAATTTGAATTTCCTGCGTTTGATTCCTTTGAATTAGTACTGGACCATTAGTGCTGGACCATTAGTACTGTTGTGCCAGGGGACAGCATCCTGCTGGACATTATGTCTTTTAGCTGACCTACAAAGCTTAGGTCCTAACCCTTTATGGTCATTTAATGTGTCTTGTCACTTTTCATAGGCGTAAGACCTAGTATTCTGCACCAGTTCCAATGCAGGTAATTGCATCCTGCCCACCATCTAAATGTATATGGTATTTGTGTAGTGCTTTGTGCACCATTAGCTTTGTTTCAGTGGTGAAGTGATCTCTCTGCACGATGTACCTCTGGCCTCGCTGACCTGAGTGTTTAGAGTCTTAATCAGTTAATATTTTACATGCTTTAAGATTCTCAAAAAAAAAAAAAGCTCTATAGATATGAAAATAATAATTCTTCTTAGAGTGCTTACTCATGTTCATTCCAAAGTAGGTGTGTGCTCACCCCAAGCACCGCCACTAGAAAGTTTTTCCCACAGTGGCATCTGTCGGGTTGGTTCTGATGCCCCCTGGAGTCACACACTCATAGTGCCGATATAAAGGGACCTGCCAACCCACTGCCCCCTCAGTTCCTTCTTACCACCCTTGACAGTTGCTGGAACTTCAGCTCATCCTTGTGTTTTCCCACAAGTACCTCTCTCAGTGGACTTTGTTCTTCTACTTGTACATAGTTATTTATAGTGGTTAAGTTTCAGTTATTTAGTTAGATTGATTAGTGGACCCTGCTTATCGGGGTTACCCTGCCCCTTGGCACCAGGGTATGCCTTGGTCTCTCGAGTTTAAGTCTTGTGCATTGTGCCAAAAGCCTAAGCCTGTCAGTGACCCCCCATTCCAGCTGCCGCAAGTGTCTGTGGGAAGCTCACATGCAGGAGTGTTGCAGAATATACAAAGAGTTCAGGGTCCGCTCTAAGAAAGACAGGGACACCAGACTTAAGTTCCTCCTCATGGAGACAGAACTTTGTCCTCCCTCAGAGCCGAGCCACTCCAACACAGCACCGAATGCTTCAGCCTCAGTAAGAAGCAGCCCGGCATCTCAGAGAGATGTAGCACTGTTCTGCTTCTCTGGCATCAAGAAAGGATGTTTCTTCTTCTGCTTCTCAGGTCTCCTAGCACTGTAGGTCATCACCGGTGTCAAAGAAGATTACTCCTGCAAGGGACTTGCGGCACCACTCTCCATTGCTGAGAAAGAAGCAGAAGACAACGAATGGGGGAGATTCCCAACCCCAAGGTCCATGGGACAAAGAGACACTGGTAGAGTGCGACCCATACTGGACCACTCTGAGACACCAGCAGTTCACCCGGTATCATTGACTCTGGCCCCAGCACCTTTGGACTCTCCTCAACAAGAGACCCATCAGAGCTCAACTGCCCTGGCAATGCCAGCCATGCCAGAGGTGTTCCCACGAGGGATTTATCGCTCCTGGTACTGCCATCCCCTGCTGTACGGGAGCTGTCACTAGCACTGGAGGCAAGAGCTCCCATGGCACCAAGGCCCCAGGTGCTGTCAAAAGGGAAACCAGCCATGATATCGCAGCACCGGTCTCCTACCGCCCGGCACTGCTCACCGGCACCAGTCAGCACCAGTCCACCCTGGTCACCTGGAAGGGATTCCTTGGAGTCAGACTCAGAGGTGGAGTTGTACGTCTCCCACAGGAGCCAGCACTGCTCCAGCCAGCAATACCCAATGGCAGACGTAGACCAGAGCATTCCATCGGTGGCCTGGTCACCAGCACAGTGGAAGATGCCACTACAGTGGCCGTTTTGGAACCCCTGGGCCTTTCCACCACTCCAAGGGTCACAGTCCAGGAGATCCTACTCTATTGTTTCAGAGTCTAGAGTTCCCCCACCATCTCCCTCGGACCAGGAACCAGGGGTACTGGTTTGAGTTTGGTGCTGAATTTCAAGACCCGGCACTGTGAGACCCATCTGGTGCTGAGGGGGAGGAACAGTGCCCCTTGCCTGTACAGGCTTCTTCTTCCTCCTCTCCTGACAAGGCGGTGGCAGGAACAAGTATAGTGCCCTCCCATGATGATTATAGGGCGCACCAGCAGCTCTTCAAAAGAGTAGCTCAAAAATGGGAATCCAAGTAGGAGAGATTACAGAGTCCTCCCATGCCATGGTGGACATTCTTGCTGCATCAGGCCCCTCACATGAGGCTTTGCCTTTAAATGAAGCCATTATGGACCCCATCAAAGCCTTATGCAGACCCCAACATCCCTGCAACCAACTGTGAACAGGATGGAGAAAAAGTACTTGGTTCCAGTCAAGGGGTTTGAATTCCATTACACCCATCCCCCTCTGGGTTCACTGGTGATATCAGAGGCCAACAAGTGTGAGTGACAGGGTCAGTAAGGTCCAACCCCCAAGATCAGAGATGCCAAAAAATTAGACCTTTGGCAGGAAACTATACCACTAGTGGCCTCCAGTTCAGGATCGCAACCGCAAGCCCTCCTGAGCCTGTATGATTTTAATTCTTGGAACTCAATGGCAAAATTCAAGGAACTATTGCCACAGGAGCGCAGAAATGAATTCACAGCCCTAGTTGAGGAGGGAAAATCTGTGGCAAGGGCATCCCTACAGGCTGCCTCAGATGTGATGGATTCTGCAGCCTGATCCATGACTTTGGCAATAGTTATGAGGAGAAGCTCTTGGCTTCAATCCTCAGGCCTACCCTAAGAGGTGCAGCAGACCTTACAAGACCTCCCTTTTGAGGGTACGTCGCTCTTCTTGAAGCAAACAGATGCCAAACTGCACAGCCTGAAGGACTCAAGAGCCACCCTGAAGTCCCTAGGGCTACATACACTGGCCCCTTCTAGGAAGCAGTATAAGCCCCAACTGGCTGCTTGCTTCTTCCCACCACATTCCCGACAGAACTATAGTAAGAGGCAGGGCAGGGGCTACAAGAGAAGACCTCCACCCCAGTCCTCATCTGCATCCATGCCTGCCCCACTCAGACAATTGATGGGGTCTAAGCAGGCCTTTTGATGGGCTGCTTGGAGACAACGTATCAGGACAATGTGTGGATCCAATTTCCCCAATTTTTGTGGACGTTATCCCACTTCTATTGGGCGTGGCCCCGTATTACCTCAGATCGCTGGGTTCTACACATTACAGCACCCTCTATCTGTAGTCATTTTCTTAAGGGCTGGAAGAGGTTATACTCCCAGATATGGCAGCCACTCTGTCTCTGGGACCACAAATTGGTGTTGGGAAGGCTAATAGGACCGCCATTTGAACCGCTGTCAATGTGCTCTCTCATCTAACTATCCTGGAAGGTGGCCTTCCTGGTGGCCATTACTTCTGTCAGAAGAGTATCGGAGATCTGAGCCCTTACTTCAGAACCACCTTATACAGTCCTCTTCAAGGAAAAGGTTCAATTGTGGCCACAGCCAGCCTTTCTTCTAAAGGTGGTCTCGCAATTCTATAGTAACCAGGATTTCTTCTTACCGGTCTTCTATCCGAAGCCACATACCAACAAGGAGGAACAGAGACGCCACTTGCTGCATGTCAGACATGCACTAGCTTTCTACACAGAAATAACTAAATCATTCTGAAAATCTACTCAGCCTTTTGTAGCCATTGCAGACAGAATGAAAGGCCGTCCAGTTTCAGCCCAGAAAATTTCATCATGGAACACTTCTTGTATCTGCACATGTTACAAAGGTCCCCGGCAAAGGTCCCCGCGCTTCCTGCCCTGAGAGCACATTCTAAAAGGGTTCAAGCATCTTTGGCGGTGTTCATAGCTCAAGTTCCTATCCAGGACCTCTGTAGAGTGGCAACATGGTCATCAGTCCATACTTTCGCATCTCACTATGACATCACCCAGCAGGCTAGAGCCCATGCGGTTTTCGGCCAAGCAGTATCACAATCAGCACGCCAGTGAACTCCCAGCCATCCACCTGTGCAACTGTTTGGGAGTCACCTACTTTGGAATGGACATGAGCAACAAATCTCGAAGAACAACAGTTACGGAACGTTAGTACTCATTTTTTCCATTAAAGTGTCAGTTTTCTCATATATATCATGTTTGTATAAAGCTGCCTTTAAACTTTAAAGACCCCCAAATTCTTGTTAAACCATAGAGTTAATATTTAAAATGAGCACTTAAAACCATCTTTGGAGCAGTTCCTAGACTTCCAGAATAAAAGCCTTGGCTCCCACCCTCATGATTTTCACTTAAGTTCCTAATTTTTAAAAAGTTCTATACAGCAGAGAAAAAATTTCAACAGAGTACTCTTCTAGAGAGAGGAACAATGGGAAAAAAAAGTCCACACAACTAGCAAGAGATCCTAGGTGAGGGATTTTTAAATAGCAGATGATACAGTCACTGGGAGTCCTAGAGATCAGATCCTGGGGTGTGATGTTTAACTGGCCACAGGAGAATCTCACCAGTGTGGGAGGGGGCCTTCCTGTCCCAGAGTCAGCATAGTGGCTTCTACACCACCCATTCCTCTTTGCTGCCAGTGTGGGGGATGTTGCCAAGGCTTCTCTACGCTTCATCCCCATGGGCCCTGCTGAGTGCTGTACAGACGCATATTCAGAGGCACTGCTTGCCCCCAAAGTGTGTGTAATCTAAGTAGACGAGTCAGGCAAAGAATGGGGAAAAGGATGACTGCTCTAGCTTACCCTAGGACACCGGCCTAGGGTTGTAAGGCATGTAAAGGTGAGCTTTACACCACTTTTCCTACCCTCTCCTTCTGATCAGCCCAATGTGAGCCTTGGCTGCAGCTGAGGATCTGGCCCGTTGGCATTATTATTGTCAGCTTCTCCAGCGAGGGGAGAATTTGCTGCTAATACATAAGCATCTAACAGCTGGCAGAGTAGCTACATAAAATGAGATTGGAAAGGATGTCACTGAGAGCTGCCAACCAGAGCGTCTCAGAAAGTAGATAGGGATGAAAACCTTATTTCTGACTGGGAAGCCCGAATTGCGCTCCTTAAGGCCAACTGACCGATTACTGTGCTGAAAGATTGCCTAGAAAGTGGGTCATCCAAGAATAATGTAAGAGTGAATAGCCCATGGATAGATAGAGTATAAGACTGGCTTGCCCATCTCCTAACTGCTGCTTCAGAGAAATGCTTGGAAATGTTTTACCCACAACTGAAATACAGTGCCCTCCAAGGTGGAACTCACCAGCTGTTTAATGGTGCATAGCAAGACGACACAACAGCTAAGGACAAGAAAAAAGAAGAATGCTGTATTCCACTGATACTCCCGGGGGAGTTTTAAGTAAGCACAGTGTTCACCCAAAGCAGGACTTACTCAGGAAACTTGAGCCATCCCCCTTGTGTTATCTGGAAAAGCACCATCTGACATTTGATGACTATGGGTGGACAATACCTTCAGTTTCATGTCTCATGCAAACTACAGCCGCTTCTGTGACATAATGCGTCCCAGCAACATCCTGGCACTTTGGCTCCATAACAATTCTGAAGCGTACCGCCTACTGACTAGGGTGACCAGATAGTGAATGTGAAAAATTGGGACAGGTGGTGGAGGGTAATAAGAGCCTATGTAAGAAAAAGACCCCCCAAAATTGGGACATTTGGTCACCCTACTATTGACTGACCTGCCCAATTCTTTTGTTCTCCTTTGAGGCCACCCATTCAAGTACTAACCAGGCCCTGTGCTGCTTAGTTTGAGATCCGATGGGATCAGAATTCAGGGTGGTACAGCACTATGCACTCCTTCCCCACACACCACGCTGCCCTGCCACCTCTGATGATCAAATGCCATGGTGCATTTCCACTTGGACAGTCAATTGCATCTGGGCCACCTGCTGATTAAATGCATTGGACTGGTGCATAGTTTGGTTCTAGGGTCAACATAAAACTTGCAAGAATAATCCAAAAATGGTATGAGGCTGGTGTTTACTGAGAAGAGCTCTCAAAGGCACAAAGGTGGAATTAGCAAAATTGCAAAACTGGAGTTAGGCATCCAATTCCCATTGTCTTTCAATGGGAGTTGGGTACCTAACTGATCCTTATGTCTTTGAAAGTCTTCATCAATGTCATTAACTATTCCCCAGAGATACAGTTGCCCATGACATGATGTTGGGTTGTTGGGGTTTTGGGGTTGTTGTTTTTTTTGGCACTCCAGCATTACACGTCTCATGAATATCATGCTGCCCACACTGATGTTCAAAACCAGCACTGCAACAGAAGTGTGATGGAGACAGAGGGGGTTCAGTGATAGGAATCAGAGTCTACCCAAATTCCTAGAAATATATAAACACTGAAATCCAAGATAATATTGTGGCTGAAGCACTGGAAGTGGAGGAGGACAGGAGACCTGGGTTCAGATTTCAGTCCTGCCACTTAATTCCCGAGAGACCTTAAGCATGTCACTTACCCTCTCTGTGCCTCAGTTTCTCCAGCTGTAAAATGATCATAGTACTTCCATACCTCAGATGGGGTTGGGACACTTAGTTAATAAGTATAAGACACTTTGAGAACCTGGGAATGTGCTACCTATACACATGTAAAGTACTAAGACTATTTTTCAAAAATTATACACAAGGGACAGGAAGGAGACATTGCCGGAAAGGGAAATCTGGACAATCAGGGTGTGAGATGGTTAAAACTTTGAAGGCCAAGAATTAGGGCCTGATCCAAAGCCCATAAAAGTCCCAAAGCAAGGAAAAAATTCACTGATAATCACTGCTTAGATTCAGCATGATTAGAAAATCATGAGTTATGGCCCAAAGGGAAGGATTGGCTTAAAAATAATGAAATTTTTAAAAATAAATTGTGGAGGGGGGATATTTGCCTTCTCATTGTTGAGCCTTTAACATGTCACTTGCCCTCTCCCACCCACCCCAACCCCTTTTAATTGAAAGGAGAGAGTTTCAGGTTATAACATGACTCCAGGAGCTGAGGTTTTAAGATAAATACCACATACTGAGAGACATGGCAATAAAATCACAAGAGCTGGCCACACTGCAGATTTACCCTTAGCAGCCAGAATTCAACTTAACCAAAACAGCGTAACTACAGAGCTGACCTTCTCTTTTCTAAAGACAAGACAGTCATACAGAAACTCCCCCACTAAAAGAGAGAGGAGCTTTTTCTGATATTTTGGGACAAAACCTGTTCCAAATGTTTTTTTTTTAAATGCATGAACAAAACAAGCAGCCCAAGCCAGTGAAATGAGTACAGATGTTTCTGGACAGAAAGGCAGGGCTGGAATTGTGCGATTTTAGACAAAGGCAGAGCTCCCTCTAGCTTGCTGTAGCGTTTTCTGTAGCACCAGGCTGCATCCTGAAACATACAGCAATGCAGATACAGATCTAGTATTTTGTGAAATAAGCCTCAATAAATAATAGCAGCAATGGCATATCTACAGTATGACGTGATACTTTGACTTACCTTCAGAGAGGTAAAAGTAGATAACACTTAGTAGGTCATCTAGTCTATTTCCCAGAGAAAGCAGGATTGCCCCCAAAGTACATTGTTACACTCTAGCTGAAAAAGAGTTAGAGATGTTTTTTTCCTCCCTTTCCTTTCCCTTTCCCTTTCGCGACATCCTCAGAACCACACATCTCAGAGTAAGGCTGTTAATCCTGGTTATTCAACTGAAATTTTCTTTTTATACATCTGTGAAGTGAGAATTGTTAAGCTTATACATAATGCAGCCACTTCTGGGGTGAAAGGCACAGCTGTTTAACAGGATGTAGCAAAACTATGTGAAGGCTTTCTGGTTTTAGAAGGGGGAAAATAAAGAATTATCATCCCATTGAAATAATGTAATGGGAATATAGGGAATTTAGATAAACAAAATGGAGTTAGTAACCTCTGTTGGGATTTGGCCTGGAGACAAAGGCAAACACTGCTCTGGCAATACAAATGCTGTGAGATTCAACGAAAGCAGTGGTCTTGGTTTTATGTCTCTATTTTGCCTTATCTATTTAGAAGTTATGGCCTTATAAAGGATGATGCTGTACACTTCAAGCATGCCCCACTGCAGACCACACCAACTCAAAAGCCTTGCAAATACTGTAAGCATTCTCGCCTAGTGCTTTCATCCTCACGGGAAAATCTCAACGCACTTTGCATGAAAGGAAAGTGTCATTTTCCCCATTTTACAGCCGGGGAAATCGAGGAACAGAGAGGTGAAGTGTCTTCCCCAAGACCACACAATGACTCTGTGGCAGTTAGGCATGGTCAGCAGAGGGAAAACAGTGCCAGGTATTTCAACCCCAGCTAGTCTTCACTATTAATATAGCATCCTGTGACACTGCACCCCATATTCTTCGCAGTGATATTATTATGATATGATAAGATTATGACATAGTTATGATGTATTTTATGCAAGATAAGTCATATGAGATATCACTGGAAAGGTTATGATTTGCTGAATATGATTATCCTATTTGTATGCATGTATCATTTTTGTATCTGAAGTTATGAATATTGACTATGTATCTGTATCTCACTGTTCCCTATCTGGAGACTTCCCATGCGGGGCTGGTCACACCATCTGCATGTAACTGCAGCTGGGTGTGTCCCTACCTGTATTTGGGTTGGGTAGCTTGTCACAGCAGTACAGTGCAAGGGGAGCCTAAGCTGGTGGGTCAAGGGCGCTCAGTGGTACCCCAGTTCCAGGTGGCACCCCGGGGGGGAACTCGTCACACATACCACTCACACACCACTTTTTTCTCAGGAGCCAGTCAATGTGTAGTTCATAAGATGTAGGTTACAAAGGGGGAACTGATGAAGAAATTAAATGGAGCTAAAAATAGACTGGACTAATCTTCTAGTTTGAGACCTAGCAGGGCCCGATTTCTTCCCAACCACTTTCCCAGTTCCAACCCAACCCAACACTATTCTTTGGCAGGACAATTGCATCCTCGTAGAGATTTAGCTTATGGTGTTATACCATGTTCCATTGGAAATGTCATATCTGGAGAGCCCAAAGCAAGGAAGGGAAGAGTAAAATCTATTATTCATAACAAGCAGTATCAGAACACTTATTTTTAGTTAGTACTCGGGCTGTCAAGTGATTAAAAAAATTAATCACAATTAATCACATGATTAAAAAATTATTTGTGATTAATTGCATAGCTAATCACACTGTTAAACAATAATAGAATATCATTTATTTAAATATTTTGGATGTTTTCTACATTTTCAAATATACTGATTTCAATTACAACACAGAATACAAAGTATATAGTGCTCACTTTATATTTATTTTTATTACAAATGTTTGCATTGTAAAAAACAAAAGAAATAGTATTTTTCCATTCACCTAATACAAGTACTGTAGTGCAATTTCTTTATCATGAAAGTTGAACCTACAGATGTAGAATTATGTACAAAAAAAAAACTGCATTGAAAAATAAAACAATGTAAAACTTTAGAGCCTACAGGTCCATTCAGTCCTACTTCTTGTTCAGCCAATCGCTCAGACAAATGAGTTTGTTTACATTTGCAGGAGGTAATGCTGCCCTCTTCTTGTTTACGATGTCACCTGAAAGTGAGAACAGGCATTTGTATGGCACTGTTGTAGCCGGCATTGCAAGATATTTACGTGCCAGATGCTCAAAAGATTCATATGTCCCTCCATGCTTCCACCACCATTCCAGAGGACATGTGTCCATGCTGATGACAGGTTCTGCTCTATAATGATCCAAAGCAGTGCAGACCGACGCATGTTCATTTTCATCATCTGAGTCAGATGCCACCAGTGGAAGGTTGATTTTCTTTTTTGGTGGTTCTGGTTCTGTAGTTTCCAGATCGGCGTGTTGCTCTTTTAAGACTTCTGAAAGCATGCTCCACACCTTGTCCCTCTCAGATTTTGGAAGGCATGTCAGATTCTTAAACCTTGGGTCGAGTACTGTAGTTATCTTTAGAAATCTTACATAGGTTCCTTCTTTGCGTTTTTGTTAAATCTTCAGTGAAAGTGTTAAAACAAATGTGCTGGGTCATCATTTGAGACTGCGATAACATTAACTATATGGCAGAATGTGAGTAAAACAGAGCAGGAGACATACAATTCTCCCCCAAGGAGTTCAGTCACAAGTTTAATTAATGCATTATTTTTTTAATGAGCACCATCAGCATGGAAGCATGTCCTCTGGAATGGTGGCCAAAGCATGAAGAGGCATATGAATATTTAGCATATCTGGCAAGTAAATACTTTGCAATGCCATCTACAAACGTGCCATTTGAACAACTGTTCTCACTTTCAGGTGACATTGTAAATAAGAAATGGGAGCATTATCTCCTGTAAATGTAAACAAACTTGTTTGTCTGAGCGATTGGCTGAAGAAGAAGTAGGACTGAGTGGACTTGTAGGCTCTACAGTTCTACATTGTTTTGTTTTGAGTGCAGTTATGTAACAAAAAAACCCCTACATTGTAAGTGGCACTTTCACAATAAAGAGATTGCACCACAGTACTTGTATGAGGTGAATTGAAAAATACAGTTTATTTTGTTTATCAATTGTACAGTCCAAGTATTTGTAATAAAAATATAAAGTGGGCACTGTACAGTTTGTATTCTGTGTAGTAATTGAAATGAATATATTTGAAAATGTAGAAAAACATCCAAAAATATTTTTAAAATTTTCAGTTGGTATTCTATTATTTAACAGTGTGATTAAAACTGTGATTAATCACGATTCATTTTTTTAATCACAATTAATATTTGAGTTAATCGTGTGAGTTAACTGCAATTAATCGACAGCCCTAGTTAGCGCTCATCCCTTGTGTGATTATACACAGTGCTCAGACTTAAGCTTATATGTCTCTTTTCTTAAGAACAAAATCCTGGTTAAATGCCTGTTCATCTCAAAGGAAAGCTTTATGTATAGAACTGCAGTTGGACTTTAGAAATTAATTGCAAAGATGATTCTTTCAGCTAAGCTTTAATTCATGTGCATTCTTATCAGGGTTTATAAAATTGCTGAAAAATCACAGCTTTAGAAACATTGTACAGTGCATATGAAGGTCTAGAATTTTCTTACTGCTGGAAATGATAAAAGTTTGATTTCCTGTGTGCTCTCTAATAGCCTAATAAACCGCAACTAACTGATTCTCTATTAAAGGCCAAGAGGCAAGAGTTAAATAGAAACGTCTTCTATCACTCTACTCTGTATATAAAGTAACATATAGATGTAATAAGAAAGTTAATTGGTTTCATGTTGCTTGGAGTGCATGCAAAAAAAATCATTTTAAAGAAGCCAGTTGATATCTCTAATTAGAATTTCTGAGAAACACAATTGTGGAGATGGATTGTTGGCTTCCTCAGGCATTTCCCTAGTCATGCTGGTCAAATTTATGCAAATCCTTTCCAATTAGTACCTTAAATCGCCTTTCCATAAGGATGGAACTTGCTGGAATTGGTTTGCCACTTTATTTTAATTCACACACTCAAAACGATGTTAAAACACATCTACCAATAAATGGGTGGCTCTCTGGAAAGATTACTGCTTGGTAGTGATGTCTAAACACTGCTATAAAGTGGACTTGTATTATAAAAGTTAAGCCAGAACTGAACATAATCTAAGAAGTCAGACTATTTTTAGTCCTGAGAGGAAAGAAGAGGAAGGTGGAGGAGAAGAAAGATGTTTTGAAACTGCTGTGGACATTAAAAGAAGTTCAGGTTAGCAGGACGGCTTTCAGGATTCAGTCTGTCCATGTTCAGATTTTTCAGAGCTTTTTTTTAAACTACTTTTAAATGATCCCGCTTCACTCTAGAAAGCTCTGTGTAAGCTTGAAAGCTTGTCCCTCTCACCAACAGAAGTTGCTCCAATAAAAGATATTACCTCACCCATCTTGTCTCGGCAATACATGAGGCAGGTAAACGTTCTTCCTTAAAGGAAATTTTGAACCAGTTTGGCTCATCGTATCAGATTGTCGTCTTACTATGTAAAGTCAGTGAAATGCATTTGAAAACTAGGCTTTTAAATTAAGGTTTTTGTGTTGCTGGAGGACTGGATAGCTCAAGGGGTTGATAATGTGATACAGAAACTTTCCTCTGCCCATCACTAGTTCACAATTAGTTCAGGCTGGTGGTGGATCATGGCTGAAAGTTTCCATATTATAAAGCATGTTCAGTATCTATGTCAGTGGTCCCCAAACTGTGGGGTGCAGCCCCCTAAAGGGGTAAGAAGGAACATTCGGGGGGGGTGCGTGGTAGGGTCAGGGCCAGCTCCCACGGGAGGGTGAAGAGGGAGCGCCAAGCTTCCAGCCCCGTTCCACCCCCAGACCAGCTCTGCCCCCAGCCTCACTCCTCCCCCAACCCCACTCAGTCCCCAGTCCTGCTCCACCGCCAGGCCCAGCTCTGCCTTCATTCCCTCTCCGCCCTCAGACCAGCTCCGACCCCAGCCACAGATCCATTCTGCCCTCATTCCCTCTCAGCCCCAAGACCAGTTCTGCCTTCAACCCAAGCTCTGCTCCTGAGGAAGCCTGGGCTGTACAGTAATGGGAGGGTGGGGGGAGGCACAGAGATTCTGTTACTAGTAAATGGGGATGTTACTGAAAAAGGGTGAGCACCACTAACTTATGCGAAATGAGTTGATGGTCTCAGCCTGTTTCTGAGATACCAACACCCCTAAAACCACAATGACAAGTGGCAGCCTTGGGCCTGCTCTACACTAGAGAGTTAGGTTGATGTAAGGCAGCTTACAATGACCTAACACTGTTAGCATCTACACTAAAATGCAGCTCTCACCAGTGTAACTCGCCCACTACACTGATTTAATAGCTCCACCTCCATGAGAGGCATAGTGCTTAGGTCAGGGGAAGGCAAACTTTTTGGGTCGAGGACCACATCTGGGTGGAAATTGTATGCAGGGCTGGGGCAGAGGGGTTGGGGTGCAGGAGGGAGTGCAGGGTGTGCAGGGTGCAGGAAGGGGCTCAGGGCAAGGGATTGGGGCCGAGGAGGTGTGCAGGGTATATGAGAGGGGCTCAGGGAAGAGGGTTGGTGTGCAGGAGGGGTGCAGAGTGCCAAGAGGGGGCTCAGGGCAGGGGTTGGGGTGCACAGGGATGCAGGGTACAGCAGGGAGCTCAGGGCAGGGAGTTGGGGTGCAGGAGGGGTGTGGGATGCACGACGGGGCTTAGGGCAGGGGTGCAGAAGGGGTGCAGGATGCACGACAGGGCTCAGGGCAGGGAGTTGGGGTGCACGAGGGGTGCGGAGTGCATGAGGGGGCTCAGGGCAGGGGGTTGGGGTGCACAGGGCTGCAGGGTGCAGCAGGGAGCTCAGGGAAGGGAGTTTGGGTGCAGGAGGGGTGCGAGGTGCAGGCAGGGGGATTAGGGCAAGGAGTTGTGGGTCAGGGTGCAGGAGGAGTTCAAGCTCCGGCCCAGCACTGCTTACCTAAAGCGGCTCTGGGGTGGCAGCAGCACTCACTGGGGCCAGGGCAGGCTCCCTGCATGCCTGCCCTGGCCCCAGCCCCACGCCACTCCAGGAAGCGCTGCGGCCCCTGAGGGAGGAGGGGCGGAGAGCTCTGCATGTGCTGCCCTTGCCGTGCCTCCAGGTACCTCCCCCGAAGCTCCCATTGGTCAGGTTTCCCCATTCCCAGCCAATGGGAGCTGCGGGGGGAGGGGGGGGTGCCTGGAGGCAAGGGCAACACACGTGGAGCCTTCTGTCCCCCTGCCAGAGGGCTGCTTCTGAAAGTGGCGCAGGGCCCACAGCGCCACAGGGGGCAATCCCGCAGGCCGGCTCCAAAGCCTCCAGGGGCCAGATCCAGCCTGTGGGCCATAGTTTGCCCACGCCTGGCTTAAGTCGATGTAGTTAGGTCAACCCAGTGTCAGTGTAGACACTGTTGCTGCCTTTCAGAAGCCATCTCACAATGCCTCACACTGACAGTTAAATCGGTGCAAGCGCTCTTGGTGAGAAAATGCACTGCTGATACAAGGAGTGTGGTGTGGACACAAAAAAACAATTTAATTACTGTGGTTGCTGTACATCAACATAACTTAGGTCAACTTAATTTTGTAGTGTAGACTTGCCCTTGTTACCAATTCAGCAGAGAGGCTAAGGGTTTAACAGTCATGAAGAATTAACTACCCTCTCAAAGATAGAGGATGAGATTCTGGGCCTTGCTGAAATGAATAGCCAAACTCCCGCTGACTTCCATGGGGACAGGATTTTGCCCAGTTGAGTTGAGGGTCATGGGCAGAATGGTAAAGGACATTGCCATGGCTATTTGCTCACTCAGTAGAGGACTGTACTCTCAAGATACACCAAGAGATAGAAGACATCACAGTGGGGCCTTGTTCCATGATTGGGGCTCCTAGGTGCTAGCACAATGCAAACAAAAAATGACTTCACTCCAAAGATCCATCTCCTTTCAGATGGAATCAATTCATTTTAATCAACAGGCCCTGGACTTCAGAGCCTACTTTGGCCCCAATCACTATGTGAAAGAAGCATTTTTGACACTGGTATGGGAGCCCGGCCTAAGAGGGTGTAGTTCTGACCCTGATTTATGTTTATTATTTAAACAAAATGATTCAAGCTGCTCAAAATATTTCATCTGAATATTTTGCTGAAAAGGACCTTTTCTCTAAACCAAAAATTTTCACAAAGAACACACAGATTTTTCAAAATTTTCCAATATTTTTTTGTCAAAAATGAAAATTCCCAACTTCAGAATATTTTTGTTTGTTTTTTTCCCCTTCATTCCCGCTTTTCTTTTTTTTGTCACTGATTGCAAAAGAATTCATGCGGCATTGGATTTGTTTGGTGGAGGGGGGTTATCATTTTTCTTATTTCTACTTCATAATTTTTCACAACTTCCTCAACTTTGGAAATGTTACAGAACAGCAACGATGAAACTCTAACCCTGCAACTCTTAACTTTTCAAAAGTTGGATGTTTTGAAAAGTTACAAGTAGCAAAAGAGAAAAATTTAAAAAAGGAGAAATGAAATAGTTAAGGGAAAAGCCCCAAACCCTAAACATTGTTCATTTTATTGCATTAAGTGAGTATGAGAGGAGAGGAGAGGGGAGGAGAAAAAAATAAAAATCATATTTTTCAAAAAAATATTTCATGAAAACTATTAAAAAATTAAAAATGGCTCAGTTTCAAATCTTGTGAAATGGAAACATCAATTTTTTTCACAAAATTGTTTTTCCATTTTTCAACCAGCTTTAAAAAGAACCCTTAAAGTTGGCTTAAATTCTGTTTGTAGAAGTATTCTGACCAAAGCATGGTTGTGCTCCAGACTTACCTCTTGGCAGTTATAGTAATTAGCACTTATCAGTGTTTCACATGTTGAAAGCACTTTACAAACAGCAGTCACCCCTCAGAACAACCAGACAAGGCAAGTACATAAGAATACTATATTCCCATTTTGCTAAGCTAAGACTGACTCCTGATTTCCCTGCTGTGCACTAGACCATGTTCCCATTCTCTCATAGGCCTGGTCTACACTAGGAGTTTATGTCGAATTTAGCAGCGTTAATTCGATTTAACCGTGCACCCGTCCACACCAGGAAGCTAATTAGTTCGACCTAGAGGGCTCTTTAGTTCGAATTCGGTACTCCACCCCGACGAGGGGAGTAGCACTAAATTCGACATGGCTATGTCGAGTTAGCCTATGTGTGGACGGAAATCGACCTTAGTAGCTCCGGGAGCTATCCCACAGTGCACCACTGTGTTGACGCTCTGGACAGCAGTCCGATCTCAGATGTTCTGATCAGCCATACAGGAAAAGCCCCGGGAAAATTTGAATTCCTTTTCCTGTCTGGCCATTTTGAATCTCAGTTCCTGGTTGGACATCGGGGCGAGCTCAGCAGCACCGGCAGCGATGCAGAGCTCTCCAGCAGAGGGGTCCATGCAATCTCAGAGTAGAAAGAGGGCCCCAGCATGGACTGACTGGGAAGTCTTGGATCTGATCGCTGTGTGGGGCGATGAGTCTGTGCTTTCGGAGCTGCGCTCCAAAAAACGGAATGCAAAGACCTACAAGAAGGTCTCCAAAGCCATGGCACTCAGAGGATACAGCCGGGATGCAACGCAGTGCCGCGTGAAAATCAAGGACCTGAGACAAGGCTACCAAAAAATCAAAGCGGCAAACGGACGCTCCGGAGCCCAGCCCCAGACATGCCGCTTCTACGAGGCACTGCATGCCATTCTCGGTGGGTCTGCCACCACTGCCCCACCAGTGACCGTGGACTCTGAGGATGGGATAGTGTCGAGGGGCAGTTTCTCAGCGATGTTCGCGGATGGGGAAGATGAGGAAGGGTTTGTGGAGGACGAGGCAGGCGACAGCGCTTACAATACTGATTTCCCTGACAGCCAGGATCTCTTCATCACCCTCACAGAGATCCCCTACCAACCCTCCCCGGCCGTTAACCCGGACTCTGAATCAGGGGAAGGATCAGTCGGTAAGTGCTATAAACATGTAAACATTTATTTTTTTAAAAACAGGAATAAAAACTATACGAAAAGAAGGTCAATACATATAGCGATCGAATAGAAATCCTCCTGGGACACTTCCACGAAGCTCTCGTACAGGTACTCGAAAAGCCTCCGCAGGAGGTTCCTGGGGAGAGGTGCCTTATTGGGTGCTCCGTGGAAGCACACTCTTCCGCGCCAGGCCATCCTGAGGTACAGTGGGAGCATTGCCTCCACCAGCATGGCAGCATAGGGCCCTGGTCTGTGCAGGGATTCACGCAGCATGCGCTCTCTGTCTGTCCTAGTGACCCGCCTCAGGGTGATCTCGCTCGGCGACTGCTGCATCTAATTAGGGGAATTAATGTAATGTTACTATTGTGAATGCTTGACTTTTCCTTTGCATAACAATGACCGTCATTTAACAGCCACGTGTTGGAGGCTGCAGAGGGAAAGCATACAGGGATCTTTCCCGGGGACAGCCGCGAGGGGCTGGAACAGGGTCAGACTTTATGCTTTCCAGATTGCCTGCAGCAGGAGGCCACCGCTATCCATTAACTTTTAAGCAGCCTGAAGTTTACGGCTTACCAGGCCTGGCTGCTACACGGATTCTGCTGTCCTGCCCCGCTTGTCCGATCTCCAATGCAAGACCCCAGGCAATGAAAGCGAATGCCGAAAATTCGAACTTGTCCTGAGAGCACATGAGATAGGTGCCCTGTATGGTCTTGTTCACAGAAACTGAGTAGACTGTGTTCAGTGTTCGCAAACATGTATCTTTGCAAGGAAATCACTTCCTTTTTCCCATCACACAGCTGCGGCTCTTTCCCAAACTGCCCCGGCATCCCCCTCACAGAGGCTGGCGCAGATTAGGCGGCGAAAGAAAAAGACTCGGGACGAGATGTTCGCTGAACTGATGGCCTGCTCCAGAGCCGAGGCGGCCCAGCAGAGCCAGTGCAGGGAGACCCTCTCTCAGCAGCAGCGCTCACACAGCGAACGGGAGGACAGGTGTCGGCAGGAAGACCAGCAGGCGACTCAAACGCTGCTTGGACTAATGAGGGAGCAAACGGACACGCTCCGGCGCCTTGTGGATGTTCTGCAGGACCGCAGGCAGGAGCAGAGAGCCCCCCTGAACTGTATCTGCAACCGTCCTCCCCCGCCACAAAGTCCTGTCCCCCCCTCACCCAAAATCACAAGGAGAGGCGCTAGGGGTGGTGAAAACTGTCACTCCACCCCAGCAGAGTGCTCATGTACCAAACAGCTCTCATTCCCTAAAGTATGAGAATTGCTTCCCTTCCTGGCTCACCCGATCCAAAATCCCAGTTTCATCCCCCAACTGTGTAGTTGAGTATTAAAAATAGTTTGCTGTTCATTACTGTTTCCGTCATGTTTCTTTGCAGAAGACTTTGTGTGAAGGGGAGATAGGGGTTTGTTAATTGCATAGGACAGCCACCATTACCAGGGTACAGACATGGGGGCAGGATCAACAGCAGGTCACACACAGAGTGCAGTCACTAGGCACCCGGGTCACTCTGGGAGGTGTCTGCTGCCCCAGGTCAGTCTGGGAGGTGTATGCTGCCCCAGGGTCCGAGCGCCTGGCATCCACAAATGGCAAGGCAGGCTGCCCTTACCATGCCCTTCCACCCTAGCCATGAACCTCTCCGATGCCCTGAGCCCCAGCCAGAGCCATCATCCCCCTACACCTACTCACCCTTCCCACACACCCCTCACCCCTTCCTGCAAACCCACCCCTTCCTGCACACCCTCCTGTAACCGTCCTCCCCCCAGAGACCGCTGTAGGAGCAGGAGCCTGTCAGTCCTCGAGTGTAGAAGCAGTCTGTACATCACTGCACACCGTACCCACCACAGTCTGCGTCCCTGTTTGAACCCTTTAACGCGAATTCGTTAGTAAAGAAAACTTTGTTAATTAAAAATGTTCCAATAACTTTATTTTTAAACGTCTGTTGGAAGGGGGGAAACCTGGTGAACGGGGTATGTAACCGCTGAAAAAAGTCAATAGTAACTGAAACAGGGGCAGGTTCAGCTTCTCTGTAAAGAGACTGGACAGTCATAGGTTACCCTGCTCTCTGAGGAACCTAGCTTTCAAAGCCTCCCGGATGCACAGCGCTTCCCGCTGTGCTCTTCTAATCGCACGGCTGTCTGGCTGAGCGTAATCAGCAGCCAGGCGATTTGCCTCAACCTCCCATCCCGCCATAAAGGTCTCCCAGAGATTGTGGAGCACACAGCAAGCTGCAACAACAATGGGGATATTGGTTTCGCTGAGATACGAGCGAGTCAGTAAGCTCCTCCATCTCCCCTTGAGACGTCCGAAAGCACACTCCACCACCATTCTGCACTTGCTCAGCCGGTAGTTGAAGAGCTCCTTGTCACTGTCCAGGGCGCCTGTATAGGGCTTCATGAGCCAGGGCATTAGCGGGTAGGCTGGGTCCCCGAGGATCACTGTAGGCATCTCCACATCCCCAACAGTTATTTTGTGGTCTGGGAAGAAACTACCTTCCTGCAGGCATCTAAACAGACAAGAGTTCCTGAAAACACGTGCGTCATGAACCTTGCCCGGCCACCCGACGTAGATGTTGGTAAAAGGTCCCCTATGGTCCACCAGTGCTTGCAGCACCATTGAAAAGTAGCCCTTTCGGTTAATATACTGGCTGGCCTGGTGGGCCAGTCCCAGGATAGGGATGTGAGTGCCATCTATAGCCCCACCACAGTTTGGGAATCCCATCGCGGCGAAGCCATCTATGACGACCTGGACGTTTCCCAGGGTCACTACCTTTGAGAGCAGTAGGTCAACGATTGCGTGGGCTACTTGCATCACAGCAACCCCCACGGTATATTTGCCCACGCCAAAGTGGTTCGCTACTGACCGGTAGCTGTCTGGCGTTGCAAGTTTCCAGAGGGCTATGGCCACTCGCTTCTGCACACTCAGGGCTGCTCGCATCCGGGTGTCCTGGCGCTTCAGGGCAGGGGCCAGCAAGTCACACAGTTCAAGGAAAGTGCCCTTACGCATCCTGAAGTTTCGCAGCCACTGTGATTCATCCCAGACCTGCAGCACTATGCAGTCCCACCAGTCCGTGCTTGTTTCCCGGGCCCAGAATCGCCGTCCCACAGCATGAACGTGACCCATTGCCACCATGATCTCCGCGGCGCGGGATCCCGTGCTTTGTGAGAGGTCTGTGCCACTCTCACACTTCATGTCCTCACCGCGCTGCCGGAGCCTCCTCGCCCAATTTCTCAGCAGCTGACTGTGAAAAAGGTGGACGATAAGGTGCGAGGAGTTGACAATGGCCATAAGTGCAGCGATGATCGCAGTGGGCTCCATGCTCGCAGTGCTGTGGCGTCCGCGCTGTCACTGACCAGAAAAGTGCGCTAACAGATTTCCCGCCGGCGCTTTCAGGGAGGGAGGGCGGGAGTGACGGTTGAATGACGACAGTTACCCAAAACCACCCTCGACACATTTTTCCCCCAGCAGGCATTGGGGACTCTACCCAGCATTCCAATGGGAAGCGGGGACTGCGGGAACTGTGGGATAGCTGCCCAGAATGCACCGCTTCCAATGTCGACGCTTGCCCCGTTAGTGTGGACTCACAAAGTCGAATTAGTGTCCTTAGTGTGGATACACAAATTCGACTTCATAAGGTCGAATCCACAAATTCGACCTAAGTTAAATCGAACTACTCTTGTAGTGTAGACATACCCATAGTGTACTCTTTGTCCAGGAAGTAGAGCAAATGAGCCACTCAAATGGATATTAAGTTTTGACTATTGCTGACACACAGCCAGCATGTGCGCCAGTTACATTTCCGGAAAGAGCGGTGGGGTCAGAGAGGAGCATTTTTCCATCCTCCAGGATCCTTCAAAAAGCACCAAAATTAACACCAAATTATTCTGATGGTCATTAAGGCCTTTAACATATAATTGCAATAGACTGTCAAAGATACTGTTCCAGCACATAAGAATTCTTAATGCTGCTCACTAAGGGCAGCTATTGTCACAGCATTTGAGATGGAAGCTTGCAAAGGGTGCTTGGCTTTACATCAGAGGCATTTTTTATTCCAAACATCAGAGAAAAGAAATCGGGCACAGCCCAATCTAAAGGAATTTGCATCTTGCAGGCTCACTGTGCCAGTACATGTGAAATGCAGTTTTGCACAGACAAATGCAAAACATGGGAATAGTACTTTTATCAATGAAAGGGTGCTCAGTAAGCTGAAGTCATGCAATGGGGAAGCTTCTGAGACCTTATCCATTTTGTAGCCTCCAAGACGTTATCCTCTCGAATCCCAAGAACTTAGCTCAATTCCAAACTCAGCACTGAGGTTTCTTTATTGACATACAGTTAAACGATACTTGAGTCGACCAGACTTAACTGTAGGGTGTTGGGTACAAGGTACACTACACATCCAATGCATATAATCATGTATCAACTTATATACACACGGTCACAGGGTTTACTCATCGCTATAAGCACCACCTCCTGGCTGCTTTGAGCATTCGCTTCTTGCAGGTGCTGCACCCTCCTCTGGCAGATTCTCCACCCATCGTCCTGTCTCACACTGCTGTTCTTCTCACTCCAGGAGCTGCAGCTTCCCCTTCGTGACTTGGCCAGGTCATTATAGGTATGTCTGCACTGCAATTAGATACCCACGGCTGGTCCATGCCAGCTGACTCAGCCTTGCAGGGCTGTTTCATTGCAATGTAGACTTCCGGGCTTGGGCTGAAGCCCCTGCTCGAGGACCCTACGAGGTGCCTGGGCAGTTAATTGGCCCATCTAGCCACCTTAACTCCTTCAAGCCTTGCATGAGGTGGGCACGTATCCTCCCCCTCAAGCCTGTAACCCTTGGGAGTATGGATGCCTCCTGCCCTACATTTGCCTGAACTGAGCCAACAGGTCATCCCTCTTTTGTTCCACTTCACCCACAGATTATGCTGGTCTTCCATGGCATCCCTAAACTTTTCCCTTTGGTACTCCAGGTCTTCTTCAGCTATTTGAAGGGCTTGCTATGCAGCTACTAGCTTTCCCTGGAGCTCCCTCACTTGCCCCACAGGATCCCCCTGCACCCTTCACTCAGGGTCCGAGTCCCCACAGCAGCCTGCTCCACCTCTGTGTTAGTTCCTATGTCCATCTGGACCTCTGCCATCCCAATCATTTTATCTTCTAACTCCTTACCTTCCACTACTGGGTGCATGGTTGACCACCCACCAAGTCCATGGTTATCTCCATCACATCTACCCTGACAGTCTCCAGCATACTCCAGTCCTCAGACATCCCCTTCTTTTTTCCTATCTCAGTGGGGTCCGTGCCTCCCCCTTTGCTACCCTGCAACTTCTTAAGAGGGCAATGTCTTTTTATATGGCTGACATTGCAGTACCCAAAACAAACCCTTGTCCTTGCCTGGTCAATAGGCAAGGCTTCGGCCTTTTCTTGTCTAGTACCTCTCCTGGGCTAGCCTTCACCTCACAGTTCATAAATGGGCATCTCCCTTTCGGTGCCTCTGCTGACCACAGGAAAAACATGCCCCTCCCTTTCCTGTTCTCCCCACTCTTTGGGCTTCCTTGTTTTCCTGCCTTCTGAGTAAGACTTCTCTCCCCCATACAGATAGGGGCATTCTCTCTTTTTAGGTGTCCCCTTCACCCAGAGGCATAACACTCCTTTGGCCAGGCCCTGATCTCCTGGCCCTGTACCTCCTTTCCAATCTCACTCTCTGTGGCCTCTGCTAATTTCTTCCCACAGGAGCTTAAATCAATACAGCTGCTGTTCAGCCAGCTGTGTCAAATTTTGCAGGTACACACGTGCCTCCCATCATCTCTGCTTGTTCTTCAGCACCTGCCTTAGCAGGACCTGGATCCATCCATCTTGTTTGTCAGCCCCCTTCTTCAGGGGTGGTGACTCTGGAGTCCAGCCTGGGAGGGTATAAGTGCAGTCTGCAAAGAAGGATTGCACATATTGTGGCTCCACTGTCTCTTCCTCCCACCCCTTTTTTTTCCCCTTGCTACAGCCTTTCACACTCCCCTTGTATCAGAGGTGACTGCCTCAGTCCTTCACAGTCTACCAGTCTCTTACACTCTCCTTTTATCAGGGATAATCACCTGCCCGTGTTCTCCATCAGTTGTCATGGGGGCCACACACCCACTAGGGCACCGCCTCTTGGCTGCTCTAGGCATTGGCTCCTTCCAGGTGCTGCAACCTCCTCTGGCGATCTCTCCACCCATTGGCCTCCCTCCCTCTGCTTCCTGTCTCGCTCCAGAAACCACAGCTTCCTCTTCATGACTTGTCCCTCCAGCCAGGTCACGATGGTCCTCCCCTTCCAGGATATCAAACTCTTTCAGGGTAAACAGTCCCAGGCAGTCTACTCTCCACTGCCCGGTCTATGCCTCTTCTCCAAAGGCTGGTAGGGGAACCCAGACCTTCCCTCTCCTCTGGGTTCCAACTCAGGGGCCCTCTCTTCAGCGGCCAAGGTGTGCACTATCCTATACCATGCTGTCTTTCCGGCTCTCCCCTCTCTCTGGGTTTGCTTGCCCAAACTCCTTCCTCCTAGGGAGTAATTGCAGACTATACTCTATAGTTCCAAGCATGCCTCCCTTTACCCAGGGAATGACTGCAGACTACTTCCCGGCAGCCACCAGTTGCTCTCAGCTATTGGGCTTTATACAGACCCCCCCTGTTCCCATCCAGCTGAGCCTTATCCAATTAATCCCTGCTCCCAGGATCCTCCTCCAGGTGCAGTCTGGGCATTTAATTGGCCCACCTACCTAGCACACCCAGCACAACACTCATACTTAATACTATCATATCATATCATATGCACTTTATGATTGGCCAATCCCCATCTAGATCATGAACTGTTCAGACACTGCACTACATGCTGGGCCACAGCTGTACACATTGCTTACTATCCTACTAATCCTTTTCTACTAACTACTTATTTTACATATATAAAAGGCTACTGTACATTCATCCTTTGTTGATTGTTTCATGTCCTTGCTCAGAATAGACTTCCACAGCGTACTGGCCAGAAAGAATTTTGCAATTATTGCTGAGAAGTCCTTGAAGCCATTAGCACAGTGAATGTCTGCAAATGGTGTAGCGGGAGACCTTGAAGGGATACAAAAAAAGAATAAAAACAAAACCTGTATTCAGAAAAAGCAAGGCCTCATCTGAAGTACTTGGGTTTTTATTCACTTTGCCTTATAAAAGAATGATTGCTCCAGAGAAGAGGAAACAGAAAGTAGCTAGTATGATTCCAAGTTATAGGGATGTTTGTTAAGAAGAAATTGTAAAGAAGTTAAGACCTTTCCTTACTGGAGAACACCACAAAGTCTTCTTGGTCCAGATAAGTCACATTTTAAAGGTATTGAGGCTTTTAATAATTTCCAATTAAATGGTAAATGTTATACATGCAAGAAATTTTCTTAAAAGCCTGGGCCTTGATCCTCACATGGTGTCCATTGGCATTGCTCCACTGGTATCATGGAGCTACACAAATTTACACCAGCTGAGGATCTGACTCATAACTTTGATCTTAAGTATCACTTTAATCAAAGGACAGAATTTAAAAATTAAGATTAAATTGACAATTTCTGGAGGACGTACAGCTCCACATTTCACTCTACTGGTACATGTAATGTTCAAGTAAGAGCAGCTAAGGCAAAATGAATCAGCCACAAATAAGAGAAATAGGTTTAACAATAAATACTAAGGAGAACAGCTGTAACCCAGCCTTTTCGTGACCAACAATTCTTTATGTTCCTGGAATGTCGTTTATCATTCCCACCCTGCACTGGCAATTGGGCTCTCGTATGCTTTTGGGTGATTGGGTTACACACTCACTAGACCTAAACACATTGCTATCATAGTATTTCTCTGTAAAGGGTGTCGTGTGACATATCAAATGAAAGCTAGTGGCATACCAGGCATTAATATCATTGTGTGATGTATGTACAGATGGTGTGTAAAGAGTATGTTTCTCTGCTGGAAAAGTGTTCCTAACATATGTTTTGGAGGCAGACTTGATCAATAAGTTTGTCCTAGACAAAGGAATGTTGATTTGCCTGCATCTCTCATGTAAATTGAGCACTGTGATGCCAGAAACAATGGGCAGTTAATTTGCATCTGAGGTAATCACATTATCATGAGGATGAGGAAAGAGCATGGTGTCAGCACACCGGACACAAAAGCTGAACCCTGGGGGGACAGCCTGACGCTTGAGACAAAGAGAATGCATTTTGGGAATCCAAGGAGAAGCAAAAGGGCATCTTGTTCTTTATCACTCAGGGAACAAAGAGTCCAGTGCTCTTTGCATCTATGAACAATGGATCCCCAGCCATGTGGGTTGGTGACACTAATGAACTAGCTGTAGGTGAGAACTGCTTTAGACAAAGCTTGGAGTCAACTAGCGTTGTATGTAGGCTCTTCAAAGCATGTTATACTTCTGTTTTGTTTGTAATCATTTCTGCTTCTGTTATCTCTGCTTAGTATCTCCAGGTTACTTAACTGTACCTGAGATTCTTCAAGATGGACTCTGCACATTCACACTCATGGCAGGCTCCAGACTGGTGCAGCCTGAATGGTAGAGCTTCAGCTAGCGGTAGCTGTTGGTGTGCTCACATGCCTCCCTTGCCCCTCCCCTCAGAGAACATGCCAGAATAAGAGTATGAAAAGGGCATGGCCCTACAGCCATCTCAGTTCCTTCGCCGCGACCCCAATCCCTTTGATAAGTAGCACTCCAAGATAGTGTGGAAAGGCAGGCGGGAAGTGTGACAATGCAAAGTCCAGCTCAAAGAACTTCATTTACAGATAAATAACCTTCATTCCTCCTTTCAAATGTCCTCTGCATATTCCCATTCATAAAATAGATTAATAGGCAGACCAGACCAGGTGGGAACAAAGAGTTTGAACTAAATAAGAACTGCTTTGCCAAATCTTACATCAGATCTAGATTCCAAATCTACAGAGTAGTGTTAAGTAAAGGTGTGGACTGAACTCCACATTGCCACTCTGCAGACTTTTATTAGAGGAATTTGCCTAGAAAAGACCATAGACTCTGTCTTTAATCAAGTAGAATGTTTCCTAACTCTGTAGGGAAAGGACAACCACTTCAATTCATGTTACTTTAATACATAATCTAATGTAGCTAGAAAGTGTTTGTATAGAAATAGGTTTTCCCTTGTTCTTTCTTTCATAATCAATAAAAAATTTGGTCCTGTTTAAATAAAAGGCTAAAGCCCTTATAACATCCAGAGTATGCAACACAGTCTCCACATCATGAATATGGTGTTTTGGAAAGAAAACCAGCAAATGTATGGACTGGTTTACATGGAAATCTGATTAGACCACTTTTGGTAAAAAGCATGGGTGTGCACAAAGAACTACCTGGTCTTTATGAGAAAAAGAGTGAATGACAGATCAGCCATCGATGCATGCAATTCACTGAGAGGTCTTGCAGACGTAATGACTATCAAAACATAGTCTTAATGGACAAATGAAATAAATTACAGCTTTCCAAAGACTCAAAAGGAGATCTCAATTGAGAGAGTACTATGTTTCAATCCCAAAATGGCATAATGCATCTTATTGGAGGGTATAAATTGTTAAGCCCTTTAAAGAACCTTTTAACTCCCTTATTAGTAAAAATTAATTTCCCCTCCATAGGTTCATAATATGCAGATATGGCTCAGGGCTTTACCTTTACCATCAGTGAGAGCGATCTGCTTTTTTTTTTTTTTTTTTTTTTAAGTACCACATATTATAAAATGTAACTAATTGGTGCCATATGTGACTCTATCCCATACATAGAAATCCACTTTAAAAATCCTTTCCATTTATGACTGTAGCATTACCTTATGGACTCTTTCCTAGAATGCAACAATACAGTTTGCATCTCTGATGAGCAAGTCTTTTCTAACAGTCCCAAGGTGCTACATCCCCCACCCCCCATTGTTAGATGGAATGACTGAAGATCTGGGTGATAGATCATCCCATATTGCTGGGCCAGCAAGTCTCATACCAGAGGTAAGGGCTCCATTAGGCTTTGTGGCCGGTGAACTAAGTCCTGACACCACTGCTGTCTGGGCCATGCTGGCACTATTAAAATTACCCTGGCCTTGTCCTTTCTTCGCTTGTTTATTTGAGGGACAAGATGGGGGAGATAATATCTTTTATTGGAGCAGCTTCAGTTGGTGAAAGAGACAAGCTTTTGAGCTTACGCAGACCTGACAAAGAGCTCTGTGTAAGCTCAAAAGCTTTTCTCTCTCCCCAACAGAAGTTGGTCCAATACAAGATATTACCTCACACAGCTTGTCTCTCTAATATCCCGGGACTGACACAGCTCCAGCAGCACTTATCTTATTTATGATTTTCTGAATGAGGGGACTTGGGAGAAATGCATACATCGGACTCTGACCCCAAAGTAACAGAAAAGCAGCCAATATTGATTATGTCTCAGCCTGCTCTCGAGCAAAAATTCTGGCACTTCTTGTTATTGCTGGATGCAAATAGATGTCATCAAGTTCCCCCATAAATTGAAAAGCTGTGTTATGATGTCCTTCCAAAACCACTCATGCATCTGACATTTTGACCTGCTCTGATGGGCTGCAAGGGTGTTTTGCTCCCCTGCTACATTGAATGCCGTGGGGTGAACATCATGATCTATCCACCTTCCAAGGCTCTTCATCTCCATGCATAACTGTAGAGAATGAGCCCGCTCATTGTTTGTTCAAATAACATAAACCAGTATATTGTCTGTTCCTACCTGAACTACCTTGTATTGGACCAAAGTAAAAATGACTGTAAGGCCAATCTGATTGCTCTCAGCTCTAATATGTTCATATAAAGACTAGCACACACTACGATAAATGGATGATAAAAGGAACTAATTGGCTACAATTAGCTCTAGACACAGAGGCCGACACCTGAGAAGTTATCTTTCTCTGGACTGTGTCACTGGATCTCTCAGAGTTGGAGGAAGACTATTTTTTTGTCTTGGTGGAACTATCCGGAGCTGATGATGGTCTATGCATCGTCTCAGGACTCTATTCTCTGCCGGTTCCAGCTGTATTTGCCAACACTACTGCTAACAGAATTGCTTGTAGTCTACTCTGTCTCTTTCTTTGCTCTCAATGTACATGTAGTGCAAACTGAACACTTGGAAAGTGAGTGTCCTGCACCTAAACATGACAACCACCAGTATCAGACACCAGGAAACCCCTGGACAAGATGCACATCTTTTGAAACCAGGTTTCTTCTTTTGGCTCCATTAAGTATCAACTATACTATTATAACTAACTGTAATACTAAACTACCTGCAGCCTGTTTAACAACTAAGATGTAAGCCAGCTAACTAATCATGAAACCAGGAGGATGCTGGAGCTCCACACAAATCATTCAGCTGGTCGCAGTTAGAAGGAAGTGAGGTGACTGGATTGCCATGCCCCTTTTATATCTTCACCCTGGAACACTCTACGTTCGCTGAGGGGAGGGACGTGCATGCATGTGCTCCAATGGCTACCGGTAGCTAATGCTCTGCCCGTCAGGCTTCACCAGTCTGGAGCATCCCAGGAGTGGGAATATACAAGGACGCTTGATTAAAACACTGAAATCTGTTTTTTTTAATTAATAAACTTATTCTTGTTTTATTATAAATTCATCTCAGTTCTGTCAGAGTCAGATGTGCATCCTCAGCTGAGCCAACAGACTGGTGTGTATTCTGTCTCTTTGGAGACAGCTAACTTGGTAATTTCTGCACGCGTCCAGGGAAAGGGGCTGGATACTGCAGAGGAACGCTCTTTGGGGTGGTTCAAGAATTGGGGACACCAAGAGTTATCTCCAAGGCAAGGGACTTGCAGAGCCCCGAGAAGTTTGTTGGGCTGGCAGCTGACACACAATATAGCAGCAGCAGCAAATCTCTCTCTAGCTGAGGCAGAGAGGTAAACAAGGTTACTCACCATTCTAACGAAGTGTCACAGCACCATTTGGGCTACTCGTGTCTTTTCATTCACTCAGAAAGCAGTGCTGCCCACCTTTCCTGGGTTATGCATGAAGAAAATTTCCTTGTGATGAACCTAACCACTCCTGGATGTGGCTGGTGCTCCAGATCAATTCAGCTGAAATACCCTTTACATTAAAACACTGACTCCTCAGGGAAGCCAGTTTTATTAAGACAACATTAGGGTAGTTCAGTAAATCACACATTTGCAAACAATTTAATTAGAACTCCATCCTATGAGCAATATGTTAGAGCAACATCACATCCATAGAAGGAGAATGTTAATATCCAGGTATCTCTGTAAAGAGGGGAAGCAGGCAGGTGACAGAGGAAAACTATTCCCCACCCCCACAGTTCCTCACATCTTCTTGTCAATTGCTGGAAATGGGCCATTTTCATTACCACTAAAAACAGTTCTTTTTCTCTCCTGCTCATAATAGCTCACCTTAACTGATCACTCTCCTTATAGTGTGTATGGTAACACCCATTGTTTCATGTTGTGTGTGTGTATAATCTTCCTACTGTATTTTCCACTGCATGCATCCGATGAAGTGGGCTGTAGCCCACGAAAGCTTATGCTCAAATAAATTGGTTAGTCTCTAAGGTGCCACAAGTACTCCTGTTCTTTTTTTAGAGGAACTTCAGCATACCAATATTCTATTCCCAGCTCAATCATTGACCCTTTGTGTGACTTGGGGAATGTTACAGCCTTCCAGTGTCTCAGTTATCCCCCTTTTACAGATGGAGAAACAACATTTACTCACCTTGGTAAAATGCTTTGAGCTCTAAGGATGAAAACCCTATATAAATGCTAAGTATTATTAGTTTAAGTTTGCATAGTTTATTGTACCTATTTGGGGGTGATCATATTTCCTGCTAGGTTACAGCTTTTTAAACAATATGCAATTTTCAAGATGTTGCCTAAACAGGCACTATCCTGCACAAACATCCATAGGTAAATATAGCATATGCACACATTTTCTGCATGCTACATTTTCTTTTCATTTGGTTTCACCAAATTCGCAATTAAAGCAGGACACCCGATCACACTGACTGACCTTCCCATGATGAGAAAAACTTGTGATGTGCCTCAAGATTCATCGATAGAAGTTCTTAAGGGGACGTCCATCTCTAGCCGAGAAGAGAGCAACTATGTCAGTAACCACTCTGATGCCGCACTATGTGAAGATATGTAGACTAGACAGATAATGACCTTGTGAGAAACAAAGATGGCTGAAACCAGAGATGCTGGAAAGTAACTTAGGCGTGTGTAAGGCATAGGCGACAAGAGTAAATGGATGCAAGTCACACAATTTTTTGGTTGGTGAGTGCCAATCTGAATATGGGCTATTTCTAGAATTGAACCACACATAAATTAAAAAAATGTTAGGTAATGAACCTTGCATTGGTCTGTATATTCATTTACAGTAAATGAGGGAAATATCTTATCTACTTTTACCAATGCCTTATACACACAAGCTAGAGGATTGCACAGCAAATCAGCCTAGGTCAAATGAGAAGAAAAACAACATTTCTTCTGTGATCTTCAGCATAAGATTGCATCACATTTTTCATAGACATGGAAGAGAATCTTAAGTTGGGTATTAAAATTCAAGGGCAGGTGCTGTCTGGCCTAGGGCATACGTCAATTAGAGACGTGAAAAGCAGCTGATCAGTTGTTGAAAATGCTTTGTTACAGCAAAGACACATCTGCATCTCTCTCACTGGTGCCGTAATGGCTTTGAGGTCACAGTAACTCCCATTAACATTAATGTGAGAACAACAGATGAGCAATCGAGATAAAGAGGTGGCAGTTATATGGCACCTTCCAGCCCCATCCATCTAGGTCCTTATCAAGCACTCTCCTCTGCAGTATCTGAGCTCCTCCTAAAAAAGAAACACAAGGAACCAGTACTTTGAATTTCTCCTTCCTCCCTCGAAGGTTACTGGAATGTTTTGTCCCTTTCGTGTGTGTGCAAGTGTGCGCATGTGCACGTGTAAGAGAGAGAGATGAGCTCCTCCTCTTCCTCCATAGCCTTTTTTTCAGTAGCTCTTGCTCTCGTTTTGGACAAGTTAGGCTAAAGATGTGCACCCCAAAGGATCTCAGAGCAATTTACAAAACTGATTTGGGGAATTTGGACTTTGATTTGGCTGCAGGAATAGGCCCCATATTTCATCTTCTGCTGAAGTATATCCGCTATTAGGATGACAGGGTGATTGTACAACACAACAGCTTAGAATAGGATGTAAAGAATATTTTATCCAGTTTAAAACTACAAGGAGACATTTAGGCAAAATAGTACTTACTCAAAATGGAAAGTTTCCTGGAAGCCAGTTTGATAAATTGTGTTGTGGGAGATCTTTAACAAAAAATAATCAGGAACTTGCTTGTACATACCATCCACAAGACTACACCTCTGGTAGTACAATGATCCATAGTACCATGCTGTGGCCCTTCATTCCAGAGGGTCTCACATGGTGGAGTGTCAACCATCTCCATTACTAAAATCCAGACGCCTGCAGGAAGTGTCAGAGGGGTAGCCGTGTTAGTCTGGATCTGTAAAAGCAACAAAGAATCCTGTGGCACCTTATAGACTAACAGACGTGAATACCACTTGCATCTGAAGAAGTGGGTATTCACCCACGAAAGCTCATGCTGCAAAACGTCTGTTAGTCTATAAGGATTCTTTGTTGCTTCTGCAGGAAGTGGTTTTCCTTTGAGATCTCTGATCCAAGTATTGACTCTTTGAGGCAGGGGCCATCTTTGTCATGAGCTTGTACAAAAGCTAATCCCATTTCAAAACAAGGCCAAAACAAGCCAATCCCTAAGAACTCCAACACTGTGTGTGAATAGATCCCCTCGGTGTGCAGTCTGGGACTGTGGTGGGTCCACTGTGCACCCCTGACTCTCTCTCCCCTAGCCCCCGCTTGCCCCCACCTTGTCCCTGCTGGCTGGGAGCCGATCAAAAAAAAGAAGCAACAAGCTACAAGCCAAACAAGTGTAACCCTTCTGCCCCTCTGAGTTGGCAGCAACAAGGGCCGGGTTCAGTATCCAAGGGTTCCATTTCAATAACGCAATGCAAAACCGGCTTGAGCCCCCACCCAGTGACCTGGGACAATTACATACTACCCCCCCGGGCGCCTCTAGGAGGCAATACTTCCCCTCTCACAAGCACGGAGTCTGAGCGTAGCAAAATCCTTTGAATAAAGGAGGGAAACAATGCGGCATTATGTTGGGGAAACACCACAAACAGGATTCATAACACAAACCATGAGCAACAGACCCACCTCCAAGTGAATTTGGCAATGTCCTTTTCCCCTCAGGGTCTTAAGTCCAAATCACCCCAAAGTCCAACAACCCAAAAGTCTCTGTCCCTGGTCAGTGCTGCCCCAGAGTTCAAAAGGGGCCCATACCATCAGGTACACATACCTGTCCCCAACCTTTCTCAATTCACTGGGTTTTGGAACCCATGTCCTTTGTCTAGCGAGTGATACTTAGTTGATGGTGAGACTCTCTGTCATAAAACAGTCTCATAGTCCTTCATTCACATAATCAGGGTAACACCACTTTATTCCTCCTGCCCCAATAACCGAGAAATTGGGGATCCCACAGCTGTGAAAGTGACCATTTTGGGCTGCCGTGGGCTCATGCTAGGCGGAGTGGGTGTGCCTATGCAAACAAGATCAGCCCCCTAAGTTCTTTTCCACACTCGCCATAATTCACCACCAGATATCAGGGTAGAGCTCATCCTGACTCTGCTTACACAAGCAACAGGCTACAAGCCAAAAACTAGCCAACAAGCAACTCACAAGCCAATTAAGCCAAAACCAAGCCCAATTTCTGTGTTTTTTCCACGGGTTTGGCATGTCTGATAGGGATGTGTTTCTTGCATTCCCTATATTTATATATAAGCTGAAAAACTGGTTCAGAGTGAGCTCAGCTGCATGACTATGTCCAGAGACTAACTGGGAGAAACCTAGGGTGAGTATTGTGAAGATGAAGTTTTGGGTCATTGCATCAGAAACATTGTCAGCCTGGATGCTGAAAGCTCCCAGGACAATACATTTTAGTAACTTCACCACCATGCCAGACAGTATCACAATGTGCTCCCCTCCAGAACCCTTTGCTTTCTGCAGTTCCATAAGTGAGCAGGATGCACATGTTGGACTTGTCTCTGGATTCAGAGTAGTTGAAAGTGCTCAAATGAATTTGCCTCCAAGTGTCCTTTCTTGCGTTCAAGTTTTTAGGGGTCTAAGTCTGAGATGCAGTGAGTAACCTGGCTGTCTGAGATGAGCTAGCACCAAGCCTGCAGCTCCCATCACGTGGGCCAGGTTGTGGGGGGCGGGGTTCTTTTGTGCTAAAGTTCTGAATAAGGGTCCTCCTAAGCAATGATCTTGCATTGCTCAGTAGGAGCTTGAGATCCTGGTGTTTACGTGTCCCTGTTGCACACCTACATGAAGTGGTTGCTGCCTGACTGTATATGATTGGCCACAGGTGTCTAGTGATATGTGTTCCGAGTGCAGGTCTGCCCTTCCTAGGAGTGTTTATTCTGGATAAGACTGGGACTGTAGAGAAGTAGTGTTGGGTGAGAGTTAGTGTTTGGGAGTGTGCCAGGTGTGCATGGCTCAGTTAAGTACAGCTGATCTGAAAATAGGTTGGGTTGGGGGGGGCATTCTACAGAAAAAATTGCTCCAAATGATATTTTTCATTGAAGTTCTCAGTGAAAAATTTCAACTTTTCAGCCAAGGATTGAAAATGAAACACTGGCTGAAAACTGAAATATTTCCATTCAAAATGGAATGTTATGAACCCACAGTTCAGGTGCATTATGCTCTCGTTCTCCTGTATTGGAGAAGCTCCCTGGCCAGATTGCATTCAAAAAATGAACATCTGTTGAACTCCATCTCAGAGGACCTAATCAAAAACCTCTTGAAGGCATGGAAAAGACTCTCATTGACTTCAGCAGCGTTTTGGATCTGACCCATGGTTTCCAGTGATGGCTGGAGCAGGTGTAGAAAGATCCTAAGGGCAGACCTGCTTCCCTATAATTTATTATTTGAGCGTAAAAGTTTAATGTGCCTGCTTTAAAAATTAAAATGTGGGGGGTTTTGCCTTCTGAGAAGACAATGGCTCATAAATCAATAAATACTACAGCCTGCACCCCTGAAGTGTATTTATTCATGAGCTGTTTGTCTCTGCATACACCCAGGAGGAAAAAGTAGCTTTAATAATAGACACCATTAAAAAAAGATTTTTAAGAAATTAGGAACATTGCACCAAAGTTTTTGGGCTTGTGGCATAAATTTGCTCATGGCTAGAAGCCTAATGTGTTTAAGATTGGCTGATCCTACTTTAATGCAATTTTTTTTATAAGGTTCTTGTGTTCCTGGTATAAAAACCTATGGTACCAATAATGATTTTAACACGCAGGCTTCCCCTTGGGATAAAGCTGATTTGGCTTTGCTACAATTTGTTTAGCATAATCTTTTGGATTTTTTTTTACACTGTATAACTAATGATAATATGGGTGCAATGTCTGATTACATCTGTCCCCAAGGAAAGAAAAGCAGGATTGTTGTTTTTAAAGAAGTAGTAGTTATAAGTTAGGAATTCCCACAGCTGGGTGTCTATGCCGTAAGTAGTACAAATTTTATTCCCTTGGGTGTTTGATTGCTTATGTTTTACTTTGTGCATTTAGCCTTTCTGTATTATCCAATCCCAATACAGAATTTGAAAGAGAATGATCCAGGCTTAGTTGTTCTGAAAAAACAAACAAAAAAACCCGACAGCATACGTAGCCGCACTCTTCTTGGGCTAGTGTCACAATTTACCTTTCATTGTTATGCAGCTTCCAGACAAACAGCCATGGCAACTGCATCTAGCAACAGATTTTAATTCAGCTTTACATATTCATTAACTTTCCATCTTAGTTGGGATTCCACAGTTTTGAAAGATTATGACTTGCTGGATGGTGGTTGTTGCATTTTTTTCTTCTGAAACTCCCTGTGCAAACAGATCATGTGGCATTTTTAGATTGCTCAAGATCTTAGAGTAGTGTAAACATACTACACACATTAGACTGGAAAGAAGGGAATTTTGATGGCAGGCAAACCACTCTTGAGGGGAAGAAAAGACATGGGACCTTTCCTGTTCATGCAGGACAGATGTAAAAAAAGTCAGTTCTAACTATGACAAAAAAGCACTGCACGGTTCCATGTTTTGCGTATATCAAAGATTCCCAAATCAAATGTGCTCAGTTTACAGAAAAAAAGAGCTGTTTTCTCTGTCTACCAGCCCTACAACCTCACCCTGTGATATGAGAGTCAAACTGGTTCCCCTTTCTTTCTCACACGCCATCAGCAGAAAAGATTCTGCAAGCCAAACTAGACCTTCAGTTACACCTGTGTAACCCTAGAGCCCTCAGGTAAGCTTACATAAATATAACTGATTAGAACTGAGTAAACAATTATGTTACCGATGCAAAAAATATATCTATAAATAGTTAAATACATCATCTCACATTCTCTTAACTGTCAGCACTGCAGGGCTAACAGGAGTACAGAACAGTAAAAGGATGATTTAGGTCAGTGAAGATAGCAGCTATGCAGTATTGGTAACCCCATGCTCTCAAATTTCATGAGTCAGAATAATTAGAATGTCTTAAAAATCATGAGATTTTAAAACAATAAATCTTCAATCTTTTATTTACCACTGGTATCTCAGTCTTTAAGGTTCACATTTTCTCTGCACTCATGATAGCTAGAAACTTGCTTTTCTTTTTCTGAAAAAGCTGATATTCTCACATATTAACTAACATGACTCCAAGAGCTGGGAGTTTAAGAAACACACCAAATATCACAGGAGTTAAGTGTTGACAACACTGCCACTGCATATGCAGAGGGAACAGATCTGGGGAGTGAAAAGGTGCCATTTTTACCCAGTCATTTTAGAGTAATTCTACGCAAAAAAGTGTCATCTAAAACAGTGGTTCTCAAAGCCGGTCCACCGCTTGTTCAGGGAAAGCCCCTGGCGGGCCAGGCCGGTTTATTTACCTGCCGCGTCTGCTGGTTCGGCTGATCGCAGCTCCCACTGGCCGTGGTTCACCGTTCCAGGCCAATAGGGGCTGTGGGAAAGGCAGCTAGCACATCCCCCGGACCGCGCCACTTCCTGCAGCCCCCATTGGCCTGGAGCGGCAAACCACGGCCACTGGGAGCTGCAATTGGCCGAATCTGCGGATAAACAAACCAGCCCGGCCCGCCAGGGGCTTTCCCTGAACAAGCGGCGGACTGGCTTTGAGAACCACTGATCTAAAAGACAAAAAATAAGAGACATGCAGTTTTCTACCTACTGTAATTTAGAAGGATGACAGATAAGTCAACCCTAGTGGGATTTGAACCTGTGGCTCAAGGGAGCCTAGCTATTCCAAAGATGATACTTAGACTATTATATTCTTAACTAACGTGACTGGTATTACTATTCATGTATCTGCAATATAACAAAATCGCTGCAGTTCTCCCTTCCAAACTCCCTACAATTAAAGCCCTCTCTCATAGTAAATTATTTTCTGATTTATAAGTGAGGGTCTAACACACTCCTAGTACTTGTGCAATATTTAACAGACAATCCATCACCCACCCATGCAGCTCCACCCCTACAACACTAAGGAAGAAGTCTGAGTCAATGGATGAGCCTTACACCATGTCCAGCTCTAGCAGACCAAGGAGAGGATCAAGTTTGAAAATCAAGGGCCCTGCATTACGGTTAGGGTTGCCAGGTGTCCAGTTTTTTGATGACATTCAAATCCAGTCCACGGCGTAGCGGGACTAAGACAGGCTCCCTGCCTGCCATGGCTCTGCATGGCTCCTGGAAGCAGCGGCATGTCCCCACTCTGACTCCTATGCGTAGGGGCAACCAGGGGGCTCTGCACGCTGGCCCCACCCCAAGCACCGGCTCTGCAGCTCCCATTGGCAGGCAACCACGGCCAATGGGAGCTGCAGGGGTGGTGCCTGCAGACGGGGCTGTGCGCAGAGCCACTTCCGCATAGAAGCCGGAGCGGGGACATGCCACTGCTTCCGGGAGGTGCTTGAGGTAAACGCTGCCCGGAATCTGCACCCGTGACCTCCTCCTGCACCCCAACCCCGAGACAGCCTGGTAAAAATGAGTGAATGAGTGTGGGGAGAGCGAGCGACAGAAGAAGGAGGGAATGGAGTGAGTGGGGGCAGGGCCTCAGAGAAGGGGAGGGGTTGGAGTGGGGCAAGGATGTTAGGATTGCCAACTTTCTACTCACACAAAACCAAACTATGGCCACTCTGCTTTCAGTCTCCAGCTATTTAGACCTAGGGATTTTTGGCTCAAGAACCTCAGCTGATCTCAGCTTCTGAGACTACTCATAGGGTGATAAATCTGAAGTGATGGACAGATGTAAGCAAAATATGATATGGGAGAAATTCCACTTAGGAACTGTCCTTTAATAAAATTTCCAGGGAGAGGTCACTAACTCCTTAAAGCCACTGAACTGTAAATGGCATAGCTATGAACTGCATGGTACAAGAAAACAGTTTGTAATCCTCTATTAATCCTTGCCACCAGGGCACATGCAGTACAATTATAGACTGTGGCAAAATCATTTGAAGCCTTTATTCCACAGGGCCATAATTATATCCGGGCCATAATCCTTTAATGCATTAAAGACATACCATAGAACTAAATGAACAAATGAACTAAAACATTCTCTAAGTCAGCCACATAAAAGTGACAGCCGAGCCAGCAAAGCAGGATCTTAAACATGATGCATGGTTAATAAGGAATGGAAAATATGGTATAGAAATATCAAAATCCATAGTGCCAATCTGTATCTTTGTCACATCGACAGTTGGGTTCCCTAGGTCCTGGGATGTACAGAATATTAACTGCAGAGCAAAACGTGCCAAACGGCCACCAGTCAATCACATCAAGCAGAGGGGCAGGAATAAATGTCTTGGGACTGACACATGTTTGAATAGAAGTTATATTAATTTGATTGCAGTAAATGCTGACCCACACCAAAGTGAAATAAAACTGCAACCGAGCATTTACCTTGAGGCCCCTGTGGATTAGAGTGCAGCCATATCTGTAATTTATATTCTCCATGCTATTGTCAACATCCTCCCACTTTTAGCTCAGTAAACTGAGGCTGACAAAGCTTATGCCATTTTTGTAAATAAAAGAGCACAGCATGTACTACAGAGAGAGAGATTTGGGTGCAGTCCAGTATCTTTTGGGGCAACTTTTCATACAAAGTTACAGCACACTATTCACTCAGGGTGAAATTCACTCCTGTGCAGAAAGACAACAAAGTCTATATGCATCACTTCAGTTCCACTGAAGCCCTATCAGTTGGGCTGCACTGCACAGGCCTTGTGCTGGTCCTCAACATAGGTGTGAATTATAACCCAGACACAAAGTCTCAATCTCCTACACAAATCTATAAATCACCATGGGAATTGAGATCAGGCTACCATATGGGTCTGCGGGGGGAATCAATATCCGTAATCCACATAAAAACCAACCACCCGTTCATACCTGTGCAGACTTTTTTCCCCCCTTATAAAAGTAGCTGCCATTTTGCTGTTGTCCCCTAAGGTAGTGGGGAACCAACGACACACCAAAGCAGACATTAAGGATTATACCAGAATCTCACCTTCCAGCTTTAAAAATTGCACCATCCGTTTGTCTATCAAAGTATCGTTTTCATGGCTGGACTTTTTTATTAAATGTTGTTGCAGGGAAGCACAACGTGGTCTCCGAGACATCTCAACATTGCAATGCCAAGAGGCTATCCCACCAATAAGTCATCACTCACCACAAAGCAGTGTGATGTTGAAACATTGCTTTTAGGGTCCAAATTAGTTCCTTCTCTCCTCCTGTTTACACAGACAAAAGGGTTAAATGTCACTGATCACATTTAACATTATTACCACTTGAATTTGTCCTGAGTGTGGAAAAAGACCAGTTGAAAAGAAAGAATTTCCTTTACCCTTTGCAATATATGGGAGATTTTCCATTTTCTTATTTAAGAATACTTATTAGATCATTAACCCTGTACCCCGCACAACACAAAAAATCCAGTTTGTGCTCCTATACTTAGTGCAATGATAAAAGTTACAATACCATTTGAGCACAGCACAAATCATACCTCCCCCCCAATTCTGCTCAGTTTTGTTTGTATGAGAGGCCATACGTTTTGATTTATCTTCTCTTTTACTTTTACAATAACTGAAGGCAACGTATGTAGGTTCTTAGACTCAATCAGAAGACATTCATCTGACTGGAAGAATGCTGTAAGACATAACTGCCCTTTTAAAATGCCGTCTATGTACTGGTGGATGGTGGAGTTTTCTCCTCTCACACAATAACGTGCCATAAGTCAGTGCAGATTAGTAAAACTCACTTCCTACTGAATGGCATTAGTTATGTCCGGAATGCAACATAATATATATCATGGCTGCTACTGGAGGATCTGGCATTTCCTGCAGTTTGTCAAATCTGCTGTCTCAACACATGCTTTACCTGTAGGAGAATAAGCTGCATTTGATATGAGTCCTTTTTAAACTGCTGACAAAAACTATAGTAAATTGTCACCCAAAAATATTGGACTAGCACTGAGCTAGAATAAAGCTGTGAAAACCAAAACAAGCCACCAAGTACATGTACACTTACAGCAGTGTGTGCAGTACAGACAGTGCACAGCCAGGAAGTAAAGGCAAAAACAGGAGGAGGGCTAGCTCAGTGGGTTTGAGCATTGGCCTCCTAACCCCAGGGTTGTGAGTTCAATCCTTGAGGGGGCCACCTAGGGATCTGTGGCAAAACAGCAGTGCTGGTGCTTTTTCCTGCCACAGTAAAAGGCTCCAGCAGCAGGGAAAGGCTCTCGCATTAGGGAGCTGCCAGAGCCTTTCCCTGTCATGTGTAGCTACACATACCCCAAGCGCTGCTGTAAGTGTAGACAAGGCTACTGTACATTTTGAGGCATGAGCTGAAAGCATTTCCTGGAATCGTTTTGAAGTAGAAGCAACATAACTCACTTGTCTTTGCAGAGTCACACTTTCCACATGTGGTGCAGTGATTTGAACGTTTCTCTATTACCCTGTCTCTTCCCACAAGCCTCACTGCTCCATGACATATTACCCTACTATTATTGGGCTACGGCAGAAGCCCCAACCAAAATCAGAGACTCGTTGTGCTGGGTACCGTATAAGTACATAGTAAGACGGTCCCTGTGCCTAAAGATCTTACCATCTATAAACAGACGAGATGTAACAGGGTCAATACCCCCTCATGGCCGTAGGGCGGCCCTGCAAATGGCCCCCGCCCTGTTTCCCCTCTTTAAAGAAAACACCAGGACGACTCTTATTTTGTTCAGTAATGCGCCTTTTGGGGGCTAGATTAAAATAAATAAATCATTCCCAAAATAAAGTACTCAAGTCCACCCTCCCAGTCTCTCCCATTGAGGGTCTCCCAGGCCTTCCCTGCCTAGAGTCAGAGTTCCCTGCTGGTGCTACTCACCCCCAGCACTTTCCTTCCTCTCTCTCAATCCCACCTGATACCTCAAGGTTCCCTGCTGGAGTCTGTCACTCCAGTTTCACTCTAGTTGTCTCCCACCCACCTCTGCAGCTCCCTGATGTTCTTTATAGGCAAAGCACCCCATACATACCCATTTCTACTAATTAAGCCCCACACTCCATTGTACCAGACAAAAGGGTGGGAGGGGAAATGGAGGCATACAGAGATGAAGAGACTTACCCACAGCCACGCAGCATGTTGGAGGCAGAGTGAAACACACAAAACAACAGGGATATGCTCAAGATCATCACAGGCCTGATTCAAAGCCAACGAGTGGCAGGAACCGAAGCATGGGCAGTCAGGCCTACCAGTCGGAGCTGGAGTCAGGCACCGGAAAAGGAACAGGGGGTCAGAACAGAGTCAGAGGCCAAATGACCAAGCAAGAGTCAAACTAGACTTAGAGCCAGGAATCAAGAGCCGAAAGTCAGAACCAGGATAACTGGAGTCAGGGAAGGCAGGAGCAGATCTGTGTCCAATGCAGGACCAAAGCTAGAAAAGCAAAGAAACAGAACCCAGTAACCAGGCAAGGATGCAGGGACCGGGAATCGGAAGAGGGTGCAGGAACAAGGCAGCGTTTGTCTCAGCAGCAGGTCAGGGATCTGGCTTGTTGCACAGAGTTTCCTGGAATTCCCTCCATGCTTAAATTGTGCACATGGAACAACTGAAGGTCATGGGGAGTGTTGCTAATTGGGTCTTCTGTGGGCAGCACTTCCTTTGGTGCCCAATCTCCCAGGGTTTACAGAACATTGATCGCAGGTCTGCCAGAGCTACCAGCTGGTGGTGTGGAAGCACCAGTCACCCAGAGCCCTACAGACTCACATGCTAGCCACCAGATCCTTACAATGAGAGTCTTTCCATTGTCATTGGATTAGGCCCTGAACCAGGGGTGGGCAAACTACGGCGCACAGGCCGGATCCGGCCAATGGGAGCTTCAAGGGAGGTACCCACAGGCAAGGGCAGCATGGAGACCTCTATCCCCCCTGCCCCTGGGGCCGGGAGCAGAGTGGGGTGGGGTGGGGCGGGGCCAGGGCATGCAGGGAGCCTGCCTTAGCCCCGCTGTGCGCTGTTGCCACCCCGGAGCTGCTCCAGGTAAGTGGCGCCTGGCTGGAGCCTGCACCCTGAACCTCCCCTGCACCCTTCACCACAACACCCTGTTGCACCCCTCTTGCACCCAAACACCCTGCCCTTAGCCCCCTGCCGCAACCTTCCTGCACCCCCTCCTGCATCCCAACCCCCTGCCTTGAGCTCCCTGCCGCACCCCTCCTGCACCCCAACCCCTTGCCCTGAGCCCCCTCCTGCATCTCAACCCCCTGCCCTGAGCCCTCTCATACACTCTGCACCTCTCCTCCACGCAACCCTGGCCCTGAGCCCCTTCCTGCACACTGCACTCCCTCACGCACCCTAACCCCCTGCCCCAGCCCTACAGTCATGGCCCTGCATGGAATTTCCCCACCCAGATGTGGCCCTTGGGCCAGAAGTTTGCCCACCCCTGCCCTGAACCCTTGGCAGAATTGTCAAGAGTTGAAACATTGACTAAAACAGACCACAGAACCAACAAATTGTCAATCTACAAGGACTGTGGTTAGAGTCTAAACCTCTCAAATGTCACAAGCATTCTGTGTGGAAACTAAACCTTTTAAAATCACGCAAATACCCCAGGTGGCAGTTTTTCTTCTTACCATTTCTCTTTCCCTGTTTAAAAATGCTATTACAAAAATCTGGCCATTCAAGAGTGACATAACTAGCTATAACTGTACCACACAATTTTACCTCAGAGCCTCCATTTACCGTAATTATTTCACCACCGCTGCACATAATTTTAACATTATGTAATGCTCTTCAATTAGGCAGGAGGCGATCTACTCCTGCTTGATATCACTAGCAGGTTTAAAGAAGCTTGATACGTGATCCATCTCAGCTGCATGTTTGACACAACCATATTTTTTTCCAAAATGAGAGAGAACACAGCAATCATAAAGAATGAATTATTTACAGACAGATTAGTACTTCGGGTCACATCAAGTCTTCACTAATCGTATTTAATTGAAAGTACCACAGTGAACATATGCACACTATTCATTAGGTTCATAAAAAACTGTCAGTGCTATTAAACACAACTGGAAAAGGAGAAGGCTCAGGCGATTGGTAATGGGAGATGATGCCTTCTGCCTTCAGGGTGCTAGCTCAAATCCAGCCTGAGCTGGACTAAACTAAAAATCATTAGCTGATAACTCTTTGGTGACGCAGTGAAATGGGCTGGTGGTCTCAATTCCTAATTGATAATTGAATGACCACATTATAAACCACCATCAAAATCTGCACCCGTTAGACCTGTGAAGTATGCAGTGTTGTAGCCATATCAATCCTAGGATATTAGAGAGGTGGGCTAGGCAATATCATTTATTGGACCAATGTCTGTTGGTGAGACACAATCTCTCTCACCAATCTGTCTCTCAGTCTGCTCTACACAGCTCTAACTTTGGACAGCAATTCAGGTTGGTTTAAACACTAATACCTAGCTCTTGTAAACTACTACTGTCAAGGTTTCCTCCCCCACTCTGAACTTTAGGGTACAGATGTGGGGACCTGCATGGACCCTTCTAAGCTTAATTCCTAGCTAGATCTGGTAACACTGCCACCAGCCAGAGATCAGTGTCTGGCACACTTTCTGTTTCCCCAAAACCTTCCCTGGGGAACACAGATCCAAACTCCTTGGATCTTAAAACAAGGAGAAATTAACCATCCCCTCTCCTTTCCCCCCAGACTTTCCCCTCCCTGGGTTGCCTTGAGAGGCTTCACACAGATCCAAACTCCTTGGATCTTAAAACAAAGAGGAAGTAACCATCCCCCCTCCTTTTTTCCCCCACCAATCCCTGGTGAGTTCAGACCCAATCCCCCTGGGTCTTAAAACAAGGAAAAATCAATCAGGTTCTTAAAAAGAAAGCTTTTAATTAAAGAAAGAAAGAGTAAAAATTATCTCTGTAAAATCATGATGGAAAATGCTTTACAGGGTACTCAGATTCATAGAGACCAGAGGGACCCCCCGCCAGCCTTACATTCAAAGTTACAGCAAACAGAGGTAAAAATCCTTCCAGTAAAAGAAACATTTACAGGTTGAGAAAACAAACATAAGACTAATCCGCCTTGCCTGGCTATTACTTACAATTTTGAAACATGAAAGACTGATTCAGAAAGATCTGGAGAGCCTGGATGTACGTCTGGTCCCTCTTAGTCCCAAGAGCGAACAACAACAAAAACAAAGAGCACAAACAAAGACTTCCCTCCACCAAGATTTGAAAGTATCTTGTCCCCTCATTGGTCCTCTGGTCAGGTGTCAGCCAGGTTTACTGAGCTTCTTAACCCTTTACAGGTAAAAGAGACATTAACCCTTAACTATCTGTTTATGACAACTACACATCAGTATGGCTCAAAGTGCTTTACAAAGGAGGTCAATATCATTACCGGCAACGGGGGCTCAGAGAGGTGAAATGACTTGCCTAAGGTCACCCAGCAGGCGAGCGGCACAGGGAGGGATAGAATGCAAGGCTCAAGTCCCAAACCAGAGCTCTATCCGCTAGCCCACATTGCAACTTGTGTCCGTTAGTCTCAGATACACGAAGAAAGGAAACAGAACTGGAAACAGAACCAATTTGTCATTCCTAAAGGAGATTCTTCTACAGTTCAGCACTGAAACACATTTGGCAGGAGCAGTGTTTGTGAATTTGCATAGTGACTGTTCTTGGTCTTCTTTCTGTGCTTAGGAACCTTCCATCTCCAGGATGGTGAACTAATTGTTTCTTTTCATAAGCACTAAGTTCACACACACAAAATAAACTTGCTCAAGTGGCCAGATATATTTCCTAATTATTTTACCCTTCAGTTTGAGTACCATGTAGCTTTGTCTCAATACCAACTGGAGATGGTCACTGCCCTTGGGTATGAGGTTCCAAAATAACTAGCATTTTGTGGGATTTTACAACCTGTTGAAAGGCAAAAATATCCAGTTTAATCCAGGCTGAACTCTTACAATGCATCTGTATTCATTTAAAAATGACTTGTAAAAACACCACACAGCTGATGTCTAATTAATGGTCTCTCTACTTTAACTGTCAACACTGGTTTTGTTCAATGAAACCCTACGTTTTATGTTTAGGCTCACTAATCTGCCCCATCACCTTCGTATTGGAGCACCTAAGACTAAGTGTCCACCTCTATCCTCACCTTCCACCTTGGTAGAGACCAGCTGAAGAGACTTTACTAATAACCTTTAGAATTCACATGTGGGAGCTGGAAGCAGGGCATTCTCAATGGGTTAATTTCAGGATTAATTTCCTCTGATTTTTTGACAGTTCTAATTCATTGACATTCAAGCACTGGTTCCCAGGCTTTCCATTTACTCGGGCTTTTGCTTAAGGAGGTGACCTGAACTGGGTGGAATGGGAGTTTTTTGCCAAGTTCTTTGAGACCCTAGGTCGATACTTTATCATTCTATATCTGATTTAATGTAAGTGATTTAAATAATTATGTACCTACACCTACAGTTTGCAATAGGTGCATCATATACATTGATAAACATATGGAAAGCTGCCCTGGGAATTATAAACATAACTTTGGCAAACATAAAACAGAGGTAAAGGAATTTATAAGTCAGTCAAACTACAACAGTATTTGTAAAGACATTAACAGCTTTTATTTCACTGGTGCAAGGCAGCATTTCATACACCACTCACCAACACCAAAACAAAATTTAATTGTCTATAAAATAGCTTCAGAAAATTCAAACATAACAAAAAGTAATATATAGGCTGTAATAAATCTCAAACAATCCAGTAAACTGCTTAAAGTTCATGTCACTCAAACAAAATACCATTTTCTAGCACACGTGGCAAAACAAAAAAAGTTGTTTTTTTTTTGTTTTGGCACCAAGACACACCAGTACAAATCCAATACATGCCTCACAATTGGAAATTTGTAACATCACTCCATGCCACGGATAGCTCTTTGTGCTTAGAACTGGTCATTTCACCCTCTCAACATCCTAAAATTGAAAATAATGTGAAACCTACATTTGTATTCCAAGTTTAGAACATTTATGTACAAAGAAAGGCCCCAATCCCGCAATGTAATCTGTGCAGGTGGACACTTATACCCATGCAGAGTCCCACTGAAGTCAACAGGACTCCACACAGGCACAGCGATCCATCTATTGAGGTTGGACTGCAGGATCACGACCTAAGTGGGAAAGGCTTAAATCCTTTTTCCTTTCCAGAGGCAGTAAGACAATGTTATAAACACCTAGACTGACTCCAGTACTGTTTTGCACATTCTCCTAAACGGAGACTTGCCTATTACCTAGAAGCTCATATTTAGGAAGGAAATAGGGATAGGCTTTAAAGGCAGTTGGCACATAATTGGCTTTCACTGAAATGGTTCTGGGCCATATGTAGTGCACTATGAGATCCAAAAGCTCCAAGAGATGAACGTCCACATCTTGCTTCAGTATTTACAGTAACTGCTGCCTTCTTCCATTTCAGAAGAGTTTCTTCACCAGCAAGATATCTGACCCATGACTTCCACTAGACAAGTGTTATGACATGACTCCAAAGACAGGATTATGACAACAAATACTAGGGCCATATTCTTCATAGTCCTTCTTGGTGTGACATACTTGGAAAAACTCTGGCTAAGAAAAAACAAAAATAAATCAAAAACATAAAACTGCAGAAACCTGTCAATAAAACTGTACACCAGTAAAGAACATAAGAACGGCCGTACTGGGTCAGACCAAAGGTCCATCTAGCCCAGTATCTGTCTACCGACAGTGGCCAATGCCAGGTTCACTCCCTCTGGGGCACCTAACAGGCAATGATCAAGTGATCTCTCTCCTGCCATCCATCTCCATCCTCTGAAAAACAGAGGCTAGGGACACCATTCTTACCCATCCTGGCTAATAGCCATTTATGGACTTAGCCACCATGAATTTATCCAGTTCCCTTTTAAACATTGTTATAGTCCTAGCCTTCACAACATCCTCAGGTAAGGCGTTCCACAAGTTGACTGTGCGCTGCGTGAAGAAGAACTACCTTTTATTTGTTTTAAACCTGCTGCCTATTAATTTCATTTGGTGACTCCTAGTTCTTGTATTATGGGAATAAGTAAATAACTTTTCCTTATCCACTTTCTCAACATCACTCATGATTTTATATACCTCTATCATATCCCCCCTTAGTCTTCTCTTTTCCAAGGCTTATCTATGTAACTGTCTTTTTTCTGGATTACAGTGCTTGAACAGGGTGCTATCCCCTTAAGAATAGAGCAAGCTAGGAACTCTTCGGGGAATCAAATGAAAGTTAATGAGTGGAAATCTGTCTGGGGAAGGGTCTAGTGAAGCCAGTATAAATTGTGCCCAATTTTCTTGTATTTGTTTCTCTTATGATTAATAAGATAGGATTGGGCCTTGAATCCCAAGAGTCTCTGCAATTCTTAAGCCCCAATTTATGGAATCCAGATGATCCCATGTTATAAATGTCAAATACAGGATATTTCAAAAGTTAGTCAGATTCTGAAGTCCTTAATCAGATAAAACTCATCGGTTCAATGAGGGTTTTTCCCAATTAAAAACTGTGTAAAGATTCCAAGATTTGGCCCAATAAGTTAAGTTTCAGTATAGCATGTACCATTTCACCAAAGTGAAAGCATATTAAACTGGGTATGCATATCAAACATATCCAATAGCAGAAAAATTGCACAGAAAGGACAATTCAGAAGGATTTTCATAAAGACATACTGTTGAAGCAAGCACGGAACCTCCAAACCAAACTGCATAGCGCTGCATATGGTGTGTTATCACTTGAACTTCAACCGGTTTGGGCTAGAAAGTAAAATGGTTCAAATTTAGTCAGTCATATGATTTTAGTTTGCTGGCAAGGGTCTCTTCTCTGAATGAGAGAGGCACACATCTTTACCCAGGGCTGGAAGCTCCCGTGTTCCTCCACCCACACTGCAAAGCACACAATCCACACCTTCCTTCAGGAAAGCAGGTCTCAGCGCCTCCTCAGGACTTGTTAATGAAGTTCCATGCTCTGAGTTATACCATACATTGAAGAGCATTGCAATGGACACACCCTTCCCCACTAGAGATTAAGTTCTATTATCACTCTGCACCTAGTTTCCATTGTCATTGAGAGAAGGGGCCCTTGATGCTGCTTGCTAACCTAAGTCTCCTATAAAGCAATACAACAGGTTGCCACTGCCACCACCAGGTCTATGGTTAACCACCTTTTTTAATGGTACATACAACGTAATTTTATTAATATGGTGCAGACGCAGCTGAACTCTACATCTGGTTACCCTCATATGTCCCATGCTCCCCAGGTTCTTATGCAGAAATGAAATCTCCTATTAATTAACGCAATAGTTGCTTTAAAGCATCCACATGCATTTCACTCACTCATGTAACTGATATATTTGAAATTCTTGTTCACCTTTATCTGACCACCACTGAGTTCTTCGCTAAGTTTCAATCTTGCATCCACTACTCTTTTCAAGTCTCTCTGTAGTCGACGTCCCAAATCCCTGAACATTGCGGATCCTCCTGAAAGAACCACATTCTACAAGACAAAGACAAGAAACTCTTCCTTGACATGCAAAAGTCAATTTCCCAACAAGAACTGTTCGGAAGCTGTCAAAATATACAAAATACCCCACCCCCTGGTTTGCACAGCAGGCCTGCAACTCTGTCTTACTTGGAGGCAAGTCAGTTTTATTGAATTGGTTTCTTTACATTTCACTTTATGCTTGACAAAAAATGTTAAAAATACCAGCTTTGAGCTACATTTCAGGGTTTTAAAACAAGTATGTGATTAAAAAGAGAAAAACAGACATTAAAATGGCATGTTGGTGCTCCACGTACATGCTTATTGGTAGCCACTTCTGCTTAGTGTGTTTTTAAAGTTTTATTACCCTCATGCAAAAGCAATATAGCTGCATAAATAAAAGCACATGTATTCTATACCGCATCATCAGTGAAGTTACTGGAGATAATCCAGATAAGGAGTTTTATTCTTGGTGTAAGACCATGACAAACCTAAAGCTTTATTTGTTTTGGGAAATCGTAACAACGACAAGTTACATATTTCATTAACCAATTGACCTTTTCAGACCCAGCCCTCCAAGTATAGTTACTGTTGAGTTTTGTGCCACTTCATGATTTCAAAGTCTTCATGATTTCAAAGTCTTCAAAGTCTTCATGATTACCTGGCCAACAAACTCTATAACAGAGAGAGGTACAATATCCCAGACTTCTCTTTTCTTTAAGTGTCTTACTTCAGAGGGTGCCCACCGCTACCTGATTGTCTTGTACTGCCATAGGTTTTCAGGGCCCTATTGAAAGCCCACTAGTCTGGTCCTGTGCACTCCAATGGATTGTGTTAAGACACTAAATACAGGACATTTAAAAATCACATGTACATTCACTTACTGTCCTGCAACTCTGAGAATTAATGAAATTGTTTCAGTGCTTTAGAATTTGACAAACAGGACCCTGGAAACTTAAATCCTGTGTATCTAACACAGCCCAGGCAGTGGCACAGCAAGCACCTCTACAAAGTGTCTAATCCCTGACTGAAGACATCCTCCATAAGGGTCAGAAAGAAACTCAGCCTGTGTCCATTCAATCTGCTGCAATTGCAAACAAAGGTGCCAGTTAGTACTTACTGCAATCATTTTTGTGGTGCGGACCACATCTACTAGGAACTTAACTAAATGTGATCAGGCACTCATTTCACGCAGACCAAGCTTCTATCAAATGGTAACAGTTTTTTGACACCACAGACCTAGACTGGAATTCAGCCAATGAACCAGAAGTGAAAGATTCCCTGTACCAATCCTTTGAACTATCCAGTCCCCATGTCTTTTTTTTTTTTTAAATAAAGTCCTGGAGTCCATGACATCTGTAATAAACATTCATCTTGCAGGATGCAGAATTAACTGCTTGGGGTTATTTTAATAATGGATAGAAGAAAACCTTGTTTTCCCTTGTAAAATAAGAGAACAGCTTGCTTCTCTGTTTATGATGATAATCTGGGCATTTGTCATAAAATCCTGTTGACAGAAAAAGTGTGACTCGGGGGTTCATTCAGATTACATTTAATAACATAAGCAAAAAAAAAAAAAGAATGCCATGGAGAAGAGGTCCTTGGAAAAAAAAAACAATAAAGAGTTGAATTTTTTTTTTAAAAAAAGCTTGAATCTGCCATCAAAACCAGAGCAGCTGCAGCAAATACCAAAATGAAGTGCAGAAAAATCAAGCAAGGTCTGTTCTCTGTCCAGATGAGTTACTAGCTGGATGTTCAATATGCAAAAGGAAAACTGAGAGGTGGTTTTTTTTAAAAAAGGACCACTGGAACTTATTTGATGACATGGCAATTAAGAAGATGCCATAAAAATCTATTGCTTGGAAGATAGCATAGAGAGGGACAGTGATAATTCTGTTCAGGATTTAAGCAAGTTCAACTATAGATTTCTTGGATGAAGTGAGAGCGATATTGCTATATCTAAAAAAAAAAAGAGAGATTTTTAAGAGTCTTATAGAGCACATGATTTAAAATGGTCTTCCTAGAAAGGAAGTGTGCAACTAACTACAAACCTAATATCCTCCCACTGCTACTGTTGCTATTACAGCAAACTTTTTAAAGTGGCAAATTACACATTGTTCAGAAGGTACTTCCAACTTGGCTATACTATAACAGAACACAGAAAATATTTCTAAATGACTGTACATGAAGAACATCAGAGACATTAAAACATGTTGGGAAAATAGTGAAGCATCTCAACTGATATCTGGACAAGCCAATCAAATTTGTTGCAGATCTTAAGTATTTCTTTAATGGCACATTTGCTATACCAATTTTTTTTTAAAAAAAAACATTAGATCACACTTGGTAATAGACTATTAGTTAATCTCTCAGAGTTCCTCTGTTAAATGTGTGGCTGCCAGTGCTGGGCCAAACCTAAGACCGCCTTGGCAGAAGACAGCTGTGTTCACATCTACGCTTCAACACATTGCCTGAACTCATGAGATCTGTTTTTCCCCAGGAGAATAAAAGCCAAAACTTTTTTGTGCACAAGGCAAAAAGAATCTGCATACATTTTTGTCACTCAACCAAAGCATCAGAATCATCTAGAAATCAAGGGCAAAGCAAATTGCCAACACCCTCCTCCTAACAAAAAAAAAATGTAAATACTAAAAAAACCCAAAACCTTATTGGTCTTGGATATTTTACCAGGTAGAACTCAGCATTACATTCCAAACGCTACTAGAGCGAAAGACTTCTGTGAAGCATGTTAAAAAAGACTGGTCATACTAAAAACCTCAGCATTTCACCACAGTGACATGCCCTGGAATTCTTCAGCCTTCTAGAGGAAGCCTGTCACGGAAGGTGAAGTCTAAACAGCTGTTCTCAGCCAGGCAATTCTTTTAATCAAGATTTTTAAAATATTGTGCTTGAACATGGAGAATCTGTAGACTCAGAAGAAACCTAAGCAGACCACAGGACCCACTGCAAACTGATATTGCTCAGGAGCCAGACAGATCCAGTTAAAAGATCTTATTTTTCAAAAAGATAGTCCTAAACAAGAAGTGGGTTTTAAAAAGTGTTTTTCCTTAATGGACAAATAACATATACACCTCTACCCTGATATAACGTGACCCGATATAACACGAATTCGTATATAATGCGGTAAAGCAGTGCTCCGGGGGGTGGGGCTGCACACTCCAGTGGATCAAAGCAAGTTTGATATAACGCGGTTTCACCGATAACACGGTAAGATTTTTTGGCTCCCTAGGACAGCATTATATCAAGGTAGAGGTGTATATGCAAGACTAGCTACACGGGATGGACTGAACGATACAGTGAGCCCCATGTGAGTTCACATTTCAGGGACAAGTAGGAAAATTAACTCCACCCCTCCAAGTAGAGAACACATTACCCTCTAAAGCAGTGGGTTTCAATATTTTTCATTTGTGGACCTCTACAAAATTTTGAATCGAGGTACGGACCCTTTTGGAAATCTTAGACATAGTCTGCACACACTGAGAGGTCCGAGGACCACAGGTTAAAAACCACTGCTCTCAAGGGACTGTCAGGAAGAAAAGACTTCCCTTACACTTACATTAAGCAAACACCCCCCGGGATACTGAAGTCTGAGAGATGGTACAGATGAGACATCTCCCAGCCCTTGCTGTACTAAGCTGAACAGGTTTCATTGCCTTTCATATTTACCAGAGTTTCAACTTCTCACTTTCAAAAGCTTGTCAAATGGGTCTCTCCTTCCTATTGATTACCTGAAATAAAACTGGTTGAACATACCACAGAAATTTGATGCAAGCTGTGCATGGTGCACTAATAGGACTTATTGCTGGGCAACAACGGAAAATCAGTTGAAGCCACATGCGACTTAGACTCATAGACTTTAAGGTTCGAAGGGACTATTATGATCATCTAGCCTTACCTCCTGCACAATGCAGGCCACAGAATCTCACCCATCCACTTCTATAACAAACCCCTAACCTATGTCTGAGTTATTGAAGTCCTCAAATTGTGGTTTGAAGACCTCAAGCTGCAGAGAATCCTTCAGAATCCTTCAGCAAGTCAATTAATTTCTTTGTCTCAGTTCTCCATTAAAAGGGACAATACTTACCAGCCTCTCAGAGATGTTATGGGGTTGAATATTTGTAAAGCAGTTTTAAGATAAAGTGATATACAAATAGCAAATATCATTCGGATAATTACACACACACAAAGTATTACACTCAGACAAAAGGTTAGACAGTACTTTGCTGTAGGGAACATGGTCCAGACTTGAGTTTGGGCTTGGATAACTTTATTTGGTCAAATGCTAAATGGAGTTTATACTAAGGAATGCTAAAGCAGCTCTGATTTTAGGTGAAAGGGCACTGGAGTAGGCCATGCACTCATCCTGGGGTTGGCCCCCTCTCAGAGTCCCTTTTGCCCTGTCATGTTTACTGTCACAAGGAATGAGTGGAAGTGTCTGAAAGGATAATTGACAATTAACCTTTAATTATATTTAGCAAAGTGAGAATGGGCCTTATTCCATTAGACAGAAGTCTCTTGCCATCTCCTCATACCAGCCTCTTACATGTGCTGCTTACAATGAAGACATCGGCTTATGGTCAGCAACAGATTTTGCAAGAAAATGTCGATTGGAATCTTCTACTATGACCTCAGATCAAGAAACCAAATGATTGGTCCATAACGAGCTATAGCCAACACACTGGAATCTCTAAGTGGAAAAAGATGGTCCCTGAGGCAAGGGGACACTGAACCCTCTACAAGACTAACCATGCAGAAGGAAAGCGGGGATTCTCTCACATCAACACCTGAACCTGTATCCTGCTATCTTCCCTGGACCAGCCATCCGGAGAAGAAGAAGTGAAAGACTGACCATCAGCTAAGCCAAGCCTTAAGTCTACAACTAACAGAGAGAAGAAAACGACCACCTCCCCTTGCACATGAAACAAGCTCAAGTTATTTACAACACTAGAACTAGTTCTTAGCTCAGACCAATCACGTGAATTCCAGATGCTATGACAGTGGTCCCCAACCTTTTTTATCTGGCGGGCACCTGACGATGAGCCATGGAGGACCGTGGCGGCGGACGAGCATCCGCCGAAATTCCACCGACAAGCAGCAACATCAATAGCCATCACCGCCGAAATGCCGCCGACAAACTGCGTCATCCAGAGGCGTCACCGCTGAAATACCACCAAAAATCGGTGACACTTCGGCAGCGACGCCTCTGGATGACGCAGCTTGTCGGCGGCATTTCGGCGGATTCTCATCCGCCGGCCAGTACGCGGGTGCACTTAGATGCCCCGGCAGCCACCATGGTGCCCGCGGGCACCGTGTTGGGGACCCCTGTTCTATGACCTGGTGTACACTTAAAAATTAGATTGACCTAGCTACTTTGCTCAGGGGTGTGAAAAATGTCATGTCCTGGGCACCGTAGTTAGATTGACCTAACCCCAGTGTCCATGCAGCTAGGTTGATGGAACAGTTCTTCTGTCAACCTAGCTACCATCAGGGGGTGGATTAACTACATAGACCAAAAAGCCCCTTCCATCATCATGGGAAACATCTACGCTACAGCTGCGCTGCTGTAGCGCTTCTGCTTTTAGCAGACTCTTAGCTCAATTTATTAGATAAAAGAAAGGCATTCTTCCTTAATTCCCTTGGAAGCACTGAAGTAATTCTTATGTTAACTTTATAAACTGATTTAATAATCTTTGTATTGGCGAGCTGGATAAATTGAACTACGCATCTATTGATTGAATTTCAATTGTAACCTTAATTTGATCATTTTATTGTGTTATATTTCATTAGTTTGGGGAAGTCAGAAGTAAATTGGATAGTGATTTTTTTACCTTCATATTTGTTTGCTTATTCTTTTAATTAATCTATGAAAGCAACTAGACTGGTTCCTCTCCCAAAACTTCAATGTAGGAAAACAACCTATTTAGAAGTAAAAGGTAAATAAATTGAGTCACAACCGGAGCCATATTTTAATTATTTGATTAAAATCCTATTACAACTACACTGCATGTCAGGAGGATGCCTTGTAATCAACAATGTATTTCTAAACTAAACTTGACTTTTAGACATGAACAAACAGGACTTAAAATGCCCTTAAAAGTACATTTTCAGTACATACTTAACATTTGGGTGTAATTTCCAGCTTGGGTAGGCATACCCGCACAAATTCACTAAAAACAGCAGCGTAGCAGCACCTGCTGGCTGCCCCGAGTATGCACCTGGGGTTTCAGATGGGATTGCACTCGGGGCAGCCAGCCTGCCCCACCGCCTGTGCAGTCACAGCTTCACTGCTGTCTTTAGCCTGCTTGCACAGATATGTCTACCCCAACTGGAAATGACACCTCCATCTCCACTGTACACATCCCTTAAGAAGAAGAGAGGCACAGTATGTCAAGCCTGTAACCAGACTATATCAATAGTAAGTCTCCAATCAGACCGTAGAATATTTGAACAAATGTCCAAATAAATTAAGACATTACCACAGAATCAATTTAACAATTTGTTAGCAAATTCCAAGATCATACAGATTAATTCAGATCATCTCAAATAACAATAATGTAAAGTTTAACCTACTTTTTACACTACATTTTGTACAAGCAGACAATCATTTGTTTTGGGTATAGTCCCCACTCACTTATAATTTGTAACAGCAAAGGTTTAGGTGATGTAACTGGTTCATGTACTTGTTCTTCATAACAATGAATAGGGGTCAAATTCCAGTTGTAACAAACTAAAATGGGCATTGCTCAATCCTAGTCCCCATTTGTCTGAACTGTAAAACCACCACAGAGTTCGGCATAAGCAGAAGCCTTGAAAGGACCCAGACTGTGTGGGTAAGTCAAGTCTAAGATACTTTATGCAGCATCTGAACACACTGTACTTGGAGCATGTGTCCATCACCACCATTTTTAGTCATCCATGTGCAGTATGTAGTCATACACTTCACAGCCTGCTAAGGGAATGCACATCACTTCTCACTGGATGAGAACAAGTGGAGGTTGGAGCTATCGGGAGATCTTTTCTCCTTAGCACAGGGAGATAGCAGCACCCATCTTTAATCTCTCCCAACAGCTGGGCTGAATGCCATAGAGTAAAGAAGTGACACAGGCTCTCTTAAGAGCTGCCACTGAAGAGGAAGAGAAGGGTTCCTCCTTAATGCTCCTGCAGTGGCTGCACTATGGCAACAATACTGATAGGATGGTGTGCCCCATGCTGAGTAGCAGGAAGAAAGATAGAAATAAGTTGTTTAACTTCTGTAGTCAAAACTCAGTGCCAAGAGATGATGTGACATGGACCTAATGGCATCATCACCAGCACTGGCCCCTCCTGCCAGCCTCCCTGCTCTGCACTCCCATTAAACTGCCAACTGTGGATTTTCTATTTGCTAAAGCACAGATTAGCGAGGTTCTCAATAACATTTCCAAAGCTTCACATAGTTTTGGAAGAACCAAAAATGCAGAAAAGAAAACTGATGACAATTGAGCTGAGAACCGCTGCAGAATCAATCCTCATTTGTAATTCACAAATCACCATATTTGGTTATTGGACCTGAAAACATCCACAATACGATGGTCAGACAGTGCCACCTACCTATCATTCAGTGCATTTTTTAAGCAACCTACAGAAAGGGTTTAAAATGACATGATATGTTAGAAGACTTCAGAGGAAAATTTTCCACCACCCATAATTGTTCTTAACCCTCCACATTCCAACAGATATGCACAAGTAGAACTCCTTTGTGCCACATACTGTGGAAAGTATTTTACAGCTTGGGGGAGAGACATGACTCTCTAGTTCAGAAGCAGAATGTGCTACCAGAAGCTATCCGGATAGTTCAGCTGGGAGCTAGAGCTCAAGTCTCATAACAGAACACAGATTCACACCTAATGCTGATCCCATAGTGCAGCAGCAGTAAGGTGACCAGACAGCAAATGTGAAAAATTGGGACGGGGGTGGGGGGGGTAATAGGAACCTATATAAGAAAAAGACCCAAAAATTGGGACTGTCCCTATAAAATCAAGACATCTGGTCACTCTAAGCAGCAGGGAGATACTGCACCCTGAAACTCTATTTTTCAAGTGAGACCTTAAACAGTGAGCAGAGATCACTGTTGCCCATTTGTGACCAAAAACAACCTACAGCTGCAATGGTGAAAAACAATGAGCAACATAGGTTATCCTTCCAACTCAAAGAGAAAGCAGGCCTATGTTTTAAAGTCAGACTGAGGATTTATGGGCTGTAGTTAAGGAATCTCCATTTTCATATTCTAACAAGCTGGTAACAAAGATCTCTCTTGGCTGAGGCCTGATAAACATATACAGGGTTAACAGCCTGGATTACATCATTATTTTTTCTTCTTTACATATTTTAATATCTAGCTTCAGTATTTAGCTATTGGGGGGGGGGAGGGAAGGGGGAAATGCAAGAGTCAAGATTACCAAAAACATACAGGTTTCCAAACCATGGTATATTAATAAATTTCTAGGAACTCAAGTTATAATCCCAGCTCTGCTACAGACTCCACATGTGGCTTGGGCAGGTTACTTAACTTCTCTGCTCAGTTCCTCCATTGGTAACATGGAGATAACACCTACCAATTTCACATGGCTGTTGCAAGAATTCAAGTGCTTCGAAAATGAAAAGCAGTAAATATTAAGTACCTTTCAATGAGAAATCCAAGTTATTTGGATTCCCCAAAAAAGTTTTTTTCTAGTAGTACTTATACCCAGAACTTTCCCTTCCCATACCAGATGGGAATGGTACTTACATAATTAAATAGTTCATTGTGAGAATATGGAACTTTAATTTTCAGGTGAAGTGAGTCAGTCTTACCCCCAAAAGACCATACTTTATATAATGGACGACGAACATCAATGGGACAGTTCTGTATAACTTCATCAACTACATCCGAAATGGATTCCATAAAATCTGGATTAGCAAGCTAAAAGAAGTGGAATACAGACATACAAATGACATGAGAGGACTCTAGAGTTAATTTCCATGAACAATATGTTACAGCAACATTTTTCTGTAAAAAATTCACAAGGGCTGATGTTGCTTCTACTTATTAAATATGGTATGTACTTGTAGTGACCAAAATAAACTCTCTTCTATATAAATAAAAGGGAAATAATGCCACAGAGGTGTTAAACGTTTTTACAGTTGTAGCAAAATATAGGCTTCGTTTCACTCAAATCTTTAAACTAATCTTAATATTTGCCCTGCCTTAACTCCAAATGGTGTATTTCACTGCCAAGAGTTGATATATTGAGGGTCTATCTACAGATATGTAAACATACACAATAACTAAAGTTCAAGTGTGTGTGTGTGTGTGCGCATGTGTGTATATATAATATATATATATTTAGGAAGTATACAAAAATTAAGATTGAGAAATCAAGCACTCATGCTTTAGGAAATTAATTATGAGCTCTTCTGCAATATTAAACTCAGCCATATTGCGCATATGAATAGTATTTACATTTAAGGAAGAGGGACAGAAGAAGACATAACAAATATGCAGCATGGATAGATTAACGTTGAGGCAGGAGAGAGATTTGGAATTTTCTGACTTCAGTGCTAGACATCTTAACCCTAATGTAACAATGCTCCTCTTCTGCTGTCTGCAGGGATTGAACGTTGGATCTCTGGATCTGAAAGTTTACTGAGATAATGAATAAGGTCCACTAGCTCAGAGGCAGTAGCAGACTCAAACCTATATAAATGATCTGGCCACTAGAGCGGACAGAGAGCCACAATGTTAGCATGGATCACTCCAATACTGCATTAACATTAGTTTAATTCCCCTTAACAAAACAAAAAAACAAAAAAAAGGTATAAGTCTTGTTCTTATCTGTACATGCCCAAGCATACACTAGGTTAAATGCAAACCTGGCTAACATCCAAATGCCCTGGTATCCAAACATTCAAGTGTCCCAATATCTTTATGTAAGTTAAACTTAATGGACATGTTTTTTCTAAGGCTGTCTTACACTACGAGCTTGGGGTGTGATTCCACTGTTCACATGCACATACTTGAGCTGGCCATCACTGAGCTAGCGAGAGTATAAACAGTAGTGTAGACACAGTAACACTAGTAGTGGCAGCAGAGGTACAGCTGAGCCCTGCTGAATACAAACCTTTGTGAAACCAAAGGATATGTACTCGGCACAGCTCTGCTGTCTCTTTACTACCACTCCCCACGCTCCCACCGCTACATCGTTATTTATATTTGCTCTAGCTCGATGAGTGACAACACAAGTATGTGTACACAAGCACTACACACCAGTAGCTTGTAGCCTAAATTAATGATAGACTTTGCTCACATGTGGCAGAGTAATAGAGAGTTGCAAGTCACTCCAATAGATGACAAAGCATTTCACTACAGCAGGGACTACCTGTGGTGTGTTTATTAAAAATGTCACAGGATATGTTTCTTGCAGACCCTGCAGCATGGTGTGGCATAAATGGACTGAAGCATTTTTTGTTTAGTTTTGTGTTTTAACAGAATCGACACATTCAGCTGATATGCCAACCCAATTCAATCTGGGGTAGGGATCAGACATTCTACAGTGATTCTTTGCTCCCGGATTCTGGAGTAGTGCAGGCAGTGTACTTGGCCTCCTATCATGTCAAGATCAGTGCTAGAAGGCTCCAGAGGAAACTACACCCAGCCTGCCATATCTTTGTAATAATGGTAGGGGCCTGAAGAATGATTAAAAACATTTTAAAAAATTAAGTGAGCAGAGATCTTAGGACTTTCAAGGATCACAGATGCTAGGGATGAATATGGGCTTAGAGGTGCTGTCTGAAGCCAATGCCAATGCATAAGATGACACATATGGGTGAAACTTTTTCATATTGTGGATCACTTTTCAGAGATTCCCTTATGGGCCAACCTTTCCTTCCATTTATAACAGTTTTTGGTGACATACATTAGTAACATTCGGGCAGTATTAATGAGACAAGATGAAAATAAATGTTTCTTTAATGGGGATGGATGCAGCTGTTACATTAAATTCTCCCACATTTTGCACCTGTTGTTTTTCCCCCTCTTTAGATATATGATTTTTGTATTAGTCAGTACCAGATCTCCACAACTGCCAGTAGCCAGCATTATTCTACTCTTTCCTGATCATGCTGCAGCTTGGATCTAGCTGTATGTTCAGTATCTCTCCAGTTTTGATCATGATTGACTTTACCCCAAACATGAAGCATTTGCACAGATGCTGAAAGGGTTCTCGGTTTTTTGTCTTTAAAGTTTGGATGTCAAAAAAACCCTTCTGTGTACCCTATAAGAGCTCTAAACAAGATACACCCAGCAGGAAGAGTAACTGTTTTCAGGGTGGATAGATGCTTTAGCATTGTCCAGAATCACTGCAGTATACTCCATGACTTAAAGCAGGTGGGATAACTCACTGGCCCATGCACCAGAAAACACTTTCCAGCCACAGGATTTCCATCCCTTTCCTTTCTGGGTTCAGTTTTATTTCTTCAGATTAAGCTGTTTAACACAAGTTCAACATGTCGATTATGTCCTTTTCCCCTCACTCAGGGTCTTTTGCAGAAGCCTGCCTAGCTACCACCTACAGGATACACTCCACAGGCTGTCTGCCTGGAAGAAAGGTGAGCATCTCTGCTTCCTTCTCCTTCCTAGCCTTCGCCCTGCAAGCCATCTGTCTGAGTCATATAAACTGGGTTCTTTCTCCTGCCGTGGGGGGCCTACTTGACACAGCTCTCGCAACTGAGCTACTTGCTGGCGGGTTGTTTGTTAGGTGGGAAACATCATGACATGTCAGTTATGCTTATACGATCAAGGAATATTTCTGGTTATGGGTCACATAATTCCATTATCAGAGGGGTAGCCGTGTTATTCAAATCACAGGGCAGGAAGGTGCTGTTAGGCTGGTATATGCTCTTTACTCTAAAGGGGGAGGTTTCTATCACATAAATAATTTCCTGTTGGACATTCCCACACTTCTCCTAGCTACTCCTGGCCTTCAGTTTTACAAGGACAGTCACTATAATAAGATCTGTTCATTGGAGTTTCCTTACCTAAAAGGCACCTCAAATATAAGTGTCCAAGAATTAAAATACTACTTCTGGTAAATTGCTATAAGCAGGAGTGATATTCAAAGTGTTTGATTATACAACTAAATATGCTGTATATAAAATTCATGAAGTTTGCTCATTTAAACCAGTATTTAAAAAAAAAAAGAAAACCTCAGTCAAGATCTGAGATTTCAGATAAATTTTTCTTGTTTTAGTTGATGTTTCTGAAAAACTGAGATTTAGACATTATATACCTCCACAGGAAAAACAAAAGATTAGGCAGTTATTCACCTATTATTGTGCATCTGTGCATATATTAACCACAAGTCTTCCAGCCCTCTCAGACAAGACTTACCGGTATTTATAATTTCCACAAGGTGGTGCTCTTGCATCAAGAATTATATTGCGCTTTTTTTTACACACACACAAAAATGTATTACTGGGCACTATCATTCTTACCTCAGGATGAAAGAAAATTTCAGGACCAAGAAACTTTCATAGCCAATATCTATAATGAATTTATTTTTGTTGATTGCATTGATGCCTGTGTACTGTTTGATCCATTTTTGTGGATCTATATCATATTTGGCAAATTCTTTTACCATGTCAGGGCAAATGTAACAATATGTTTCCTGTAAAGAAATACCATGCATTAAAAGTTGCCTAAATTGATCATATGTAATTATTAAATACACTAAGGAGTATTTCAGAAAAACTGAAAATTACTTAATTGGAGAATCAAAAGCAAGGTCTAAATCTATCAACCTAGGGTTCACATTTGGTAACTACTGTTCTTACAATTCTAACCTTATTCTTAAGAAACAGAGTGTTCAGGAAAAGTCCTACATAATCAATTGGCAGGCCCCCAATCCTGCATTAAGAGATGCACAAGACCCCATTGATTTCAATGGGGCTCCATGCTGGCAAACTCCTTAGCTTACATGGAATGTCACTGAAATCGCTGGGTCTCTGAAAGCAGAGGGTCCACCTGTACGCATTTCATTGCATGATCAGAATTAGGTGATCATCCCAGTAATATTATGCAATATATGCAAGACTCAGAGGTCCAGGTTTTATGGAGAATTTTCTTAACTAGCATAGTTCAAATTTGAAGCAAACTCTAAAGCCTGAATCAAATCCCAGTTTCACCTTTAAAACAACTACATATTAATTCTAAAGAAAGTCTTGCTTGATAATTATTCATATTTCTCCTTGTTTCCCCTTTACATCTTTTCCCCCTCATTTTGTGAAGAACTTAAATAGAAGGGAAATTATAGTTAGAGAATTCCTATATTTGTATATGTAAAAAGGGCCACTGGTTAAAACAAAACACAAAAGTCTACCTCTCTTAAAAGAAAGGTAAATTTCACATCAAATTTTTACCTTTATGGCTTTTGCTGTCTCCAGAGACTGTTCAGGGGGAATTCCCACCTCTCTCCCCCTCAGGATCTGCTGAATGAAATATGTAATATCTCTACCTGCAATAGGGATATGTTTGATGCAACTTCCAATTACATAACCTTCTGCCTATGGAAAAAAAATGCTTAGAAAAAGCTGGTGTATGAAGTACCAAAAGTTAACAGCAGAATATAATGTTCATTTTTACACAGCAGCATCTTGGATTTTTTAAAAAAAAACTAAAAGTGAAACTTTGGCATCTTTCAAAGTGACCTCAAATTTGTAAACCCTAATGATGCTAAGGCCCTTGATTACTATTTGCAGAACTGATGATGATGCTTAATATTATCTAATATAAAAATCAGCAGTGAATCTAAAAAAAAAAAAAAGTAAAAGGATAATCTTAAATGCATGCTGAAGATAGAGACATTCCAACCATGAGGTCTTTTTCAGGAATGATCTAAAAAGGCAAAAAGTACTCATGAGAAGAGAAAGCAGGTATCCTGCATGAGAGACTTAAAAATGGATAGAGAAGAACAAAGGTTACAAAAATACCGAAGAGACAACAAAAAAAACTATTAAAGAAAGGGAAAGTGACCAAAGAACACAGTAAGGAAAAGTGATGTTTTAAAATGCATCCTGAAAAAGGCAATAAATAAAGACAAAAGAAAAAGGAACAGGGTAATATATTGGCCATAGCTAGTAATAGTAAACACAGCAACGACTATTCATATGGCAAGCTTGTGTTGTTTCTAATATTTCTCATTTTTAGTTCCATATAGCAAATACTGCAGGGTATAGATAACTACCAACATGCAATAAGCTTAAAAATGTTAATGGAGCCCACAGCACTATAATATATTTCAGTACTTAGATGTCATTCAGGCACATTACCTGTTTCACAAATATACTGCATGCCGTAATTGGAACAGAAATTAGAGTGCATAAATAATGATTACATCTTTGTATCCTGAGAGGTTTAGACAATTAGAAATTGACTAGATGCTTGTGCTGTGTTTATATAAGCTTGCCTTTGTTTCACACAAGCAACATGTACTCTAAATTTTTTACAACAGCATGAGAAAATACCCCATATTTGAAAGGTAGAATACTATACAAATATCCAACCAAAAACTTTTTGGATATGGAACTCAACACACAGAAAAGTGCTACACATTCAGGCAAAGATAAAATCTCTCCATCATGTGAGAATATCCACTACACTGACCAACTTTCCAAATTTGAGCAATATTAACAAATATTGGTCAAGGGAAAATTATGGATACAGCAGGATGCATGGACAGGATTTATACAAGAATAAGAATCTCCAATAGGCATATTGACTCCTTTTTCATGGCCTTCATGTCGAAAGACAGGATACTGGGCTAGATGGACATATTGGTCTGACCCAGAATGGCAGTTCTTACTGACCTCAAAGAGAAAGAGCTGTAATGGTATTTAATGAACTTGGATTTCAATTTTTTTCCAAAACCACAACTATTGTAACCACATTATGAAGAATCATTTGAAAAATGCTGACTTTTGTATGTAAATATCACCACTATAAAGTTTAAAATTTTAAAAATCTGATTTATAGTTACATATCCTCTATTGCATAAATTTCTAATGCATTATCTATAGTTTGGTCCTAAATTTAATATGACAGTGTCCCTTTAACACATTATATATACACATCCCTTTTCCCTAACCTCCAATACTCCTCCACAGTGTCACAATTAATATCCATAAAATCCAGAAAAAATAAAATTGGTCTACTAACTGAAGACCAAGAAAACTTTCACAGTCACACAAACAGTTTAAGATCTTAAACTGTATCCTACCACAGGAATTATGTGTTACTCCATCACCACTGTCAAGGACTATTCCTGTTAATGTACATTCGCCAACCTGCCGTGAAGTCCAAGATGCGGCTAAGGCCAACACTGCCTAGATAAGAAACAAAGTTAATATTTAGATATGGATAGAACACGTTAACAGATAATCTTAGAAGATCCTGCTTCAAACATTTCAGGTATATGCTTGCAGAAGACATACATACTCCAGCTATACTGTACTTTAGAAGTATAGATTCACTTTGTTCACCTGAACAGCAATGTTAAAAGATTCAAACATGATTTCTGCAAGATACTCTCTGTTTTCTGGAGTGTTCAATGGAGGTTCTGTCTGTAAAGAAAAGTCACCTTATTAAATATCTAATGCAGTTCAGACTTATTAAACTTGGCTCCTGATGCAGCAGTAACTCAATTTTTAAGTTTATGAGTGCACTCAAGAATCCCAAATAAGTCCCAGGTAAACGGATCTGATCCATTTACTCTTTCGTGGGTAGACACAGGCCCAACCTTTCACAACATGGTTGTTAACATTTCTTTGAAAAATTACTTATGAGCAGGAAAAAAGTTTGGTTTGACATGTGAACAGAAATGACATACTGTGAGCACAATAAGTAGTATGACTTTGACATATAAGTACTTGTAAGGAGGAAACACATCCAGAGTAAGACACTGATCCTGCAAACACTTATGCAACTGCCTCACTTTCCTACTGCAAGTGGTCCCATTGATCTCAATAAGACTACTCACCATAATAAAGTTAAACACAGTGTATGTGTGTTTGCAAGACTGGTGTATAAGGGATAATCTGCATTATGTACAGGAAGCAGACTTAACGTCTAAGGATTCTTCACATTGCTGCTACTCCTACCTGGGAGGGGATGAATTACCAAGGAAAACAGATGAAAGAATGTGCATTAATTTTAAAATAAACTAAAATTAGATTGTATCAGAGGGGTAGCCGTGTTAGTCTGGATCTGTAAAAGCAGCAAAGAGTCCTGTGGCACCTTATAGACTAACAGATGTTTTGGAGCATGAGCTTTCGTGGGTGAATACGAAGTGTTCACATCCGATGAAGTGGGTATTCACCCACGAAAGCTCATGCTCCAAAACATCTGTTAGTCTATAAGGTGCCACAGGACTCTTTGCTGCTTTTAAAATTAGATTACGCGGAATCCTGCAAAACAAACAAGGAAATCTGGTTGCATATAGCTACTTAGTGTAATAAATTACAACCATCTTTCCAAACAATTCATATAAACAGCCTGAAGTTTAGTGATGAACAAGTTTCAAGGCTGATCCAATTTGGGACCTTAACTACTTAACAGTGGTCTTTAATTAAAAAAAAAATCCAGCTATGAATTATGTATTCTTTATATTTATCTCCTCCTATGCAAAACCACTGATTTTAAAAAAAGCATTTTGCATTAAGTAACTAATTTCATCTTCAACAGAAACCTTTCACGGAAGGTAATACATAATTGTGTGCGATTGCTAACCTACAGCATATTGCTAAGTGACATTTCCCCCTATTTCGCTGTAATGCTTTATTTTGTTTGACTGAAGTCAGCCAATTATTTTAAGCAGCATCTGTAATTCAATCAAGCCATTCAAAGCTTTTAAAAAAAAATAAAATAAAGCCCAAACCAAGAAGCCTGCTTCATAAGTGTACTGGAAACTGGCTCTAATATGATTTTATATATTATTTCTACAGCAATAAAAAAAATGAAAAGTTACAAAAAAGTCTTCTAGGCTTTATAAACATAACAAAACCTACTTGTGCCGGGAATGTTATCCACCACAATTATACCATCTCCCATTTGTGGAAGCATTTTCTTACCCAGTTCTATTACTCACCATTAAAAAGTAATGATGCTCAGGTTCAGCACGAAGACACTTAAAAATTACTTGCTCCATGAATCTTTCCATGAGACCCCAGTCTTCAACAAGACCATGTCGTATGGGCCACTGAAGCAAGAGAACATTTTAAACATGTCAGTGTATGAGCCAGTAGGTAACAATACAATGAACACGAGAAGCAAAATCCTAGTATCTTCTATGAGAACCATAAATACTAGCCTATATAAACATTGTGTCACTGTTCTACTTTTAAAAGAAAGCCAATAATTTTTAAGTCATCATCCTCTCCTGGGTGTCTCATTATGATTCTGTTTGTGGATAGGGGACTGGACTGGGAGTCAGAAGACCTAGGTTCTATTCTTAGTTCTGCCACTGCTTTACTGTGTGATCTGGGCAAGGCACTTCACCTCCCTGTGCATCAGTTACCCCATCCGTGAACTAGGGATAATGATACTTCTTACCCTTTGTAAGCATTTTGCAATCTATGAATGATCAGAGGTAGGAAGACAAACCAAGACTTCAGTATTATATTATTTTAGATCTATTATTTTAGTTCCTGTAAGCAAGGGCTATCTTTGCATTTTGTTTAGTGCCCAGCACACAGTTGGTGCTTAAGCTAATATATAAAGGAAGTAATATCGGATATGTATTTTATGAATATTTATCATATACCTTACTTTATTAATCCCCCACAGAAAAGGGTCCTTTAGAGGAAAAAGAAAAACTGACTCACAGAGAAGTGGACTTATAGGATGACCCTGTGCACAGGGGCCAGTGGACATGTTCTGACATTTCTCAAAGCAAACTGATCAGCACCAAAATAGTCAGTAATTTTATCATTAATACAAGTCCCATGTAATTTTCGGCAAGAGGAAATAAAAAGATTTGATATTATGACTATATCAGCTACTGACATTACTGGTGAAAAGAAAGTGCATTATATTAATGGACTCTCCCAAAATGGATCGGTCATCAACTGTTACTAAAGCATTGGAAGAACTATTTAAAAAACAAAAAAAGAGAGGCCAACCAACCAAATTTGCACATGCTAAACTGAAGCCAACTAAATTCAATCCTTTCATTCTGCAACTGCAATGACTTAATGATAGCAAACTTCAGATAAGTGTTTATTTCAAATCTTCTTGACAGGCATTTAAACAATCTACAATAAAAAAAATATAGAGTCAACTCAAAAAGATTTCTGAAAGATGTTTAAAGCTTCATTATATATTCTTACTTTTGTAGCATAGGTAGGTTTATCTATGGCTTCATCTCCTATGAAAAAGTCTAAATCATCAACTCCCTTCAATACTCTCCTCTGGGCTTGGTCACCTACTTTTGCTGACTCTCTGATTGCAATACCTAAATAAACAAACAAATAAATAAATAATCAATCACAAAAGAATATATTAAAAATGAAACCTTTTCTAAACATAGAACAATGTGAGGTGTTAAGCATTCCCCTTTTCTGCTTTAAATAAAGCAGGCAAGACTTCTTTTCTCAAAAACAAAGACTGGAATGTAGGAAGTGATAAGCTGACACACTAATATGTTAGGGTACATTTTCAGTGCAGTGCAGGGGATTTGGTCACTTATCTCCAATTAACATCAGTGAGAGTTGTGACTAAATCCCCTCACTCACTCACACCACTTTAAAAATTTCCCCCATTACCAACTACAGCACTCAAGAGAACTGTATATTTTTTATTTCCAATCCAGTAGGCACTCCTGAAGTGAGGAAATGACAGGTTTTTCTGGGTCTCAATATACCAGGCAAGTTGGAGAATTAAGAGAAAGAGGAGGAAGTGGGAGCATGAAGAAAATATTCTAAAACATTAAATTACTGAGCCATTATTCTGGCTGGTAGAAAAAGAAATCAATTTGCAGCCATACAGAGAAGCCTATTGAGACATTCATGCTTGCTTTTAGCAGGCGGCAACTATCACTAAAATCACTAGCAGAAGGCTGGTGTAGACAGAAAGATTAAGCAGCAAGAAATCTAGGGCAAACTATAAATAAAAACAGAATAAAATGTAGCCTGTTTATTTACAATCTTGTTTCAGTAAGCCAGAATCACACACTCAACCACTTATAATGGAGAACAGGCAGTATGTAGAATAATCACTTAAGAGTGTTTTTAATAGTATTAGGACAAAGGACTTCTTCAGTTTGAAAACTTCTTTCAGAAACATACACCAGACCCCCACAAAACATTCCAATTGACAAAAGCAGGATTTACATTAAATTAATAGTTATTGGAAATATTTTCTACCATATGGTGAATACATGAACCTATTTAGCACAACACATACATATATCTTTATAAACTCTTTGTCATAAACAGATAGTTAAGGGTTAAAGTCTCTTTTACCTGTAAAGGGTTAACAAGCTCAGTAACCTGATGAACACCTGACCAGAGGACCAATCAAGGGACAAGATAATTTCAAATCTCTGTGGAGGGAAGCCTTTGTCTGTGTTCTTTGTTTTTCTCCTGTGTTTGGCCTCTTGCTTCTCCATCTCTCTTTTGTGGTCAGCCTCTTGCTTCTCCATCTCTCTCTTGTGGTCAGCCTCTGCCCTGGCCGTTTCTGCCTTAAGTAGCTCCATCTGCCTTTGATGTTCTTTCTCCTTTTCTTGTGCTTGCAGTCTGGCCAGTTGGAGTTTGTCAACTGTTTCACTGGTACTCATGTTTCTGTGCTTTCTGGTGCTGGCCACACCCCTCCGCAGTCAGTGAACTGACTATGTTGCTTGGTTCAGTTGCTTGGATTACAAGTTCCTAACCTTTCTATTCACGACTGAATAAAAAGAAACAAAACTGGACTACTGTAAGCTGAATGCTGTAACTCGCCCCGACAACTACCCAATGCCATGCACCGATGAGCTATTGGAGATATTGGGACGTGCCCAGTTCATCTCCACAATAGATTTAACCAAGGGGTACTGGCAAGTACCACTAGATGAACCCGCTAAAGACAAGTCAGCTTTCCTCACCCATGCAGGGGTGTATGAATTTAATGTGCTTCCGTTTGGACTGCGAAATGCACCCGCCACCTTCCAAAGGCTGGTAGATGGTCTACTAGCAGGATTGGGAGAATGTGCAGTTGCCTACCTCGATGATGTGGCCATTTTTTCTGATTCATGGCCCGAACACCTGGAAACGGTCTTTGAGCGCATCAGGCAGGCAGGACTAACTGTTAAGGCCAAAAAGTGCCAAATAGGCCAAAACAGAGTGACTTACCTAGGGCACCAGGTGGGTCGAGGAACCATCAACCCCATACAGGCCAAGGTGGAGGCTATCCAAAAGTGGCCTGTCCCAAGGTCAAAGAAACAGGTCCAATCCTTCTTAGGCTTGGCCGGATATTACAGGCGATTTGTACCACACTACAGCCAAATCGCTGCCCCACTAACTGATCTAACCAGAAAAACCCAGCCAAATGTAGTTAAGTGGACTGATGAGTGTCAAAAAGCCTTTACCCAGCTTAAGGCGACACTCATGTCTGACACTGTGTTAGGGGCCCCAGACTTTGACAAACCCTTCCTAGTAACCACCGATGCATCTGAACGTGGGGTAGGAGCAGTTCTAATGCAGGAAGGACCGGATCACAACTTCCATCCTGTCGTGTTTCTCAGCAAGAAACTGTCTGAGAGGGAAAGCCACTGGTCCATCAGTGAAAAAGAATGTTACGCCATTGTGTATGCCCTGGAAAAGCTACGCCCCATACGTTTGGGGACGGCAGTTCCAGCTACAAACCGACCATGCTGCGCTAAAGTGGCTTCATACTGCCAAGGGAAACAACAAAAAACTTCTCTGATGGAGTTTAGCTCTCCAAGATTTTGATTTTGAAATTCAACACATTTCAGGAGCTTCCAACAAAGTAGCTGATGCACTCTCTCGTGAAAGTTTCCCACAATCAAATGGTTAAAAAGTGTTCTTGAAAAGTGAAAAATCTCGTTGTTTACATACTTAGTAGTATATGTAATAGTGCATGTGTTTTATTAATCTGTTTATTTTAAAGTTCTAAAAGGAAATCACCGCCAGTGTGGTTCCCCCACTGTCTGCGATTTGGGGGGCGTGTCATAAACAGATAGTTAAGGGTTAAAGTCTCTTTTACCTGTAAAGGGTTAACAAGCTCAGTAACCTGATGAACACCTGACCAGAGGACCAATCAAGGGACAAGATAATTTCAAATCTCTGTGGAGGGAAGCCTTTGTCTGTGTTCTTTGTTTTGAGTTCGTTCTTTCTTGGATTTAAGGGAGGCCAGACATATTCTTCAAGTTCTCCAAAGTTTCCTGAAGTATTTTCTTCTATTCAGTATAGTGAGTATTAGAAAGGCGAATTAGTCTTATAATTTAATTTCTGCATTTGCAATTGTGTGTTTGCTGAAGAAATATCTTTATTTCTGTTTGCTGTTACTTTGATTATTCTGAGGAGGAGGGAGGGGAAGTCTCTCCAATTTTTATAAGTTAGACCCTGTAATTTTTTCCATCCTGGTATTACAGAGATAATGTACTTTCTTTCTTTCTAATAAAATCTTTTCTTTTTAGAACTTAATTGATTTCTTCCCTTGTTTGGATTTTCAGGGGGAGGGGAGGGGGAAAAAGTGAATCCCTCTTTGTTTGATTCAAGGAATTTGAATCCAGGTATCTCTCCTAAGGACTTGGAGAGGGGAGGGGGGGAATGGATTATTTCCCTTTGTGTTAAGATTCAAGGAGCTTGGATCTGTGTTCCCAGGGAAGGTTTGGGAGGAATGGAAAGTGTACCAAAACACTATATTTTTGGTTGGTGGCAGCTTTACCAGATCTAAACTAGGATTTTAGTTTAGAGGAGTCCATGCAGGTCCCCATCTTGTGAACGCTAAAGTTCAAAGTGGGGAATAAACCTATGACACTCTTGATTTAGAAAATTGCTTTAATACTTAAAACTACGTTAACTGAACTACATAGTTACTGCACTATAGTTCTGATACAGAGTGCTTCCCTAGTTAATTCCTTGGACCTCTGGGTTTATTTAATATTTCCTTACCTTGTAGCATCTATCCAAAAAAGTCAGCATTGAAGGCAGGCAAAAAAATACTGTGGACATTAGAAAACTAGATGTTTTGTTAGATTAACTGAACAAAGTCCCATAAACCTTTTCAAATACAGCAGAAGCATAATTAGCACCTCAAAGTTAAGGCAATATGTAGTCCACACAAAGTTTTTAAGCATCAGATACAAGACTACAAGACATTACTGAAATAAAGGACAACTAAAATCAGTGGAGTTTAGAAAGGTATCAAATTTAGATTTTAACATTTTTGGTGTTAATATGGGTCAATAAAAAAATAGGTAGCAAATTCAAATAATGAGACCATTTTAATATGCTATGGGCACAGCACCTATGCACCACAAAAAGTGGTGCAGTATACTGCTGATTCTTCTTCAAGTGATGGCCCCTATGGTATTCTATTGAGAGTTATGCGCATGCACCACGTCTCTGGAGCTGTTCAAAGTAGTATTGCCTGGCGGTCCGCACATACGCTCTTGTATTGGCCTATGGTTTCGCCTGAGGTGATAAAGGGTGGGGAAGATCGTCCACGTCTCCAGTTCCTTCTCATGGCCACATGGTCCAAGCTGGAGCTTCTGCTGCCCTCTCATTGTTAGTGACGCATTTTCAAACTTTTTACAAAAGCAGTTATTTTCACTCCTTAGTTAAAATTTTATTGTTTTTCGTTGTACTTTGGTAATTCATAGTATTTTTTATAATTAAGGATTTGGGACACCACTTCAGCAGTTTTTCTCCCCAAACAATCTCTCCCCCCTTTACTCCCACGCAGCTCCCAGGTCTGGGTACTGGTTTATGCTGAAGATGCCAGGATTCAAAGTCTGTGCTTCCTGCCCTCGCTCGTTTTCCATCAGCAACAAACACCAACACTGTTTATACTGTTTGGGGGAAGGCCACATGGCAGTATCTGCCTCTCCTTCACAGCCCATACACAGGAAGGCTGAGCTCTCCACCTCAAGAAGCACCCTGTGGGCCCAAAGTCGGATCCTGGCCAGGAAACTCCCCCACGCCCCATACATCAGTCTGAGCAATACAAAAGCACTCCCCCTACCCTGGAGCCTCCTTCCAGATCAACCAGTATCCGTGCTACAGACCCCGCGTTGGGGTCTAGCCATGAAAGCATGCACATACCAGCTTCTTCTACTCTTCTCCTCCCTAGGAGTGAGAAACAACATTGAAAAAACAACTTTGCACCTTACTCGGCCCCTGGAATTCATAGGAGCTCGCATCAATTCGACCTTTGCCTGAGCTTATCTGCCACAAGACAGATTCCAGAGCCTAGTGGAGCAAATAGCACAGATAAAATCCAATCCTTCTGTCTCGGCCAGAGGTCTTACCTCTCCATCCTAGGGCACATGGCAGTGTGTACATACATCACCTCCTTCACCTGCCTGCACCTTCACTGTCTACAGCTATGGCTGCAAAGAGTCTGTTCCCTTATGCACCATGCTCAACTTTCCCCCGGAAGTCATCTCTTCTCTTCAATGGTGGACAGACCCAATACAAGTCTGCTCTGGGATGCCCTTCCTCCCATATTCACCGAACGTGACAGTCATAACAGATGCAGCAAAGAACCAGACTAACACGGCTACCCCTCTGATACACAACAGATGCGTCACTCTCAGGCTGGGGCACTCACACTGGAGATCACATGACACAAGACACCTGGACCACGCAAGAGGCCAGGATGCATATAAACATTCTCAGACTTAGGGTAGTACACAAAGAATGCCACGTGTTCTTACCAGCTATCCACTATTGCCACATCCTCATCATGTCAGACACCACCACCACAGTATACTACATAAACAAACAAGGGGGCACGAGGTCCCCAGCACTGTGTATGGAAGCGATTTGCCCTGGGAATGGTGCATCAAACTACATATCCTTTTGTCAGCAGCCTACCTGCCTGGCACCTAGAATGCGATTGCAGATTCTCTCAGCAGGAACTTTGCAACTGACCACAAATGGGAGTTGCATGACACAATAATCGTGGACATCTTTGGTCCCTGGGGTACACCAGAGACCTTTTTGCATCTCACACCAACACCAAATGTACCCAGTATTGCTCCAGGGGAGGACTCTGTGCCCACTCAATGGCAATGCTCTGGTCATGGATTGGTCAGATCAGATGAACTATGCCTCCCCCCCACACACTCCTACTCCGCTTCCTCCATAAACTCTGGCAGGAGAAAGTGACAGCCATTCTGATCGCTCCATTCTGACCTCGCCAATTCTGGCTCCCTCGTCTTCTCTGTCTGTTGAAACAACCTCCACACCTGCTACAGACATTTCTGGAACTTCTGACACAAAACAATGGCAGACTCAGGCATCCAGACCCATGGACACTATAACTGACAGCATGGGTTTTGGATGGACACTTCCATTAGTACGAGAATGCTCATTGGCAGTGCAAGATATCCTCTCCAGTAGCAGAAAGGACTACACAAGGCGATCCTATCAGGCAAATGGACACGCTTCACCTCCAGGTCAGATTGGCAGAGACCTGGGGGATGGGGGGGTGTTCGCCTTCCTCTGCAGCACTGGGCCTGGGTCACTTGCAGATTTAAACTAGTGTAAATGGTGAATTCTCTATAACTTGAAGTCTTTAAACCATGATTTGAGGACCTCAATAACTCAACCAGAGCTTAGGGGGTCTATTTTAGGAATGGCTGGGTTACGTTCTGCAAAAAGAACAGAAGTACATGTGGCACCTTAGAGACAAACAAATTTATTTGAGTATAAGCTTTTGTGGGCTACAGCCCACTTCATCGGCTGCATAGAACTGAACATATAGTGAGGAGATATATATACATACAGAGAACATGAAAAGGTGGGAAGAGGCTAATTAAGTAAGAGAAAAAAACTTTTGTAGTGAAAAAAATCAAGATAGCCCATTACAGACAGTTTGACAAGAGGTGTGAGACTACTTAACATGGGGAAATAGATTCAATGTGCAGGAAGTCAGACTTGATCACAATGGTCCTTTCCGACCTTAAAGGGTACAAGTCCTGGGCCCAACAGCAAGGTCTTGCCCCCAAAGCTGTGGGCATCGCTGTGCTCTTAGACTATTTCCTCCACATGAAAACCTAGGGACTGGCTCTCAGCTCTATCAGAGTGCATGCAGCAGCCATTAGCACTTTCCATCCTCCAGTGGAAGGGCATTCCATTTTTATCCACACCTTGACCACCCAATTCTGGAAGGGCCTTTTACGTAAATATCTGCTCATTCAGCCCATTGCTTCCCAATGGGTCCTTATCTCTTTAATGAACTCTCTCTTTGAACCGCTGGCCTCCTGCCCTCTCTCTCTCCTCTCCATGAAGGTCACTTTCCTTGCTGCCATTACCTCAGCGAGGAAGGCTGGTGACCTGGGAGTCTTGATGGCAAACCCCCCTTTTACCGCGTTCCATAAGGACAAGGTCTACCACAACTGCTTCCCTAGTTTCTGCCAAAGGTAGTTCTCCAATTCCACCTCAACCAACCCATACATCTGCCTACCTTCTTTCCAAAACCACATGCCTCGAATGAGGAACAGTGGCTTCATTCCCTCAATGTGCATAGGGCCCTGGAACAAGCCATTCTGGCAGTCTCCCAGACTATCTGTCATCATAGCGGAGAGAATTAAAGGATAGGCCATTTCCACCCAGAGAATCTCTAAGTGGGTCTCAGAGTGCATTACACGCTGCTATCACTTTTCAAGGCTCTCCCCACCAAATGGGATACAAGCCCATTCCATGAGAGTACAAGCATTGACCACAGCCGCACTCCACGAGAAACCCCTTGCGAACATATGTAAGGCGGCCACATGGAGTTCGGTAGACACGTTTTCATCTTATTATCCTCATTTGGTGCAGCCGCGGAACCACAGAACAAAAGACCATCTTCCTCACACCCTCCTCCTATCTAAGTACTGCTTGTCAATCACCCTCAGTGGAATACAACAGGGACCATCACTTGAAGAAGAGGCGGTTACTTACCTGTAACTGGGGTTCTTCAAGATGTGTAGTCTCTCTCTGCCACGGCTCTGTAGGTCTACAGTGGAGAAAGAACTGGAGATGTGGCCAGTCCACCCCACCCTTTATCACCTTGGGTGAAAACAGGAGGCAAGACAAGGGTGCATGCTGTGACCACTGTGCAATACTACTTTGAAAAGCTCCAGCTACAGGAGCAGGTGTATAACCCTGAGTGGAATACAGATAGGGACCACACATCTCGAAGAACCTCCAGTTACAGGTAAGTAACCTCCTCTTATCTGAATAGCATGGAGGTTATTAATTTTATTCAGATAACTGAGAGGGCAGGAATCATTCAGCTGCAGGGTGGTCTCCCCCACAGCCAGGAGCTCTTCCTTTTCCTCACAGTGCTGGCCAGGGGTCTCTGCTCTGCCCCGCAAGGACTGCAGCCTCTCCCCACACCTTGCGTTGCGCCTGCAGGGATTAGGTGTCATCAGCCCAGCAGCAGCACAGGAAGCTCTCTGCAGCTCCAGCGTCACAGCCCCACTGCCATGACAGGGGAACTGCAGAGGGCTACCTGCACTGCCGCAGAGCCAGTGATATCCAATACCTGCAGGAACAAGGCACAGAGAAGACTGCAGTCCTGGCAGGGCAAAGCAGAATCTTGGCCAGAGATCTCTGCTCTGCCCTACTAGGACTGCAGCCTCCCTCCCTACATCTTGCACCTGGCCGGGGTTGGGTATCATCAGCCTGTAGCAACAACTGTCACAACCCTGCTCACTGACTCCCATGACGGCTGGGCAAGAGCCATTCAGCAGCAGGGTGGCCTCCCTGGCAGCTAGGGGTTTGTCCTGCTCCTCCTCCTCCTTGTCGGTCTGGCTGGGGGCTCTGCTCTATTATCCGAACCGTCACATTATCAGAATCCCTTCCTTGTCCCCCAGCATGAGATGCATGAATTCTATGCCGTCTGCAGCATGTATCTCATGCTGGGGGACAAGGAAGGGATTCTGATAATGTGGAGGTTCAGATATATAGGAGTATACTGTATACGACTCCCAACCAGGGACACTGTTATTTAATATTTGGTTTGTTGTTTTTTTTACTCTGTCTAAAGCAGGGGTAGGCAACCTATAGCACGGGTGTCGAAGGCGGCACGCGAGCTGATTTTCAGTGGCACTCACACTGCCCGGGTCCTGGCCACCGGTCCGGGGGGCTCTGCATTTTATTTAATTTTAAATGAAGCTTCTTAAAACATTTTAAAAACCTTATTTACTTTACATACAACAATAGTTTTGTTATATATTATAGACTTATAGAAAGAGACCTTCTAAAAACGTTAAAATGTATTACTGGCACGCAAAACCTTAAATTAGAGTGAATGAATGAAGACTCGGCACACCACTTCTGAAAGGTTGCCGACCCCTGGTCTAGAGTCCCAGTCAGCATAAAAATGGATACACATTGCTGCCAAGTGGTACCTGCATTTCAGTACTTAAATTGACAAGAGGCCTCCCACATACTACCCAAGCTGTAACCACAGAGTCAGGTAGAGAGGAAGTACCTTGTATTCTGTCTAAGCCAGAGTTCTGGAAGAAAAATAATAGTGATAGGAAGGAAATGGTACTAGATACTTTTCATCTCAGTCATTGCAACCAGAAGCTGATTTAATGAGGAATAGTACTGGCAAACTGCAGGAAGGGGTTTTCATTAGCTATACTCGAGTCAAGGATGCAGATATAGAGAATATGGAAAGAGACCTTGGAAGAATGAGTTAAGATCTGGAAAGCAAATTATTTTTTGCTCATCGTTTTCATGAATAACGTTGTACATCAGAAGCTGAGGCAAAAGTTACTTACATGATGGAATAATGAACTGTGGTTCCGTATTTCCTGCATAGCCAAGTTTTGTGTACCTAAAAGAGTTATCAGTAGGTCTTTAGATGCATCAAGAAAAAAAATCAGTTCATTTGCAAGCTCAATATTGACTATATAAAGTAAAGACACTAATCATGCTTCTTGCAGTGTGAAAGCCAAACAAGAGTATGGACCATCTACATTGTTAAGCACAGCTCTGCTCTGAAAAATGACTAAATGTCACATAGTGGAGCTCCATATTTATGTCCAATTATTTAAGTATCAAACATTCTTAGTTTACAAGTGAAAAGGTATTTCCGCCCCTCCCCCCCCCCAACTGTCTATTCAATTTAGGTTTTCTCCATCTCACTTATCACCTGTTAAAAAAAAAAAGAAGAAGAAGAAGAAAGAAAAAGATTCTGCAGGACATATTATTCTGTTGAGAACATAAGAACAGCCATACTGGGTCAGACCAAAGGTCCATCTAGTCCAGTATCCTGTCTTCCGACAGTGGCCAATGCCAGGTGCCATAGAGGGAATGAACAGAACAGGTTACCATCAAGTGATCCATCCCCTGTCGTCCATTCCCAGCTTCTGTTCTCCAACATCTGTGCAACCCTATTGTCATTGACAGGGTTAGCAGAATGACTACTCACAGTTACCTCTCTAAGCTCATTCTGTGTTAGCTTTATATTGTCTAATGGAGGCAGATGAGAACAAGAAGTTTGTTCGAAGCACAAGTCAGAGAGCCAGGAACTAGAGTTCTAAGCCTGGCTCTGATACAGATTTTCTCTGTGGCATTGAGCAAGTTACTAAGCATCTTCACAGGGTGGATAAAAATCAATTTAAATTGGATTTTTATTTAAATCAAATCATTTTCAGTTTTAAAAATCAACCTATTTGAAATTCTGATAACCTATATTAAGGCCTAATATTACTATAATCTGTTTAATCATTTCAATTAGAAACAAAAAAAATAAAGTTAAGCAGGACATGTTTGCTGCTGAAGTTTTAAAGAAAGTCAAACCACTGAACTGGTAAAAAAAATCACTGTATATCCACCTGGCACTAGAGTTTGTTGAAGTGTTAAATCAGCTTTTGACAGCAGTAACCTCTTCTGCAGGTGCAGAGAGAATATATTCTTCACTTCAGTTTATTCAACTAGTTCAATTCAATAACTGGGTCATTCAAACTTAAGAAACCAACTGAGAATTGAAACAGTAGGCAAGCTTGTTTCTCTCTCTTCCTATCCATGAATAAAAACTAGGTGTGAACAGATATCCACTACTTCTAGAACAGAGGTGGGCAAACTATGGCCCGCGGGCCACATCTGGCCTGCAGGACCGTCCTACCCATCCCTTGAGCTCCCGGCCGAGGAGGCTAGCCCCCAGCCCCTCTGCGCTGTCCACCTTCTCCTGCAGTCACGCCACCACGCGGGCAGCGCTCTGGGCAGTGGGGTTGCGTGCACCTGCCGAGCAGAGTGGCAGCGTGTCTGGCTCCAGCTGGGTAGCACAGCTGCCAGACATGCTGTTCTGAGTGGCATGGTAAGAGGGCCGGGGGGTTGGATAAGGGCCCAGGGGGCCTGTCAGGGGGCAGAGGTGTAGATAAGGGTCAGGGGATGGGGAACAGGAGGGTTTGGACAGGCATGGGGTCCTGGGGGGCCTGTCAAGGGGCAGGGGTGTGGATACGGTCAGAGCAGTCAGGGGACTGGGAGCAGGGGGGTTAGATAGGGGGTGGGGTCCTGGGAGATTCATGAATCTCTATCAAAAATTTTAGAGTTAGGCTACTTTTCCATAAAAAAAGAATCAGGGGGGAAAACATCTAGGTCAAGCTTCATAAATATCGCACATAAGGTCCTGGACTATAGTAAGGACTTGTTCCTATGGGGGACCCAGGGGCTGAGCTACTTGGTACAAGAGACTGGCAAAGTCACCACAGGCACTGGGACCCAGCCTCTGACTCTACGAGGTACCATCAGGTATCTCACCAGGATCACCCACTGAACCCACCTGAGTAATCTCATGCTCCTATTTTATAGCTTCTCCTTACCTGAGCTCTGATTGGCTCAGTTTTCAAATGATGAATATTTATAACTCCACCCACATGGATATTTACTATCCAGCTCATGGAAAAATACTCATCTACCCAGTAACTAGCAGCCCTTGCTTCTGGATGGTTCTGGGCACTTCAAGTAAATGGCCTTGCTCTGCCTCTTTGCAGGTATATACAGACAGCCACACAAAACCAGAAATCTATTAATTTCTCAACTGCCTCCCTCTCTGTCTCTAAACAAATAAAACACTGCAGCGCAAAAGACATGTGGGTCACACAAGCAGAAGTCTTGGAATGTTGTTAGTTCTTTTGTTTTTCTGGAGGTGGGGTGGGGGGGAGGTATGTAGCAAGGGGGAAGGAGCAGAGAGTGTGCAGCCAGAAAGGAGCAACACTGTTGTCAAAGCAGGACACTGTGAGAAGAAGGGACAACATTCTTCAGAGTGCAGCCTCTAGTGTTGATTTAAACACCTGGGAATTGGAGGAAAAAAATATCAGGGCTGCAGGTCGTAAAAAAGACTATCCAATGCACTGTCCTTTGGGAAGTTTTGGAAATGTATAATGGGTCCAAAACAAGTTGTGTAAGGATGACTAGGAGCATGTGATCAACTTCCAAGTGTGCAATGGTCTCCATCCCATAATGTCACCTGCATCCCATAATTTGTGTGCCTTTTCTTAAAATCCCACAAACCCACATGGCCCTCCTTACCATCTTCGACAGAACCATGGAGCCTGCACAGTTCTTCACTATCATCATGAGCATTGCAAGCAAAGGGCATATAATCTTGCAGTATTTGCAAAGCCACTAAAAAAACCAAAACAGTAGGGAACATGATGATTTCTTGGAGGATAGATTGCTGTGGGACATAATGAGAACCAATTCAAGGCTCTTGGTGGCATGCACGGAGCAGCTGCAGATGGTGGAGTGCCACTTCTGGGACCAAGAGATGACGCATCGTAACGTAGGCTTGGGATGACAAGCAGTGGCTGCAGAACTTTCAGATGCGCAAACCAACATTCCTGGATCTATGCGCAGAGCTCACCCCAGACCTCCTGCACAGCAGCACTAAAATGAAAGCTGCACTGACAGTGGAGAAGCGGGTGGCAATCGCACTGTGGAAACCTGCAATACCAATTGCTACTGGTCCGTTATAAATCAATTTGGAGTCAGGAAATCCACCTTGGAGGCCACTTTCATGCAAGTTGCTGAACCACTAATCACCTCCTGCTATGTTGGACTGTGATTCTCAGCAATATGAGCAACATAGTGGATGGATCTGCAAAAATGGGGTTCCTGAACTGCGCTGGAGTGACAGATAGGGATGTGTGTGCTGTTTTGATATCAGATCATCTTGCCACAAAGCATATCAAAAGAAAAGGCTACTTTTCTATGGTTATGCAAGCACTGGTCGATCACTGGGAGTGCTTCACTGATGTTAGTGTGAGCTAGTCAGGGAAGGTAAAGGACACAGGACTTTTCAGAAAGCTGCAATCAGGCACTTTCTTTCCCAACTAGTAGATTACCACTGGGAATGTTGGAATTGTCAATAATGATCCTGGGCAACCCTGCCTACCTATTGCTCTCCTGGCTTATGAAGCTGTGCACTGGCTATCTCAACAGTACCACCATCTGTAATGTCTACAATTTCAGTTGTCTGCTGGTACCACCAGCAGTGCTGCAACTAAATGTATGTCAGTAAATTACCTGTATCCAAAAAAAAAAAAAAAAAAGGCTGTCTTTGTCTAGTAAAACCAAGGATGAGTTCATAATCAGGACAGCAAACTGCAACATGACTCCATTTTGACTCCAAGATGAAAAGATTGCTTGGTTCATTTACGCAACAAATTTTCCCTTTCATCTTGTTCAGAAGGGACATTTCATTGACATGGTTCAATCTTTATGACCAGGATATACTAAACCTGGCAGAGCAGACAATGCTGTAAGGTTGCTGCATACAGCGTATGAAAAGGAAATTGAACAGTGTGCAAAAAACATTGATAGGAAATTGGTTAACCTGAGTTTTGATGGGTGGTGCAATGTATACTATGATTCAGCAATATGTGATTGTGTGACAACAGAATATGGCACTATCTTACAGAAACAACTGATACTTCAGGAAATGCCCATACAGCAGAACACTTAAAGAAGTAGCAGTCAAAGCTATAACAAACCGAACAAAAATTCAAGTGTCAAGTGCATAGCTTTGTCCCGTACAATGCTGCAAATGCAACAAAAACTAGAAGAAATCAAGAAAAAGATAATGAAGAGAATCTGACACTTCTAAAATGTGCGTACAGGGCTTATTTGACGCATCTTTCTGCCAAAAACTGAAATACAACTCCGGAAATAAAGGAAAATGTTGCTCAAATTGCAAAATACTTCCATTACAAACACTTCCTTCAGCTTCACTGAAGAGAGCAGGTGAATCTAAACTAATTCTCCCACAAGAACTATGATGGAATTCAGTGGTTGACTGTTTTGAGCTATTTATTAAGAACTGGCCTATTCTGATGCCAATTGGTGAAGGAAATTGAGAACAAAATAAATGAAACTAGCACAGCCAAAGCAGTGAACATTGAACTAAACAGAAATGTAGAAAATATACTGAATATACCAAAACCTATTTCCATGGCCTTGGACAAACTGCAGAAAGATTGCTGCTGTATTGCAATGCTGTTGAAATTTGGAAACAACTTTGAAACACTGGAGAAAGAAATACCCAATAACACAGTTAAATTGCAGGCAGTAAAAAAGCAGATGGATCTAGCACTTACTCTGCCTCATTTTCTTGCGAATATTATCGATCCAGGGTAGATGCCTAACCACTGAAGAAGATGCTGCTTATGACATGGGCATCTAATAATCACCCATCAATAGTGACAGCCATAATAAATGTCAAGGCTGCAGGTGAACCATTCAAACACTACACATTTGCTGAAGTTTAAAAGGAAGTCGTATGACTCTACTGATAGATATTACTAGCAAAGCACCTGGAACCAGAGTTTTTTGAAGACCCAAACAGGCAGTAGCCTCTTCTGCGGGCACAGAAATAATATTTTCTTCATTCATTCAAAGTTGAGAAATAGAACGGGAGTTGAAAAAGCAGGAAAACTTGTCTCATTCTTCCCATCTATGAATAAAAATGAGGAAGGAGGGGACAAGATCTACCAGTTTTAAAAGTTTGAAAGACAGCCTAACTAACTTAGGAGTCAGTCTCCTTTTCAAGAGATTTAGACAAGTGAGAATTTAAGCTCCTGTCACTTTCACTTAGGCACATGTGAAAATTTTCCAGGCTGACCTGAAATAATCTGTTTAATTCACTGACTAAAGTTAATCCCTCTGTTTCTTTAGTAAATCATTTAGTTGCAAATGTGAAACATGTTTTGAAAAGAGAAGTGCAATATCCAAAACATTTACAGTTTTGTTTAATAAAAATAAGTGTTATATGCTGGTTTGTGTGTTTAATTAAATACCATCTTCATGTAGCTTGACACAAATCAGAAGCAAAAAGTTAATTATCTACTAAATAAGTAATGTATCATTCACCATTTTGTAACATACTAAAGATGTAGAGTTTATAAGAATCTGAAATATTAAGCTGTATAATTGCTTAAATAAGTGTATATAGTTAAAATGTATTCCCCCCCATAGAGCAAAAAGATGTACCAAATCTAGTGTAATAGTGCTATTTAGTTCTAAATCCACATTTTTAATGGTTATATCAACCAATCAGAATGTGCCTTTCTTTAGCAAATAACTGAAATACAAATGGAAAAAGTTGATTATCATCAATTATTTAAATCAAGGCTTTCCACTTGGCAATTTAAATCACTCCACCCTACTTCTTTACCTCAATTTCCTGCATCTGTGAAATGGTGATATTTACCTACTTCATAGCAGTGACAATTAATTGATAAATTGTCTTGACAACAGAATGGAGAGTATGAAGAAATCATTACAAGTAGGTTGAGAGAGAGTCAGAAAAATTCCTTTTATATCCGATCAACAGAGAAGAGAAACAGAAGGCTCTGGAAATGGGTGCTCCAATGTGGAGCGTAAATCTACTGCATTAGATCACTGGTTGCTATCTAGCTCAGGTCAGTAGCGAGCAAAAGTAGTTAACATCTGAGACTACAACAACTGGTTGCCTCATGCACAAGTGTCCACATTACAAAAGTAACAACAACGGGTATCCTGAAGATTGAATGCCTTCCTACCCCTAGAGGTGCTCTCCCCCAAAGTCAGGATAAAAGCAGACGGACAGTGCGATGCAGGTAAACTGCACTCTTCCCACACAAAGCTAGGGAGCTGCACTGTCAAGTACTGTCAATGCATAGGCACATTTAAAATCTTACAATCTCCATAGAGCCCACTACAAATAGCTCAAACACTATTAGGCTATCCCTATAGTAGAAAGTGTTTTCCTCCTTACCACATAGCAGCTTAAACAATAAATGTCCCTTTATGGAGTATGTACTGTAAAAACTCATTAACCTTCAGTCTGTTTAGCTTAAGAAATTAAATCAAATTAGCTGTGATCTTGCCTGTTAGATATTGCCCATTTCAAAATCTTTTCCAAGATCCAGCCACAATTTTCAATTATACAAAAGGATCGTACTTTTATATTATCTGGTCTCTTTAAAACCTTTTCAAGGCTAACAAGATAGGGACAATATAATTTTACCTGGACATATGCTATAGCTCTAATTCTGAAGTGGATATTTACTAAGGCTTCAGAGAGGCTTCAGAGAGCCGGACAATTTACTAAGGCTTCAGAGAGGTTTCAGTTACAGTCTCTAAATGGACTGGTTTATGAACAAAACTGACTCTATGATTAGAGCCATAAGAATTTGCTTAATGTTTTATGATGAAGCCTGTAGTGAATATCCAACTGTGAGTGACAGAACCATGCTTCTAGAGAGTATGAATAGGATCTCAAGAACTCTGATATTTACCTTTGTTTTTTTGTTAAGTGGGCTTTGCTCAAATGCCTGCCGCAAGAACAAGCGAGGCTGTAATCTAAAAGTTCTCTGTTTCTCTGATTCAGAATTACAGAATTATAGAATATTATGTATGGTTGGAAGAGACCTCAGGAGGTCTTCTAGTCCAATCCCCTGCTCAAAGCAGGACCAACACCCACTAAATCATCCCAGGCAGGGCTTTGTCAAGACAGGCTTTAAAAATCTCTAAGGATGGAGATTTCACCACCTCACTAGGTAAGCCATTCCAGTGCTTTACCACCCTCCTAGTGAAATAGTGTTTCCTGATATCCAACCTAGACCTCTCCCCCCACCTTAGTGTCATCTACGAACTTGCTGAGGGTGCAATTAATCCCATCATCCAGATTATTAATAAAGATGTTGAACAAAAACGACCCCAAGACCGACCCTGGGGCACGCCACTTGATACCAGCTGCCAACTAGACATCGAGCCATTGATCACTACCCGTTGAGCCCGACAATCTAGCCAGCTTTCTATCCATTTTATAATCCATTCATCCAATCCATACTTTTTTAACTTGCTGGAAAGAATACTGTGGGAGACCGTATCAAAAGCTTTGCTAAAGTCAAGATACATCACATCCACTGCTTTCCCCATATCCACAGTGCCAGTTATCTCATTATAGAAGGCAATCAGGTTGGTCAGGCATGACTTGCCTTTGATGAATCCATGTTGACTGTTCCTGATCACCTTCCTCTCCTCTAAATGCATCAAAATGGATTCCTTGAGGACCTGCTCCATGATTTTGCCAGGGACTGAAGTAAGGCTGACCTGTCTGTAGTTCCCCAGGTTCTCTTTCTTCCCTTTTTTAAATAGGGGCACAATATTTGCCTTTTTCTGATTGTCCGGGACCTCCCCGATTGCCATGAGGTTTCAAAGATAATGGCCAATGGCTCTGCAATCACATCAGCCAACTCCCTCAGCACCCTTGGAAGCATTAGATCTGGACCCATGGACTTGTGCATGTCCAGCTTTTCTAAATAGTCCTTAACCTGTTCTTTCACCACTGAGGGCCGTTCACCTCCTCCCCATACTATGTTGCCCAGTGCAGTCTGGGAGCTGACCTCGTCTGTGAAGAGAGAGGCAAAAAAAGCATTGAGTACTTCAGCTTTTTCCACATCATCTGTCACTATGTTGCCTTCCCCATTCAGTAAGGGTCCCACACTTTCCTTGGCCGCCTTCTTGTTGCTAACATACCTGTAGAAACCCTTCTTGTTATCCTTCACATCCCTTGCTAGATGCAACTCCATTTAATCACAAATGGGACAGGCATCAAGTGGGAACCCCACAAATAATCTCATGGTCCTACTTCAACATACTGAGACCCAATAATCTGATAGACTGAATGTTAGGACAAAATATGTATAAGTTTCCGGAAGCTTTAAATTATTCAGGATCAGTTTCTCTAAAATAAACACTGACCCAAATTCAGAGTGAGTCAAAATTGGTGTAATTTACACCTCCTTAACACTCCCAGAGCACATAATTTGGACTCCTCCATACTTATTAGACTCATCTCACTTGCCAAATTACAACTTAATATGAAAAAAAATCATGTTTCAAGAACCTCTTTGGACTGGAGTTTGAAACAGCTTTTTCCCCCAAATGATGCATCAGAGGGGGCCTGTAGGGTAACTTAGAATGCTCAACAAAAATGCACAGCTCACTATCTTGCAGGCTTACTAATGTCCTTGACTGAATTTCTCTGCTAAAAAATATCCTATGGATCTTGAGGCATAGGCTTTACCCAATGGAAAGTAGATTTCTGATTAAGATAATTATCTCAAGACAATAACTTTGGATATTTTATTTCTTCTTCACATAGGACTGAGAAGACAACAAAGTCATGGTTATTTCCTCAAAACCTCAGTTCTTTTAGTCTTATTTTTTCTGAATTTTCAGTTTATGCCTTGCTTTTTTTCTCCTCTATTACAAGATAGTAGAATTATGCTAATACAATGTCCTGTGATCTGTAAATTGAGGAATAAATCCTGCGATGCTTATAATTACATCTTAATTTCACAAAAATTACAGCATTTATTGCCAATGAGATAGGAGCCTATTGGAAACTCTCTTGAGCATATACGATAGCTGAGGAACCATTTAAGAGGACCAAGATGCTTTTTTAAAAAGGCATTTAAAGGACCACTGTTATTAAAAGTCATACTTTTGCCTGAAAAGTATGATCTGTTGTGACAAGTAACCCTTAAGATTAATAGAAAAAAAGACATTAGAAAAAATATATTACATGCAGAGAAATAGATATCTTTTTTCAGTTGTTTAGTTTGGGTATAATCAATGTTACTGATTCCCATATAGGGTTAATCAATTTTCTTGTGAGTAGAGAAAAACTTTTTTAAAATAGGAAAAAGTGGATTGTAAAGATGACAGGACGACTCAGAAATGGATACAGCACCCTAAACTACTTTTAACTCATTTTTTTAAAATGACTATATTTCCGATTCAAATCCCAACCCAGGAATTGACTTTTGGAGCATAACACCTAAAGCTATATAATCTAGAAGTATAAATGCTTAAAACTCAGGTGGCTGACTTTATCCACCTCAATACATGGCTCACCGATGTTGCTTCCACTTTTATAGTAGTAAAGTCAAAACTCAAAGATAAACCTTGCTATTGAAGCTCTCGAATTAACTCAGTTCTTGCTGCTTTTTGATTCAGGATACAACAGTTCTTGCAATTTTAAACAAGTTTTAGAGTCTGTGATAGTTATTAAACTGTTACTTACTGCCAAAAGCCTTCGTGAATGCCTTGCTAAAGCAGCTCCCACCTAGGCTGCTTCAGCAAGGCATTGTAAAGCACCTAAGGCTGCAAGGTGGGGGTGACAGAGCCTCCCTCTGGTCTGAATTGTACTCTAGTATGTCACATCCCCCACTGCAGAGGAGTAGGCTAATATCAGTGAAGGATTTCCATACAAAAGTTTGAGTTCCTTGTATTTTCTGAGACATTATGGTCAACACTGCTCACATATTCCCCAATGTTTTGAGAAGTACTAAAAAAGAAGAGGGAGTAGAGATCAAATAAATGCTTAAATAGGGTCAGCAGAGGAAATAATATAATGTTGGTGTGTTATGGCTGTTCAAACATTATTATGGAGTGTCAGTAGATACTTCGGTAATTAGAGGTGTATCTGAATTTCCATTTTAAGCCCAATTTTGGACTACCACTTCTTCCCCCAAAAATCCACAAACAATGGAATATCTGCCTTGAAGCTAACAGATGACATTGGGCTAAAGAAGGATATTTTTAACAAATGTGAAGTGAATTAAAAAAAAGAGGGTCCAGAATTATCGCACATGCAAAACAGAGGTAAAGTTTTCTAACTTCCACACATACACTTTGTAGCAAAACTGTATGATACAGATTTTAAAAAAAAACAAAAAAAGAAAAAACACACACGCACACAATTTACTGGGTCTATCTAGTAGCAATCTAATACACATGACTAAAGATTAGGCAATAAAACTAGTTTTGAAAGTTGACAATTTAAATAGTATCAGAAAGGCAAATCAACTCTAATAGTCTTAAAATAGATCGACCTTTTCCATGTGGAGATTGATATGAACATGTAAACTGATCACTAAGTAAAATCATCCATGGAGAAAGGATTATTTAGTCCACCAAAAATGAAGTTAGTCAGACAAGCTGTTTGCAATCTAAGACATTTTAAAAAGCAGTGGTCACCCCAGATAGAAAATACTTCCTATCACAACTTTGTTTGCAAATGAAGATCAATGAAGAAATCATTCAAATTGTTTTTTAGATTCATCTTTCTGACAAGGGAGATATGCATCCCCGTTCTGCTGCCATGATAAGTTCCCAGCTAGCCCACTATACCCACTTCCTGCACACCCTATAATTCCAAATGTCCACCAGTTAAGCAACTCTCCGAGACACTGTGTGTTTCCTATGTACAAACCTCCTAGTAGACCTACTTACATGAGAAGAACAAAGGTTAATGCATGGACAAAGCATCAGACTTCAGTGTCAGAGAGATGTATGTAGGAGAAAATATAAAATCAATCTGTGTGGTGCACATTTTCAGGATTCAAGTTGCAAAAAAGGAAAGCATCTCTACAGAGCAGAATAAAGGTAGTTTGGCTAATTTAATTATGAATGTCCGTACCTCCAAATATTTCAGGTTCTTCTAACTTTAACCTTCACTCTGAGTTCCCCAGAGAAGGCTTGGGGGATTGGGAGAAGGGATTGTTTTTAATGTTAACCAACTATTTTGTTCTAGTAAGGACTTTTATCCTTCAGTTATTGTTATGCACTCCCAAACATCTGCTTTTTAAAGTTTTTCCTTGGGAATTTGAATCAATTATCTGAAGCTTGTATGGGAAATGTATCAAGTTAAATAGCATATCCCAAGGGTGGCCAACATGTGGCTCTTTTACCATTAAAGTGCAGCTCACGGAGCCCCCAACTCCTCTGTCCATCCTCCACCTACCAGACTGGGGGGGGGGAGCTTGGGACTCTGCCTTGCAGCAGGGTGTTGGGGTAGGGGCTTCTGCCCAGCAGAGAGGAGGTCACAGGGCTTCAGAACGAGTGGGGCTGATGCCCCGAGCTCAGTCAGGCACCTCTCATGGGGCTGAAGCCCCAAGCCCCAGCAGGTGTGCCCTGGCTCTCGAACTTCTGAAGATTGTTGTGTACTGCTTGGAGGGTCAGTAAGTTTGGCCATCTCTGGCATATCCCTTTGCAATTGGACTAGAACCAGGGGAAGCCCCAGGGCTTTACTATACAGCCCCAGTGCCTTAGCTGAAAGTATCAGCAATTGGAGAGATACCTATCTCAGAACTGGAAGGGACCCTGAAAGGTCATTGAGTCCAGCCCCCTGCCTTCACTAGCAGGATCAAGTACTGATTTTTACCCCAGATCCCTAAGTGGTCCCCTCAAGGACTGAACTCACAACCCTGGGTTTAGCAGGCTAATGCTCAAACCACCCCTCATTGGCCTGGAGCTCATCTATCAGTGTCTCTAGACTAAATAAAAAAAAAGTCTTAGCTTTTATGATTGGGAATATAATTTTCCAAACGTTAAACAAACACAACCAATGCAGTGCTGTCTTCCTGACTCTGCTGGGAGACTGATCTCAGAGCACAGCTTGAGTTGCCAAGGTGTTCGCTGGATAGTTCCTTGGGGGACAAGATCTCCTCCCCTCCTCAGAGCACTCTGGCAGCGAAGCTACTATATGTTTGCTACTCCAGCCTCAGGTTAAAGTAGCTTCTGTGCCTTCCACCCATGACACATAACAGGAATGGCCAATAAATCTCAGCAAAAAGACAGTGGTTCCACATGATGAGCTTCTGTGGCCAAAGACAAGTGGTAGGATCCGTTCCTCAGAGAGGCAACCTGTCTCCTTTCACATCTATGGGCTGTGAGCACTGAAGCTGTTGTGTCCATGTTACCCTCCAATGAAGTGCTTATCTAGAACTTTCCCAAAGTTTCATTCATCTCCCACTCATCATCACAGGCAGCAGATAAGATAAAGTCCCAGAATGATCTGGAAAGACTGGGAGAAAACACCCAATACCCCAAAAATACTATCAGCATAAAAGAGCCAGCTTCCCAACTGTGATCCCTTTGCTAACTTAGCAGCAAAGAGTCCTGTGGCACCTTATAGACTAACAGACGTCTATAAGGTGCCACAGGACTATTTGCTGCTTTTACAGATCCAGACTAACACGGCTACCCCTCTGATACTTTGCTAACTTAGTCATTTTGAGTAATTAATTCACATTTTAACCATGATCCATTAAAGACCTTTAACACAAATTAACGCAAGGGTCCTGGTGCCATGGAGGACATCTGCAGGGGGAGGGAGGGAGGGTGTGCGAGAGTCTCCAGACTATGAGACAGGGAGCTAGAAGTGATTTCCCAGGGGACAGAGGGAGGATGCCTCCCGGGGGTTAGGGGTCGGCTCCCAGCAAGGAAGGGAAGCAGAAGAAGATGGTTCCCTGGGACAATGGGCAGGACAGTAGAGGAGACTCCCCAAGGGCAGAGAGAAGATGGTGCCCCTGTGGGGGAATGGGGGGCTGGCTCCCGAAGGGTACAGGGGGGCGAGGCCGGGTTGGGGCGTCGTGGGGAGCCCGTTCCCGGGGGAGAGGAAGGAGGAGCTGCGGGGCAGCCCGGGGAGCCCGTTGCCTGGGCGGGGGAGCTGCGGGCGGGCCGGGGGAAGGGGGGAGCTGCGGGGCGGGCCGGGGGAGCCCGTTCCCGGGTTGGGGGGAAGCGGGAGCGGCGGGCCGGGGGAGCCCGTTCCGGGGGGGGGGGGAAGCGGGAGCGGCGGGCCGGGGGAGCCCGTTTTCGGGTTGGGGGGAAGCGGGAGCGGCGGGGCGGGCCGGGGGAGCCCGTTCCCGGGTTGGGGGGAAGCGGGAGCGGCGGGGCGGGCCGGGGGAGCCCGTTCCCGGGTTGGGGGGAAGCGGGAGCGGCGGGGCGGGCCGGGGGAGCCCGTTCCCGGGTTGGGGGGAAGCGGGGAGCGGCGGGGCGGGCCGGGGGAAGGGGGGAGCGGCGGGGCGGGCCGGGGGAGCCCGTTCCCGGGTTGGGGGGGAAGCGGGAGCGGCGGGGTGGGGGAGCCCGTTCCCGGGTTGGGGGGGCGGCGGGAGCGGCGGGGTGGGGGAGCCCGTTCCCGGGTTGGGGGGGAAGCGGGAGCGGCGGGGTGGGGGAGCCCGTTCCCGGGTTGGGGGGGAAGCGGGAGCGGCGGGGTGGGGGAGCCCGTTCCCGGGTTGGGGGGGAAGCGGGAGCGGCGGGGGGGGGGAGCCCGTTCCCGGGTTGGGGGGGAAGCGGGAGCGGCGGGGTGGGGGAGCCCGTTCCCGGGTTGGGGGGGAAGCGGGAGCGGCGGGGTGGGGGAGCCCGTTCCCGGGTTGGGGGGGAAGCGGGAGCGGCGGGGTGGGGGAGCCCGTTCCCGGGTTGGGGGGGAAGCGGGAGCGGCGGGGTGGGGGAGCCCGTTCCCGGGTTGGGGGGAAGCGGGAGCGGCGGGGCGGGCCGGGGGAAGGGGGAAGCGGGAGCGGCGGGCCGGGGGAGCCCGTTCCCGGGTTGGGGGGAAGCGGGAGCGGCGGGCCGGGGGAGCCCGTTCCCGGGTTGGGGGGAAGCGGGAGCGGCGGGCCGGGGGAGCCCGTTCCCGGGTTGGGGGGAAGCGGGAGCGGCGGGCCGGGGGAGCCCGTTCCCGGGTTGGGGGGAAGCGGGAGCGGCGGGCCGGGGGAGCCCGTTCCCGGGGTGGGGGGAAGCGGGAGCGGCGGGCCGGGGGAGCCCGTTCCCGGGTTGGGGGGAAGCGGGAGCGGTGGGCCGGGGGAGCCCGTTCCCGGGTTGGGGGGGGGGAGAGGGGAGCTGAAGCGCGGGCCGGGGGAGCCCGTTCCCGGGTTGGGGGGAAGCGGGAGCGGCGGGCCGGGGGAGCCCGTTCCCGGGTTGGGGGGAAGCGGGAGCGGCGGGCCGGGGGAGCCCGTTCCCGGGGAGGACCTGCGGGGCGGAGCGGGGGGGGAGGGGAGGGGGGAGCTGCGGAGCGGGGGAGGGGAGGGGGGGGAGCTGCGGGGCGGGCCGGTCCTGCCCGCACTTACCCGGTGCCTCCCTCTATCACGCACGGGGGCAGGACCCTCGCCATGCTCGGGAGGCGGCACCACGGCCCCTACACAACCATCCAGGCCGCCGAGGCCGAGACTGCCCCGGCCGCTGCCTGCCACCGCCGGCTCGCCCGGCCCTCACTGCCCCGGCGCAGGAGTCCCGGGCACCATGCAGCCGGCTGACAGCGCCGGCTCCAGGACGCATGCGCCGCGCACGCCCACGCCACGTGACTCGGTTTCGCCCTCAGGGGCCTGCCCGCTGGGAGGGCTCCGTCCCCGGGCAGCGCTGCGGGCCCGTCTCACGCGCCAGCCCCGCCCAGCGCCCTGAGCCCCGTGGTCTGCGCAGCGCCCAGCGCCACAAACGCCAGGGAGGGAAAGACAGAGCCACCCTCTGCTCTGCACTTTACCGGCCACCCCTTCACTGGGAGCCTAGTGGCCGCCCTGCCACCCTAGACAGGCCATGTCGCGCAAGGGCCAAGGTGCAGCTGATCCGATCAAAAGCAGCTGTTCCAAACAGTTAGCTCTGCAAAGGATGCAATAGGGATGCGGAGTTTCCTGTGACTGTACCGTTCTGGGTGCCGACCCCTTTCGAAATACACTCTGCCGCCTTTTGCATTTTTCAGTCAGTATGAGGTTTCATAATCAATTTCTGGCATAGGCACTAACCCTTTATTAAATCATAAAAACCTTCTCCTGTGTTTCTTTAGGTGTAGGTAGGTACCCTACAGTACAACACTCTCCAGTTGAACCCACAGTATTTTAATCACGTAGGGTGACCAGATGTCCTCATTTTATAGGGACAGTCCCAATTTTTGGGTCTTTTTCTTATATAGGTTCCTATTACTTCCCCACCCTATCCCAATTTATCACATTTGCTGTCTGGTCACCCTAATCACAGGTGGTATTTGGCACTGTAGTGAGTCGGCCTGGCTCCCGGCCGCACCGGAGAGAGAGGAACCAGAACAGCCACCTCAGTGGGCGGAGCCACCACCACCTGTCGTCGTCGTCGTCCGTCCGTCCCGGCCCCCCCCCGGCCCCCCCCCCCCCCCCCCGGAAGTCAAGGGGCGGGACAGGAAGTATAAAGGCCCGGCCCCAACGCTCAGTTGGAGCCCGGCGGCCGGAGAGGACAGACGCTCCTGCCCGAGCTCCTGTTAGACCGAGCCTTCCTCGAGCCAGGTATCCGGAGGTGGACGGACCGAGCCTTCCCCGAGCCAGGTATCCGGAGGTGGACGGACCGAGCCTTCCCTGAGCCAGGTATCCGGAGGTGGACAGACCAAGCCTTCCCCGAGCCAGGTATCTGGAGGTGGACGGACCGAGCCTTCCCCGAGCCAGGTACCCAGAAGAGGACTGGCCGAGCCTGCCCCGAGCTCGGTACCCTGAGGAGCTGTTGGAGCATCCCCCCGACCCGAGTCCGGAGGAGCAGCCTGAGCTAGCCGGCTCTCAGCACGGCGAGGAGCCCATGGTGTGGGACCCAGCGCCCGACCCCAGAGACGAGCAGGTACCCGAGGAGGGGGAGATGGAGTGTAGCCCGGGGGTAGCCGACCCCTGTCAGGCTGTAGGCACCAAGGTGCCCATGTCAGTGTGTTGCGGTCAGGACCCCACCGACACAGCAGCAGACTAACTGCCGCTGTTAGGGCCCCGGGCTGGGACACAGTGGAGTGGGTGGGCCTGTGTCCCCCCGGCCACCCCACTCACGGGTGGCAGTCTCCCCCTCACACCAGCGCGCAGGCACAGAAGCCTACACTTGCCTGATTGCTGCTCAGCTCCTGAGACAAGGACCTGAGCCCCTTGAACGATTGGTTGTTGCCCCGCCCTGCCCTAGGGCTTGGGCTTACTGACTGTTGTTGCTCAGCTCCTGCTGTAAGGACCTCAGACTAGAACTGCTGTTGTGCTGCCCCGCCCTGACTGAGGGCCTGGGCATACCTTATTGACTTTGTTATTGCTAAGCTCCTGCCACAAGGACCTGAGCCCTGGACTAATGCTGTCTGCTCAGCCCCTGCCTGAGGGTCTGGGCTAGAACTGCTGGTTGTTGCCCCGCCCTGACTGAGGGCTTGGAGCTTAACCCTTTGACTGTGTTATTGCTCAGCTCCTGCTGTAAGGACCTGAGCCCCTTGAACTATTGTTTGTTGCCCCGCCCTGACGGAGGGCCTGGGTTTACCTCAGTGACTCTGTGTGCTCAGCCCCGGACTGAGGGTCTGAGCTTAGAACTGTTATTTGCTGCCCCGCCCTGACTGAGGGCGTGGGCCTTATTGCCTGCTTGCCTTTTGTTCAGCCCGCCTGAGGGGCGGAACCCCTGGACTTTCGGAGACTGATAACGAACTTAGGCCGTGTAGTGAGTCGGCCTGGCTCCCGGCCGCACCTGAGAGGGCCGAGCCCCCGCACCGGACTGTGACAGGCACACTAAGAAAAGTATAACACTTTCCAAAGCAGTCTCATCTTCTATGCAAAGAGCTCAAGCTTGAAACAAAAATGATGAATTAAGTTTCAACACCCTGGTCAACTAGGGGGTTATTAGCCACCACTTCACAAATGGGGAAATGTCTTATACCCATGATCATATTGCAAGTCTGTTAGAGCTAGAACCCACATTTTTCTGACTCCTCTCAATGCTTAACCACAAGAATCATAGAATATCAGGGATGGAAGGGACCTTGGGAGGTCATCCCCAGACAAATTTTTACCCCAGTTCCCTCAATGATTGAGTTCACAACCCTGGGTATAACAGGCCAATGCTCAAACCATTGCACTATCCTGCCCCACCTTCCTGCTGCTAAGAGTATGTATTTCTATCACCCACTCTTCAACCTCCAACTCTATGCAAAGGCTCACATATTAAGAGAATTGGGGTTTATATAAAAAAAAACAAAAAATTGCTCTCCAAGTTGTAGGAATTCCATATGTTCAGGCTGATAACAAAAAATACACTATGCATGTGGCTTGTTCAGTCACTTAACACAGACTGAGTGTATGTCTACACATAAACAAATGTAGCACTTTGGTTAAGTCGCTACCTACATTAACAGGAGGGGTTCTCCCACTAGCATATCCATCTCCATCTAGTCTGGCAGTAGGTACACTGATGGGAGAACTCTCCCATCGACTTAGAACTGTCTATACCAGGGTTTAGGTTGGTTTAACTGCATTGCTCAGGGATGTGGATTTTTCACACCTCAGATGACATAGTTATACCAACCTAATTTCCTCATGTAGACCAGACCTGAGAGTATGCACTTGGTATGCTTGCTCATGCCATTTTTCTCACAAATGTTGGAAGATATATGCTCATCCACCATGACATGATGGAAGCCAGCCAAATTTAGTTTGCTGGGAGGGCTGTCTTAGCAATTTAAGCAGTCTTTATAAAATATCTATACTCCAGAACTACAGATTCAAAGCCTGATAGGGATCACCCAGCCTCCTTTGAAAGTAGTCCAGGGCATTGATTAAAGATCAAATAATATGACAATAGGGATTTGTCCTACTTCATTGACTAAAATTTTCTCTCCCTCACACTGTTGTGCAATATATAGTGCAGGGCTGAGAAAAAGCTGTTATGCACCCATATGGGCACATCTGTATAGATACTATCCTTTTCTCTAGAATCTCAGCATTCTTATTTTTTTAAGTAAGACTCTAACTGTTACGGTTGTGGAGAAAAACTTCAAAAATGTGAACCAAATATAACTGATATAGCGATGAGTCAGCAGAAAGTCTGGAACAACTGTGTCATTGACCTGTGACAATTTAAACCCGCTGAGGATCTGCCCCATGAGCTCTGAGCGGTATGAGCTGTTTCATCATCTCAATGAGGTATTACTCAGTGACAATTTAAATGCCAATATTGTTAACTATTTAATTCCTCATGGAAGAATGGAGAGGGAATATCTCTGGTCTGGACAATTTACTGTAAGTTAAGTCTTCTTTTGGTGCCCCAAGTGGCTGGGATTTGGGAGATACCACAGCTTCCCCTCCCTATCAAAGAGCCAAAACCAAGGTCCTGTAGAGCCCAGCAGGGGCATATGCATAGATGCACAGATTTTAAGGCCAGAAGGGACCATTTTGATCATCTAGTCTGACCTCTTGCATAACACGGGACATAAAATTTTACCTAGTATTCAAACTGCATCAAGGAGGAGACAGATTTAAAAGAGGAACCAAGCAGCACAGACAATCATATTTTGAATATCTTTAAATCTACTGTGTGTTGTCTCATGTTTGCAACTCACAGGATGGGGCTATTCTAAATAGGTTCTTATACAATCCTCATCACTGTAGTATCTGAGTGTCTTCCAACAGAGTATTAAATCACATAACTAACACTTCTCACGTATTGTTTGTTCTTTCTTTTATCCTCTTCTCAGAGGGAGAATTGTGTGTGTGGTGTTTTGTACACACTGGTCTGCGTTTATATTGGAGAAGGGCAGGATGAAGAAGTGCACCTTGCACTTGGAGCAGAAAGTTATGAGGTTACTGATGATCTTTAGTTCCTGTGGGCATTTGTTTCACAGTCTTAGACCAGCCCTCAACAAAGCTTTTTCTCCTACACAAACAAGGTTTATCCTTATAGTAGAAGGTTCCATTGTACCTGAGGAGGGAAGTTGTCAACAACAATCTTCATCCTGGAGCTTTAGGCAATCCTTTAGATATGCTGGGACCAGGCCATGTAATACTTTGAAGAGAAGGACCAAAACCTTGAATTTGACTCAATATTCTGTAGGAAGCCAGTGAACAGAACAGGTCTGATGTGTTGTTGAGGCAATGCACTACAGCATTATGTATCAGCTGGAGTCTCCAAAGGACTGATGGTTTCCTGCCCAGGTATATTGCTGTAACGGGATAGGACTCACCCCTGCGGTGTCTCCTGCTGGTCGTCTCAGGGAATTAGCGTTTTGCAGCTCCAGAGCACCTTCTGCAGGCCAGTATCCCACTTGCCGCTGGCCCCATGTCCCTCCAGGACCCCCGCTGCCCTTTGTCTTTGGGGCACTGCCCCCTGGCAATAGCCCCACAGTCTCAGGGTCTCCCCACCCAGGGGAACCCCCAACCTTCTATCCCCACCTTGCCTCAATCATGGGCTACTGCCAGTCACCATCTAGCCCCTGCTCACTGGGGCAGACTGCAGTGTAAAAGCCACTCATCATAGGCAAGGGGGGTTTGGACCTGCTGCCTCTGGCTACCAGTGGGCTGCCCCCTACAACCCCAGTACCTAATTGGCCTTACTCTAGGCCTGCAGCTTGGAGAGGTTCCAGGCCAGAACTCCCCGGTTCCTTTGGCCTTCCCCCAGCCCTGCTCCAATGTAGGTACCCTGCTCAGCTCCCAGCAGCCAGGTAGGTCGGTCGGTCTGGCCGTCCGTCTCAGAAGGCAAGAGAGAGAGTCTCTACCAGCTCCTGGCTCACTGGCCTTTTTATACAGGCCAGCTGTGGCCTGATTGGGGCATAGCCACAGCTGTGGCTGTTTCCCCAATCAGCCGAGGCTTGCTGCTTTCCTAGCAGCAGCCCTCTCGCAGTCTCAGCCCTCTCCCAGGGCTGATTTCCAGCTCTTCAGGGCAGAAGCGGGTGACCATCCCACTACAATTGCATAGCTGTAATCCCATAACGAGGTGATGAAGGCTTTTATAACTGAGGCCAGGTCACCATATGCCAGGAAGAGATGGAGTCTCCTAGCCACCAGAGATGGTAGAAAGCGTTACTTAGGAATGCTGTTATGTGAGAGCTTAGCAGCACCCAATCCAAGAGTACTCCTAAACTAAGGATGGAATTGACTAGTTGTGGGTGTGTACTTTCAAATAAAGAGGACTGTACAGTGGCTGCAAACTCTTCAAAATGTTTTCCTCTGCCCACAAATATAACCTCTGTCTTGCTTGGGTTCATGCAGCTGTTCTTCATCCATGAGCTGATCTTATCCAAGCATTATGCCATTTTGGTCACAGTGGTGTGGTCAGATGTGGTTAAGGATAGCTCGAATTGTGTGTCATCTCCATATTGCTGGCTGTGAGTTCATGTCACCTGACCAGTTTAGCTGCATGGAGATGTTGAATAGGACCAGGAAGAGAACTGATCCTTGTCGGACTCCACAAGCAAGGGATCTAGTGGCAAAGGTGCAATTTCCCATCACTGCTGTTTGGGTGCATCCCTTTAGAAAGGAGTCAAACCACTTTAGTGCATTCCAATGGACCCCGGACCTCGCTCAGGTGGGACAGCAGAATCTGGATGCGGTAGGCTGGAAGAGTACCACCACATATGCCTGAGGCTGTGTGCTGGCAGACTGCCACTCTCCAAAAAAACAATTAAAGCAGAGTACTATAAAAAACAGAGAAAACTATAATAAAAAAATCTGGACAAAAGGCATCTTGGCATTGATTATTTACACTTTGTTCTAGTGAGTACAGGGTGACAATCTAATTCTGGTAGACATTATCAGATCCATTACTTTCAAGTCATTTACACCATACCCTCCATTTTCACTGATCTGACCAGCAAAGGACCATATTCTTTTCCTTAGTCACAAAGATTCGATTGCAGCTTCAGCTGGTCCAGACTTTTTTTATTTTTTGCTCCCAAGAAAACAGATAACAGACAAAAAAATTCAAGAAGTGGGTACACAAAAGACAAAGTTATATTCCTGATCAGCTGAACTATGACGTCAGTTTGGAGACATAATTGCAGATATTGTGCAGCTGTCATCATACACCATACCATTGACAACCTTCCCTAATAACTGTATCACTCTTGCAGGTATGGAGCAGATTCTGGTATTTTCCAGTCAGTGGAAATGCAATTGCTGGGAAAACTGATCTTTCCTCCGAGCTGCTGATTGAAAAAGCTGCAAGACACCATAAGTAGCAATGCAAGCAGACACCTGTAGAGTACAGATCAAGTTGTTGGAGATTTTATTTCTTCATATCTATCCATCTACATATAAATTGCCATAGTAGAGCAGACCAATGTTCCATGTTGTCCATATCCTCTCTCAGACAGTGGCCAGTGTGACGGGTTGTCACACCCGGGGTGCAGTCTGGGAGCTGTGGGAACTGCTGTGGGCTCTCACTCCCCAGATGGGCAGGCCTCTCTCACACTGCTTTGCTGGAGATTCAGCCAACCTCACCAGGCCCTGTTATCACCCAACATGGCAGCAGGTGGCATCACACACCCAACTGAGTTACCTGAGTGCTTTACCTAAGCCACTCAAGGACATAAAGCGAATTTCCCAGCTTCTCAGTCTTGCACTCCTGCTGAAGTATAAACCCAGAATTATATCATTTTACACTTCACAGGGATTTGTACAATGTAAGCTCATTAATATAGTTTGCTTTCCCCTCAATGTGTGAAAGATATGCACAACAAACTGGTGTTACTCAAGCTGAGATTTTCCCCAGACATTTCACTTAAAGGCACTCTGGTTTAGATAAAACATAAAACAAGTTTATTAACTACAAAAGATAGATTTTAAATTATTATAAGTGATAGCAAACAGATCAAAGCAGATTACCTAGCAAATAAAAATGCAAACTAAGTCTAACATACTAGATAGATAGGATTTGAATTAGCAATTTTTCATCCTGACTAATGATACAAGCAGTTCACCAAGTTTCCATACACAGGTTAGAAATCCCTTTAGCCTGGGACCAGCACTTACCGCAGTTCAGTCTTTGTTCCTCAGGTGTTTCCAGGATTTCTGTGTGGACAGTGAGGCCCAGTGATGTCACACCCCAACTTATATAGCTTTTCCATATGGCGGGAATCCTTTGTTCCAAGCTCAGTTCCCCAGTTCAGTTTGTGGAAAAGTACAGGTACAAAAATGGAGTTCAGTGTCATGAAGTCTGGTCACATCCCCTTGCATGGCTTGCTAAGTCATAGCACCCATTATCCATAGACTATCTGGACTGACTGGCTCACCAGGAGGGGGATAAGCTTCTCCTAAGACCTACTGTTTCCCCTAATGGCCCATTACCTTGAATAGGCCCTTCACTACCAGCTGTCTAGACTGGATGCATTTTGCCTAGTGGGTGTCACCCAGGTGTAACCACATTTGAAGTACAGATATACAGTCAATATTTATAACTTCAGATACAAAAATGATACATGCATACAAATAGGATAATCATATTCAGCAAATTATAACTTTTTCAATGACACTCAATAAGACATATCTTGTACCAGATGCATCATAATTATGTTATACTCATATCATAATAATATCACTATGACGAATATGGCGTGTAGTGTCTCAGCCAGGACTTAGATGCTTAGAGGAAGATCCATAAATCTCCTAAACAGGCAATTATGGAATAACCAGCCAATATGGGAAGTTTCTTCCTAACTCTATAACTTTGTAGTTCACTTATGCCTTGAATTAAGAGGGGTTACATGCCTTATACTATTTTATGCTATTTAATATAACTGTCTTGTTTTCATTATCCTTATAAATGTCTAATACCTTGCTTCAGTAAGGAACTTAAACTGTTTCAATCTTACTTAGCTCTTGGACTCAGTGTCTTATGGTAGCAAATTCTACAGGCTAAAGATCTATTGTGTAAAAAAGTACTTCCTTTATCACTTTTAAATGTGTTGCCTTTCAATTGCATTGGATAGTCTTGTGTTATGAGACAGGGTAAATAAAAGCACCTAATTTATTTTTTGTATGTCTTTCATGATTTTATATACCACTGTCATTACTCATATTTGTCTCATCAGGAATTCAGGGCCCCATTGTGCTAGACACTAGCAAACACTTATTAAAATGACAGAACTACCCCAAAAAACTTTCAGTCTATCTTCATGGACGACTTTCAATGCCTCTACTAATTTTCATTGCCCATTTCTGGAACCCTTCTATTTTTTTCTATAACTTTTTTGAGCTAGGGGCATAGGTGCTGAAACTAGAGGTGCTGGGGGCGCTGCCACACCCTCCTGGCTTGAAGTGGTTTCCATTATATACAGGGCTGACAGTTTGGTTCAAGGGTTCTCAGCACCCCACCCCCCTCATAAAAATTGTTCCCGCACCCCTGGCTAGGGGTGACTAAAACTGAATCCTGTATTTTAGGTGGTGGCAGAACATCAATATATACAATAGCATTATAATATTCTTAGAACTATTTCCTATCCCATTCACTGTACAGTCTAACATTTTTGTTTGTTTTTCTGACCACTGCTTGCACATTTCGCAGATGTTTTCCTTGAGCTGTCCACAATGACTTCTTAGTTCTCTTTCCTGAGTGGTTACTGTTAATGTAGAATCCAGCAATGTGTTTGAGTAGTTCTAGCTAATCTATGTTCTATTTATATCACACTCATCACCATGGTAGCTGAACACACTACAATTTTTAAAAAAATGGGAGGGGGACTGACACGGCTTATATCTTAAGTTGCTTGCATTCCCTCCTACTACACAGGCTTTATTTCTTTGCTTTTGGTTTATTATGGGAAAGCTAAGTCAAAACAGTGAATTTTGGGGCTGAGCATCAGCTGGTATAAATTATCATAGGCCCATTGACTTCAGCTCACACCAGCTAAAGAGCTGCCCCTGTAAATGTTGCCCTGAACACCATGAGAACTAAAGTCAGTCTAATGTGATCTAGGAGTTAGTTCCACAGTTGAGAACCATCCGCCACGGAAGCTCTGGCCCTTGCACTCATGAGTCTCATTCTTGTAAGTGGCACTCTCCTTGTTCTAGCTGAGGATAGCTGTCATCAACATTTATGGTCATGTAGAGAGGCAATTCCTCATGTAACCTGGGCCAGTCCAGCAGAAAGCTATGAATATGCCTCCCATGCTCACCTTTCCACCTCTTAGCTGTGTAACGCAGAAATGTTTTAACAGCTATGCAAATTTCAAATGCATCTGACATTGCTGCATTACAGAAATAAAAGAACGGAGCAAGCAATTTTGTACCATATACTCAGGGCGCAGTGTACTCCATGATTCTGCACCCATAGAAATTGCCACAAAATTAACCTCTTGCTGATAAATAGTGCTCCACAATCTAATCCCTCATGTTTGTGAAGGAAACCTTGGCAACAAGTGTAAGAAAACTTTGAAAACAGTGTTTTCTTCCTGAATCTGCAGAGAGCCTAAACAATAACTCTAAAGGAGGTGTGAATCGCTCCATTCATCCCCACCTTCCCCTTGACAACATCTGAATGTAGTTATGTTTTGTCCATACAAATATTGGCCCATATTGAAAATGGGAAAAATGGGAGCAACATAAAATAAATTGAATTTAATATCAAAATAAATAACAAATGTCTATCTATCTTTGGTACTTATATGGACCTGTAGTGAGGCGGCCTGGCTCCCGGCCGCTCCAGAGAGGGAGGAGGCAGAACAGCTGCCAAAGTGGGCGGAGCCACTGCCACCTGCCCCCGCCCCCCCGGAAGTCAAGGGGCGGGACAGGAAGTATAAAAGCCCCGTTCCAGCGCTCAGTTGCAGCCCGGCGGCCAGAGAGGACAGACGCTCCTGACCAAGCTCCTACTGGACCGAGCCCGCCACCCTGAAGAAGGCTGGCCGAGCCTTCCCCGAGCCCAGTACCCCGAGGTGGACTGGCCGAGCCTTCCCCGAGCCCGGTACCCCGAGGAGCTGCCTGAGCGTAACCCCGACCGGAGTCCTGAGGAGCAGCCCGAGCTAGCCGGCTCTCAGCACGGCGAGGAGCCCATGGTGTGGGACCCAGCGCCGGACACCAGTACTGAGCAGGTACCCGTGGAGGGGGAAATGGAAAGTAGCCCGGGGGTAACTGACCCCAGTCTGGCTACAGCAGACTTTGAGCCGATGTCAGTGTGTTGCGGTCAGGACCCCACCGACACAGCAGCAGACTAACTGCCGCTGTTAGGGCCCCGGGCTGGGACACAGTGGAGTGGGTGGGCCTGTGTCCCCCCTGCCACCCCACTCACGGGTGGCAGTCTCCCCCTCACACCAACGCTCAGACCCAGAAGTCTGAACTATTGCTGTTTGCTCAGCTCCTGCCTCCAGGACCTGAGCCCTGAACTATTGCTGTTTGCTCAGCTCCTGCTTCCAGGACCTGAGCCCTGAACTATTGCTGTTTGCTCAGCTCCTGCTTCCAGGACCTGAGCCCTGAACTATTGCTGTTTGCTCAGCTCCTGCTTCAAGGACCTGAGCCCCTTGAACTACTGTTGGCTTCCCCGCCCTGACTAAGGGCTTGGGCTCAAATCACGGTTTATTTTGCTCAGCCCCTGCCTGAGGGTCTGAGCCTAGAACTGCTGGTTACTGCCCCGCCCTGACTGAGGGCTTGGGCTTAAATCACTGTTTGTTTTGCTCAGCCCCTGCCTGAGGGTCTGAGCCCCTTGTACTACTAGTGGTTGCCCTGCCCTGACTGAGGGCTTGGGCTTCACTGACTGTGTCTTTTGCTCAGCCCCTGCCTGGGGATCTGAGCCCTTAGACTATTGTTTGTTTCCCGCCCTGACCTAGGGCTTGGACCTTCAGAGACTGAACGACTGATTTAGGCCATGTAGTGAGGCGGCCTGGCTCCCGGCTGCTCCTGAGAGGGCCGAGCCCCCCACACCGGACCCTTACAGGACCCCATTACCATAGTATCTGAGTGCCTCATGATCTTTAACGTATTTATCCTTACAGCACCCGTGTGTGCTAAAAAAGTAGCATTATCTCCATTTTACAGAGGGCAATTGAGGTACAGAGAGGCTAAGGCCTAAATCCATAAAATGGATTCAGCATCACAATACCTAACTTGTAGGTGCATAGAAAATCATAGGAACAACACTACCATCCACAACACCCAAGTCAGGTACTAGAATCCCTATACAGTGAATGGGGAGAAATAGGCACCTTAGGATGGGATTCACAAAGCCAGCATGCTAGGCGAGGAGCTGCCTAAACTTGCCCATTGAAGATGCCAACTCGCTCTGGACCCCTGGGGTCTCCACACCCAGAGGGAGCAATGCAATCCTGATCTCTAGACTGCAGTGACTCTGAGCCAGCGTAAAACAGAAGGGTTTATTGAACTTCTGAACGCAGCACAGGAGGTTCTCAGGGCCCCCGAGCCTAGAAAGTCTCAGCACTATCCATCTGGGTCTGTCCCAGTCCAGGTGACTCAGGCTGCGCTTTGTCCACAGTCCAGCACCCCCCTCCTTTCAGCCGATCATCCTATATCACCTTCCCAAAAGCCCCTCCCCCATCCTTTGTCTTCGGTCCCAGGCAAAAAGGTTACCTGGGCCCTCTCTCTTCCATCCTTTGTTCCCCCACTGGCTGGAACTGGCTGGTCAGATCGCTGGGGTCCTCTCTCCTCAGCCCTTTGTCCTCCCACTGGCCAGAACTGACTGACTCCCAAGATGGGTTGGGCCTCCGGGTCACCAGTTGCTACAGTACCCAATTTCCAGGCCATTGTCTGGGGTCCAGTGTGGTAAGCAAGGTCACACCTGGTCCTCTGCAACAACAAACACCCTGTCCCACCACCTCGTTAAATACACAGCACACAGGGGAAACTGAGACACACATAGTATTCACACAAAACACTAAGAAAATCCCCCACTTTGTCACAGTGGGTAACCTCCTGTAATGGTGAGCAAGCAATACACTGAACATTTTCCAGCAGGCTCATCTCCTGCTAACAGAATAGGGGTTTCAGGCAAACACTGCCAGCCTGCTACTACAGTATATTTCCCTTTGGGTCTTTGTGTGTGTCTGATTTTGTCTCCGGGCATTAGACAGATTCTCACTTAAAGCAATATTGCAGTCAGGCATGTCATAGAATACAGATTTCACACAGCCTACAGCACAATCACAGAACCTGAGAACAACTCAGATATATTTAGAATCTACATTGTCATTACTTTCACCCTACAAAAAAAAATATTATAAACTCGCAGCTGGGGAATATTAGCAATCTTCTCAATGCAGGCTAGGCCTGATTCACCTGTTTGTTTAACTGGAAGGGATTGGATAACCTATGCGGAAAAAATCAAAGAAATCTATTTTTTGTACTGCGGTCACCATGTGGTTGTTACTGTGAAGGCAGTGTTATAATAATCACCCTGCAAGGGCTTTCTGGGCCAAGCCACTGATGCCATCGACAGTCCAACATGCCAGTGGGAAAGTGCATCCTACCGCAGGAATGAAGTAAAATAATGCTTATGAAGAGGGGAGAATGTAGCAGCCACCTGCCTTGAAGAACACCCACATGCAGAGTGCAGCATGCAAACCTCAGTATACAAAGAAGAGAGGCATGTCATCAAATAATGGAGGGGTTGTCACAGCAAGGGGCACATCGATTTTGCAAAGGCCAAGGCACATACACCCAAGAGTGAATTCTTGAAATCAATGGCTTAGATCAAATTGTTGGCTGAATGACTTAGATTGTGCAATATGAAATCCTACGGTTCATCTTCAGTACTACATGCTGCCGAGAGAGAGAGAGAGAGAAGAAAATACTGAAGATTCAGATAAATAATCAACAAAAATTTACCTTAAAGGAACACTGTCAATGTTTACTGATTCAAAATTGTTACCATTTCATCCAGTTTTACAGCCTTTTTAAAGACATATGCGGCACGACTTACAATGAAATCAAGCTGCCCTGTTTGTGTTCCTCTGTCCCCTTGTCTGTTTGTCCTTAGAGTATGAGCTCGTCAGAGCAGGGACCAATCCTTCTGGAAAGTCTGGAAAGCATTTTAGCACTTTGTAGCCACTCCTGTAAATAAATAATAAGAAGAAAAATCCTCCAGATTATAAAGCTTGAGTTTTGTGCTACATTTAAAACTTAAAACTCCTTTGTGGATAATTTTTTTTTAAATAGCTCCTATTTTTGTAGGAGCTAAATAACTCAGAGCTAAATTCTGTAGTCCTTAATTAAGCAAAACTTCCACTGACTTCAGTTGTATGCAGTGTTGTTGTAGCCAGGTTGATCCAAGGATATTAGAGAGACAAGGTGGGTGAGGTAATTAATATATTTTACTGGACCAACTTCTATTGGTGAAAGAGACAAGTCTTCAAGCTTAAACAGAGCTCTTCTTCAGGTACGCAGGGTGCCACAGCTAAATACAATGTGGAATAGATTGTTTTAGCATAAGGAGTTAACATGTTGTAAGAGACAATTCAAGGTGAAGTGGGCAGTTAACACCTCTGCAGTTGTAGGACAAAGGAGGGTTAGTGGGTTATATATTTAAGGCTATGTCTACACTACACAGCTTATAGCGACATGGCTGTGTCGCTACAGCTGTGCCACTAAAAGTCGTGCAGTGTAGCCACTGTTTGTCGGCCCTCCTGCCTACAAAAAACTTCCACCCCCAATGAGCTGGGTTAGCTTTGTCAGCAGGAGAGCTCTCCTAAAGTGCTGCTCACACCGGCACTTGTCGTCCGCAAAACTTGTCTTTCAGGAGGGTGTTTTTTTAACACCTCTGAAAGACAAAAGTTTTATCATTCAATTACCAGTGTAGACAAAGCCATGGTAATGAGCCATAAATCCAGTGTCTTTACTGAGTCCATGATTTTTAGTGCCTAACAAAGTTATGAATTTAAGCTCCCAGGCTCAGCTTTTGAAGGTGTTGTGCTGATTTCCTGTGAGGACAAGGACTGGGTGATCAGATATGAAATGATTGTCTTGTCAAAAATGTTCACACACAGGTGATATGGTGTTTTTGTCTTTTATCATTTTTCTGTGTGAGTTCATCTGAGAGCATAGTGATTGTCTCTTTTCACCCACATAGTTGTTATTAGGGCATTTAGTACGCTAGATGAGCTGGATCACATGTTGTAATAGGCATATGTAGGACCCATGGATCTTGAAAGATGTGTTGTGGAGGATGTTGATCATCATAGCAGTAGAGATATGTCTGCAGCATTTGCATCTTTTGTTATGGCAAGGTCTGGTGCTGCTTTGAGTTGCTGGGTCCTGGTCTGCGGGGAGCTTGCTTCTGATGATGAGCATGGCAAGGTTGGGGGTTGTTTAAAGGGCAGAAGAGGAAGTTCAGGAAAGATTTATTTCACAATGTGGTCCCCTTCGAGTATGGATTGTAATTGTTTAATGATACTCCATATGAATTCCAATGCAAGATGGGTAGGTGACAACAAGGAGTGTGACATCAGAGGGATTTTTGTGCGTGTGTGTATTGAAGCAGGTTCTCTCAGCGGTATTATGGCCCATTCCATGATGCTATTTACTGTGGTGGAGGGTCCTTGTTTGACATATCAGAGGTAGTACTCATATCCAAGACTTTGTTAAGGAATGTATCAAATGTTTTAGTACAGGCTGATGTATTCTGCCAATCTCATTTCTGATGCAACTCCATTGACTTCAATGGACTTACATCAAGGATGAGTTTGCCCACATACCTCCTGCATTTCCTTCATACATTGTGGGGATGAAACTGCCCCCCAGTGAAATAATAGTAAAATTCTCAACAATGATCAGAGTAGGAGCAGGCTCAGGCTACGGATTGTAACTATTGAATGGGCATGTCAGATTTATTAATACCTTTCTTCCAGTAGAACTAGTGTCTTTTCTAGCACAAATAACTCTTTATTATTGTTAGGTGAACTTTAAAAGATTAACCAGGCTAAATTGATTTTTGTTTCACTACAGGATATGCAAACATAGAGTCAGATCATAAAGCCTGGTCTACACTAAAAAGTTAGGTTGACTCAGCTACATCTCTCAAGGGTGATGTCGTTAAGCCGACCTAAGCCCCAGTGTAGACAGTGCTAGTTCAAGAATAGAATTATTCCATTGAGCTAGCTACCACCTCTTGGTAGGTGATTACCTAGACTGACAAGAGAACCCCTTCCATTGGCGTAGGTAGGGTCTACATAGAAGCACTGCAGCAGTGCTGCTGTAGCTTTTCAAGCATAGACAATCCCTAAGAAGGCTGTTTTGTGCTGCTCTACCTTAATAGAATTCTTGGAGAGCTACACCATCTCTTTGCTAAAGTAGGGCAAGAAACAATCTTCCCATCTGTAATGGAGCCCTTGGAGGGCCAGGTGGTCTACTGGATAATGCACTCAGTATCGTCTCTCAGCGGGAGGCCCTTTCAGTCCAGTTCCTCAGCCAAGGATGGGCTTAGCTTCACCCCAGCAGGCTCTGAGTCGGGGCTCTGTAAGGGTTAACAGTGGCTGGTACCTTGGGGTGCCCTCCGAGTTACGTTCCCTGGGTCAGTTCCTACCATCTCTCTCTCCCCATGGCTTCAAGTCCAATAAAAGGTAACAAAAGAAAAAGAAAACACAACTAAACCTTCAGCCCCAATTGGGATCAGCATATAGTTCTGTTGCTCGCACAGGAAGACTTCTTTGGCACCTTTGTTCAGGAGCCCTCAGGGTAGGTCTGCCTTCCTCCCGAGCCCCATCTTCTGAGCTGAGCTGCTCCCTTTTAAGTTTTCTCTCCAGTTGGAGCATGCACTGCAGGTCTGGAGGGGTGGAGCTATCAACCCAATATTGTTCTTTAACCCCTTCGGTACCAGTGTGGGGTCTGTACATTCTATCACACCATCCAAGCTTTACCAGCCTAAAGCAGATGAAAAGTCAAAATCTCAACACATTTTTGCAAATTGACAGCACAAATAAAAAATTGGTTTGGATGTTAGAAACCATTAAAAAAGGGATAGAGAATAAGATGGAGAATAGTTTATTGCCCTTATATAAATCCATGGTACGCCCACATCTTGAATACTGCGTACAGATGTGGTCTCCTCATCTCAAAAAAGATATACTGTACTGGCATTAGAAAAGGTTCAGAGAAGGGCAACTAAAATGATTAGGGGGTTGGAACGGGTCCCATATGAGGAGAGATTAAAGAGGCTGGGACTTTTCACCTTGGAAAAGAGGAGACTATGTGGGGATATGATAGAGGTATATAAAATCATGAGTGGTTTGGGGAAAGTGAATAAGGAGAAGTTATTTACTTGTTCCCATAAGAACTAGGAGCCACCAAATGAAATTAATGGGAAGCAGGTTTAAAACAAATAAAAGGAAGTTCTTCACACAGTGCACAATCAACCTGTGGAACTCCTTGCCTGAGGAGATTGTGAAGGCTAGGACTATAACAGGGTTTAAAAGAGAACTAGATAAATTAATGCAATCCAGAGTGCTATCGCTGGGTTGAAAGTGTGGTCTAGCTTGAATAAAAGTTAATATCCCTCTATAGAAATAGACCTTTTCCTATTTTTACTGGTAGTAGATCTGACAGCTATTATCCTTCTATTATATTTCATGCCTCCTAATTCTAACATATGGTGACACTTCACTTCCCAATAGCCAATTGACATTCTTTTGATGTATCTTTTGGGCTGCTGCCTAAGTACATTTGCAAATAGTTTAGTACTCAATTTAAGCTGAATATATTCCCAGAATTCCTTTGGCAATCAATTATTTATTACTTACAAATGTTAAGATCAAAAAGAAAAGAAATAGATGTATATTTTATTCTGACAGGAGGTCTATGGGGATTACAAAAAACAGAAACTTTAATGCTAAATTTGTGTAAAAAAGGTAAAAATGGGGATTCCCTAGTCAGTTTTCTTCCCTTTAAGGGAGCAAATGGCCTGGATTAATCAGTTCTTCTTGTTTTTATACAGTGGTTAGACATGAACACTGGACATTATTTCTCAATATTATTTGACTGTATTTCTCAGTATTTTCAAAGGACAATCAGGGGCAAATTCTGTTCTGCTACATCTGTGTAACACTATTAGGCCCAGATCTCACCCTCACCTACATGGATGCATCTCTGATTACCCTCCTTGTGGAACAATTAAATATAAATCTGCAGGAGAGCTTGTGCCAATTGCTTGGGAAGATCATGCTGGATGAATAGCTCTTTTGTTACATTTACAAAAGTTGCTTTTTGTAAGGGGCCGCCTGGGCTGTGACTATGTAGCATACATTCCAGTAGGGTGGTGGGGGGCACAACAGGTGAACTTTAGGAAGATCATTTCCACTTCACTCAATAGCTAGGCAGCCATAGCAGAGGACTGAGGAACACTTTCAGAAGTGCCTTTAATTAAGGCATGATCCTGTGCCATTGACGTTAATGGGTGCAGGATCAGGCCCTTCATGAGTATCTGAACAGCTATGGAGGGATACAGGCCTGTCCAGTGGATTCAGAGGGATTTGGATCAAGCCCAAAATGTCCAAAATGAAATTTGACAGAGACCCATCACTGGCTATTAAGCGTTTTTGATAAAGCATTCACTCACTCTTGACCACTGAGAATCTTAAGGATTCTAAACTAAATCCATGAAACCAGATTATGTCCCAAATAAAGGCAACTTCTGTAGAAGTAACAAAAACCATTCTCCCAACATAACCTCATGTAATGTACACAAAACCAGTATTCACCCATATTAGTTAATCACTGTGGCAAGGAGCACCTATCTGTTCCACCGTGAGGTGGGACAGAGCTGCTCTAAAGGAGGAGAGAAGAGGAGTAAAGGAGACAGCCTGGCATGAACAACAAAAGGATCATTCCAATTCAGTAACGCAAAATGGTGAAAACTGGCCTTTAAGAACAGGAAATATTTTCAAGGTATGAATTAGCACATAGGCCTGATTCACCCTGATGTAACTCCATGATCTGCAATATTAAGAATATTATTAGCAAAGAAATAGAAAAGTGTCAAGTGTCAAACTGTGAAACTTTCACATAGTAAATGACAGAACTCAGTCAAAGCCACAGATCCATTTCACGAGAAGTGGCATGGCTATCAAGGGGCTAAATTTTCTTCTCGGTTGATATTTTCCATTTTATACAGCGAACTCATCATACTATTGCTAAAATCCATGAGGTTGCACCAATGTAATTCAGTCTGTCGTGAATGGAAAAATGTCGGTCTCCTCACAGGTGAAAAGTGTCAGGAAAGATCCTGCTCAGGAAAGACCTAATGAAACCTACTGACAGATCACGTCAGTGATCAACATAATTTTTGGAACACTGGGGCAGAGAATTGCCACATGAGATTGGAAACAGAAGAGGTGCACCCAAAAATGAGTAGTAGTTCCCTGTTTGTTCTGCCACAGGTGGATTCATTGTCTGCCTGAAGGCTTCCTTTTTTATTCATTTGTATTGCATCTTACAGCTCTATAATATAATAATAGGAGATATACCAATCTCCTAGAACTGGAAGGGATCTTGTGTCCAGACTCCTGCCTTCACTAGCAGCAGGACCACTTTTTGCCCCAGACTGCTAAGTGGCCTCCTCAAGGACTGAACTCACATCCCTGGGTTTAGCAGGCCAATGCTCAAACCACTGAGCTATCCCTCCCCCCTGAAGTGCTGAGATAGGCTTTACTTGGAAAGCCTGGTGTTTTCTGATAGATGGGTAGATTACACAGAGGAAATTAAACTTTTTTACTGTCTCTCTCAGGGTAGTTCTGCTGCCTAATGAATTTGGGGCTTTCAATTTGTCATGTTTGGAGTAAATGTATTTAATAATCTAGAGGTTAATTAGAAAAATAGCAACTGACTTTATTAAAAGAGTTTAACTCAACAATATGAATGGAGAGAGAATCTTCTCCAAGCAGGAGAATTCAAGCCCAAACCAGTGCCAAACGAATGTCACCCATACAGTTCCATCAAGTGAACGTTAAGTGACAATACACATAACAAAACTCCTGTTGGAAGAAACTCATTGGCAGAATGAACATTGAAGACAGGAAGCTCTTAACTTAGCTCACTTTAATTCCAGTTTCTAACTCAGCTGTTACCTAACTTCTGAGGGTTGATGTCTTTTATAGACTGAGCCTTTCACAGATGTCTTTGACATATTATTAGATTCTTAGTGTGTTTTTGCTTCCTTAATGCTTTTGTTTCTTGCTTTTAAATACTTAGACTATATCTTTGTTCAAGGAATTTATAGGCAAATGTAAAATTTGGAACAGAACGGTAATAATTCTTCAATGACGAATTGTTGATATAAAATTAAGCTTTATTTTAAGAAAAGAACTTTTGCTGTACTGAAGATTAAATTCTGATGTCTCTAGAACACTCAGAGAGCTGTGCTAGCCTTTTCCTCCCCAGGATCCATACTAACCACATGACCCACACTAACTAGCCTCCTTCTGTTGGATTAAACTAGTTGTGACTGACATATAATCTTCAGTAGGAAAAGAGCAGAAACCAGCAAACTCATTTTGCCTAGGGCTGCAATTCAACTTTAAACACTTTCTTCTCAAGTACTGATCTAGCACAGTGAGTATCTTAAACATGTGCAATGGGAAACACAGAAACTCACCATGTAGGATGCTCACTCTGTTTTCCAAACCTGTAAAATCCGCATTGAGTGGGAGGGAGATACTCTAATAGACAAGTTCAGAAAGAAAGAGATGCATGCCCATAGCATCTGCTCTCCCTGCAGAAAAGCTATTGCTTTGGCATCTTTTGCAGCTGTAACTGCTATGCAAGCAGTGCTGATGCTGTTACATAAACAGTGCTGATGGCTCAAGGGGCACCCTCAGGCTGCTCACATGCCAAGCAGAAGAAGCCTAATTTCCTACCTCTATTAATGGAACTGCTGGTGCACAAGGTCCCTGGACACTATATTCTACTGTCTGGCTCTGCTTCACTAAAGGAGGATTCTATTTTGTAAAAAAGAGAGAGCAATGGAAGTGTGAATAGCCTCCTGCACTCATGCAGTATATTATCTCTCTGGGCTACTACTTGAGAAATGTGGAGGAATGCAAATAAAACTAAAGAAAAGAGGCCAAGATTGAGGGTGAAACTTTGGCTCCATTGAAGTCAATGTGAGTTTTGCTATTTATTTCGCAGGGCCCAAGATTTCACCCTGAGGGAGCAAAGAGAGTTGGCAGAGATGTACTGTACAAGCAGATTTAAGCTCAAAGAGGTGAGTCAGTGGATGAAGAGTCAATGGAGAGCTTTGAAAAACAGCAGAGTGTTGAATTGGATAAGGTTTGATACTTGCACAATTGTCACATCTACACCCAAAGAAAAGATAATGGCATTGATAATTAAATGAAAAAAACATGAATGAGGGTAGAAGCAATGTCAAGGTAACAATGAATTTTGCTAACTGTATAGTACCAAGCACATTGTCTTCCCTACAGAATAAAAAAAACCAACATGCTACAGATGATGAAAGACAGACTGACTTTAAAAAAAAATTGTGTGTGTGTGAGAGTGATGGAGTTTACCAATCCCACACTATACCAGACCAAGGCACAGAGCAATACTGGTTTAGGGAAGCTCTGCACCTCAGCAGGTGTGATCCAGGCTCCAGGTGGAGGGACAATTTAAAATGGCACTGGCAGACCCAGGGAGATACAGGCTGCCCTAGGAAGTGAAGCTGAGGCCCGGAGCTGTGGGCAGAGTGATCAGGGCCCTGGTAAGACCACTCCATAAACGGCAATTTGCATTCCCTTTGATGGCGGGAATCCACAAGAGGCCCTGAAGAGCAGGAAGTTGCATCCCCGGGCAGACTAAACTGCTACTACTAAGACTGTGACCATGCCCCAAAAGGAGGAGCTCCAGCCTGGTAGGAAGAGACCCAGGGGGAGTATAACTTGGGGTAGACCAGAGGGTGCTTTGGACACTATAGCACCCCTTTAGGGCCCTGGGTTGGGACCTAGTAAAGCATTCCCCCCACCCTGTTGTGTCAGAGCCCCAAGAGGAAAATAGGAAACACACAGGAGGGGCTGAAGCTTGCTGTATACAACCCGGCAATGCTCCCCCACCCCTTGGACCTCCAGACCAGAGAGACTGAACAGAACTGTGGAGCTACGGCCTGACTACTAGGCCAGCTGGCTTTCAGACTGACTCGCTACAAAAATTCATGGTGAATGCAGGCAACAACTTTGTAACTAAAGGGAGCCTGTGTAAGAACCCATGGGCCCAGAACCAGGGTATAAGGGGGGCACTGCTTCCTCATCACCCCTAGGGGTCCAGGCAGGGTTGCCACCAAGACATACTGAGAGGCTGAGGCCTGCAGGAAGTCCCACCCTAAAGGGCATAAGCGATAGCCATCCACGACTCCCCATATAAACCATGAAGACATTTCTAGGAGCTTGCTGAGGAATACAGACCTCTAGTGGGCTTTTGCCTTGGATCCTGCCTCACTGCAACTTGTCCTCATCCCAGACTGCTGACCCTGATCCTGGTTTACTGTCTTCGGCTTAAGACCATTGCTGCCCTGGTGAAAGATCCTGCTCTGGTGCAATCCCAATTCTTGTTGGTTGCTCTCAATTTGGTAATGGACTCTGACTTGGTTATTTTGACCTGGCCTGGCCCTGATTGATCTCTGACTGTTGATCCTGCTACTGAGCAGCTCACTCTGTGCCCACGAGTTGCCCATGACATGGCTTTGATGGCCTGAGGTGTATTTTTTTTAAAAGAGGGGGGAGGGAGCCCTGGTGATGGATCTTGACAAATTGCTAAAATGCATTTTGGAGAATCAACAACAGACCCAGTTGCTGTAGCAATTGGCAAAAGAACAACTGCAACAGGTTCTGCTGCAGCAGCAGCAGCTTATTAGGCCACTCAACACAGGAAGCAGCAGCTGGTGCAACAGGTGGTGCCACTGGTACAGCCCCAAAATATGCCATCTAACTCATTGGTGGGAGCAGTTAACCCCAATTTAGCTTCAAACCTCTCCTTGAAACTGACAAAAGAAAGGAACCAGCTGATGAGCTTGAAGCATTCCTAGTCACATTTGAGAGGGTCGCCATGGCAGCCTTTTGGCCAGTTGAGAGTTGGGCCATCCTGGTCACCCCATACCTGACAGGGATGGCCCAGGTCATATACCAAAGCCTCCATATGACAGCTGTGCGGGACTATTCCCTACTCAAAGTAGCTATCTGAGACACTTTGGGCATTTAAAACAAGACCCACCACCAGAGGGTCAGCAAGAGAGATTTTCAGCTGCAGTTTGATCTAGGCCGGTAGCCCAGACTCTAAAGGACCACTGCTAACAGTGGCTCCAACCCCAGGAAAGAACAAGAGTATGGGTGGTGGAAAATACTGTGTTGGAGCAGTTCCTCCAAATTCTCCCACTCAGAGTATGGGAGAGGATGGTACAACATCAACTAGGGATGTAAAAGGTTAACCAGTTAGCATTAGGATTACCAGTTAACCGACCATAATCGTTAACCCCAGCGGCCCTGTGCCAGCGGGATGGACCCCAGCCCTGGCCATGCTGTGCTGTGCCGTGCCATTAATTTTATTAGACAATGCCCTTGTTTCTCAGAATTCACCTGTAACGACAGTCATACTTTTCCAAGATGTTGTCAGGATTAAGACAGTAATGTTTGCAAAGTGCTTTGAGACCTTCCGATGGAACATGCCAGATAAGGACGGTGTTAGAGTCCCACATTTTAAAATGTTGTCCTAAATTCCTGCCTGATGTAATTACCGCCAGTGAGAGTTGCATGCACTTTGTCAGGGCTGATTTTGGCCCAGTGTTTCTGTTTCACTCTGGCCACCAAATAACAAATTAAAAATCTCACCCCTTAACATTACTGGCCTCTGAGGACCACAGAATATAATTTAGATAGAGCGATGACCATGCAAGGTGCGTAATTAACCCGTCCCCATAACAACCTCAACCCCACCCTCGAGCTCGCGCATGCTGAGCTGCCCAGGGAACCAACTCCGCCACGTAACGCGCAACCGCAAAAAAACCAAAATACTGCGACACTGCGCATGTGCAGCATCAGCTCCCCAAGAAGGGCGGGTCGTGCCAGGCGAGGGTGGCGAAGTGCGCACGCGCCCTAGGGACGTGGTACACTGCGCATGTGCGAGGAGGGGGTGGCGGGGCGGGAGGCGCCGCTGTTGCTGCTGGGCCCGGTCCCCTCCTCAGCGCGATGAGTGACGGGTTCCGGAAGGCGGAGTCGGGCTCTCAGGTGAGGCAGCGCCCCGGGCCTGGCCGCTCCCGCAGGGCCCGGCCGCCCGGACTGGAGCGGCCTCCCCCGCACCGCCCCCAGGCGGGGCTCGGAGCAGCGCAGCACGGGCCGGGCCGGGCGGTGTCGCGCCGCCCCCAGCAGCTCCCAGGCAGGCAGGCAGGGCGGGGTCCCCCTCTGGCGGGGCAGGGAGGACGCGGACACGTTGAAAGCCCCGCCTGGGATGTGGGTGCTGCCCGCGCTGGGGAGGGAACCCAGGGGCTGCCGGCCGCGGTCTCTGCCCGCTGGCGCGTCCGTTTCTCCTCGCTGCGGACGGCATCCTGCCCGGCCACGGCGGGGCTGCGTCCCCAGGGCCCGTCCGGAAGATGTGCGCCCCTGGCCCGCCCCCGCCACGTGTTGAAGTACAGGATGTGCTTAATTCCCCTGGGAGAAAATGGGACTTAAGTATGTGCCTAGACTTAAGCAAATGTTTACATATTTTGCTGAATAGGGTGAACTGCTGAATCAGGGTCTGTATCCACACACGCGCAGGTGCACACTGATACTGACCGTGCATGGGACTTGTCTACACTTGTAGAACTTCAGTGCAGACAACACTACCTATCCTGCCAAGAGGGGTTCTCCCCTCGGCGTAGGAATCCATCTCCCCTAAAGGTGGTAGGTTGACAGAAGAATTCTTCCATTAGCCTAGCGCTACATGGAGGGTTTGGCTGTCTTAACTGCATTGCTCAGGGTGTTGGATCTTTCACACCTCTGTGTGAGGTAGTTAAACAGACCTATTTTTATAGTGTAAACAAGGCCTCACAATAAACCTTGAGAGACTGTTGTTCACCTTAATGGATGTGAAGGTAGAGATGAATTGTAGTCACTTAAGGACTTTTTAAAAAACTTGGAAGATTTTAAAATTGCCCTCTGAAGTTTTGCTCATAGCAATAAGGCTTATGTTTCTTTAACTCTTCATCCAGTTTTTCTCCACCCTCCCACCACCCACCCTTTTTCTCTGACCTTTTGACCCTGACCTATGCTCTGAAAGTCTTTAAATCTTGCAGCAACACTTCCTTGTAGAATGTTGTGTAACTCATAAGTAAAAAATCTGTGCCAAATAAATAATTCTTCAAAAACCTCGTAAAATGAGCTTTGTAAAAACAGTGACAATGGAAGTTGTAAGAGGTGAAGGTAGTAAAAGAGAGTAAGGGCTTGGCTACACTTACAAATTTGCAGCGCTGCAGCAGGGTGTGAAAACACACCCTCTGCAGCGCTGCAAATTGCGGCGCTACAAAGCGCCAGTGTAGTCAAAGCCCCAGCGCTGGGAGCCGCGCTCCCAGCGCTGTCCGTTATTCCCCACAGGGAAGTGGAGTACGGACAGCGCTGGGAGAGTTTTCTCCCAGCGCTGGCGCTTTGATTACACTTAGCGCTTCAAAGCGCTGCCGCGGCAGCGCTTTGAAATGCAAGTGTAGCCAAAGCCTAAGTGAATTTTGATTAAGCATATAGCTTGCGAAAGGTAAAAATGTCTCGCTCGCATTTTTTGACCAGTGGGTCTCTTAACACTTTTAATATATTGCTTAGAAATATTGCATATTATTGAATGGCACCCAAAAACGTGCTGAGTACCTCCCAAAAGACATAGGAAAAACTCTTTAAGTTCCATTGAAGCACCATTAGTTTTCAATTGGACTGAGGCTCCTAAGTGATTTTGACATTTTTTTTGAAAATTTTTCCCACTGTCCCTTCCTCAGCAAATTTACTGTTTAAGGTCCCTGTCCTGAAACTTATTCCACATGGGCAGATGTCTTTTGTCCACAGGAACCCCTATTTTCTACACACTAATAATCACATAAAAAGATCCACTGGGATAGACTGTAAAGTGCAATTATTCAGAAATGTATTGAACACACATCTAGGCTATTTTACTAAGATAGATACACGCAGAAAAGCACTGGAAGGTAATCATTTTGTGGAAAAAAGATAAAAGTTATGTGAAGGAAGAAGTAAGCACCCATAATTAAATTATGGCATGCTGATCTCAATAGTGACCAGATGTTGCTGTATATTTTCCAGTTTTTCTGTTCAGTTACTTTCTTTAGCAGTGCTATGTTAACTGGTTATTTAAGCCATTCACAACAGAAGGTAGAAGCAAGTGGTTACTATTATTGCAGACTGATCCTTTGATCACTACAAATATTTTACCCTATAGCAGGGGTCTCAAACACGCAGTGCCCGCGGGGCTATTTCCTGCGGCCCACCAAGCGGCCTGTGCCCGCCCCGTGGCCAACCTCCAGGCCAGGGGTGGGCAAACTACAGCCGCAGGATTGCCCCCCTCGAGCGCCGTGCCGCGCCGCTCCCTGATGTGGCTCAGGTCCCTGCAGTCGGGGGTGGGAACGGGGAACTGTGGCCAATGGGAGCTTCGGGGGAGGTACCTGGATGCGCAGCAAGCAGCGTGTGGAGCCCTGCATCCCCCTCCCCCAGGGGCCGCAGGACATGGTTCCAGCTACTTCCTGGAGCAGGGCCGGGGCCAGCAGCGTGCCCTGGCCCCAGTGTGCACCGCTGCCACCCCAGAGCCCGAAGCCCTCCTGCACCCTGCCCTCCAGCTCCCTGCCCTGAGCCCCCTGCTGCACCACACACCCCAACCCCGTGCCCTGAGCCCCCTGCTGCATTCCATGCCCCTTCTGCACCCCAATCCCCTGCCCTGAGCCCCTGCCTGCACCCCAATCCCCTGCCCTGAGCCCCTGCCTGCACCTCAACCCCCTGCCCTGAGCCTCCAGTTGCATCCCACATCCCTGCCTGCACCCCAACTCCCTGCCCTGAGCCCCCTGCCTGCACCCCAACTCCCTGCCCTGAGTGTCCTGCCTGCACTCCAATCCCCTCCTGCACCCCAACTCCCTGCCCTGAGCCCCCAGCTGCATCCCACACCCCTTCTGCACCCTGAGCCCCCTGCCTGCACCCCATCCCCCTGCTGCACTTCAGCTCCCTGCCCTGAGCCCCCACCACACCCCTCATGAACCTTCTGGGGGCAGGGAGGGGGTGGAGTTGGGGTGGGGACTTAAGGAAAGGGGTTGGAATGGGGGCTGGGAAGAAGCGGGGCCTCATGGAACGGGTGGAGTGGGGCAGGGCTGGGGACAGCAAGGGGGGGTGTCAGTGATGCGGCCCTCGGGCCAATGAACTAGCCCTCACGTGGCCCTCGTGGTCATTTGAGTTTGAGACCCCTGCCTTATACAGTAGAAATAATATGGCCAAGAGACTAGTTAGTCCCAGCTCTCATGAAAAGTTCAATATATCTTTAACAACCACAAGTGTAAGGTCTCCTCTCTTGTGTCTTATCTGAACATAGTTTTGCTTCAGCCTCATTAGGTGTAGTATGGACAGACCTTTCACACAGTTTGTTGCAAAGTTGTTTGTTGATCTTGCCAGGAAATCCCACGGTGCACAGAATGATACCAACAAAGCAAGTGTCTGTGGAGATTCTGCTTCAAAACTAGGAAGAAAACACAAGTTTCATAGAAACACAGGTGCATTATCATCAATGAATTTTGAATAATCTGTTCAGTGCTCAAGATAAGCACCTGTAGTTATTTTCATGGCAATATGTAAACATTCAGTTCAGATAAGTACAGGTTCATATTTAAACCATAATGATCAATGCACCAGATATTTTCTGAGGACTAATGACTTAATGAAAGGAGCTGGAACAATCAAGAACTACTAACTAATCCCTGGGAAATGCCCTATACAGAAAGTATTTTTTATTCTAAAATGAAAATTGGGGAGAGGAAGAGTATGGATTTAAAAAGAAAAGTGATGCACATTAGCTGGAACTGAAATGGCACTTCTTTAAAATGAACGCTGCATCCAGTAGTCAGACTGCTTATATTACCTTAGCATTCAGCAACTAACTGTGAACAACTACATGTACACATTTGCAAAGCCTTGTAAAACGGTAGGAACCTACAAAGCAGAGGGACGGTTTCCAGCACACTTCATATTCTCTTGAGATTCCAAGGAGCCATTAGTTCTAAGACACGCTTGTTTTTATAGTTTTCATAATGTACAGAGACTTAAAAAAAACAATTATGTGATTTCAATACAAATTAATACAAACTAGGAAATGCATATTAAGGTAATCTTTGATGCAATGATATGGCAGTTTTTGAAGTGGTGCCTACGTTCAGCCATCATAGCAGGGTACCTTATATTTGTAGAGCAGTACAAAGGACTTAGCCTCACATCTTCCATTCCTTTTAAGATGTGTGGCTAAATCCTGCACAGGTCTGAAAATCTCAGTCATAGTTTCTAAATTGAATTTTCTTGTCCATGCAAAACTGCAGAGTTAGTTAAATGTAATTTTGTCTTAATTTGTATCAGGAGAGTTGTTGAACCATCCATACTACTAACTTTTCCAATAAAGTGTGTTCTATTTAAAAAGTAGGGAATAATTTCAGTTTGAACACCACCAAATGTCATAGATCTTCCTTTTTTAAAAAGAAAGAAAAACTTGAACACTATACCAGCTAAACATTAAGATTGAGTTATACCCTTTTAAGCAAGACCATCTCAAAACATACTTAAGTCTTCCCCCACTCATGTTTAGGGGCATTCTAGTACAAGGAGTTTCAGAATGGTGGATAAGCAGTGCTGTGATAAATACATGCAGTATTGCCAACCTCAGAAGATCAAAAATCATAAGTCAGACTCCAAAAAAAATATTTTTGTAAAAGATTATATTGTGGTGGGTTTTGGTTTGTCTTGGGTTTTTGTTTTTTAACTCCCTTTGCCCATCCACAGTGTGTGTGTGTGAGATTTTGTTTCTCACTCTTCCAAAATTATTGGGTAAGAGATTTTGACCTCCTCAGCAGGAGCTCTCATGCCCACTTCTACACATCATTTCCTCAATAATAATTCTGCACCCCACTATCCAAATCTATCTTGTCCTGTCTGTCCCTGCATCAGTTCTTCCCCCACATCAGTTCAACTCATCCCTCCACACCCCATCAGTTCAGCCCCCACAGCCTCCTCTCTGCTCCTCCTAGACTCTTCACCCCCATCTCCCAGGCCTGGGGAGAGAGGAGCTGTAACAGCATCTTCCCAGGCTGGGTGTGAGGTGGGAGGAGCATAGGAGCTTTCCCCTTTGCTCAAAAGAGTGTAGGAATAGGGAGCAGAGTGGCTGGGCTCCATCAGTCCCCTGTGCTCCCTTCCTGAGAATGGCTTCAGGTTGCTGAGGGGAGGGAGAGAGAGCGCTCTAGCTATAGCAGCTCTGATTGATTACTTTGCCCTAAGAGGCTGGCAAGTGAGGTATGCAGCAAATCGGAGGGGGTTTCCCCAGGCAGGACTCAAATTTGCATAAAGGGTGGAGCTTCTTGCATCATCTCGAGACAGGCTCCAGGCCCAGACAAAATCCTGTCATTCACAAAAAAACATCATGAGAGTTGGCAACACTGTTTGTTCAAAAGTCTTAAATATATTCTTAGTGTCTCAGCTTGACAGCCTGTGTCTCCTGATGGCTGAGGACTTCTTAAGCATCAAAGTAAAGCATTCCATGCTCTTGCGAGGCTTGGATCTCTAAAACAGATATTCATATAATATTACTGTTCCCAGCCACACTGTTATGTAAGATTTTTAGTAAACTTTATTTGACTTGCAGAACAAAGTAGACTGAGTGTTTTGTCTAGTAAGTAGCAGCAAAATAATGTAAGGAGAAAGAGACTAGATAGTAGGATAACAATCTAACCTTTTCAATGACTAATGGGCATGTATTATCTTCTGGACATATATAAAATGAATGACATTTGTAAATATGAACCATTTGCTATGAAAATGTCTCACAGCTAAGTAAAATGTGTTAAAACACTCTTTAGAGTTGTTGCATATCATGATATTCTGGTAAATTTCACTTGGCTGCCATCATATTAAATACAGTGGAGCAGTAAAAGTCATGGTTCAGAGAAAGCAGGTAAGCAAAGACAGAAGGGGACAGGAGACTCACAATGGGGAAAGATGCAGTGCAGGATGATGAGAATGGAGAGAACATAAACATAGGAGGGAGAGTCTCCATAAGCACGAGGGAACAGCAGCAGCACAGTATAACAGAGCAAGTTATATTCAGTCTCTTCCCTGATCCTGTTTATACAGAATACTATATTTTTTTTCAGTGAACATTGGTAACAAGTTGGTGTCAAAACTGTAACCATGGATCTAACATGTATTATACAAGTATTTCATGCATTGAACAAATGCATGAATCATGGATCCAGTATAATGTCTATTTAAGTGTTTTTATTCTACTTTTAATGAGCATCTCACGAGACTCATATCAACATACCTGAACGGAACAGTTACAAAGGCAAACACATTGACATTTTATTAATGGAAATGAATGGTACAATGTCTGTGGAAGTGTCTTACTTGGACTCACATCATAACCTCTTGAAGCAAATTTAGTGTCATTTAGAGTTTTTATACTACCATTAAAAGAAAACACAGAAAATTGTTTTTTAAATAATTTAAATTGACAATAGCGAGGAGATTCAGAAGAAAAGTTGTCCATCAAATATAGTTTGGAGGAGGGGAAATTATGTGCTGGGAAGTTATGTTTAGAGTTATGTGCTGAGTGCCCAAAGGATATGGCTAGGAGGGAGATTTGATACACTTGTACAGAATTTATTTTATTCTAAAAATCATTAATTTAGAGCTGATGGATGGTTCATGGAAACTGAAGTGCTCTGTCTTCAGGACATATACTCTGGCAGCAGTGCAAGCTTTTTTGCCTGTGTGCTTTAATCCATGTATGGAAGGACACTTCTAGCAGTGGGTGAAGTATTCGTTTCTTGAATTGTTGGCCTCTTTGTTGAGACTGCCAACTATAGTACATTTGTTATGTGGACACCTGTCCATTTAAGAACTGGCCCAAGAACACCCACTTGCCTTACAAAGGCTGTTGAACAGCCATCGTGTAATGACTTTTGATAACTACCAGCCTGTGCTGTATTTGAACAAGTGACGGTTAGGTGATAGGATCTGTATCCCATCGGAGTCCCACATCTAATGTAAGTTGAAATATGTAAGACGCTTTTACTTATAAATGAGCTGAGGGACTGGATGACTCAGGAGACTGATAATGGGGAATACAGCCTTTCACCTCCAGATCGTTACTTTGAAGTCACTGTCTGATGGCTGTTACAAAAGGACCTTCTTTCCTTTCATCCTATAAAATGGCAACATTTCCATATTTCAAAGACATCCATTCTTGCAGCAGTTTTATCTGCCAGTAGCTCATTCTTGTGGTTCTGTAAATACAGGTTCTTACATGGCACTTTATCGCCATGGAATCCTAGTGCTCGTTGCTAGGAGAGATAGAAAGTCAACGTCTGTTACTGTACTGTCCAATCTCTGAGCTTGCCACATGTCTGCAGAAAGGCATTTTAAAATCAAATTAATCTGTTGACAGAGCTATCATTGAAAACACACTAAGTTTTGTGGTTCTGTTGCATCTTATAAACTTGATTTCCATGACCCATTTTTTTTAGTTAACACATCATCTTTTTATCTTTTGTTTTTAAAGCTACTTGCACGACTTGAGGGCAGAAGTTCTCTGAAAAATCTTGAACCTTGTCTGTTTGCAGATGAAGGATTTCCCATTCATGGTAAAATATATATATATTTTATATAGATGTGTGTGTGTGTGATATCTTACAAAACTGTACAGTATCAAGTAAGTTTATGTCTGTCAGGTTACCTCGAGCATGCAAATAGGTATAAAATCCTGAATTCAGGGAGAGACTAAATGTTGACATAATATACTTAGACTTCTGTAAGGCAATTAACTTGCTATCGGTACTGTAAAACATTTTGATTGAGACTGGAATAGTACATCAACATGACACACATTTAATGGATTGAAAACTAGCTAAGTGATAGGTCTGAAAATATAATTGTAAAAGGGGAGTCATCTTTGACTGGGTGTGCTAATAGTGGGTCCTGCGAGGATCAGTCCTTGGCCTTGTGCTATTTAGCATTTTTATCAGTGACATGAAGGAAAATATAAAATTATAGATGACACAAAGAATGGGGGAATGGCTAATAATGAAGAGGACAGGTCACTGATACAGAGCAATCTGGATCGCTTAGTAAACCGGGTGCAAGTGTAACCCATACATCTCCTGGGGGTGGTGTTCTATCACATCTAGTGGCACCAAGACCACTTAGAGAGAGAGAGAGATTAATGAGTCTGCTCTACAGCCTTAGCTAACAGCCAGTTGGCTTTTAACTTATGCACTAGAGGCTCATGCACTAAGCTCCAGAGGTCCCCGGTTCAGTCCCGCCCGCTGATGACCGGGATCTGTCGGTGTTACACAAGCAAATAATATACTTTTTGATATGGCCAAATGTAAAGTCATTCATGTAGGATCAAAGGCCATGCTATCCTGGGAAGCAGTGACTCTGAAAAAGACTTGGGGGTAACAATGAATAAGCAACTGAACATGAGTTCCAAGGGCAGTATTGTGGCCAAAAGGGCTAATGCAATTCTTGGGTGCAGGACCAGGGGAATCTCTAGTAGGAATAGGGAAGTTATATTACCTCTGTATTTGGCACTGGTGTAACTGCTACTGAACTGTTGTGTTCTGTTCCAGTGTCCAATTCAGGAATGATGATAAACTGGAGAGCCACAAGAACAGTGAAAGGATTGAAAGATATGCCTTATAGTGAAAGACTCAAAGACCTCAATCTGTTTAGTTTTACAAAAAAGGATTAAGGGGTGACTTGATCACAGTCTGTAAGTATGGGATACAGAAATTTGATAATACAAGGCTATTCAATCTAGCAGACAAAAATATAACAAGATCAAATGGCCGGAAGTTGGCGCTAGACAAACTGAGTCTCAAAATAAGGCACAAACTTTTAACAGTGGGGGTAATTAACCAGTAGAACTGCTTACCTAGGTCTGTGGTGCAATCTCTTATCACTGGCGATTTTAAAATCCAGATTGGAAATTCTTCTAAAAGATATGCTGTAGTTCAAACAGGAATTAATTCAGGGTCTTATGGCCTGAGTTGTATAGGAGGTCAGACTAGATGATCACAGTGGTCCCTTCTGACCTTAGAATCTATTAAATCTATGAAAATAAACAGCATACATATCTATTTGGGGACCACCATCTGGAAAGCAGCAACTAAAAGGACCTTGCAGTGAGATGCCAATGCTGTTATGTTTGTCTGAGGGAATTTAATGTAAAATTAGAGAGGCAGTAGTGCCACTCTACGTGACTCTGGTGCAACTCTATTCAACATTGGTGAGGCCTCATCTGGAGTACTGTGTCCAGTTTTGGGCCCCACACTATAAGGATGTGGAAAAATTGGAAAGAGTCCAGTGGAGGGCAACAAAAATTATTAGGGGGCTGGAGCACATGACTTATGAAGAGAGGCTGAGGGAACTGGGATTGTTTAGTCTGCAGAAGAGAAGGATGAGGGGGGATTTGATAGCTGCTTTCAACTACCAGAAAGGGGGTTCCAAAGAGGATGGATCTAGACTGTTCTCAGTGGTACCCGATGACAGAACAAGGAGTAATGGTCTCAAGTTGCAGTGGGGGAGGTTTAGGTTGGATATTAGGAAAAACTTTTTCACTCAGCGAGTGGTGAAGCACTGGAATGGGTTACCTAGGGAGGTGGTTGAATCTCCTTCCTTAGAAGTTTTTAAGGTCAGGCTTGACAAAGCCCTGCCTGAGATGATTTAGTTGTGAATTGGTCCTGCTTTGAGCAGGGGTTTGGACTAGATGACCTCCTGAGGTCCCTTCCAACCCTGATATTCTATGATACTAACTGCTTCTGACTCATTGTGTATACGTCTGATTCCTCCAAATCACTATGAGTATAGGAAGAATTAGAACAAATAACAGAATGGCAATAAGAAGGATCATGATGACTGAGAAAAAGGAAGTGTGTACAGTCTAAAAAAAGATTAATTGTGGAGCATTTGTGTATTTATAGCATTTAGACTACATGTCTAACAATAAATGATCCATGCCCCAAGGTACTTTCAAACTCGATGGAACAAAGGTGATGGCTAGTTGGGAGAACAAGGCAACATCAGTAAGACTATATGAAGGGTAGAGCACAATATGATGACGAGAAGAAGATTTTTGTTATTGGTTTTTAAAGATGAAAAAATAACTAGATGATTTAGATGACTAATTTCTTTTAGTCTTTGCAGAAGAACTGGGAGATCAACAGGAGGGATTTGAATGAGGAAGAGGGTAATGGCCTGGAGTGTCAGCTCAGGAAGACTGTTCCATGATAGTGGGTAGCATGAAAGAAAGCATAAATCCAGCTGTAGGAAAAACAGGCCAGTATGATCTTACAGCAGTTGTTGCAGCCATATTGCATGTGTATTTTAAGGCTATCAGACACATGGAGTGGCTGGATCATAATTGGGGAGATATGGCAGCTTAAAATTGAATGAGAGAATTAATGAAAAGCTTTTGAACCAACTATATTTCAAAAGGTCCCTTCTTTGCAGGTAGCGAGGGCACAGATTCTCTCTATGTATCCGTGGCTCCCCCTCACCTAGATCAGTAATCAGTGTATGAATTCATAACCTAAATTAAAATTTATCCAATGGCTTTTGCAACTCCTATTTGTACTCTATCAGTGTACGGACTTTTACTGAGAGATTCATCTTCTCAACATTTACTTTTGTTGAAAGATAGATGCAATTTAATATTTGTTTCAAGAATTTCATTTTGCAGTTGTCATTTTCCAGTGGGAAAGCATTAAACAGATTCACTGTAACAGCTGCTTTTTTGGGTGCCTGTTCCAGCTTTCTTCACCAGGAAACTGTCATACAGGTGATACCTTTGGGTTCAGAGAAGTTCGAACACTTTCACAATAAGTGAAGTTTTCTCAGCTCAGGACTGCTTTCTTACTCCATAATAGTAATAAAAACCAACTAGTGAAATTAGTAAGTACTCTAAATAATGCTCAGTAGGGTTTGCAGAAAGGATAACTTCTCTCTTTTTAAAACAAACACAAAAAAACCCAAAGACTTTTCAGTCTGTTCTTTACTTCTTGGGTGCAAAGTCCCAAATAGAAATTTAGCTGGGACTGTTTCTTGATGCCGTTCTCTTTTCTCTGGATGCAAACCAAAATAATACCAATCTTAAATGTGTAGGTAGGGCCAAATACGGCCTTCACAGAAGTGGAGTTGTACAGGATGTAAACTAGTACAGATTTTGACCTGTATTAATTAATTTTTGTTATGCAGACCCATAATATTACAAGTTAATTTAAAAGAGCCCTGCAAGTCATTTTTACTTACCTGAGCCCATATACTTGTTGTTTTTATCTTTTTTCCTAGCTTTGTTGGTTTAAACTCCTGATGAAAAGCTAATTTTCTATTAGTCCTCTCACCTTAATTAGTTTCAGTTTTGTTTGTCTTGGCCATGTTACCATGCCTTATATGTAAATTGTTTCATATACATCTTCACAGAAAATTTTATTTATTTTTTAGCATTTTATTAAATTAGCTAGGTTTTTTCCTGTTTTCATTGAAACAGAACAATATGTACTATAATGTTTAAATAAATTATACATGATTCCATTATAGGCAACCAAGTATTCATAATGTATAGTCAGAGCATCATAAAATAGAAGCAACGAACGTTTGGAGCTGTAGTGATATTCCAGCCACTGTTCCTAATCATGAGGGAATTGTGCCTTTAAGGATACATCAGCACATTACATAATACTTTACTGTATTCCTAAATAGTGGAAATGGCATGAGCTTTAAAAATAATCTTCCACTACTGCCAATCAAGTTTCTCTCTACCACCTTTGAATATCAAGCTTAGGTGTGGGTGTAAATGTACAGCTCTGATTTTCAGCTTTAATATGACACCCAAAATTAATTTGAAGTAAACATTTCCTCCCCCTACCTTCACTTGCAAAAAGTAGAGAATAGTGACAGCCTCTGCCCAATTTCCTAAATGACTAACCTATCATTGTCACAAAGTATCTGATAGTGTGAAAGCTGCAACAGCCTGTAGTTACGGCTGTGATTTAGTCACGAGTATTTTAGTAAAAGTCATGGACAGGTCACAGGCAAGAAACAAAAAGTCACAGCCCCTGACCTCTCCATGGCTTGAACTAAAAATACCCCTAACTAAATCTTAGGTGCTGGAGTGGGGGGCGGGAGTGCTCCAGCGGGTGCTGACGCTGCTCTGTGAGGGGACGGCCCGGGGCCCTGCCACTGCTGCTCCAGGCAGGGGACAGTCCAGGGCCCCGTTGCTGCTGCTCTGGGTGGGGGGTGTCCCAGGGCATCACTTCTCTGGGGCAGCGCCCGGGACCAGCTGGTGGCCCCGGGCCGCCTGAGCAGCCGATGCAGCTGGCCTTGGGGTCAGCTGTATTGGCTGCTGCAGAAGTTACAGAGATCCCAGAAAGTCATGGAATCCGTGACCTCCGTGAAAGACTTGTAGCCTTACCTATAGAATAATACACATCACTACCACTAAGTGTGATAATAGCCTGACTTGAATTGTCTACTGGGCTGCAATGCAATGAAATAGTTCTACCAGCATTTGCTTCTGCTATGTGCTTTCTGAGATAGGATGGCTAGAACTAAGCACGGTATTCTAGGTGAGGACATACCATCTATTTATATAATAGCATTTGAGGGTATGTCTATACAGCAACGTAAGCCCGGGCTTGAGCCTGGGCTCAGCCTAACTCCCTTTGCATGCACACACCAATTGTGCTACCCTAGGGCTTAGACCTAGGGTCCCAGGACCCTACAGGTCCCAGAAGTCCTTTGGATGTATCCCAGAGTTCCCAGCAGCAGAAGAGCAGTGCTGCAGGCAGCCGGTGCAGTGGCCAGAAGCACCATTACTGCCTTCCTGTTCCAGCTCCTCCTTGCTGCTACGTGGAGCTTGCCTGGAGCAGGGAGCAAAGCTGACAGGCAGGAGGTAACTTCTGGCCACCAGGATGTTGGGAGTCATCCCTCGCCCAGCTCTACAGCTCCCCTTCCCTGCAGGGAACCTCTTGGTCCCACTCCGGTCTCTGGCCCTTGCTCCTGGGTCAGTGACACCTAGATCTTTTCCTCTGTATGATTACAGCTAAATAGAACCATTTTGTATTGTGAATAGTCCAGGGTATTCTTTACAGTGTGCATCAACTTGAATTCAACAGTACTGAATTTCATCTGATACCAGGCTGCTCATTCACCTAGCTCTGATAGGGCCTCAATCTCTAGTCTTGATTAATTTAATTAGCTTTGTGTCATCTGGAAACTTTGCCATGCCATCAGCACATTTTTTCATGTTGCTGTTCATCTACTTTGCGACTATTAGTAAATATTAGGCATCACCAGTCCTAATATGGAAACCTTCTGTTAACCTCCTTCCATATTAAACTGGCCATTTATTCCTGCTCTGTATCTTCGTCTATGACAGTACAGTACTTCTTATCCCATAGTTATTTCCCCTCTTTTAGAGCACTGTGAGATCTACTGACAAAAATATAACAGGAGGTATTAGGTAGTATTAATATTTATTACTTTGTTTCCTTAACAGCCTCTTGTGAGTGACTTTGTCAAAGATTTTTTGAAAGTCCAGTTGTCAGCCAGTTCTCCTTCCTCTGTTGTGTCATGGTTTGCTTGCTCTGATCCGCAAGGGTGAACTTCCTCCTCTTATCTTACTGTAGCAGCCCAGTCACTAACTTTGTGAAAATCTAAATTTATAAATTATGCTATAAAGGGCTCTCATTACATAGTGGTTCTTATTGCGGGCAGCCTCTTTGATAATCACAAAAGCACAGAAGTTCCCTGCTCCTTCAAGTTTTTTTTACAGTCCAAAGCACATTTCTTTTGAGAGAATTGGGTAACTTCAAAGTCCAATTCAGACATAAGTCGCACCTAACTGTATCCAACAAACTTCAGAGGGACTTTAAGTAAGGTGTCTTGTCCTTAGATTAAAACTAGTAAACCCTCCGAGAAACTTTTAGAATAGATTTTCATGTAACTTACCATTTTTTACGTAATTAAACTTTCTGGAAGCGTTTATCAGGTCATAATGGTCCCCAATGCTTGCTGAGAACTCTTCCCCCCAGAGCAGGGCTTTACAGAAGGTAACTTTATATGAGTACACACACAAACTCCCAAAGGAAAACATCTTTTAAACTCACAAAACCAAATATTTACTTCATAGAATAACTTGCAATTTTCTTAAACTCACCACTGAGAACAGTGAAACAGTGCTATCCCCTACTCATAGACTCATAGACTTTAAGGTCAGAAGGGACCATTATGATCATCTAGTCTGACCTCCTGCACAAAGCACGCCACAGAATCTTACCCATCCACTTCTATAACAAACGCCTAACCTATGTCTGAGTTATTGAAGTCCTCAAATTGTGGTTTGAAGACCTCAAGCTGCAGAGAATCCTCCAGCAAGTGACCCATGCCCCGTGCTGCAGAGGAAGGCGAAAAACCTCCAGGGCCTCTGCCAATCTGCCCCGGAGGAAAATTCCTTCCCGACCCCAGATACTTCACCTAAACCATTGTGTAGCATTGTTGTGTGCTTTTTGAACAAGCTGTATTTCATTTCAGAGATGAATGAAACAGCTCTTAATGTTTAATTGACAAATCCAGTAACTGAGCGACATTCAAAATTGCCATTGAAGGCAATGGAAGTCTTGTGCAGAAGCCAATGGCAGGACCGAGCCCATATTTTGTAAAGCACTTTTCAGGAAAAGACAAATTAGTTCTAAAATATTTCAAAGGCTCAGAGAAGGAGCTGGAGGAAATAACACCACCCAGCATATTTGAGAGGACTTCTTCATGCCAGGTTCATATTGTAACAAGGTTCTGTGATTGTTGTTATGTCCTCAGCACAGTATGTGACACAACAGAATAACAGATGCCTGAAAGTAGCAGTGTTAAATATTGCGAACTCTGAATAGGAGAGGAAAGTGAGGATTTATTTAATATACAGAATAGTCCTTGCCTTAGTCTAGCAAGGGGTATTCAGCACAAACAAATAAACCCTGACTGCCTCCCAGGCCCTTCCATGTAATTTTGGAAACATCAAAAATTGAGAAAAATAGAACTCCAGCTTGAAAAGACACTGCTGAATTTCACGTACTCTGTATTATGGAGAAAGAGTTTACATGTAAGGCTGAATTGGATAGAACTGTCACATCATGTGTAAATTACCTCTAACACTTCCAGTGTGTGAAGCAAGAGTCTCAATTCACTGCTTCTTCCCTTGTCTCAGTTTCTCCATGATAGTCTGTGTAATTGTGAACAATAATAGCCTATGGAAGTTGAGCAATGACTTGAAAAACCCTGTTAACTCAGACAGACACAAACATATTGGAGCAAAGCTGCAATTAATTCTCTGCTCTTGCCTTCCTCTGGAAAGCTCTTACCCCCTTTACATTTGCCTTGGTCATGGAAATGCAAAGCTTGCTGCAGTTACAGTTGTGCAGTTCTAATTCTGCCAGAGTAGAGCAGTTAAATGTCCACCTTACTGCAGATGCTTTCACCATAATGTGTGAAGCCCTACATGAAATTAGCATACACCATAAAAAGAGAATAGTAGCTTTCTAAAATGAAAAGGAGAGCAATTAATAAATAAGTTAACTTTTATCTTCTTCTGATGTAAGCCTGAATTTTTAGGTGTCCTGCATGTGTATTTGACAAAAGAACCACCTCCCTACTAATGGGTTATACTTTCTAGTTTGTCTTTTTAACACTTCCTTGCATTCGGTAGGTTGTTTTTAATTATTATTTCAATTGTGGATGAAGCAGAATTTTCCCCATAGGTTGCATCTGCCTGCAAAGAGAAAAATCCCCACCTCAGATGGCAGAAGAGTAGCTTCCTAGCTCCCATGCAATCTGCAATTCCATCTTCCCAAAAGATGCAGTTTCATAGTGCAATATGTAATAAATCATAGAAATGTAGGACTGGAAGGGACCTTGTTAACTTACCTAGTCCAGTCCCCTGCACTGAGGCAAGGTAATCTGCTTACTTTCCCGTTGTCAGTCACAGGTACACATCACTAGCTAGTGAAGGGGAACAAGCATATTGCATACCTGAAACACTACAGGCCTGTCGATGCTACAAAAATAGACATGTCTAAACATGACAGTGACATCTAACATGTTTTTTCTTCCCATTGTTATCTCCATTTTTATTTTTTCTTTGTATATTTATCAGAAATAAAAGTACAGTCTTAGTCTATTATGTAGCAGCCTCCTCTTCAAGCCCTATCCACCTGTAATGACAGAGGTGCTGCCAGTCAGTGTCATCCAGTTGCCAATCTTTCATCAATAGCAATTTCTTTAAAACTAAGTCCTTGTCTATATGGGGGGGTGGGTTTTAGTTTGCACACCAACTAGTACGCCATAGTAATAGCATGCACTCAGGATAGCTGTGTCTTTTTTCAGTTTGCATCATTGTATATACATGACTGGAGTTTGGTGCATAGAATCATAGAATATCAGGGTTGGAAGGGACCTCAGGAGATCATCTAGTCCACCCTCCCATACCAAGCATATGGTAGTCTAGGATGGCATCCCATGGTCCTTTGCTTCGTTGCTGACCTATGTGCATTCTGGGATTTTTCTCACTGCGCATTGTGGGATGAATAAAGGAAGCCAGTGGAATATTAGGACTTGGGGTGAAATTCAAAGTATCCCATGATTCTGCTGTCTCCACCTCATGCTTGCTCTCTGTCTGGGCAAGCTAGCACCATTTTAAATTGCTGTCTGTTGGTCAGCGCGGACCAACAATGCATCTTGCAGGTTTGGTGGCAACCTCAAATATGCAGAGGCTGTTTGGGCTTTTTTTGAGCTGTTGAAGCTACGGAGCTTTGGCTTTGGACTTCACCCACTGCACCACTGAGCAGATGATGTGGCAGCGGTAGCAGCTCCTCCAGTAGCAACAGCAGTGTTGGCAGAAGATGGAGGATGAGGAAGATGACAACGATCAACTACAAGTACATGAGCTCTTTCTGAAGCAGCTTCACATGGTGCAGCATCATTTCTAGACTCAGAAACCCAGTGTTGATTGGTGGGAAAGGATCATTGGTGGGAAAGGATTCATTTTTGACTGGGAACCAGGCTCACTTTCTACACAGCTGCTCTCATGATCTGGAGTACTAAAGAAATCCTGGCTTCTGTGTCACTGCCCTCCTCATTGTTACCCGGGGTTCTTTCAACCCAAAGCTCTTGGTAACTTTTACTCTGTGTGAGGTGGTGTCAGGAAATAAATCAGGGGAGACACGGCCGTCCGACCGATAGATGGCTGGCACAAACAGGACAACACAAGAGTGCTTTCACTTAAAGCTGAACTTTACTAGTCTCAAGCACTTACACACGTCCTCAACAAGATTAGTAAAACACACCCAACCCTTGATAATTACCAAAGCTGAGTGTGGCTCTCGAGTGACACAGCGGCAGGCTTCCGGTGGCCAAATCTTCCGGTGGCCGGTGGGGACCACAAGATGTATCCAGAGGGAGAGTCCAAAGAGAGTTCAAGAGAGTCTCCAAATAAGTCCAACTATCTCAAGGTTTTTCCCCTTATTTATATATTAGTAATAGAATGGCGTGTCCCTTAAAGAAACCTTGTTAAGTAAGCAGTTTCAATGATCAACAAGAAGTTCCTTCTGGTTATTGATTAACCAGGTGTGGGTTTTTCCAGCGTCTGCAGCCTTGAGACCCCGATAGACATTCCTGGGGCACATCCTGCTCTTCTAAAATGTATCAGCAACTTCAACACAATTCTTATCAGGAAGGACGTGGGGTCAAGCTGCCCTTGCTGTGGCACCCAAAACCCCCTTCCCTCCTGCCTTTGTCACGCTGAGATTGCTGAATGGCCAATTTACAGCTTGCTGACTCAGCTGCCTTTAACAATAAGCCATAGTGGTTTTAGGCACTTTACTGGTTTGCCAAAGTCTCCCCATACACTCATGTCCCTCATTCAATGACTCTTGCTGCTTGTCCTTGGAGGGGAGGTGCAGGGTCCACAGCCTCCTTGGGTTCAGTAGTGGTGTAATCACATAATATCTTGTCCAACTTCTTAAAATATAGATTATATTTCCATGGCTGGACCGCGAACATAAGAACGGCCATACCGGGTCAGACCAAAGGTCCATCTAGCCCAGTATCTGTCTACCGACAGTGGCCAATGCCAGGTGCCCCAGAGGGAGTGAACCTAACAGGCAATGATCAAGTGATCTCTCTCCTGCCATCCATCTCCATCCTCTGACAAACAGAGGCCAGGGACACCATTCCTTACCCATCCTGGCTAATAGCCATTTATGGACCTAACCACCATGAATTTATCCAGTTCTCTTTTAAACGCTGTTATAGTCCTAGCCTTCACAACCTCCTCAGGTAAGGAGTTCCACAAGTTGACTGTGCGCTGCGTGAAGAAGAACTTCCTTTTATTTGTTTTAAACCTGCTGCCTATTAATTTCATTTGGTGACCCCTAGTTCTTGAATTATGGGAATAAGTAAATAACTTTTCCTTATCCACTTTCTCCACATCACTCATGATTTTATATACCTCTGTCATATCGCCCCTTAGTCTCCTCTTTTCCAAGCTGAAGAGTCCTAGCCTCTTTAATCTTTCCTCATATGGGACCCTCTCCAAACCCCTAATCATTTTAGTTGCCCTTTTCTGAACCTTTTCTAATGCCAGTATATCTTTTTTGAGGTGAGGAGACCACATCTGTACACAGTATTCGAGATGTGGGCGTACCATGGATTTATATAAGGGCAATAAGATATTCTCAGTTTTATTCTCTATCCCCTTTTTAATGATTCCTAACATCCTGTTTGCTTTTTTGACCGCCTCTGCACACTGCTTGGACATCTTCAGAGAACTGTCCACGATGACTCCACGATCTTTTTCCTGACTCGTTGTAGCTAAATTAGCCCCCATCATATTGTATGTATAGTTGGGGTTATTTTTTTCCAATGTGCATTACTTTACATTTATCCACATTAAATTTCATTTGCCATTTTGTTGCCCAGTCACTTAGTTTTGTGAGATCTTTTTGAAGTTCTTCACAGTCTGCTTTGGTCTTAACTATTTTGAGCAGTTTAGTATCATCTGCAAACTTTGCCACCTCGCTGTTTACCCCTTTCTCCAGATCATTTATGAATAAATTGAATAGGATTGGTCCTAGGACTGACCCTTGGGGAACACCACTAGTTACCCCTCTCCATTCTGAGAATTTACCATTAATTCCTACCTTTTGTTCCCTGTCTTTTAACCAGTTCTCAATCCATGAAAGGATCTTCCCTTTTATCCCATGACAGCTTAATTTACTTAAGAGCCTTTGGTGAGGGACCTTGTCAAAGGCTTTCTGGAAATCTAAGTATACTATGTCCACTGGATCCCCCTTGTCCACATGTTTTTTGACCCCTTCAAAGAACTCTAATAGTTTATTAAGACACGATTTCCCTTTACAGAAACCATGTTGACTATTGCTCAACAGTTTATGTTTTTCTATATGTCTGACAATTTTATTCTTAACTATTGTTTCGACTAATTTGCCCAGTACTGACGTTAGACTTACCGGTCTGTAATTGCCGGGATCACCTCTAGAGCCCTTTTTAAATATTGGCGTTACATTAGCTAACTTCCAGTCATTGGGTACCGAAGCCGATTTGAAAGATAGGTTACAAATCTTAGTTCATAGTTCCGCAACTTCACATTTGAGTTCTTTCAGAACTCTTGGGTAAATGCCATCTGGTCCTGGTGACTTGTTAATGTTGAGTTTATCAATTAATTCCAAAACCTCCTCTAGTGACACTTTAATCTGTGACAGTTCCTCAGATTTGTCACCTACAAAAGCCAGCTCAGGTTTGGGAATCTCCCTAACATCCTCAGCCGTGAAGACTGAAGCAAAGAATCCATTTAGTTTCTCCACAATTACTTTATCATCTTTAAGCGCTCCTTTTGTATCTCGATCATCAAGGGCCCCCACTGGTTGTTTAGCAGGCTTCCTGCTTCTGATGTACTTAAAAAACATTTTGTTATTACCTTTGGAGTGTTTGGCTAGCCTTCCTTCAAACTCCTCTTTGGCTTTTCTTATTATACTCTTGCACTTAATTTGGCAGTGTTTATGCTCCTTTCTATTTGCCTCACTAGGATTTGACTTCCACTTTTTAAAGGAAGTCTTTTTATCGCTCACTGCTTCTTTTACATGGTTGTTAAGCCATGGTGGCTCTTCTTTAGTTTTTTTACTGTGTTTCTTAATTTGGGGTATACATTGAAGTTGGGCCTCTATTATGGTGTCTTTAAAAAGCGCCCATGCAGCTTGCAAGGATTTCACTTTAGTCACTGTACCTTTTAACTTCTGTTTAACTAACCCCCTCATTTTTGCATAGTTCCCCCTTTTGAAATTAAATGCCACAGTGTTGGGCTGTTGAGATGTTCTTCCCACCACAGGGATGTTGAATGCTATTGTATTATGGTCACTATTTCCAAGCGGTCCTGCTATAGTTACCTCTTGGACCAGCTCCTGCGCGCCACTCAGGATTAAATCTAGAGTTGCTTCTCCCCTTGTGGGTTCCCGTACCAGCTGCTCCATGAAGCAGTCATTTAAAGTATCGAGAAATTTTATCTCTGCATTTCGTCCTGAAGTGAAATGTTCCCAGTCAATATGGGGATAATTGAAATCCCCCACTATTATTGGGCTCTTAATTTTGATAGCCTCTCTAATTTCTCTTAGCATTTCATCATCACTATTAGTGTCCTGGTCAGATGGTCGATAATAGATCCCTAATGTTATATTTTTATTAGAGCATGAAATTTCTATCCATAGAGACTCTATGGAACATGTGGATTCGCTTAAGATTTTTACTTCATTTGAATCTACATTTTCTTTCACATATAGTGCCACTCCCCCTCCTGCACGACCTGTTCTGTCCTTCTGATATATTTTGTACCCCGGAATGATTGTATCCCATTGATTGCTCTCAGTCCACCAGGTTTCTGTGATGCCTATTATATCAATATCCTCCTTTATCGCAAGGCACTCTAGTTCACCCATCTTATTATTTAGACTTCTAGCATTTGTGTACAAGCACTTTAAAAACTTGTCCCTGTTTCTTTGTCTGCCATTTTCTGATGTGTCAGATTCTTTTTTATGTGACTGTTTATCATCTGATCTGGCCCTTACATTATCCTCTTCCATCCTCTGCTCCTGACTATAACCTGGAGATTCTCTATCATTAGACTCTCCCCTAAGAGAAGTCTGTGTCCGATCCACATGCTTCTTGGCATCCTGCTTTTAAATTAAGCTTTCTTGAGCTGTTTGATCTTTATCTGGCACTGCTCAGTGTCCCAGTTGTGACCTGTGGATATCTGACTAGCAGTGTCCACAAACATATCTTTATTGCAGAGGCTGGCCTCAAGAGCTTATTGCCCCAGTTCTGCTCCCCAGATGGCAGTGAGCCTCAGCACAGCTCGAAGCAAATGCTTGAGGCATGTTGTAAAGTCTGTGGGAGTAATATTGCTATAATGCCGATAATATTGGAATCCAGGAGCAAATGGGGTGATCCTGGCACTGTGCCAGCTTTTAAACTGGAGTGGGGACATCTGGTCAACTTCACCCCATAGCTGTGGAGAGCACACAGGGGCACAGACAGGTCAGTAATGGGCGCTGCAGAGCAATGTGGGATAGCAGTTGGATGAATGCCAAAGTAATGTGCAGCATCGTTGCATTCACATGAACAATAGATCACACTAATTTGCATCAAACTTAATACACTTTGAAAGAGGACTCCAGAGTTTGTGATAAATACAGAGTTAGTGCACTCTAAGGAATTGCGTCATGTACAAAGGCATTTTCGGGACACACCAACTTGAGTTAGTGTAGACTAAACTCCTTTGTATAGACAAGCCTTAATTAACAGCAGGTGAAACTTAATTGTGTGTTTGCGGTGGGAGGGGGAATAGAAAAAGGAAATTACTTGTTCATGTGCAGTCATCAGTAGCATATAGTTGTTAAACTATTAGCCACAAAATGGATTTTTCATGTGAAATGTGATTTTAGTTTCTATTTGATCACATATTGCATTAACCATTGTAGTAATCGTAGTACATACTGATAAAGCAGCATGAAGAATTGTATTTTGCAGGGTTTAATTAGACATCAGAATTAGGCAAAATAATGCAAATGTACTGTTGGGGATTTGAGGGTAAAAAGTCAAAACTCGGTTCTTTTTAATTTCTTTTAGGAGCTCTCTTTATTTTATGTTTTAGTACTGAATACCATTGACATGCATCATCAGTTGCATCTGTGATGTATGTTCCCTGCGTCTTTCAGGGGCCTGACTGGGACAGGAATGGGAGAAGGGAGTGTTCTACATTTGTTCTACTTGTCAAAACAACAAGACGCCACAGAGCTCCCCGGGGCCAAAAGGAAGAATTGGCCTCTTTTCAAGAGTTCTGATAAGGATGTAGCAATCTGGTTTAACAGTAACAAGTATAGTGATTCTCAAACTTTTTATTTACTGGTGACCCCTTTCACATAGCAAGCCTCTGAGTGCGACACCCCTCCCCCCCCACCTTATAAATTAAAAACATGTTTTTATATATTTAACACCATTATAAATGCTGGAGGCAAAGTGGGGTTTGGGATGGAGGCCGACCCCCAGTTTGAGAACCCCTGAACTAGTAGATGTAGATCAAGGGGACTCAAAATACTCTTCTGGCCTGATTTTTCTGAAGCAATGAGCACTTGCAGCTGTCAATGCGCAGTAGCAGCTCCGAATTAAGTAAATGAATTGTGGGTGCTCAGTGACTTTGAAAAATCAGGTCAATAAACCTTGAAAATGGAGCACATATTGCTTACAAACTATCTCATGTGCTTGGTTTTTTTAAATTTTGTTTTCTTTTTTATTCTCAGGAGATGTTGTTGAATTCCATGGTCCAGAAGGAACAGGAAAAACAGAAATGCTTTATCACCTGATAGCCCGCTGTGTCCTTCCAAAATCGGGAGGAGGACTGGAAGTAGAAGTCATGTTCATTGATACAGACTACCATTTTGATATGCTTCGCCTAGTTACCATTCTTGAACACAGACTGTCCCAAAGCACAGAAGAAATGATCAAACAGTGCCTTGGAAGGCTTTTCCTGGTTAATTGCAGTAGCAGCACCCAGTTGCTTCTCACTCTTTACTCTCTAGAAAACAAGTTTTTTGCTCACCCTTCTCTCTGCATTGTGATTTTAGATAGTATATCAGCTTTTTATTGGATAGATAGAAGCAATGGAGGCGAGAGCTTTAACATTCAGGAGATGAATCTGAAGAGATGTGCTGAATTTCTTGAGAAGCTAGTAAGAGAGCATCATTTGGCCCTGTTTGCAACAACACAAACGATTATGCAGAAATCTTCAAACTCCACAGAAAGCTCCATTCATTTAAAACTTCACTGTGAAGCTGATGTAGAGTATAGGCCTTATCTTTGTAAATCATGGCAACAAATGGTAACACACAGAATATTTTTCTCTAAGCAATGTAATTTTAACAGTAGCAAAACTTTTTCGATTGTTTCTTGTCACACCAAAAAAAACCATGTCATAAAATGTTCATTCAGTGTTGCAGAATGTGGAGTTCAGTTTTAACTTCAGTCTGTCTCTAAAACTGTAGTAAATCTTGGCACATCACAGTCTAATTAACTTTAAGTAGTTTTAAAAAAAATCTTTTAACCTATTTTATCTCAGATTGTTAATTAATTTTGTCACCCACATTTAAACGTCTTAAACTCAGTAAAGGGCAGAGGAGTTTAAAGCTTTGAATTTCTGCAGAAGGTCAACTTAAAATAGAGGAGAATGTTGAAACTGCTTGTGTGGGGTTGATGCATAAAGAAATTAAGTCAAGAAGACTAAAAGTTTAGGGCATCTTTAACTCCCAATATACTTATGTAATGTAACATAGAGGATATACAACCAAACGCACTGACTTCAGCTCTGTGACATAACCATCTTCCAGCGACTTATGTTAATGATTGTGTTTAGGCAAATGTTAGCTCTTTGTAAATATTGGTCTTAATTCACTCCCATTAGCATGGGGCTATACACTGTGCATACATCCTGTGTCAGCAGGCACAGTTACACCCAAGGGGAGGGATTCATCTCCTTCAGGGAAAGGTATGTAGTGTTGGTCATGGTGGTCCTAGCCAGCACTGCCCATTTGTGAAGTGTCATATGCCTGGGAGAATAGGGATTATAGCTGTCACTGTTCTGCCAGCAGTCTTCAAGCATCTGCAGCCCTCCCAAAGTTGAGGGACACAGGGCCATAGTTGACTGATCCTAGGAGGTAGCCCGAGGCCCCTGTAAGTTAATGACAGACCTAGCAAGTAGTTAACATTTGAAGGGAAAAGGGCTAGAAACTTAATTTTTTTAAATAAAATTTGTAGCTCCCCTCCTCCCCCAAATCTGCAGTGCCGTGTCTCTGGGTTTTATGGGCCGAAATGCTGTGGTTGCTCACAACCACAAGTAACGTGGTTTATGTTACAAGTTTTAGATCCTCATGTATTATTATCCCAGCCACTGTTTGGAAAATCAGTCTAGCCACAGAAATGCTCACCCAATTGTGTAAATACCTAACTTAAGGATCTCTTACTTTCAAATGTTCATCAGTCCACTACCCTATGTCTCCCTTTAGGTGTATCAGCTCTACAAAGCCAAGGATTGCATGGACCATCATAATGCTAAAGTGTATTCTCAAAAAGCTCCTCTACATTTCATTTTCTTTGATCTAGGTTTTATATCATGTCCTCCAGTACTTGAGCATTCTTTGTACCATGCTATCTCCTGCACGCTGTATTTTAATAAAGACACACAAGTCTAAATCATATGATTTGAAAAAGGCAGAGGAGAAGACTCCTGGCTAAACAGCATATATTTCGTGGTGCACTTTATGTTCAAAGCCATGTGCATCAGTTAGTTTAGCAATCATACAGTAAGTTACTTATTGCATAATCTTTTAGAGTATTGTTAAATGTTACTACCCTTTTACAACTGTTTCACCTCTGTGAAATGAATTTTCATCCAAATATAGTTCCTAGCACTAAGGTGTTACAATTACTAGTCTCAGAAGCCCAGAATTTTCAATAAAGAGAGACAGACACATTTTCACTCCTAGAGAGGAAGTAGATAGAGACTGGAAGATTGATGATATGGAAAGCTTGCACACCTCCTGCCCCTAATGGTAGATAGAGAATGCTTTAGTTTCAATGGCTGTTAATTTTAGTTCCTTTCACAGACACTAAAGACTGATTTACAGTGGTGAATGTAATATACTACCACCACCGTCATCTTATGTTTGTATCTGTTTAAGGGAGAATGGAGGCACTCTGACACAACTTATGTATTATAAAATTGTGATTTGAAAGGCAGATCAAAGTAAACATAATGAGTGGATGAACAAAAAGATGTATATGCACTGCTACCATGGTAAGAAACAAGGAGTAGATGGAGAGGATAAGGAATCCAGAAACACTTCCTAGTAAAATGAGCATCATGTATACAGGAAAAACAAGCAACATAGTATATACACCTCTACCTCGATATAATGCTGTCCTCAGGAGCCAAAAAATCTTACGCATTATAGGTGAAACTGCATTATATCGAACTTGCTTTGATCCGCCAGAGTGTGCACCCTCCCCCTCCCCTGAGCACTGCTTTACCACGTTATATCCGAATTCGTGTTGTATCAGGGTAGAGGTGTATATGAAAACTCAAATATGTCCTATAAAATTATCGAAATAACTGAAGAAACAAACTTGAGCTTGCTCCTTCCATGTTTAGTCAGAAACACTAAATATGCAATCCAGTAAATTTACTTCCTCTTTATGATTGTATTTGAGGAGATTGTAACCACTTCTGTATGCATTGGCCTGACATGCTAGAGCTCCACTCCTTCCAAGAAGTTGTGCCTCTGAATTCAGGTTCCCTTGGAACAGTCCTATCAGAACTCTTCTCACATGGAAAGCAGATAGCTTTTCTACTGTGCCTCATCTCCCTATCCATTTAACACACACCCCCCCCCAAATAACCTCTGAATCATGATAGGTTCCTGTGTCAACTCTGAAATGTGTAAAAAAAAAAAAAAACAGGAGTACTTGTGGCACCTTAAAGACTAACAAATTTATTTTAGCATGAGCTTTCGTGAGCTAAAGCTCACTTCTTCGGATGCATAGAATGGAACACACAGACAGGAGATATTTATACATACAGAGAACATGAAAAGGTGGAAGTATGCATATCAACAGGCAGAGTCTAATCAATTGAGATGAGCTATCGTTAGCAGGAGGAAAAAAAACTTTTTGAAGTGATAATTAAGATGGCCCATAGAAGGTGTGAGGAGAACTTAACATAGGGAAATAGATTCAATTGGTGTAATGACCCAACCATTCCCAGTCTTTGTTTAGACCACAGTTAATAGTATCTAGTTTGCATACTCTACTTGCGCTACATTGATGACATCTTCATCATCTGGACTCATGGAAAAGAAGCCCTTGAGGAATTCCACCGAGATTTTAACAATTTCCATCCCACCATCAACCTCAGCCTAGACCAATCCACACAAGCGGTCCATTTCCTAGACACTACTGTGCTAATAAACGATGGTCACATAAATACCACCCTATACCGGAAACCCACTGACCGCTATACTTACTTACATGCCTCCAGCTTCCATCCCGGACACACCACACGATCCATTGTCTACAGCCAAGCTCTAAGATACAACCGTATTTGCTCCAATCCCTCAGACAGAGACAAGCACATACAAGATCTCTATCAAGCATTCTTAAACCTACAATACCCACCTGCTGAAGTGAAAAAACAGATTGACAGAGCCAGAAGAGTACCCAGAAGCCACCTACTACAGGACAGGCCTAAAAAAGAAAATAACAGAACACCACTAGCCATCACCTACAGCCCCCAACTAAAACCTCTCCAGCGCATCATCAAAGATTTACAACCCATCCTTAAAGATGATCCCTCACTCTCACAGATCTTGGGAGACAGGCCAGTCCTCGCTTATAGACAGCCTCCCAACCTGAAGCAAATACCAGCAACCGCACACCATACAACATAAACACTAACCCAGGAACCTATCCTTGCAATAAAGCCCGATGCCAGCTCTGTCCACATATCCATTCAAGTGACTCCATCACAGGACCTAATCACATCAGACACACCATCAGGGGCGCGTACACCTGCACATCTACCAACGTGATATATGCCATCATGTGCCAGCAATGCCCCTCTGCCATGTACATTGGCCAAACCGGACAGTCTCTACGCAAAAGAATAAATGGACACAAATCTGACATCAGGAATCATAACATTCAAAAACCAGTGGGAGAACACTTCAACCTCTCTAACCACTCAGTGACAGACTTGAAGGTGTCAATTTTGCAACAAAAAAACTTCAAAAACAGACTCCAAAGAGAAACTGCTGAACTTGAATTAATATGCAAACTAGATACTATTAACTGTGGTCTAAACAAAGACTGGGAATAGTTGGGTCATTACACCAATTGAATCTATTTCCCTATGTTAAGTTCTCCTCACACCTTCTATGGGCCATCTTAATTATCACTTCAAAAAGTTTTTTTTCCTCCTGCTAACGATAGCTCATCTCAATTGATTAGACTCTGCCTGTTGGTATGCATACTTCCACCTTTTCATGTTCTCTGTATGTATAAATATCTCCTGTCTGTGTGTTCCATTCTATGCATCCGAAGAAGTGAGCTTTAGCTCACGAAAGCTCATGCTAAAATAAATTTGTTAGTCTTTAAGGTGCCACATGTACTCCTGGTTTTTTTTGCGGATACAGACTAACACGGCTGCTACTCTGAAATCTGAAATGTGTGTTTCTATGATAGGTCTGTGAAATTCATTCTGATCATATCTTGCTCAAAAAGTCTGAACTGAAGCTGTTTTAGTGTGCTAATACAGATGAATTGGCCATCCCAGGAATCACCCTTCCTTTACATTGGACAGTCTAGAATTCCACCCTTCTTTATCTGAAGCTTGCAAAGCAATGTGATTTCTCCCACATGCTGTCTTTCCATTTCTCCAGTGAGTTGGAGCATACCCTCCTGGCTGAATGCCAAATCCCAGCCTGGTTGGGATGCCCTCCTGACTCCAGGCCAAATTTCCATCTGAACCTTTATCCAAGCTAGGGGAAAAATGCCTCCAATAGTGGCACTGCTAGTTTCCAGGGTGATGTTACCTCCTCTGAGTTCCCCAACACGTGGCTAGCAGTAAGAATTCTCCATCACCTAATCTATTTGCTTTCCTCTATGTTTAGTCTTTTATTTGGCAGTGTCTTGGTGTAGTCTGGATTTACACATTTTAGCCTTTGGCTTGAGCTGAGATTTCAAATGCTGCAAGTTCCTACATGTAACTGCAGAACAATTAAAGCAGCTAGAGGAAGCTCTTCCTGAATGAAGCTAAAGTAGAACACGTGTGTGCAGGATTTGGCGTGTTGCAGCTCTGGCAAACAAGCTCCAGACCATATGGGAAATTCAGTGCAGTTCTGGCAAGGAACAACGTAACATTTATTAATCTAGAGTGCCATTTGAAAGGGGCTTTATAGGAAAAATACTATACATTATTTAATGCAAAAAACATAGTTACAAATTGAAACCACTCAAATCAAGATGACAGAATATGGTTCTTGCAGCAATATTAGTTCAGCCATGTTGCACAACATATGTGTTCACAGTTTAGCACACATCAGTATAATAAACTACATATTTAAAAAGAAACACCTTATATAAATTGTGCAAGATAAGTGAGAAAATATTGCAGTGAGTATATTAACATTTTCATCTGACTTCTGAGGACAAAGTTTTCAAATTGGGGTGTATAAAATTAGGCACCTAAATAATTGGCTGTATTTTTTTACAGGTGTTGAGTACCCACATCTCACTCACACCTGTTCTCCATGTACTGCTCTATCACCTCTGTTGTTACTTAAACCAGCCATGAAACCATGCCTGGAAACAAATATGTGGACAACAATGGTATATCCCAAAACCCAATAAACCTACATTTTCTAACTTGAGTGGCTCAAAGCCATCAAGAACTATGTCTAGGCATTAGAGCTAGACAGAAAAAAACTTCAGTTGAACCATTGTCCGTCAGTGAACACAGTTCTAGCCAAAGCAAAATGCTTTGCAAATTCATCAGTTTTACAGAAATTTTGTTTTAGAGAAAAACCTTGGGAAAAAGCTCGGTGTTGAAACATCCCGTTTTGACATTTTTTGAATGAAACATTTTTATTTTTAAAATATCTTTTAATTGTGAATATTTTATTATAAGAAATCATAGTCTACATGAAATATTTGATTTTTCAAAACAAAATGTTTCAATTGATCTGAAACAAAAATTTTTTTTAGAATTTTAACATTTGGGGGGTTTGTGACTAACAAACAAAGACAAATTTCAAAATCTCTCAATCCTCCATGAAATGGAATTTCTATCTTCTGTATAGCTCTACTAGGCACCAAACAAAGTGGCCTGGGTTTCAGAGATGCTGAGCACCTGGGGCTCCCTTTGATGTCTATGGGTGCTGCAGCCAATAAGCGATCTGGAAATGCACTGTCATTAACCTCTGTCAGGATGATGTCAGCTGGAAGGATGAACCTTAAGCATCCACGAAAGAGATGCAGTGGTACTGAGACTGGGAGAAACCAATTTGCTTCATACACTAAATAAATTGTGGGGAGAAGTTCTCACCTGCAGGCTGTTTTGACAGCTAAGTGAATTGCACTAATGAACTGACAGAGCAACTCTGTCAGTCATAGATTCATGGACCTCTGCACTCCTTCATGTGATCAAATATGAAGATTCTCCAACATACTAACCAAATGGATATTTATGATTATGACTGGGAGCCATTTCTAGAACTATATTACAAGTCAATATGGGAGGTAAGCCCATGACTGCTACATAAACCTACTTGGATGATCAGAGTTGGAATTGGGTAACAAGCCAACGTAAGGGAGAGGGAGTTCTCTTATTTCTCTGCTTCCTCTTAGGATTTGTTTCTGGGCTAAGTAGTCTGAATGTACCAGTCACAGATGATCACACATACTCTTTATTTAGTGCTAATGGTTCTGATGTACGATAGAAGTCATGTACAGTTTTCTTGGCTATTGTATTTTCTTATTTCCTGTCACTCTTGTATATCTATTACTGTTTACTGTCTGAGTATACAGCATCTATTCCTATTTATTCCAAGCATGAAACTTTTAATTGAAAAAAACACATCAAGGCCAAAATGCTGACTGAGGCCTTGTCTACACTACAGAGTTTTGTTGACAAAAGTCAGCTTTCATCTACAAAACAGTAGACAACAAAACTCTCCTGCTTTGTCGAGAAAATAAAACCACCTCAACAAGAGGCATAGAGCTTTTTGCAGCAAGTTAGATTGATAAAGTGTCAGTGTAGACACTACTCTTGATTATGTCGCCGTGAATGACTTCCACGAGGTGTCCAGCAATGCCCATCCTGGCTGCTCTGGTTAGCAGTTCAAACTCTGCTGCCCTGCACCTAGGTACGAAGGCATCCACCCCTCCCCCTGTAAAGACCTGGGAATTTTTGAAGTTCCACTTCTTGTTTGCTTAGCACGGAGAGCACACATTGCATCTTCCCAGCTGACCATGGCAGCTCCACACAGCAGACAGTGTCCCGCTTGGAGCACACCAGCGTTGTTGGATCTGTGGGGAGAGGAGGCTGTGCAGTCTCAGCTGCAGCTGTAGGAACTTCGATACCTACAGTCAGATTTCTCATGGCATGTTGGATAAGGCCTACAAACGGGACATGCATCTGGGCCATGCAAAGATAAAGAAGCCGAGGGAGGCATACCAGAAGGCAAGGGAGTCAAACCATCACTCTGGTGCTGTGCCAAAGATCCACTGCTTCTATAAGGAGCTGGACACGATCCTTGGCAGCAACCCCACCTCCACCACCAAGAGCCCCTTGGATACTTTGTGGGGGTTGGAGACAGTGGCCAGCAGACTCAACCCCAAGGCCAAAGTGGTAGACAAGGAAGTGGAATTGGAGGATGAGATGGGACAGGTGACAGGGTAGTCCAGTACTGTTGCAAGCCAGGACCTCTTCTCAACTCTGGAGGTTTGAGCTAGTCCCAGCACTTCATCTCTGGCATGCAGGACGGGGGAGCTCTAGTAAGTGATCATTTTGAGTTGATACTGCTCGGTTACATGAGGTAGAGCTGTCTTTTGCTTTATGCTATAAGTGGGTAATAAAGGAGATATGCCAATCTCCTAGAACTGGAAGGGACCTTGAAAGGTCATCAAGTCCAGCCCCCTGCTTTCACTAGCAGGACTAATTTTTGCCCTAGATTCCTAAGTGGCCCCCTCAAGGATTGAACTCACAATCCTGGGTTTAGTAGGCTAATGCTTAAACCACTGAGCTATCCCTCCCCCCTAAAAGTAATAATTGGAGATATACCAATCTCCTAGAACTGGAAGGGACCTTGAAAGGTCATTGAGTCCAGCCCCCTGCCTTCACTAACAGGACCAATTTTTGCCCCAGATCCCTAAGGGTTAAGGAATAGAAATGTACAAGACTAGCTGTGTTTGCATCTGCTTCACATTCCCCTGTGCAGCTACTCAGTGGGGTGGAACAGTGTGTTAATGTACACCGAGATATCACATGAATCCTCCAGAGAGATCTCTAGGAAACTTTCCTAGAGATACTCACCAACCTTCTGCCAAATGTTCCTTGACAGAGCAGCTTTGTTGTAGGAAACTTTCCCACACCAATTGGCAATCACTTGTGCAGGGACCAAAGCAGCACACAGGTGAGCAGCATAGGGGCTGGGTCTGAAGCCACATACGTGCAGGAGATACACCCTTGCATCCTGGCTTACCCTCAGGAGTAAGATATTGGCTTCAACCTGTGGAAAATGGTGGCAAAATTTACAATATTGTCACTAGTTGCTTGCAGTGATCCCCTAAAAAAACACCCTTTGCCCCATCTTGAAGGTGTGTCATCGTCCTCCTGGCCAAACTCACCATTTTTAGGGCATTTGCCAAGCTTGTGTGCTTGCCAAGGGCCAGTGAGAAAGAGGTGCATTTTACTATTATGATTAGATTGTGTGAGTTCACTAACAAACATGCTTCTGTTTATTGTTTCTTGCGCTTTTGCAGATGTGGCCTTTCGGGGGAACCACCTACACACCGGCAGAGTGTATCCACTAGATAAGGAAGCCACTGAGGAGGAGCAAGGTATAATAGAAGGAGAGAGCCTGAGACATGAGGCCTAATATGATGCCTGAGGCCGAACTAAAGTAGTAGTCAGGCCCTGCTGATGTAAAACAAAGTGAGCAGAAGGCAGACTGTGAGCAGAAGTCAGGCCCTGTTATAAAACATGCCTGCTTCCAAGTTCACAGGGCCTGGCAAGGACAGGGCTGGTATTGCAAGAACACATACGTTCCTGAGAAGTACTAGGCACAGGACACTCATGCATATACATTCCAGAAGAGTGGTACCAGAACACCCCGATACCGAGTATGGTACAAACACACTCCCCAAAGATAACAGGAACATGTTAACCCCTCCTAAAGATAAGGTCAGGATGATAGTATGACGGCTAGAGATGTTTTGATCGAACCAACGTGTAAGGTAAAGGGTGCTTATGAACCATGTCAGGGGGCAATGCGTAACTTGTTTGTATCAGTGTATAAGAGGGGTCTCGGAAGGAGGGTCTTTGGCTAGCTGAGGAGGGAATGGAAAGTCCCACCATTCACTGAGCTGAGTTTATTGTTATGAACATACATGTGCTAATGTAACTGTAGACATTGATCCAGAGAGCTAGGACTGTGCTTTGTTGACTGTGAACGTGGCCAGGTGCCTTTGCTACTAAATCAAGACTTGTGGTCTTATCGGGCAGTTCGATTGGAGCCTGCTATGCGGACTATCTCGCCAGATTCAGTGCTGCACGCAGAGAGAATACACATGCATCCAATGACTAACTACACAAGGAAGACATGTTTTGTGAGTAGGGTGACCAGATGTCCCAATTTTATAGGGACAGTCCCGATTTCTGGGTCTTTTTCTTAGATAGGCTCCTATCACCCCGTCCCAATTTTTCACATTTGCTGTCTGGTCACCCTATTTGGGAGGTCAATGCTCTGATGCCACAGAACAAGAATGGAGGGCATGGAGGGAGACTGTTAATGAAAATTTAAAAATAAGCAGGGCCAGGAGCAAATGTTTGTTGGCCAGGAATGGGTGATAAAAGTGATGGAGGAGCAAACGGAAATGCTGAACTCCTTAATTTCACTGCAGGCAGAACACATATGTGCTTGACACTCCCTGCAGCCCCAACAGAACTGCTTGCCATGCAGCCCCCAAACTCCTTGCATACATTCCTTGCGTCTTCCAGCCCACTACAGTACCCCGTTCATGCCACCCTTTTGGTCAGCTTCCAAAATGATAGCTGGAGTTGCACACAGGTTTAAGAGCCTCCATTGGGAGGGTGCCCTTCAGTGTTAGCTCCCTTTCAACCAAGCATTTTCTGTCGTGTTTATTGCTATTTAATAAAAAAAAAAACACTCTGAAAGATAATCTTTATTTCTCTCCTACACAAGGTGGTTGCTTCTGGAATTAATACACAGTGGCAATTGGCACATTTGCACACTACAAATCACGGTCAGAAAGCAATCATCAAAACTTTCATGCAAGGCGGCAAGTTAAAGAATGGCAGAATGCTTTATGAAAAGATGTATTACTATGTGCTCATTGTCAAAATGATGCTTCAAAGCCTCCCTGGTTTGAATAGCTCCCTATTATGCCCCTCAAATAGCCCCGGTATCTGGCTGCTCAAAATCAGCCGGCAGGCAATCCATCTTCATGCTCCACCCCTGGGGAAACTTTTTAACCTTAGCTTCACAAATATTATGCAGTACACAACAGGCTGCTATGACCATGGGAATATTTTGCTCATTTAGATCTAAACTGCCATAAAGGCAGCACCAGTGAACTTTCAAGCTGCCAAACACACATTCAATGGTCATTCTGCACATGCTCAGCCTATTGTTGAAATACTCCGTGCTGCTGTCCAGGTTTCCCATGTAAGGCTTCCTGAACCCTGGGAGTATGCTGAGTTGCTCAGGATCCCTATGCGCATTTCAATATGCCCCATTGGAATCTTCTGGTCTGGAAAGAAAGCCCCTGGTTGCAGTTTCTGTACAGGCCAGTCTCCCTGAATATGTGTGCATCATGTACCTGCCCTGACCACCCGGCGTTATCAGTGAAATGACCCCAGTGATCCACAAGTGCCTGCAATACCATAGAGAAGTTCCCCTTTCTATTGATGTATGCTATTGCAAGACGGTCTGAGGCCAAAATTGGGGTATTCATGCCATCTCTCGCCCCACCGCAGAAAGAGAATCCCATTGCTGCAAAGCCAGCCACTATTTCACACACATTTCCAAGAGTCACCGTCCTTTATAACAGGATACGATTAATGGCCCTGCACACTTGCGTGCATGCAACCCCAGTGGTGGACTTCCCAATTCCAAACTGATTTGCTACTAACCAGTAGCAGTCTGGCATTGCAGCTTCCACACCGTGACCACACGCTTCTCCACTGAGAGAAGCAGTTCTCATTTTGGTGTCTTTGCACTGCAGTGCTGGGGTAAACTCTGCACACTGTTCCAGGAACGTGGCATTGAACATACAGAAGTTCTGCAGCCACTGCTCATCATCCCAGACCTGCATAACAATGCCATCCCACCACTTAGTGCTTGTTTCCTGAGCACAATAGCGACGGTCCATCATGTGCAACTGCTCCATGAATGCCAAAAGTAATCTGGTGTTGCTTCTTTCTGTGGTACACAGCATGTCAGGCACCATGGATTCCTATTCAGATTCAGAGCTCATGATATACTGCATGATTAGTCGCGATGTGTTCATAACACTGACCACAACAGTGGAGCACAGAGCAGGATCCATCCTTTCAGGCAGAGATGGTGGGCACACAGTAAATGGGCCATTGAAAAAAATGGCACAAAAAGCATAGAAGTCCATGAAATGATGGGCCAGAACAAAATTGCATTGGGCGTTGAGCCCGCACCCATGATGCACTGTGTTCCACTCCGCCTTCACACCACTCCTACCTGCAGAAGGTGGTGAGTTGCACAGTGGGATAGCTACCCACACTGCGCTGCTCTCACTGTCAATGCTAGAGCACCAACTGTGGCCGCACTCCACTGACAGAAGAAACGTCGTGTGAATATACACAAGTGATGTAATTATAGTGGTTTATGATTGTTGGCATAACTTGCAGTGACAAGTCTGTAGTGTAGACATACACTCAGGCTATTAGCGTGTGATTACCTTTTCTCCCTGTGATGGGCTGGGTCACAGAAATTCCCTCAAGACTGTCACTAGATGTGCTGGGATACCACTGAGAACAAATCCCCCTGCCAGAGAAGGCTTCCCTCCACTCCCCTCTTGCTGAGCTGGACACACCAGTCGGCCACAGCACAGACTGAGAGATTGGGCCATGCCTCCCTGCAGTTCACAGAACCTAAGATTCACTTAGCCCAGGGGCTTCGCAATTAACAGGGATTTTCCCAGCACCCAGTCTTTCCGGGAGCCTAAACCCCAAATGAATCTGTTGTACTCTGTATAAAGCTTATACAGGGTAAATTCATAAATTGTCTGCCCTCTATAACACTGATAGATATGCACAGCTGTTTGCTCCCCCAGGTATTAATTACTTACTCTTGGTTAATTAATAAGCAAACGTGATTTTTTAAGTATAAAAAGTAGGATTTAAGTGGTTCCAAGTAAGACAGAACCAAGTAAATTACCAAGCAAAATAAAACAAAACACTCAAGTCTAAGCCTAATATAATAGGAAACTGAATACAGGTAAATCTCACCCTCAGAGATGTCCCAATAAGCTTCTTTCACAGACTAGATTTCTTCCTAGTCTGGGCCCAATCCTTTTCAGACCAACGTTGTGGCTTATGGCCTGGGTCCAGCAATCACTCACACCCCCATAGTTACAGACCTTTGTTCCAGTTTCTTTCAGGCATCTCTTTGGGGTGGAGAGGCCATCTCTTGAGCCAGCTGAAGACCAAAATGGAGGGGCTTCCAGGGCTTTTTATATTCTCTCCCTTGTGGGCAGAAACCCCTTTGTTCCTCTGTGCAAAATCACAGCAACAAGATGGCATTTGTAGCCACTTGGGCAAGTCACATGTCCATGAATGATTCAGCTTTTTGCAGGCCAATGCCATTGTTTACATGTTAGTTTGAACGTTCCCAGGAAAGCTCAGATGTGGATTGGCATCTCCCAAAGTCCATTGTCAGTTAAGTGTTTCTTGATTGGGCACTTACTCAGAATAGTCCTTTCTCAAGAAGCTGACCAAATGCTTTACTGATGCTACTTAGAATCAAACACACTGAGATATAAGTACATAGCCAATATTCATAACTTCAAATAAAAAATGATACACACATACAGAGAGTATAATCATAATGAGCAAATTACAGCCTTTCCATAGACACCTTACTTGGCCTCCTTTGTACAAGATTTGGTGCAACTATAGGACCTTGGTTGCAACAATGATCTATAAGGTCACCATTCATGTCAATAATGTCACACTCCCATCTACATTATCCAAACTTTTAGCTATTTTGTTCACATAGGTTCCCTCAGTCCTTCCCTCCTCCAGGGTTGTGGGAACCTGGCTTTCAGATACGAGTGTAATTATTACACACATTTATAAGGCTTAAATTAGGTCATTAGCATTCCTACTCAGAAGTCTGAGTCAAACTCAGCGTAATAAATGTGTGTAATAATTTCTCAAAGCTTGTTCAAAGGATTTTTTTCCTAACTAGGAATTTCCTCTTGCCACTGCTTCCTCCAAGCTACTTCTATGTTTAATTCACTGCTCCTAGAATCTCAGAACATATTCTTGTCCAGAACTGCATTCTTTCATCTATAGCTTGAAAGATGCTTCCTTGCAGAAATGCCTCTCACCATGGTCTTCAGTACCTGGCTTGATCCTTCCAAAGGGCTCTCTGTGGGACTAATTGTGAAAGCCTTCTGGATTTACTGTGCCTTCCAGATTGCAGCTGCTCACTTTGGGCCAATGCAAGCATATTACACCTGGGTTCTGCTTTCTGGCCTAGGATTTTGGCCTCTACGCCTAGACCCAAATCACCATACAGATCATCTGTGCATCTCCAACTTGCTGTGCAACCTATGCTATGCTGGATGAAGCTGGAAGCAGGACATTCTATGTTAGCAGACCTATGTCGCTGGAATTCAACTCTGCCAGAAATACACAAACAGGGCCATATTTAACCAGAGCTGGGCTCTCAGAGGACAAGCCAAATCCCTCTCCATTTTCTGTCCAAAAGCTTCAGGCAGAAGAGGTGCTGTGAGGGGTTTGTCTCTCTAGGGATGATCCAGTTCCCATCGAAGTCAATGGGAATTGGACTCAAGCTCCTAATTAGGAATGTTAATGTCCTAATTTAAGCCACAAGCTGCACCAGACACCACTGTGATGGATGCCTTTTAAATGTGTGTAATAATAAATACAGGTGTGATCAGTCCAAAGATCCCCAGTTGCATATTAATCCCAGAAAAGCAGAAATTTTATTAAAAAAAACAGGATCTTAGGAGGTCCAAAAGCAACCTTCAATCTCAGTAACTATTCTTTTCCTATTCTATATTTTAATTTATCATTGGCTTAAGCAGTGCATTAGTGCTCATTGAAAAACAAAGAAAGAGCATTAGAAAGTGTTTCTTAATTGCATCTTTATCAAAGCATTTATTTGACATCAATACTTTAATTTCTCTATGATTTTGCTTTAGTATTTTAATGCTTGTTGAAGCGGACAGGGGGCTGCAGACAGGGGAGTTTGAGAGGGAGAACAAGAGATCCTGCTAGGCTTGGCTAGGACCAGGTTGAGGTCCCACGTAGGGGCCAGATGCCGAATTTGCAGGTACAGACATTCCAATCCCTTGAGGAACCTGCTGACCATGGGATTGGAGAAAATCGAGCGCCTGTTTTCACCCAGGTGGAAGGCCAAAATTGCTGCTAAGTGTACTCTGATGGATGAAACTGCTAGGCCTTGCTGTTTCAAGGACAAGAGATAATCTAGGATGGTAGGTACTGGCACCTTCATTCATTCATTCATGCCCGTCACCCCAGTCGGGGTATGGGCTGCCAACCACAGATCTCCAGAGTCCTCTATCCTGGGCCATTTGCTCTAACTGGTTCCAGGTATAGCCCATTTTTGTGCAATCAGCCTGAAAGTCGCGTCGCCAGGTGTTTCTTGGACGGCCTCTTTTCCGCTTGCCTTGGGGGTTCCACCGCAATGCCTGTCTAGTGATGTTGGTTGGCTGCTTGCATAGTGTGTGTCCTATCCAGCCCCACCTTCTTCTTCTAATTTCTTCCTCTGCTGGAGGTTGACGAGTCCTCTCCAAGAGGTGGATGTTACTGATGGTGTCTGGCCAGCGGATCTGAAGAATCCTTCTAAGGCAGCTATTAATGAAGATCTGGATCTTCCTAGTGGTTGTTTTAGTTGTCCTCCAGGTTTCAGCTCCATAAAGTAGGACTGGTTTCACGTTGGAATTAAACAGTCAAATCTTTATTGCCAAAGATAGCTCTCTGGAGCTCCAGATGTTCTTGAGCTGTAGGAAGGCTGCTCTTGCCTTACCAATCCTTGCTTTGATGTCTGCGTCTGTGCCACCTTGCGGGTCAATGATACTGCCTAGGTAGGTGAAGGACTGCACTTCTTCTAGGGGGCTTCCGTTCGGTGTGACTGGGTCGTTGCTGATGGAGTTAATCTTGAAGATCTTGGTCTTGTCCTTGTGGATGTTGAGGCCAACCTGTGATGATGTGGCTGCCACTACGTTGATCTTCTCTTGCATCTGCTGTTTGCTGTGTGAAAGGAGTGCAAGGTCGTGGGCAAAGTCCAAGTCATCAAGCTGGGTCCACAACGTCCACTGAATTCCGTTCCTACGCTCGTAAGTGGATGTCTTCATAATCCAATCAATGACGAGGAGAAAGAGAAATAGTGACAACAAGCATCCTTGTCTGACTCCGGTTCGTACCTGGAAGCTGTTTGTGAGCTGCCCTCCATGGATCACTCTACAATGTATGCGATCGTATGAGTTCTTAATCAAATTGACCACCTTTACTGGGATGCCATAATGCCGAAGGAGCTTCCAGAGGGTCTCTCGATCCACGCTATCGAACGCTTTCTCATAGTCAACAAAGTTGATATACAACTAGGAGTTCCACTCCATAGACTGCTCGACTATGATACGGAGCGTTGCTATCTGGTCCGTGCATGATCTATTCTGCCGGAAGCCTGCCTGCTCATCTCGTAGCTGTGGATCGACTACATCCTTCATTCTCTTTAAGAGGACACAATTGAAGACCTTCCCAGGCACCGACAGAAGTGTGATTCCTCTGTAGTTGGCACAGTTGCTAAGGTCTCCTTTCTTAGGGATTTTGATGAGGTATCCCTCTTTCCAGTCTGCCGGAATCGCTTCTTCTTCCCATATCTTCTCAAAAACGGGGTACAGCATTTCCACTGAAGCATCCAGGTCTACTTTCAGGGCCTCTGCTGGAATATCGTCAGGTCCAGCCGCCTTCCTGTTCTTCATCATAGTGATGGCTTTTCTGATCTCGTCTCTGGTTGGTTTGTCGCAATTGATTGGCACCTCCAGAGAGGCAGTATTGTTCAGGGCACACCATCAGGAGAAATGCTTCCACTTGGCCAGATACATGGACCTAGTAGAGGGCTTTCTGCTACTCAAGAGAACGTGTTGCACTGAGCGGGAGCAACGTAGCTCAGATTGAGTTAGCCATGCAGCATCCATGCTGTGAGATGGAGAGGTTGCAGGTCTGGATGATACAGTCAGCCGTGCTCCTGAGTGATCAGGTCCAGCCACAACAGGAGTGGAATTGGTGTGGTCACCAACAAATCAAGGAGAGTGGTGTACCAATGTTGCCTGGGCCATGCTGGGGGGACCAAGATTAAGCGGGCCTTGTCTCTTCGCAATTTGAGAAGGACCTTGTGGACCAACAGAAATGGAAGAAAGGCATAGAGCAGATGGTCTTTCCACGGCATCAGAAAGGCGTCCGATAGGGAGCCCGGGGAGCACCCCGGAGAGAGCAGAATACCTGCCACTTCTGATTCTTGCGAGAGGCAAAAAGGTCTATGTGGGGAAACCCCCACTTCCGGATAACAGAATGGATAAAGTCCTGGCGAATCAACCACTCATGAGCCAGAAAGGATCTGCTGAGGTGATCTGCCAAGGTATTTTGGACTCCTGGGAGAAACGACGCCACCAGGTCAATCAAGTGGGCTCTGCAGAATTCCCACAGGCGAATGGCTTCAACCTTACCATGAATTTGCTGAGTCCGCGCAGGTCCAGGATGGTCCATAGCCCCCACTTTGCTTGGGGATTAGGAAGTAGCGGGAGTAAAAACCCCTGCCCTGAGATCCTTTGGAACCTCCTCTATAGCTCCGATAGCCAGGACCGTCTGCACCTCCTGTAGAAGGAGTTGCTCGTGAGAGGGGTCCCTGAAGAGGGACGAGGAGGGAGGGTGGGAAGGCGGGGACAAAACAAATTTAAGTTGGTATCCATTTTCCACCATGCATAGGACCCAGCGGTCTGACGTTATGCGGGACCACACAGGGAGGAAATAGGAGAGGCGGTTGGTGAAAGGTAGGGAAGGATCCTGTAAGGAGACTGGTGCTCCACCCTCAGGCACACCTTCAAAAAAGTTTTGTTTAGGCCCTGCTGATGGTTTGCGAGGGGGCTCGTTCTGGCCAGTCTGAGGACCAGATTGCCTCCTCCTACCACCGCGGCCGCGTCTTTTAGAAAAGTCCTGTCTCGGTCAGGGGCTAGGGTAGGTGCGCTGCAGTTGGGGTCGGAAGGGCCTACGTTGCGTCACCAAGGTATGCATACCCAATGAGCGCATGATGGCCCAGTTATCCTTCAAACTCTGGAGTCAGTTTTGTCTGAAAATAACCCCTGGCCATCAAAGGGAGGTCCTGAATTGTTTGTTGCAGCTCCAGTGGAAGACCAGACACCTGCAGCCACGAGATACACCGCCTAGCTAGAGTCCTAGCCACCAAGTCTGCCGCATCTATCAAAGCCTGCAAGGAGGTTCTGGCTACTTTCTTGCCCTCCTCTAGCAAGACTCCGAACTCCTCCCTGGACTCCTGAGGAACCAGCTCTTTGAACTTCCCCATCAAGTTCCAGGTATTATAGTTATAATGGCTCAAGAGGGCCTGCTGGTTAGCGACCCTAAGTTGTAGGCTGTCAGTCGAATAGATCTTGCGCCAGAAATAAATAAAAGCGTCTAGCATCCTTGGATTTAGGAGCAGGAGCTTGTTGACTGTGCCTTTTCCTCTCAATAACGGACTGTACAATGAGGGAGCACAGTTGGGGGTGAATGTACAAGTACTCAGTCTTTGGAGGGGACCAAGTACTTCCTCTCCACCCCTTGACAGTGGGAGGAATGGACGCTGGAGACTGCCAGATTGTATTGGCATTAGCCTGGACGGTCCTAATAAAGGGCAAGGCTAGCCTAATTTGGCAATTAATTTTGGCAATTGATCTTTGATTATCAGCAGGTAAGTATGCCCAATTTTTGTACCCATGCCAAGTCTATTGGGGTAGGCATGTTGGATCAGTTGAGGTATTTCCAGCAAAGATAAGGAGGTGTTAGTACCGTTATATAAGGCACTGGTGAGATTTCATCTGGAATACTGTGTGCAGTTCTGGTCTCCCATGTTTAAGAAGGATGAATTCAAACTGGAACAGGTTCAGAGATGGGCTACTAGGATGATCTGAGGAATGGAAAACCTGTCGTATGAAAGGAGACTCAAAGAGCTTGGCTTGTTTAGCCTAACCAAAAGAAGGTTGAGGGGGGATATGCTTGCTCTTTATAAATATATCAGAGGGATTAATATTAGGGAGGGAGAGGAATTATTTAAGCTTAGTACCAATGTGGACACAAGAACAAATTGGGTATAAACTGGACACTAGGAAGTTTAGACTTGAAATTAGACAAAGGTTTCTAACCATTAGAGGAGTAAAGTTCTAGAACAGCCTTCCAAGGGGAGTAGTGGGGGCAAAAGACATATCTGGCTTTAAGACTAAGCTTGATAAGTTTATGGAAGGGATGGTATGATGAGATAGCCTGATTTTGGCAATTAATTTTGGCAATTGATCTTTGATTATCAGCAGGTAAGTATGCCCAATTTTTGTACCCGTGCCAAGTCTATTGGGGTAGGCATGTTGGTGATGGCCTCACCGTCACTGAGACCTACCTCTACACCTTGCTGCATTAGCTCATCTCCCAGGTCTGTTATTTCCATTACACAGAATTTACATTTTTGTTTTGTTTAGTTTTAGCCCAGCTGCTCCGGTTCTTTCACAGTATTCCAGATGAAATCTCACCAGTGCCTTATATAACGGTACTAACACCTCCTTATCTTTGCTGGAACTACCTCACCTGATCCAATATGCCTACCCCAATAGACTTGGCACGGGTACAAAAATTGGGCATACTTACCTGCTGATAATCAAAGATCAATTGCCAAAATTAATTGCCAAATGCATCCTAAAACTGCATTAGCTTTTTTAACGGCCATATCACATTGGCGGCTCATAGTCATCCTGTGATCAACCAATACTCCGAGGTCCTTCTCCTCCTCTGTTACTTCCAACTGATGTGTCCCCAATTTATAACAAATTCTTATTATTAATCCCTAAATGCATGACCTTGCACTTTTCACTATTGAATTTCATCCTATTACTATTACTCCAGTTTACAAGGTCATCCAGATCTTCCTGTATGATATCCCGGTCCTTCTCTGTGTTAGCAACAGGGGCGGCTCCAGACCCCAGCACGCCAAGCACGTGCTTGGGGCGGCATGCCGCGGGGGGCGCTCTGCCGGTCACCGGGAGGGCGACAGGCGGCTCCGGTGGACCTCCCGCAGGCGTGCCTGCGGAGGGTCCACTGGTCCCGTGGCTCCGGTGGAGCATCCGCAGGCACGTCTGCGGGAGGTCCACTGGAGCTGCCAGGCCGGCAACCGGCAGAGCGCCCCCTGCAGCGTGCCGCCCTGCTTGGGGCGGCGAAATGTCTAGAGCCGCCCCTGGTTAGCAATACCTCCCAGCTTTGTGTCATCCGCAAACTTTATTAGCACATTCCCGCTTTTTGTGCCAAGGTCAGTAATAAAAAGGTTAAATAAGATTGGTCCCAAAACTGATCCCTGAGGAACTCCACTAGTAACCTCCTTCCAGCCTGACAGTTCACCCTTCAGTACGACCCATTGTAGTCTCCCCTTTAACCAGTTCCTTATCCACCTTTCAATTTTCATATTGATCCCCATCTTTTCCAATTTAACTAATAATTCCCCATGTGGAACCGTGTCAAATGCCTTACTGAAATCAAGGTAAATTAGATCTACTGCATTTCCTTTGTCTAAATAATCTGTTACCTTCTCTGTCATAGGTTTATTTCCCACTTTGAACTTTAGCGTCCACAAGATGGGGACCTGCATGGACTCCTCTAAACTAAAATCCTAGTTTAGATCTGGTAAAGCTGCCACCAACTAGAGATTCCAGTGTCTAGTACACTCCCTGTTCCCCCAAAACTTTCTCTGGGAACACAGATCCAAACTCCTTGAATCACAACACAAAGGGAATTAAACCATTCCCCCACCTTCCTCCCCCTCCCCTAGTCGTTGGGAGAGATACCTTGATTCAAACTCCTTGAATCAAAACAAAGAGGGATTCACTTTTCCCCCCTCCCCTTCCCCTGAAAAATCCAAACAAAGGAATAAATCAATCAGTTTCTAAAAAGCAAAGGATTTTATTAAAAGAAAGAAAGAAAGAAAGAAAGAAAGAAAGAAAGAAAGAAAGTACACTAGCTCTGTAACACCAGGATGAAAAATATACAGGGTCTAGCTTATAAACCTGGAGAGGCTTTCCCCGCCCACCTCCTTTCTCAGAATAATCAAAGTAACAGCAAACAGAAATAAAGATATTTCTCCAGCAAACTCACAATTGCAAATGCAGAAATTAATTATAAGACTAATCCGCCTTTCTAATACTTACTATACTGAATAGTAGAAAATACTTCAGGAAAACTGGGAGAGCTTGAAGATATGTCTGCCCTCTCTTAGATCCAAAGAGAGAACAAAGACCCAACAAAGAACACAGACAAAGACTTCCCTCCACAGAGATTTGAAATTATCTTGTCCCTTGATTGGTCCTCTGGTCAGGTGTTCGTCAGGTTACTGAGCTTGTTAACCCTTTACAGGTAAAAGAGACCTTAACCCTTAACTATCTGTTTATGACATTCTCAAAGAAGGAGATTAGGTTGGTTTGGCACTGTCTACCTTTTGTAAAACCATGTTGTAATTTGTCCCAATTACCATTGACCTCAATGTCCTTAACTACTTTCTCCTTCAAATTTTTTTCCAAGACCTTACATACTACAGATGTCAAACTAACAGGCCTATAGTTACTCGGATCACTTTTTTTCCCTTTCTTAAAAATAGGAACTATGTTAGCAATTCTCCAGTCGTACAGTACAACCCCTGAATTTACCGATTCATTAAAAATTCTTGCTAATGGCCTTGCAATTTCATGTGCCAGTTCCTTTAATATTCTTGGATGAAGATTATCTGGGCCCTCCAATTTTGTCCCATTAAGCTGTTCGAGTTTGGCTTCTACCTCAGATGTGGTAATATCTACCTCCATATCCTCATTCCCATTTGTCATCCGTCCATTATCCCTAAGCTCCTCATTAGCCTTATTAAAGACTGAGGCAAAGTATTTATTTAGATATTGGGCCATGCCTAGGTTATCCTTAACCTCCATTCCATCCTCTGTGTTTAGTGGTCCCACTTCTTCTTTCTTTGTTTTCTTCTTATTTATATGGCTATAGAACCTTTTACTATTGGTTTTAATTCCCTTTGCAAGGTCCAACTCTACATGGCTTTTAGCCTTTCTCACTTCATCCCTACATGTTCTGACCTCAATAAGGTAGCTTTCCTTGCTAATCCCGCCCATCTTCCACTCCTTGTAGGCTTTCTGCTTTTTCTTAATCACCTCTCTGAGATGCTTGCTCATCCAGCTTGGTCTACAACTCCTGCCTATGGTTTTTCTCCCCTTTCTTGGGATGCAGGCTTCTGATAGTTTCTGCAGCTTTGACTTAAAATAATTCCAGGCCTCCTCCGCCTTTAGATCCACAAGTTCTTCAGTCCAATCCACTTCCCTAACTAATTTCCTTAATTCTTTAAAGTTAGCCCTTTTGAAGTCAAAAACCCTAGTCCCAGATCTATTTTTGTTTATCCTTCCATCTAGTTTGAACTGAATTAGCTCATGATCAGTCGAACCAAGGTTGTCCCCTACAACCATTTCTTCTATGAGGTCCTCACTACTCACCAAAACCAAATCTAAAATGGCATCCCCTCTTGTTGGTTCTTCAACTACTTGGTGAAGAAATCCATCAGCAATCACATCCAGAAAAATCTGAGCCTATTATTGTTACTAGCACTTGTCCTCCAGTCTATATCTGGGAAGTTAAAGTCTCCCATGATCACACAATTCCCATTAGTGTTTACTTCATTAAAAACATTAAAGAGGTCTCTATCCATATCCAAATCAGATCCCGGCGGTCTGTAGCACACCCCAAGCACTATCTCAGGGGAGACTCTAGTAGCTTTCTTTCCCAGTGTGATTTTTGCCCAGACAGACTCTGTCTTATCCATTCCATCACTTCTTATTTCTTTACAGTTAACCTCATCATTGATATACAATGCTATTCCACCTTTGCCTTTATTTCTGTCTTTCCTAAACAGCACATAGCCTTCAATACCTGTACTCCAGTCATGACTACTATTCCACCATGTTTCTGTTATCCCTATAATATCCGATTTCACTTCCTGCACCAGTAGCTCTAATTCCTCCATTTTGTTACCTAGGCTCCTCGCATTAGTGTACAGACATCTTAATTTTTGCCGTTTGGCTTCACTGACATTCTTTACCCGGTTAGGCACAGACATTCTACCACCAGCATCACCTATTAGACTGATATCTACACTACCCTTCCTCCTTATGTCAATTCTTCTGCCCACGGCTGTATCCTCTCTTACTTTGTTTTCTTCCCTCTCAAGGTTAAATTCCGGCATGGAGATTACCTGGACATCTCCCAACCATCTCCCCCAAATTCCTAGTTTAAAGCTCTCTTAATCAGTTGGGCAAGCCTCCATCCTAGAAGTCTATTTCCCTCCTTACTCAGGTGAAGTCCATCCCAAGAGAACAGTCTTCTGTCCATAAATGCTTCCCAGTGGCCGTACATCCCAAAGCCCTCCTTATAGCACCACTGCCTGAGCCATCTGTTGATCGCCATAATCTTGTCACACCTTTGTTGCCCTTCTCTAGGAACCAGCAGAATCCCACTGAAGATCACCTGAGCCTCGATTTCCTTAAGCGTCTTCCCCAGTCTGGCATAGTCTCCCTTGATACGTTCCAGCGAGAATCTAGCCGTATCATTCATTCCCACATGAAGGACAATCAACGGATTCTTTCCCACTCCCGTTAGGATCCTTTTCAGCCTCAGATCCACATCCCGTATCTTAGCACCCGGCAGACAGCACACCCTTCTGTTCTCCAGTGGTTAGAACACTCAGATGGGAGATGTGGGTTCAAATCCCTGCTCCACCTCAGGCAGCAGTGGGATTTGAGCCTGAGTCTCCCACATCATGGGTAATTCTCTAACCATTGGGCCAAAAGTTTAAGGGGGCCCCAACTGGTCCTCTGGCTGTGTTGGGGGGCTGATCTATTAGGAGGCCTCTGAGCATACTACTTGATTGGGCCCCACAAGTAAGATAGAAGGAAACACCTAGCCTGAGAAACCACAGGCTGTGCACATGCTCATGGGTAGGTTTTTAGTCAGAGGGGATGACTGGCGAGGACATGCAGGGTCACATGCGCCCCCACCTCCCATTTGCTGCTTGGCTTGTACTGAGCATGCTCCCATGGACTGAGCATGCTCAGTAACACTGCTGACGCCAGCTGATGTCACTCTGCTGCCCTCCCCAACCACTATCAGCAGGCCCAGATCATCTCTGAAGTCTAGAGGAAACTTTATCAATGGAAACTTAGGCCCCTAGGGAATTTAGGCACTTACAAAGTTAGGCAGCAGCTGATGGGGGTTTGAGGATCTCAATTTCAGATTTACATGCCTAAAGTGGCAGTTAGGCCCCTAAATACCTTTGAGGATCTGGGGCCTAGAATGAATGTTATCCCTCTGTCCAAAGGCTGGCGAGAAGTGGGAGTTGGGTGGGGAGGAGGGAAGAATCTCCAGAGCTGCTCTCTGCACCGAGTGTGTACTTCTGTTCCAGCTGTTCAGTTATGCAAAAGTATCAGTGTGTTGTGCTGCCTTGGAGTGAACAGAGGTCACTTGGACTGTGAGAAGTAGGCAGAGGTGAAAGTAAGACGGTATGGGCTGGTACTGTGTACCGGACTGGACTGGCTTCTCCGGCGGTGATTTAAACGACCCAGGGCTCCAGCCGCTGCAGGGAGCCCCAGGCCCTTTAAATCACCACCAGAGCTCCAGCAGCCAGGCTTGGGTGGGGATTTAAAGGTCCCGGAGCTCCCCGCAGCAGCTGGAGCCCCAGGCCCTTTAAATCTCCTCTGGAGCCCTGCCACCCTGGGGTAGCGGTGATAGGGCTCCCGCAGTGATTTAAAGGGCCCAGAGCTCCGGGGTGGCCTGAGCCCCAGGCCCTTTAATTCACCCCTGAGCCCCAGGGCTCCCAGGCGCCTCTGCAGCTGGTAGCTCCAGGGTGATTTAAAGGTCCTGGAGCTCCCAGCCACAGCCGGAGCCCCAGGGCCTTTAAATCTTGAAAGGCCCCACCTCTTCTGGTTGAGGCCACACCTCTTCTGGTTAAGGCCACACCCTGCTCAGGACTCCGGCGTACCGGTAGGTCCTTTAAGTTACTTTCACCCCTGGAAGTAGGAAAGAGTTCCAAAGGACTGTGTGGGAGAAGGATACAAAGAAAGTGAGGAGGAAATGAATACAGGGATGTAGACAGGACAGGAGTTATGCAGAGTCTGGAAGCTAGAGGTAAGAACTTTGAATTCTTCACTCCTGTGTTTGCACTTTCAAGCATAGACTAATAGCATCATAGAATTAGGAAGTAGAGATGGAAAACTACCTATATATGATCCAGTTCCAGATCAAGGCCAAAATTTTCCATAGCACTCAACAGAACCCCTTTTTCAAATGATCCTAGAGTCAGCTGAAGCTGGAAACAAGCTTTTGAGTATAGTAAAACTAAGTTATTTCCTATTAAAATACATTTTCTTCAGATAAAAAACACAAGGATTTAATGTTAAAGTTTTAAGTGTCCTTGCCAGATGTCCCAATGTTTTTATTCTGCTGACTGACTGATACTTGAGTCATGCTTTGCTCTTGAGCATTTGCGTGTCACTGCTGCCTCCACATATGCAAACACACATCCCCTCCATTTATTTGAAGCCAAACCCTTTATCCTTGGACTCCAGTTAACTTCAGTTTCTCATTAAGTTTAGCAATGATTTAACCTTAATTACTGGGTGGGATATAGTAAAACTAAAGTGCCAATTCATTCCAAGACTAAAACACATATTTAACAGACTCTAGGACTCTTAGTGGGTGTGAATGATAACACAGCACAGATAGGAACAAGAAGGTTTTCATTTAGGCAAACAGCTGTCCCGTGAAGTAGAATGCTCAGAGTGCTAATAGATGGAGGGAATTTCTCCATGGGCCCCATGAGGCTCTCACTTAGTATAATGGAAATTTGAACCTAATACATGTTCTCTTGCCGTATCACCACCAATTCCAAATTCCATCACCATATGAAATAGGCGGTCAAAGTCCATGTCTGCAAAAATCCCTAATGTTTTGACATAAAAAAAAAAAGACTAGAAGCCCAGACCCTGTGCAGTTTTACCTTCAAATGGGACTTAATGTTTCGTCTTGTTTTTCCGTTGGACTCTTTCTGACTAGTTGTTGGTTATAAAGCTGCAAAGCAGGTCCTGATAACCTTGTCTTGCATGATACTGTGGTTTGTGAATGCCAGAGGAGAGATGCAATGGTCTAGTCTTGATTTAAAGAACAAAAAGACAATTCTATAAAATTCCACAAAAGCCTTTAGTACCTTTGCGGATGGATATTTGGAACCTCCCACTTCTATGAGTGGTGATGCTATGTCCTTCAATGCTATGGATTTACTTTTCTCTAGTACCTTTATTCAAGAAGGATCCCAAGGTACTTGTAGAAAGCTTATGCTCACATAAATTTGTTAGTCTCTAAGGTGCCACAAGTACTCCTGTTCTTTTTGCGGATACAGACTAACACGGCAGCTACTCTGAAACCTGTAGGTAGATGTGTACATTGGTTGATTACTGGCACAGCCCTGTGGAACTCCTCATTTTCACAGCATAGAGTACACTTAGGCTTAGTGATTTGGGTTCTCTCATTTATAGGCCATGATTCTGCAAAGGCTTATGTGTATGTTTAATATTAAAGTATGTCAGCTGTTGCAGTGATTTCACTGCGACTATTCATGTGCTTGAAGTCAAGCATGTGCATATGTGTTTGCAGGATCATGCTATAGTTTGGATTGATACCTGAACCCTTTATTTAGTTATGTTCATCTCAAATGAATCAATGTTAACAGCAGTGGAATTCTAACACTGGCCCAAGTCATCCTTCCACAAGGGAAAACCTGTACAGGTGATAAACTTCACAGCTTCCCATAAGATCATCCTATCAGAGGAAGGGGCATGGATTTATATTCCCCTCCCCTGCTTCCTCCACAGAATGATCAGAAGGCATGGTATGGCCAGTGTAATGGATAGTGGATTACTCCACACACACCAGACAACAAGCATGCAAATGCAAACACATGCACATCCTGCTGCAAATTCAGAACTGGGGGGGACACATGCTGACAGTCAATGTTGTTATACACCATGAATTTCCATGGTTGTAAGGGAACAATATGATTACATGGTGACTTCGGTACCCAGGTTCATCACTCTGGTGTAGTGTGAGAACCTAAAGAGAATAAATACTGCAGGAAATTTCCATTTCTTCCCCGCTTTTCTCTCCTCCCTCCACCCCCAAACATGCAGACATGTGCAGGCTTCTTCTTCAAGTACTATCCCTATGAGTGCGCCATTTCAGGTGCACATGTGGCCCATGCACCTTTAATTGGAGATTTCTGGTAGCAGTACCTCCACATGCGCCCTAGCTGCCCTTGGGCCAGGTATATAGGGCAGCACGGATGAACCACCATCAGTTCATTCTTAACTACCTCTGCCTGTGATGGAACTTATTGCAGTGCCTGCTCTAAAATGTATCTAGGGATAGCTTAGTCTATTGTTGTATTTAGGTTAGCCCCGTAGGTTTAGCTTTAGTTTTAGATACTTTCTGTTTAGGAGACACTCACATTCCATACAAATGTAACAGTTGTTTGAGGTTCAAGAGGAGGTTCGGAAAAAATAGGGAAATTAAAATTGGGTTCCTCGTGAACCTCTCCCTTCAACCTGCCTAAGATCTGGGCCTGACTACCTCTCCTGTACAGCAGCCTTTTAGTGAACATAATACTCTGTTGACTTCCACAACCTACTCACCCTCTATACCACTGTGGGACAAAACCACAGAAAGTAGCACCAAGACTTCCAGAAAGCAAGTTCCAGATCCCCTCAAAGAGAAGCTGCTTCCAAGAAACCTAGAGACCTACCATTTTGGAGACCTCATGTCCCAGAAAGGGTACTGCTGAGGCTCGAGGCTTCATCAGAACCAAGAGCTCCTCATCTAAGGCGTCAGGCGCTAAGATTCATGGTACCCAGCATACCAAGTTGGCATCAAAGTCAACCTCGGCACCTCCCAGGCATGACTGCAGTGGCAGAGACCTTAAGGCCTCTGCATCAAAGAGGCTGGCACCAACCACAGGTCCTCCAGCATTATTCCCAGTACTCAATTTGACATTATAGATTGCTAGATCGAGACCATTGAGCAAGGGACATCCTTGGTACTACTGTGTACCACAGCAGAGCCTCATGTGGTTATAGTGCAGATCCACCCAGTACCACAGAAGTTTAGATTCTCCAAGGACTTGTCTCAGATGATCCAGAGTCCCCTTTATTTATGGGTACAAAAAGACTTCTGGTACCAGAATCTTCCAGGTCACCAATACCTTACCCTTCTTCGCTACCCGTAGTAAGGTTGAAAAGAGACAGACAAACCTCATCACCACCACCCATGTCTGCTCATCCCTTGGACTATGATGACACTTTCTGACTCTCAGATTTCAATATGAGGCACCCCTAGTCCTGACTTTTATTCTGAGAGAGAGGTTTCAAAATTCAGAGAGCCTTATGTTGCCCCTCCTCCATCCTGGCTTGAGCAACACTGGATGCCCCTTCCCTTTCCTTATGGCCATCCTCAGTGGTCCTGGGCTACTTATCTACAAGAGAGTTTTCTAGAGCACCCAGTTATTCCAGTGGGGACCACCAAAGACAACCATCTCCTGCTCCCTCTGTTTCTGCCTTGCCAACCTCTACCCCAAGAGTCATCTTTCGAGGAATAAAAGGCAAGAGCTGATGACACACAAACTAACATCTCATCTTCACCAGATGAAGCTGTGTTGCCCACCACACCCACACCATTTTATGCAGATGAGTTCAAACATTTCCAGGAACTTATGAATGCTGAATTGCTCCGAATTTCCTTAGAGGAGGTTCATGAGACTCAATATATTGACTATTTTGCACATGGCAGCCTCTGATCAAGTGCCCTTGCCTGTGAATGAGACTCTACTTGAACCTGCCAAAACTATCTGGCAAACTTCGTCACCATACCTTCAACATGTAAAAGAGCTGAAACAAAGTATTATGTTGCAGATAAGGGCTTTGAATTTTTGATTACTCACTCTTCACCTAATTTTTTGGTGGTTGATGCCATCAGTGAGTGTGGCAGACAACCTCTTTCTGAAGCAACACCATATGACAAAGACCAAAACCACCTAGATCTCTTTGGTCACTCCTCCATGGCTACTCCTCCACAGCTTTGCAGTTTGAGATCACTAACTATCAATGGTTAAGTATAATCATCCAAACTACAACAACTTTAACTCATTTACTGAGCATCTCTCTTTAGAAAACTGAGAATAGTTTCAGACAGCCATTGTGGAAGATCACCTCCTAGCAAGGACCTTGTTACAAGCCTTCCTTGAGGCAACTGACACAGCAGCTCACTCTGGGTCTAAAGCGATCATCATGCATTGTGCTTTTTGGCTGCAATCTTCAGAATGCCCAAGAGAGATCCAGAACACCACAGAGAACCTTCCTTTTGATGGATGTAAGCACTTTCATGATTCCACTGATTAATCCGCATCCACTCTCTAGGATTTGAGAACCATGCTCTGGTCTCTCAGGATCTAATTGTGGAAACAAGAGGAAATTCAGCCAGACTAAAGGCTCCACTATTTCCACCCAAAGACTTCCAAAGTGGGTTTGGGGTTGTATTGACTGTTAATACTGCTAGATACCCAATTAGTCTGGCCTGGGTGTGAGCAGCTTTACTGAAAAGACCTACCTGTGTTATTGTGTCCTTGCTGGTGCTATGCTCACCCATGTGTGATGCTAGGACTTCTGGGGACATATACCATGGCTCTTTATGCAGCAGTAAGCTGAGCCTAAGTGAAAGCAATGCCCTGGCTCTGACCCGCCCCCCAGACCATGCTAGGTATCCTGTGTTGAAAGCACCACTAAACTCAGGACAGAGCCGGGGTTTGTTTGTGGACAGGACGGGGGTAGGGGCAACATGCAAGTAAGAGCCTGAGTTAACCTTCTAGAGCAGACATACCCAGAGTCCAGGGGCCTGCTCTGTACCCCTCCCCCACACCATCTGAAATATATTAAACATTCTTGTTCCTTGTTCAGAACGATTTTAGGTTAAATCACCCAATGAATAAGTACTTAACTTCCATTAGCCAAATGGGGAAGTGTATTAAACTGTGGAAGTGGTGGACACCCCTTAGTTTCAGATTTTTAGAAGTAGACCAGACAAAGCAGTCAAAAAGATATTGCAAGGGACAATCCTATACTGGTAAGGCATGGACTAGAGGACTTGATCAGTCTCCTCCATCTCTAAAATCCAATTATGGAGCAACAATAAGACCCACAGCTGCTATTTTGTGAGCAACATTTTAGCTTGTTAATTAAAAAAAAATAAGAGAGAAAAGACTACTTTGTGGCCTATCTTTAGGTAGTTGATAGATAGTGGGCAGCCATCCAGTCTTCAAAACTTCTCCTCTATGCTGGGAACCCATGTTAGAAGGGTGTGTAATGTTCTTTCACTTGATTTGGGGTTTTTTGAATAGCCGCCTTAAATGACTGATTTTGGCCTGAGAAAACATTTCTTACCTGGCACCTGAGCTTTGGAGATGAACACCAACGCTCTCCTCTGACAGTTCATGCAATAGATTAATTAGATTCACAGCGTGCATAAGAATTGTAAATCTGATTATTTTTTTAAGAAATTAAAATCTGATGGCGTTCATTAAATCTTCTAGCTCCCATCAACACCCAAAAGTTTGTAAAGTTCTGTTTAAGCGTGTCTTCATTCCATTGATGGAATATATGTTCATATTTAATAGCTCTGACTTGCATTTCTAAAAGTACTAATTAATCTCACTAGATGAAAACTGGCACACAATCGAAATTAGCTCCATCCTTCCTTACTGCGACCGTGTGCCAGTTCATCTTGGAGCACGCCATGATTTACTGTAACAGTTTTAGGTCCATAATGGGGCCAATAACTAGCATCTGGAAGCCGCAATGCACTTCCCCAGTGGATGCCATTCACATATAGTTATTTAATTAATTAACAACTCCACTAGTACAAGCCAGTAAAGGCTCCATTAAGGCTTTTTTATGTAACTTCCAAAGTAAGAACATATGCTGCACTCTACTTTCCCCTTGGAGCATGCTTTAAGCTACAACCTGGTTATCTTTTGACTGATTTTCAAATCCCACTGTAACCTGCTGCTTTTGCCTGAGTTTGAGATTCAGCAGACATAGCTGCAGAGCGCTCGCTAGTAACAGCAAAATAACATTCTACCTGCATGCACTCATTCCATCCTGATGTGCCAAGCCCCTGGAAAGGGTTTGGCTGCCAGAGTGCAGTTCCCAGACACCACATGTGACACGCTCTCACTTGCCCATTTCTGTGCTGAAAAAGGATGGGAGTTCCTTGGGAACAGGCAGAATATCAGTGCGAAAACAAAGAATGTCAGAGGAGTCTATGAAAGTATGTGACAGCCTAATGCCATATGAAATGTGGAAAAGCCATCAAGGGGCCTTGAGCTCGTAAAATTGAACTCAGTTTAGGGATGAAACATGGATTTTGCTTTTCCAAACTACAAGGATTCCTCCTTCTTAAAAATCAAGTGCAGTTAAATGGAGATCAGGTCTTAATGCAGTTTACTGTGTGCTGGTCTGCAACAAGGTCAAGGGGTCCTGAGCACCAGCAGATAGCAAATGACACTCTGCTCCACACTCCTGAAGTTGGAAAGAGTAGATCAGAGCTGGAGCGCAGCTGCTCCCTGCTGCTATCCAGTCAGGTGTTAATGAAGTTTGAAGCAGCAATAACTTCTGCTGGGTCCTTTTTGAACAGCTACCTCATCGCTGCAGGGGAGGCAGACAATGGCACGAGGACAGCTCACTAGAGCTTCTGAGGTGTCCTGAGATATATTGACTCTTGAGACATCTACAGCTCTGGAGGACCAAATCTCTGGCCAGCACTATGAAGAGCCAAACTCCAACCCCTATGGAATCATTAAGAGAAACTGTTTCCTACCATTTTGGGGGGAGGGGAAAGAGGGGGAAATGGGGATTAGCAGGGAGCGTTTCCCATTTATGGGAGATTATGGCCCATAGTTTGTATACAGCACTCAAAACATTTTAAAATTCTGGGTATTAATAACAACCACAACATTTCACACTAGGGAAATGGCAAACACTTTGTAAGTATAAAACGTCAAGCGTTAATATTTATGAAATGTCCATCTTCCATAATTAGAGGCAATTTACGCTCTTTGCCAAGTGCTTGGAGATCCTGGGATGGAAGGTGCTAAAGAAAAGCCATGAATTATTATAATATTTCATAGCTATCCCAAGAGCCACTGATTTGCTTTCTAATTTTAACAGGAAAGCCACTCAGAGACAATAAAAAGTCCCCCCTCTCAACCCATTTTCTAGGGAGCTGCCCTATGATAACGTAGTAAACATGAAAGGGCAGAGCTATTGGCAGGGTGGAAATGTCATTTAAGAACAACTGCCTATAATAAGCATTGATGGTATTATACAGCACAGAGTTAGAGCGCTGGTACTTGGTTAGAATATTCTATATATGACTAAATGATTCCACAGGCCCCTGTCAAAGCATTGCATAACCAATACCAAAACCTTTCTTGCTCTCTTGACAGAATGCGTGTTTTATTCCTCCCCACTGCAGCACAGCTATGAGGCACAGGGCTTTCACCCTGCTATACTGCAGTGAAAAAAAACCTGTAAGGGACATTTGTGGTCATCACCTCTCATCTGGCTCCTAGTCTTTGTGATCCAAGGTAGCTTGCATTTCCCCAGAGGTTTTGTACCAATGAAATTGATGGAGTTAAATTGGTGCAGCCCCCTCGTGTAGACGCAGCTACGCCAGTATAAAAGGTGATCATGTCAATACAGTTATTTCTGTAAATTTATGGAAATAAGCCAGTAGCGTAGCTGGGGGTGGGGGGAAGCGGAGCAGCAGCCGCTCTCCCACTGAGCACAAGTGGCGCCTTTTCAATTTCTTGGCACCTTTTCAATATTTACTTACCCGGCGGCGCTCTGGGTCTTCAGCGGCACTTCGGGGGTGGGCCCTTCACTCACTCCAGGCCCGTCGCTTTTCACTCACCAAAATGCCGCCAAAGACCCGCGGAGCGAGTGACGGTCTTGTTGCCGAGGTGCCACCGAAGATCCGGAGCACCGCCCAGTCAGTAAAAGCGCTGCCGGGTGAGTAAAAGCGCAGCAGCGGGTGGCGCCTTTTTTTGTGATCACTCCCCCTGTTCCCGCCACCTGGCTACGCCACTGCAATAAGCTATATCAACAGAGCTGCTTTCACAGTAGAGCGTAGCAGCAATTTAAGTGTTTCAATCTCTAAACCAGTGGTTCTCAAACTTTTGTACTGGTGACCCCTTTGACACAGCAAGCCTCTGAGTGCGACCCCCCCTTATAAATTAGAAGAACTTTTAAATATATTTAATTCCATTATAAATGCTGGAGGCAACGCAGGGTTTGGGGTGGAGGCTGACAGCTCACGACCCCCCCATGTAATAATCTTGTGACCCTCAGAGGGGTCCCGACCCCAGTTTAAGAACCCCTGCTCTAAACCAATATAGTTAAATCGCTACAAAAACTGCATACAGACCAGCTTTAAACCAGTAAGTCAACTGCAAAATAGTCACCAATGCACTTTGTGCTGCCTAGCAATGCAAAGCAGCTGTAAGCCCAACCTAAACTTGCTGATTTGCTCTGCTCTGGTACACCAGTGACTATGCCATTAAAAGTTTACCTCAGAAAAACTATTTAAGGTTAATGCTACATATCTTCAAATCATTAAAAAATATCACAGGGTTTGTCTTTAGGTTTCATGTATGAAGCGTCTGATAATTTTAGGAAGCAAGGAAAATCTAGATAAAACATATGTTAAGATGTACTTTCAATGGAAACTCCATATCAGTAACCTAAGGGTAAAACACATTACATAAATGTTGTAATTATCCCCAAACCAAGTATTAGAAACCCAAGAAATTCAGAATTTAGGTTACAATTAAAAGAAATCTGAACCTGTTAAGGAAATGCACAGATGAACAGACACTTTCTGTGATAATTTTCATTTTGTCAAAAACCTCAATTTTCTGTTTTAAAAAAAGTCTCAACAAAAAGTTGTTGACCAGCCCTAGCCTAGACTGTGACTTTCCTCACGGTCATACATAAATGCAGAGGCAATCACAAGTTGGATCTAGAAGTACTGACACCCAGCTATCTGACCTAACCTCTAGACCCATCCTCCTCCTGTCATGTAACTTTACAGGAATGTCAAGTTGTCAACTTGAAGGGCTGAAAACCTTGGCATTTTCCTTTGACTCCTTCAGTTGCGGAAGGAAATCATGGATCATTCCCTGACTACTTCACTTAATAGAAACCCCAGGACTGCATGATGGTACAATTTTCTGGTTCCAGCAGTGTTTCTTCATGATCAGTGAATATCCTTAAATCTGTATGACAACTTTTACTGGACATATGCTATATATTGTAAAAACACTCAAAGGATTAACAGCTATCCGTGGATGTATCTCTGGCTGTGCACATATGGTGAATCCACAAAGAGGGGATTAGAGATATAGGATATGAAATTGTAAGAGAAAAATATTACAGTGCAGTCAAGAATGAAGTCACAAGCGAGCGCTTACCCCATGATGGAAAGTATTGTGTTTTATACAAATTACTGCTATTTATTTGTACTATAGCAGCATCTGGACACCCCCCTCACCAATAAGGGATTGGAGTACCATTGTGCTAGGTGCTGTACAGGGATATAAAAGAAAAACAGTCTCAGACCCCACATAACTTACAATCCAAGGGCTAGATCCTGTAAGCGGATCCACATGAATGCAGGGGTCTTCCCACAAGGATCAATTTCCAGGGTCTAGTTATATAATAAATTAATTTGATATTAATTGAGTTGTTAATGGGGGGGGTCAAATGGCATTTATTAATTTTAACAAGGTAGAAAAAAGCAAAAATAAAAGGCATAGTGATGTATAGTAGAAGAACTGGGCAATTTCTGATGAAAAAAATATACCATACAGGAGGGGTACATCACTGTCATCTTGAACTTAAATTTACCGTATATACTTGTTCATTAGCCCATTTATTTATAAGCTGACACACACACCCCCACAAGATGATTAGGTAAAAATAGCAAAAACTGTATGACTTTCATAAACCGATCCTATATTTCCGGGCTTGGCAAACTTTGGCTTCTGGCCCGTTAGGGTAAGCCGCCAACGGACCTGGACATTTTGTTTACCTGGAGCATCTGCAGGCAGGCAGCCCCTCAGCTCCCAGTGTCCGCAGTTTGCTGTTCCCAGGCAGCTTCCCACAGCTCCCAATGGCCGGGAACAGCAAACCACGGACACTGGGAGCTGAGGGGCTCCCTGCCTGCAGATGCTCCAGGTAAACAAAATGTCCAGGTCCGTTAGCGGCTTACCTAGAGCATCTGTGGCTGCAGATGCTCTAGGTAAACAAAACGACATTCAATGATTCCATAGAGTTTGAAATCTTCAAATTTTGTTGTAGACCTGTTTATAAGACGACCCCCACTCTTTGATGCATCACTTTTTTACCAAAAATATTCAGCTTATGAACGACTACATACAGTATGCTAAAAATCTGAATTCTAATTTAGGAAGCTTTTTTGGTGAAATATTGAATATCTTCTAACTCTTCCAAAGATATTTAACTTACCATGGTAGAATGCTAAAAATCTGAACATTTCAAACATGGACATGTAGCCTTCTTAGCATTGTCTCATTACAAGAGATTATAAATCACACATTCATCATTACTAATGGTAGATCATACATGGGCTGTTAAGTTGGAGGTTGCGACCAAGTTTCAATGGGGAGTGTGATGGCTAGATGGGCAGTAAGGTTTTAAAACTAACTTCTGTTGTAACATGGAGTTACAACATGGAAAAGGTTCGTAACTATTGGCCTGGTAGGACACTACTTTTTTGTCCTTAACTATTTATACACTGATTCTTGAACATGTTACATTTTCCATAGCCCAGCCTGTGATACAGAGGGATAGATGAAGGGAGAAGGAAAGTGACTGAGGTAGTGGTGGTAGTAACACAAAGAATTTGGAAATGTCATTATGTTGCTGGGAAGGAGATGAATAAAGATTTCCTTTCTATCCCCCACAGCATCTGCAAAGCTCTGAGCAGTGGAGCTGTGTGGTGGGCTGGACACCCTACGGAAACCTGGTAGTCTCCACTCAGCAGCAGAACTGAGTGTTTCACACTGTGAGGAGTTGGGAGTCCTTTGTGAGGTAGCTTGTGGAGGTGGGGGCAAACTTTGGAAAGCCCCAGGCCCTCGGGACTCCTTCCCCGAAGCAGCCAGCACCAGCTGAGAGCGCAGGAAGTGAACCAAGCCTTCTTACACCAACCAATATCACCAGACCAAGAGAATCACCAGCGCACTGAGCTCAGCAAACTCGCCTTCCACATGGGGAATAGCACCCAGTAGGAGGAGCTTTCACAGCCTCCTAGCATCATATGAATGGTTGGACTATATGGGCCAAAGGTGTTCACATAAACAGGGCTTTGGAGCTGTGCTCCAGCTCCAGGCAAAAACCTGCAGTTCCATTGCTCCGGAGCTACTCTGAACTCCAGCTCCAGGCTCCGTTCCAAAGCCATGAACATAAACCCTTGTTTAACACTATCCATCATTAAACAATGTTAAACAAGTTCAGGTTTGGTATAGAGAGACCATCACCTGTTTAATACCATGGCAACCACCCCATTAAAAATCCTTTAAACTTTATATTAAAGATACAGAGAAGAAAAAACAGATAAAGCATTTGAAAGGTAAATTATTACATAAGGCTTTCCTTTAAACAACATCCCTTGTTTCCTTTCCATGGAGAGAGTTCTAAAAGGAAGAAATCCCCTCTCAGACTGTCAAACAAGGTATTAAAGATGGCAATAACTGCCCTTTTGGGGAAAAGAAAGTTAGTTAAGATGGGCTGGAGCTGTTGTTGCTGCTGATAAAGTCTGATCCTATTTCATTCCAGGTGGTGCATGGGATTCAGCTGGAGCCAGTAGGGGTGGCAATTTTATCTGGGTCCCTCGCGCTGGCTCAGTCTGGTGAGGACATCTCTCAGGATTAGGTCAAAGGTTGTCTGGGGTCCCAGGAGACCATGGGGGTGGCAGCCATGATGGTGAAGCTTGCTTCAGTAGCCTCCATCTGTTCTTCTCTTCCCCCCACCCCCAAGTCTTTCTTTAAAGGCCCATCCCCTCATTACTTTGTTTACCAATTAGGCCTAATATCCAACACAACAATTTTGATTCATTATCTTCCAACTCCATATCATCTATTTTTAACAAGCATAATTTCAACAGTCCTATTGCATCAGCTTAGCCTTTGTAGTTCAGACCAATCCAATTTCTCTGGTTTTCTTCTGCCTATTCCCCTCAGTGCTTCTTACTATAGGTTATGGCAGAGGTAGGCAACCTATGGCACGTGTGCCAAAGGCGGCACGCGAGCTGATTTTCAGTGGCACTCACACTGCCCGGGTCCTGGCCACCGGTCTGGGGGGCTCTGCATTTTAATTTAATTTTAAATGAAACTTCTTAAACATTTTAAAAAACATTATTTACTTTACATACAACAATAGTTGAGTTATATATTATAGACCTATAGAAAGAGACCTACTAAAAATGTTAAAATGTATTACTGGCACACGAAATCTTAAATCAGAGTGAATAAATGAAAATTCGGCACACCACTTCTGAAAGGTTGCCAACCCCTGGTTATGGTGACATCTTATGAATTTACACTCACTTTTTACAGTTAAACTCACAGTTGGGGTAAATTTGTAGGCCCCATTATCACAATGGCACTTAGCTCTGAAATTTAGACATCACTACTCACATATGCTGTATTGCCATTAGTTTTTGGTCTGCTTGCATTCCACCACTCTCCTGTAGCTGCATCCATTCAGCTGTCCATCCTCAGCCTCCCTACCTTTTACCTTTCCTCTCTCTCCCTTCTAAACTTTTCCTCCATCAATTTAATTCTCCCTTTACCAAACTCCCTTCTCTTATTCCAATAATCCCTTCCTGTCACCACCTCAAGCTTCAGTCCCTCCTACCCACCCACCCTCCCTGTCTGCATGACAATGAATGTGATAACCTTCTGGTCACTCTGCAAATCCTGTCGATCTTCCCAAGCTCTTTCTGGTGCGAGTGGGTGAGACTGGATGGCAGGAGATTATGATGAGGAAGTTCTTGATCTCTCTAAGCAGAGACTGCTATTAATGCATGATGTATAGTGGTTCCACAAAGGGAACAGATTTTCAGTCCACTAAAACTAAACCATTCAGTGGAATATCCTTTATGGTCTAGTTATTATTTGAACCCACTTCCCCAGAGATAAAAGGCACAATTCAGGCCCCTGATTTGTGAGTTAATCTAGAATGAAAAAAATAAAGTAAAACACAACATTAATTTGTAATGTTTTATTTAATCTGCTTGTTAGTGCTCAGCACCTAAACTGGAGCTGTGAAAGGACTTTTTCTCACTACAGGCTAAATAAAGTACTGTACTGTTTTTGTAAGCGTCTTAGACTTTGCCAGAGTACTGCCAATGAAGCAGGCTGGCAAGAGACAGGCACTGTCTCTGTTCTGTATCACGGAAGTAAGTGTAAGGACTCCAGCCAGCACCTCCCATCAGCAGGAATGCAACCAATTAACTCCCAGATGATGTCATTGCATGGCAAGAGTACTTCCCTCTCATAGCACTTACTGCTTTGCCAACTCCAACCTTCAATGTATTTTCCTCAGTCTGGTCCATGTACTGTAATAACTAAGTCAACTGGAAAAAATATTGGAGAAAAGACTAGGAAAAACAGAGTTTAGGGGCAGCTGGAGCCAGCAAAGAAGGCACACTGAGAGCTATAAAGAAGCATTGTGCAACAATTTCTCTCTACTTCAGAGTATTTAGTTCCCCGGGAGCTGGAGAAGATGGGTAATAAGCTGGCCTTTATTTTAAGGGATATCCCTTGGAGTCTCAGCTGCATAAAGATCAGTCTTTGAGGTATGTGGAAACAGTGCTAACAGTATCTCTCTTTCAATACTTCCTGCTACTCACTCCATTGAATGGTCGTGGTCCAGCAAAGGGAAAAAAAAAAAAAAGCTTCTATCCAGAATTGGTCAGCAGGCTATGAAAAAGAAGAGGTGATGAAAACAGGTTAGAAGTAATGGGAGGAAATTGTTATTTCTTATATAAAATTCATGTTACCATAGCACCTGGAGACACTGATTAGGGACCCATTCTGTTAATTCTTGAATATAGTTTATGTATGTCCTTATCCAAACAATTTACAATCTAATGCCCAGGTCCTGTAGCCAGTAACACACATGCTTAACTTTGTGTGTGTAATCGCATTGACTTCAATGGGGCTACTCGTGTATGTAAAGTTAAGCATATGTGTAGCACTTTGCAAATTCTAGGCCTAAGAAGACGAGTGACATGAAAACAGAGGTGACAGATACAGTTGAATAGATACAATGTTATAAACCTATCTACCGTTGCAAGTTATTTTCTGTATTATTTTAAATAGATAAATTAAATGCCAATGATGCCCAACTAGCCCTTAATTTGTTTATTTTTTTAAATGTGTGGTGGCACAGGTGAGCTTTGAGGAAAGATTGGAAGTAGAGAGGGTAATGGCCTTATAGATCAGTTCAGGGAGGGTGTCCCATAGATCCTGGGCAGTATTTAAAGTGTCTTACCTAGAAAAAACCCTAAAGGCAAATTGCCTGAACTGGCCTACTAACAGTCTTGAGTGTATATTCTAGGCATTCTACTGTGCTAGGCAAAGCAGACAACATTCACCCTTCCTGTACTATAAGCACCTGTACAGGCAGTTATGGAATATTTTGCACCCCACATAGATAATTTTCTGTTTTGCCATCATGGTAGAGCTGACTCTGCACCAAACATCTTAACTCTGGTCACCACAAACATGAAAAACCAACAGGCAATACTTCTGGTACAACCTTCACCTGGCAAGAACATTGATGATAGCTGGAATGAGCTAAGAGTGATGGTGAACACAAAATACAGTTTTTCATATGTAGTTTGAAGGTTTCCAGAGGGACTCAGTCTTGTCTTATCAAATGGTTCATGAATCTTCCAGCTAGCAAAATGTAAAGTGACACTAAGTGAAATAAACCACCTTATAATTCAGTTATAAGTAGCCCCAAAAACTGTATGACCCGATTATAAACTCCTTAATAAGAGAAAAGTTCTTGTTGTAACCCTTCTGCCGGGCCGAAACGATAGCAGCAAGGGCCGGGTTCAATACATAGGGGTCCCTTCCCCACAACATAATGCAAAACCAGCTCGAGCCCCCACCCAGTGACCTGGGAAAATCTTACACTCACCCCTGGGCGCCTCGAAGAGGCAATACTTCCCCTCTCGCAAGCACAGAGTCTTGGTGTAGCAGAAAAGGTTTAATTACATGACAAACAACAAGCATTAAACTGGGAAAATACCTCAGCTAGAGTTCATAGGTCAAACCGTGAGCAAAGACCCACTCCAGCAAATTGGGCCATGTCCTCTCGGGGCCCTTGAGTCCAGCAACCCCCAAATCACCCACAGTCCCAAAAGTCCCACAATCCAAAAGTCTCTGTCCCGGGTCAGTGCAGCCCCAGAGCTCAAGAGTCTCTCTGCAGAGGTCCCCCTCCCCAGCCTGGGTAGAAAAGGGGCACCTTACGTGGTTTCGGGGCCAACTGCCCTGCCTCTTCGTGGGGTTCTGCTTCCACTAGTCATCTCCGCAAACAGCTCAGCTCCGCTTGCTCTGTGGGCTGCTCCGCTCTGCCAGCTGCTCTGGTCCACCAGCTGTCCTGTGAGCCACTCCAGCCATCCTCACGAGCTGCTTGGCTCCACTCACCCAGTGGCTGCACAAACTGCTCCACTCTGCTCTGCCAGCTGCTCTGCTCCACAGTATTGCTTCAGGCTCCCCCACTCATAAGCACAGTACTTAGTGCTCTCAGCTCAGCAAGTCCAGCTCTTCAGTGATTTCAGCTCTTAGTAGGGAAGCCCCAGTACCAGTGAATTCAGCTCAGTAACCTGCATTTAGATTCTTAAGGGAATCAAAAATTAACTCTGACATTCCACAGTGGAGAGAGGCACAGGTAGAACTGGTGCTTCTGGCTCACACAAAGAGCCTGCACCACCAAGTACAGATTTCTGTCCCCAGCCTCTCTCTTTTCAATGGGTTTTGGAACCCATGTGCCCCATCTAGCAAGCGCTATCCAGCTGACAATGAAACCCCCCATCACAAGACAATTTTGTAGTTCCCCATTTACCCAATCAGGGTGACAACATTTCATTCCTCCTGCCCCAATAACAACGAAATTGGGGCTCCCACAGCTGCGAAAATAACCATCCCATGCTGCTTTGCGGTATGCTAAGTGGGGTGGGAGTGCCCATGCAAATAACTGAAATACCAATGCAACACTTTCCGCACTCCCCGTAATTTACCACCAGATGTCAGGGTGGGGCTCATCCTGACTCTGCTTACATTGTTTTGAAAGTAAAAAGTGTGGTTACTTTGGCTTTCCAGATAAATCTGTCACAAACAACATATTCGTTATGTACCTGTATCTTAATTGTCCAATCCAGTTCTAATGGGCCAACTGTTCTGCATGCATGAGCGTATTTACACTGAATTATTTTCTTGCAGGTTTCATTTTCCTCCCCCACTCACCAGAAATGTAGTCACTTACTTGTATCATCAAGGACATGAAGGCAAGGGGTAGGCATTTCGTTACCATGGCGCTAAGTGTACTAGAAATACCTATAGAGCTTGATCCTGCTTCCATTCCAGTCAAGAGAAAACCTTCCCTCGATTTGAATGATCCAAGTTCAAGCCCATAGACAGGGGATCAATTCATTCCTTGACCACATAGAATATTAGGGTTGGAAGAGACCTCAGGAGGTCATCTAGTCCAACCCCCTGCTCAAAGCAGAGCCAACACCAACTAAATAATCCCAGCCAGGGCTTTGTCAAGCCAGGCCTTAAAAACCTCTAAGGTTAGAGATTCCACCACCTCCCTAGGTAACCCATTCCAGTGCTTCACCACCCTCCTAGTGAAATAGTGTTTCCTAATATCCAACCTGGACCTCCCCCATTGCAACTTGAGACCATTTTTTCTTGTTCTGTCATCTGCCACCACTGAGAACACCTTAGCTCCATCCTCTTTGATACCCCCCTTCAGGTAGCTGAAGGCTGCTATCAAATCCCCCCTCACTCTTCTCTTCTGCAAACTAAATAACCCGAGTTCCCTCAGCCTCTCCTCAGAAGTCATGTGCCCCAGGCCCCTAATAATTTTCATTACTCTCCACTGGACTGTCTCCAATTTGTCCACATCCCTTCTGCAGTGGGAGGGACCAAAACTGGACACAATACTCCAGGTGTGGCCTCACCAGTGCCAAATAGAGGGGAACTATCACTGCCAGCAGATGGAGGGAAATGCTCCTACTAATACAGTAGAAAGGAACTGTAACAAGGTAGTGCTTCTCCCCCAGCTCCTAAAGACATGCTGCCACAGCCTCTCTTAGGCTGTTCTTTTGTCCACATTTAAACAACAAACAAACAAACATGGCTTCTCAGCTCATCCTGGGCTACAATCCCTTGGGGATTTTTACCTTTTACCTTTCAGGGCCTCACAGCTTTCCCTTCCAGGGGACTCTGGCAGTCCTGCTGCTTCCTACCTCTGATTCATGGAGCCTCCCCCCATCTCTCTCTCCCCCAGACTCCCCCTCTTTTGTAGCCTAATATGGGTCAGCTGATGCAGCACGGGTGCACTGGCCCTGCTCTCCTTCTCTCTCAAAGGGCCAGTGTCATCCTGTGACATTCCTCCTCATTTAAGGCCTTGCCCACTCTCAGGGCAAGCCTTACCATCTGTACCACCTCCTTTAGGGTACTGTCTTTAAAGCCTCATCTGCTTCTCTAGGGCATCAAGATCGCTTCATGCAGAGTCTACAGCTGTCCCTCAAGCTCATTGACCTTCGGGATCAGACAAACACTCTTTTCTGAGTGGCCCAATGTTCCACAGTCAGCTGATCTTTTTCTTGTCAGACCATCTCTAGCTAGTGTTCTGCGGCCATCAGTTGTTCTGGCAGTTCTCCAGTCTTCATGACAGGACCCCCAGAGCACTGTTTTTGCCCCCGATTTCTTACCTGGGCCCCAGCTTGCTGTTGAGGAATTGTCTGGGTCCCTACTGTATATTGCTCAGCTTGAGCGTCTGCCTGGGTCTCCACAGCATCCTGGCCAGTCTAGGCCCTGCCTGGGTCCCCACTATACACTGATCAGCTCAAGGTTCTACCCAAGTCCCCACTATAAACTGATCAATCTTTGCCATCAGCTTCTGCTCCCTTGCCCCATTTTCTATCTGGAGCAGGGTCAATTCCTGCTCCAGCATTGGAATGCTGCTGTTTCCCACTCTGCCTCTACCCTAGAGTGATAGTTCTTGTTCCAGTCTATCAACTGAATGGATAATCTTCTGCCAAGAGGTGGTTACATCTTCTAGTTCTCATCAGTACATTTTTAGCTGATCCTGAGAGCTCTGAAGATGATTGAGGGCTTCCTCTCAGCCACCTCTACTCAAGCTTCCAGCTCCCTCCACTCCTTTTACAATCGACCATTCATCTTCCCTATCCAGAGGCAGCTCTATGTATTTTGCCGCCCCAAGCACAGCAGTCAGGCGGCTTTCAGTGGCATGCCTGTGGGAGGTCCGTTGGTAACGCGGATTCGGCGGCATGCCTGTGGGAGGTCCACTGGTCCCACACCTTCGGCGTACCCGCCGCCAAATTGCTGCCGAAGCCTCGGGACCGGCGGACCTCCCGCAGCCATGCCACCGAAGGTAGCTTGACTGCCACCCTCACGGTGACTGCCAGGCTGCCCCCCGTGGCTTGCCGCCCCAGGCATGCGCTTGGTGTGCTGGTGCCTGGAGACACCCCTGTCCCCATCTTAGGTTGTTGTTCTATTTTTCCCTGCATCTGGGCCAGAAAACCCAATCTCTCCCCAGGATAATTGGCCATGGAAGGTTCTTGACTACCCTGCCACTTAGCCAACCTCTCCTGCCCTAGACCTCTAGCTCAGCCTCTGCTGTGGAGTAGATGCATGTCTTGCCATGTATGCATGAGACCTGCATATGGGGAGGTGCTGATCCATCCTCATTGCCAACACCTTATTTTCCCAAACAGGGGACCCCCTGTAACCGGAGTCTATGAGACCTACTGACCATCCTCCCAGTCTGACTGAGACCTAGTGCTAGTCAGACTGGACCCTGTGGCAGGGTGCTGCTAGAGAGGCCTTAATCAGCTCCTGCCACTCCAGCCCCAATCAGGGGGATTGGATTGGGGTTGGGTAGATAGCCTGATACTTGCTTGGTAACTGACCACACCTGCCAGCCTGTTAGCAGGAGCTATAAGGCTGGGAGGAAGTGAGAGCAAGGGGAAGGCGGAGACTAGAAGGGGATGGTCAGACTCAGAGGGAGGTGAGAGTGGGGAGTCTCCTAATCTGTTGCTGGCCAAGATGTTGTAAAAAGTCTCTATATAGTTAAAACCTGGTGGTGGGGACTGGATCACAAATAAAAAGCATGAGTGTTGCACCAGCCTGAAGCCCCTCTGAGAAGAGGGGAAGAAGGGCTGAACTGGAGGGGCACAGTGTGCGGCCTGTTACATGTGGGGCCCTGTCTGGGATTCAAAGCCACTGCCAGGGCATGGATACTAGAGGATGGAGGGAACTGTGCAGTGGCTAACTAAACAACAAGAGAAGCTGCAGAAAACCCTATAGGCCTTTCAGCAGTCCCACCAGGTGGAGAGGCAGGCCTTACTTGCCTGGCAGACCAAACAACAGAAGACCCTCCAGGACTTCATCAGGGAGCAGGCCAGTGCACAGCAGCAGCTCCTGCACTGATGGGTGAGTCCCCTGGGAGGTGATAGCAGCTGCGTGACAGGGTTGGGACTCTGTAAGATGGGCCCTGCCAACAACCCCAATGCCTTTTTGTGTACATTTGAGTGGGTGGCTATGGGCGCTGGATGGGACAAGGCGACCTGGGCCCTGCGAGTGGCCCCCTATCTGGCCAGTGAGACACAGGCTGCTTATATGGCCTTGAGTGACAAACAGGCCAAAGATTATGATGCAGTGAAGGCAGCCGTCTTAGACTGGATGGGACTGTCTGTGGAAAAGTACAGACAGAAGTTTCGGGCGGCCCAGGTTTGCAGCCCCAAGCTTTTGCCCAGAAGCTCACGGACAGGGCCACTCAGTAATTGAGGCCGGACACCCAGACGGTGGGAGAGATTATGGACAGTAGGGTTACCATATTTGAACTTTCAAAAAGAGGACACTCCCTGGGGAAGGGCCCCAAGGAATGCCTGAAGGTGGAGCCTCCAGGCAGGGAGAGCCTCACCCCCCTGGGCCATACCCCATGGTACTGGGGACAGATTGGGACCCCATCCCAAAGGGGCCCTTCCTAGTCTGCCATGCCATTCAGGTGCTTCTGCCCATTCAACTACAAAAGCCAAAATCGCCTTGCCCCACTCTGGACTCCCACAGGAACCACTCCAGAACCACTTTGTCCATGGTTTTCCTCTATTGAATTAATCTCTACACAACCACCAGGCAGCAAGGTCCCATAATCTTTGAACCACGATGCACGGTCATGCCCCCTGCAGGAATGGTTCAACTTGAAACTGCTGCCTGTATACATTAAGCATCAGTCCAAATCTACCTAAGACAGCAGCTTTCACCACAGGATAGGAGCCCGCCTGCTCATTACTCACCACCTGGTGGTCTGCCTGTGCCTCACCCATCAGAAACAGTGCTATGTGGGACTCCCAAGTTGATTCTTCCCAGCCTACTGCACTGGCCAATCACTCAGAGGTATGGAGGAAGGCCTCCAGTCATCCTCAGGATCCAGCTTCACCAGAGCTATCCTCTCTAGGACCAGCTGAGCTCCACAGAGACCCTTAGCCCAACTGCTTCTACAACCACTCCTGTTATTGGAGGTGGGCCTCCAGTCACCATTGCTGCATGGCAAATTGTGCCTCCTGTTGCTTCTGCAAACTCTGCAATAGCAGTAGCATAGCCTGGGTCTGTTGCTGCTGCTGTTCCTGCTGTCACTAAAGTAGCTGTTGGCTTGTGCTACATCTGGTGGTGGTGGTGAATCACCTTCCCCATCTTTCTTGGTCACCAAAATGAGGGGATAATCAATGTTTGAAGGCTTCAGTTTCCCCTTAATTGATTCCAGAGGTCAATAGCCTGCCTGTGTTCTCCACCACATGCAACAAGGGAAGGCTTCTCCTCTAGCTCCCAAAGACACTGCCACACCCACAGTCTCTCTAAGGCAGTTTTATTGTTCAAACTTAAAACAAATAGTTTCTTGACTCATCCTGGGCAACAATCCCCAGGGGATTTCCCCACTCCACCCCCGACTTCCCCTCTCAGGTCACTGTCCTGCTGCTTCTGTTACTTTCTAGCTCTGAGCTTGTCTTCACTACCAGGGAGATCAATGATGCAGCAGGTGTCAATTTAGTGGGTCTTAATTAGACCCACTAAATCAACAGCAGAGCACTCTCCGGTCACTCCCGGTACTCTAGCTCCCCAAGAAGAGTAAGGTAAGTCAGTGGGAGAGCGTCTCATAGCGACACAGCCCGATGAAGACACGGGGGTAAGTCGACCTAAGCTATGTTGATTCCAGTTACATTATTCACGTAGCTGGAATAGTGTAACTTAGGTCCACTTACCCTAATGATGTAGACAAGGCCTCTGATTCACTAGGTGTCTCTCTCTCTCTCTCTCCCACCCAGCACTCTCTTTTAAAGCCCAGTCTGGGTCAGCTGATGCAGCACAGGTGCACTAGCACTGCTCTCTCAAAGGCCCACTGTCACCCTGTAACAGACTCAAGGTACAATCTGTTAACCGTGGCCTTGTCTACACTACCGGGGTAAATTGACCTAAGTTATGGTCTTCAGCTACATTATTCATGTAGCTGGGGTCAACGTAGCTTAGGTCGACTTACCCCAGTGTCTTTACTGTACTGCGTTGATGGGAGATGCTCTCCCATCAACTTACCTTACTCTTCTCGGGGACCTGGAGTAGACGGGAGAGCGCTCTGCCATCGATTTAGTGGGTCTTCACTAGACCTGCTAAATCTACACTTGCTGCATCGATTGCAGCTGCATCCACCTCCCCAGTAGTGAAGATAAGCCCTGAATCTCACCAGGGTAAGGTGACTGTTGCCATTAGCCTAATTGTGACTAAGCAGATAACTCATTTCAATTTATGTTGTACAAAACTTTTCAAGTTATTTCACAGTGCTTCCAAGCTTTCCAGGGTACCAGTTTTTTTGCTCAGCACCTTCATAGAATGGCATCTGCCCTGGCAGATAGTCCAAGAATTTATTTCAGTGATAAAAGTTAAATGTATGGATAAATTAATTTTCCACATGCTAGATCTAATCCATTTGCATAGGTAGCTTGTCTGGTTTCCAGGATATTGTAATCATATGGTATGTTGCTAATTGTTGTAGGAGGGCCTCCTCCAGGGCACCACCTAATGGCTTAAGTTTGCTCTGCAGACCCCTACCTCAGTTTCTCTTCAATCTTTTTAGTCCACAGGTCTCTGGGGTCAGACAGGCTTCCTTGCTGGGTTATAACTATATCAGCCTCTTTTCCCCTTGCATCAGGAGTCCATAGCCCCCTCATAGTACCAGACTGGGATAAAAGCACTTTCCCTCCTTGGATCAGGAATCCAAACCATTCCTCCTGAGCTGGATTAGAGTATAAGCAGACTCTGTCCTTGAATCATGAGCTTACAGGACTCCTCCTAGGCTGGGTTAGAGTACAAGAAGTCCCTCCTGGGATAAGGAGTTCCCAGTCCTCTTCCCATGGCTGAGTGAAACTAAACACTCTCTCCTTGGGTCAGGGGTTTACAACCCTTCTCTTGGGGCTGGATCACAATTCCTGCCAGCTGCAGGCCTTGGCCAGCTTCTCTTCAGCTGGCCCTTATTTCATACTTGGCCCCCTTTCCTTGAAGCAGCGCATAGATACAAGCCTGCTCCTGCCTGTTATGAAGGAGCAGGAAGCATATATACTGCCCTGCTCCTTCCCACGGCTTGCACTATAAGGCTCCTGATCTTGAACCCTTAAACAGACACTCGCCTGGGTTTCCCCACTACCAATTGCTGACTCACCAGGGCCACTTCCTCTCTTCCTGCTCCAGCCTCAGCCACTTCCTAGGCTTTCATTTGTTCGAATGTTCCTGGAATGGAGTCTTCTGATGCCCTGTGGTCTTAAAGAGCCAGTATACCTCATTACATTAATATAAAGAGGTTTCAGAGACCATTAGAAAGTACTATAGTTTGGTCTTCTCCCTTTTATTTCCACACCCCAACTATTAAACTCAGTGATGGGAGAGACCAATTATCCTTGCTGAAGAACATGAAAAATTATAACTCATGGAAACACTCATACAATCAAGGGTCACTGATCCATAGACACTCTCAGAATGCTTTCTAATTAAACCAGAGAAACCACCAACCCCATCCTTTCTGATATCTTCAAAACTGCTAAGACTAAAATCATCGATCTTCTGTGAGGGCTACAGAAACAAGCATGCTACAGTGCTGACATTCATCACACCTCTATCCCTGATGTCCTACACCAAATTGATTATTCTCTGACCTGCCTCTGGGTGCAAATGCAAGATAGCATAGGCCATCTTTAAGTGGTGTTAACTTTAAGTAATAGTTACTGGCTTTGTTGTGGTGGTGGTCCTGGAATTGAAAGTTATTAGTCTAGGGAATGAGGTAATTCAACTTGAACATACCCCATCCTGTTAAAAAAGGGAAGAGATCAGACATGCATCAAGGATGTATTTATCAATGTGAAAGAAAAATAAAAAAAACTCAAAAGAGTCATTCAGGTGATAGAGAAGCTCCTTTTTTGATCCTCTGCATATCACTACATCAACGCTCCTGATGCAAGACTGTTTCAGTTTGTGTTGCACTACAGAAAATATGTTCAGAGCCTCCTGGTAAAACTAGATACATGTTTTGTCCAGCTAATATGTAACTTCTAGTATTTATTATTGGGGGGAGATTTTTGAATCACAAAACAAAGTTAGGCACCCAACTCCAATTTGCAGTTTTGAAAAGCTCCCCTTTTGGAAGAAAAGGTGCAGATTGAATGTATGTACCTTAAAGGTCAATACCCAGGTTCTTTTCCAACATTCCAGCAGTCCTAGGAATGTCACACTTGCAAACCTCTTACCTTTTCTCTTCGTCTTTTCCCTCATCTATTGTCTACTTACGTTGCACTAGTAGTACGGGGGGAAAGGGGGATACATGAATTAGGCACTGTTCTCTACCATAAAATTACCTAGAGAAGAACTAAGCTAAGGACACATTTTGAAAATATTAGTGTGTCATGAGTCCTGGCCATCTGATAGAGCAGGGGTGGCCAACTTCTGAAGAGCTGCATGTGGCTCCAGAGCCACAGGCTGGCAACCCCTGTGATAGAGTATCAAAGCTGTTTGATAGAGAATTTTTCTTGTCACAATCCATGTGCTTCCAAGCTTGCAGAAAAGTGAAAATGAATAAAAAGAAGTAGCTGGAATTTCCAAGTCCTTAGAAAGATCAAGATTAGAAAAGTACAACATTGGAATATTTTCTGCTGTGTCCATTGGAGATGGAGCTCCTGAAACAAAACTGGTAATTATATCATTGTGATTCCAGAGATTACAGCTGTCATGCTATTGCATATTCTTGGGAAAGTCCATACAGAAAAGGCTATACTGTGCAGAAATGCTTGAAAAATTATTTGGGCTGTGGCAGGCAACCAACATCTATTCATTAAAGTCTTACAACAGTGAACTAGCCCTTCATCTTGCACTAGACTTATTAAAAAAAAAAAGACTGAGAATAACTATAAATGTGTCCCTTGAAGCAAATTATGGAAGACATTATAGGAAGACTGGTTTCAAACCAGATTTTTCAGCTTAATGAGTTCCTTTCAAGTAAGTGTGAAAGCTGCATTGAGCCCACTGTGAGTATAGCTATAGTATTCTGGTAAGACTTTAAGAGGTCCATGCAATTCTGTTCTTTTCTCTATTCTTGCTGAGGAATTGGAATCGGATATGGAAATACCAGTTCTTCTTCAAGTAGAATCCCTATGGACTGCTCCACTTCAGGTGTGCATGTACCTCTTGAGCCCTTGATCAGAGATTCAGTTAGCAGTCTGTTTGGCCTGGGCAAGCGCCCTATGCCTCCCCATGCTGGATACCGAGGCTATATAGGGGTGTGTGGGTGGACCGCTGTCAGCTCCTTCTCAACCACCTTGGCCCGAGACTGAAATGGCATGTCCACCTTGAGCATGCCTCAGCTTTTCTAATATTTCCATAATAGTTAACATTTTTATAGTTAGTTGTTACTATTTATCTAACAACTATACTAAGAGGATTATTTTACTTCTCTCTTTCTCCTTGGGGAGAGTTTTTTTTCCCCCCTAGCAGGGCACTCCTGGCTTTCCAAGTTTCAAACATTGCCTCTCCTGCCGAGAGGCTATATCTGTGAGCAACAGCCACTCTGTATGCCCCTTGCCTGGAGGAGTCCCACATCTCTCAGAAGTACAACTTCTACCTGGCCCTCAACTGCAGGGTACCATAGAATCATAGAAGGTTAGGGTTGGAAGAGACCTCAGGAGGTCATCTAGTTCAACCCCCTGCTCAAAGCAGAGCCAACACCAACTAAATAATCCCAGCCAGGGCTTTGTCAAGCCGACCTTTAAAAACCTCTAAGGATGGATATTCCACCACCTCCCTAGGTAACCCATTCCAGTGCTTCACCACCCTCCTAGTGAAACAGTTTCTCCTAATATCCAACCTAAACGTCCCCCACTGCAACTTGAGACCATTGCTCCTTGTTCTGTCAAGAAAGAAAAACCAGGGAGATTAAATTCAGACTGTTAATGATGGAACACTCCCTTAGGCCAGCTTCTGAGTCAGGTCAGGAGACTCCTCCCCCTTCCCTTGTACATCTGTCTCCAGACAGATCCAGTGCCCCTTCAACCTCAGTGCAGGCTTCCCCTAAGAAAGGGAAGACTTTGGAGACTTCAGGGAATGCTTCCAAAAAGGAGGAGTGTGGACTCTCATCTTAAGGAATCAGCTCTGAAAAAATTCAGGTCCCCAGTTAGATCTACAGTTGCCTAAGCCTTTAACTCTCGACTCAGTACTGTTAAGTTGAAGGACTCCTCCTCCAGTACAAATGGAGCAATGAAGTCCCAGAGCACGAAGGAGACACACAGCTCTGATAGGGCCTTGGTACCTTCTACCAGCAAGGAAGGCAAGCCTAGACACTTGGGATTGGCACGGTCGAGTTCAGCCCAGATATTTGTACCCAGCACTGAACAAGCAATTGCATCAGATACCCTGTGTCTACTTCAGTACACCCACCATCAACGGTACCACTGGCTTCAGCAACTGTGGCCACAGCATCACTACCGGTCCCCTACTCGGTATCACAGGAGTTCAGTTCATCCATTATCGAGAACTCAGTGTATCTGGAGTCCCTGCTCCTCATGGGTACTGAGCCTCTCTCAGTACCGAGGCCCTGATCTCCATACTACTATCCTCTGGTACCACAAGACTCTCCATTTTCTGCTCCCACTTTGGATGAGATGAAGGAGACTTCCAGATGGTCTCCTCTATTTCTGTTCATGTGTCTTCAATATATCCCTTCAGGAATCCATTCTTTGAAAGTCATAGGAAAGATCGGATTCATTATCTAGGGCGGTGAACCCAACCCTGCATGACACTCCCATTTCTGTATAAGCTGCTCCCTGCCACCCTCCCAGATAGCTATACTGGGACCCCCAGACTGCCTATTGATGACAATTTGCCAGACCACTGACAGACCATCTCATAAGGAGGCTAGAGTTGTACAGCCAATCCCCAGCGGAAGAGGTGTTTGAGGAGCAGGAAGCCAGGGCAGATAAAGAGGCCTCCACCACCATCCATAGCCAATTACTTTTGGCAATTTCAAGATCTCATTAAGAGAGTAGATGACACTTTCTTCAAATTCTTCTTGAGGATGTGAAGGGTTCACAGCACAGACTGTTGGATATCTTGTAGTCAGCAACACCCTCCAGGGTGGCATTACCCATCAGTGAGGTGCTCCTAGATCTGGCTAAGACGGTGTGGGAGATAAGTAGTATTATGTCCTCTCTAAGGATTCGTACTACTTGTTCTCCCACCCTCCACCTAACTCCCTGGTAGTGGATGTGGTAAATGAGCAGGGTAAGCAGTACTTCTAAGTCTGCCCCATATGAAAAGGGATAGAAAAGGCTGGATCTCTTTTGGACAAAAGACCTATTCATTAGCAACTCCTCAATTCAGGATTGTGAATTATCAGGTGGTCATGACCAAATATAATTTGTAAAATTATAACAGATTCACAGCTTTTATTGAACATCTGCCACAAGAACATGGGGAGCAATTCCAGACCACTGTCTCAGAGGGCCAAATGGTAGCCAGAATTTCTCCTCAAGCATCCTTAGAGCAGTGTCCACAGCATGCCAAGTCCATCTCCACAGCGGTGGTTATGCACAGGGCATCCTGGCTCTATCTCTTGGGCTTTCCCGGAGAAGTACAGAACACTATGGTTGTTAACTATTCTTGGAAACCACAGGATGAGTCATTGCATTATCTAAAAGGACTCCAGGGCTACTTTACAATCCCTGGGCATATCTACACCTACAAATAAAAGGTTTATTAGGTCACAAACTGGCAAGAGATAGCATCCTGCTCGGTTTTCTGGGTTCCACAGATCCATTGAAACCCTGCAGAAAGACATTTTATAGAAAGAGGGCCACTCAAATGCCCTCCATAGCCACCCAGCCATCTTCAAAGCAACAGTTTTGATGGACTGACTGAAGGTTCGAATCCTCCGACACCTCTAGACTTACAGCTATGCCCATTAACCCACCTCCTGCAGTTGGAGACCACTTTGCCTATTTCCAACATGCTTGGAAGCAAATTACATGCTTCACAGAGGTCATATCAGAGGGCTATATCATCCATTTTACATCACTCCCTCCGAGTGGTGCTGGAGCAATTTTTATAGTGGGGATGCTGAAGGCTTTGGGTTGTTACTACTACTTCAAGCCAACATCCCTAGTTCCAGCACCCATGCTCCCTCCCCTTCCACACTTCTTCCCCACCCCCCATCAGGGATCCCTTTTCATGACCTTCTATTGAGGCAAGTGAACTCTCTTCTTTGACTAGGAGCAATAGAGTCGGTTTCTTGCCCTCAGATGGGCAAGGGGTTTTACCCAAAGTATTTCCTTGTGCCAAACCAGGACAGAGTGAACATCTCTGATCTAAGACTTCTGAACAAGTGTGTAAAGTCTCTAAAGTTCAGGATGGTGACTCTGGTAGCTATAATTCCTTCACTAGAAAAAGGGGATTGGATTTTGGCCCTGGACCTACAAGATGGCTATTTCCATACAACAATACACCCATCACACAGGAAATACCTACACTTCACTATAGGCCAAGATTTCTAATACAGAGTGCTTCCCTAAAGCCTTTCCCCAGCCCTAAGGGTGTTTTCAAAAATCCTGGCAGTAGTGACTCCTTACCTCCAAGAAGAAGCAATCCTAGTCTTCCCATATCTCAGCAACTGACTACTCAAGGGCTATTTCTACAAAGCAGTTCTATCATCTACCCAGATGGCCCTTGGTCTGTTCCAGGAGTTGCGTCTGCAGCTGAATATGAATATATTTAAAAAGTCTACGTTAACTCCTGTGCAGAAAGTAATGTTTATAGGGGCATATTTGGATTTGTTGATAGTGACAGCCTACCTTCCCTTAGACAGATTCGTAACCTTGTCAGGTCTGCTATGGGCAATTCAGGGGATCCCTCAAACCACAGTAAGGAATTGTGTCCCAGGAGCTGAAGACATGGCAGCTTGCACCTTTGTAACCAATTACACAAGGCTACATCTCCACTGCTTCCAGGGTTGTCTCAGAAAGACCTATTCTCCAGTCAGACACACGTTGCACGGACAGGTGACAGTTCCTCTGCAAGTAAGGAACTCAGACTGGTGGAAGGATCACCTCAACATCTGTGCAGGCATTCCTTTCAGTCACTGCATCTCATCAGTGACTTTCAGGAATCATAACATTCAAAAACCAGTAGGAGAACACTTCAATATCTCTGGTCACTCAATACAGACCTGTAAGTGGCAATTCTTCAACAAAAAAACCCTTCAAAAACAGACTCCAACTTGAAGCTGCAGAACTGGAATTAATTTGCAAACTGGATACCATCAGATTAGGCCTGAATAAAGACTGAAAGTGGTTGGGTCATTACAAAACCTAAACCTAATGTTCCCCAACACTAATTTCTCCCTACTGTTACTCACACCTTTTTGTCAACTGTCTGTAATGGGCCACTCTCTTACCACTTCAATAGTTATTTTTCCTCCCTTGGTATCCTGCTGTTAATTGATTTATCTCATTAGACTGACCTCACACTTGGTAAAGCACCCCCATCCTTTCATGTATTTATATCTGCTCCTGTATTTTTCACTCCATGCATCTGATGAAGTGGGTTCTAGCCCGCAAAAACTTATGCCCAGATAAATTTGTTAGTCTCTAAGGTGCCACAAGGACTCTGTTATTTTAACAGATGTATTATTGTTGGAATGTGAAGCCCACCTCAATACCCTCACAACTCAGGGCAGATGGACAACTCAAGAAGCCAGTCTCCACATCAATCTGTTGGAGCTCAGGCCTGTCAGGAACACTTGCCTTCATTTCCTACTCCCCATCAGGGGCAATTCAGGGACATGATGGACACTGCATCCTGCATGTACTACATCAAGAAGCAGGGAGGAGCAAGCTCTCCCTCCCTATGTGCTGATACCATTAAATTATGGAACTGGTGTATAGCTCATCAGATTCAAGTTTCAATGGAGCACCACAGCTGATGTCCTCAGCAGATACTTCTCAGAGGATTATGAATGGTAGCTAGACACCCAAGTTCTCCACAGCATACTCCTAAAAGGAAGACTGCCAGAGGTGGATCTCTTCTCCCCGACCAGGAACAGGAAGTGTCCTCTTCTCTGCTCAAGAGGGGGTCTGGTGCACCACTACCTGGGAGACACCTTTTTTCTATCTTGGAAGAAGGATCTGTTCTATGCATTTTCTCCAATGTCATTGATGCTAAGGGTGATGAACAAGATCAGACAGGAAAGAGACAGAATTATCCTTATAGAGCTGATCTGACCAAGGTACCCTTACTTACTTCACTTATGTGTCCAACTGCAGTTCAGGCTCCCAATCATTCCTCATTTTCAGCACATGCTTCATCCCAACCTAGCAGTTCTCCACCTCAGAGAATGGCTTTGTGATGATTCATGAGGTTAGAGTCCTCCTGCTGTATGGAAATACAACAGGTGTTACTGAATAGGGGGAAGATCAACCCGCACTACTTACCTGCAGAAATGGAAGAGATTCTTCTATTGCTGTTGACATTGCTGCTACCTGCCTGATTAAATGCCACTTTTAGTCATCCTGGATTATCTGTTGGATCTTAAGAAATCAAGGTGATCATTTAATTCAGCTAAGGTCCATTTCGCTGCAATATCATCCTCTGGTCGGAGGATTCTCCACACTTGCTCATCCTGTATCATCTAGGTATATTCACGGTTTGGAGAATCTCTACCCACAGATTATAAACCATCCCAATCTGGGACCTCATCCTGGTACTCAATTACCTTACAAGACCTCTATTTAAGCCAATGGCAACCTGTTCTCAGTTGCCTTTATCTATGAAGACAGACTTTTACCACATCAGCCTGTAGGAGCAGGGAGATTGGACCTTTGAACCCTTTACAGTATCCTTTAAGGACAAGGTCTCTTTACATCCGCACCCTAACTGCTTACCTATGGTCCTATCAGAGTTCCACCTTAATCAATCCAGTCATCTGCCACTGTTTTTCCTGAAGCCACACAGTTCTCCGCAGGAATCCTGTTTACGTACCCTGGATGTTAGAAAGACATTGGCTTTTACTTAAATTGCTTGGCCCTCTCTAAGAAATCTGCTAGGCTCTTCATTTTCTTGGCAGACAGATTTATGGGGTCCTCAATCTCTACTCAGAGACTATTGAGGTGGTAAGTGATAAGACATCCAGATATGATCACCCTCCCCCCCAAAAAAGGTAATAGCACATTCAACCAGATCACAGGCAACATCTATGGCTTTATTGAAGAATGTACCGGTATCTGGAATACGCAGGACTGCTACATGGGCTTCAATACATGTGTTTTCAAAACATTACACCCTGATCCATGCTGTCAGATCTAATATGGCATTTGTTTCTGCAATACTATCTTCAGTTCTGCACTCTATTCTGAAGCATTCTTCTCCATCAGGGGATACTGCTCAGAAGTCACCTGAAGTGGAGCACCCACAGGGACTCTACTCAAGAAGAAGAGGTTACTCATGGGTGTGGTGATGGCAGTTCTTTGTGTTCCTATGTGTTCTCCACTATCTACCCTCCTTCCCCTTTGCTTCAGCCTGTTCCTTAGGAGATGTTTGGATGGAGAATGAACTGGAGACCATTTGCCCATGCACCCCAATATAGCCTTGGTATCTGGGATGAAGACGCATAGGGCGCATGCATGAGCCAAATGGCCACTGTTAACTGAAAATCTCCAACCAAGGGCTCGAGATGCATGCACACCTGAAGTGGAGCACTCATAGGGACACACATCTTGATGAACCACAGCTACTGCACAAAATGAGAAACTCTTCTTCAAATATTTTTCATTGTGAGAACAGACTAATGTGACCCATGAAGAGTCAGCAAAGGCTCCAATGCAAATCAAGTTGCATCATCATAAAAATCAGTATACAGAAAACTAGAACTTCTGTTCAGGAGAACCGAAAACACTTTCCTATGTGTGTTACAATAAAAGCTCATTTATCTTATTCATTCACATTACTGACTTTGATGTGCACATACAAACATCAGTTGTATATTAGGAGGAACACAGAACATTAAAGGTCAAAAAAGACATTTTGTCAAACAGCACATACCTGTAAACCTAATTCTATTCTAGTATCTCTTCCAATAAAATAATATTCAATGGTTACAAATTAGCTAAGGTGTTGTTCCCAGTTTCTCCATTAAGGAGAGAGGGACAGTGACCTGTATTTAACTGCTTCCTCTTGATGGTGGAGCTCTCTTGTATCCTGGCTCTAACCCTGCACACTCCCCATGCCAACCACTGCCTAAATTCTTGCTGCCCAAGATGTGAGGACCTGAGGAAGGTGAAGGGAAAAAAAGTGCGAGCAACGTGGAGGAAACCTGCAGAAAGGAATGGATGTGACAAGAAGGGAGGTAGGAGGCTGAGGAAATGGGAAAAAGATGGGGAGGAGGGTGCAGAAAGAGAGCAGTGTATAGAGTACCGAAAAAATGGTGCAGAAGGTGGTTGGAGATCAGAGGAGAGAATGATGTGAAAGATGGATGGATAGAATCAAAAAAGGAGGAATGAAAAATGAATCAAGATTCAATTTAAAGGTTAGTAAAGTGTTCTTTACTTGTGTGGTATCACCTCTGGCTGTATTAGCAGAGCCTGGTATTCAGCATCTGGATGAATGTAACAGGTACTAGTACAAACCTACATGTCATGTCTATTTAAAAAAATTACATAGTGCCAGATGAACTGTACATATTGTGCTAGACTACATCAGATTAATTATTGCACTTAGTTTGCACAGTGTATTGAAGCTGTAAAATGCTGTATAAGTGCTAAGTATTATCATCAATAGAAATATAGACCACAATAGACATAGTACAGGTGTCATTACATTTAAAAAAAAATCCACTAGGATTGTAGCTGCCAAATTTCAACTGAAGAACTCCCCCCCTCCTTTATTGATGAAGTTTAAAAAGTGTTACTTTATTCTGTTTCTCAGTGATTATATAGAAGATATCTGAGAATCAGGTGTTTCCTGCTAAATGCTACTGTAATAGACTACATATACGAGGCCCAATCCTGCAATCAACTATGAAAATCTGAGCTAGAGTGGGTTGAGGCACTTCCTCTTTTTGTTGCTTTTCACACTGCAGACAGAGGGCTAAATTCATTTCCTGTGCAATTTCACTCAAGTCCAGGGCACAAATTGAAGGACTGCATTAGCTCAAGTCAGTGCTATTATACTGGAGATGAATTTGGCCCAGAAGTTTTGGCTGATGGAAGGTTGAGGTGAGAGTTCCGTGGCAGTTGGGAATGACAGTTGTGAGCAGCAGTTGTTGAGCAGGCAGTAGGAGAGAGGAGAAGAGGCCAAACAAATGTGTAGAGACCATGGCAGTTGGTACTTGGTGCTAGCACCATTATATTTACCTCCCCTCTCAGCAGCACTAATTAACATGCAATGGGGATTCAAGATCAAACCAATGATTGTGAGCAGAGTGGACATCCTGAGTTGTACTTCAAGCAGTTTTTGTTTCTCCCATCATTTAACCAAAAAAAGGGGGAGAGGGGGAATTCTCCTCCCATTAAAATCAATGGGAGTTTTGCCATTAGCCACAATGGAAGCAAGATGAGCCCCCGTAGTCCAAATCTTGTAATCCTCACTCACTTGGAGTCAGGCAACAGCCCAGGATTTGGCAACAAGCCAAAAGAGATCTCAAAAAGGTAGCAGTGATGGGCAGCTCATTTTAAAATACAAGGATGTGCTTGTTGGACATTTAAAGCAATGCAGGTTCAAAACAGAGCTAACATGAGGTTGGGAAGGATTAGAAAGGAGGGGAAGAGAATTTAAAAGCAACTAGCATTGAACAGATGTAGAGCTCTCTCTGTTTTTTGAAATAAAAACTTCAAAACTAAAACCAGCTATTACAGACACAATCAGAACAAAACACAGATACAAAAAGACACCATCCAAACCCTCCCAATCCCAGACTCTGCCCTGAAAGCTAGAAGGTCAATCTGGTATCAAGGCCCCCATGCTGTACACCATCCTGCCCAACTCATTTGTTTTTTCTCCACTATTGCCAGCAACTGAATAACTGCATAAGTAGCGTGAACTAGAGTTTCAGGTGTATTGTTCTGTGCCTGAAGACAGGTCAAACAGCAGTTCTGGCAGAGGTAACATAAAACCATTGCATTAACAACTGCCAGAGTTTCAAAGAACACATGCATCCTTCCTTATCGAGGCAGCCTTTGAGTCCTCTGGTGCCTGAAAAGATGCAAAAGCCAGTTGTCCATTAGTTTGGCCATGAAATAGCAAAAAACTCTCAGTTTTGAAGTTAACAAATCCCAAATATATACGTTAAAGGAGCAGAATAATAGAGTGTTCCTTTGTCTCCCTCTGATTCAGGGCACGCTTCCCAAGAACAACCTTTATGCATTCCTCGTAGATTACCTCTAGCACACAATTTACCATGAAATACCTATCACCATATATTCCTGGACTTGAAGGGAACACTTGTTTCCAAGTTACATCAATGCACCCTAAGAAAATTTTCTGAACAATTCAGTACTGCTAAATGTTGTTACGAAACAGATTCCTTACACTCCCTCTGGTATAGGGCTCTCCTAAACTGTGAGCCACTGTGCTGAAATGCTGTTGCCTGAATTTGCCAAGGGGAAAGGCATCTTAAAGCATGTTGTATGTAAGAGCACAGATACACAACATAAAAGCAAAGGGATAACAGGATTTTTTTTAACAACATCACCTTTTCTGCCCATGTCAAGGTCCATCTCTTCCTACCTCATTACCTGAACTTGGCAGGAGGCAAACTGCATCTCCCAGTTCAACTTGACCACTGAATCATGACAAAGGTGAGTCCCTAAATATCTATAACCCAGAGAGAGTTTGTCACAATTTACAACTCCTCAGGAAGAGGAGAGCAACCCAAAATCCCCCAACAACAAAGCCTTGCTCTTCATGTTAATCACTGCTCTGGCTACAGTATAAAGTGTCAAAATTATGACACTGTCAAAAATTAGATAAAGTGACAAAACAAGATGAATCTATTGTGAGGGGTTCCTTCCAGGATGCCACCTGTAACTAGGGTACCACTGAGCCCCCCTGACCCACCAGCCTGGGCTCCCTTTCACACTGTACAGCTGTGACAAGCGGAAAAGCCCTCTCAAGCCTGCACTGTCATCAGAATACCTACAGTTAGGGATACATCCAGCTGCAGTTACATGCAAGCAGACTCTATGATCAGCCCTTGCATGGGAAGGCTCCAGCTAGCGTACCTCCCAGCTCCTCAGGCACTCACCCCCTCTGGAGTGTAAACTCAAAATTATATTGTCTTGGGCTGCACAGGGAACTGTACAGCCTAAACTCATAAGATTCACCCCCTCCCTCAATGTGGAGAGGAATATGCAACAGCTTTCTGCCCTTGAGTTATGATTTCCACACACTAGTTTAGATAAAGCAAAAAACAAATGTGTTAAATACAAAAGATAGGTTAAGTGATAGCAAACAGATCAAAGCAGATTACCCAGCAAACAAAAAAACATTATCTAAGCTTAATATACTAAATAGCTATGATATGAATAGCAGAGTCTCATCCTAAGTAATGATGCAAGCCGGCTACAGAGTCTTAAGGGGCAAGCGGCACTTGCTTACAGTTTGGAATCCACGGGTGTTCCATTCACAGGCTAAAAATCCCTTTAGCCTGGGTCCAGCGCTTCCCCCAGTTCAGTCTTTGTTCATCAGGTGTTTCCAGGAGCCTTCTTAGGTGTGAGTCAGTGAAGAACCAAGACGATGTCACTTCCCTGCCTTATATAGCTTTTGCATATGGGGAGAACTCTTTATTTCAAAGATTGGTTCCCATACCAGTCAGTGGAAAAATACTGACATCCCATGATGGAGTCCAGCACCAGGTGACCTGTTCACATGTCCCTATAGAGTCGCAGCAACCATCCCCCACTGGCTGTTTGGAACATTCACAGGAAGGCTCACCAGGTGGGAAATACACTTCTCCTAAGGCCTATTGTTTCTTCCTAATGGCTCATTAACCTGAATGGCCCCTTCCCAGCCACTTATCTAGACTGAGAGCATTTTGCCTAATGGGCATTGCCCAGGAACAGCTACATGTGAAATAGATATAGTCAATATTCATAACTTCAGATACAAAAATGATACCTGCATACAAATAGGATAATAGGATACCAATAGGCCTTATGAGAAGTAGGTCTCCCATCTGTTTGCCAGAAGTTGAGAATGAGCAACAGGGGATGGATCACTTGATGATAACCTGTTCTGTTCATTCCCTCTGGGGCATCTGGCATTGGTCACTGTCGGAAGACAGGATACTGGGCTAGATGGACCTTTGGTCTGACACATTAGGGCCATTCTTATAATCATATTCAGCAAATCATAGCCTTTCCAATGACATTTTATATGCCTTATCTTCCATAAAATACATCATAATTATGATATAATCATATCACACTAATATCACTATGAAGCATATGAGTGCAGTGTCACACCTATCTTCTGTACCGCCCACCAGCCCCAACATCATCTGCATAGGCAAAAATTTTCACTGACAATGAAATTTCCCCCCCCACCCCCAATTTAAACTTCAAAATCTTCTGTTCCCACTACCCACAGTAAAGGGTTGAAAGAAAAACAATCCAACAATGGATTCAAAGGACATTATAGCTTCTCCCCTCCACCCATTTTACTAAAGTGATTCATAGTGCATGAATGTACAAGAGCCACAACCACTTGAACTATAGAGAAGTACCATATTAATAGATTCATAAATGCCAAGGCCAGAGGAATGAGTGGGATCATCTAGTCTGCTATCTTGCATGACACAGGCTGTAGAACTTCCCCAAAATCATTCGTGGAGCATAACTTTTAGAAAAACATCCAATTTTGATTTTAAAACATTGGTAGTGATGTAGCATCTGCCACAACCCTTAGTAAGTTGTTCCAGTGGTTAATTACTCGCTCTGTTAAAAATGTATGCCTTGTTTCCAGTGTAAACTTCCAGCCATTAGATCGTGTTATACCTTTCTCTGCTAGAGAAAAGAGCTCATTACTGTATTTTATTAATCTTGGGGAACAAATATTGTCTTTTAGCTTTCTCTTTGTTAAGCTAAATACAATCTTCTATCACAATAAGGCACATTATTCCAATCCTTTAAATCAGTCTCATGACTCTTCTCTGAACCCTCTCTAACTTATCAACCTCCTTCTTGAATTGTGGACACCAGACCACCAAATTGAGTCAGAACTAACCATAAGTAAAGTGGGTTCATTTAGCTAACGCTTTGGCCTGATCCAAGGCCAGAATATAATCTTCCCATTCTCATCACCCAATTTCAAATATTTCCTGCAAACTACACAAAGTGTCTGCCACTGTGCAACCTTTATTATTGCAGTGCAATAATGTTCCCATTTTCCCCAAATCTCTTGGCTAGAACAGAAGCCAAATTTTGTAATCTGCGTGGGATGTTCAGTCTCCCCTGAAGAAGCTGTTCCACTGTAGACAGATAATGAAAGTGATTAGAGCAGGGGGACTGAATCATCTGTCTCCCACTTCTCACGTGAGTATTGGAACCACTGGACTAAAGAGTCGTTTTTCCCTGTTTCTTCCCCCAGCCCCTGGATAAATACTGAAATAATAAAAATAGCAACAGAAATAAAATGGTCTTGTAAAGGCATAGACCATTTCTACACACTCCCTTGCAGCCTGGTGGAGCCCTATAGCTGTGACTCACCTTAATTTCCTCCAACTGGGGTAGCAATAGGTTCACCTTAACAACCCAGGACAAGAAAAAGCCAGCACTCACTAACCAATAGCATGTCCCCTTTAATAAGGTTTCAGAACTGCAGTAATTACAATAAACATGTAATTAGGACCCTGGATCAAAGCTTCCAAACTTAGAGCTCAGTCAGGTTAGGCTGGTTTCCTGAAGTCTGAAAGGCAAGCCACCACACACAGCAACCTGCATAACCTCTTCTCCCTCTTCTAACTCAGCTTCCTATTTAAATACCTCAGCCCCAGGTCAAAGTTTCCTTCCTCATCCTCAGGCTGGAGCCTTCAGCCTCTCTCTTAAAGGGGTAGTACACTCCTTCACAATCCTGACCGAACTAAAAACTCTTGCAATATGATCTGAAGCTTTCCATATTCAGGATCTGCTGGATAGTCATGGATAAAGTGAAAATGCTCTGTTGTCAGTCTTGGAAAGCCAAGTTACAGACACTAACAGCCAAGATACCCCAAAGGACTTAGGAGGCAGAGTCCTTAATAACTGATTTCCAGACCATGTAAGGCTTTATAGTTAAATGTAACTACAATAGAACCTCAGAGTTATGAACACCAGAGTTACGAACTGACCAGTCAGCCACACACCTCATTGGAATTGGAAGTACACAATCAGGCAGCAGCAGAGACACCCCCACCCAAAAAAAAATAGCACAAATACAGTACAGTGTTAAATGTAAACTACTAAAAAAAGGGAAAGTTTAAAAAAAGATTTGACAAAGTAAGGAAACTGTTTCTGTGCTTGTTTCATTTAAATTACAATGGTTAAAAGCATCATTTTCTTTTGCATAGTAAAGTTTCAAAGCTGTATTAAGTCAGGGTTCAGGTCTAAACTTTTGAAAGAACAACCATAACTTTTTGTTCAGTTATGAAAATGTCAGCATTATAAACAGCCTCCATTCCTGACGTATTTTGTAACTTTGAAGTTTTACTGTAAAACCCAACACTGAAGAGGTAGTCAGTATAGGAGAAGGAGCTCAGGTGATATATGCTAGCACTGACCAAATCTATTCAAAAGGCCACTGCATTCCACATCTGAAGCTCCCAGAGGGTTCTCATAGCTTGCGCTAATTGTCATCTTCAAAATGGATTATGCTCCAAAGTCACAGATAACTATTAATCCAGTGGTTAGAGCACTCTCCTAAGAGGTGGGAGGGTCCTGTTCAAATCCTCTCCCCATTCTGGCAGATGGGGTGAATTGAACTTGGGACTCAGACTCCCATGTCCTAGGTGAGTGCTCTAGCCACTTGGCTAATAGTAATAAAGTGGGTACTGCTGCCTCCTCCAGCCATTCTGTGCAGAGCAAGACCAGGGCCAGCTCCAGGCACCAGCGAAGGAAGCAGGTGCTTGGGGTGGCCAATGGAAAGCGGCGGCACGTCTGGGTCTTCGGCGGCTATTTGGTGGCGGGTCTCTCAGTCCCTCTTGGACAGAAGGACCAGCTGCCGAATTGCTGCCGAAGAATGAAGCGGCACGGTAGAACAGCCGCCGAAGTGCCACCAATCACGGCTTTATCTTTTTTTTTCTTTTCTTTTTTTCGGCGCTTGGGACGGCAAAAAAGCTGGAGCCGGCCCTGAGCAAGACAGACACTTACCTTGTTCCTGCCAGAAGTAGCTTAATTGCCTAATCTGGCTGTTATATCCTTGGGGCAGCCGGTGTAGGAAGCAATCACTTGAGGCCAGAGAGCAGGCAGCTAACCAAAACCTCCATTTTATTTACAGATATACAGAGAGCTCACTCAGCCGGTTGAAACCGGCTGAGCTAACCCATAATAATCTAACTCAGTTGCCATAGCAACAAAAACCATGACAACCAAATACACAACATATTCCTCCCCCCCCTAATAAGAACATCCCCTAAATAAAACACACACTAGACTAGAGAAGGAGGGTAGGCGACAGTATCGATAAAGCCCCTTATGAGTCACAATAGTCAACAGCTCTTGGGACTTTTCATCGACGTGCATCTGTAAATATGCTTGACTCAGATCAATCTTACTGAACTTTTGTCCCCCAGCCAGGCCTGCGAAGAGGTCATCGATGCGGGGAAGCGGGTATTGCTCTGCACACAACACTGGGTTGACAGTGACTTTAAAATCACCGCAAATCCGGAGAGAGCCATCTTTCTTCACGATTGGAACGATAGGAGTGGCCCATGAGCTATGGGTAACTGGTATTAGGACTCCATTGGTGACCAGGCGCTCCAGGTCTGCTGCAACTTTTGGCCTGATGGCATATGGCACAGTTCGGGCTTTCAGATATTTTGGTGGACTGTCAGGTTTAATGTTCAATGTCACAGTGATTCCCTTCATACTTCCCAAATCATCTCCAAAAACAGCAGCATGTTTCCTTAGAATAGGGGTTAGACTGGTTTCTTCTTTAGTCATCCGGTGCACTTCTGCCCAGTTCAGTTGAATCTTCCCAAGCCAAGACCTACCCATTAAGGCTGGGTAGTCACCTCTCACCACAAACAGTGGCAATTTAGCCGCCTGTCCATTGAGCTCCACCTTAACATCAATAGTGCCCAACATGGGCACAGCTTCACCTGTATACGTCTTCAGAACAGTTTTTGTTGCCTTAAGCGGAAGATGCTGTAGCTTTTCCTTATACACAGTCTCAGGAACCAGCGAGACAGCTGCACCGGTGTCTAGTTCCATGCATATAAGTTTGCCCTCCAATAAAGGGGTTACCCAGTATTCATGTGAGCCCGCTGCCAAAGACAAAACATGCAGTGGCACTTCCTCTTGTGAGGAGGTGTCACCTTGATCATCCTGGGTCTGCTCTAGGGTATGCAAGGTTCCTCTTTTTGTCGGCCAGACCACAGGCCTCTTTTTCTTTTGTTTACAGGCATACTCAATGTGTCCCTTTTTGCCACAGTGTCGACACACCAGGTCCTTACACCAGCATTCTGATGCCTGGTGACCCAGCTTACCACAGCGGTAACATTCTTGACTCTGCACCGTTTTGTGGGTCAGTTCTTGTGACACTTTTTGCACCCTAGGGGATGCACCGATGTATTGTGCCTCCCTTGTAGCCAGTTCCATGGAGACAGCAATATCAATAGCCTTCTGTAATGTAAGCTGAGCCTCTGTCAGTAGGCGCTTCCGTATAGCTTCACTGCAGAGGCCACACACTAACCTGTCACGCAGGGCATCATTTAACATCTCTTTAAATTCACAGTGTTCTGCTAGCTTTTTTAAAATGGCTACAAATTGTACAACTGTTTCATCTTCCTTTTGGTCTCTTTTGTGGAACCTATATCTTTCAGCAATTACCAGTGGTTTTGGGGAGAAATGAGACCCCAGGATTTCCACAATGTCACTGTAAGATTTAGTCTCAGGCTTAACAGGGTGTAGTAAGCTGCGTAGCAGAGAGTAGGTTTTAGCCCCTACAACAGTTAAGAATATTGGCACCTTCTTCGCTTCTGTAATGTCATTTGCAATACCAAAAAGCTCAAAACGCTCAGTATACACATGCCACTGCTCTGTATTCTCATCAAAAGGCTCCAGGGGCCTGGTCAGAGTAGCCATGATTTTTAGTTTCACTTTCACAGTCAGTGCAAACAAGCAGCTTTTTTTCTTTGTTTGGTCTTTACCTTAACTTCTACTTCCTTCTGTTACTGGAGCAGCACCGAGTCTCACCCTCGTCGCCAGTGTTATATCCTTGGGGCAGCCGGTGTAGGAAGCAATCACTTGAGGCCAGAGAGCAGGCAGCTAACCAAAACCTCCATTTTATTTACAGATATACAGAGAGCTCACTCAGCCGGTTGAAACCGGCTGAGCTAACCCATAATAATCTAACTCAGTTGCCATAGCAACAAAAACCATGACAACCAAATACACAACACTGGCTGACTCTAGGCAGTATGTTCCTGGTTGTGGATCACTAAGCACATATAGCTGCCTTCCTACAGTCCAGACTTAGCACATAACTCTGAGAGCGACAAGGCCCCTGCATCACCATCTCCATGGCCTAACTTAGGTGGCTCTCTGCCTAGCATTACTGGCTTTTGTAGATCCCATTCTAAGGCACTTGTCTCTCCCCATTTTTTGTATGGAGAGCCAAGGTACCTAACTCAGGCTTTGTGGATCACAGCAATGATCCTGTGATTTTCTAGGCCCCTAAAAGTTAGGTGCAATGCTACTGAATGTTACAGTACCTGAGCCCCTTTGGGTATGTCTACACTGCAGTTAGACACCCACAGCTAGCCCATGCCAGCTGATTCAGGATCCAGGACCGCCCAGAGGATTCAGGAGGCCTGGGGTCTGCCCCCCGCTGCCAAATTGCCGCAGAAGATGCAGCACTTCGGCGGCAGGTCCCGGGGAGGAAGGACCCCCGCTGCCGAATTGCTGCCGAAGAGCTGGAGCGGAAGAAGCTCCGGGGGCCTGGGCCCTGTGAGAGTTTTCCGGGGTCCCCGGAGCAAGTGAAGGACCCCACCCCAGGGGCCACGAAAAACTCTCGTGGGTCTATCGGGCTATTTGCTTTCCCTGTGAATCTTTAGTTGCTTTACCAAAATTGCTTTGCCCAAAATAAACCCTGATCAGCAGAACACATCTTCCCACCATGTTCTCCATGTGGTTTTTTTTAAAACAGTAACATTTCAAAGAGGATCTGCAAGCAGTTTGGACATCACAACCATGATCCTCTGCTGGGGAGGGAATGGGATAGATTTGAACTTGGAAATGGTTCCTGATTTTGATTGTATTTGTTGTGTATTATATTATTGAAGATCGCCTCATCCATGGGGCAGAAAAGAACTGCCCCAGCTTTGGTCACCCTCCCCCCCAACAACCGAGAGTGAAATTAACAGGGATGCCAGAAATCCCATGGTTCAGACCGCAGAGTGAACAGCTAAGTTTAAACTGTTCTTATGCAGGCAGCAGGCTACCTGGGGAGGCTTCTCCCTCAGCCGGTCCCCCTGCTCCCTGCTACAAGCTAGAGGGGAGCCCCTGCAGCCCCTGCTGAGTGGGAGGGTCGGGGGAACGCGGGGCCTAGCCGTGTCAGGTGGCCTGGCTGGAGGAGGAGTGGGAGAGAAACAACAAACAAATGTGACAGTGAGTTTTCCCTTTCCAAGCTTTTATTAGCATTGAGTTTGAACTTTTTGTTATGCAGCCAAAAGAGGTGATAGTAAGCTAGTACTGAATGCTCCACTCATTTGCCAGTACACTACTGCACCTTTTTTTACCGGTACTCTGTACCGGTCCATACTGGCTTACTTTCACCTCTGTCTACAATCAGCAACACTTTAAAGTCAAGTCCTTTCTCTTCAAGGTACTGCTTGACCTCCAGAATGAAACACTTGTGGAACCAATCCAGAAATAATGCTGCCGTCACCCAAGCCTTTTTATTTGATTTCCAGAACACAGGCAGGAGATTTTTGTTCTTGCCTTTTAGGGCACAGGGATTTGCAGCCCTGTAGAGCAAGCCCGGCTTTATTAAATGCCCAGCCGCATTGCCACAAAGCAACACGGTCACATGGTCTTTAGCTGCTTTGAAGTCAGGGGCTTGTCTTTCTGATTTCGAAATGTAAGTGCAGGTGGGCATTTTATTCCAGAAGAGCCCAGTCTCATCAGCATTAAAAACTTGTTCTGGAAGATAGACCCTTTCCTCTATGATTTTCTTTAATTGTTTGGGGTAGGCTTTTGCTGCTTCCTCATTGGCAGATGCAGCTTCACCAGCAGTCTCCATGTTTTTGAGGTTGAAGCGGTTCCTAAAACTGTTAAGCCAACCTTGACTGGCTTTGAATTCCTCCTTATCAGAAGGCTGTCCCTCCTCGGTGGGAGGTTTGAACAGCGCATAGATGCTAAGAGCCTTTTCTTGCAACATGTTGCCATCGATAGGCACACGTTTAGGGTTCATGTCTTCCAGCCATAAGTTTAATACCTCTTCAGTCTTCACTAAAGTCTTATCATGCACTTGGCTCGTCACCTTAGCAGTTACTGGAGCACTTGATACCACGGCTTGATTTATTTCTCTCTCTCGAATCTTGATGGAACGGATGCTAGATTCGTTGCGGCCGTATTTATGCACCAGGTTGGCGATGGACATACCGTCTCTCAATAAGTCCAACACAGCCAGTTTCTCCTCCAGCGTTGGAACAGATCACTGCTTCTTTGGTTGAGCACCAGATGAAGCAGGTGGCTTGCATTTAGGGGCCATGTTATATGAAAAATACATACTGTATCTTTAAACAGTACAGGTACAGTAGAATCTCACTCAGTGCGCCGAGATGTGCACAGGGGGACTGAGTACTGTAGTGGGAACAGCAGATTCGCTTCTCCCATCTCACACTCACTCCGGGGCATACGCAATATTTAAACTGTTTTTTGTTCTTTTTTTTGCCAACCCTCCAGGGTTATTATAGGGGAGAACCTTATCACAGGCCCAAAGAGATGATGTTGCTGTCAGGTCCTCCCCAAAAAATATTTTAGTGGAAACAGCAGATTCGCGTCTCATGCTGGTGGAATCGCCCGCACTTTTTTTTTCCCGACCGCATAAAGCTGAAATCGTGCATGTTAAATGCGTGTAAGATGCGACAGACCTGTATTAGAACAGGGGTGGGGAACCTACAGCCCACTGCTTCATTTCATCTGGCCCACAGCAAGTCTCCGTGCTGTGGGCCAAAATCCCTGAGCCTCAGTGCCCCACTGCGGGGCTGGAGCCATGAGCACCGGCTCGCCACAAGTCCAGTTGGCCCTGCACAGCTTCCAGCAGAGACTGGCATGTCCCAAGGAGCAGGGGCATTCAGGGAAGCTCCACACACTGCCCCTGCCCCCAGCACCAGCTCTGCAGTTCCCATTGGCCCGAAACCACAGCCAATGGAAACTGCAGGGGCAGCACCTGTGGGCGCAGGCAGCACACACTGTGCAGAGCCCCTGGACCCTCTGCCTAGGGGCTGGACATGGCAGCTGCTTCTGGGAGGAGCAGGGAGCCCCAGCAGGCAGGTAGCCTGCCTTAGCCCCACTGTGCCACCAACTGGGATCTGCCTGAGGTAAGCACCACCCAGCCAGAGCCCACACCCTAACCCTCTGCCCCAGCCCTGAGCCTGCTCCCGCACTCCAGACCCCTCATTCCCAGCCCCACACCAGAGCCTGCACCCCCCCACATCGGAGCCCTCACCTCCTCCCATACCCCAATCCTCTGCTCCAGCCCCAAGCCCCCTCCCATACCCTGAACCCCTCATTTCTGGCCATAGCCCGGAGCCTAGGGGAAGCCCTGAGCCTCTGCACACACACACACCCACCCTCCACAGGGCAGTGTATGGTCCACGACTGTTTTTTTCTGTGGGTTAGTGGCCCCTAATAGAAAAAAGGCTCCCCACCCCTGTATAAGAAGTACTGTTGTAAGCAAGACACAAGAAGTAATTCTTCTGCTCTACTCCGCGCTGATTAGGCCTCAACTGGAGTATTGTGTCCAGTTCTGGGCGCCACATTTCAGGAAAGATGTGGACAAATTGGAGAAAGTCCAGAGAATAGGAACAAAAATGATGAAAGGTCTAGAAAACATGACCTATGAAGAAAGATTGAAAAAACTGGATTTGTTTAGTCTGGAGAAGAGAAGACTGAGAGGGGACATTATAACAGTTTTCCAATACACTTCTACCTCGATATAACGCTATCCTCAGGAGCCAAAAAATCTTATCGCATCACAGGTGAAACCGCGTTATATCGAACTTGCTTTGATCCACCGGAGTGCACAGCCCCACCCCGCCTGGAGTGCTGCTTTACCGTGTTATATCCAAATTCGTGTTTGTATCGGGTCGCGTTATATCGGGGTAGAGGTGTACATAAAAAGTTGTATGAGGAAGAGGGAGAAAAATTGTTGTTCTTAACCTCTGAGGATAGGACAAGAAGCAATGGGCTTAAATTGCAGCAAGGGAGGTTTAGGTTGGATATTAGGAAAAACTTCCTAACTGTCAGGGTGGTTCAGCACTGGAATAAATTGCCTAGGGAGGTTGTGGAATCTCCATTATTGGAGATTTTTAAGAGCAGGTTAGACAAATACCTGTCACAGATGATCTAGATAATACTTATTCCTGCCACGAGTGCAGGGGACTGGACTAGACGACCTCTCGAGGTCCCTTCCAGTCCTATGATTCTATGATTATAAACCCAGAAAATTCAATGTTAAGGTTACATTTACAAGAAATCCAAATATGAAACTGTATGCAAATGCACAATTAAGACAGCCAAACAAGGCAGCCAAGCAACCTTAACTTTGCCCTGTAGTGACATCATGCAATAGCATATAGTTAAAATCAAGGCATTTTAGTGTTTGTAGTTCTAGATTAGAATAAACTGATTTGAAAAGATAAATTTGTTTCTAATATAGTTTTTTTTATGGCAAAAGTCCCAATAATTTCTACAAGGCCAGAATTTGATCCCATCACTCTAGTGTTGGTGTTTTGGAGCGCATCATGATTAAACTGTGCCCTTTCTTTTAAAACCTCTATTACAGAGGCCAAAGAAGGAAATTCATTGTCCTCTTTGTCTTCTTGCTGCGGGAGGGGAGAGTTTGAGGTTAGGCTTCTGGACTTAAAAATCTTACCACAGAGATAGAAAACAAGGCTGGCTAACCACAGTGACTTGACTTTAAAAGTTGGTAACACTGAAAATAGAACGAGACTTGAAATCTCAGGAGGGTTGGCATCCCTGAAAAATCTGGAGTCAGAATCTTGTCTGGTTTTCTCAATAAATACCTTGCTAAAATTCCAGGACAGGAAACTCCACAGGCATCTTTGAATTTTGTTTCAGCCCTGTACACCTGGACTGGCTGTTGGATTTAAAAGGATGGTGGGGGAGTGTGAGGACAGCAGTTAAGCTGAGCAGTGATTGGAGAGGCTCTAAGGAAACAGTCCTAGGAGGCTGGTGTTCCTGAAGATGAATGAGAGCTAAAGGGGCACTTAAGAGGGATGAGCGGTTCAGGCCTAGAGAGGAGCAGAAGTTTCAGTGGTGTTTGATTTTGGGTAGCTCTGAGTTCTGCTGAGAGGCTCTCAGGAGAGAAGCCCTGGGACATGCTACTCTGGAAAGCACACAATTGATTTGGATTTGGAAAGACTTTGATTTGGAAAGACTTTGCTGTTAGCCCAGGCGGAGAGGACAATGAAGAGGCCAGCTGGGAGAAGCTAGCTGAGAGCCTATCCAGTTACAGATGGATCAGGATACCCCAGAAAGGGTTAAACTTGTTCAGAGTACATCTATGCTCCAGCTGGGGGTGAGCTACCCAGGGTGGACAGACACACTACTGCTAGTTGGGCTCAGGCTAGCATGCTAAAACTAGCAGTGTGGATATTGTGGCTCCAGAGGAGATTTGGGCTGGCCACCCCAGCTCAGATGCAAGGGGTCAAGTAGGCTGGTGAGCCCAAGCTGCTGTCTGAACCACAATATCCCCAGTGCTATTTTTAGAGGTCTGGGAGATTTGCTCCCAGCTGTGGTGAAGACATACTACTAGTGACTTGGCTGGAAGGCCAAGTCATGTTACCAAAACTGAACCATGTGGGGAAGGCAAAGGGGACCCACCTCAGGAGAAAACTGAGGCTGGAAATGCCTGCAGCACCATGCTTCACCTGTGACAAACGCACATCAATGTCTCTCCAGTCACGTCTAACTCAGCAGAAATGTGGAAGGCCATCATATAAATTAGACAAGATGAATATAAGAGCCAAGGGAACAGACCAATTTTGGTATTGAACATCTAACTTACTAATACAAAGAAACAGCATATAAATTGACTCTGAAATGAAAGCCAGGGATCTGTGTATTTTGCTATCTTTGACAAGATTACACAGGAAAAGAGGGGTAAATACACCAAACACTAAGGAACTTTTAAGGAGGCCTCCATTTTTATTTGTTACTGATTAATAGTAATGGACTTTGAGAACTCTTCATATGGTTCAAAGTGAGTTAACATAAAATCTATTCTCTTTAAATCTATTCCTTACTCATGATAGGAAATACTAGTAGCTGAAAACCTATGCTGTCACATGGCTGTAATTTGTAAAGCCATGTGTGTTTTAAAAAACCCGAAACTGGCTGAAAACTTTAAACTGGCTGGTGACAGATCATGAATCCCAGTGATGATTGAACATGCTGATATTCTGAACAAAAAGAGCTCTCAACCATGCTTGTAGCTGTTTCTATTGCTTTACACTGACTCTGACATTTTAGGCTTCAGAGTGACATTCCTGGAATCTTATTATATAGATTGTTCCGTATTCATCTTCTGCCAGTGTCAGCCTAGCAGCACAGTGATACTGTATAAGGGTTGCAATTTGTAAAAGTAAAATCTTGGATCGATTGAAGTAAATGGCAAAATTCTTTTTTACTTCAGTGGAGTCAGGATTTCAACCTGGGTCTTTCATGGTGTCCTTGACAGCAGAAGCCAGAGTCAGTTTATAAAGGAGTCAAGAGGGTAGTTTCCCTCTCTGGCAACTGGGGGAAGCCATATGTCAGTTTCCTTTGTGGGGAAACAACTACTTTTCCAAAGCTTAGCCTCCTCTTGTGGGAGCTTGTTTAATAAAGTCTCATTAACATACAAATATCTCCTAACGCTCATATAAGGAATCCCTTCCCTTCCATCTCCTTAGAGTGGCTTCACCTACTTGTTCCAAAAATCTATAAGCCACTTCAGTGGTTTATAGAAAGCAGAAGTCTGATTGAAAAGGAGTAAGTGGGAAGATCCTCATCTAGTGTAACTTGTCATAGTCCCATTCATTTCATTAAAGTTATAACAGTTTGTGTCCGCTGAGGATCCTCTCCACCTTCTCACGCCTTGGCGCAGAAGTTGATGCCACTGTAATCGGAGAAGTCTGAAGGTAAAGAGGGGAAGAGAAATGGACAGTAGTTGGAGAAGGGAGCAAATCAAAAGAGTTTTGAGACTAAAGGAGACAGTGCTATGTTTGAAGGAAGAAGCAGAAAAAAAGAATTTAGGAAGAGGGATAGACCAAGGGAGGTAGTTAGGCAGTTCACGCTGGATCAACATTTCTCAGTGAAGCCCCAGGTCTGAAAGCATAGTAAGGTGAAGTGAGGGAGCTCTGGCCTTCCCCCTGAGAACTGGTTGAGAAAGAAATTAGAATGGATTAAGTAGGACTCTAGGCCATCCAAGCTTTCACTGTGGAACAGTCTGTTTTCTTTTAGACTATTTGATCACTGAGTTCATCCCACAGCAAGAGCAGGATTTAGTGTCTACCTCCTCCACCCCCCACTATCTCCATCCCCACCAGAGAATATATCAGATTTCAAACTGCCCTGTATTAAATAGTTAATGCAGAGAGCAAGAGGGCAAGCAACACTCTCTCAGACCAGCTGCTGGGGGTGTTTAATAACCATACACAGACTATCTCCACCATTCTCTCAATTGAAAGCATAATTGCAGTGATGCTTATAGTGCCCACTGACTCAAGGAATAAGAGTGCTGAGTTCTGTCCCAAAAGTTGGATTCACACTACCAAGTGGCAGGGTTGGTCTTTGCCAAGACATTTTTGAAGGAATTATAAAAATCCTTCTTACAGAAGGGAATTATACATGTGGTGCTTAGGCAAAACAGTCATTCCATTTATAAATATAATTACTTTTGCCATTCCAGCATGAAAAAGAATTTACCATTAAGGTATACAGAGAGAGTCATTTGTGTAGACACTGCATAAATGGAGAATAGAGCCAGCTGAAACTAGGAGGGAAACAAAAACCATGAAGAAATACAAAAGTGAGATTAATATCTTGTGATATTAAGTCATGCCTACTTCGGGGCTTTCCTTCCAATGGACATACAACCCTTTCCTTTGTTATGTTTTTATTTTAATACTTTTCTTATGCTCTTAAGGGCAAATCCTATACACACCCATGGATGTGGAAGGCCTTTAACAGGTGCTATTTTGCAAAGCAGAGAGGGACAGGATGTGGTTTGCAGATACTCCTTCTGCCTCATTGTGCAGGAGCTTGGGGAGAAACAGGTTAGGGGAGAGCCAAAGAAGTGACCATATCAAACTCCCACACATGTTTGTGGGGGAGTAACAGCATCTGTTGGGGAACAATTCTGATTCCCCCCTCTTCTGCACACTGCCCATTTACTCAGGCTGTTTCTGGGCCATTACTGCATAAACTCTGTTTTAGATTTGTTCGGTTGAGAACATTTATAAATTTTTATCTGACACTATTTTTAAAGATACTAATGACGTTCCACATATCTATATTTTTATAGAGCTGTAAGATACCAGGGTGATTAACACAGTATAAGTGCCTAAGATATCAATAACATAGCTATAGTTTCTTTTCTTTAAACAAACAGAACAATATATTAAGTGTATGGTTTTAGGCAGTATGTAAGAACTACAGAAGTTCCATAATGGAAGCAAGTGATAGTATCTTTACAGTAGCCTAATTTTGAGAGTGTTCTATGGAGAATACAAATCCTTGCGTCTTATTTCCCTCACATAATGTATGACAAGCATCTCCTTGTCATACATTATACTATCATGTATCAGAGGGGTACCTGTGTTAGTCTGGATCTGTAAAAGCAGCAAAGAGTCCTGTGGCACCTTATAGACTAACAGATGTATTGGATGCATCTGATGAAGTGGGTATTCAGGCCTCTCAGATCAATTAAGTAGAGGTAGATTGGTTATCCTAACTCTTTTGATCATCTAGGTTTGCTGCTTTGACCAATTTGAGAGGAGATGGGGAGGACCAGATTTCCAATTAGGCACAGTAGGCACATACCTAGTGGCACAGGCATTCTAGGGTAGGGATGTAAACATTGGTTTAAAAAGTTATCCAGTTAAATGATTAAAATTATTTTGTTTAATCGGTTAACTGTTAACTGAGATAGCTGGGGGAGCCTGGCACGATCCGACTGGGGCTGGGGTCTGTCTCGGCATGGCCGGGTCTGGGCTCCCACTGGCCAGCGGTGCGGCCGGGGCTGGGTACCTGCTGGCCGGCACAGCTGGGGCTTGGGGACAGCTCCGGCCGGGACTGGGGTCCCTCCCACCAGCCCAACGCGGGGCCATTTGGTTAACCGGTACCCTCTTACATCCCTATTCTAGGGGCACCTAAAAGTTTTATTTTTTACAGAAAACATGAAGGTCATCTGTAAGCACGGGGGGTTGGGGGGGGGTTCTGAAGATGCTATGCCTAGGGGCATGAAAGGTATAAATCCGGCCCTGGGGATGGGGAGATAAGATGCAATAAGCCACAAGCATCTCCTTGTCATACATTATACTATCATGTATCAGAGGGGTACCTGTGTTAGTCTGGATCTGTAAAAGCAGCAAAGAGTCCTGTGGCACCTTATAGATTAACAGACGTATTGGATGCATCTGACGAAGTGGGTATTCACCCACAAAAGCTCATGCTCCAATACGTCTGTTAGTCTATAAGGTGCCATAGAACTCTTTGCTGATTATACTACCATGTTTCTGGTAGAAAATGATTATGGTTTTAAAGGTGCCTTGCAAATTTGATATGTAAATTTATCAGGACAAACACAAAAATCTACTGACACTCCATTTTCCATGATGATTAATGGTAATGAAAAGCTAATTAAATTTTACTTTCACATCCAAAATGATTTGAAAGATTGAAAATATTGCAAGGATGATTTAATAACTAAATTATTGTTAGGTGGGAGTAGAACTGATAAACAATGATATCCATGTATTTTGAAAAAGCAATCATCTATTTGGGCATCATAATGTCATTCTAATAAGTAGTTACTTTAATTGTATTGTTTCCAGAGGAAGGATTTCTGAAGTTCTTGAGGAACTGAAACATTGTTTGTTATGGACATATTGGCACAAATAGCAAGTCTGTGCTATTAAAAACAGATGGGGTGAAAGTTTTATGGTGGTAATAGTTGAACAAGTGTATTGTGCAGAGGGTATAGATTGAAATGTAAGTTTTAGATAATGCACATTTTGCTGGCTCTAGTGGAAATGTATTGGTCTCCCTTAAAGTAGTCAGATAATACCAAGTGAAGGTATTTATTGTACTTACTGACTACAGCTGTCAGACACTGTCAACATGGTCAGTGGTCACATATGCATTTTGTTTTTGTTGTTTCCTTGGTTTAGCAAACCTAAAGTGATGCTTGCAGATCATCACTTGATAGTGAACGTTTACATGATGTGATAGCCCATAAACTGCTTTATCTTTAAAAAGAGCCCCGCAAAAAGACGGGGCAAAACAGATTAGAGACAAGAAGGCTCATGAGGGTTTCCAGTGTAACACAGCAAAAACCCATCTCAGCTCCTACTACAGAGTGTATTGCAGCCCTCGTACCACCCAGTCTTGATCCTTCCACACGAAATAGTGCCTCTGTCATATTTCAGCTTCTGCAAATAAAGGGACACCTCATGGAAACTAGAGCAAACAAAACAAAACCAACGAGAAAAAAAATGTACAAGGGAGTGGAGACACTGATCGCATTTGGCTGTGGGGGGGCTCAGATCACAGATTGCAAATGAGAGAGCCGCACAAACCTGCTAGAATCGATATTAGTAAATGACCCCCACAGACACAACCCAAACACTTTTCACAAACACGCATCCAGCTAGATAAGATCTAGTTTAGCCACTAGAAAGTGTGTGTGTGGGGGGAGAATACAGAGATCTGCGCTGCCACGGTCTCTCCCCCCCACCCCCACGCCCTATTCACCCTTCCCCCTGCCTGTAACAGACCAAAGCTCCCCACCCAGTTGCCATTGATTCGAAAGTAACACACTGATCAGATCAGCAGGGTGGCTGGGTGGGTGAGAAGAGTTGGAAAGCTACAGATCCAGTCTGGCCCCGTTTTTCTCCCCCCCTACCAGTTCAAACCCTCTCCTCCCTCCCACGCGGCAGGAGGAACTGGCCAGGGAGTGAAAACTACCGAAGGAAAACGTACAGGAGTGGGAAAGCCTGCCTGGAGGCTCCTTTTCTGGGAATCATTCTGTGTTTAGATCGCCAGGCTAGAGGAGAGACATTTACACACGACAAATCCTGTCTAAATATTAGACCAAGCCTTTGCCTGCCCAGTGCCACGAGGGGGAGGGGAACCCCTGGCTGGGAAAGAAGCTTGACCTAGTTTGCCTAAAGTGGATTTGACAGGTTGGTAGTTAGCTCAGCTCCCCCTTCCTGGTACCTCTCGCTGAGCTGCAAGGCTGGCAGTCCCTACTACTCCAGATTTCCTCTCTGTACCCTCTACAGAGCTCCCTCTCTCTCTCTCCACCCTTTCCTCCTTGGTTCCCTTCCCTCCCTCGTTTCCATCTCTTCTTTCCCCGGTTGTTCCTAAATTCAGTAAACATTAACAACTCCTCTGAAATCTCCCCCACGGCAATACAGGATTAAAAACCACCCACCAAAATCTGAAGAGCCACAATTTCAGTTTTCTATAAAACTGGTCACTGGTAAACAAAAGCAAAGCCACCCCCTTGGGAAGCTTTTCATGGCTTAAGGATGAAAATTAGATTGTAATGGTAATGTTTGCCCCATTGTAATTAAGGTTCTGTCAGGACTTTCATTAAAAATCATGTTTTCGTCAAGGGTCTGTGACTTGGAGAAAATATTTGCTTGAGGCTGAAATATAAGATAGATCTCAGACAGAAGATTATATGTAACATTGCATATCTCAACATAGTTTTAACTAAGAAGGCACTACCAGTGCTTCTATAATCTATATGGAGAAAATTGTTCTGAAACATATTTGAGTCATTAAAGTTAACAAATAAAAAGCTACCTTCTGGCTGGACCCTAAAAACAGGGGTCATGGTCCCATAAGTGTACTTGCTGAATGAGGACAAAATCCTGCTTGTAAACATTTGACATCCTCCTCCTTCATGGCAGCCCTGCAAGTGGCCCCTTGCCTCAGTCTCCCTCTTGGCTAAGCCAAAGGACTCCACTTCAGACTCTTAAAGAATATCCCTCCTGAGGACCAATTTATTGCAAAAACATTGTGTGAATAGTTTATAACAGTCCCAAAACATAGCCCATATCACCATAGTGTAGGCCTCGTTCCCACCATACCTCAGTATCTTCTATCACAGTTAGGCTCCTTCAGTGTCTTCCATTCCTATGCCAGGACCCCAGCCCTTCCTACTACAATACAATTCCCACAGCCACTCAGCTGAACATAAGAACGGCCATACTGGGTCAGACCAAAGGTCCATCCAGCCCAATATCCTGTCTTCCGACAGTGGCCAATGCCAGATGCCCCAGAGGAAATGAACAGAACAGGGAATCATCAAGTGATCCATCCTGTTGCCCATTCCTAGCTTCTGGCAAACAGAGGCTAGGAACACCATCCCTGCCCATCCTGGCTAATAGCCGTTGATGGACATATTCTCCATGAATTTATCTAGTTATTTTTAGAACCCTGTTATAGTCTTGGCCTTCACAACATCATCTGGCAAGGAGTTCCACAGATTGACTGTGCATTGTGTGAAAATATACTTCTTTTTGTTTGTTTTAAACCTTAATTTCATTTGGTGGCCTCTAGTTCTTGTGTTATGAGGAGGAGTAAAGAACACTTCCTTATTTACTTTCTCCACACCAGTCATGATTTTATAGACCTCTATCATATCCCCCTTAGTCACCTCTTTTCCAAGCTGAAAAGTCCCAGTCTTATTAATCTCTCCTCATATGGCAGCCGTGCCATACCCCTAATAATTTTTGTTGCCATTTTCTGAACCTTTTCCAAGTTCCCCTTTCTCTCTCTTTTTCTCTCTCTCCCCGCTATTCCCCACCCCCACAAATTCTTTAAAACTAAAGTCCAGAAAATTAAGGGCAAAAACTATGTCTTAATAAAACTATGACCAGGGGACACATTTTCAGAAGTTAGGAAAATCAAAAAGAATAACTCTATCCTTAATTTGTGCAGTTGTGCCTTTCCCCTCATCCTTCTCCACAACAGAATGAAGGTCAGAATAAACGTTAATATTTATGACATACATTAAGTTCTGTCAATGTTTTCTTTAGAAGAGATTATATAAATTGCTAGTTTTAAGAAATTTTGGGGGTTGAGTTGTTTTTGCAATTTTAGTCTTTCAAGGGACTATTCACATATGTAAAGTTACATGCCTAATTAAGCATTTATAGGGTCAGGGCCATGATTTGGCAGGAATAACATTTTTTACTGCATTTTAATATAGAAAATCAATTAGTAGTTAAAATAGGAAGACTTAAATGTAAGCAATTTGTGCTGTTAATATTTTTAATGATTTTTAATGGAGGTAACACACACAAAACTCACAACCCTGAAAGACAATGTTGTCTAAGGCCTTGTCTACACAGGAAAATGTTACCTGTTGTATTGATATAGTTATACGTGTATAGTCATACACTATAGCTCTTCCCTCCTCTCCTCCCCCATACCCTGGCCATGCAGACACATTGATTCTGGTGGCTTTTTTAGTTATCTTAAACCCCTTCTCAAGCAACATAAGCTAAACAAACAAACAAACAAACAAACAAAAAGACACTCTTTAACATGGGGGTTATACTTGTATAACTATTGGTTTAAATTCACACTTTAGTTTATACCAAAAACTTTCCTATATGGACAAAACCTAAAATTCCTAAAGCCTTGTCTAGACTAAGGTGTAAAGACATGTTAAACACATTTTAAAAGTCTATTGAAGACAAAGTACTCTGCCTTTAAAATGTGCCAAACTGATTAAATGAAAAGTTAGGGGGAGTATAGTAGGGTCCTCTGTGTCATGGGCCATGTCTACACTAGGAAATTAGGTTGGTATAATTGTGTTGCTCTGGGGTGTGAAAAATCCATACCCCTGAGCCATGCAGTTAAACTGACTTAACCCCAGGTGTAGACTGCACTATGTTGATGGAAACGCTTGTCCCATCTACAGAGCTACCAGCTCTTGTGGAGATGGACTACCTATGCTCATAGAAGAAGCCTTGAGTTAGCTTAACATGAATGATAAACACTCTTAGCATTAATTAAAATGGATGCTAAGATGTTTGGCGTTGTGTTAGCTGGCCTATGTTCCACTGGGCTTTCATTTGATCAGTTTAGAACCTGTTAAAGGCACAGTGTTTTGTCTACAGGAGACTTTTAAAATTTTTTAGTTATCCTGCCTTAAATCCTAGTGTAGACAAGGCCATTGTGACTGCTTGGTGTTCTTTTCTGAGCATCATACAGATACATGCCCCAAAGAACCCAAAATTAAATCTCTAACTCATTTTATATAGGTTAGTGAACAATCATTAGATGGATCTGAAGTAGTGATATGAAGGAGAAAGTATCTGTGTCCCATTACCAGCTCTTTGAGTCATCTTATTCATTATTTTTGTTGCACAATACTGTTTTTAATGCTATAATGATACATTATTTACATACCAGTCCTCATGTTCCTTTAATGGTTTCCATAACAAGATCTGATCTTCCTCTCACTCCTGTTTTGGCAGGTCTGTGTGCATTAGAATTTTACTCCTAGTTTGTCATTAAGCACATCGAGACAATTTTAGATTTAAGTTAAAAATTGTAAATGTGCCTTGTTTAAATAGTCTTGCATAGGGTCTCCATTATAGGTTGAAACCAATTGTGCAGGCACTGAAAACACTTATTTTGAGGGGGGTTAGGAGTTTATAACTTCAGCTGGCATTTTCAAAGGAGTTTTGCCTTGATGGGCAAAAAAATGTATTTTCAATTGTATCACTTCAACTGAGTTAGTTTAATATTAATTAAAAGCCTTCTTAATACCCATTAAAATGCAGAGTGCTGCCTTAGCTAAGGCTATGTATTCACTGTCAAGATAACTAACTCAAGATAGCTAGCTTGGGACATGTCCACACTTGAACGTTTTACCAATATAGCTATACCAGTACACTATGCCGGCAAAGCACTATGCAGTTTATACTAGCAAAACTGCATTTTTGCCTGTATATATGTTCCAGTCCCTCAAAATGAAATAAATTTTACTGGCAAAAGTCCAGTTTTGCTGGTATAGCTAGGTCTACACTAGGGGCTTTTGCTGGCACAACTATGTCGATCATAAATCATGCCCATCACATCCCTGACAAACACAGCTATCCTGACAAAAGTCTATAGTGTAGACTTGGCCTTGATGTAAAATCTTAGTGGAGACAAGATACTTGGATGGTAAGCCCGTTGGAGGGAGGACCATCTTTTTGTTCAGTGTTTGTATAGTGCCTTGCACAATGAAGTTCTGGTCTATGACTGGGGCCCTTAAGTGCTATCATAAGGCCGCCCCACGCGCCTGCTTGGCGCGCTGGGGTCTAGAGCCGGCCCTGATCATAACACAAACAAAAAACTATAATAATAGGAGTTTTACTTCAGTGTAGATCAGGGGTCGGCAACCTTTCAGAAGCGCTGTGCCGAGTTTTCATTTATTCACTCTAATTTAAGTTTTCACGTGCCAATAATACATTTTAACGTTTTTAGAAGGTCTCTTTCTATAAGTCTATAATATATAACTAAACTATTGTTATATGTAAAGTAAATAAGGTTTATAAAACGTTTAAGAAGCTTCATTTAAAATTAAATTAAAATGCAGAGCCCCCCGGCCTGGTGGCCAGGACCCAGGCAGTGTGAGTGCCATTGAAAATCAGCTCACATGCCGTGCCACAGGTTGCCTACCCCTGGTGTAGATAGTTGAGGTAAACCCTACTTGTGGATCGTAGCGATGACCTCAACTAGCTTCACTGAGGTAGCCTGTGTGCCTTGTCTCCACTAGCATTTTACATTGAGATACCCATCTTGATGTAAAAAACACAGTCCATATTTTATGTTTGCAATATTTCTGAAGGTGGCTAGCAGGAATTTTTTAGGGAAGGGGGAAGAAGAGGAGTTTTTTCATTTTGTTCTTCATCTGGTCTTTTACGCAGACACTGGTGACAGATCTAGCTTTATCTGCTCCCACTTTGTTAGTGGTCAGGTTGTGTGTAATGGCAGACTAACTCAGGAAGGCATGGGTAAAGACAACACATCAGCCAGTGCATGTACACATTTCAAAATGCTATCTATACCCCCGTTGTGCCTATACACTAGTGTAATAATTAAGACCATTCTTCTCAATCAACTGGGGCCCAAAAGTAAGGCAAAGACCTAAAAAAGGAACACAACATAAAGAAGGACTTTACACGTTTTATTTGACATTATTTATTTGGGGTCTTATGCGGCCTTGAGCACCAAAATTTCTGGGCTCCTCAGCAAAGTTTTTAAATGAGTACACACAAAATGTCTGAGTCACCTATGTATATATGAATGACTCAAACACCCTAGGATTTTCTTTACCATACATAACATCAGTTTCATGATTCAGCATTTGTGATGTGAATAATTGATTTTCACACAGGTGAAACAGCACCAGGCTGGAGTGGGAGGAAGGTAAATGTGATTGTGAAAGGAGAGGGACTGACCGTCCCTCAAGTGGACAGCTGAAGGGTTGGGGTCCTGAAATACTCTGGCAAGCACTGCTGAGGAGCAGCGCACAGGGGAGAGGGCTGTGTCAGACTGAGTGAGGGAGACAGTCAATATGTCCAGAACAGAAACACATTCAGCAAAGCTCTTCCTGGCAAAGAGGAGCAGATTTAAACACTGCAAAACTGACTCTCCAGGGAGGGAGGCGTGGGGAGTCTCAGAGGCAAGAGCAGAGCAGGCGCCTCTGGCCTCCTCCCAGTCTCCCTAGCTCAGCTCCTTCCCCGAGCCGGGCTGCGCGTTTGGGGCGGATCCGGGATGAAAGTCCAGATGTGCGCTCCGCCGCTGGGGTAAATAAGGCAGCTAGCCGGCCCGTCCTGCTCAGGTACAAGCCCCAACGCCCATACGGCATCGCCCCAGGGCGACTTCCTCGCCCTGTTCCCGGACGTTAGGGCATCAAGCCGCGTAGCTCCTTGGAGCCAGATTCTAGCGGGCTGCGGGACGCATTAAATCCCGTGTAATAACGAGTCTTATTCTTAACCCCCGCGCTGAGCCCCAGTGAATCCAGGCGGGCAGGCCGCCAGCTAGGCCCTGCCCCGGGGGGGAGCAAGGAGTGAGACTAGCGCAAACACAACCCCCCTCCGCCTCCCTGAAGCAGCCGCAGCTGTTCCAGCCAGAGTTGCTGGAAACCTTCCACGCTGCCCAGATTTTGTCTCAGTCTCAGAGGGCCAAACCCTGCTCGCTCCTGTGATACCAGCTAAGCTCCCAGGCGCTCCTGAGAACATGCTAACGAGACGCTTTGGCCCACGGTGCCCCGAACACGAAGGGCCGTGCACTGCGAGCACACACAGCCTAACTCCACGGGGAAGAGCGGCCACATACATGCCCGGGGCCACACGGTGCACAGGCTGCACTAGGAGCAATCGCCATTGAGGTTTTTGTATTAAAACAGACACTCTGCGTGCGTCTCTCTGATGTGTCTGGATTTCCCCTACCGATGTGTAGTGAGCACATGTGTGTATTAAACTTCACACACGCTGTCTGTCGGGAGAAATGACAGCTCCGCGCACCGCGGGCTACATTCTGCTCTCCACTCCTCGGGTGTAGATGTGGATTAACTCCAGTTGATTTAATCTGGTTTACAGGGGTGCAAACGAGAGCAGAATGTGCCCCCCCACACCCCCGTGTCCGGATCCAGGTACGTGTTTGCTTAGCCCTGTCTGTGTGTACACAGCGCCGACCCCCGCCCCCGGTGCGGCTCCCTGGGAGCCGCCCGCAGCCTCGGCGGGGATGAGCGCGCGGGGTGTCACACGCTCCGCGCCGCCGCTCCGTGCTCGGAGCCCCGTCCCAGCTCCTGGGCTCCGCACTTTCCCCGCAGCCGCCGCCAGCCCGGCAGAGGCAGCGAGCCCGTGAGGTCAGCGTCGGCGGCGCGTCGCAGGGGTGTCTGTGCTGTGGGACGGTCGCTGGGCGGACGGGCGGGCCGGGCAGGCGCAGTGTGGGGCCCGCGGGGGGGGAGGAGGGTGAGTGGCTCTGTGTCTATGTGTCGCACTGACGGGGGTTACACACCAGGGCAGCCGCCGCCGCCGCCGCTGCACCGGGATCCCTCGCCAGCCGCAGGCCCCGGGCTTCCCCTCCGTCCTCCTTTCCCCAAGTAAACTTCCTGCTCCCGGCCCGGCCCGGCCGGGAAGGGAAGGGAGCGGGGCCCGGCCGGACTCTGCCCCCGGCACACACAACAGCTGGAGCTGTCAAAACTTCCTCTCTGCCGCGGCCCCTGCCGCCGCCCGCCCCTCCTCCGCCCCGGGGGCGCCGCCAGGGGGAGGGCGCCGCGTACAATGAAGCGGCGGCCGCCGCCGCAGCCGGGCAGCGCAGGAGCCGGAGCAGCCGCTTGTTCCCGGGCCCTCTGAGCGGGGCGCCCCGCCGCGGGAGTGCCCGTGTGTCTCCCCCCCCGCCCGCTCCGCGGGGCGGTTATTGTGCGTGAGCCCCTTCCCCCCTCCTTCCCCCCGGCCCTCCCGATGCCGCTCCCCCTGCTACCTGCGCTGGTCGGCGGCGGCTGAGGCCAGCGATGCGAGGCGGAGGTGGAGGAGGCGGAGGTGAGGCGGAGAGGCGCATCGGGAGCAGGAGGAGCATCGGGATCCTCATCGCCACCCTCCTCCTCATCCATGTGTCTCTCTCGTCCTGCTGACTAGGATGTCAACGGAGGACAAGAGTCTAGTCGGGGGGGTGGCGGAGCCGCCGCCGCCGCCCCAGCAGCCCCCCGAGCCCGGAGCTCCCCCCCCAGCAGCAGCCACAGACAAAAGACCTAGGGGCCGGCCTCGCAAAGATGGCGCTTCCCCTTTCCAGAGAGCCAGAAAGAAGTAAGTTCGGAGCGTGTGGGAGAGGCAGCGGGGCAGGGGGCCGGCGGCGCTGGGAGAGCTGTCAGCAGAGGCTCGCTCCTCAGCGCCCCCTCCCCTCTGCCCAATGCCATTTTGGGAGGGGCCCTTCTCTTCTCACCTCTTCTTTCTTCTCCTCCTCTGCCCGTTGCACTCTCCCCTCCTCCCCCACTGCTCTCTCCTTCTTCACCTTTGGCCTCCTTCTTCTCTCCTTCCTTTTCACTTCTCCCTTCCTTTCTTCCGCTCCCCCTTTCCCCAGCCGTGCCCCTGGACCCCTCTCCTCTTTCCCTTTCTTTTGCACCTTCCCTCTGCCCTTCTTGGGTCTCTCTCCTCCTCCAGGGCCCTCGCTTGCCCCCTATTTCAGCTTGTCCCTCGGTGTCTTCTGGCTGTTCCTTTGGAGCTTGATTTTAAAGGAAAGATTGATCTCGCCCTAACTGGGTGACCCTAAAAACATCTCTCTCTACGCAGACACACACGCAGAAGTTTAGACAGCAATTTCCTGCAGCCAAACCAGCCCCGGAGTGTGTTTGAAAGTGGAAGCTGCTTTCTCCCTGGAGCTGTCAAATAGCCTCAGACGCGGGCTGGTGGCCCGGCTAGGGGAGGGTGTAAGATAGCAGGCACAACAGGAGGGTGGTTGGGAAGATTGTGGTGTTTTGCGTTGCCGGTTTGCTTCCTTCTCTGGTCCCTGCTCTTCTCACGCTTCAGGCGGAACTGAATGTGCACCGTACACTTTTAGCAAACTAAGGCAGGCTGCCCCTTGCAGCTGCGTCAACTATCAACCGCGGATCTCAGCCAAACCTAGGGAGCGCGTTGGAGTGATCTGCTGCGTCCATATGTGGTGCAGGTGGACTGTGGACTATGTTTGGTTTTAAATGGAAAGTCCCTTTTGTGGCGCGTTTGTGTGCGGGTCAGGAATGCATCTAATGTCCATGTTCTGTGTGCACTAACAGATACTCTGACAGTGTATGAGTCAATGAGGACCTCATAACTTTGTGCTCATTTTCATGAGGATAGTGTGCTGTACATAACACAGTTTAATGGAATATTACAAAATATTTACCTTTAATAACTAATAAGAATGTGGTTCAGATGTTGAATGTTGTTAGCACACACAAATTAATGTGTTAATGGACATACAACAGTTTTTACAATTACACATATATTACATGCATAGTGCACTAAAACTGATTCACCAGTTAGGAGCATCACATTAACTATAGCAAATAAATATGGCATGTTTTACTTATATTTTTCATAATACTAATTTGTGTGAGGTGTATTAGAGAGACAAGGTGGGTGAGGTAATATCTTTGTCTGGACCAATTTCTGTCTCTGTTGTGAAGCAGGAGTCCAAAAGGCCTCATTCCCATTGTCACAGAGAGTGCTACTTATGGACCAACCACACTCAGTTTTAGTTGTTAATGAGAGCCCCTCTAGGATAAAAGTAGAATAAACCTGTTTGCTACTATTTTTAATTATGTTTATGTTCTAAATGTAATGAACTGTAGGCTGTGGACCATGTTGCAGGCTTAAAGTTTTAGTGTTTTATTTTTTAAGGGTCATGGTCAACTTGACATCTAGTCAATTTAAAACAAAAATGTTTTGTTAAAACTAGTTTACTAAATCTTCCCCTGAATCTCCCAGTCAGTTTTTGTAGCTTTATAATGAAAGACCTTACACAAACAAGAGTGGAAACTAACTGTATATGGGAAACTGTGAAACTGACTATATACAAAATGCTGTTAAGTGCATAAAATAAACTGAACGCACAGAGGAAAATATTTTTGTGTGATCATTCAGTTGTATCAATCTTCTATGTTATTTGTAATAAGTAAATACATTTTTTTTAGATAAAAGTGGGATTCGGTTTTGGGGTTTTGTTTTCTGTTGCTCACAGTTTACTTTAGAGGCTTTCTAACATTGACTGTCTGGTTTTAGTGTGGCTATGTCTTCTAGCAGCATTTAATTCATGACCCCATACCTCTTAAATCTTTGTGTTTTGTTAAAATAACACAGATTTTTCCCATAGTGGAAGTTAAAAGTGGTTAGCAGTCCTTGCTATTGTCAACTATTAGGGGGTAGCCGTGTTAGTCTGTATCCACAAAAACATCAAGGAGTCCGGTGGCACCTTAAAGACTAACAGATTTATTTGGGCATAAGCTTCCATCGGACTCCTTGTTGTTCTTGCTATTGCTGTTTGTGTGCAGCTCAGTTGTAGACCAGAAGGGACCATCATGATAATCTAGTCTGACCTCCTTCACGTTGCAGGCCACAGAACCTCACCCACTGACTCCTGTCACAGACCCGTAACCTTTGCCAGAGTTACTGAAGTCATCAAGGGAATGGATCACTTGATGATTACCTGTTCTGTTCTTTCCCTCTGGGACACCTGGCATTGGCCACTGTTGGAAGACAGGATATTGGGCTAGATGGACCTTTGGTCTGACTCAGTATGGCCATTCTTATGTTCTCAAATCATGATTTAAAGACTTCAGTCCTTGCATTCAGTACTGATTCATCTGCTTTACCCTTATATTTGAATACTTCTTCCAGTTTTATTTGTGCATATAACATCTAGTTACATATGAAGCACTTGAGTTACTTTTACAAAAATAGTTTTATAGTGAAACTCTGAATGCTGGCTACTCATGCCTATATGTCTGTGTAGCTACAGAATAGTAAAAAGTGAACTAATTTAATTAAATCATTTTTAAAATACCACAATTTGTGGAAAAGCTAATTTCTTCCATGCCAGTTTAAGATCATTTGTATACTTTGTGAAAAGTGAAATTTAGTGTAATTTCTTAATTATATTTCTAGTGTTAAAGGGAGACTGATAGTCAATTTTAAGGAGAAATCAAGATTATTTTTTATTTAAAATTTTTTTCTAAACCTTACAAAAATATAAATACTTATATATAAAATGTGTACCAGTGCATGAGAGCCAGAAAATGAAACTAGCTAGAGACAAAAGTGAAACTGTTTTTCATTAGCTTTATGTAATTCACATGAATTGTGTGAGTGAAATACAAAAAGTAAACAGACAGTTCAAGTTGTTTGTTTTTTCCTCCACAATTTTAATATTACTGTATGTGACTTGATGCTGCAAACTGATCCTTGCACGAGGACTTCAGTTTGAGTATGGAAAGTTTTCGTGATTGTGGCCCAAAGTGTTATAGTAACACAAGGAATCAACATTTCTAAAAATAAGATTTTGGTGTTGGTAGTCGTTTTGCCCTAGTGTATCACTGATCAGATGAAGACTGGACTATTTTTAATCACCAGTGCTTCTGTAAAGAGCAGTTTCTTTTAAATTATACTGTTTCAATGTTTAAACCAGTCTAATATCTTTCAATGTTAAAATTAGCTATGCAAATGAAAAGCAAACATTGAGTGAAAATAAAGTTTCCATTTTTTGTATGATTGCTTAGCTATGTCTTCCTCCTCTCTCCCATGCTTTCCAGTTGGATTAATATGTCTCTTGTAAATCAGACAATAGAGCATATGTCTGAGCGTGTTCTGTACCATAATCACGTATAAGTCACTGTTAGCCAATCAGATTGTTCAACCACTTTATCCCATTATGGAAAATGTTCCATTGGATATTCAGTCTAAGTAATGATCTAAATAAGAGCACAACATTAAAACAGCATAGCCAAAGTAAAAGGATTTATGAGTTAAAGGTGCTGGCTTTAAAGAACAATATTTGAAAAATACTCAATTAGTATTATTTCACCTCCTTGTTGACATGGTTTCAAATGGATGATTGAGTTAAGACAGTTTTTTTCATTTTCCTATATAAGGTTTGCCCCCGTGAGATGCCCAGAACCCTCAACTCTTCACAAATGTAGGCCCTTTATTTATTTTTATGGGAGCACAGAAATTGCCATACTAGTAGAGATTTACGTAGTTCTATCTAAACTGGCATCCTGCCTCTGGCAGCAGCACTACCTGATGTGTCGTAAAAAAGACTAAAAATCCTCATAGTGCACCTAGGCGTTGTGCCATGTTCTGCATGAGAAACATGGGAAGTTGCTTGTAGGTGATGAAGAAGGAATTGATATACACTGTGAAGGAGGGACTCATCAGTTTTCAGTACCTTGAGAGTTTCTGCCTGTAGAGAAGTATATCAGAACAGCTTTTCTGATGATGTCATCTGAGGATGTGGCAGAATTGAATGTATAGTTATGTGAATAATATTTCCTGGGGACTATATCTTAGGTGAATAGTTATTTATTATTATCTGTGTAAGTGGCAAAAAACTTCATTAATGAACTGTTAAGGTTGCCTGGTGACAGCTTGTACCCTTCCAGAACATCAAGTTCAGTGAAACTCAAACTTCTGAAAATCAGGGAATACAGAATTAAGATAAATGCCCATTCAACCTTGACTCCGCCCCCCTGATGTTGGCAGTCGCCATTGGAAATTATCTGCATGCATTCCAGCTGCATTCACATTGTTAGGTGTAGCTGTAGCTGTATTGAATGGTGGAGGAATAAATTGGAGTAGCATGGAAGAGTTGCGTTCATGATATGAGAGATCTGGGTCTAAGTCCCTCCATGTGTGTGATCGAAGGAAGGAGATGTATGTGCACCTTGAGGAGCCAATCTGCATCATTTCAATATGGAATTGTGTCGATTATAATTGTTAGCAGGGCACTGGGTCTTCTTGCCATGGCTAGTGTCCGTAGTGAGGTGGGACAAGAGAGCAATCTGCAGATTTAATGATGGATACGAGAAAGTATAGGTTTAAGCGGTATCCTGTGTGTTTAATTTCATAAGTGTGGTATTCTGTCAGGTGAGTAGGCTCAGTGTTTGAGTGTAGGGCAAGTGCAGGTAATGCTTGTTCATTACAGCGAAAAGGCAGTGTGTGAGTATGGGCATATTGGAGCATTGCTCAAAGAGGGTGAGTTAAGTTTGTGTGGGCGTTTGTTTACCTTACCTCTGTATTTCCTGGTTTTCAGATGTTTGAGTTTTGCTGAACTTGATGTTCTGGAAGGGCACAAGCTATAACTGGACAACCTTCTCTGTGTTAATGAAGTTAAATGACAAAAAAAACTTCATTCTTTTTTTAAACAGGAAGAGAAATGTTGATAGGAGTTAGTGGTCATTTAAATCACCTGGGTTTGCAGTTGATAAGCTACAGTGGCTAGGTAATAATCTATAGACCTAGCTTTTATATAGTGCTTGTCATGAGTAGATCTCAGAAAACTTTACATCATTATCCCCACTTTACAGATGGAAAATGGAGGCACAGAAAGATGAAGTGACTTACCCAAGGTCACCTAGCAGGCCAGTGGCAGAGCTAGGAATCCAAGTCCAGTGGTCTTTCTACTAGGCAACACAGTTGCTGTGTGATTACTCAGTACTTCTCCCCCTTCCTCTACATTTTGTTGTAGTGGAATGGGGATAATGGCCCTGCTTTGAAATGTTTGCAGTGTGCATTTGGTAACAGGGCTGATGAGAGACCAAGGATGAGATTTCTGTGTCCCAAAACTGTGACAGATTTATGACATGGTTGTTACATAACTTTAAGTGGGTTAGAGAAAACTGGTGTGTCTCTCTCTCCTTCCCCACACCCTGCCCCACCATTCCTTGCAACATGTATTCTACCCCTGCATTTCCAGCTCCCTCTTCCCTCCCCTCCCCATCCCACTAAATCATTAGTTGGCATTGTAGAAACTATTGATATGTAAGAAGTTGCTCCTCTTGTCTCCTGCCCTGTGCTACTGAGTAGCATATCACAGGCATCAGCTTACTGAAGGGCCAGGTGTTACTTTCGTTATGTAGTCCAGCCTGCAACCTGAGCAGGTCCTCACTCTTACCCACCTTTTGCTGGGACTCAAACCCCTGCTTCAGCCAGGCTTCCCTAGCCATGCCCCAGGTCCACTCAGTCTACCCCTCCTCCAAACTGGGTCCCTCCCCCATACACTCTGGCCAGCCCCTCCACCCCAGATCCCAGCTATTCGTTTTCTGGATTTCAGATGTATAAATTTACTTTACCTTCATTCCCCCACCCTAGATCTCAGCCCACATGGAGAGGCAGGGAGAGAGGCTGAGACACACCCCAAGAGCAGAGTCCCCCAGAACATACAGTGGGCAGGGAGAGGGGCCCAGATCCCCCCACAGAGGTAGGGCTTCCTGAGATCCCAGGAAGGGGAGAATTCAGAGCTGACATGCCTCCCACTCCATAACACCCCACTTCCTCTGCTACCGCTCATGTCCTTCCCCCTTGTTTTCTCCCTTCTCCCCAATCCCTACCTCTCCATTTTACCTGAGCCCCCCAATCCCTCTTTCCACTCCTGCCACCTATTCCCATTTATCCCCCTCCCCATAATACCCCCATCCCTCACCTCAGACCCAACCCTCTTTTCCTCATTACCCCCTGCTCGCATGCCCTACTCACCCTTCCCCTCCCAGTGAGCATTTAGAAGTGTAACTTATTTAATTTTCAAAAATAATTTGTGTGCAGATTACATTTGAAAAAAAACCCCACAAACACACAACAACAAAATAAATCCCCAATCTAACAATTTGAGAGAGAGATTGTGTGCCAAATGTTCCCTTTCTCCCTCCCCAGTGCTGGACAGCCTCTACTATGTGGCAAGCATATCCATTCTTAGCTCCTCACGCCAGTCGTAGGCCATGTACACACTACAGCTTACGTCAGTATAAATTGCTGCACTGGGATGTGAATATGCCACCCCCGAGCAAAGTACGTTACACTGACCCAAGTGCCAGTGCGGACAGCGCTATGTTGGCGGGAGAGCTTTTCTTGCTGACATAACTACTGGTGCTCGCGGGGGCTGGAGTAACTTAAGCCAACAGGAGAGTTGTAAGCTCTGTAGTGTAGCCATAGTTTTAGTGTGTTCTTAGTGCATGGTCTGAGCATGCCTGTTCTAAGTGTCCCATGGGGTGGGGATGGCTTCCCCAGATTGCCACTTACATCACATGAGGGCAGTAGGGAGAGACCACCCCAGATTCTGCCACAAAAGATGCCCCTGCCTCTATTCTCCCACAGCCCCCTGCCACTCATCCCCATGTGCCCCAACCCCTTCCTCTCACTTCACTCCTCAGCCCTTCTCACCTGCCCTACCACCCATCCCCATTTATCCCCCTCCCATCAGTGCAGCCCTCAGGGACAGATTTTAGCAAATATGCCCCCTAACCTTCTCCAAGTTCCTGCCCATGGCTGAACTCAAATTGACACTGGCTCTGTCAGGTTTGAAGACTACTGCTTATCCTCTTGAGCTAGTAGGGTATGTCTGCACTATGAAATTACTCCGATTTTGCAGAATTCGATTTTTGGCAACAGATTGTATAAAGTCGAGTGCATGCAACCACAATAAGCACATTAATTCAGCGGTGTGCGTCCATAGTACCGAGGCTAGCGTCGACTTCTGGAGTGTTGCACTGTGGGTAGCTATCCCATAGCTCCTGCAGTCTCCCCCACCCATTGGAATTCTGGGTTGAGATCCCAATGCCTGATGGGGCAAAAAACATTGTCGCGGTTGGTTCTGGGTACATGTCGTCAGGCCCCCCTCTCCCTCCCTCCCTCCGTGAAAGCAACGGCAGACAATCATTTCACACCTTTTTTCCTGGGTTACCTGTGCAGATGCCATACCACGGCAAGCATGGAGCCCGCTCAGCTGACCGTCACGTATGTCTCCTGGGTGCTGGCAGACATGGGACTGCATTGCTACACAGCAGCAGCTCATTACCTTTTGGCAGCAGACGGTGCATTACGCCTGGTAGCCATTGTCATCGTAGTCCTGGGTGCTGTTTTAGCTGACCTCGGTGAGGTCGGTCGGGGCACCTGGATAGACATGGGAATGACTCAGCCAGGTCATTCCCATCTTCTGCTGCGCACCCAGGAGATGATGATGGCTACTAGGCATAATGCAGCATCTTCTGCCGAGCACCCATACTCTTTATTAATTGATTATAAAAAATAGGGAGAGAACTGACAAGGTAGCCTGAGTGGGGTGTGTGAGGAGGAGCTGAGGGAAGGAAAAGGCCACTTCAAAACTTGTTGAATGACAGCCTTCTGTTGCTTGGGCTGTCCACTGGGGTTGAGTGGCAGGGTGCATGGAGCCTCACCCCCGCATTCTTGGGCGTCTGGGTGAGGAGGCTGTGGAACTTGGTGAGGGTGGTTAAACAGGGGCTGCAGCGGCACTCCGTGATCCTGCTGCCATTCCTGAAGCTCCACCAGATGCTGGAGCATGTCCGTTTGATCCCGCAATAGCCCCAGCGTTGCATCCTGCCTTCTCTGATCTTCCTGCTGCCACCTGTCATCTTGATCGTCCCTCCTGTCCTCACATTTATTCCTCCTGTCTTCACATTCATTGGCCACTTTCCTGTACTGTGATAATGTGTCCTTCCACACATTCAGATGAGCTCTTTCATTGCGGTTCGACTGCATGATCTCAGAGAACATATCGTCGTGCATGCGTTTTTTTTGCCGCCTTATCTGAGAGAGCCTTCGGGAGGGAGGCTTGAAAAATTTGCAGCTGCGGGAGGGGGAAAAAAGGGAGAGAAGTATTTTAAAAGATACATTTTACAGAACAATGGGTATACTCTTTCACAGTGAACAACACTATTCACTTTACATAGCACATGTGATTTCGGTACAAGGTCATTTTTTGCATCTTATATTGCGTGTCTGCAGCTCTAGTGTTAGAGATCACAGATGCAGGGCTGGGCAACAGAATTCGGCTTGCAGGCGGCCATGGTAAGCCATAGTCTTTCAGCTTCTGCAACCTTCATAGAAGCAGCGCCCTTCTTTCCCATACCAAGCAAAGCCTGTTGAGTGCTGTGGTTTTCGTGTTAAAGTGCAGCAGCAGCAGAAACCAAACTAACCCCCCCATCCAATTCTCTGGATGATCACTTTGCCCCTCCCTCTCACTGCGTGGCTGGTATCAGGGAAGATCCCTGTTAGCCAAACGCGAACAGCTCAGCGCCAATGGCCCCTGCCCCCCACCGCTTGGCTAACTGCAGGGAGGATTTCTTTTCAGCCACAGGCAAACAGCCCAGTAGGAACGGCCACCTCTGAATGTCCCCTTAATTAAATTCCTGTATTTCAACCAGGTTACCGTGAACGATATCACTCTCCTGAGGATAACAGAGAGAGATAAAGAATGGATGTTGCTTGAATGCCAACAAACACCGGGACCATACGCGGCCAGGCTTGTCATGCAATGATACCAGATTACTTGCTACTAGCAAGGCGTGGTAAAGTGTCCTACCATGGAGGACAGAATAAGGCTACTCTCCCCAGAAACCTTCTGCAAAGGGTTTTAGAGTACCTCCAGGAGAGCTTCATGGAGATGTCCCTGGAGGATTTCCACTCCATACCCAGACATGTTAACAGACTTCCAGTAGCTGGCTGCGAATGCATCCCAAGTCCTCAGAGCAAATTAATCATTAAAAAACGCTTGCTTTTAAACCATGTATTATATATACAAAGGTACACTCACCAGAGGTCTCTTCTTCGGGTTCATATTGCCTTGGGAGGGTTGGGAGGGTATTTCAGTCAGGGTGAGAAAAAGATCCTGGCTGTTGGGGAGAACTGTGTGCTCTCCTCAAGCTTGTCCTCTCCTCCTCCTCCTCCTCATCTTTCCCGTCTGCTAAATCCTCAGGCATGGCTGAGAGTACCCCTTCCTCGGAATCCATTGTCAGGGGTGGGGTAGTGGTGGCAGCCCCCCCTAGAATTGCATGCAGCTCAGCGTAGAAGCGGCATGTCTGCGGCTCTGCCCCAGAGCATCCGTTTGATTCTTTGGTTTTCTGGTAGGCTTGTCTGAGCTCCTTAACTTTCACGCAGCACTGTGTTGAGTCCCTGTTGTGGCCTCTCTCCATCATGCCCTTGGAGACTTTTTCAAATGTACTGGCATTTCGTCTTTTGGAACGTAGTTCTGATAGCATGGAATCGTCTCCCCATACAGCGATCAGATCCAGTACCTCCCGTATGGTCCATGCTGGAGCTCTTTTTCAATTCTCGAACTGCATGGTCACCTGTGCTGATGAGCTCTGCATGGTCACCTGTGCTGATGAGCTCGACTGGCCAAACAGGAAATGAGATTCAAAAGTTCGCAGGGCTTTTCCTGTACACCTGGCCAGTGCATCTGAGTTGAAAGTGCTGTCCAGAGCGGTCACAATGGTGCACTGTGGAATAGCTCCCGAAAGCCAATATCATCGAACCAGCGATATCGATTTCAGCGCTAATCCCTTCGTTGGGGAGGAGTACAGAAATCGATTTTAAGAGCCCTTTATGTCAAAGTAAATGGCTTCGTTGTGTGGATGGGTGCAGGGTTAATTTGATTTAATGCTGCTAAATTCGACCTAAACTCATAGTGTAGACCAGGCTTTAGTGTGAAAATTTGAAGACGAACAATCCTGTTAACTCCTCTGCCTGCATATGCTCAGTATAATCAATTCGTTGCCAGAATCAGAGAAGCAAAATATTTTTGAAATAATGTTTTAATTTATTTCACCCAAAGGGATGAACCAACCCTCGAGTGATTTAGGTCCTGGTGAAATGATCTGATTCTGAGCCCTGATTTGATCTCTGTTTGTGAGCAAAAAAAAAAAAAAAAAAAGGTTGACAGAATCTATCAACTTTAAGGAAAGTCTTTTTTCCCCTGGGGACTGTATCTTGGGACCCTTTGGTCAAATTCTTCAAATTTGGATCACTACTTCTTTATATGGCTGATGTAAATGTAGAGCAACAACTGTAATTGTACATTTAGATGGTTAAGCTAAATAATTGCATCTGGAGTAGCAGAGTGTATTGCTGTGGTGCCTTCTTTGTATTTGTGAATTGGGCATTGAGTGTTTATATGTTCTATGGTCTGTTCTGGGTGACTACAGTTGCATGCTGGAGAGTCTTTAGTTTTCCATTTGTGCAGCAAGTATCCGCATCTGCCATGATTTACATTGATACAGTTTAGGGTTGCCCATGAGCTTTGTGCGAGATCGAAGCCAGGGATCTTCTGCATTGGTTCTTTCACAATGTTTATTTGTGACTTCTTGTGAATTCCATTCTGCGTTCCAAGCTTCATCAGGATTGAAGTTGCATTGTTGAAAGTTAAATGTGTGGGTCCAAAACAGCTTACATGACTTCAAGCAGTGGTGAGGGACGTTGTTATGGTCCTGGTGGATGGGAAGATGTTCATTTTCCACAAATCTCTGGAATTCCCAAAGGATTGTGGCATTGCTGCGAATGGATGGGGGAGCAATGTGCGACAGCACTGGCAGCCAAAGTGTTGGTGTCAAGTTGAGGGTTCCAGTGATGCACTGCATTGCAGTGTTTAGTTGGACACCAAGTCGAGTATGGCTACTTCTGGCCTACACAGTACTCAGCAACAGAGTACACTAGGGCCATCACTGACATCTGTAACACCGATGATTCCCAGTTTGTGCTTGCCAGTTTCTGGACCAGGTTGACCATTGCTTTATCTTGGCAGCTGCCTTCTTCAGAGTGTCATGGAAGGTTAGCGTGTGATCCAGCTTCACTCTGAGATAGGTTGGAGTGGGGTCATGTCGCACAGTGTTGCCACAGAAGGTCACTTTCAGGGTACACTTAGCGTTTCTGTGATCAAGATGGAATGCAGTGACTGTTTGTTTTGTGGGGATTTGGCTTGAACCTCCATTTCCATAAATATTCTTCCATGGTGCTTAGGTCCTGTTCAAGGTGGACTTGATGTCGCTGAAGGTGGCTGTTTGCATTGCCAGGGCAAGGTCATCTGCATATAAAAATCTGTGACCTTGTGACCGAACATCAATTAATGACCTCCTGGTCTTCAGAGCAACAACTCAAGCCACCATAATAGTCCTCTTCAGGGCCAAGTAACATTCCAGATAGATTCTGGAACAAGGCTCCTCCTACTTAACAGTGAGGATCTTTCCCGGACGAAGTGTGAGCATCTGGTATAACACTGGTGTCCTGACACTCCAAGAAACCTATGTCTCTAATGATCAGCAGGCCAGATGCTACTTTATCGATGGTTACAACCTCATGATTAGCCACTACTGTCTGAAGTATGGCCTGGTCATATACATGAAGAACACCATCATGGATTTTGATGTTTTTCCCCCAACTGAAAAAGAAGCCACCTACACAACTGCCACCAGGGTAGGGGAGCTGCACAACGTGTATAAAGCCCCTAATTCAAAATGACGAAACCAGCACTCCCAAGAGCACTAATCCCAGCCCTATACATTGGCGATTTTAACAGCAACACACTATATGGGGTTATGAAGCTGATAGTAAAGACCTTTCGGACAGGATGTCTGCGGAAGGTCTGCAACTGATCTTCGATCCAAATAGCAATCAGCTTTCCACTCTGCTTGCTAGCAACATGATTACATCCTGGACCTCACCATTTGGATCACTAACAAAACCTTATTCCTTTGTGAGGTATACCAAATTTCAGGGCAATCTGATTCACTGTACAGATTTTAGAAGATTTAGAGTTGAGATTTAAACAGAAAGCTGTTCTTAACGGTAACTATAGAGCTCTTGCTCTGCTATAATTATGGTTGTACCTAGAGGCCATGACCCCATTGTGTTAGACACTGTCTAGACAGATAACACAAAGATGGTACTCACCCAAATGACTTTACAATCTAAATTTTAAGACAAGACAGCAGGTGGCTAGGAGAAGGAGATTGGAGTGATGAGAGCATACGAGAACTATGAGGCAGTTATGAACAGTGGTGCCTAGCCATAAGTAGTGGTGCCTACCCATTGTCAAGTGTTTTGTAGACATCAAGGTATAAAGTGGATTTTAAAGGGAGTAATGTAGTGACCTCAAGTATTTTTACAGAGATCTTCTTCCATGCATATGGGGTGACATCAGATAGAATATGATGGTATTTGTCTGAAAATTTGACAAACGGACAATTAAAGGTACTATTGCAGGAGTAATGGCAGGATTTAGGTAGATGATAGGTAGAATCAGAATATCCATGAAGGGCCTTAAAGTGAAGGCAAGTAGTTTGTGCATGGTGTGGTGGAAAAGAGGGTGCCCATGGAAGGATGGAAAGAGAAGGATGATGTGTTCAAAGCAGTGAGTCAGGAAGATGATTTTTGCAGTGGCCTTTGGTATGGATTTAAGAGGTGGCAAGATTGTATTTGTCAAGGCAAGAGAGGAGGAGGAGGAGGAGGTTGTGATAGTTGAGAAACAAAATGATGAAGGCCTGGAAAAGAGTTTTAGCTTTGTGAAAGGAGAGGAAAGGCTGGATCTTGTTGAGATTACACAGAAGAAAGCGGCAAAACATGACCTTTATGTATTAGTCTGGAAAGGTGTCTTAGTTAAGGATGACATCCATGCGATGGTGGTGGTGTTTTCCATAAAAGGGGAAAAGGTTGGTGTTAAAGATTAAGAACTCAGTTTTGGTCTTGTTGAGCTTGTATTAACAGCTGGATATCCATGAAAAGTTGTAAGAATAATACTGTGTAGGTCCAGTAAGACTTTTGAGAAGTAGTTTTATACAGTAGAACTTTGTTAATCTGCCCACACTGTAATTAGTACAAAAGTGTTTCTCGCCACTTCATAGTAAAGATTTAGTAGCCAAATCCTGCAGTGAGGATTTGATATGGTGGTGATAGTTGTGACTCCATAGATAAGCTGTATCCAGACTTCCCTTCTAAACCCTGTTTTCAACATTTATCTAACTTTTGATTGGAGTAACAGATTTTTATTTATTTACTTTGTAATGGTATGCTTAAAATAGGGTCTGAAAAGATCTTTTCCAGAGACTTCGAAAAGTGTTTGATTAAAAATGCTTATGCATGCTACTTAATTTAAAATTATTTGAATTATTACTTATTTTGGCCCATGTTCGCAGCAGTAGGTTTTCAAAAGTCCAAGATTTCACATATGCAGATAGTTTTTCAGACACACGTGCACAGAATGTTTGCCAGAAAATAATTATTTAAGAATCTTTTTCATTAGTTTGACTGCAGTCTGCGTTAGGGTAAGCCAGCATTTAATGATATCCATGTCCGTTTCAGAAGAGCCGTAATGCAATTCTACATTTTCTCTTTGTAGCTTAGCTATGTTTCTTTGGCTCATCCCCTGCCCTCCACTTGATGTACCATTCAGACCCCTGATTTCCCCTGCCTTACTTGGGCTTTTTTACATTTGTAAATGTTAATTTTGAACATTAATTTTTTAAAAAATGTGTAACTTATAAATATATATTTAAAAAATGTAGGAGTTGCAGAGCAACATGGTGGAAGCCAGGACTGCTGCCTGGCAAGCGTGGAATCCTTGTATGGGTGGAAGGCCAAACTTTGTGCATCTATTGCATGGATAAGACTTAAGGATCTAAGCTTTTGATTCTCAATTATGAGTGAAACTTGTGTAGTGGATGAATAAGAAGATTGTTGTATATGTTGGTAGTTTTGTAACTGTTTTGTTTCATGAGCAGAGTTGTTAGGATACGTATTAGTGTGAATTATTTTTATTTGTATGTGTGCATGAATTTGGTGTTAAGGTTGGGACCAGAGTTATTTATGTAATCATGGTTTATGATTTCCATAGTTTTGAAGGTTTGGGTTGTTTTAAATGGTGTGTTATTAAATCTTTGAAATTGTAGTTAACAACATTAACTGTTTATTGAATGTGTAGTAATATGTTGAGCTTCTACAGCACCTCTTCTCAAGTATCTCAAGGAGGTTGACCGACGTTAAGGGGTTAGGGCAGGAATAGTCAATTTTTTATCAAGGTCCAAATTTCTTGGCCATGGTAAAGTCAAGATCCAGACTCCAGAGGAACATTTTTTTACACCACAATAATTATAATAATAAGGGCAAGTCTACACTACAAAACTAAGTCAACCTAAGTTAGGTTGACGTTCAGCCACTGCAGTAATTACTGCGGTTTTTTGTGTCCACACTATGCCCCCCTCTGTTGGCGGCACGTGTCCTCACCAAGAGCACTTCCACCGATTTTAACTGACAACATGGGGCATTGTGAGGCACTGACAGCCCAGAGCTTCGTCAGCCCCATGGCAGTGGGGCTCTGGCAATCAGCGCCGCACTTACCTCGCCTGTTGCTGCCTTTCACAGTCTGAGCTGTTAGTACTGGCAGTCAAAGGCAGCCACAGGCGACATAAGTATAAGTAAATAAAAAGATTTCGTTGTCTATTCAAATGTGTCTGGCAGACCGGATTTGGCCCATGGTCTGGCTATTGACTACACCTGGATTAGGCGTTCCAACACCCTGTGTAAAAGGGATGTGTTAGCCCCTTGGTCACAAAGGAAGACTGTGGCAGAAGTAGGAATAGAACCCCAGGGTATGTTTGCACTACAAGTGTTGCAGTGGCACAGCTGCCCCAGTGCGGCTATGCTGCTGCAGTGTAGACATTTACTATAGCACAGAAGGGGTTTTTCCAGTGCTGTAGTAAATCCAGCTCATTGAGAGGTGGAACGTTGATCTAGTGGCATCTGTAGCGGGAGTTAGGTCAGCCTAACTACATTGGATAGAGTGTGAAATTTTTCACAGCCCAGAGTTATGTAGCCAGGTTGACCTAAGTTTTAGGTATAGACCAGGACCCAGTCTCCTGACTTCTGGTCTTTGATACAGCCACAAGACCATCATTTCACCATGTGTCCTATGACATGGGAGATTCTTTAAGAAAATGCCAGACTTCAAGTTATACTAACAAATATACTGTGGTACATTTATTAATACATGATGAAATATCATCAGTTATTAAAACTATACTACATTTGTCAAAATAACAAAGAACATTTTGTGATACAGTATCTTTGCCTTTTTTTAGTTTGCTCACTTACTGAACTGAATTAGTAAGTAACATGCAACGGAGGCCTCCCAGTCACTAGTACAAATGAGCAGGTTTCTACTGTATTTCAATAATTATCTCCTGAACTATTTAAATCTAACAATATGCTTTGGATTTTTCACTGCAGTTACTAGAGAGATGGCATGAGGCATCACCATTCATATTGTGGTTCAGTCATTGCTTAGTTCATCAGATGATGTAATAAAAAATCAGTTTTGTCATTTGCTGCAGTGATCACTCTGGAAATGAGTTTCTAAGAGCACTAGTGCTTTCTTGTAAAATAAATTTAAACTGGATAGAGAAGAAACATAATTTTAAATTTCAGGACATCCATTAAAAAACATAGACAATGATGAGTAATGCACTCAGACTGAAACATGTGAGTTGTTCTTTAACTCAGTCACATGGTACTTTGAGATTGCAGCTCCTAAGGAACTTTGGAGAAGTTCCTATAATTCTGAGCCATGTTGTATTTGCTGAGTTATTTGATTAAAAAAATTGCAATGCTGTAGTATAAATAGTGCATATTAGTGAGTAGTGTCCACTGTTTTGGGAACTCTTTTATAATCAACTATGTGCACTACAGTACCTAGGTATAATAGAACAAGTAAAGGTTAGACCTAGCTCAGTTCAAAATATTTTTGCTTTTTGCATATTTATCTCTCTTCTTTAATTCAAAATGTATTTAAAAAAACAACAACCCACACCTTATTGCAAGCCATCCCAACACTGTATGCAGGTGCTACTATGCAATATAATGCTTCTTATCAAGATTCTAATTTTTGTTGGTTGGGACCCTCCTGTCTTGTCTTTTAAAAGGGGCTATTCCAAAAGTGTGAGGATGCTTTTTTGAGGTTTCTTTAATAATAAAAGTTAACTTGGTAGGTGTCATAATTAGCTGGGATCAGGAAGAAATTGAATGTAGAAGCAATTTACTTCTTCCTCTTAGTTATTTTTATATCCTACTCATGACTGTGATATCTAACCACCACATGACATCCCAAAAAGAAAAGGTGTTTTTCATAAGATTATGTTCCCTCCCTTGTTTCTGCCTGTCTTTCCCCTTGTTAGTGTGCATCTTCTCTGCTGCCACCTCCTTAGTTTCCCTCTTCCTCCTTTTTTGTATGAGAGCTTAGTGAGGGCTTCTAGGACTCTCTATTTATTTTCCTGTTCTTTTCTGTCTGGCTCTGTATCATGGTGACACACCTTCCTGCTGACACTATCCCTTCAGTTGGCCTGAGGGGGTGACTAAAGATCCATATGTGGCATTCCCTTCCATGCCCAAGCTTCTGATCATGCAAACTTTTAGTGGTGATCTGCACTGCAAAGTTAGGATGGCTTAACTACATCACTCAGGTCTGTGAACATTTCCACACCCTGTGCGATGTAATTAAACTGACCTAAGCCCTGGTTTAGACACCACTAAGGTGATGGAAGAATACTTCCGTTGACCTAACTACTGCCTCTTAGAAAGGTGAGTTTACTTCAATGATGGAAGATTCCTTCTGCCACTGTTGTAATTGTCTACAGTGGTAGAGCTGCACTACTGCAGCTGTGCCACTATAGCATTTCTAGTGCAGACATACCCTTAACAGGACGGAAGAATCCCATGCACTGCTACAGACTAGGGACCGAATGGCTAGACAGCAGTTCTGCAGAAAAGGGCCTAGGGGTTACAGTGGACCAGAAGCAGGATATGAGTTGACAGTGTGCCCTTGTTGCCAAGAAAGCTAATGGCATTTTGGCCTGTATTAGTAGGGGCATTGCCAGCAGATTGAGGGACGTGATCATTCCCCTCTATTCGACATTGATGAGGCCTCATCTAGAGTACTGTGTCCAGTTTTGAGCCCCACACTACAAAAAGGATGTGGAAAAATTGGAAAGAGTCCAGCAGAGGGCAACAAAAATGATTAGGGGGCTGGAGCACATGACTTATGAGGAGAGGCTGAGGGAACTGGGATTGTTTAGTCTGCAGAAGAGAAGAGTGAGGAGGGATTTGATAGCTGCTTTCAACTACCTGAAAGGGGGTTCTAAAGAGGATGGATATAGACTGATCTCAGTGGTGGCAGATGACAGAACAAGGAGTAATGGTCTCAAGTTGCAGTGGGGGAGGTTTAGGTTAGATATTAGGAAAAACTTTTTCACTAGGAGTGTGGTGAAGCACTGGAATGAGGAGGTGGTGGAATCTCCTTCCTTAGAGGTTTTTAAGGTCAGTCTTGAAGAAGCCCTGGCTGAGATGATTTAGTTGGGATTGGTCCTGCTTTGAGCAGGGGGTTGGATTAGATGACCTCCTGAGGTCCCTTCCAACCCTGATATTCTATGTGCAAAAATTTACTCTTGGGAGTAGACTTGTTGAGGTCAATGAAGCTGCTCATATGAGTAATGTTACACATCTGCCTGATGTTTGCAATATCAGAGCCTAAGGCTATGTCCACTGCAAAAAAGGTGGTGGGTTTTTTTTCATCAGCATAATTATCATCCTGCTGTAAAATCCTAGTGGAGACAAGGCACTGTAGTTTTTACCACAAGGTAGCTAAGTGAAGTCAACACTATATCCTGCCCATGGTTGACCTTGCCTAGCTACCTCATGGTAAAACTGTAGTGCCATGTCTCTACTAGGATTGTACACTTGCATAGCTAACAAATGGCAGATACTTGTTGGAAAAAATGGGCCTTTTTTTGTCAGTGAAGTCATGGCCTAAGTGAGCTGCTGCTGCTGTGGTCCTCTTCCCAGCAAAGCCAGAGTTTGAACTTGTTTCAAACTGCTTCCATCTGGGAAGTTCAGCTAAGGCAGAATGAAATGGTTCATTTATTAAGCAGTGTTTCACGCCGAGAGCACGTTATACCTCTGCTTTATGATCTTCACTGGCTGCCAGTAGACTTCTGGGTGAGATACAGGTTGTTGTGTCTGACCTATACATGACTAAATGGTTTGGGACCTGCTTTACTGAAACAATGGCTGCTCTCCCCATATGATACACACCGCAGCTGTGATCATCAACGGTGCTCAGACTTCATGCCCTCTGGTCAAAATGCAAAAGGGCTGGCAGCATGGAAACTATGTTGGAAACTACATTGATTGCTGTATTAATTGTTAGGAAAGTTTTATTGTTCAGGAAGTTTTTTCGTACACTTAACAAAATTGAATGATTGTAGTTATTTTCAAATGTATGGAGTTTAAGATAGGAGCAAATGGAAACACATTTAAATAGATAAAATGAATATTTACTTCCACTAGACTATCAGTTCAGCTGCTTCTCCTTTCACTAATTCTCTCCCTCCTAATTCCCCCATTCTTTTCTTCTCTTTTATGCTTTACTTTTTTCATATCCCCCTTTTTTTTGTTCTCCCCAATGACACCTCCCCGACCCCCCGAATAGCCATGTTGCCAACTCAAAATATTTGGTGTTTTTCTTAAAATCCCTCCTCCTGGAGCTCTGTGATTTGCTTGAGAATCTCAGCTTTCATTTAAAAAAGAAAAATGTATCTAGCTCTCAGGTTGGAGGAGAAGAATTTAAAAATAAGAATCCTAGAGGCTCCAAAATCAGTATGCAAATAAAAGTACCCAGAATTTATTTTTAAAAAATAATTATTTTTATGCCAATCCCATATTTTTTGTGTGGCCTGACTTATGAAATTTGAATGCTTGGAGTTGACAATACTGCCACAGCACCTGTACCACTCTGCTTGCCCAGTGTTTTCTAGCAGCAGCAGAATGAAACTGACATGATCCTCATCAGTTCTGCTTTCATCCTGCTGGGGAAACACTGTGCAAGAGTTAATGCTTCTCTGGCCTGTAGGGCATAAGCGTGGGAGAGAGAGCTCATAGCTCTTCAGGGAGCTGTGGTGCCAGGGAGGGGGTGGAGTAACCAAGCCAGAAAGCACCCGAGGTTCCAGCTCTCCAAGCTACAACTCCAGAATCTGTGTGGGTATGATTTCGCTTCTCTATTTAATGCTCCAGTGAATTTCCAGGCCACAACCCTTGCAAAGTTAGAGAATTATTCTTGAGAAGAGAATGGGAAGGCGACTAAGAAGGATTTTAACTTGTGGGGTTTCCAGCAGGCTTTTCTACCTGTATCTCATAGGGAAAACTGTAGAAGAAGGTGACCGAGTCCAAAAACTGTGAAAAACAAATTAATAAAATAAACGTTCTGTAAGGAAATTTCTTGTTAATAAAATATATTTCTAAAATCTTCTATGTAACATTAAGGGTCAGATTGTGGCTGGCCATTGCTCTGAAGCATAATTTGGGAGGAGAATTGAGAGCTGCTTTTTCCCTTCCATGTGCCCTTGAACAGTGGGAAACCACAGTGGTACTTCTTCCTTGCACTCTCTGGTAGTGCAGGGACTTTTGCCAGCTAATACAGCTTGAGGTGTAAGCCTCTCTGAAGGTGAGGAGGAGGCAGGACCTCTTGGGGACCTGATTTCTGGTGGTGAGACTTTGCACTGCTACCATTGTGGGCCTGTGCCATAATCTCACAACCTGGCCCTAAACTATTGTGCAGGCCAAATCAGTAGCATCTATTGTAAAGGGACTTGGGAGACAAGTTTTGAGACAGATATCAGGGCACCGGTTCACAAAGGCTGACTGCACAATCATATCTACTGAAATGTGCTCTTACCTGTGGTATTAATAGCCCTTTACATTATTAAAATTTGGTGTAGTGGCTTAAGTACTCTATATTCTCTCTATCTACATAAGGATTAGGACACACTGGTAGAGTAGTGCGGAGAAGCTTTTGTTGATATTGGTTTATGTATCCATTGTGTTTCCAAGCAAAGGACTTCAATCTCCAGGCTTATGAATCAGGTATCTATAATAAGGATTTAGTTTATTTAGAACTAAATGTAAAGAAAACAGAAAATATTTTTGAAATCTCATTTACTTTTCAACATTTGTGCTGTCTGTTTTTGGATTTTACTCATCTTGGGTACTGTCTTGATGGGCAAAAAAGTGTGTGTGTGTTTTCTCAATATTGTTAGTTTAAGGCCTTGTCTAGACTAAGATTTAAGGTGTGATGTTAGTATGTGTTAATTGACGTGTGTTAAAAATCTAGTGTAAGCAAGGAACGCTGCTTTTAACATGTACTAAACTGGTGGAGTTAAAGACTCTAAGGGTATGTCTATACTGCCCATGTTGCAGTGCGGCTACGGCAGCACTGTGATGTGGGCAGCGTGGACATGCTTTATTGCCGGGGGAGAGCTCTCCTGGCGATTTAAAAAACAACAAAAACCTCCACCCCGAAGAAGTAGCTTTATCGCTGGGAGTGTGGCTCCTGGCGATAAAGTGCTGTCTATACTGGCACTTTTCAGCGCTAAAACTTTTGTCGCTCAGGGATGTGTTTTTTCACACCCCTGAACGACTAAAGTTTTAGTGCTGAAAGTGGCAGTGTAGACGCAGCCTAACTTGGCCACTCTAGTACAAGCTAAAGTATAACTTGCCTTATTTTGACTGGAGTTTTAGAAGGTATTTGTCAGTTTCATAAAGCCAGCTAACACAATTTAACAAGATGCCTTTAAATGTTAGTCTAGACTAAGCCATGAATTCAGGCTGACACATGTGAAGTTGTGTGAGCTGGGTGGGCTGTAGCCTAGGGTCCCTCTAGCCTTTAACATGGCCAACTAATACAGCTTCATATATGTTAGTGTGCATTTTTAAACTAGTATTAAGAGGGCTTCTCAGTCATTGAAAAATAAACCTCTTTTTTGCCAGTGAAGACACAATGTCTCGGAGTGAAACTAGACTGTTTTATGAGTAGTTAGTTTCAGTTTCAGGTTCTCATGCAGTATTACAATTTTCTAGTTAAAAATGTTAAACATTTTCTTTCAGAGCTTTTTAAGATGACGAAAATATTAGTATTTTCATAAATGAACAATAGGTGCCCTGATCTTTGTTGTTTGTACTTGTCTGAGGTAGGGAATAAGTTATTTGGGATAAGGTTCTTTAGATCTTAAGTGTTTCAACACTGTGTATACTTACAGAGCAATGTAAATTTAATTGTAAACCATTTGGAGATGTAAGCTTTTTTACTATATTTTGTGGTATGTATTTACCAGTGTCTTAATTACTCTATCTAGTCAATTTTTCTTTGCTTTCCTTTAATGTAAATGTTTTAAAATAATTTTAAAGTATTTTAAAATTAAGTTGATTTTAAATTAAACTAACCAAGGACAGGAAGCTAATGCTGAAAACCCAAACTCTTTTCTTTTTCTTCTTCTCAGATGTTAGAACATGAAGTGTTGTGCTGTACCTTCACTCTGTTGGAAGGGATTCACCTTCTGTATTGATTTTGATGGGGAAAAGGCTTACAATATTTTTATGGGAAAGTCTTATTCCCTGCTACCCTTTTCTTGCCACTAACCCTGTGGTAGCTAATCCAGTTGTCATTAGTCTCTCTGGTTCCACATAGGCTAGAAAATGATCTGTTCTTGATAATGGTTGTCAGAAATGGCTCTCCCTTACCACTCCATCTGAAGTGGTATTGAATAAAGGTCAGCTGCTTACCTGCTAGTGTAATCTGGACAATGATGTTTTCAACAGCATTGAAGAAATGGCGGCAGACACCATGTTCCACTGGGGTCTCCATCATACTTTCTGTAGCAGTGTTCAAAATAGTCTTGCCCTATCTATGCTAACAGATAAACCATTCAGCATCAGTTGAGGGGAACCCACTGTTAACAATTATTGTAAGCAAGAGTCACTCCCCTATTGCGGTCTTATGTGTAGCCTGTTCATTCCATCTCTTTCTCTCCTTTTGCTCCTTCCTTTCACTTGGTATTTAAACTCCCTCTTGTGTTTATTCCCCTCCCCCTTGCTTTATTTTCCCCCTTCTGGAGCACCAAGTAACTTTAATTAGCACTATGCGTGCTGTGCTTTTGCACAGAGGAGCTTCCGCGCAGCAGCACTAGCAGGAGTGTAAAACTGACACAGATCACAAGATCCTTGTCACTTTCACAGTGGTTCTGTGGGAAAGCATTACTATGTATGACCCAGCTCTGGCAGTTTACAATTAGTACCAGATAGGATGTTTGTGTTAGGAGTGGGTAAGGGAAACTGCGAGCTTTGTGCAATCTAGCACCAAATTTAAAGCTTTGCAGTGTTTGGAAAACCCTGAAAAGTACACTACCAAACCACAATGGGGTGTATGTGATACAACTAGTTCCCTGCTTGTTGGGAATGTTTTATTTAATTGAAATAATTAACCTTATTTTAACCGGACATATTCTGTGCTACTCCAGGACCATTGATATCACTGAGTGATAGGGCAGAATTTGGCCCTTTTGTATTTAGAGAGCTATTGCTGTTCCTGAGCCTGCACCTTGTTACTGTTTTAAATTCTAATTAATGACATGATCACTAGAAATGTATCCAAATTTAATGGCTTTAAATCACACTTATGTTATTATGTTACCATGCGTATATAGTTAATACATAAAATGCACTCCTTGACTCTAAAGGATAGTACCGACCTGTGTTGGGCCCAAAATGTGATCTATGTCAGGATTGTAACTATGTGGAGAATTTCATTTGGATACTAAATATATTTTTATTCGGTAATTAATTTTCAAAAGTATGATTATTCCCTCTGGTCTGTTAGTTATCACTTTTTTGTCAGAAAAGCTGTATTTACTGAGAGAGGAGGAACAAATGGAGTAGTAGCATAGTAGTCTAGTAGGCTACTAAATGGTAACTCACCTCTACATTTTAGTAGAATATGAACCTTAAGATGAACATTCTTTTGATCTCCTTTGCTGCTTCCTCCCTTTCTCCTTTTCATAGAATACAAATGTAGTGTTCAGTGTTAAGTGCATATTCAGGTAAAACTCTAACTGATAAATATGCTCTAGGAACTATTTTGGGAAAGTGCTATGTCCTGTGTTAAACAGGAGGTCAGAATAGATCAGGGGTTCTGAAACTGGGAGTGGTGAGATTATTACATGGAGGGTTGCAAGGTGTCAGCCTCCACCCCAAACCCCGCTTTGCCTCCAATATTTATAATGGTGTTAAATATATAAAAAAGTGTTTTAATTTGTAAGGGGGAGGTGTCACACTCAGAGGCTTGCTATGTGAAAGGGGTTACCAGTACAAAAGTTTGAGAACCACTGGTATAGATGATCACAATGGTCCCTTCTGGCCTTGGACTCTGTGACCCTATGAAGTCAAAGAGCTAGAAAATAGTGTGTCAGTAAAAGTTTTGAAAACATTGGAGTCTTGTCTGAATGACAACTGTCTGTGGCATTCAGAGTACCTTTTAATATATTGTTTTTATTATAAACTCTATCACCAAATTGTACACATGCCTAGACTATGATAACCAAGTGACACTGCTGTAAACCCCATCTCCTTTCTATTTTTTTCATTTTCACTGATAGATTACAGTCTACATTTTAGACATGAAACAATTTGGGGCAGGGGCCATATCTTTTTTGTACTCAGAGGCGTGTCTAATGCTCTCCCTGGGTGCTATAAAATAACATTCCAACATCTTTAAAGTTTAAATAAGAGTTACAAAGTTCAAATAAAAACAACGAGCATGCCCAAATAAATTTGTTAGTCTTTAAGGTGCCACTGGACTCCTTGTTGTTTTTGTGGATACAGACAAACATGGCTACCCCTCTGATAAAGTTCAAATAAGAATAAAGGGAGAAAAGAAGTTAAAATACACGAGGGGGAAAAAGAGATTTGAAAATAGATGAAGGTTTTGGGTTTATTTTTCTCTTCTCTTTCTCTTTCTTTTATTGTTTGTCAGTCTTTTCATTTTTCTTTTTCTTTCACTCTGATTGTCTTTCTATATGTCTAATCTCATCTTTTCTTTAAGGTTCAGGCTGGTAGCTGCTGAAGAAATATAGTATCACTTCTTTCCAGAAGAACTTTATTCTCAAAGCCTACTGTTGAGTAAAATTGACTAGCAGCCCAGTCCTATGTCTTTTAATCACAAGTTGTCCTACTGGTTTAATTGAGTAAGGGCCATAGGATCAAGCCCTTGTGTTGGAGGATTGAAATCAGCTAATCAACAGCTGTGCAGGAGTGTAAAGTTACTCGTATTGTCCAGCTGCTGGTGCTGCTTTTTTTGAAGATGTCACTTTAGTTTGGGTGGCAAGGGGAAGAGGTAGGAATCTCAGAATGAACTGAAGATGGCCCACCAACATGTACATCGTTGTAGATCTCAGACACTGGTACAAAAACTCAAGTCAAACCACTGGGAAATATGATGAGTTATACAGTAGAACCTCAGAGTTATGAACACCAGAGTTACGAACTGACCAGTCAACCACACACTTCTTTTGGAACTGGAAGTACGCAATCAGGCAGCATAGAACAAAAAAACCCCAGTACTCGAGAGTGCTGTATTAAATGTAAACTACTTTAAAAAAAAAAGGGAGGGATGTAAAAAAAAAAGATTTGATAAGGTAAAGAAACTTTCTGTGCTTGTTTCATTTAAATTAAAATGGTTAAAAGCAGTATTTTTTTCTGCATAGTAAAGTTTCAAAGCTGTATTAAGTCAATGTTCAGCTGTTAACTTTTGAAAGAACAACCATAACTTTTTGTTCAAAGTTACGAACATTTCAGAGTTACGAGCAACCTCTATTCCCGAGGTGCTTGTAACTTTGAGGTTCTACCATATTGCAATAGAAAAGTAATGCAGGTGGAGTCAGTATTTGTCAAATGATGAAGGGAAAGCAATTTTTATTGTCAAAATTTTACAGAAAACTGTTTTAAAGAAAAGATGGTATAAATAGAAATATTAATTTAATGTGCAATGTTAATTACTTAACTCATAAATGCACACCAAACTTTACAAGACACATGGTCTATACCTTGAAGAATTTCCTTTAACGCATGTAAAATAAGGGCCTGAACCTGTGATCCCTTACTGCTAATGTAGTTGTCCCATTGATTTCAGTAAAACTACATATAATTGCAGCAATACAGTTGGTAGTAAAATTTTCAGGATTAGACTACTAGAGACAATAACTTAACTTTAAAGACCCGTCAACTTCAAATCTAGTCAATTGGGGGGAAAAAAGCAGGTTTAATTAGTATATCTGTCCCTGTATCCTGCTGCCATTTTTTGTAAACTTATGATCACTCTTTCCTATTTTTTTCTTCCTACCTGCTGCCTTGTGAAAGATCCATCGCAACCATAGGTGAAACTGACTATACCCAAAATGCTGTCAAATGCACAAAGTACATAAACTGCGGGGAAAAGTGAGGAAATATTTTTTTCTTATTTTTCAGTTTAGTAATTTTTGGGGTGTAAGTTGTAACAGAAGGCAAAATGTTTTCAAATGAAAACAAGACAATTATGTGTTATGATGTTCCTTTACATTTGCATCATCATATAGTCTATACAGCTTGATCCTTCACTGCTTATGTGGTCACTCTCTGTTGTAGTTAGCGGGAAGACTGGCTAAATGAAGCACTACATAACTTGGGCATTAAGGCCCATTTCTTGTAACAAATGTGCCTCTATCCCCAGCACCTGTGCAGAGCCCCTTTTAAATCAGTGGGATGCTGTGCGGGCGTGGGGGTCTGTGTACATGGAGCTCATTGCAAGACTGGGGCTGACATTGCTTTTCAGGGGGCTTATAATGCTGCTTATTATTTGTTGTTATAAAAGTGTCTCCTGAGTAGAAGCTTGTTACCCAAGTTCCAAGCCCTCATCCAACTTTTCCTTTTCTTCAGATTTACAAAATATAAAATAAAAATCAGTTTTTAGGGTTTTGATAGATAGGAATTTCACCTTCCGCCCTCAGATGGACTTTTTGCATTGCTCTAATAGTGTTGTTTTGTAAAATAAAAAATTTGCAGGGGATTAATTCTGCTCTGACTTTATTTCTAAAAAAAAGTTTAAAAAATTAAGTATTTGTCTGCCATTTTTGTAATTCCATAAATTAATGCAGTACTTACCATGAGCTTCTGTGTACATTTGCAGAAATGAAGTCTAGATTTCAAACTAAGGGCTTGTCTGTATTGGAAAGTTGCTCTGGTTTAATTTAAGGTATAATTTTAAATTTATTTAGTAAAACCAGTGCAAATCCTGGGCATGTTTTTAATCACGAACTACACCTAGTTATCTTAACTGGAGTGAAAAGCCCTTCACTGGCTTGGTCTACACTTAAAAGTTGTGTTGGCATAGCTATTTTGGTCAGAGGTATGAAAAAACGTTTGCCAACAAAACCCCCAGTGTAGATGCAGCTATGTTGACAGAATGATGCTTTTTCTGACAGAAAAAACTCCTTTTCTTGGTGTAGAGCTGCATCTATACTAGGGGACTATCCTGGCACAGCTGTGTAATGGGAAGTAGATTTACTGGGTGTCTACACTAGACTTTTATTTTATTTTATTTTATTTTAACCTGAGGCCTTGTCTACATGGGAAAATTGACAAGAACAGATACTGTGGAATACATTGTTCTGGAATATTCTGGAATAGCTCTCTGTGTGGACAGCATTCCAGAGTAAAAGAAATTTTATTTTGTTTTTTCCCTGCTTTTTATTCTGTAATAAAGTAAATTTTACTCTGGAGTACTGTCCACATGATGGATTAAGCTAAACTGTAAAAGGGCACTCTTATTCTGGGGATATTTTGGTTATACCAAAATACTTATTCTGGAATAGCTACTTCAGCAAATTTCCAAGTGTAGACAAGAACCTTTGCAACTTCTGTGTTCAGACAAGATCTTAGGCCTAAAAATGTTCAACTCAATTGGGTTAGAAAGAGTTCTTATCAATTTAAGCTAAATTGATATTATGAAATCTTAAGCCCATTTAAAAGTATCCACAACAGAAGTCTGCACCAATTTAACACTACCAATTTCTAAAATATTCAGTTAAATCATTAAAGCTTTTGTATATGGACAAGAGTCAACATTTCTTTTAAAAAAAAAACAACAGGATAAATCTGGAGTAACCCCATTGATTTTATTGGCATTAATCTGGATTTACAACTATGTAATTGAGAACAGAATTTGAACCTAGAATTTCAGTTTTCAGTATAGCCAGGGAATAAAATACTCTGGTCCTCTCTGGGTTTGCCAGCTATAGCTCAGTGTTGCTGTCAGGATTTTAATCTGTGGACTGGAAACAGACCTCTGATTATTGAATCAAGTATTAAACCCCCTTCCCTTGCCCCACCCCCAACCAGAGTGAGCTAGACACAAAACAAAATGTTTCCCAACAAACCTGTATTATTTTCTTTTACTAAGGAAACTCATAATTACCATACTATTTAAACTGATTCGCCTTTAAGAATAGATCAGCGCAAATGGAATAATGATTGCTTTTTTTCTTCTTTCTGTGCTGTGCTAGTAGAAGGAAACTTTGCCAGGGGCCATTTGTGGGAATGGGAAGGGCGAGTTTCGTAAGGGACATTTCTCGGACCAGGTTTTCCAGCGAGTCAATTTCAAACTGGGTTGGGGAAAAGTAGCAGCGTCTTTAGAAAAGAGTTAAAGAAGCCCCTTAATTTCAAGCTAAAGTCCTGCCTTGAATAGCCCCTTAATACCCAAGACGTGTGTCTGCTAGAGAAGGAGGAGGGATCCATTTGTACGTGTTGCAACTTTTAGTGGTGCTTTGTTAAATGGGGAAAGTACGGTTCGCGGGTGGCGGGGGATGTCTGAAGGGGGAAATAAAGCATGTTGAAGTCTGGCTCCTACCCTGCTTTGGAGGTGTTTGCCAGAGGGGACTATGGGGAGGACAGATTGCACTCGCCCCGGGGCTAATGTGACAGGCTCTTCGTCCGCAGCCCTCCCGGGAGCAGCCGGGGCGCGGAGAGACGTGCTGTTCCTCATGCTCTTGCGGAGTTCGAGTTGCATTGTGCAATGCAAGCCCTTGGTGTATGTCTCTTCGCTGCTGCTGCTGCTGCTGCACCAGTGTTACAATACCGCAGCCAGGCTGCTGCTGCTGCTGGTGGGGAGCGGGGGTGGCTGGGTGAGGGGCCCGTCCGATGAAAACGTCTCCAGGCGGGTAGTTAAGAGTTAAGCTGGGGGCCGCTTTGCGTAGCTCGAGCAGCCGGGACTGGTGGCTCCGGCTCCTGTCAGGGGGAATCCAGGCCGCACATTGGTGGCGCCCGCAGCCGTCGGATCTACTTTCTCTAGCCCTGCTTTTTTCCTCCCCTTCCCCTCCTCCTCCTCCTCCTCCGGCGGCTCCAGCCTGGCTCGGGGAGGATCCCGAGAGCTGAAGTTCCGAGGCGATTCGGGGCTCGCGGAGCGGCCGCTGCCATGGGGGCTCTGGCAGGACACGTCTAGGAGCGCGCCTGCCCCTTGTCCGTGCCCAGGCTCCCGGGGAAGTGGCCTGGGAAGTGCTCGCAGCCGGCGGTGGATTTGGGGGAGTAACATGGCTGATCTAAGGGAGTGCTGAGCAGTTTGTGTCTGTACGACGCTGGGCTTGGATTGTAACATGTAAATAACTTCTCCTTCCTCTGGACAATAAGCCAGGGCACCGATGCCAGCCCCTCCATTTTCCAAAGAGGTTTTGTGAGAGGTTCTCAGGCTCTGGATTATGTTGTGCAAAAACAATTCGCTAGGGGTGAGTGTGTCTTGCGTTTAACTTCTTTGTATTAAAGGGCAAAATGTGACAGGCGGCACGGGGCTGCATATGGCAATCTGCATTATAATTCTATGGAGACAGATGGGGTGTCAACATAAGGAGGGGTTGTGGGAGCTGAGGCACTAGGTTGGAAACTTATCAGGAGTACTGTGGTGACACTGACACTCTAGAGAGATTTTCACACCCTTTGGTCAAAATCCATCTCCTGAGATCAAAATGTATATATCAGTCCAAGTTACAGGTTCTTCAGCTCAAATAAAAGACGCTGCTCAGGACTGACAGGTGTTATATGACCAATAGTCCGGTCATTTGTTTTTAAGTGTGTGTGTATGTATAATGTACATGTTTTTTTTTTTTAAAGAACATGTTTTTTAAAACGTGGCCTAAATATAATAAATAAAACTAATTTTATTAGCCTTTTTTCCACTTGAGTGCTGGGGTGTCCTGAAACTTAAAAATACAGTAAGGAATAGGATTATTTCTTCTATATATTTCTTAAATATTCTACACATGCACATAGCTATTCTTGTAAAACAATGTAATCTTAAATATTTTCACATCATTTTAAAATATAGTATGTCTACAAAATTTTAGATTCTCTTCCCCATCCTTTTCCTGCTCATATTAATTTTAAATCCGAAAAATACTATTAGATGACCTGTTTGTAAAATATACTGAAAATACAGCACATACTGGATGTTTAAACCATCTTATATTTTGATCTGTTTTCTATGAGCAATGAACAAATAGATCAAAAGTCAAAGAATGGATTATGTAACTGGTTTGGTTCAGTGAATTTGATACAAACTATAAGGGAGAGCTGTTAAGTATGATGTTTTAATGTTGTGCTTATGGCCCAGTTAATTCAGTATCCATACTGTTCTTGAACTATGACTTTTATCATGTAACTAATGCTAGATACTAAATATCAAACATTTGACAAGTGAAACATTTGTTAGTAATATACTAGATTCATTGTATGTTTGAAAGACATTCATGAGCGTATGTGTAATTTTTATTATTTGACTTGTCAGTCTTTGTAGTATAGTAATATTTTTGCATTGTTCAAAAGGGGTACTTTAAAGAACCTTATGCCAGTATTAAAGTAGTCACATGCTGTTGTTATGCCTGTGGAAGATAGACAAGACAAATAGTCAATTTTGCTATTGCAAAACTAAAGCAAATATGTCATTTGAAGGCTTTCAGTGAACATAAAAATAATATATGCTCAAATAAATAAAATTAAACATAGCAGAAATGCTAAATATAGCTATAGTCGTACATTAGCATACTGTAAATACTTAATGTACTATGTTAATGCATAATAAAATGCCCACTTCCTGTAGAAAAAACTGTAGTTCACTGCCTGCTAAGTGGAAATGTTTTAAACCACTATGGTTATAAGACAATTGGAGACAGAAGACAAGATATACTTTTATCAACAGTGCTAATGTGATGCAGCTGCATCCATGCTAACCATTCATTAATGTCATTAAAGAGCACTGTACATTTTGTTTCTTAATGTTTTAAAAGCATGCCCCTTTTAATCCATCCATCAAAAATATCCTTTCCTTCTGACAATATGCTTTGAGTATATTGGCTACCCAGAATAATATCTTTGTCAGATTTGTGTACTCTGTTGACTTATGTCCTAGAATAATGAAATATTACTTATTCTGCACTCTTCTTTCTCAGAGAGACCCCTGTAGCCTTTTAGTGAAATTGTTGATTAAGATTTTTTGTTTTAATAGTTTATTTTACATTATGGCATTTAACAGTTTTTGTCATGACAGTGGAATGTGATCACAGCATGTAAACTTCCTTAGCATAGATTATTCACCACATTTCCCCAAAGAACATTCTCCTAAAGGTGAACTAAAGCCAAAACGAAAATAAGTCATGTATGGATTTCTTCTCTGAATGCGTTTTCTGACCAGGCTGTAGAGGCTCTGTCTCCATCCCTCACAGCTGTGCCAATTTATGTTTTCCTAGTTTTTGAAATGTTTTTTCTCTCCATGCTTGAGTTTGAAGAATTCAGCCCAGCAAAGTGGGAACTGCCTATACACAGGATAATAGGGAGTGTTGTCAAATGCACAGTGTAAACAAACTGAAAAATATAGAAATATTTCTTTCTTTAATCTGTATTTTAGTTCTAATAAACTTATGAGTAAAAAGGTAACAATAGTAGGTAATGCTTTTTCAGAGAAGTATGACTTTTTTTAAACAAGTTGACAGTGTGCCTATAGCTAGCCTTTTATAATTCTATTTTTCCTCAATGAAATCTTTTTGGCACAACCTGGTTCACTGGCAATATCCCACAGTGTGTTATCGCAGATATCCAGTGTCACATTACAATCCATGTCATTTGCTGTGTCATAGTGGTACATTCCAGGATACCTTCAGTGAACCAGGAAATGCCATTAGGCGTTTGGAAGGAGATAGTTGGGAAAATATTATGGTGGAGTGATAGCCACATGATAATGAAGATCAGTAGAGAGTTTTCAGTTTAATGGCAGTGTTAAATGTTTATATCTGGTAATCCAATAGAAATGTAAATAAAGTTAGTTAAACCTTATTTCTGTGGGGGATCCAGGGTTTGTGGAAAGTATTCAGCATACAAATATATGTTTAATTCAATCTTGTTTAGGTATTTTCAGTGCTGGACTTCTTAGGCAAAAAACAAGTACTAAAATAAGTGGCAAAACAGCACAGCTTTAATTACATAACAAAACAGACCTATTTTTATTTAAGAACGGTGTCTACTTTGTGAAGAAATGTCTTCATGTGCTTTTGAAAACATCAAAGTGCCTCATGTAGGTTTTATTTTCCTCTTGCCATGCACATGCATCACCAACCTTAATGGGAGATCATTTTGTATATACTGAGGATATTTGATCTCCATTAGTGATGCTTTAAAAGTTAGTAAAATGTTGCTCTACACATTTTCTTCTTACCTTGCTCCTGCACACAGCCTATATGTTGTGTAGGATCACTGTTTAAATGTTGTTTTGAACAAGTGTGGTTTGCGCTAATGGTGCTTTTACAATACTTTATCTGAAAAAAAAAAAAAACTGTGGTGTGCTAGTTCAACCAAACTTTGCGTTCTAATTGTCACAGTATTGAAAAGTAAATTTAAATATCTCTGATTATGTTATGAAATTGGACACTAATAGAAACTGAAGCCCTGCATTTTCAAACCAGACCTCAGTTTTTGCAGATGTAATATTATTTCAGTAATGAGTTGTTTTGTTTTAAATACCATTGAGAAGTACTCATGCCTAAATTGAATAGTTGTGTGGTCTTATTGCAAACTGTGTACTTTTTCCCCCACTTTTTGATTTTGTTACCTTTGTTCACTGTCATGCCTGAAAGGAGGCCCCAGTTCTGTAAAAGAATCTACATGCCCAGCCTGTAAGGGAGTTTAGATTACTTCAGTGGGACTGTCTCTGGGAGGAAGGATGAGTGTAGATTTTTATTACTTATCATTTTATAGTTGTCACAGGTATTCTTCACAAGACAGGCCCCTGCCTCAGACAATTTACAATCGAAATGATGGACTTAACAGACAAGTGAAAAGGAAGGGAGAAGGAGAGGATCAAGAAAGACATAGTATATGGATATATGGATAATTGGTTATTTAAATTACACACTTATACCATTAAGATGCATATATGTCTGTTGTTTGTTTTTGTTCAAGTGAGAACAAAAGATTTGCTACAGTAGTTCAGAACAATGGTCCATCTAATCCAATATGCTGCATGAGTTGAAGAAAGGTGCAAGAAACTCTGAAATGGACAATTATGGAATAATCCGTTCCATAGGGGGTCTGTTAAGAGATTGAATTATGCCCTGAAGCATAATCGGTTATGTTCTTTCCAAGCTTTTAAAAGTCTACCTGATGTAGCTGTGGGTGTTTGGCACCATAATGAGAAGTGTCTTTAGGAGTGGTTTGAATGAGACAAGGGTGGAAGGTTGACAGATTTTTGAAGGTCTTTGCGAGCTAGTTGGACAGTGTGAAAAGAGCATGGTGCTGTTGGCAGAGCAGAGAGTACAGAATGGAGAGAATGTGAAAGAAGGCCAGTTCATAGATGTAGTGCATTGAAAGGAAGGGCTAGAAATTTGAACTTGATGTGCAGCACAGTATGGAGTCAACATAGTGACTCAAATTGGGGCATGATATGGTTTGAATGAAGGGTGGCTGGTGCCAGATGCTTAAGATGGAATGAACAGAACCAGGAGAACTATTGAGTGATCCATCCCCTGTTGTCCAGTCCTAGCTTCTGGCAGTCAGAGGCTTAGGGACATCCAGAGCATGGGGTTGCATCCCTGACCATCTTGGCAAATAGCCATTGGTGGAGCTATCCTCTATGAACATATCTAATTTTTCTTTGAACCCAGTTATACTTTTCACCTTCACAAAATTGTTTGGCAATGAGCTCAAAAGGTTGAGTGTGAATTGTGTGAAGAAGTACTTCCTTATGCCTGTTTTAAACCTGCTGGTAATTCATTTCACTGGGTGGACCCCTGGTTTGTGTGTTATACGAAAGGCTAAATAGCACTTCCTTATTCACTTTCTCCATACTTTCTCTATGATTTTATAGATCTCTACCTTATCTCTCCTTAGTCGTCTCTTTTCTAAGCTGAAGAGTCCCAGTCTTTTTAATATCTCTTCATATGGAAGCTGCCCCAGACCCCTAATCATTTTTGTTGCTCTTCTCTGCACTTTTTCCAATTCTAATATATCTCTTTTTGAGATGGAGCAACCAGAATTGCATGCAATATTCAAGGTGTGGGCATACAATGATACATGATATTTACTGTCTTATTATTTATCCCTTTTCTAATGGTGCCTAGCACTCTGAAAGCCTTTTGGATTGCCACTGCACATTGAGTGGATGTTTTTGGAGAACTATCCACAATTACCCCAAGATCTTTCTTGAATGGTACCAGCTAATTTAGACCCCATCATTTTGTATGTATAGTTGGGATTATGTTTTCCAGTATGCATTCATTTGCATTTATCAACATTGGATTTCATCTGCTATTTTGTTTCCCATTCATCCAGAGCAGGGGTTCTCAAACTGGGGGTCCACCCCAAACCCCCGCTTTGCCTTCAGCATTTATAATGGTGTTAAATAGATTTTAAAAGTGTTTTTAATTTATAAAGGGTGGGGTCACACTCAGAGACTTGCTATGTGAAAGGGGTCACCAGTAAAAAAGTTTGAGCGCCACTGATCCAGAGTATCTCTTTGCAGTCAGCTTTGGCCTTAACTATGTTGAGTAATTTTGTATCCTGTAAAAAATTTGCCACCTCACTATTCACCCTTTTTTCTATATCATTTATGAACATGTTGAACAGCACAGTCCCAGTACAGATCCTTAGGGTACCCCACTACTTAACGTCTCTCCATTGTGAAAACTGACCATATTCCTACCCTTTGTTTCCTATTTTTTAGCTAGTTACTGGTCCATGAAAGCACTTTTTTCTTCTTAACCCATGACTGCCTACTTTTGCTTAAGAGCCTTTGATGAGGGACCTTGTCAAAGGCTTTCTAAAAGTCCAAGTGCACTACAAAGTTCTCTGGATCACCCTTGTCTACATGTTGACCCCCTCAAAGGATTCTGATAGATCGGTGAGGCATGATTTCCCTTTACAGAATCCATGTTGACTCTTCCCCCCACAAATCATGTTCATTTATGTGTCTGATAATGCTGTTCTTTACTATAGTTTCAACCAACTTGCCTGGTACTGAAGTTAAGCTTACCTGCCTGTAATTGGCAGGGTCACCTCTGGAGTCCTTTTTTTTTTTAAAAAAAAAATAGGCATTACATTAGCTATCCTCCAGTCATCTGGTACAGAGGCTGATTTTAAGTGAGAGGCTACATACCACAGCTAGTGGTACTACAGTTTTCTATTAGAGTTCCTTCAGAACTCTTGGGTGGATACCATCTGACCTTGGTGACTTATTACTGGTTGATCTATTAATTTGTTCCAAAACGTCCTCTATTGCTACTTCAGTCTTTGACACTTGTCACCTAAAAAGAATGGTTCTGCTGTGGAAATCTCCCTCACATCTTCTTTAGTAAAAAATAATGCAGAAGACATTGCCGTAGTTGAGGCGCATAATCGGGGAATGTGTCCAGAATCTTTTTTTTTTTTTTTTTTTTTTAAATCCTTACCCATATTGTTATGTGACTATGGCCAGGAAATAAAGAGCTCTTTTTGTCTGACACGCCTGCCTTACAGAATGTACAAATGGCTTGGCCATTGAGACAGAAAGAAAGAATTACAATTCATTGTAGGTTCAAAACTGCTCACAAAATGGGAGCCTTGAATTGAAAATCTGGCCCTATGTTGTTAAACTTTAGCAGATCGATGATGTTTTCAACAAGAAAACAAATAGTTGGACAATGCTATCTCAACAGACTTCATTGCTCGTAGGAGTGAGTAGAACATCAGCCCAGAGTGCTTGTGAGAGAAATTGTCTTGCATTGGTTATGAGGAGGGAGTCCAGAAGTCAGAGGAATATAACATTAAATGAGATAGATAAGAGATTAAGGGTGGGAAGGACAGATTTTAGTCCCTTTTTTCACCTCAGTCCATCTTGGTGCAATTGTTTGTTTGTCTCTGAGCAAGCTCTTTTCAGGTGCATTTAACCACCTTCTCCTTCCATTTGGCTCTTGTTCTTTTCCATTAGAAAGGTGATATTTTAATTAAAGAAACAGTTGTAAAGGTAATTCCAATTGGTATTTCGGAAGCACGATATTAGTTTTTAAAGTCTAGGTCTGAGAGGGAGACTATCATATTGAAGAGTGATGGAGGGTTTTTGAGTCAAGGTCGAGGGTTTGGAGAGATGGTTTGTGTGGACTCGGATACAGTCTTTTAGGATCTATCTCTTCCTAAAACTGGGCTGGGAGAAGACTTTTTTTAAACCTTTGTACCATCTGCTCTTAGTGTAACGAGTAATATATTGTTCTTTCACAACTTATTTACTTCCCCTCAATATCAGCATATATCTTGTCTATATGATGGTGTTTAACTGATGGCTATTGTCAAGCTAAAATTTTTATCAGTACAATTTAAAAAAAAAGCTTAACTCTGTTATTGGCTCCTAGCAACTATTATTTAGTTGTTGAACCTCAGTCATTAATGTAGCTTCCATGGAGATCTTTGGAAACCAAGTGATGTGTATTTAAGACCTGGTCTACACTAGAAAATTATATTGGTTTAACTATGTCAGTCAAGGGTGTGAAAGATCCTGAGTTGCATTGTTAAGCAGACATAAGTCCCTGTGCAGACAGTGCTAGGTCAACGGAAGAATTCTTCCATTGACCTAACTACTGCCTCTTGGGGAGCTGGATTACTTATGCCCATGGGAGAACCCCTTCTATCAGCATAGGTGGTGTCTACATTGAAGTGCTGCAGTGGTGCAATTGAGCCACTGTAGCTTTTTAAGTGTAGAAGTACCCTAAATTAATCATAAGCATTTACTACGGTAGCTATATCTGTTGTCTTTTTTTGAGCATCCAAAACTTTCTAAAATCTTGTTTGACTCTTGTGTAGAATGTTATTTTAATGTATTCATGTGTAGTTCCTGATTATGGCTAGCATTATGATGGGGAAGTGGTGGTCCCAAGAATTGATGGCAGAGCTTGCTCTTGGAATTAAAGTATAAAAGATTTCTTTTGCTCATTTTCTCATTGCAGGATAATCTTAATGTGTTAAAATATCTTCTGGACACAGCTTTTCCATAACTACCTAAATATTTTCAGTGGTAATGCACTTAAACCGTCACATAGAGACCTGTTTATAATATGTATTATGGCTTCATTGAATTTCTAATCAAGATAACAAGGTATTCTGTACATTGTCTTTGGATGAGATCCTTGGTGATCTGAAGTCAGTGAGAGATTTTCTTTTGATTTTTTTTAATGGGCTTTGGATCAGGTCCTAATGGTTAGTGTACAATCCTTACCTGTGATGGTGACCATCTACTCATGCAAATAATCCTATTGAAATCAAAGGAATTATTCATGAGAGTAAATGCCCACCAACAGGAGTAACAGTTGGGCAATCCAGCCTCTACTTTTGGTAGTATTTTGAATAATTATGCATATTGATGCAATTATGATGAAGATATTAACCAGTTTTTATGTATGATTATTATACACAATCTAAAACTGTGGAGAACTGGAGAACTGGTTGTATAGGTGTGCATTGCAAGCTTGTTCTCTCATATCTTCTTAAAACTTGAAGAGTGAGGCTAGCTTTCATAGAATCATAGACATGTAGGACTAGAAGGGACTTCAGTAGCCCATGTTGTCCAGTCCCCTGCACTCAAGGCAAGACTGAGTAATAACTAGACCATTCCAGGTGTTGGTCTAACCTGTTCTTAAAAACCTCAGTGACCCAGATTCCACAAGCTCCCTAGACAATTTGTTCCAGTGCTTAACCACCCTGACAGGAAGTTTTTCCTAATGTCCAGCCTAAACTTCCCTTGTTGCAATTTAAGCCCATTGTTTCTTGTCCTATCCTCAGAGATTAAGGAGAACGATTTTTCATCCTTTTCCTTGTAACAACCTTTTATGTACTTAAAAACTGTTATAATGTCCCTTCAGTCTTCTCTTCCAGTCCTCTAGACTCTCTCCTGTTTTCCGTGTGTTTTCGAAGATAATTGCTAATGGCTCACATTTCTCCTCAGTCAGCTCCTTGAGTAATCTAGGATTTCCATTGACTTTCCACTGATTTACACTCCATGCAACAGTATTGGGGTTCCCATTGACTCCATTAGGGTTTTCTGGGCTGCAATTAATTACAGAATTTGGACCTCGGTTTGTGTTGCAGACTTCTTCTGATACTTAATTTTACTCTTGATATTACAGGTGTGTTGACAGAAATCACAATGGCATTGTTTTGTATTAAATCTTAGTAGAGCGGTGGAGGGCTGGATGATTTTGGAGACAGGACTCCATAGCCCAACTTCTCTGCCATTGTTTTCTTCTAAAGCCAAAGAATATATTTGGAGGGGCTGCTCCTCCTTTGGGTCCCTGTGACAGGGTTCTAGGCAGGAAGTGCTTAATCAGCCCCCTGCCATGCCAGCCCCAATCAAGGGGAATGGATTGGGGCTGACTGAATAGTCCTGCCTGCTTGGCAACTAGGAACAGATGCCTGCCTAATTAGCCAGGGGCTATAAAGGTTGAGAGGGAGGAAGCCAGGGAGGGGAGAGAAAGGCCAGAGGCTGAGAGGGACTGGTGGCTCTGGTCTGTTGCTGGTGGAGTCTGGTAAAACCCTGTACATAGATAGTAAGGTGGTGATGGGAAAGAACTATAAATAAAATACATGGGTGATTGCATCGATCTGAGGTGTGCCTGATTGGTTTTGTGAGGGCAGCAGTGGCAGAAGTAACAGGGGCCCAGCTGTGCCTTGCTACAGTCCCCTAGTAAAGTGCATGGACTTACAGATGAGGAAGAGGAGGCCTTTTCTGAAGAATAAATCTGTCTTGGAGACTTACTTTTGTAGTAGAAAAGCAGGTAATAGGCTGTAAATCAGTCCCTTCAGAAACTTCTCCTAGGAGAAGGGGCTATTCTTCTCAAACGTTTGTGTAGTCCTTTGAGCTAAAGGCAGTTACAAGGAGCTTAAATAAAACTTTGCCACTCCTGTATGTCTTATGAACAGGAGGCATTTTAGTACATGAACATAGTCCTGGAGTCATCCTCAGGTTGATATTGTAGTACCTTCTGCATCTTAGAAATGCTTCTTACCGCTGTGAGGAAATGTTTCCCTCCAAGATGCATTAGACAAATAGGTAGATAGCAGTTAATTTTCAACTATTTGGGATCTCAGTTAAATATTGATTCTGTGTAAGGTTAGAGCAATTGTAGAATGTGCGGGGAAACTGAGTGTCCTGTCTACTGGAGCTGGATACTATTGTAAGTTAGTAAATAGGAGCAAGATATCAGCTAGCTTTCTGAAATGATCTGGAATAAGACATGTTCATGTTATCTTCTAAGGTCATATCAAATAATCTGGTGACTAGGCGAGTTTATTATTGGTTACCAGAAGAATTAAAAAAAAATGTTTGGAAAAAGAGGTTTTAAATAAAAGCTTAGATTCAGCTGAAATCAAAGGCTTGTCCCTCACAGATACAACTTTCTGCTTTTGCAGTTATTTTTAATCTAGAAGGCGGCATGCGAGCTGATTTTCAGTGGCACTCACACTGCATGGGTCCTGGCCACCGGTCTGGGGGGCTCTGCATTTTAATTTAATTTTAAATGAAGCTTCTTAAACATTTTAAAAGCCTTATTTACTTTACATACAACAATAGTTCAGGTATATATTATAGACTTATAGAAAGAGACCTTCTAAAAACGTTAAAATGTATTACTGGCACGCGAAACCTTAAATTAGAGTGAATAAATGAAGACTCGGCACAGCACTTCGGAAAGGTTGCTGACTCCTGCCCTAAGTCTCCTTGCAGTATCCAGAATACCATACTTTTTCTTTCTTACACCACCTCACAGTCAGAAGAAGTGACAATCTTATTTACTATATTGGATCTGCATGTTGAAAGAGCAGTTGCACAATGTTTTGTTTGCTTTACTTTTTGATGAAGGATTTGAATCTGGATGATCACTCTAACCTAAAACTGTCATAAAATGGCTGAAAAAGTTATATTTATGACTCATGATGAAAATCTTATCAGTGATTCTGACCCTTTACAGTTGATGACTGCTTCTGGAGCTGTCAATTCCTCAGCTGGTTATTGATCAATTTTAAAAAAAGCAAACAGAAATTCAACATGCAGTATGTTTTAATTGAAAACAATGCTCTCCTCTGAAGACAAATATTTAGTTCTCATTGTTTACTGTGATCTCTTATTTTCCTGTATCTTCCTTCCCTACCTACCAAAGGCAGTTGTATTAATTTAATTTAGCTAATTTATATTTTAGGGCCTCATTTTACTACAGAAAGCATCATGGGACAGGGACCTAGTCATGTTAATCACCACTATATAAATAGTAACAATAGAACAGTGAAGAGTCAGGACTCCATTATACAATCAAATAGACTCAGCTGTGCTCTCTAGGAGATGCCCTAAAATTGTAGCTGTGGCTGGAAGTAGTAAAATGGATCAGTCTCCAGAGTTGTATCTTCTGAAACATGGAGTTTAATATGCCCCAAATCTGGAGACCCAAAGTTTCAAATCCACAGATTTTTACTGATCCCTTTGAACTCGAGGATTGAGAGCCACCTTCTAAAAAGCATAGACCTATTGGAACCATGTTGTAGTTGTACATGCCTGATGGTAGCCTGTTATGTTAGGGCGGGGACACGGTAGAGTTCAGATGATACTTGGAATTTGGACAAATTGAGAGTCCTGCTTCTGAATCAATATTCTATAGATAAGGGGGTATGCAGAGTACTATAGAAGTTCAAATATCTGACTTCTATGTTGGGACATTATCAAGTTAGATAATTTGGTATGTGTAACTACATTACGTAAAAGGTGTCTTTAAAAGAAAAAAAATTGTGTATGCAGTAGGGGTTGGGAATTCCTGTGCTGAAGACATCTGAAATTCTGGAAAGTGTGTATCCCCAGTGAGAAAGAGAGATCACATAGCTGGCATAAAGCAGGACCTGTTTTCACTTGCATATGTGGCCACACTAGAAATATATCAGTTTTAGGAATTAAATTGTTTGAGAATTGAATGTCTGAGGGGACTGAAAACAGAAACAGTCAACTAGAAATCTTCAACTAGATTACTAATTTGAATCTGGCCCAGGTCAGTAATGAATGAGGGTTTTCTAGTATCAAGTGGCTGTTTATCCCCCTGTGAAATGAGTCTCAGTCCAGTTTCTAGAGGACAAGTGTCCTCATCTCTAAAACCACTACCACATTTGATACTAATTTGGTATCCATATTGGTAGCTTAGCATAGAGATAAAGGGCTGAATGGGCATGAACGCTAGACAATCCTTTTGTGCCTGGAGTTGGTCTTTCCATGTTGCGTTTGAGGCACTTGGCAGAGCAGTGTGGAGAAACTTGAATTACTGCAGCCTGTTCTGTACCCAGAAGAGAGGGATTGAAATTTTCTTTCTGGCATCTTTCACAAACATTTTAATACATAGATAATTGTAATAAAAACAAGTTTTTGCTTGAGAGTGAATCAGTCACATTTTTAGTGATTTGAAAAGTGTCAGGCAGTTGAAGCAAATTCCATTAACTGCAAGAGATTTTTAAAACATTGAATTCTTATAGATATACATCAGTATAACAGACCAGTCCATTTAGAGTTAGCTGTGTCTATGTGGCAGTTCAACTAAATTCCAATAGAGTTGTAAGTATAACAGAGCATCTAAAAAGCAAATTAAAATATTAATATGGGCTTTCTAGGGTTCTCTATAGCAACATTTTTTTTGTTTTTAAATGTAATGCTTTTTTATATCCATCAAGAGTTGTTTGAATGATTCGAGTGAAGTGAGTTTGGCAGAGTAATTAATGGTGAATACATTATTGTAACAGGCAAGGAAATATGCTGTGTGGAACAATATGAGGAATTTTTAGTCTAGCTAGGTTTGTGTATAGTATAATTCAGATTATTTTATTAGCAGCCATCTTGGAGCATTTGTTGGAAGTGAGCATAAATTTACTGTGTGTAGAAGACATCACATTCAGATTGTTTTGTGTATTTTTCTTAAAACAATTAATACATTAGTATACTTGACTGCAATATGTTAGCACTTTTGTGCAAGAAATAACACTAGGTTGAAGCTTGGTAGCTGAAGATCTGTAAAGAATGCCAGTTGACTATTTTTTCATGCAAGCTCCATATACAAAACAGGGTGTGTCGTCATTAGAGATTCCTCAAAGTCTCTAAGCTTGGCAGCCCTAAGAGTCTTTTTTTTGTCTGTGGTAGGGCTGTGCTACATAGAAGAAATACTGTTTTTATAAAATGTTATTTTAAAAAAGTTATAAAAATAACGGAAACCTTTTTGAAAGGCAGTTTTTTAAATGTAGTTTAAATCTCTTCATAAAATTGCTTTTGGGAATGTTTTAAGCTGATTGTGGTTCTCAGAAGTATTTGAATGGTGTATTTGAAATCTTCCAAGAGAGACTGCATGATCCCTACATTGAAGATCATATTAGTAGCCATATATTCAATATTTTTGGGTTTGGTTTTTCAATTTGTAAAATATAATTAATAGTATGCACTTGTTACTGAGATGGCATCATATTTAGTTTTAAATTCTGGCTTGCATGATCTTTTTTTAAACATAAATGTTATTTAAATTATTTTAATTTCTGATGTAATTTAATACACTTAATGGTATACTTGCATCTCGCTCAGAGTAGCTTAATATATTATGATTTATGTAGATTTATTTCCCAAATATAGACCAACTAATACAATATATAAAATTCAGTAAGAGTGCCCTATCCTATCATTTAACTTTCTAAAACCACATTCTCAGTAATTTCAGTGTTTGCCATTAACTTTTTAAAACATTGTACGGGTGTTTTTAGAAATATATATATATATATATATATATATATATATATATATATATATATATATAGTTCACTGGTCAGACTCCTTTTATAGATCTGCAAAAGCAATAACTTTATGTTATTCAAGTTTTAGAACTCAGGTTCTAGCGTCAACAGTAATACTGGAACTAACTTTGCTTGATTGCAAGGGACCCATATTCTAGATACATAGTATCAGAGGGGTAGCCGTGTTAGTCTGGATCTGTAAAAGCAGCAAAGAATCCTGTGGCACCTTAAAGACTAACAGACGTTTTGGAGCATGAGCTTTCGTGGGTGAATACCCACTTCGTCGGATGCATGCATTCACGAAAGCTCATGCTCCAAAACGTCTGTTAGTCTATTAGATATATAGTGTCTGTGTAGTTGAGTCACAGTTCCTATTAAGTGCATTTTCTTTTGATTCAGTTACTAGGTTGAAGAGCTGATCAGCCTCAACGTTTTCTATTGCTTTTTAAGCAACAAGTAACTTTAAAAAAAATTTAACTTTTTTGTCTGCAGTAGACTATTAGGAGGTATGTGGCAGTTTCCTCTTCTCACTCGGAAAGCAGACTGCTTGATAAAAGGATCCAGAAACCTGATCTAATGTTGAAGATTTGATCTGTGAACTTCAATAGCAGATGCTCATAAGTAGCGTGTCAGTCCTCTAATGCATGTTGCAAGGTGCTTTCACTAATGAAATGAGCAAAGGAATTGAGTTCATGTAATGCTGAAGTAGGTGCTAGATAGTGGAGGTGGAATTTTGTTCTTGCTGAAATACATGGAGAGGTCTATTTTTATTTAGAATTTTCAGAAGTTTATGAAGTATCCTCTATTCTTTCACTGAGTGTTCTTTGTTTGATTTTTTTTTTAAGTATGCTGTAGTGTGTTTTTGGTTTTTTTTTTTTAAACCTTCAAAGTTATTGAATAGGCACAGAATGTGATTTTTCACAGCTTTGAACTATCTTTGCAGTAGTGATGCTATACATATGGTCTGGTTGGATTTTTAATTCTAAAATCTTCTTCTCAGTCATTCATTTTGGCTGGGATCAAGCATGAGAAATTTCAGTCCCAAAGGATTATTTTTTTTAAAAGTTGTTTTATACTTTAAAATGTCTCTTTCTTCAGTTAACAAAATGTGCCTTCGCAGCCCCTTGAAAATTTTCATGTTCTAGGTTTTTTTTTTGGTCATACTTCTCAGAGAGAGCAACACTTGAAATAGAAGGGATGGAAGAGAAAGGGAGGCCACTAGAGAGCTATTAAGTGTTCCTCTCTGCGTACATCTTGTATGGTAACTCTCTCGCAGGCCCTGGAAGTGGTATGTTTTTACTTCATTGTCTATATCCTAGATTACTCATTTGAAATATGACTTTGATTGACTGGGAAACAAATGAACATACATATTTATTACAGTGGTTTATGTTAAAAAGTTGAGTTTACTAACCGTTTTCACCTGTGTTCAGAGATGTAATTGTGTGGTGTCATTGGGCAAACGGTGACTGCTGTATCTTGTCCTTTTTTCCTTTCCTTTTTCAAAACCCCTTCCCCTCATGCTGTGCTTTGCCAGTCTGAGAACTGTTTAACTGTTGGGATATATAAATATTCCTGGGTGAATCTAGTGATCCAAAGCACTGAGATTTTTTTTTCCAGGTGAGCTAAACACCTTCAACTTTCAGTTTAGTTAATGGGAGATGCGGATGCTCAGCACTTCTGAAAATCAGACCATACAATTTTTAGTTTACTAACCATATAAGAGTATGTGTGCATGTGCATGTCTCTGTTTTTAGTCAAGTTTTAAGTTGTTGTATATTGTATTCTACTTGGATCTCTTCAAGATGTTTTAGGTTTAAATATCATACTTCCTACAACAAAATGTTAATCACTGATGTTTGTATGTAAAACATTTCCATCAAGGGCATTCAGCCACATTACCTTCATTCTGTGAGCCAAAAGCAAGCAAGACAGACAATGCCTGGTCCTGTATTAGAGGAAGCTTCATCCATTTGTTCTGCTGCTCATAGGCCAGAGATGTTGGACCTGAAGCTTTTGGATCTACCTTAGTATTATTGTTTGGTTTTTTTTCTAAGTCTTAGGATATGGGGCCATTTTTGGGAGTATCAGGAGTCTGGGGTATACCATTTTCAGACATCCTTAAAAAGTTTGAGTTAAATGAGACATTCTTTCAATGATGTCTATTTAATTAAAATTTGTTTAAAAGATGTGGTGTTTGGGGAGGAGAGGGAACTCCAGGTTCTCAGAGATGGTCTCAGCCAATCACAAAATGCCATGTGACCAGATGTTAGGTGGGCATAGAGCAGAAAACCACCTTAGTTCAGTAGGACTACATTCTGATTACTGATGTTTTGTTGATTAGTGCTGAAGTCTTGAGTCATTTTGGTGTGGAAAGGTCATTTGACCTTGACACCCTCTTTGATTTTGTTGTAGGACCCTGTTTGACTTCTTGGACGTGTCTGTAAGAACAAAACTATATTTTTATAGCAAAGCCTCACATCTATGCTGATGTTCGCTGAAAGCAAGTAGTCTCCTCAACCAGGATAAATTAAAAAACAACCAACCAACCAACCAAATTATCTTTAAATTGACTTTTTAAAAATTTAAATCAATTTATTTGCTTGTTAATTCTTGACTTCCAATTTTATAGACTTAAATTGCAAAAACAGATGTTTTTAAATTTTCTGCATTTCCTAATTGTTAGAAATTCAGATTTTTGCATAGACATTTTTTTTCTACTAAGAAGATTCATGCTTAAAATGGCTCATCTGTGCTGAAAAAGACAATACCTGGGCCTCATTAACATCCTTACGATGCAAATAACATGAACTCATACTCAAAATTGATAAGGACATAGTTTTTGATATATTTACAAACAACCTTACCGCTGAATATATTGAAGTCAATATTGCATATTACAAGTCAAGATTGCTGAAATGTTTTGACCAGGCTCTCCTCCTCCATCAGGGTTTGTAGTTTGAATTCCGTGGGACTTGTGCTCCTAACACACTTTTGAAAATACCACACTTAGGAGCCTAACTTTTTGCTCCCATTTTTGAAAATATTGGCCTGTCTATATAGAATGAAATTCACAACAGCTTGTTAATGTGTTGAAAGTCCAAATAACTTTTCATTTAAAACTGGGTGAATAACTGATTTTTTTTTCAGTCCCCATCGATCTCCCCCTGCCCTCTTTGCCAAAAAAAATTGTTTTTGGGAACTAAATTTGAAAATTCTGAAAAGCATTGTCAAATTGAAAAAGTCCTTTTTTGGATTGAATTAAACATGTAATTCAACCCAAAATGTTTAGTTTCTGTGCATCTTTAAAGGGCACAAAACAAGATTGGGGAGGAGGTGCCATGTCCCTCCCCCAATATTCCAGTGATTAGGACATTCCCTGTCATGTGGGAGACCCAGGTTTGAATCCTTGCTCTGTAGCAGGGATTAGAACCCAGAGCTGCTCCTCCAAGATGAATAAATTTGTTCATCAGAAAATTTTCTCTCCGCCCTGTTTTCTTTGTACTTCTGTCTGTGTTGTGTGGCACCTACTGTTCCTTTAGGGAAAATAGTGCTACTGATAAGAACATAAGAATGGCCGTACCGGATCAGACCAAAGGTCCATCTAGCCCAGTATCTGTCTACTGACAGTGGCCAATGCCAGGTGCCCCAGTGGGAGTGAACCTAACAGGCAATGATCAAGTGATCTTTCTCCTGCCATCCATCTCCATCCTCTGCCGAACAGAGGCTAGGGACACCATTCTTTACCCATCCTGGCTAATAGCCATTTATGGACTTAGCCACCATGAATTTATCCAGTTCCCTTTTAAACATTGTTATAGTCCTAGCCTTCACAACCTCCTCAGGTAAGGAGTTCCACAAGTTGACTGTGCGCTGCGTGAAGAAGAACTTCCTTTCATTTGTTTTAAACCTGCTGCCTATTAATTGCATTTGTTGACCCCTAGTTCTTGTATTATGGGAATAAGTAAATAACTTTTCCTTATCCACTTTCTCCACATCACTCATGATTTTATATACCTCTATCATATCCCCCGTTAGTCTCCTCTTTTCCAAGCTGAAGAGTCCTAGCCTCTTTAATCTTTCCTCGTATGGGACCCTCTCCAAACCCCTGATGATGTATGTATATTGATTGTGAGGCTTGCAACTAAGGCATGGCCTACACTTCAGTTAGTTGACAGCTATGTTGGTCACAGGGGTGAAAAATTCACACCCCTGACCAATGTAGCTATGCTGACCTAACCTCCCGTCCCCCGTATGTAGGCGCATTTATGTTGATGGAAGATGCTTTTGTCAACGTAGCTACCATCATTCAGGGTGGTGGTGTTCCTGCACAGATGGAAAGACTTCTCCTGTTAGTGTAGGCTGAGTCTACACTATGGGTTTATACCAACATATCTAAGGCAGCGTGTCTGTGCTGGTACAGTCTCTGTAGTCTTTGTACCTCTAGGATATGAAGGGAATACAGTAGATTCCCATTAAAGCATTTGATGAAGTCTCATGAAATGTTGCTTGAAAAATTACTATGGATTTAGGCATTATTCAGATGAGGTTAGAACGGTTTGTTTTCCAGCCAGTGTGGATTGAAATTGCATAAAAGAAAAAGCTGTATTTAGTTGGGGGAGATGACTAATGCAGGACTGCAGGGATCAGTGTGAAGTTCATTTTTATTTAACATTCTCATTAATGAGCTGGAAGAAGAAAACAGACTAATGATATTGATGGCCAATACTAAATTAAGCTGATTTGCCAACACCAGGAGAGAAAAAAACACAAAGGAATCTAGACAGATAAGAAACATGTACAGAAAATAACTAGATGAAATTTAATTTGGAAAAATGTAAACATCTGGAGCTGGAATCAAAATGTCTCCATAATGAAAATGAGAAACCTGGGATATAGTAAAGCTGAAAGGTACCAAAGGGTAATAGCGGACAGCAAATTCACAGATGCTTTTGACAAACTCTTGCTGCATCGCTGTTCCCTATCTGTAAAATTATACTACCTTACTTCATAAGGGTGTTGTGAAAATACATGCATTACTGTTTGGGATGCAGTCAGATACTGTGATGATGAACACAATAGAAATACCCATGACAAAATAAACGATTCTCTATTCAGTGCAAGTATTGCTATTTTTTCAAAGGTTAAATAAAATATTTTTTCATATTGCAATTGAAGTTTTAAAAAAATGTTGCAGTTGAAATTCACTAGTATAAATTCAGTTGTTCAGGAGTAACAATTTTCAGCTTTTATACTTAAAAATATTTTTCTTTCTATTTTTTTTGGAGGGTAGCTGAAGGGGTGAAAATTACTGTGACTTCTAGCCAGACAACTTTGCCTTCGCCTTCCAGTGTAATTTTGTTTTAAAAGTTCCTATATTAAAGCAAAGGGTTTTCATAAAATACTACCATCTATGAAGAGTCTTTCTATTTCACAGTGGATGAAAGCATCTAACAATGATTATTATCCTTAATTTAAAAAAAAAAATCACTGTTGAAATGGCCTGAATGAAACATTAGCTGCTAAACAGACAGACATGGAGACTAGACTAGCAGCATTTACCAGCTGTGTGTAAGAGCTACATTGGACATAAAGGGATTTTGCGTTTTATTATGTGGGAGGGATGATGTCAGTTTGGTTGATTATGCCCCTTTCAAGCTGCTGTGATAATTACCTGCTTGTTACCAGAAGTGTCGAACCCATTTTCAGTTTTTGTTTGCTTTTGCTGTCATGCCCTAATTGCTACATAATTTTGTCCCTGCCAATTACTACCTTGCTGTTGGATTTTACATTGAAGAGGTTGCAAGAATTGATAGTCTTTGTTTTAGCCTTCATAGTTCAAACAGAATATTCTGTTGCCTATTTCCTGGAATACTTGTGTTACTTGGTGTCCAGTACTGCAAGGTGGCAAGTGTCCACAAATCCCATGTAAGCCAATGGGAGCTGGAAGCCCCTCAACAGTTTGACAGATCAAGCCCTTGATGATGAGAAGACTGATTATATGAGAAAACAAGAGATGTGGAACTCCGGTGTCTTCAGTTTTTGAGAAGTGCATGAAATATATGTAACATTCTGTGCGGGTATTGACACTTCTGTTAACCGCCTTACCCCCAATTATTTGAGTCAAATAAACTGCTTTACATGTAGATATGTTTTGTAAGTGCTGACTTTTATAGAGTTATTTGAATATTTAGTGCTAGATTTTAATATGTGATGTACCATCTATGCACCCTTCCCCTGGCCCAGTAGTCTTGTCCCCTACACAGAGAGCTGGGAGTGCGGTTGGTGTAGAAGTGCTATGTCAGATCTTTGCCAGCATGGTAGTCACTTGAGGGGCTTGGTTAAGATGGCTTTCTGGCCACTTTACATCACCTAAGTGGCACAAAGCATCCAGAGTGTAAGTGTTGCACAGGAACCTGTATAACTTAACCAAAAAAAAAAAAAAAAAAGGGCGGGGGGCAAGCAGAAATAAAGGTATAAATACCCAAGCAACTATCAGTCTAGAAACTTAAAAGTTTATGTTCAGGTTAAAATTGGTCTCATGATCACCACTCTTCTTCTGACAGCCCATTAAACGAGTTACCACATCAGTGAAAGAAGCTCTGACCAAATATTAAAACATTTTTCCAGCATGATAGTTTGCCTCTGGTGAGGTCTGGAAAGAAACAGATTAAATTTTTCTCTTTAATTTAAAAAAGCCTTTGCACCTCGATATTGCTCCACCACTCCATCTCTGTTGGTGACAGAAAAGTCACATAGCTCTCTTTAAAATAGAACAGTTATGCATGGCAATGAGTGGCTTATTTTGAAAAGGATTCTGAAATATTGTAGAATCTGGAGAGGAGGAATAAATTCAGCGTGCAGTATTAATCGTAAAAATGTAATTTGTTAGAAGAATTCAATTCCAAATCTTCAGGTGACGCTCACATATGAATCTTAAATGCTTTAGCACTCTTTTCCAGTGACTCAACTGAAGTTCTGCAATACTGAGGCATGGCCTACACTAGGAATTTAGATCGGTATAGCTACATCTCTTAGAGGTGTGAAAAATCCATCCCCCTGAAAGACATAGCTATACCGACTTAACCCCCGTTGTAGACAGCATTTCTTCCATTGACCTAGATACCTCCTTTTGGGGAGATGGGTTACCTTTGTCAATGGAAGAAGCCTTCCTATTACTTCTGAGAGAATTCTGCACCAAAAAATTAATTCTGTGCCAAAAAAAAATGATGTGCACAATATTTTAAAATTCTACTAATTTTATTTGTCAATAACTAAATGTGGCTCCAGCATGGCAGTGGAGAGCACTGGTTGCACCGAGGTGAGAGATCACTGTGAAGCCCCCACTTTCCCCAGTATAAGGACTTGGCAGCGAGGCCACACCTGACACAGTGCAAGGGCCAGGCCTGCCCCAGAAACACTCTGGGGCCCTGACCTTCTGCATCAGGTGTGGGTGGGCAAGCTCAGCCCAGCAGGATCCAGGTGTGGGGGGATCCAGGTGTGGGGTGAGAGGTTTCTGTGTTGGGCAGTCTGAGTGTAGGCAGCTCATTTGGAGATCTGGCTGCACAGAGGCTTGTTGCGGGATTCCGGGTACAAGGGCAATGGAACTCTGCAGGGGATCCAGGTGAAGGTGGTGGGGGCTCAGCAGGGGTGGTCTGGGTATGGGGAGATGGGGCTTGGCAGGGGTGTCTGGAGAGTTCAATGGAGGGTCTGGGTGCGGGGCTTGATGAGGTGGGGGTCCAGGTGCAGCTGGTTGGGGTTCAGTGGGGTGGGGGTCAGGGTGTGTGTGGCTCTGGGGTTGGCAGCTTGTCTGGGTGAGGGCCCCAGCTGCTGCTGACGGGACGTCACATACCCCTTGTGATTCCCCCACCCCTCAGGCCCACATTCCCCTCCCCCTGCTCTATTCTACACCCCTTCCTTGCCCACTGCTTCTTCCCACCCCTTTTCCCTCATTTCCCCCTTTCTCCCTCCCCCCCCCCCCGCTGTCTCACGGCAGGCACTCACTGTTGCACAGAAAACAGGAAGGCTTCCAGCACATAGAAGGGGAGCACAGCTGGCAGTAAGACCCAGGAGGCCGCATTCTGCTGCAGAGTAAGCAGAGCAACTCTCCCTCCCCCTCCAGGCTTCCCTTTGCTTCCTTACCATTTTTGCAGGGAAGCACAGAAATTTTGTGTGGGCTGGGGGAGCATTTCTGCAGGGGCGTAGTCCTGCAGAACTCCCCCAGGTGTATCCTGTTGGCATAGGTAGTGTCCAACCTTAAAATGCTGCTGTAGCATTTTAAGTGTAGACATATCCTAAATTACAATTTAGACTTCTGGGAGAATTCTGCGCATGTGCAGAATTTATGTTCCCTGCAAATTTTGTTGCTTTGCCACAGAAAAATGACTTTCTGATGGAGAAGCAAAGGGAAGCTACAAGAGCGGTCATGTAACCCTCCTCAGCAGTATATTTTGGGTGCTCAGGGCAGCTGGCAGAGAGGTGAATCACTGGGGCAGAAAGAGGGACTGGGGAAGACCCAGCTGGTGGCTCCTACCCTGCACTGGGCTCAGCTGCTAGTCCCAGCTGGGCTGGGGAGAATGGGACATCCTCTTCATCTGCATAGCATCCAGGGCCAGGTCAGACCCATCCCCAGATTTCTCCCTGGGCTGCAGGAAGCTTTTCAAACTCCTCCCCCGCCCCAATCCTGCTTCCTGCACCCATCGCTCCTCAGCTTCAGGGGGAGGGATCCCTGTATAGGGAGCTGCTCCCCCATCTGCCCAACCCCTGTGCATCCAGACCTCCTCCTACTCAAATCCTCCTGCCAAGCCTAACCCCTGCCCCCGCAATCAGAACCTGCCCACCCCACCGAGCCCCAACCAGCTGCACCTGGATCCCCACCCCACTGAGCCCCACTCCCCTGCATCCGAAACCCCCACTGAGACCCCCCGCTCCGCTGAGCTCTATCCCCCTCACACCCGAAACCCCCACTGAGACCCCCCGCTCCGCTGAGCTCTATCCCCCTCACACCCAGACCCGCTGAGCCCCCAACACCTGCAGGGTCCCATTACTGTTGCACCCAGAGTCCCCCAACAAGCCCCTGTGCATCCAGATCCCCTCTGCACCTGGATCCCCTACTGAGCCGCCTGCACCCAGATTGCCTCACACAAAACCCTCTCAATCCATACCTGGATTCCCCCACACTAAACCCCGAGCCGTCCACACTTGGATCCTTCCTTCCCACACCTGGTGCACCTGGCATGGAGGGGCAAGGCCCTGGGGTGTTTCTGTGGCAAGCCTGTCCCGTAGACTGCATCGGGGTTGGGTGCAGCCTCACCGCTGAGTCTGTGTCCTGGTAGGGGAGCTGCAGAGTGATCTCCCACCTCCGTGCAGCCAGTGGCCTGTGCTCCCCAGTGCCATGCTGGAGCCTCCACATTTATTTGACAAATAAAATTTTGAAGAATTGTGCAGAATTTTAAAATATTGTGGGCAGAGTTTTTAATTTGGGGGGGGAATTTTTAAAATATTTTGGCGCAAAATGCTCTCAGGAGTATATATATTTGTAATTTACAAGGAGAATCCATAATCAGTTAAAATGAGGATTTTTGTTTAAGGGAATCTGTCTTAGATTCAGTTGAATCAGAATGAAGTTGCAAAGTGTGGATAGCAGTAAATACAGTATTCAAGTGTGCCTTTAGATGGTTTTTAAGAAATTTGACATGGGGATACCAAGTCGTCGTCATCCTGGATGGCCTCTATTGTAGTGGCTGCTGTAAAAAATATATGCTGAATATTGAGCCCTGCCATGTGACAGTTTATAATCTTCACCCATATCACATGACTTGGGTCAAGAAATAGATCATTCTCTTGCCAGGAGTAGCATGTGTCACACCCTTATTACAGCTGCCAGAGAATGTGAAGGGAAGAGATGATGAAACAAGGGCACCAAATGCTGGTACCACATATTTATCAATTCCCTTATTTTCCTTGGTTTTTAGTTGTCTCTTTAGGGATATTTCCAAGAAATAAAGGAAAGTAATAACACTTTATTTGAGATTAATGTAGTACATTCAATCCATATATTTGGGGGGAAGTAGGATGATAGGGAGAAGAAAGAAAACACCATGAGATATTTTGGCATACCACAGCCTATAAAAGGGAGAAAATTTATAATTTTCCCATTGACAGCAATATGTCAGTTTTCAAAATAGGAGAGGGATAACTTAACAATCCTCTGAACACAGGCTCAGAAGATCTTTATAACAGCTATTAACAGTATTAAAATATCAGTAATTTCCAGAAGGCTCAATGATGTCAAGTCTCTGAAGGTCAGAAACATCCTCTTCAGGGACAGGACAGAGTGATGGGAAGCAAAACTTTGAAATAGCCAAGTCCATAAGGATCACTCATTTATGTATACTTGCTAAAATTATGAAACACGTTTAAGGACGTATTAGTTCTGATTATATATGATCATGTTTTGGAGATAGTATTATGCTATTTTGATTTTTATTGTACCACTAGTGCTTCAGAAGTTTACTTACCAGGCTATAGGAACAGGTGATGTCATGCAACTTTTCAGATGATCATTTTCGTTTTTGAAAAACAAATTGAGAGAAACTGCTGATACTGTATTTTTATTGGTTAATTTATGCTTGTGTTGATGTTCCTTAGTCATTCTCATCTTTCTTTTTAAGTGCACTTTAGTTTTTTGGGCTTTTCCCAACACTTTGAGTAGGTATTAATGAATTATTAACCAGTTTGTGTTCCTTCTGTTTTTGTCCCTTCAGTTCCTTAACCAGGTCTAACAGTTTCAATTAAAAGAAATATAGTTCTTGCATAAATTCATATTAAAGAAATAATTTATTATTTGCAATATACAGAAATGCATTCCATAAGGGGTGTAGGTGGGACTGAGTGGAATGATAACATGATACAGTATTACAACTTTCACCTCTATAGGTTGTAAATCTGAATCCAGTTCAGACTGATAATGATAGAAAGTAGTTACCATCTGAGAGCTACTTGGCTTATGTAATAAATGAAGGGTGGTGGGGGGGGAACCCCTTTTTATGAACACCCAGCCAGCCAGTTAGCTGTAAAATCCCTCTTGGTGTCTGTTCTCTGCTTGCTTTACCTGTAAAGGGTTACCAAGCCCACAGGCAAAATAAAAGGAGTGGGCATCTGACCAAAAGAGCCAATGGGAACGTAGAACTTTTTAAAATTGGGAAAGAAACTTTCCCTTTGTCTGTAGTTCTCTGGGCTGCAGGGACATGGAGCAGCAATGCTATAAGCAGAAATGCTGTGTAAGGTTTGAACCAGATATGAAAAAGTATCTTCCATACTTAGAAAAAATAATTTGGATAGGGAATATTTAGTTAGATGCTGTCAGGTTTATTTCTTATTTTGGCTTGTGGATCTCCTCTGTGCTAAGCCCTGATGCTTTTGTTTGCTTGTAACCTTTAAGCTGAACCCCCAAGAAAGCTAGTTTGGGTGCTTGATTTTTGGAATTGCTCTTTTCAAAATCTAGCAAAAGCCGAAGTTCCGATGTATATTCTTTCCTTTTGTTTTTATTAAAATTTACCCTTTTTAAGAACAGGATTGGATTTTTGGTGTCCTAAGAAGTTTGTGCATATGTTATTTAATTAGCTGGTGGCCACAGCTAATTTCCTTTGTTTTCTTTCTCAGCTCTTCCCCGGAGGGGGGTGAAAGGGCTCACAGGGAGGAATTCCCAAGTACTCCTTCCTGGGTTCAAAGGGGTGGGGGTTTGCATTTGGGTGGTGGCAGTGTTTACCCAGCTAAGGTCAGAGAAAAGCTGTAACCTTGGGAGTTTAATACAAGCCTGGAGGGGGCAAGTATTAATTTTTAAAATCTTTGCGGGCCCCCACCTTCTGCACTTGGAGTGACAGAGTGGGGCTTCAGCCTTGACAGTTTATATGCAATGAGTTGGTCTTGGTCCAGTTACTATTAGGAGAGGTTTTCCCATAGCAGAAAACCATATATGATTAGACACAAGGTGACATCTTTGGTGGTAGTCTCAACAAATAAGCTAACCATTGAATGGGCATGGAGACTGAACCTGATCTCTCATGTCTAGAGGTGGCCCTTCAGTTTAGCATTAGACATTTTACTGGGAATTAGTGGGAAAGATGGATTGATATTGCCAGTTCTGTGCTCTTTTTATATCTGTTCATCACCTTTCATCAGCACAGATATGAAAATGAAGGGTAGACATACTTCTCCAACCTTTTCAAGTAATCCTCTCACGGGATGCTTCTAAGAGATTAAGAGATTTCTCTTGAGCTAGGAGTAATAAAATAGATCCCTCAACGGTATCAGGAAAAAGGGATTTTGCATTTCGTTACTTTTATAATTTTCAAGGGAAAAAAGACACTATATTGGTTCCTGGGTCTAAACAAATATATTTGAACTTTCAAATACAATGTGGTGACCTGTGCCTCAATATTTCCTATGTAGTTAGAGGCAGATTCATTCATGGTTCTCAGTCTAAAGGATGAATACTTTCATGTCAGCTGATCAAATAGCTACATGGAACACTTAGTGTTTCTGTGAGCAACAATCATTATTGATATGAAATCCTTCCCTTTGGTCTTTTTTTTCAGCACCAAAGATTTGAAATTTTTTTTTGGCCATTCTGGTAATCTCCAATATCAAAAGAATTATGGGTATCTGTATCTTGAATACTGGTTGATATGGGCCCAGTCTTGTTAAGGTACACATTTGTCCATGTATCTCTCTTGACCCAGTCGTTGGGACTTAGCATCAGTAAAGACAAGCTGGTGTTCATATGAATCTTATCTTTTACAGGCACAGTTCTAGACTCCAAGTTAGCAATTGCCTACCTTCCTTAAGGAAGAGCTGAGAAAATACAGGAGGCAGTCAACTTGGCCAGACCCCAGCTTCATCACACAATATAGCTTGCCTCAGGCTTCTGGATCTAATGGCTTACTGCACTTATGTCATTCCATTTGCAAAAATCAAGTTGGGACTATTAGAACTATGTCTGGGACAAGTAATTTTTCAACAATGAGATGACATTGCTCCCATAGTGATTATGCCTCCTTGATTTGGGTCGACAGTTTTGGAGAATGCCTGCAGGCAGTACATCCTATTTGCCTTTTCCCAATCTCTCATTGAAGGTAATTGTGTTGGACACCTCTGGCAAGGTTGGGGAGCACATTTAGAACAGTTGATTGCAAGAAACAGAGGCTCGGGGAAGCCAGCGTTCAGATAAGAAAACTAAAAATGAGTACTGTAATTCGTAAATTAAATCGTAATTAGAACAAGGAAAAACAGATCCTGCCGGACAACACCATAGTGATATCATGGGGGAGCTCACTCAAAACTTCTGTGTCAAGAGATGATTCTTCTCCAGGAGTAGTGCATTCATCATCAAATGTTCCTTGTGACAGTTCACCTTTCTGGGAAAGACCATTTTCTAGCACATAACCTAAGATGCAGATACAGCATTCAGTATAAGCAATATCTGAAAGACTCACTACTAGCTTTGATAATTTAGAGGTGAAGGAAATCTCTGGTAGGACCTCATTGATACAAAGGAGTACAGAAGGTATTGGAACAAGAGTCAAGTCTTTGTGATCAATGACATCCTCCTTGAATAGAGGCAAGGTTCCTTTATGCTTTCTCTTGAATTTTACTAATCCCAGGGGTTATATTTATAATGTTATGTATTTAATGTCGTCTGTGTGCTCAGCACCATAAAAAACAAACATGTAAGCCATTCAGGGCAGAAAATGTTTGCAGTTTATGCCCCTTATGGAGGAGGGAATAATGCAGTGTTTTCAAAATATTTTTTGTTTAAATGTGACCTGCAAAGGTGTGTGTGTGTGTGTGTGTGCGCACGCAGTTTTTTTTTTAATGAGCTTGTGCCCTTTTTTGCATCTTTATGACAGGGTTACTGGCCTCATGGATTGGGGGTGGGGAGGAGCAGTAGACTAGACAAATCTTGATATTAGGCTTTTGTCACAGTCCCACATGACATTCTCATAATCAAACTAGGGAAGTGTGGTCTAGATGCAGTGACTACAAGGTGGGTGCACAAATGGTTAAAAGACTGAATTGAAAAAGTAGTTATTAATGGCTTGCTGTCAAACTGAGAAGATGTATTTAGTGAAGTTCCACTTGGTCAGATCTGGGTCCAGTACTTGTCGATATTTTCATTAATGACTTGGTTAATGGAGTGGAGAATATGCTTATAGAACTTGCAGAATAACACCAAACTGGGAGGGGTTGCAAGCACTTTGGAGGACAAGATTAGAATTCAAAATGACTTTTGCAAATTGTAGAATTAGTCTGAAATCAACAAGATGAAATTTAATTAAGACAAGTGCGAAGTACTTCACTTAGGAAGGAAAAAAATCAAATGCTTAGCTACAAAATGGCGAACAAACTGAATGAGTCAACAATGTGATGCAGTTATGAAAAAGGCTAATATTCTGGGGTGTAAGACATAGGAGGTAATTGTCCTGTTCTACTCAACACTGGTGAGGCCTCCGCTTGAGTACTGTGTCCAGTTCTGGGTGCCATATTTTAGGAAATAAGTGGACAAATTGGAGAGAAACAAAAATGATAAAAAGGTTTAGAAAGGAAAAGCTGTGAGGAAAGCTTTAAAAAACTGGGCATGTTTTGTCTTGACAAAAGAAGATTGAGAGGGGATCTGATAACAGTCCTCAAATATATTAAGGGCTGTTACAGAGAGGACAGTGATCAGTTGTTGTCCATGTCCACTGAAGATTGAGCCCATTATTCTTTATCCAATCTTCAGCAAGGGAGATCTAGGTTAGCTATTAGGAAAAACTTACAAACTATAAGAGTAGTTATGCTCTGGAATGGGCTTCCTAGGGAAGTTGTGGACTCCCCATCACTAGAGGATTTTAAGACAGGTTGGACAAATACCTGTTATGGAGGTCTAGGTTTACTTGGACCTGCCACACAGGAGGCTGGAGTTGATAGCTTCTTGAGGTCCCTTCCAGACCTACATTTATATGATTCTATATTTTATAAAGAAACCATAAAAGGAGGGTGTGTGACCATTTTTTTTCTGCTTGTTTTTAACTTTGACATATCAAGGATGTAATGTCTGCTCCTCCCTGGTTTTACTGGAGGACTAATGGGAGGCTATTAACCTATATGGTCAGGGATGCAACCTCATGCTCTCTGTCCCCCTAACCTTTGACTGCCAGAAGCTGTGAGTGAATGACAGGGGATGGATCACTGCATGATTGCTTGTTCTATTTATTCCCTCTTAAGCACCTGGCATTGGCCACTGTTGGAAGACAGGATACTGGGCTAGATGGACCATTGGTCTGACGGAGTATGGTCGTTCTTATGAGGTGTATATAGGATATTTATTGTGATCTCTTAACACCTTAATTGAAGATGTGAGCATGAGATATGGCAGGACATCAACATGCCTTCTGACCTGGCCCCATGGGCAGGGCGCTATGAGGAATGCAGCTTCTTTCTCATCCCTATCTGCAGCTGCGGTGCTTCTGCCCCGGGATTGGCTGCTCTCTGTTCTGGCACCACAGTGGTCTCTAGTGGGTAAAAGGAGTAACTACAGCACCTTTCTGGCTGAATGTATTTTTTGCTGACAAAAATAAATTCTGCGTGGCACATTAATTCTGCATGTGCGCAGTGGCACAGAATTCCCCCAGGAGTAGATGATATTACTAGTTAATCTGCCAGAAGGGAATCTGTTCAAGCAGTACTCAAAGAAATTGGTTATTAGGATTTTCTAGATGATTACCTGCACAAATTCATACTCCCACCTTTCTTTCTGAGGATGAGTTAAAAGTGGCAGGGTAGATTGAGTTAAATCAAAGTGATTTAAATAACTGATTTTAATCACAATTTAAATCAGCAAGCAGGAAACCTAGATTTAAATAATTGGCTTGCATTTGTACTTTATAGTTATATTTCTAATGAAAGGTTGATTCTCATTGGTTGTTGGTCACTAACACATGTTGATTTGCACCTAAATGTATCCTTTTCACAAAATTTGGTACTTCTGTTTTCTAACCAGGAAGATACACTATATCTAGTGACCATTATTTAAGCAATTATGTAACTTAACATACAAATATTCAGAATCTTGATTTTTTTGCCTGTTTTTATGTTAAAAATTGTGATTGATGCATTTATTACTTACTAGAGGACTAATTTGTTACTCACAATTTGTGTCCAGCTGGATTTGGATGGAAATTGGAATTCAATTAAAAATGCACAAAAGCAGCATTTAAAAATTGTGGGGTTTTTTTGTAATTAGTTTCAATAAAACTACCTTAAGTGTGCTGGATACCTAAGGAAAAAACGTTGATCAAAACATGTTTTGTTAGGGCTGTCAAGTGATGAAAAAAATTAATCATGATTAATCACGCGATTAAATAATAAATATTAACCTTTAAATATTTTTGGATGTTTTCTACATTTATAAATATATTGATTTCAATTACAACACAGGATACAAAGTGTACAGTGCTCACTTTATATTTTTGATTACAAATATTTGCACTGTAAAAAACAAAATAGTATTTTTCAATTCCCCCATTACTATTACAGTAGTGCAATCTCTTTAACATGGAAGTTGAATTTACAAATGTAGAATTATGTACAAATAAATGCATTCAAAAAGAAAACAGTGTAAAACTTTTGCACCTACAAGTCCCTGAGTCCTTTTGCATTTAAAACTAATTAATTAAAGGAAGTATTATTAGTAGTTAGAGAATTGAACAGATTGTTTTCCTCTTCTAATCTATGAATAAAAAGTAGGTGTGAGAGGATGGGATCTACTAGTTGTAAAATTTTGAATGACATGATGACCAAAAACAATTTGTCCTGCTTTATTTGTTCACAGTTGGTTTCTTAACTTTGCATCATTGAGCTCAACTAATTGAATAAGCAGAAATTAAGAAAACATTCTTGCTTTACTTGTAGAAGAGGCTTCTGCCATCAAAATCTGGTTTTCCCGTACTCACAATAGCTACAAGCAGGGGTTGTTCCAACATAGCTGTGGCACCGGGGTTGTGCTGATGTATGTAGTCCCTGTAGGGTAGGCATGGCCTTAACGTGAAAACTCATCCCCTTATAAAGGTCCAGTGCCAAGGTTGCTACTTAGGGGCTAAGTGTAAGTTGTGATCAGCATCTTGTGTACAATTCTCTGCTGTCAGATGAATTTCAATATCTCTGAAAAAGAAATGGAATATTTAGAGAAATGGCAGCAATAGATGCATTTAGAGTATAAAGTCTTCTGTAACATCTGGTGGGGAGTGTTTGGCATGGCCCAGAGGATCCTTGGTTATCCATTTCATTCCCTGTAGCTCCTGGCTTTGTCTACTACTGTAAGTGAAATAGTGAGTTTTGCTGATTTCTTCAGCTTTTCAGCATCTTTAATTTAAAGTGTTGTTAGAGTACTTTTTTATTTTTCTGTAGTTCATGCACTGAAAGTAGAGTTGATCAATTTGATTCCTATTTTGATTGTTACACTGAAAATTTCAAATTTAGATGGGGGAAAAGGTAATTTGAGGAGAAAATTTTCTCTGTTATTTACAGAGCCAGAGAGAAAGTGTTAAATCTTTGACTAGTGTTTACATCAAAGAAAATATTGTTGTAGAAAAAAATTGAGATCCTTTGGAACCTAAGGCTAATATTAGAATGCAAGGAATTCTTGCATCAGTTAATTAAGTACCTTTGAGTCAATCTACACTTTTGTGTTTAGATTGCGTTTTTCATGAGAAATATCACCCTTCAAAAATCTAAATCTTCTTATGGTCACTACTAAAACTCCTTCTGTAGTTTTTAGATCTAATTCTATTTAAGAATATTGATTGTAACTTAAAGTCCCTATGGAACTGTGAAAATGCTCACTCTCTTTACAAATATAGAGGAAATATTCAGTATTGTAATAATATGGTTACAACATATCCAGACACATCTAGGAATAAACATGTAAAAATGGAAAAATTAAGTGTGCATGTTGAAATCCTATCAGTGGGTTATATTGATACTATTTGATATTTTTCCCGTTTTTATGATGAAACTAGGGAGTTTTTGAATTGACAAATTTAAGAAAGATGATGTTCAAGACATCTGATTATTTAAAATTGTAATGGGACATGGAGGATTTTAAACTGATTAAACACTATGTGAATATGAGTAGAATTACTACAGTTCATTTTATTTTATTATTTTGTCAATTGATATTTTATGTGCCAGAATACAACTTGTTTATTAAATGAAATTTTTCTTTGGTTTCTTTGCATTAAATCAGGGATCGGCAACCTTTGGCACGCGGCTCGCCAGGGTAAGCACCTTGGTGGCCCTGGCCGGTTTGTTTACCTGCCGCGTCAGCAGTTTCGGCCAATTGCCGCTCCCACTGGCTGCGGTTCGCCGCTCCAGGCCAATGGGGGCTGCGGGAAGCGGCGGCCAGTACATCCCTTGTCCCACGCTGCCTCCCGCAGCCCCCATTGGCCTGGAGCGGCGAACCACAGCCAGTGGGAGCTGCAGTCGGCCGAAACTGCTGACGCAGCAGGTAAACAAACTGGCCAGGCCCGCCAAGGTGCTTACCCTGGTGAGCCGCGTGCCAAAGGTTGCCAATCCCTCCATTAAATCCTCAATGTGTTTGGAGCACTTCTTGGTTAATGAATTATATTTTTTGTGAATATATCTGTTCTTTTAAACATGAATGGTATGATATACAATCCCCACCCCTCCCCCCCAGCTTTGTGGAAAAAAGATCAATGGGAATCTCATCACAAAAAACTTGACAATAGTGAGTCCGCTGGTGTACCGAGACCACTGTCTATAATGCTAATGAATATTGTCTGTGTATATTCATCAGTTGTTTGTGGTCTTACACTTCAGCGGCTACAGTAGCACAGCTATCGTGTTGTTGTAGCGCTGTAGTGTAGACTCTTCCTACATTGATGGAAGAGTTTTTCCCATCCACATAGATAACCTTGCTACCGCCTCTTGGAGAGGTGGATTAACAGAAGAATTCTGCCATCCATCCAATAATGTCTACAGTGGGAGGTAGGTTGCCTTAACTACATTATACAAGCTGCAAAATTTTTCACAGTCCTGAGTGGTGTAGTGAGGTCAGCCTAATATTTAGGTGTAGATCAGGCCCCAGATTGTAAGCTCCATGGGCAGGGTTCATCTTTTTCTTTTTTGTTTGTACAGTGCCTAGCACCATGGGGGCCTTGTCCATGCCTAGGTCTCCTATGTGCTACAGTAATACAAATAACAGTAAGAGTCTTTTTGTGGTGGTGATGGGGAGGTTGAGGTAGGGAGTGCTGGAGGGCTGGCATCCCTACTGAAGCAGAGTTAAGGTTGTGAAGTGTTGTCTGAGGTCTGGTCTACACTACAAAGTTAGGTTGATGTAAGCTGCCTTGCATTGACCTAGTTGTGCATGCATCTACACTTAAATTTATCTCCTACCAATGTAAGTACCTTGTTACAGTGATCTAGTAACATCATTTCTCCAAGTAGCATTGAGCCATGATTGATGAACTGATGTCCATGGAGCACAAGTGTAGACACTGCATTACTTATGTTGACCCTAATAGTCCTCCAGCAGCTGTCCCACAATGCCTGACACTGACTGCTCTGGTCACAGTTGTGAACTCTTCTGCCCAGGGATCACGGAAACCAAAAGGCCCCTGCCCCTTTAAAGCCCTGCAGATTTTGAAATGCCTTTTCCTGATTGTCCAGCTTGGCAAGCACACCTGGCAACTCTCCATTGTTATGTGCAGCTGCCCATCTGATCATGCCAGCTACGTGCTCCTGATATGCTGCATTGGAGAAAACAGGAGATATTGGGTCTCCTGGTCCTGTGGGGAGAAGAGGCTGTGCAAGCATAGCTACGGACCAGGTATAGAAACATGTACATCTACAAGCAGATTGAACGGGGGATGCAGGTGAACGGATACAACAGGGATCAGCAGCAGTGCTGCTTGAAAGTGAAGGAACTGCTTCAGACATATTAGAAGGCCAGGGAGGCAAACAGTTGATCTGGTGCCCAGCCACAGACCTGCCACTTTTACAAAGAGCTGCATGCCATTCTTGGTGAAGACTCCACCACCACCCCTCACACCGCCATGAATACATCCAAGGAGACCGAACCATAGGCCCTTGGCACGAACAGCCAGGAGAAGTGGAGGAAGAAGAGAAGCAGGATGAAGGACAGGTGATCGGGGGGTGTCCAGCTATGTCTCGAGCCAGGACCTGTTGAAGATTTCACTCAGTCCAGTCTGTTGAGCATGGGCAAGCTTGATGCTGGGGAAGGAACCCGGGGTAAGTGTGTAATTGTATTTCCCATTACAATGGTGGTGCCCCCAACTTAACAGGACACCGCTAGCAACTTTTCATTAATTTACTTGTACTAGAAGAGGTAGCGGTATAACAAAGAGATGTAGCATTGTTATCTGTTTTCATTCCCTCTTGGAGTTAGGTAAGGGAGGACATGTGGAGCACTTTGTTTATAAACACAGGGAAGTACCTTGAATTCCCCTGAGAGATCTCAATGAAGCTTTCATAGAGGCACTCTGCAATCCTCTCTCAAAGGTTTCTAGGGATGGCAGCCCTATTTCTTCCTCTGTGGTAGGACATTTTCCCATGCCAGTCAGCGATAACTTTGGCAGGCACCATTGCAGTAAACAGGCTATCCGCATACGGGCTTGGGCGGCATCGGGATACCAGCAGTAGCTGTGCTCTCTGTGCCTTTGTTACCCTCAGGAGTGAGATATCCGCTAAAATTTCCACTGTTTGTGGAAAATGGTGCCGGAATTCGGTGCTTTTGCCCTATACTCATAGTTTCACGCAACCGAGAAATTCTCTATTCATTTCCCTCATCTCTGCAGGCCATACTCACTGCGGCTGGAGCTCTGAGTGGTGCCATGCACACGCACTCTAAAGCAGACATGTCAATAAACATGTCTTGTTTAAAACTTCAGGGGAGCAAGGGAAGGGAGTTCTGAATTTTAACTTTCACTTTTGGTTGTGACTATATTGACAATGGTACCTCTTTGTTTTATTTGCAGCTGCTGCTGTTGTGGACTTGCGGTGCTCCCCCTCCACACCTGTGGAACACCGAAGCCAGATGAGGAGGAGGAGGAGAAAGAAGAGGACTTGGGATGATATGCTCTGTGGGATACTGCAAGCCAGTGCTGCAGCAGACAGTGAGCAGATGGGTTGGTGGATGAACATTGCAGACCGCTTGGAGAAGAAAAGAGGGACAGGAGAAAGGCCCATGAGTCCCAGCAGAAGAAAGAAGAGGGAGATGCATCAGGACATAATGGGGCTTCTCTGGAAGCAGACACAGATGCTTCAGGCTCTTGTGGACCTACAGGTTCAACAGTCCCGGGCTCACCTCCCTTTGCAGTCCACAGAGAACTCTATTACAGCACCGCCCTGCATCCCCCCTCAACATGCCATGTGGCATCAGGAGCTACATCCCTACCCGTACCACCCCGCCCAAGGAGACATTAAGGACAACCACAGCTTCACATACACTGACCTGTGGGGGGGCATGGTGGCTGTATGTGGTGGTAAAAAATGAACATGAATGTTTTTCCCCTTGTTAAGATCAGTTCTATTAATTTATTAAGTTTTTAATGTATTTGATTTTTAATTGCATGAATTTCTCTTTGAACTGGTTTTGTTACTGAATAAAATCATATTATTTGGAAAATAATTTCTTTATTTGCTCACAAAAAATGCTGCAGAGTGCCTAGTATTTCTGAAAGGACCCACTTACGTGTTACTGTACAGTGTGACAAACACAGTGTAATAATCATAAATGTACAGCAAGCACTGCAAAATTAATAGGTGCATTGATGGTGCACATCTATGAATATAACACTTTAAGCACCACACAGTTCTTAACAGGCCACAAAACAGCAGGTAGAATAAATGTTTAAAATTAAATATACACAAGTTAAGAGGGAAGGTACTGTACATCTGGGGTCAGGCTTGAGTTATGAGGGATTACAGGTATCGGTTGCAAGGATGAAGAGATACATATATACCACATAACCAGCAAGACCCAGATTGGGGTCCAAGAGTTTTTAAAGTGTCAGTGGATAAGTGGGCTCGGGTATGCCTGTGGCTCACTGTTAAAGTGCTCTTTCAAAACCTTCCTGAGCTCTTCTAATAGCTCTTATGTCTGGCTGTTCAAACTCATCAGACAGCTGCTCCACCTCTTCCCTCCACCCTTGCAGCAACTTTTTCCTCTTTGCTTCACAGATATTATGCAGGAGGCAGCTATAACCATTAGGATATGTTTTTCACTGAGATCCAATCCTGTGAGTAAACAATGCCAGCATCCCTTAAATCTACCAAAAATGCATTCAACTGTCATTCTGCACTTGCTTAATTGCTAGTTGAATCTTTCCTTGGTGCTGTCAAGGTAACTGGTGTACAGCTTTACAAGTCAGGGGAGCAAAGGGGTAAGCTGGGTCCCCCAGGATCTCTACTGGCATTTCAACGTCACCAATGATAATCCGCTAGTTGGGAAAGAAAGTAACTGCTTGTAGCTTTCTGAACAGTCCTGTGTTCTTAAAGATGCGAGCACCATGCTCCTTTCCTGATCAGCCAGCGTTGATGTCAGTGAAGTGTCCCCAGTGATCCACCAATGCTTGCATAACCATAGAAAAGTTGCCCTTTCTGTTGATTTGCTCTGAGGCAAAGTGGTCTGGTGTCTGAATATGGGTATGCGTTTGGGAATCCCTTTGCTGCATTTACATTCACTATGTCCTGTGCTCTGCTAAGAGTCACAGTCCTGTGTAACAGCAGACGATTAATGGGCCTACACACTTGGATGACAACAGCCTCCGCAGTGTATTTTCCAACTCCAAACTGACTTCCACTGACTGGTATTGCAAGCTTCCACAGTGCAATTGCCACTCGCTACTCCACTGTCAGTGCAGCTCTCAGTTTGGTGTGCCTGTACTGAAGGGCTGAGGAGAACTCAACACATGGATCCAGGAATGTGGCCTTGTGCATCGAAAGGTTTTTCAGTCACCCCTCATCATCCCAAGCCTTTATTATAATGCAATCCCACCAGTCAATGCTTGTTTCTCCAGAAGCAGTGCTCCATCATCTGCAGCTGCTTTGTGAACAACAGCAACCTATGTGCCACAGCAATCTGCCATCCAAGAAATAGTCACTTTCTTTTGTGATTCGGTTCTTCTCACAGCTCAGCAAATACTGGAGGATTGTGTGTCCTGTGCTTGCAAAACTTACGACACTAGTGCAGAGCTGTGCAGGCTCCATGCTTCTGTCAGAGACGCTGGACAGTGAGGATGGCCATGGTGGCTTGTGGGATTTTCGAAAAATTCATGAAAATTATGGGATGGAGATGACATTATGGGATGGAGACAGTTGCATGCTGGGAAGTTGACCCCTTGCTCCCAGTCACCCCTGCATGACTCATTTCTGCCCCACCATGCGTTTTCAAAACTTCCCAAAAGAGACTGCGCTGGACATTGGTGGGTTGCATGCTGGGATACCTACCCATGGTGCACTGCAGTGTGCACTGACACAAGCACTCCTGATGAGTACCCACAGTGCTGGTGCAAGGAGCCAAGTGTGAGCGCACACAAGCGATATACTAATTGGCAGCTTTATGCTGACATGTGCTTGGATCAAAGATTGTAGTGTACACATGGTCTGAATTGCTCTCCTGGTGTGTGTGTCCTTGTAGCTGCATGAATAGATTAATTATAGTTGTAGGCGTGGTAACTTTTAATTTCCTTGCTTTTTTGAGTTTTTCGTTAAGGGTCCGATTCTGTCACGGATTCCGTGACTTCAACTGACCTTCGTGACATTTTCGGCTTCAACCCTCCCCACCCCCAAAGTCCTTCCTCGCAAGTAAAAGTCAAGGACAGGTCACCTGATCCGTGAGTTTTTGGTTATTGCCTGCAACCTGTCAGTGACTTACTAAAAATACTCATGACAAAATCTTAGCCTTATTTATTATTTATGACCAATCATAACTCATATGCAGCATAGTGTTTTTGTGTATAATTAGTCATGTTTTCATGGTTTTGGTTCTATTTAATTCCCCCTAAACTGGTATTGTTTCCAGTTCAGATAGGCCTGAACTAGAACCTTGTTTTAAAACCCCTAAATTAGGGGGAAGTTGAGATCCAACCTATGCAGCTTTGTTCCATCTCTAGTTCCTGTGTGACAGCGTTTTAAGGATAGGCCCTATTGTTGATAATAGATTTAAAGTATATTAAAATATTTTTGTACACTCTATAAAAGAAAAGCTAGGTACAGGCACCTGTTTAGGAGAATATGTATGCTGGGAATTCACTTAGCAACCCTTTTATTCATTTTTGGGCTGGAGGGTTGAGCGTTAAAGTTCCACATCAGCATGAAGGTCTTAAGCCCGGTGCTGATAATGCAGTGATTTATTTGAAGACACTGAATTATTAGAAATGCAGTTACTCAGACAATGTTAACCAAGTTTTTTTTCTTTCTGACTCTGATGGTTATCCTCGTAATTAAAAATCACATGGCTAATTTTCAGAAAGAGTAGCTGATAACCCCAATATTTGGATTCAGGTTTTTTTTTTTTAATTATCTGCAAAGCTTTGCATGAGCTGTTGCTGAATTCAGAATGAAAGAGACTCTACAAAACCCGTTTTAGTTCTGGTTATGTCAGTAATTTTAAGGAACTAGAAACAAATTCACTGAGCAGTGTAAAATACCATGTACTTTCAAAGCGCTTATTATCTATTATGCATTTCTTAATGTTCTGGAGTGGTGCATGAAGTCCTGAAATATTAACTTTATTAAAAGTATAACTGAATAATCAAAAGGGAAACTTACAGTAATAGGTTCAGTACTTGAGTGGATGTTCTGCTAACCAATCAAACACTTGTGTGACAAGATAAACCTTGTATGAAAATTACTTAATGAAAAGTAAACATCAATTTTAGACTTTTAACCATTGAGTTGTCTATGTCTATGTAGATGTTACTTTGGGGATTTTCTCTTGTATCTTCTTTGAAACACTAAATTATTGTTGCAAGTTTTTATTTGTGTGGGGTTTTTTTAGTTCTTTCTTTAGAACCTGGCATAGAATGAATATATGGAGATATACCTATATCCTAGAACTGGAAGGGACCTTGAAAGGTCATTGTGTCCAGCCCCCTGCCTTCATTAGCAGGACCAAGTACTGATTTTTGCCCCAGATCCCTACGTGGCTCCCTCAAGGATTGAACTCACAACCCTGGGTTTAGCAGGCCAATGCTCAAACTACTGAGCTATCCCTCTCCCATAGACATTTTATATTTCTTTAGATTATAATACAGGATTATAAAATCTCTAATGATAGTGTTAAGTGCTGAAACCAAACTAAAGTAAGATACCAATATACCCTGACTCTTCATTTCACTTTTTTTTTTCTTCACCCTAATGGATTTATTTTAAACCTGAGCCCTGTTTGGAAGGCCTTTTGTAGTGTATGTGCAGAGGGGAGAACTGCATGAAAACACCAGATGTGGGTACGTTTTCCACTGAAAAGAAGCAATTATGTTTAATTAGTCCAAACCTGTGATTTTGCTAATGTTAATAAGTGGCTAAGATGTGGTGACAGGGTTTAAAAAGTGAACACTGCTGCAGAAATAAAGCCTTTAAAAATGTATAGGATATGTTTTTATGTTTTGTATATCATGTAATACCTATAACATAAAATTCACAATTTTATATACCTTGTGAAATAAACACAAGGCATATTTGCAACTAGCCAGTGAGCTATTCTATACAAAGTGGTGTTGTGGAGACTAGTTATGTGGGGAGAAATTTTTTGAACTAATTGTTTATTTTGAAAAGCTGGAAAAAACTGTTTTCTTTTGCTGCCTGGAGCTGTGACTTAAGTTGTATTATTGCTAGGAGGTAGGTAGAAAAGTAATTAGGGTAGTAGTTAGAGATATTACCATTGTTATGTGGTTGCTTTTGAGTACCCTTTTAGCATTTCTGTTTTCTACATCACATCTAGTGATTTCAGCTATAAACACATCACGTTATGTCTATGTGAAATGCCTTTAGCTTGTTTGTTGAATGTGAGCATGGGGAGTGCAAAGTGTCTAAATTATGTAGATGGTAAAGAACTGCAAAGAAGGTAACATTAAAACACATGTTTTTGTTCTTCTCCACACTTCTTTAATATTCTAATGATTGAGTCCATTAATCAACAGTTCACTTGTTCAGATTTTTTTTCTTTTGTGGGCGGGGGGAGGAGGGGAAATAGGGTGGGACAATGCTGGCAAATGTGTTCTATCCAGATAACTATGCTTCTTCCCTGCTCTGCTGCATGGAAGGGATTAAATCCACTTAGGGTATTTCTAGTAGAAGGCATCTTTCAGTCTCAAGAGACCATGGGTATGCACCCCTGAAAGGTAAAGAATTTACTCAGTTTGGTTTTATGGCAGCCGCAAATGTAGCTGAAGAGACCTGCTCGAGAGAGACAATCTCTGCCTCATCTGTCACATTTAAAGGTGATGTTTTGACCCTTTGGGCTCTGCCTTCTGCGAGCTCTTTTCTCCTCTGCTAAGCTGGACTGCTTCCTCTCGTAACTCCTGAGACCTTTTTTAAGCTCTTATTTCCAAAGGATGCAGTGTGATCTTCCCATCTGACCACATCCATGTCCATTTCTTTGAGGTCTCACTTGCACGCTACCTTGAAACGCAATTTTGGCATCCTTGGGTCTTTTTCCAGATGCCAGTTCCCCAGAAAGGATGTCCTTTGGGATGCACCCATCATTCATTCAGCACATGTGCCCATGCCAGCGGAGGTGTCTCTGTTGGAGTGTTCGCATGTTGGGTATTGCTCGCCTGTTTGAGCACCTCAGTATTGGTGACTCTGTCCCTCCAGGAGATTCCAAAAATTCGACGAAGGCGACGCATATGAAAGCTGTTGAGCCTCATTTCCTGATGAGAATATGAGGTTCATGTCTCGCTCCCATACAAAAGTGTGCTGATAACACATGATGATGCACACAGATCTTTGTGTGTTCTGTCAGTTTGTTGTTTTGCCATATGCTCTTGTTCAGTCTAGACATTGTTGTGGTGGCTTTTCCAATGCAGATGTTGAGTTTTGTTTCAAGTGAAAGGTTGACTGCGATAGTGGACCCCAGTTACATGAACTCGTTCAGCACTTCAGGTTCATAGTTGTTGGTCTTGATGGAGGGTGCTTCCTCAACTCCTTGGCACATTGTTAGTCTTTTTTAGGCTTATGGTAAGCCCAAAGTCTTGGCAGGCTTTGGAAAAACTGTCCATTAACCTTTGAAGATAAGCTTCTGTGTGGGTTGTTACTGCTGCATCATCAGCAAAGAGGAGATGTTGGATAAGGGCCTCCAGAGTTTTGGTTTTATGTCTGAGTCTTGCAAGATTGAACAGCTTTCTAACAGATCTTGTGTGCAAGTAGATCCCCCTCAGCTGAGGAACCAAAAGCTTGTTTCAGTAGCAGGGAGAAGAAGATCCCAAACAGAGCTGGGGCAAGTACACAACCTTGCTTAACTCTGCTATGAATCTGGAAAGCCTCAGACACCTAGCCGTGGTATTGGACTGTGCTGTACATGTTTTCATGGAAGGATCGAATCATGCTTAAGAGCTTGGGAGGGGCATCTAATCTTTTCTAGAAGCGTGAATAGTCCACTTCTACTGACAAAGTCAAAAGCCTTTGTGAGATCGATGAAGGCTATGTACAGGGACTTTTTTGTTCTCTACATTTCTTTTGTAGTTGTCTCAGCGAGAAGATTATGTTGATAGTAGACCTTTCAGCTCTGAAGCCGTGCTGTGATTCAGGATAGATTCTATCTGCAAGGGTCTGAAGTCTATTCAGGACAACTCACGCAAAGGCTTTTCCCATAATACTAAGAAGGGAAATATCACAATAGTTGTTAAGTCGCTCCTGTCACCCTCGGATTTATAGAGTGATAATGTCGGCATCTCTCATTTCTTGTGGTACTTTTGCCTTCTTTCCAGCACAGGCAGAGCAACTCATGAAGATATTGCAGTAGAACAGGTCTTCTGCATTTTATGACCTTGGTTGGTATGCAGTCTTTTCTGGGGGCCTTTCCATTGGGGAGGCCATCTATGGCAAGGCAAAGCTCCTCGACAGTTGGTGTGTCTACACTGCAATTAAAAACCCTCAGCTGGCCCATACCAGCTGACTTGGGCTCAGGCTGTGGGGCTGTTTAATTGCAATATAGACATTCGGGCTCAGGCTGAACTCTGGGACCTTGCAGGATCCTAGAGCCTAAGCTCCAGCCAGAGCTGGAATGTCTACACTGCAGTTAATCAGACCAGCAGCCTGAGTCCTAAGAGCCCGAGTCAGCTGGCCTGGGTCAGCCATGAGGTTTTAATTGTAGACATACCTTTAGAAAACTGTAATGGAGACCTGCAGAAGGCTGAGGGGCAAATGGCTAAAGAGGATGCTGTTTTCTCTCTACTCCCACAAGGCTATTTTTCTTCCGCCACTAAATATTCATGTCATCTTTGGGCCACGTGGAAAAACTGGCCGGGGGCAAGAAGAGAAGCTGCATTCAGCTGTATTCCAGGGTTGCCATCTGTTTAGTTCAGGGCAGGGCTGAAAAATTGTGATCCTTTAAAGATATCAAAAGGACCCTAATTTGGAAAAGTTACTTCCCCTCTTCCCTCTTTAAAGTAACACAATTAATTCCGGTTAATGTTGTTGATGGAGTTGGTAGTTTTTGTCAGATTTAGAGTTTAAGTATGTTATGCAGCAGGTGTGTAGATGAGAAATGTGTCAACAGTTGTAGCCTTAATACCTTATTGGGAGGGGAATACATCTTGTTTATTTTTCGTTTTAAAAAAAAATCTGCAAAATCATTTTAAATAACATGAAAGTGGTGAACAAAACCTCCATTCTGTAGACAGCTGTCCAAAGATAATCTAAATTTGGGACCAATAATTTGAGGAGGAGAAAAAATCCAAAGATGCGCCATACAGATGGAGAGCCCATAAAAACAACCTTCTTTTCCCCTATGCCTTTATCAAATATCTATATTTATGTCAATAGCTTCTCAGGGAATGCAATTACTGACCCAATCCAGTTTCACAGACCTGCTGCTTCCTGGGAGGTTAATTTGTACAGTCCTTTGGGTGCTATTATCATAATAGCTAACATTTTGGGTAATAAGGGTGACTTGTTTATTTTTTATATTTTATTAAAGTAGTGGTTCTGCCATGTGTGCATTTTGGACTGCCCCCTTCCTATTGTGACCCAAACAAAAACAAAAGCCAAGAAACTCAAAAGTAAAGACTGCTTTTTTAACTCCTTTGCTTTTCATTGTGTCTGGCACAGCAATATTGCATCCCCTGCGTGGGAATGAAAGGTGCTGTGGATTTCAGACTGTTTTGATTTCCATTTTAATCCCTCTAATCCTCCACATGGCCAACACTGTTCTAATGTGACCAGAGAGATCTTACTATGAGACATTTACTGCTCTGGTATGGAATGCTCTGCTTCAGCAGTACACTCAACAGAGCATGGACCAAACTAATTCTGTTCAAATTCTGCACCTATTGTCTTAGTTCCTGAGCATCTGAGGTGGTGCAGGATGGAACGTTTCCTTTGGACTGCTGCTCAGTTGGTCTAGTACAGAGAAATTATTTTAATGCAATTCTTTTGTATTTAATAGAGCTGTGTGGAGACGGGTAAGTCCTTTTCAGGAAGGATTTCAATACTGAGAAATTTGGTTTCATTCCAATTTGGAATGAAAACTAAAAATTTCAAAATTCTCTGTGAAATGGACAGCCCTGGGTTCCCTGGCATAGGGGACAGTCTGCCTAATGGGATGCCCTAGAGCTGCGAGCCCTGGAAGCTGTGGGGTCCCTGACTTTGGGGGTAGCCTGCCTGCTGGGAAGTCTTGGCAGCCTCACAATGCAGGAGCCCAGCACATGAGCTGCTGAAGAGCCTGGGATCTGGGGCTCCTAGGGCTTACAGGCTCTTGGCTTCCCACCAAGCTGGCTCCTGAGGAGCCAGGCAGGAAAAGTGGCAGGAAACCAGATGGGTTCCCAGTGAAAAACGTCCTGCTTTTTGTCAGCCCTTTTTCCAAAATCAGACAGTCTCCATGGAACATTTCAATTTCAAACTGGCATTTTCTGTCAGATAAAATATTGTTGCGTCTGAGAATTTCTGACCCGCTCCAGTATTTAATTTTAAAAGTAATTTGTCAACTAACATCATTTTTAGCGCTGTTGTTCCACCAGCAAAATTCCTTTTTTGTTTTTGTTTTTTTTGTTCAGTTTGTTTTTTCCAATGATATGGTTATATTCTCTGGAATTTATTTTCTGGCCTGCTTTATATGGATATATATCTGTGTATAGTGTGTAAGATTTGTTAATGCACAAGTTTTGGACCAAATTCTAAAGTAAGATCCTTGTAATTAATGAAAAATGTGAAGCTCTTACAAAACACTTGTTGTCATGCCAGTGGCCTACTGTCTGTTCAAAAGAGGTGAATTACTGAATGATTCTGTTAATAGTAATTGCAAAATCTTATGGTCTGGCAGCTGATTATAAAGGGGTACCATGTTAACCTTTAGTGGTATAATACTCTTGTTCAACAGCACAAAAAAGTGTAGGTAGGACTGTCATCTAATTTCATAAATAATTGCTGAACTTAAATTCCAGATAAGTTAGTGATGATAATGACTCAGTCAGCATAAAATGATTTTGATCCTAGATACATTTAAACTGAAAAGATTTGTTTGTGAACAATGTGCCCTTCTTGCATTTGTAGGCCTCGGAGTAGAGGAAAAACTGCAGTGGAGGATGAAGACAGCATGGATGGGTTGGAGGCAGCAGAAACAGAAAACACTGTGGAAACAGGTAAAGAGACGTACAGTATCAGTAGTGTCATCTTGTCATTTCTCTTTTAGAAGTGAGTGCATGTAGTTACGCAGGAAATTTGTCTGTCTATAAGCAGGAAAATAATCTCTTGCTTTAATATGACACCATGAAACAGACATTTACACATTTATAAAAATAAGACTGCATTCTTTACCTTTTAAAAATAGTCTGAAGGGAAATTCCTCTGTATTTCAGATGTCTAGTGGCTCTTTTGTTTTGATAACTCTACCACTGTCTAACAGAAATAAAATACAGTAGCAGCCACTTGTATATTATCTGCCAAAATACAATGTTGCTCTTTGCCCTGTAGTAGCAGTTAACTAAGGAAATTATACCACAGGGATGGCATAATGTTAGTGCTCTCTGCTGCTGTTTGAGAAACACATGTTAATTTGCTAGTCTTATAAATATTTATATTGAGATAGCACCCAAAGGCCTTAATCAGGATATAGACCCCATTGTGTTGGGTGTGGTACAAACATAAAAAAGATGTAATCCCTACCCTGGAGGGTTTACAGTCTGAAGACCAAAACAGATGGGTTAAAACATACAAATGAATGAGTATGATGATGAATTTCCACAGCTTTGTTAGCTACATGTATGTAGCTCTTGGAAATCTGCCTAGGCTGTAACTATCAGGCAGGGTTTTGTAGCAATCATGACAGAGTGAGCCTTAATAAGGAATCTGAAGGAGAATAAGGAAGAGACTGTATGGATTTTATGGAGGAGCTCTTTCCGTGGATGCTGGACAGAGTGAAAGAAAGCAGAGATGTGTTTAAGGGAGACGCTGGCTGGTGGGCAGTAAAGGCTGGGAATGCTGGCAGAGTGAAGGCAGGTGTCCACATTACAGTGAGTTACTAGATCAGCTAAGAAGGGCGGGGTTAAGTTGTGAAGGGTCTTAAAGGTAAAGACAAGAAACGTATGTTTGATATAGAGGTTAAGGAGGAGCCAGTGGAGAGAGTTGGATGGCCAGAGTAAGGAGGTGATGTGGTCAGAAAAAGGAGCTGTCTTAGAAGCATTATTTTAAATAGACTTTGGGGGAGCAAAGTTACCGTAGTTGAGGCCATAAAAGAGGAGGTTGTGATAGTCAGGGCATGAAATTATGAGGAAGGGGATGAGAGATTTAGCTGTGTCATCTGGTCTCTTGCTCCCCATTTGGTAAGAGTTACAAAGTATTGAAGAGACTTTGTGCTCAGGTTTCAGGGAGTGCGTTGAGGTGTTCAGCAGCGATTCTTATTGATAAATTACTGGTATTAATAGGTTCTGAAGGGTGTCTAGTTCAAAGGGAACAGTCAACAATTGATTTTGTTAGTCTGCCAACACTTTGTTTAGCCCGTTGCGTTACCTGTCTCATGCACTGGGGTGATGAAATATTCTCATGCACTGCTTTGATGTATGCTCTTCCCCAGGCCCTACATAAGGATGTTTATCAGTAACAGTGGTGACAAAGCAGAAACTGAAGAAACAGCAGGCACCAGTATCCTTAGGAAGGAAGGGGAGGGCAGAGGAAGGCTAAGGCCAGGTCTTTACTATAGAGTTAGGTTGATGTAAGCTAGCTTACATTGACCTAACTCTAAGCATCTACACTAAAATGTAGCTCCCACCAATGTAACTCGCCCACTTCACCGCCACGAGAAGTGTAGTGTTTAGGTTGATGTAATTAGGTTGACATGGTGTCAGTGTGGACACTGTGTTACTTGCATCTACTGTTGCTGCCTTTCAGAAGCCGTCCCATAATGCCCCACACTGATGCTCCTGGTGAAGATGCGCACCGCTGACACAAGAAGCTTAGTGTGGACGTGCAAAAGTGATTTAATTACTGTGGTGACTGTATGTCGACGTAGTTCAGGTTGATTTAATTTTGTAGTGTAGACTTGCCAAAAGCCTAAGCCTCTTTGGTGCTTTGTTCTCAGACTTGCCCATTACACAGAGCCCCGCCTCCCCACTGGAAATACCCTTATAAACTTTATCAGGGGGATAGACATTTTTAAAAATTTTTTAAAGGAGGTAAAAAAAAAATCTGTAATGATACATGACTATTTAAAAGGTGCTTTAATTACTACACTGGTCTGGCTGTACACAGTCATGTTAACTAGTTTACCGACACTCCCTGTGTCATCAGCGTAGATCTGTGAATAATTAGTTTGTTTGGAGGAGAGGCCAACAAGGAGGAATACTTCACTTGCATCCCTTTTGGAGCCTCAAAGAGACTTCTTGGTCACTATGGGCATGACTCTTCTTTATGCTAAAGCCCCTTTACACCATTCTGGCAGTGTATTTAAAAAAATAAGGAAAAGAAAAGGCTTTATTGTAAATGTGCATGTCCAATATCTCTGGACATGGGGGACCAAACTGGACTTAAAGGAACATTGTCAGTTTAAGCAGTTTGGGGAACATTGACTGCTAAACGAATGTTAGGCTTGGTTGGGGAGGGAGAGAGCGAGCAGGAAATCATAATCAACTGTTTTTTAAGATTTGCTGTCTTGTGACTTGCTAGGATTTGAATAATTCTGGCAGAAATGTTTTCAGGACCAATGAACTTTTTAAAGTACTGGTCTGGGGCTAATAAGCAGGGGGGGAAAAGTGATACCAGTTAGCTGTTAATAGATATAAAACTATTTGCTATTCATTAAACAGAAGGAGATTTTAGTTGTCTGTGTGTGTCTGTCATTTTATTTTTTAAAGGCTCTGTACTGAGATGGGTATCCTTTTTTTTTTTTTTTTTAAACTAAAAGGAAATGGACTTTTGCAAAAACCTCACCAATATTTCCTAACAAACTATTTTAAAATGGTAATAGTATTGTAGTAGAGTTTTTAAATGGGCCTTTGAATTTGAGAGTTCAGAATGAGTTCATGTAAATATAAACGTGTAATGTGACTTTGGGCAAGTCACTTCACCTCTCTGTACATCTAGTCTGCTTTCTTCTCTCTCTCGTCTATTTAGAATGTAATCGCTTTGAGGCAGGGACTTTTTCTTGCTATGTGTTCATACAGAGTATAGCACAATGATGCCCTGATCTTGGCTGGGGCCTCTAGACACTACTGTAATACAAATAATAATAGTCATATGTTGTTGGTGTCAATTGAATTCAGAGTAATCCACATTGCTGTCAGACAGGGACTTTGAGGGTCCATTCTGGTCAATTTCATGACCATAAGATTTGAAAATTAGTCAATTTCAAGTTTTCAGATGTTTACATCTGAAATTTCGCAGTGTTGTAACCATGGAGGTCCCAACCCAAAAAGGAGTTGTGGGGTGGGGGTGTTGCAAAGCTGCTGTTGGGGGGTTGCGTGATTGCCACCCTCACTCCTGCAGCTGCAGGAGGTTCCTGGAGGTGGAGGTGGGTCTGATCTCCCCACGAGAGCAGCTGTGCAGGGGAAGAGCAAGTCCTGTCCCTCCCCAGTGTGCGGACTAGCATTTGGAGCCTGGGGAATGGTAGGAGCCCTGGCTGAGATGCCTCCAGCCCTGACCCTCCCTTTCCCCTCCAATAGCTAGATTTCAGGTGGGAGGGCTTATTTCATGGTCCATGACACATTTTTCACAGCCATGAATTTGGTAAGGCCGAGACAGGAGGAAGGAGTATTCCCCCTGAATGTGGCAGGTTATCCCACAAACCCCTATTCCAGTGATTTTCAACCTGTGGTCCGCAAATTAAGATTTTCAAAGGGGTCCACAACTCCATTTGAAATTTATTAGGGGTCTGCAAACATGGTTGAGGTTCAAAGGATGAAAACCACTGCCCACAGGAAGGGAGATTCCCACAGTGGAGAAAGCAGAGGAAACATGTCTCCCATCTCCTGAAGGGAGCAGATGGGGAAGATTCCCCACTTTCCCCTACCTCCCAGAGAGAGAGATTCTCCACATATTCCCATCTCCTGGTGAGAGTTACCCCCTGAGGAGTGTTGCCTCTGGTATTTCTTGGCATATGTGCATTTTCTTTGGTGTGCAAACATTCTGCATTTTTTTAATGCAGAAAACTATGCTAGTGATACTTTATGGCTGAGATTAATACAGGTTGAACCTCTCTAGTCCGGCACCCTTGGGACCTGACTGGTGCCGAACTAGAGAATTTCCCGAACCACGGAAGGTCAATGCAGAGTGCCAGCTGGTATTCATAGGTGTGGGAAGTAGGGGAGCAGGGGGTGCTGCAGCACCCCCAGGCTTTGTGCCCAGTGTGCCCCTCCTACCTGGGGGGACCTGCTGCCACCCAGGTTCCTGGCCTCTGGCCCCCCGCCTGGGGGCTCCAATGCCAGCCCCATGTCCCAGCTGCTGGCCCCAGGTGTCCCTCCTCCCCCCCGCCCTCCCCTTGAGCTTGAACGCTGCAAATCAGCTGTTCGCAGTGCTCTGGAAGCCCTGGGACGGAGGAGAAGTTGGTAAGCCGGGGGGCCGCTGGTGCATGAGAGGTGGCGGGGGGCAGAGGAGGGAGGTTGGTGCCGGTGGATGCTCCAAACCCACTAATTTTTCACCGTGGGTGCTCCAGCCGGCCAATGGGAGCTGCGGGGGTGGTGCTTGTGGACCCAGGCATTGCACAGAGACCCACTACCATCCTCCCCCCAAGGGGCGCACAGAGACATGCTGTCAGCAGCAGGCGGCTGCAGCTGCTTCCGGGAGCAGCGTGGGGCCATGGCATGCAGGCAGCCTGCCCGAGCCCTGCTGCGCCACCGGCTGGGAGCTGCCTGTGGTAAGCGCCTCCTGGCCAGAGCCTGCACCTCGCACCCCCTCCTGCACCCCAAGACTCTGCACCAGCCTGGAACTCCCTCCTGCACCCAAATTCCCTCCCAGACCCCACACCCTCTCTGCCAGAGTATTGCATTTTTGGAGTAATTTGGGGAGTCTATTTAACAGTATGTTTTAAAAGATTGTTAAGGGTACACAGAGCCTGGAATGTGCGCTCTTTTTGGGTAGCAGTATAAATCTAAAGAAAGAAATAACAAAACAAATGCATCCTAGTAGCCTCTGTTGGTTTGTGTTTCTTTAAGGGTTTTTTTGTTTGTTGCTACTGTCTAATACTGAGCTCATGCTTCTATTCTCCTGTTGGTAGATCATTTTCTTCCTCTGTTAGTTTAAGCAATTTTCCATCCAAAGTATATTTTGCCTTAGCCTTGGTTCTCCCTTTAGGTTTCCTGAAATTGAATTCTACATGCTGATCCTTTGATCATTGTCTTTCCTTATCAAAACTTTCATAAATTTCTCACCTCTCCTTAGGGTGACGAATGTCCTGATTTTATAGGGACAGTCCTGATATTTGGCGCTTTTTCTTATATAGGTGCCTATTACACCCCCCCCTCCCCCCCCGCCAATCCTGTCCCGATTTTTCACCCTTGCTATCTGGTCACCCTGCCTCTTCTTTAGAATCCACAATCGTTCCTGTCCTTGTGTCACTTGTAAATGTTGAGACCGTGCAGATTGTCCTTTCTTCCACATCACTTTTGTATAAGTGAAATAAAGTTAGTGCTCCTGGTGATTCTTGTGGGAAAACCCCCTGATAAATCCAACAATGAGGATTTTATTCTATTTACACTAAAGCATTCTGCTCTGTACCTACCAATTCTTAATCTATGTAAGTCCCTATTCCTATATGTTGTATGGAAGCTTCTGGTTTGATACTTGGGAAAATGCTTTGTTGCCAAGAAGGCTAATGGCATTTTGGGTTGTATAAGTAGGGGCATTTCCAGCAGATCGAGGGATGTGATCATTCCCCTCTATTCAGCACTGGTGAGGCCTCATTTGGAGTACTGTGTCCAGTTTTGGGCCCCACACTACAAGAAGGATATGGATAAATTGGAGAGAGTCCAGCGGAGGGCAACAAAAATGATTAGGGGGCTGGAACACATGACTTATGAGGAGAGGCTGAGGGAACTGGGATTGTTTAGCCTGCAGAAGAGAAGAATGAGGGGGGATTTGATAGCTGCTTTCAACTACCTGAAAGGGGGTTCCAAAGAGGATGGATCTAGACTGTTTTCTCAGTGGTAGAAGATGACAGAACAAGGAGTAATGGTCTCAAGTTGCAGAGGGGGAGGTTTAGGTTGGATATTAGGAAAAAAAATTTCACTAGTAGGGTGGTGAAGAACTGGAATGGGTTACCTAGGGAGGTGGTGGAATCTCCTTCCTTAGAGGTTTTTAAGGTCAGGCTTGACAAAGCCCTGGCTGGGATGATTTAGCTGGGTTTGGTCCTGCTTTGAGCAGGGGGTTGGACTAGATGACCTCCTGAGGTCCCTTCCAACCCTGAGATTCTATGATTCTATGAAACCTAGAAAATTATGTCAGCTGGTATCATTTACCCCTCATTATTTTGTATCTTTGATAACCCTGATACAGTGCCCAAGGACATTTGTCTGGCCTGTTGATGACTTCTTGATGACATGTGCTCCTCTAATTACACTACGCTATGCTGCATCTTCACAGCCACCTTAAAGTGCTGCCACAGCCAGTGCTTTAACATTGCTAGTGAAGACATGCCGTAAGAAAAGATGTCCTACCATAGTCAGCTCATTGGGCAGAAGAAAAGTCAAAACAAAATAACTCTCTATATCTGTATGTCCCAAGCAGAGCTTCCGATCAGGGAAGGGAAAAGAGCAAAAAATTCCATTGGTGCAATCCTAGCTTTTTGAAGTCAATGGCAGAAACTCTCATTTACTTGAGTGGATCCAGGATTTCATCCATGAAGTCTGTTAAGGACCTTGCCATGCAGACATAACTTACCTAAGAAGTGTTCATAAACTACAGTGATGGGCACTATCGAAAACCCTAAAATAAATGAAAGCTAGCTTTTCTCATCACTGAGTGCAGAGCATAATTTGAATATAGATTTAAACATATATTGCATAAAAGAACGCACCAAGATTATATGCACAGCCCCATAATATTCCCTTGTATTTGTATCTTTGTGTAATAATGAGTAAAATTAGAGATCCAGTTACTTTTCTGGTATTTTTTTTAAAGTGTTGAAATACGTGCTTTATACAACTATTTTTATGTTTCTTCCAGCCAGTGGAAAAACTGGCAGAGCCCAGGGAGCTAGCTATTAAGGAAAGTGTTCTGTTTCTCTTTTCTCCTATTATAAACAAATTACCAAAACAAGGACTCAAAGGGGGCCACAAAAGGTACTTGGATTTAGATTAGCACACGAACTTCTCAGCAGCCAGCTTCTCCTTTTTGGCTGATGATGATGTGAGGTACACTCAAAATGGGACTGACAATGGAACATTTCAAAGCCTGAATTTTTCCTTTTGGCTGCTCTAGCCCCCTACCCTAGGTTCTTGTGTTGTGTGAACAAAAATATTTTTTTCATTAGGTAAAATCCCATACTTCTGAGCAAATCGAGAAAGTAGTGGGGCTGGCTTTGTGGCTTTTCTTTCTGAACTAGAACCATCTATTTATTCTGCCTTCCTTCCACTGAACATCACTTATGCTGAAATAAATTTGTTAATCTCTAAGGTGCCACAAGTACTCCTGTTCTTTTCACAGTTGTAGTTGAGCTAAGAGGTGAAAACATTATCTAAATTTATCTAAAAGTTGTATCTGCAAGTGTACCACCCTTAGACACAGACAGTATGGCCAAAAATCTTGAGGTTTTTGAATGGGTTCTGAGGAACAAAGAAACTCAAACTTCCTCTCTGGCCAAAACCAAGGTTACCCAGGCTTGGTTTTGGTGTATTGTGCATCGTGTCGGTAATGGGTCATGGGGAAGTGTGCTTCAGCATCACCAAGCTGTATGTATTGCATTGAATTTTGGAATGTGTAAGATGCATCTCCTTATCTTGAATGTGGTGAAATAGAGAGTTGACTGCAAGCCATGTTTTTGCACCTTGTGAATTAATACTTTTCTTCTCACCACTGATTGTCTTTACTTGCTGTTTTATGGTTTGTTTAGATTATAAGTTTTCTGAGCCAAAGACCTGCCTTGATTTTTGTAAAAGTCATGCATTCTGGTAGCACTGCATAATTTGAATAATATGGAATTATAATTGCATTCAAATATTTGCATGACATGAAAAAATGAAGTCTGGTCTCGTGTGTCACCTACCATAATCTGTCTCAGACCATAGACTTGTTTCTTCATTAGACATATTTGGCCAGTGTCAAAAATTTCTCCCCCCACACTCCCTAGCCATTGTGGGTCTTACTGGAAATCCTGGCCTGCCCGTCTGTAAAAGGCCCCTCCTCCCACTGTGGGGTCAAGGTCAACAGAAATGCAGTGTGCCTGGCTTCTTCTGACAAAGAGGTTGACTTTTTAGGTATAAGAATGAGGAGTACTTGTGGCACCTTAGAGACTAACAGATTTATGATCAACATGGTTTATTATATTTTGGTTTAATGAAAATTTTCTTTATTCTAAACATTTTAGGCTTGTCTCTACAAATTCATTTTGACTGAGACTGAATTTAATTGGCTAAGATGCTACAACAAAGGGGAAAAACTGATGGTTACATATATTGCCACTCCGTATACAATGCCTCAATGTTACTCTTGTGTGTTTAAAGTGCTTCTAAAGAGACCTAGTGGGTGAGGTGATATCTGTTGTTGGAGCAGCTTTTGTTGGGATACAGGGAAGCTTTCAAGCTTCCACAGAACTCTTTTCTTCTGGAATGGAAAAGGTACTGGGGTGAACTGATTGTTTAGTATAAGTAGTTAACACATTTTTCAAGAGACTATTCAAGGGAAAGTGGCCCATTAAAACCCCTCCAGTCATAGGAGGGAAAGGAAGGAAGAGGGGAGAAAAGACAACTTGCCAGGAGTTGTTAGTGGGTTATAAATTGGTGTAATAAGCCATAAATCCAGTGCCTCTGTTCAGTTCATGATTTTCAGTGTCTAGCCAAGTTATGAATTTAAACACTCAGGCTTGTCTTTTGAAGGTGTTGTGCAAGTTTCCTTTGAGGATGAGGACTGAGAGATCAGTTATAGAGTGATCATTTTGTGAAAGGTTCATCCACAGGTGAATAGGGTGTTTTTGTGTCTTATCATTTTCCTCTGAGAGTTCATTTGACAGTGTAGGGATTGTCAGGTTTCACCCACATAGTTGTTGGGGAATTTATTGCCCTGGATGAGGTATACCGCATGTAGTGATAGGCATGTGTAGGACCCATGGAACTTGAAAGGTGTGTTATGGGGAGTGTTGATCATCATAGCAGTGGAGATATGTCTACAGGTTTTGCATCTGTTGTTCTGGCAGAGTCTGGTACCACTTTGAGTTGATGTATCTTAATCTGTGGGGAGCTTGCTTCTGATGTGGTTAGAGGGGCTGTGGGGTTGTCTGAAGGTCAGAAGAGAGGGTTCAGGAAAGATTTCTTTCAGGATGTGATCCCCGTTGAATATGGGTTGTAATTGTTTGATGCCCCATTGGGTTCCAGTGTGAGGTGGAAAATGACAGCTAGCGGTGTGCAGTTGGAGGGGATTTATTTCCATATTGAAGCAGGTTTTCTAGGGGTATTTGAGTGGCTTATTCCATGATGCCTGGCCTTAGATAACACATTTGTTGGTGTGTTTGGAGTGATTACTGGATCTGTGAAGATAGGTGTGGTGATCTGTAGGTTTCTTCTATATAGTAGTCATATAGTAGGGTTCCATTGTTGAAACTGACCGTGGTATCCAGGAAGTTGATGCTAGTGTGGGAGTGTTCTATGGAGAGTCTAATGGATTTGTGGTGGTTGAAGAAGTTGTGGTGGAAATCTGTGAGGGAGTTTGTTGTCTGTTCAGAGGATGAAAATATCATTGATGTATCTCAGCTATGTCATTAACTTTGTGGTGCATTTTTCCTCAAGGTAGCCCATGAAGAGTTTTGCATACTGGGGAGCCATCCTAGTGCCCGTGGCTGTTCCCATGGTTTGGACAAAATATTTTGTCGTTCAATGTAAACTTGTTATGGGTGAGGATGAAATGGATGAATTTTTAATAGATTTTTTTTAATGAAGTTGACATGTTCTAGTCATTCATCAAAGTATAAACAAAATCTGAAAGTGGATAGTTGGAACCTTTTCTTTGTTCCAGTGCTGTTTTAAGCAAGCATATGATTAATAAAAATATATAATTACAAGGTATCCAAATATGTAATTGAAAAAGGATCCTAACAACTTCATCATGCTGGGATCAATGGATTTGCACAAGATGAAATTTTGTGCTTAGGATCTACAGAAACTAAACTATGTAGTTTTGAGTGGTGTGAAACAGAGAAAAAAGTTTTATTTCATTACTGGTGGGAAATTTCACTAAGGTATGCTGTATTGGCTGGCTAAATAACATGTTTATTTTAATACAATATATTAAAGCTTACAAATTTAAATGAACATAAATGGAGAAATTTCTCATTTCCACATAATGTTAATTCATTCATACTGCTATTCTGGATTAATAGGGCAATAGTACATTATTATATATTGTGAGGGAAAGTCATGTTTTTCCAATGGTGGTGGGGAGAGAAATTTAGGCTATTTTAAAAAATGAAAACTTAGTATTAGCAGTACTTCTAGAAAAATGGTTGCAGATGTGCCTGTAGATTTAATTGTTTATTGCCGTGTCTGAATTAAAAATTCAGTTTTCAAGCATTTCCTTGAAATAAAAAAAGCTTTTCTTTGTTAAACAAAAATTGGTCCTCACAGAGGACCGTTCATGCCAAGTTTTGAACTTTAACCCCTGCATCTCACCACAGTAACGGTGCTCTTTAAAAACAAACAACAAAACTAAGCAAAACAAAAAATAAAATAGAGTTTTATATGGCTAGAAACTACTTTGCAAACTAAAATATAGCAGTAGCTATTGGCAAACAAGTCCCCATCCACGCACACTAATATACTGTGATTTAGTGCAGTGGTTTCTAAATGGCGGTGCCCAGAATGCTTGCTTGTGTTCACTGGAGAGTTGCTTGGTCACTGAGTGCCACCGTACCTTCCTGTTAGAGTAAGGTAAAAATACATTAGAGACGTCTCCATGCAACAAATTGCTGTAGTTGCCCCAAGAACATTGTTTGTCAGTGGAAGGAAAGGTGACAATGAGACATTCTATTTATTAAGACGCGTCCGACGTGACAAAAAATGAGCGAACTCTGGGCATAGTGGAAACTTTGTTTTTCCATGAGTTGAAAAAGTGAATGAGATTTGGTAATAATGCATGACATCACAGGCCAAGGGCATTGTTGCTCACCAGAGCTCACATTTTAAATTCACCATCAGGAATCCTTGTCACTACTGCTGCTACACCATCTTTAGCTGTCAAACAGCTTGTCTACCCTAGAGCATTTGGGTATTACTAACAGTATTGTAATCCTGTAGCATGCCTGTAAAACACCTTGCCCTAAACACAACTTCTTGCAACCGTGCACAGGTATTCATACCACTGTTGCAGTTACACTTGCTTTGGAAAAAGTCTTGCCATCATTGCTTTCTGCAACAAGTCACAGCCAGTGTGGACAGCAAGTGAGAGCACTGCAGTTCGAGGGTACAATTAGCGCTCCTACTGTAATCTGTCCAGTGCTTCTGTCTACCCTTCAGTGGCAGTTCTGACAGCTCAGACTGCATTGGCTTTATCTCATCAGGCTATTTCCACCTGTTCTGTGCTGGCTGCATATAGGCCTGAGAGCAGCCACCTGCCCCTGTATTTATTAACAATTCAGCCCTCATCTAAATAACAATAAAATTTTTATTTTTACACTGTTAAAATTTTTGTTTAAAACACTCCATTATTATTATTAAACATGATTTAACACGTTTTTAAATTTGTTCCTTTTTTTGGTAGAGGCTTTACAATATTTCAATTGGAATATTTTTAACATTACATTTAAAAAATATTTGTCAAAAGTAAACTTTTAGAATACAGATCTTTTTCTTTGCTTTGTTCCCCAGCTCTAGGGGGTTTTGTTTTGTTTTAAAGGCAAAGGTAGTGATTGGGATGGTGCTAAAAGATCTGCTTTTAGGGGGTTCTGCATGTGTAAAATGTATCTCTACTTTGCTGAGAGCATACTCAGGCAGCCTCCAGAGAAGCACCTCCTGTTTTCTCTCTTGGGTCCCTGACATCCAGAAGAAGGGAGGTTAGTAATATAACAGCAGAAGATACATTTTAATCACTACATTCCCACAAAGAAATCTTTTGTCAGTTAGTAGCTTTCCAGCCGTTATTCATTTCCTCCTCCTCCATGTTGCACAGTACAGCCCCCAAGAGACTCGCTCCCCTAGAAGTGGCACGGAGGACAGGGAGAACTGGCTTTGAGTGCAGGAATTCCTCAGAAGGCCTGCTTGGCTCAAACCATGGCCCTCAAGACGCCTGTCTCTGCATCTAGGGAGCATGCATAGGAGGAAGAAACAGCATAATTTGAAAACAACAAATGTGAAAAACACCAATGAGAGATACAAATAAAGAAGCTACCTAGCATAGCAGAGCTTTTGATAACACACTAACTAAAAATCTTGAATGACAAATTCTGTCAAAACATAATTTTTTGTTTGTTTTTTGTGTAAGGAGTGAATAGTCTGTTCTGCTATGAAGGGGGGGAGTAAAAACAAATCTGAGGGGAGAGAGATCTGAACACTGTGGTATATTAAAGCACTTTTGTAATGGATCTTAAAGATTGTTTCCTACATGAGGACTTTGCAATGAACTTAATAATTTTGTGAAACCTAAAATTTGTCTTTTCAACCTGAAGTCCAATAAAAAGTGTGTCAGGAGAATACAATTAACATGATGAGCCGTTAACTGTGATGGTTCAAGTGACTTCTGCCTCCCCAACTTGCAAATTGTTAAATTTGATCTAATAAGCATTATGTAGATCCTGTTGATAACAGTGATTTGCCTCCATACTTACTCTATAGTTTTTGTCTGTGCAAGGCCAAAGTGCATTGTTGCCATTATTATTATTTATTATTTATTTGAATTACAGTAGTACCCAGAAACCCCAACCAGATTAGTAGACCATTGTGCTTAGACACTCTATAAACATACACTAGAAAAGTCCCTATACCCAAAAATGCTCTTGCCTCCATTTTTCGCATCTGGCTTTTGATTTCAGCAGGGAGAATTCCCTGGGGCAACAGAAGTGCCTTTTCTTCATGCCATGAAATTCCATTCAGATTTGGCAGAGCTAGTGTTAAAAATCATTTCAATGCAGAGGGAGGGACCCTCGGACCCATCCTCCCACTCTGGGAAAGTACAGTAGAACCTCAAAGTTATAGGCACCTCAGGATTGGATGGTGTCTGTAACTCTGAAATGTTTGTAACTCTGAACAAAGCGCAGTTCGGGCTCCAGCATCTGACACTCCAGGCTAGGCTCCAGCAGTGTCTGAGTTCCCTCCTCAGCACAGGCAGCTTCCAATAGTGTGTCCCCCTCCCAGCTGTGGAAGGGGATGTGTGAAAACAGTGCCTCCCCCTCCTAGCCTGGGGGAGGGTGAAAGCGTCACAGACCCCAACATTGCTCTTGCTCTGCTGGCTCTGGCTGCCTTGGGCTGGCAGCCCCAGTGTCTTCACCTCTTAGCTGCAAGTGGCAGCCCCGCATGAGGCAGGGCGTGGGGACAGGCAGCCCAGATGTGCCTACCTTTAAGATGCAATACAGGTACTGTACAGAACAGTATTTGCTTTTTTGTTTTTTTTTTGGTCTCTGTTGCTGCCTGATTGGTTACTTCCAGTTTAACATGGTGTCCGACTGTCCATAACTCTGGTGCTCATATCTTTGAGGTTCTACTGTAGCCTTGTCCTGCTGACAGTTAAAGGAGTCAGTCCTTAGCTCACATAGCACCATAGCACAGACTGTTACTAAAGTGTTCCGGTTCAGACTCTGCTGGTGATTCATAGGGGCAGAGGAACGTTACACTTTTACATAATAGATTTTTTTTAACCTTTTCTTTAAAAATAATAATTATAATAAAAACTACGAGATTACACACAGAGAGACTTCTTATTGAAAAAGGTTATTGAGATTCCAAAGTCAAGCACCTGAAAGTTAGGAAATGCCAGATTTGATTGCCACATGACCTCAGTTTGGCCTCCTTATGTGTATGCATAATGACCGTCTTTAATTACGTCATCACAGTCTATTAGAGAATTGTTCTGAGAGCAACAAGATGAAATTCAATAAAGACAAGTACAAAGTACTTCACTTGGGAAAGAGAAATCAAATGCACAACCACAAAATTGGGAATAAGTCAGTAGGCAGAAATACTGCTGAAAAGGACCTGGGTGTTACAGTTATATGTGAGTCAACAGTATGATGCAGTTGCAAAAAAAAAAAAAAAAAAAGGGTTAATACCATCCTGGGATGTATTAACAGGATCATTGTATGGGAAACACAGGAGGTAATTGTTCTGCTCTGCTTGGCACTGATGAGGCCTCAACTGGAGCACTGTGTCCAGTTCTGGACATTACACTTTTAGGAGAGATGAGGACAAACTGGAGAGACTCCAGAGGAGAGAGAAGAAATAAGAAGTTTAGAAAACTTGACCTATGAGGAGAGGTTTAAAAAAACCTGAGCATGTTTCGTCTTGAGAAAAGAAGACTGAGTGAGGACCTGATAACAGGTCTTCATATATGTTAAGGTGGGGTGGCCAACCTGAGCCTAAGAAGGAGCCAGAATTTACCAGTGTACATTGCTAAATGTACACTGTAATACATCAGCAGTCCGCAATCAGCTCCCCTCACCAGCAGCCTTGCCAATCAGCGCCTCCCCATCCCTCCCTGCACCTCCTGATCAGCTGTTTGGTGGCATGCAGGAGGCTTGGAGGGGGAGGAGTGAGGGCATGGCAGGCTCAGGGGAGGGGGCGGGAAGGAGTGGAATGGGGGCAGAGCCAGGGGTTGAGCAGTGAGCACCCCCTGGCACTTTAGAAAGTTGGAGCCTGTAGTTACAGCCCTGGTGTCAGTGCCTATACAAGGAGCCACATATTAACTTTTGAAGAGCCGCATGTGCCTCTGGAGTAGGGTGACCAGATGTCCCGATTTTATAGGGACAGTCCTGAGTTTTTGGGTCTTTTTCTTATATAGGCTCCCACCCCCGTCCTGATTTTTCACACTTGCTGTCTGGTCACCCTACTCTGGAGCCACAGGTTGGCCACCCCTTTGTTAAGAGCTGTTACAGGGGCATGCACAGAAATTTAAATTTGACCCCTTTTTGGGGGGGGAGGGGCACAGAAACTCACCTATGAGGAGCTCACTTTCTCCTTTCCTCTCCCTCCACCTGGCCCTGGCCCTGGCCCTGACCCCGCAGGAGCGCGATCTTCCGGGGCCAGAGAAGTTCTGTGTCCCTGATGATTATTGGGGGGAGGAGGGGTGTGCCTCTGCTTGCCTCCACCGCCCAGGCTGTTATAAAGAGGAGGATGGTGAATTCTTCTCCATTACCATTGCAGGTAGGACAAGAAGTAATGGGATTAAATTGCAGCAAGGGAAATTTAGGTTAGCTATTAGGAAAAACTTTGCAGTTAAGCTCTCCGCTTTCAAGGGAGGTTGTGGAATCCCCATCACTGAAGGTTTCTAAGAACGGGCTGGACAAACACCTGTCAGGGACGGTGTAGGTTTACTCGGTCCTGCCTCAGTGTAGAGGGCTCGGCTTGATGACCTTGATGGGGGGAGGGATAGCTCAGTGGTTTGAGCATTGGCCTGCTAAACCCAGGGTTGTGAGTTCAATCCTTGAGGAGGCCACTTAGGGATCTGGGGCAAAAATCGGTCCTGCTAGTGAAGGCAGGGGGCTGGACTCAATGACCTTTCAAGGTCCCTTCCAGTTCTAGGAAATTGGTATATCTCCAATTATTACCTATTACCTCTTGAGGTCCCTTCCAGCCCCTCATTTCTAAGATGCTATTTTTCCATAGGACCCCTGCCTCATTCAGAGCATGGGCTGGATACACAAGGAGGCAGAATTAAAGGTACATGGGGAACTGTAAATCTGGCATTTCCCAGCTTTCAAGCACTTGATGTTGAAATTTAAGTAACATTTTTTAACATCGATTTTTGTGTGTCATAAAATATTTACCCATCCACACTTGACAATTCCTCTCCCTGCTTAGGTGAAACAAACCTATTGTTCTTACACAAACTGCTTAGGTACCAACACTCAAATATGAAAAAGGTGTCAATTATAACATATTTTTATGTCTAAACCAAGGAAGTTTGATATATAAGTTTGAGGTGTAAGTTTGAGAAACAATAATCATGGACTCCCATCATTTCATTTTTGAGCCATTATACAGACTTTAGGCAGAAATTAAAGTTCTCACTTTAGGTAGATGTGAAGAGGAATGATACTTCCCTACTTAAATATTTCTTTTCTAATAGAGTTGTTACACTGACTAACCTATTTAAAAACATTTACATTAAAGGGGAAAATGTAAACAGTGATTTTTATAGCCACACAAATGGAATCTTAGCAGTCTTCTTTCTTGTCAAACAGAAGTCAAAGAACAATCTGCAGAGGAGGATGCCCAAACTGAAGTGGACAGAAACAAGCAGCTAACACCAATTCTTCAGCGCTCAGTATCTGAGGAGTCTGCAAGCTCCACTGCCTCTGTTGGTGTTGAAGCCAAAACCAGGTTAGTAAGTGAGACAGATGGGTGCTGAGTCAGTGGTGGGGGAAGGGCTGAGAGTTGAGTAATGGTTCAGAGAATGCTGGGAGAACAGGCTTGGGACAGTGCTGGTGCTTTGAAGCATTAGCAGAAACCTTGTTGGCAGCTGCTATATTTGAGACTGATGATTTAATTAGTCTGCAGGGAACTGGGGGTGGAAAAGCATGTTTCTTAAGTGTCATCCTCCGTGATCACACAACACAGGAAAACTTGAGAATTGCAAAATATTAACTATTTAAATGTAAAAGTTTGGGGGTTTGTGTACAAGCGGATACACTACATCCACTAGTAAAGCCTTTCTGGTGAAAAATAAAACGTGCTATATATAACAATGGTCTAATATAACAGTACTTCCAAGGTTTCAGAGGATATTTTCTACAGTTTTAGTAATGTTTTTTTTTAAATTTTATCTTGTATGCCATAATCCTACTTGCCTTTCAGAGTCTCGAACATGCAAATAAATGTTAACTGTGTTTTACTTTTTTCCTAAATTTGGGGTATCTATAAATTACTAGTGCCGATAAATGTAACAATCATATGACACTAGCAAGAACAAGACCTATCATGGGCAGGCACCACTGGAACAATGTCATGGAACTCTGGCCAAGCCTTCAGTGCAGCTAGTTAGCCAAATAGTGGGCTTCTGTTTGTTGCAGAGGTTATCATATCAGTTTAAGGACACTTTATAATATGGATGTATGTTTTTGACAGACTTGGATTAAAAATAACCCAAACCATTTCACTTCCACCTTGTCAGAGTTTGCACCTGTGCCCCCAGATACAAAAGGCTAATGCCTTAACTGCCTGCCTCACCTACTTTTACAGATTTTATCTGGTCACAAACTTCTGTTAGAAGGGGAATATCTGTGGGAGCTACCCTGATATATCAATAAAACTGAAGTGTGTGTGTGTGTGTGTGTGTGTGTGTGTGTGTGGATTGATATACCCTTGCTCAAGAAACCATCTCATGATACTGATAGGGCAGTAGCTAGAGAGTTTATCTCAGATCTTTTTTAGGGAAAAAATATTGAGAAGGTGCTGACAAGGCACGTATCTGGGGTCTGGAGGCAGGTATCTGGGGTCTGCAGGTTTCCTTCATCCCAGACAATTTGGTTTTAGGCCTGGTTGTAGTATGGACATTGCATTGACAGTAATGTTGGGTGGTCTCCTCCTGGCAATGGACAAAAATCAAATGTCCATTTATTTTTATTTCTTAATCTGATCCCGCAGCCATCTAAAACCAATGCACATCTAAAGAACAACTGCTGTTTTTTGAATCTGTCTTCTGTATCATTGTCCATGAGAGGTGGTGACACATCTTCCTGGCAGGGGTGGAGGGAATAGCTTTTGAGTGGCTCCACTCCTTTTTGTTGGAAAGAACTCCAGATAGATGAAGCAGAATACGGTAAAGATTGACCCTCAATTGTGTCTGGGCATGGAGAGAGAGAAAACATGCCAAGATTTAGGGATAAGGTCAGAGGGGTTAGGGTGGATAGTGAATCCATGGAAACTTGAAAGCTAGAAGGGTAGTTTTGAAGTTTCTTCCAGATTATTTTTTTACCGTAGGAAACATTTATACCCCTCCTAAAGCTTAGAAATTTGAGGTTTTAGGGAAACCATGGAAGAAAGTATTGCAACAGAGAAGGCAGAAATTGATCAGAGCGTGAAAAAGTAGCAGCGAGGGCAATGTCAAAGTAATGCCAAAACATTGGCATTGTTCTGCAAGTGAGAGAAATGCTTAATGACAAGGGTAAAGTGAGAGTAGACAAAGTCTGGGGTAATGGATGCCTTCAGGATTTCTGACTTCGTGAGTAAAGTTTAAGGCTGGATTTCAGAGGGGTGAGAGTAGTGCAAGCGATATGTGACAAGGCACTTCACCCAAACAAATGACTTTGAAGCATTTAGGAGAAAAGAAGTTACAGTGTAGTTAGGGAGTATCAGTATTACTTTTATGCAGCCAATATCCAAAGCTTTTTTTCTTGTACTTCTCTCTGATCTCTCCTAACTTTGAGGCTAACTTGGACATCTCTGAGGGTGATGCTGGAGAATAGAGCCAAGGTTGTAACCTTAATGGAACTACCCAGCAGAAAGTGTGTTTGTGTGTATGTGCGTGCGCATGTGAGTCCAGGAGAGAGTGAACTACTAGTTGTGAATAAGAAATAGAGAAAGGAGTGGAAACAGAGTGTTAAGTTTAAAACTCAGAAAGTAGAGTGCTGGAGACACCAAAATAAAAAATAGCATCAGAAGTCATGCCTAGCTGAAGTAGGCTGGAGAGAAAGAGGCATCTGTGCTCAGAAATGAGTGGATTATTGATCTCTTGTAGGGAGGGGCAGGCAGTAAGATCAAGAAGAGATGGAGTCATGGCAGTGACAAAAGCAGTTGTGCCAAATTTCTCTATATTTGTTGGTCTCATGATTATTAAACTTGCAGTATTAGCAATACTCAGGGCCGGATTAATCTTTTGTGGGCCCCGGCACCTGGACCGTGGCCCCGTACCCCACTCCACACCTCCACACCCTCTCATTGGAGGGCAGGAGACGGAGAGGAGGGGGGAGGGGGCTGAGAGGAGCAAGCGGCAGGCAGGACCTTTGTGGGGGAAGAGGCTGAGCAGGGGTGGGGCCTCAAGGCAGAGCACGGGCGGGGGGGGGGGGGGGCAGGACCAAGCTCCGGGGCTGAAGTGGTAATTGTCATGGTCTCTGAAAGTCTCAGAATCCATGACCTCCATGCCCTGATCTTATCCTTAGTTATGATACAGTCTTTAATTACATGATCAATGTGTGGGCCTAAGCCTTATTTACTGCACACTATTCAAACCCTGTTCTGAAGACAGAATTAATAATTTCCTCATGGGCTTTTCTATGGGGCACACCGCTGTAGTCTGAGTTCTTCACAAATATTGAATAATAAATTTCTGTTCACTACATCTTTGTGAAACGAGGGGTTATTTGTTGTTAACTCCATTTTACAAACAGCAGAGTAGGCCCAAAGAGATTAAGGTTAAAAGTATCCACTAATATTAGGTGCCCAATTTGAGATGACTAGGACCTGATTTTCTGGAGTACTTAACATTATATACAGGGCCGGCTCCAGGGTTTTTGCTGCCCCAAGCGGAAAAAAAAAAAGAAAAGCCACAGTCGTGATCGGCGGCAGCTTCACCACACCGCTTTCTTCTTCAGGGGCAATTCGGCGGCAGGTCCTTCCCTCCGAGAGGGACCAAGGGACCTGCTGTCGAAGAGCCCGATGTGCCGCCCCTTCCCCTTGGCCTCCCCAAGCACCTGCTTGCGGGGCTGGTGCCTGGAGCCGGCCCTGATTATGTAGCACATTTTATGTGTAAAGCACAGCTCCCATTGACTTAGATGTAGCTGTGAGTGCTCAGCACTTCTGCAAATTAGATCTCAGATTCTGAAATTGGGCACCAAGAAAATGAGAAACACACATTTAGTGGTCACCTGTGAACGTTTTGGCTTAAATTACTTGACTAACCTCACACAGGAACTCTGTGGTAGAGGCAGCGATAGACTCCAGTTATGTAGGGCAGCGTTCAGCAGCCATAACCATTAGACCTTCCTTTCTCTCCCTGCAGCCCTGTCTCATTCACTGCACACCTTCCAACTTCTGTAATAAATGAGGCAGGTATCCTACAGGCAGGGGTGAAAGTAACTTACAGGACTTACCGGTACTGCCGGAGTCCTGAGGGGGCGTGGCCTCATCCGGAAGAGGCGGGGCCTCTCAAGATTTAAAGGCCCTGGTGCACCGGCTGTGGCTGGGAGACCCAGGGCCTTTAAATCAACCCGGGGCTCTCAGCTGCAGAGGTGGCTGGGAGCCCCCGGGGCTCAGGGGCAAATTAAAGGGCCTGGGGCTCCGGCCGCCGTGGAGCTCCGGGCCCTTTAAATCCCCACCACAGCTCCAGCTGCCGGAGCTGCGGGCGAGATTTAAAGGGCCTGGAGCTCCCGCGGCTGCGGGGAGCCACGAGCCTTCCCGAGCTGGGGCCGGGATTTAAAGGGCCTGGAGCTCCTGCCGCTGTGGGGAGCTCTGAGCCCTTTAAATCCAGCCCCAGCCTGGCCGCCGGAGCTGCGGGTGGGATTTAAAGGGCTCTGGGCTGCCCGCAGCTTCAGGAGCTCTGAGCCCTTTAAATCCTGGCCCCAGCCTGCCCGCCAGAGCCGTGGGCGGGATTTAGAGGGCTCTGGGCTGCCCGCAGCCACAGGAGCTCTGAGCCCTTTAAATCCCGGCCCCAGCCCGCCCAGAACCCTTTAAATCACCGGTGTGGACCGGCACGGCGTACTGGCTCTTGCTGGTACGCCGTACCGGACCATACCGGCTTACTTTCACATCTGCCTACAGGTAATAGCTGGCTTTAGTATGCAATCATGATTCCTCCCCTGAACAGGTCCATATTGGGCACTGAATGAGGCCCGAGGCCTGTGGAAAAATTAGTATATGATCATGTAACTAAAGACTGTACCATGATAGTATATCTACAAGGTGCTAAGTAATAGTTGCTCAGGCAATTTTAATTCTGCATTTCCTAATTTTTGAGTGCTTGACTTTGCAACCTTACAAACCTTCTTTTAACTTGTTTTTTTGTGTGTAATTTGCTAGATTTTTTTTTTAAAAAGCAAACTGAAAAGACACAAATTCCATCATATGGCAGCATATTGACACCCACATGGTTCATCAGGAGGGTTGGAACCTTTAGATCTACTGCATAGACCTGTGCCACTTGAGCTATCAGAGTAACTGACCGTAATAATAGGTTGTCATCCTCTGTGTGAGCCATCAGAGGGAGTGAGACGCAGTTTGTCAGGGAGTTTCATGGATATTTGCTGGCAGAAGAGGAATGGTGAAGCTCAGGAATCCATTCCAGGTTCTTGGGAGTGTGCTTTAGTGGAAATACTCATAGAATCAAAGGGTGAGAAGGGACCTCAAGGGTCATCTAGTCTAACCCCCTGCCAAGATGCGGGAGTTGCTGTGTCTAAACCATTCAGGACAAATAGCTATCCAGCCTCCCTTTGAAAACCTTCAGTGAAGAAGCTTCTACAACCTCCCTCGGTAGTCTATACCATTGTCCTACTGTTCTCAGGAAGTTTTTCCTGTGATTTAATTTAAATCTGCTATGCTTTACTTTGACCCCATTGCCTCTTGTCCTGCCCTCGGTGGCAAGAGAGAACATCTCTTCTCTATCTTTTTTATGGCAGCCTTTCAGGTATGGGAAGACTGCTATCATGTCCCTCCGTAATCTTCTCTTTTCCAAACTAAACATATCCAGTTCCTTCAGCCTTTGCTTATATGGCTTGCATTCCATCCCTTTGATCATCTCGTTGTTCATCTCTGGATCCTTTCCAGTTTCTCTACATCCTTTCTATACCTTGGTGACCAAAATTGGACGCACTACTCCAGCTGAGGCCTAATCATTGCTGAGTAGAGTGGTACTATCACCTCCAGTAGCTTGCATGCTATGCCTCTTAATGCAACCTAAAATTGCATTTGCTTTTTCTGCAGCAGCATCACATGGCTTACTCATGTTGAGGTTGTGATCCACCACAACTCCCAGATTCTTCTTAGCAATGCTGCTGCCAAGCCATTTTTTCTCCATTCTGTATTTGTGCATTTGGTTTTTCTTCCGTATGTGTAGCACCTTACGTTTGTCTTTGTTTAATTTCATTTTGTTGTCTAAAGCTCAGTTCTCCAATTTTTCAAGATCCCTCTGAATTTCAGATCTATCTTCCAAGGTATTGGCTACTCCCTGCTAGCTTTGTGGCACCTGCAAACTTGATCAGTATTCTCTTCATACCTCCATCCAGGTCATTAATAAAGATGTTAAACAACACCGGACCCAGGACATATCCCTGTGGAACATGACTTGAGACCTCCCTCCAGAGTGACATCATTCTATTAATAGTTACTTTGTTTACTCATCTGCCTGTTCCTCATGCCCCCAAGTTTGGCCCATTCTACCCTGTCTTTGTCCCAGTCCTGTCTCTTCATCATTTGTGGCGCCTTGTCCCAGTCAAATTTTCCTTCCTTACCCAGTCCCAGTCTCCACTCTTCAGGCTTCTCATCCCAGTCTCGGTCTCCTTGCCCAGCCAGTCCCAGTTCCCCCCACCCTGTTCCTCATCCGATCTGTCTCTTCCCCCACCCCACACACTCATTGGCTCCTAGCACCGGACTCTGTCCTCCCCCCCTCACCTTTCCTTAGATGCTGCCCCACTCTCCTTGTCCATCCAGTCCCAGTGTTTTTCCACTTCTACCAGCTCCTTGTTGGATTTCAGTATTCCCCTTCCCTAGCCAACTGGTCTACAGTCATCCCACTCATTTCTCTCACTGGCTACCATCACCCAAACATTCCCAGCCTCTCCTCCCTTCCGGTCCCAGCCCCTCACTTCCAGTCTCAGTCCCCTTGTGCAACAAGTACCAGCCTGTCCTCTCTTTCCCCCACACGCCCTCCAGTCTCCCGGTCTCCCTGCCCAACCAGGCTAAGTATCGCACCCCCCATTTCCATCTCCCAGCTCCTGGTCTCACCAGTCCCAATTTACTTCTTCACCCTTCCCCCGATCTGACTTTTGTGCCCTCTGCATTTGAATCAGATGGCTTCTTCCTCCACATTGCCTGTTTTGCCACCAGATGGGTCATTGAAGGCACAGAAGGAGACAGGCTCCCTGCTCTCAGTTCCAGTGCCTGGCACCACCTCGGTCCACGGCAGCCATGAGCTGCAATTGCAGAGAAAGTCCTTCTGAGCCCTGGTGGCCTTGGGCGGGAGGGAGCATGCTCAGTCACTCTGTGGGGATGGCGCATACTTAGTCACTATATGGGGTGGCTCATGCACAGTCTGGTCAGCACTAGGAGTTGTGAGAAGCGCAAACTTGCTTAGTGGGGACAGACAGTTCAGAGATTTTAGCTGGTAAGCTCTAGCAAGTCTCTACGGAGCATGTGCAAAGAGCAGTTTTCAAAGGCCTATTTGTAATCTGGCAAAGTTTAGGCAGATTTTCACAGGGGCGGCAAAGACAACCCCCCGTTTAATTTCAAATCCATTTTCCAAAGCATGGGGGCACTAGTGCATGTCAAGGAAAAGGTCACCAGTATATTTTAACCAGTGCCAAACAACATACTTTCCCTAGCTTAATTCTTGGAAATGGCTGAATTCCCACACCCCACCCCACACCTCTTCTCCCCCCCACCCCCAAAAAAAGAGCAGACTGAGGCAGATACTAGGCATGAAAAATTTCAACTGAAATGGTGAAAATTTGACAAGTTTTATAAGCAACAGAAAATAGGGTCTTTATAATGGGAAGTGTCAGGGGACCTTAATAATAGGCAACATTACCAACCCCACTTGTAATATGTGGACAGTGCACTTCTTTTTTTCCCTGTATTTTCATCTGCTTAGAGATGAAGTTTTGTTTACACACATGAACCGTGTGCTTTGATTTGTGAAACATCTTTAGAAATAGTCCACAGACCTTTTTCATTTTGCCACTCATCGCTTAAATCAGCCTGGATTTCTCACTGTTGTTCCACTCTTGCTTAAGGGTTAAAAAAATCTATTCTGGCAGAGCTTGAAGAATAACTGTAGATGGCTTCCGGATAATTTTTTCTACTTATGAGCTATTAGGTAGTTTCTTGAAATTTGCTTTATTTAAAACCAGTGTTCTGATGGCACCTGCTGTATTTAAGGCACCTCATGGGTTTCATTATATACATCTATTTTTTTAACATTTGTAATTAAGCTTTGAAAATTTACCTTGAGCTGAAACCTGCCACATAATGGCTCTGAACAGGAGCATATTTTTTTAATTAATTTTTTTCATACAAATGTCAGTAAATTGTTTGTTTGTTTTTTTTTGTTTGAAGAGAAGAGTACTGTTAGGTTGTTTGTGTACATGCTGAACTCCAGCTGTGCTGATTTTGAAAAAATTGGAAAGCTGTGTGTAATGTGGTTTAATTACTTTGTATATTTTGAAGGTGGTAAAAATACAGAATAGTTTTAAACTTTGAAATATGGCTATTGCCTATACTTACCACTTACAAAAATTATTGGAAGGAATTTTACTAGGCACATGTAACCTGCATGCGAAAATACTGTATATACTTACAAGACAGTCTGCAATGGCAACATCTAGCAAACTACTACAAGAAATTCCTGGCTGATTGATTTTTCTCTTGTGATTCATTTTATGTCAGAGAGGAGAGATTTTTTTTGCATTTTTAACAGCCACATTTAGAAATGAGTCAAACACAACTTCTACATTTCAAAAAATTTTTTTTTCTTTTTTTAATGTTTTCTAGACCACCCGTTATTGTGCTTGGCACTCTTTATGCTTCAATCCAATACGTTGAGAGAACTGAATTCTTGGCTTGTGAATTCTGCTTCCATGTCAAGATCTTACACAACTTATAATGACATTTATCCGCAGGCAGCTTTACACTGAGCTACTGCATTGGAGGAGCATGAGGGAAAGTTACCAAACATGTACAGGAACCCCAGAGTCTCTAGTGATGAATGCTCAAACTGCAAATGTTCACACTTCACTCCCATAATTTTCATATGAGGCTTAGCCACTGTATTTTTCAGTGCATATCTTGTATACATTAAAGCTCACAATGAAGCATATTCATGGCATTGTTTATTTTGGAAATATTTATAAAATAAAGTGCTGCTTGAATACCTTGGTTTTGCCTCATATAAGTAGCACTCTCTAAGGGTGCATCCACACTAATAAAACTGGTTTGTTCTTAATTCGTAACCAAAACAACAGAAAATCCTAGTGAACATAGGGCAGTTTGTAGTTTTAATACAAGTTACCAGGCCTAAAGGGATGTCTGCTATCTACCTGTCAGCTAACACAAGGTCCAAACAAACGTTTTTCCAAGTGGAGACAAGGCTTTACTCTAAAGTCTATGCTTGTGTGTGTGAGGAAAAATATTAGACAACACATTGATGTGCTGTGCTTTTGTTAGTAGTTAAAATGGGTGGAAGGATTATTCAGATTAACATTACCATCCAGCATGTATGAATGTGGAGGGAACAGAACTTTCAAGGATAGCTCACATCTGCTTGAATAACTAAGGCCATGTCTACACTACAAAATTATGTGATCTAATTTACATTGGCATACAGCCACCACAGTTATTACATCACTTGTGCGTGTGCACACTTAGCTCCTTGTGTCGGTGGTGCACCACCTCACCAGGAGTATTTGTATTGATGTAGATTGCAGTGCACCATGGGTAGCTATCCCACTGTGCAACTCACACCATCTAGCATGGGGTATTTTGGGAAGTTTTGCAGTGCCTGATGCACAGTGATGACAGGGAGCATGGGGGGTCAACATTCCATAATGCAGTGTTGTCCATCCCATAATATTTCACATTCTCTTTACAAAATCCGCACAAACTCTCACGTTTTTTGTCACTGTCCACCATCTCTGACAGAAGCACAGAGCCTGCACAGCTCTGCACTATTATCATGAGTCATTGCAAGCACAGGGCAGATGATCCTGCAGTATTTGCAGAGCCACAAGAGGAGCTGTGAGGAACATGATGATTCCTTGGAGGCTAGATTGCTGTGGGACATAGAAACAATTCAAGGTTGTTGGTGGCGTTGAGTGAGCAGCTGGAGGTGGTGGAGCACCAGTTCTGGGCCTGGGAAAGAAGCTCTGATTGGTGGGATCACCTTGTCATGCAGGTTTGGGGTGATGAGCATTGGTACAGAACTTCCAGATGTGTAAGACCACATTTTTGGATCTCTGTGCTGAGCTTGCCCCTGCCCTCCAGCACTGGGACAACAAAATGAGAGCTGCATTGACAGTTGAGAAGCGAGTGGCGACCACATTGTGGAAATTTGCAGCACCAGATTGCTGCCAGTCAGTTGGGAATCAATATGGAGTCAGAAAATCCACTGCAGGAGCCATTAATCGCCTCCTGCTACGTAGGACTGTGACTCTGACAATGTGCAGGACATAGTGGATGCTTTTGCAGCAATGAGGTTCCCAAACTGCAGTGGGTTAATAGAGGGCACACATATCCCTATTTTGGCCCCAGACCACCTGCTACAGAGAACATCAACAGAAAGAGCTACTTTTCTATGGTATGCAAGTTCTGGTGGATCACTGGGGATGCCTTACCAACATCGGTGTGGGCTGGTCAGGGAAAGGGCATGACGTGCACATCTTTAAGAACACAGGACTGTTCAGAAAGCTGCAAGCAGAGATTTATTTCCCCAGGGATGAATTACCACTGGGAATGTGGAAATGTCAGTAGTGATCCTGGGAGACCCAGCCTACCCTTTGCTTTCATGGCTCATGAAGCTGTATGCCAGCCACCTTGACAGCACTTCAACTACAGGCTCAGCAGGTTCAAAATAACAGTTGAACGTGCCTTTGGTCATTTTAAAGGGTTGCTGACATTGCTTACTTATAAGATTTGACGTCAGTGAGAAAAATATCCCAATGGTTATAGCTGCCTGCTGTGTCCTGCATAATATCTGTGAAGCAAAGGGAGAAAAGTTTCCACTAGGGTGGAGGTGGAGCAGTTGTCTGCTGAATTTGAACAGGTGGATACCAGGGCTGTAAGAAAAGCTCAATGCAGCGTTGTACAGATCAGGGAGGCTTTGGAAGACTCTTTTAATACTGAGCCAGAGCAGTGTGTGTTGCTGTAATGTGCTGTACATGGCCTCGCTCTTTTGTGGCCCTTAGGGATCTTGTTGTGATTGCTCTATATGTAGGAATATAACAATGTCAATGCCCCTATTAATATTGTCTGTGGAGGATGTTATGGGATCTGTGACACAGTGAAGTAACAAAAAATTGGTGGGTGTCAGACCTGCTCAGCACCACACAGCATATGTTGTGAACTAATAAAGATTAATTTTGTTCCCAAAAATAGAATTTTATTCTGTAACATGAACAAGGCAATTAAAAAAAAATTAGAACTTAGGCCTTGTCTACACTGGCAAGTTACTGCGCAGTAAATCAGCTTTCTGTGGTGTAACTCCCGAGGTGTACACACTGCCAAGCCACTTAGTGCGCAGAAACTCCTCAGTTCCAGCGTTGCAAAAAAAAACCCCACATCAACGAGAGTCGTAAGCCTTAAAGCACAGAGGCTCCAGCACTGTATTGGCAGTGTAAACACATTACAGTGCAGAAAGCAATCAATTGGCCTCCAGAAGTGTCCCATAAAGTGGCTGCTCTCCTCATTGATTTGAACTTGGCTGCCCTGGAGTCATGCGCCCCTCCCCTTTCAAAGCTCAGTTTCTGGCGGCCCTAGCATGCTGTGCTGATCTGCTCTTGGACACAAAGGAAACCAGTAATGTGGAATGCTCGTGCTGTTGAACGCAGAGGCGTGTGTGTGTGTGCACGTGCACGTACGTGTGTGTGTGTGTGTGTGTGAGAGAGAGGCAGATTGCTGTGCAGAGAGCCCAAGGGAAGGAGGCGAGGGCTGATGTCGGGGTTTCCCCCTCCCCCTGCCTCAGGACTGGTTGTTTCCTGATGCTGTCTGAACTTACAAGACAGCATGCTGACACACTCTCTGTCCCCCAAAACACACACTCTCCTCCCCCCTCCATACACACCCACGCACATTTCCTGTCACACACTCCCCCCCCCACCCCCCCCGCACTTCAGTTAAAAAGCAGCTGGCAATGTAGTAGGATGCCCATGGAACAATGGGATTGGGAAACCTGCATCATGTGATGCTGTGCCTGCCCCATGAGGCATTGCAAACTCTTCCCAAAGCACCCTGCCGCCAGTTGCACAGTGGGATAGCTACCACAACACACTGCTCTCTTTGCTGTTGCAAGAGCTGCTAATGTGGATCTGCTCTACTGTCACAAGGAGCACAGTGTGGACATGCAACAGCAGTTTAATTCCAGCACTTTAGTAAAAGTTGCACAAAACTTGCCAGTTTAGACATACCGTTAGACTTGCTCTACACTGCATGCTTACTTCAGTATAACTATATGGCTCAGGGGTGTGAAAAATCCACACCTAGGAGTGACGTGTATAGAGAGCTCTGTGTCGGCAGGAGAGCAACTCATGCCAACAAAGTTATCACCTCTTGTAGAGGTGGAATTATTAAGATGATGGGAGAGCTCTCTCCATCGGCTTAGTGTGTTCACTGGACGTGCTACAGTGGCATTAAGTTGGAGTAGCAGATCACGTATGTCAGTGGGAGACAAACTTAAATGAAGACACATCCACAGCTAAGTTGATGTAAGCTGTCTTGCGTCGACCTAGCTGTGTAATGTAGACCAGGCCTAATACTGATGATGCTGTGAAATCCTATTTTTCCCAAACATTCCATTTCATAGTATTAAATCAAACTTAGACTTCTATCAGGAAAAACAAATGCAGAAAATATATAGACCAGGGCCTGATAAAATACACCCTGGAATATTCAAGGAGCTGACTGAGGAGATAACTGAGCCATTAGTGATTATCTTCGAAAAGTCATGGAAGATGGGTGAGATTCCAGAGGACAGGAAAAGGGCAAATATAATACTGATCTATAAAAAGGGGAATAAGGACAACCTGGGGAATTACAGACCAGTCAGTGTAACTTCAGTACCTGGAAAGATAATGGAGCAAATAATTATTAAGCAATCAATTTGCAGACACCTAAATGATAAAATGGTAAGTAACAGTCAGCATAGATTTATCAAGAACAAATCATGTCAAACCTACCTTATAGCTTTCTTTGACAGGGTAACAAGCCTTGTGGATGTGGGGGACGGGTAGATGTGATACATCTTGACTTAGTAAGACTTTTGATACTCTCGCACATGACTTTCTCATAAACAAACTAGGAGATGAAGCCTCGATGGAGCTACTATAAGGTGGGTGCATAACTGGTTGGAAAACCGTTCCCAGAGAGTAGTTACCAGTAGTTCATAGTCAAGCTGGAAGGGCATATCAAGGGTGGGTCTCGCAGGGATTAGTTCTGGGTCCGGTCCTGTTTAATAGTTTCATCAGTGATTTAGATAATGGCACAGAGAGTACACTGATAAAGTTTGCGGACGATACAAAGCTCGGAGGGGTTGCAAGTGCTTTGGAGGATATGATTAAAATTCAAAATGATCTGGACAATCTGGAGAAATGATCTGAAGTAAATAGGATGAAATTCAGTAAGGAAAAGTGCAGAGTACTCCATTTAGGAAGGAACGATCAGTTGCACACATAGAAAATGGGAAATGACCGCCTAGGAAGGAGTACTGCAGAAAGGAATCTGGGGGTCATAGTGGATCACAAGCTAAATATGAGTCAACACTGTATCAGTGTGGCAAAAAAAGCAACCATCATTCTGGGATATATTAGCAGGAGTAAGCAATAAACAAGAAGTAATTCTTCTGCCCTACTTTATGCTGATTAGGCCTCAACTGGAGTATTGTATCCAGTCCTGGGTGCCACATTTCAGGAAACATGTGGACAATTGGAGGAAGTCCAAAGAAGAGCAACAAAAATGATGACAGGTCTAGAAAACATGACCTATGAGGGAAAATTAAAATAATTGGATTTGTTTAGTCTGGAGAAGAGAAGACTGAGAGGGGACATGATGGCAGTTTTCAAGTATATAAAAGGTTGTTACTAGGAGGAGGGAAAAACATTGTTCTCCTTAACCTCTGACCATAGGACAAGAAGCAATGGTCTTAAATTGCAGCAAGGGCGGTTTAGGTTGGACATTAGAAAAAACTCCCTGTCAGGGTAGTTAAGCACTGGAATAAATTGCCTAGGGTAGTTGTGGAATCATAGGAGATTTTTAAGAGCAAGTTGGACAAACACCTCTCTGGGATGGTTTAGATACTATTTCGTCCTGCCTTGAGTGCAGGGGACTGGACTAGAAGACCTCTCTAGGAGGTCCCTTCAGAGGCAGATTTACCATGAAACAGTGTGGTGGCCCCGAAATGCAGGACAAATCTCATCTGACAGCCTGCCCCTGAGTCCCGGCCAGCGGTGCAGCAGGGCTTAGGCTGCCTGCATTTCGTTGCCGGTGGCCCCATGCCGCTCCTGGAAGCGTCCGGTGGCTGGCATGTCTCTGCATGCCTCTGGCAGGGGGGAAGGCGGCTCCGTTCGCTGCTTCTGCCCCAGACATTTCATGGAGACCCCTCTCTTCCCCCCCCCCCCCAAGGGGCACGCAGAGACGTGCTATCAGCAGGGCTAAGGCGGTTCCCTGCCTGCATTGCCTCCCTCCTTCTGCACCACTACCGGAAGCGGTCAGCATGTCCCTGCGACCACTGGGGGTGGGGTGGGGGCGGAGTGTCTCTGTGCATTGACCCCATCCTGAGTGTTGACTCCGCAGCTCCCATTGGCCAGGAACTGCGGTCAATGGGAGCTGCAGAGACAGCACCTGCAGGCGCGGTGCGTAGATTAGCCCCGCCTCCCCCCGCCCCGCCTAGGAGCCGCTGCCAGAGGGCTGTGCTGGTCACTTTGGGAGCCACGCTGCCCAAGGTAAGAGCTGCCTCCCTGACCTCTCCTGCCCCAGCCCAGAGCCCGCACCCTTCACCCCATCCCTAGGGTGACCAGGCAGCAAGTGTGAAAAATTGGGATGGGGTCGGGGGTAATAGGAGCCTATATAAGAAAAAGCCCCAAATATCGGGACTGTCCCTATAAAATCGGGACACCCGGTCATCCTACCCCTCCCACACCCCAACCTCCTGCCCCAGCCCAGAGCCCGCACCCAAACTCCCTCCCAGAGACTGACCCCCCTCATCTTCTCCTGCACCCCAGCCCCCTGCCCCAATCAAGGTACCTCACTTTATTTTCATTTACTTCCTATTACTTATAATATAGGAGGAGCATGAAGAAAAAAAGAATGAAAAACCGGCGGGGAGATAAGAGAGGCTTCTTCTTGGCTGGGTCCCCCGATGGGGGGTTTCCAGAAATGAAGTTGCGCACAGGACCCCACTAACTCTAAATCTGCTACTGGGACCCTTCCAGTCCTATGGTTCTATTTCAAATTTCTACAGTAATTCACCCAATCTACACAAACCAAAGATTCACACTTATCTAGTTCATCGTTCAAAGTGCCATGGTGTCTATGTGAAAAGGGGATCTGAAGGCAAGCCTGGACACCAAAAATTTTTGTCACATGAGCCTTTTTAAAACAGACATTGTAAACATCAAGTAATATCTGCCCCTCTCAACAAACTGCTATAGAAAAATAAAGCACTGCACAAACTGCAATGAGCATTTTAAAATGATGATATAACTCAAAAGAGAGTTTGCAGACCTTTTTTGCCCCTGTTAAAATGGAAATCCTGATGCAGCCTTAACTGTCACGGTGCTACATCCCACCGTAATATTGCTACGATACATTAGGGCCAGGATTAGAGATAATGGCATAAGCTTGGGTCATTTGGTCAATGGGTTCCTCAGGTACAATCTAACTCCTCCTCTTCCCAGAAATAACTGCTTTTAATAAGCAAATTGTTCTAAAATCCCCATTGATAGCAAAATTGTCTTGAAAATTTCTTGCACAATAGGGGCTGGAGGAGACTTTGGGAAAGAAGGACATCCATTGAGTTGAATGGATCAGTTTATATGTCTCAGAGGTATTGCGTCAGGCTTTTCATAAATCAGATGTTCTGATTTATCTGAGCACATCCCATTGAGATGAATGGGACACTTCACATCTCTGCAATCCTCCTGTGTTTCAGAGGGTTGTGTAGAACACTCCCTGCTAACACTGGACCCCAAAGTGGAGTACAGAGTCTGGGACTCCCCTCCATATCCCCTTGCTGCCTCCAGCTAGGAGATGTGTTCCTAACAGCCCACTGGTTAGCACCTCCCTTCTTCCATGTTGCTCCTCTACTGCTGGGCAGGGGGAGCATGAAGGGGCCAGGAGGAGGACAGCTGATAGCAGAATGGCAATGAAGATTTTCCAGGAAGACTCCAGGAGCCTCCCATTGGCGCATTCTCGCCCTCCTCAAAAAGCCAAAAGAAACTAACTGCCTAAAAACTTCATTAACACTGAGGTAAGGTTGACTTCAGTGCCTCATGGTATTGCAGAATGTTGAGTGCACCTGGACTTAAAGTTAGTGATCCATTTGGCTGAAGATGTATCTCTCGTCATATTTGAATGCGAGATGTGGTAATGTTCTGCAAGTAATCCCTGCACCAGTCAGTATGGCTGTTCCTAACACAGTGAAGGGCAGTTGGAGTGCATGCAGACAAAGGAATGAATATAGTTACGTGGGGCACAGCATACTACATGAAAAAGCTCGTTTACATTGTAATTCCTTGTTATAGCCACAGGGCAGCCCTGGCTGAAATGGTATCTTGCCAGTGGCTCTTCAGGGTGGGGCTGGCATGCACTTTAATATTGTATGTCCAGCTTTTCAGAGGTTTAAGTAGAGATGTACTTGACTTTGGCAAATGGGAAAAGGCACTGTTGGGCAACCTTAACTTTGTGTTAACAAAGTTTTTGGGTAGTGAATTGTACCTTAATTTTCTAGTTGACTGTTTGCGAGCAAGCAAGAAGAGCTTGTTCTTCTCTTGTAACTGAATAATGTGCAACCACTTATACAATACTGCATGTGCGGAAATGAAGTCGTCTGAACAGTAAAGTCTGTGTTTTAGGAGGGCTTCTAATGAATGTATGTCACTACTTGAGTGGAGGAAACCATGATTGTTTTTCTCCTTTACTCCATGACTTGAACCTTTTCCATTGGTTCATTCTAGGGCTTTTTTGGTGGTATTTTATTTCTGGTTGGAACATGGATGAGTGGGAGGACTCCATAAATGTGACTGGCATCTTAGTTTGTTGTCAGGGATTGGGTAGGTTCTGCTGTTGGGTTGGATATTGGTTCAGATTGCTCTGGGGGACAGGGACTTAAAAGGTCAAGCTGCTCTACTCAGCATGTTTTTGAGCTCACTAGGTTTTGTGGTAGAGGGTACAGGTTTAGCAGCTGGAAGTTTGGGTCTCCATTTAAGGTTTCTTAACAGGCTCTTGACTAGGAGCAGACATTATCCTTACTAGGTATGTCTGTGCTGCATTTTAAAAGCCGTGGCAGTGAATCACAGAGTCCAGGTGTACAGGCTTAGGCTTGTGCTGTGGCACTAAAAACAGCAGTGTAGATGTTCCAATCTGGGCTGGAGCTCAGGCTCTGAAGCCTGGGGAGCCTGGGTGGGTTTCAGAGCCTGCGCTCCAGCCCAAGCCCAAATGTCTACACAGCTGTTCTTAGCACCGTAGCGTGAGCCCAAGGCTGTAGACCTGAGCTGAGAGACTCGCTGCTGAGGGTTTTAAAATGCAGTGTAAACATACCCACTGCCCTTGATCAAAATATCCTTCCCAACTAACTACCATTGTGCAGTGTATTGGATTCTAGTTGTCCACCTTGATGCCATTTTTTGCGCTCTGTGTGTGTGTGTGTGTGTGTGTGTGTGAGAGAGAGAAAAAAACTATATGAAACACTCTTGATAGCTTCTGTCTTCTCAGAGTCTACACTACAAGCTCTACAATGGCACAGCTATAGACACTTCCTACAGCAGCTGAAGGGGTTTTCCTTTCACTCCTTTGAGGGCAGTAGCTAGGTTGATGGAAGAATTCCTCTAGCGGTGTCTGTAGCAGGGCTTCGTAAGTCGTCTTAACTATGACTGTTAAGGGTGTGAATTTTTCACAGCCTGGAGTGACAAAGCTAGATCAATTTAAAGCCATGTCTGCACTATGAATTTACATCAGTATAACTACGTTGCTCACAGGTGTGAAAAATCACACCTCTGAGCGACATAGTTATAACGACTTAACTCCCTGTGAACACAGCACTATGTCAACAGGAGGGTTTCTCCTGTCGACTTAGCTACCGTCTCTTGGAGAGGTGGATACCTACGCCAGTGCAAGAAGCCCTCCTGTTGGCTTAGGTAGCATCTTCACTGAAGACTTTTCATCATGCTGTAATGTTTAAGTGTAGAACCTCCCTAAGTTTTAGGTGTAGACTAGATCTAAAGCAGTATTATTATTCCATCCTGAATGGCAGTGTGCCATGCTCTGGATTTTAAGCAGTATATAAGAGAACAGAATTTGGCCCATATGGCTGAAGAATTAAATGATGAATTTCTATCCATTTTAACAATATTTGGAACAGTATAAGGATATAGGTATAATAGTGGTCTGCTTGCTTTTCCATTTCAATAAATTATGAAGAGATCAGTAGGTGGCATGTTAACTTGGTCATTATCCCCATTTAAAAATATTACGCTATTCTGTAAACATCCGAAATCTGATCACAGGACTTGATTTTATGAGTCGCTGAGTTTCCTCAACTTCTGCTGTCTTCAGTCTGAATTGAGATCTCTTCTCCACTCCCCTAGAAATAAACTGAATGTTGATATATGGGAAAGGACTTGTATTTTTAAATTGTGTTTGTCTGTCTCACATGTTAGTAAAAGAAATTAGCCTTTGTCTATACAGACAGGGTTTAAAATATTTACGAAACACTTATTAGCTAAAAGGCTAAGAAAGTAGCTACAAAGGGAATTAGCTATTCCTGATTAACTCAATGTGTGGATGCTCTTATTCTGGATCAGTTTAATCACTGTAGATTACGCTAATTCAGAATGAGGCACTCTTATCAGGAATAGCTACTCTGGAATAATAACTCCCTGTGTAGACAAGCCCTGTGTCTTTTATTCCCAGGTTAGCACAGAAGATGAGAAGGCAGACTTCCATGATCAACGTGTGTGCGCATGACACACACCCACACCTCCCTTCCAAACCGCTGAGAAGTGGAGGCTTCGGAGATTTCTACTAGGATTCTATTCATGGGTTTTGGTGTGGTTGGGGGTATCTTTCATATAAATGTCTGGCTATTAAATACTTGATAGAGTTGAAGCCCAATTGCTCCATATTTCTTTTAGAAATGAGAAGCTTTCCTTTTCTCCTTCTACCTCAATACTGGAGTCCTCTGGCTTCTGAGAGAACATAGGATCTCTATTGTTCGATTCCTTCCCAGATTCTTGGCTCCTGAATGGGGGAATGTGTGTCTGCTACTGGGCTCTTAAACCAAGACTGCTGCTTTTTTCTTCCTCTCTGAATACACTAGTGCTTAGGTCAGCTGCTGTGGTTTATAGCTTTTCCCAAGCAGTAGCATGAAACTGACATGATTCTTTACATTTTCACAGGTGCCCACACCATTCTGAATAGCAGCCATGAAACTGACTAATTTTGTTAATTTCAACCTATTGCTGCTTGGGAAAGTTGTAACCTGCAGTAGAGACCCTGAAGCTGTCTCCAAACCTAGAAAGTCCAGTAGCGCACCAGTACTGGGTTATATAATAGATTCATATTTTAATTATCTTCTATTTCATTCTTTATGCATTGTAATGTTTTGTTTGCAATTTTGACTGTTTTACATTGAGCAGGTTTTTTTGTTTAACTGTTCATAATGATCACAACAAATTATGTAAGTTGTTCCAGTTAATTTATAGACCAGCCACATGTGTATGAGTAGTTCAAATTATTCCTTCCAATGTGGAAAACTTTGGCTGATGAAACTCTGTTTACAAATGCAATGTGCTGCCCTTTCACCTACCATTAAATTCCTTTGAAGTTTCTCACAGTCCTCCTTAGGTTTGACTACCCTAAATAATTTTGCCACCTGATCTGCAAGCTGTGTGAATGAGGGTAACTCACATGTTTTCACCTAATACTCTGATTGAGCCATAGTCTCTGAAATATGAATAGCTACTAATATGTTGCTCTGCCATATAACATTTGAAATTACATTTACATTTAAATTTACAGCCTGGAAGAGAAACCACGCTCATCTTTATGCCTTCTTCAGGGAACTTAGATTTTTCTTTCTTCAAAACATTTTTGTCTTCAGGCAGATTCTTGTAAATATTTCTGAAATTAATCCATTGCCTAATACTCAGTTATGAGCAAAATCTTTCCTGTGGGTTGTACATTGGAAGTATAGGCCAACACCTATCCTGTGTCAAGCAGGATCATTGGGGGCAGGAGAGGGGTCAACATGGGGCATGAATATGCACTAAGGTTCTCTCCCAAAGCAACAGGATGGGGTCTTCTCTAGCACTCTCTTGAATGCTATGAGGGGGACCCAACTAAGGCTCCTGTTGAAGCAACCTGGCCCCAAAAGTTTGTGGTCTGCCAGTTTGGCGTGGCCAACTCCACATACATGATACGGTTGGCGGCATGTTGCTGCTTCTTGGGCCACCGTTGAGAAGTGCTCCAGAAAACCATGTCTTCCTGTTCAGCCTTTCCATATGAGACAGACAGTTGTGTGCTTGCAGGATGTCTCAGGGACCTTCTTTGCAACCAGTCCTCTTCCCCATCTGGTGTTGTATTGTAAGGGCAAGATTTTGTCCAGTCTCAAAGTACATTAAGACAAGGTTAAATTGCTGTAATGGATTGTCACAGTCCTCTGTTGGGGCTGCAACTTTTCCCTTTTTAGTTCTTTCTTCATTCTGCTGTTGCTGCTGCTTGTACCTGACTTTGGGTATGTCTACACTAGAAATGCTGCAGCACCACAGCTGCTTACCAAAGCAATAGAAGGGGGTTGTCCATTGGTGTAGTAAGTCCACCTATCTGAGAGGCGATAGCGAGGTCGACAGAATTCTTCCATCAACCCAGCAGTGTTTATAACCGGAGCTTAAGTTGATTTAATCACATTACACAGGATGTGAAATTTTTTGCAACCCTGAGCAATGTGTAGTTAAGCTGTCCTACCTTTTGTAGTGTAGACTAGCCCCTTGACTAGCAGTGCAGACGATCTGTTATTTTTTCCAAGTCCTAGTGAACACTGTACTGTAATTGGACCTCCAGGGGACTTTTTTTTATTTTCAACTTACTGCTCCCAAAGTCCAAATATGCCGCTTCAGAGATGTGCTTAAATTCTATTTAAATGGAGCTCTTTCCAAACCAGGCTTCCACCCAAGTGCCAGATTCCCTGAGGCACATTTTGGGGATCACAGGGACATAAATACACATAAAACAAAGTTGCTCACTTAGGCGTAAAAATGTGTTAAATGATTTTTCTCTTTAAACAGTTTTTATGCAAATTTAAAAAGTTCACATTTTAAGTTTGTGAATATGGTTGTTTTAGAAATATTGTGCAGTAACCTCCATATGATGTGACACAAGGAATGCTGCCAGAACTGTCATTGTGTTTTGAGCGTTAATACAAGATTGCAAATGGTACAGGGATAACTTACTTAACAGGTCATAGTACTAAATACGTGCAAGTTTCCTCAAGTATAAGTTTAGGCTGCTGTATTTTTACAGTGTTTGTATTAAATGGATATACACCTCTACCTCGATATAACGCTGTCCTTGGGAGCCAAAAAATCTTAACATGTTATAGGTGAAACCGCGTTATATCGAACTTGATTTGATCCGCCGGAGCGTGCCGCCCTGCCCCCCTCCGGAGCGCTGCTTTACCACGTTATATCCGAATTCATGTTATATCGGGTGGCATTATAATGGGGTAGAGGTGTATGTATTTGTATATGATCTGTAGCTATAACCTGTCTTTATGTAGTCATTGCTGTGAGTGTTCCATTATTCTGATCTTCCCATTAATTTTTTTAAATGTGTGTGTGATGTTTTGTATACAATAGATAATGCATGCATTTGTATCGTAGATGCATGGTTATATGTTATACATACTGTGTGTGTTATAGATATATGTATATATACACACACACACACAATGTATATGTATGTCGTGTCAGTGCTGAGAGTTTTCAACTATATTATCTTTTTGGTTGATGTGGGATTTTAATAAGGTATTTCATCTCTTTCCCCTTCTCCCCCACCACTCCTTTCTTTCAATCACCACCATTTAGATTTGCACATACTTCTTGGATACAGTAGAATATGTAAAGTTTTTTTCCCTTGGTAGACTAAGGGCTTTTAAGCATAGGAAAAATAAAAAATCTTTATTAACTTGGGCGTTTTCCACATTTTTAGCAGACTTTTATGGCAGAAAAACAAAACTACTGTTACATAATTTTAAATAATATATTTAGTAGTTAAATTGCAAATTTATTTAAAGATACACTTTAAATTATTATTTATGTTTTATTTATGGTACTTTGCATTCTGTTTGAGGAAAGTCAGATTGACCCAAAACATGACAATTAATAGGAAATCCCCCAGATTATCCTGGTTTAAAAAAGTTTCCTCTGCTTTGCAGCGAACAACTCTGCGCCTTTTGTTACTGTGGTGAACGAAGCTCATTAGGACAAGGAGAATTAAAACAATTCAGTCCAACGCTAGCGTTTACCATCCCCTGGAAGAACCAGCCTTTAAGTAAGAGTGAAACCAACGACCGCAGCGATGGAGCTTATGAGAGAACTCCAAGGCAAAACTCAGTGCCGCGCAAACAAAGAGGACAGAAGAAGTAAGTCTGTTTCATCATAAAAACTTCTGTCATAATTTTGTTGTATTGTTGATTTATTGTAGAGAGGCCAGGAAGCATATATGCAAACATTATGCAGTGATAAGTGAATAATTTGAAAATCTGAAATTATTTTAAAACCACATGATGCTTAGTATTATTAATCTGTGTTTGAAAAATTGCAAACCATGTCAGAAAAATAGCAATCTTTCTTCTGCTTCTTATTGTTAAGGTTTTTTCCCCTAGAAGTGAGAACGTGTTCTTTTTTGGAGAGTACAAAAGTAAAAGAGACAGACTTACTTTAAAAGTACAAATGTATTTGTACTCTTGAAATAGATCTTAGAGAGAGCATGCAAAAGAACAGAAGAGGAGCAACACATTAACCAGTTGATTTCTAAACTGTTGTGTTTGTGTACATTGGAGAGGCAAGAAATTTGTGGGTGTCACTTTGTAATCTTTCTTCCCTTGCCCCCTCAAAAAATAATCCTTGCGACTGTGAAAAGCAATGTGCTATATGAATACAGTATATTCTACTGTGATTAGAACTCTGTTTGTTGTTTTTGTGTATGTCAATGTTCTGTTTTTAATCCATTGAAGTATAGTAATATCCCAGGTGCCTTTTGCAATAGAGCACTTTTTAATAGCTATTTCTGAGAAATTACATTCACGTACACATTCCTGTATGGTCCATGCTGAAAGATTATTGAATGTATTTATGAAAATGAAGTTTAAAATACATCCATAACTGTGAATGCAGATCTTTTTTAGTATTTGCATAATGGAATAGATTTTTCTTAATATATATTTGGATTTTGTAATTCTGGGTTTTTGCCGTTACCATGGTTAGATGTGTTCTTGTTTCAGAGCTGTCTTGCTAATATGTGGATTCAGTTGTGCTGGCTGATTAGTAGAGGTTTTTGTAGCCTATGGGAAAGTGCAAAATTAATTTAGCTTGGAACAACTAAGCAGCTCTGTCCCTTGAGGGTGATGATGTAATCATCCCCAAGTGCCATGCTGGCTAACATCCAAGTTTAAGTACTAAAGCATTGTTGTGTTGGAGTTTTCTGATTGGTTGATAGCTTTGGACTGCTGCCAATACAGTGAAGAAGTGAAGTAGGAAATGAAACAATAACAAAGAGAGGCAGCCTTTTAAAAGGATTTAAGGTGGTACATTTTAAGGAATCCTGAATTATCAAGGCATATGTAGCATTAAAAGTATTGTAGACATTTAAATTTGAATTCATATTCAGATTATGTTTATTCAGTTTAGATACATTTTAGTTTAATAGCCCTTAATTAAGTATGAATGCTGAATCGCTATATAAAGCTGGCAGTGATTTTATCCATTTGATATTCAGGAACTATAAACACAAATTTTAAAAAAACAGGTACTCAGATTTCCTTATTATAAAATCTGATATGAATGTGTAATTCTTTTTTAGATTGATTAAAAACTGACAGTAATTCAGTAACAGGAGCCTATGTTAATAATATCTGGCTTGACTGCATAGAGGGGTATTTGCCCTTTTGCGATAGAATGGGTTAATTTAATACAGCAGTTCATAAGGGGACTATTTTATTGATAGTAATAGGTTTTACTCTTGAAGGTTTTGATTTCTGATATTGCATTTTTTTTTGTTATGACATAACCTAATTTAGTGCCAAGGATTGAAAACTTCACCCACTCACCAATAATGAGAGAGAAGCTTTTCTTGACAGATGTGGAGGGGCGGGATCTTAACCATCAATTTTTGCACAGCTTAAGCTTTCACTTACATTTCCCCCATCTCCTTGCCCTTATGTTTCTGAAGGTAATCTTCAAAATAAGCCAAATGTAAAATGATTTTACTCCTAAATCAGCACACAGCTCTGTTGCCTGCTGTAGCTCATATCTTTACCAAGCAGTAAAGTAAAATTAACATACATTTGGTCAAGTTCACTGTTCTTTTTCAGAAGGGTATGAGCATCATGAAATTGTCAAGAACTATAGCAGTTTCATGCTGCTGCTACTGTCGACATCTATGAACAGCCACGGAGGCATATGCTTGATTTATTAATGAATAGGGGACTGCCAAATTCACAGCCATGAAAAAACGTCACAGACTGTGAAATCAGAGTTCCCCAGTGACATATAGCTATTGGAGGGGTGGAACAGGGTAGGCCTGGGGGCGCCCCAGCTGGGGGCTCCTACCATTCACTGGGATCCAGCTGTTAGTCTGCCAGGCTGGGGAGGGATGGCACTTCTCCTGCGTGGCTGCTCTTGTGGGGAGATCAGACTGAAGGCAGCAGCCACAGAGCTTCCTGCAGTTTGAGGAGATTCCCAGAGGTGGAGTTGGGTCTGATCTCCCTCATGCTGCTGGGAGCACCCCAGCTGGGGGCTGCTAGTCCCCTCGGGGCTGAAGTGGGACAGGACTTCCTCTTCTCTTGCATGGCCACTCTCTGGGGAGATCAGACCCACCTACTTCAGGGAACCTCCTGCAGCTGCAGGAAGCTCTGTGGCTGCTGACAGCTCTGAAGGTTCCCAGCAATACGGGTGAGGTCAGAGCCACCTCTGGGAATCTCCCTCAGCTGCAGAAAGCTCCACAGTGCAGAAGTGAGGGTGGAAATCCTGCAACCCCCCATACATCAGCTTTGTGATTCTCCACAACCCACTTTTGGGTAGGACCCCCCCACAGTTACAACACCCTGGAATTTCAAATGTAAATGTCTGAAAATGTGAAATTGTCCAGTTTAAAAACCTGCTGGCTGTGAAATTGCTCAAAATGGACTGGGAATTTGGTAGAGCCCTAATGAAGAAGGAACCAATAAAAGATCGAGACGACCCAAATTTCACTATGGTAGCTGAGGGGACTAGACCTCTCAGTAAGGCTTAGTGCAGTGCTTTAGAAATCCAAGGCAGAAACTTTTTTTTTAAGTGGGGTTGCGGGAGTCAGGTTTCTTTGGTTAATGGGTTAGTGAGTCTGATGTTCAGTGGATAATTTTTTGGTAGGTTGGGTTAAAAAGCCAGAAAGGAGGATTCTCTGTGCTCAAATAGTATACTGTGGTGTTTGTGGGTTTTTTTAATAGGTTTGATAGATACTTCCATTTCATCATCATCTAGTGCTTTTTGTATCATTACATTCTCCTTTTCTACCCTCTTTCTCTTACACTTGGCTATTTTGTGAATTTTGGTTGTGTGGGACAAAGACATCTGCTGCCATCTAACCTTCTCCTTTCTTGGTCTTTTTCACCCTTCCCCCATACACACTAGCTGTCTGCTATCCTAGCAGCTTACCTCTGTCTGGTAGGGCAGAGTCTCCTTTGAGAATATTGTCAATGCTATACCACAGACCAGCTGTCGAGGTTGCAGAGAGGAAACCATAAGAAAGCTGCAGCTGACACCCTCTGTTTACACCACCTCCCTGTCTTTGTTCCAGGTTTTCCCATTTCCCCAGAGAAATATCCCTTCTTTGCCTGGATCTATATCTGCCTGTACTTACCTAACAATCCTCTTCTGGAGATGAAGCAAGTCAAACAAAAAATGCAGTTTGAAAAATTTTAGGATGTATATCCTGAACAATGAGACGGTCAGACTGGACAAAGGGCCATTTAACACAGTCATTTTTTCTGGTGCATATGACTTTTAACTGAAAGCATTGTTCTTCGTTTTCTCCTACTGATATAAATACTGTGTCAAAATTCAAGAAACTGGGCTAGGCCCCCCCCCCTTCTTTGATGTATGTTTTATCACACTTAGGGAAAACTCATTTGAGGCATTCTGGGTTTTTTTAGATCATTTAAAAACCACATAGCTAATTGAGTTATAAACTTAGACTGTTTTAATCGCAGAGTTACCTACCCACATTTTTTCTCTCCTTCTCTACAGAGAGAGACCTCGACAGAGTATAGCGTCATGTACAAGTGTAAGCACTCAAACTGCTTCTGACGATCAGGTTGTCAAATTCTGGGATGAACTCAGTTTAGTTGGCTTACCAGATGACATTGATGTCCAAGCCTTATTTGAGCCAACAGGTAGGTATACGTTCAGCTATTAATAGTATGTGGTACGTATTTGTAATGGTTTAACTGGAATTCAAACTAAACTTTTGTTTAAATAATTCTTTAGTTTGGTATAGTAATTGCCTCTTTTGGGGAAGTGAGGAGCAAAGGAGAAAGAAACAGAGATAATACATCATTGTTTAAACTGTCATTTTATATAACTCCTAAAGGCACAGTCCTACAAAGCCTCCTTCTCATGTGGCTTCACTGGGGCTACCTGAACAAATAACAATTAGTCATGAGAGGAAGGGCTTTCAGGATCAGGTCCTAAGATTGTAATATACATTTTTAACTTTGTTTTATTTAGGTATGTCCAAAAAATCAAGAAGCTTTGGGCTATTTTCTTAGAGCATTTTGGTTAAATGTTGCCCTACCAGCAATCTATACCATATGCTTATGTATAGGGCCCTACCAAATTCACGGCCATGGAAAATGTGTCACGGACAGTGAAATCTGGTCTCCTCCTGTGAAATCTGGTCTTTTGTGTGCTTTTACTCTATACTCTACAGATTTCATGGGAGAGGCCACTGTTTCTCAAATTGGGGGTCCTGACCCAAAAGGGAGGATTGCAGGGGGGTCGCAAGATTATTTTAAGTGGGGGTCACAGTATTGCCACCCTACTTTTGCACTGCCTTCAGAGCTGGGTATCTGGAGAGTGGCGGTTGCTGAATGAAGAACCAGCTCTGCAAGCAGCAGCGCAGAAGTAAGGGTGGCAATACTATACCACTATACCTTATTTCTGCGCTGCTGCTGGTGGCAGCACTGCCTTCAGAGCGGGATGCCCAACCAGCAGCCACTGGTCTCCAGCTGCCAAGCTCTGAAGGCGACACCGCCACCAGCAGCCGCACAGAAGTAAGGATTGCGGTACCACAACCCACCCTACAATAACCTTGTAACCCTCCATCCCCAAGTCCTTTTTTGGGTCAGGATCCCTACAGTTACACCACCATGAAATTTCAGATTTAAATAGCTGAAATCATGAAATTTACAATTTTTAAAATCCTGTGACTGTGGAATTGACCAAAATGGACTATGAATTTCGTTGGCCTTACTTATGTCTCACAAAAGAAGAAACTGTAAGAACTCAGAACTTGTTCTATAAATATTATCTCTGTGCTGAGCTTAGTAGTAGTGTCACTTTTTTTCAAAATTCTCTGAAAATTGGTTTCAAAATTTGATTGCAAAGAAACCTCTTCTAAATGAATTTAAAAAAAAAATTAGTATGGAGTCTGGTCACCTAATGTTGGATAAACTTTAATTCTTCCAAGTCATCGCTATTGGAAAATGCTTACAATTATTTCTTTCTATTTACTTTCAGTCCCTTTTTTGTGTTACTAAATGCAGAGTTGCAATATACAATTTATATGCTTAATAGTAAATTTCAAGAGGTACATACCATGAGTCTTATATGGTATGTCAGCATAGAATACCTTCATCTGAGGCGAGAAATATTAGCAGTTTGTCATTATACCATATCCTATGGCTTTCATTCTTTTGCCAGCAGCTGAACTGAAAGCCATTTTAACAGGTACTTTGAGTCCTAGACGCTCTATTTTTGTAGTCTAAGTTTCCCAATATGAGTACAGCAGGTTCTGTCCGAATAACAACAGCTCACTATTGTAATCACAATGTTTTACAAAACAGTTTATGTACCAGCCCTGTGCATGGCACCTTGTTATCTTTTAAAAATTATTATTTGTTTATGGTAGCACTCACAATATGCTTGGTGCTTTCCCAGCAGACAAAAGGAATTGATCCCTGTCCCAAGGAGTTCACAAGCTAAGGACAAATATACAGACAAACAGTAAAATAAGTGAGGGGCAAACTGAAGTTAACTTTGAGCGTATAAGTACACACAGACATGTCATAGGTGTATTTGTATATTTTGGGGTACAAAAACTAGAAGCTGAAAGGTATATAAATATGTTTGAAAACATCTGGATTTTTTTGTATATAATAAAAACTGCAGTATGTAGAGAAATTGTTGATTCCTTCCTCCTCTTCCTGTTTCAGTAAAAGACTATTGTCCTAACTCTGCAAGCACTTACCACTAAAATTAAGCTCTGTATTCTCTAGTAATGGTTGTAAGAGCAGGTCTGGGGGGTTTTTTGTTTTTTTTTAAAGGTCTTTCCTTTTAATGCTTATTTTGAAACTCAACTGCTGCTTGGCAAAGTTGTAAAATTGTGCAATTCTTTCTCAATGATAATGCATTAGGTCACTGCTGGGCTCATCACCGCTGTGCAGAGTGGTCATTGGGAGTATGCCAGACTGAAGAGCAGCTATCGGTGAACGTGGACAAAGCTGTTGTCTCAGGGAGCACAGAAGTGAGTAGAAAAAAAAGAACATTTTCCGCCAGGACTGTAAAATAAAAAAAAAAAAATTTCAAATAAGAGTACAAAATGTCACTCACTGAAAATATCAACTCCTAGAGCTTTGTTCTGCCTCCTACATTCACAGTAATGCTTTACTGTACAAGTAATCAGATTGTAATCTACAGTTGATTTCAGTGGGAAAACTTGTGGAGTATCAAGTACTACTCAGCTTGAGTTTGCATGGCAGAATCAGTTCCGTGGTTATTAGAAGCTGGCAAGGGGTTCACAGAAAAAAAAATAGATGTGTTCAAATTAGCAAATGCCTTTTTCATCACCACTAATATTCATCCTATCCTTACAAGTTTATATCACCAGAGTGCAGTTAATATGGTGTTGATATACCCAAATACTCTTAAAAAAATTGCAATGTAGGTGTCCATGCTCTAGGATCCTGCAAGGTGGAAGGGTCCCAGAGCTCAGGCTGCAGCCCAGCCCTGAACATCTATACCACAATAAAACAGCCCTGCAGCCCAAGCCCAAGGCAGCTGGCATGGGCCAGCCACGGGTGTCCAATTGCGGTGTAGACATACCCTGAGGCAATCTAGCTGTAGGGGGGAACAGGTGCAGAAATGTCTCCCAAGTGCTTGCAAGTTGCTTAGCAATTAGAGTGTGATGTGTGACTAGGATATCCACATGATAAATTGCATTTATCATGCACCTTTTAGGAAGTCAGCTGCATTCTGTCCACCAGGTCATCTGCACTAGGGCTATTTCTAACACTCAACTCCTGAACAGCCTTCAGACAACTACCATTAGGGACAAATAAATAAATAAACCAAAACTAAACTCAGCCATAAAAATGTTTCATCCAACAAATATAAAAATTCCACCACAAAATTAAAATGGTGAAAGGGCAAGGATCGGGAAATATTCAACTTTAGACCCATGATTGGTTTAAATAGTTATTTTTGATGAACTATTCGGGCTACATCTTAGTGCATTATACCACCTAAAAACCAGGAATCACTTCTGTATCAGCTGATCCAGATCCAGCTCTAGTAGAATGCAATATATTAGACCTTTAATTTGTGAGACTTCATGTGTAGAAAAACTTATTTTAGAAGTTTTTGACCTATTCATAATAACTTTTTTCCTCCTTCAGAGGCCCGTACTGTTGCAGTCAGGGTACTTAGGCAGCCTGCCTTCCAAGAGGAAAGGATAGGTAAAACAGTCCCAATAAATACAGTGGCCCAGGGCTTCTTGAGGCTCTAAACTGAGGCCCTGCGTTAAGATTAGTGTTTGGTTAAGAACTGAAAATGTTTCCCTGAACTGTGTGCTGTGGTTTTTAACCTGAAACATTTGGTTTACACCTGCCACTGTGGTGGGTGGAAGTAGGGAGCACTACTTCCCATGCATCTGTAGAAGCAGCTCTGCTACAAGTACTGAGCAGCTCCCTCATGGCTGCCTGCTGCTGTGCAGGAGGGAGAGGAGATAGTAGTTCTGGCTGCTCCATTGCCTGCTTTCCTGCCAGGTTGTGAGATTCTTGGAGAAAGCAGGATGAGAGCTCAACTGGCTCTGCCTGAGTCTAGGAGACTGTCTAGCAAAGATGGGTCCCCACCCTCACCTGGCCACTCAACTTAGCCTGGGAGAAGTGGGGAAAAAAGGAGAAGCAGACAGAACAACCAGTTAGTTATTGTTCCCAGATTCTTTGCACCAGCCATAGGTTAGAGTAGCTTGGAGGCTGCTCTAAGTTGTACTAACTGTTTATGATTGACAGGATGTCATAGGTCAACTGGTTATAGCTGGAGTACAGTGTGTTACAGCCACTTCTCTGCCCACCCTCAGCACATCCCTCTGCACCAGTGACTGCAGCAAGGGAAACATAGGAGCTGCTTATGCCAGCGCTGTACCCACACTAGGGAATCCAGCAGGGGACCTGTGGGTGATTTCCACTGTCTTTGTGCACCACCTGAGCAATGTAAAGAGAAGAACAAGGCAGAGACTCTATCCTGGAGTATTGACAGTAATGTTTGGCTCTCAAACTGAAAAGTTTTACATTACCTGCAATAATATATTATTATATAACGATAGACAATATAATAATCCTCCAAAATACTTCTATATAAATGCATAGTATTACGTAATATATTTTGGCAACTGTTCATTTGATATATTTTTGTATTTATAGCTGTTGCATTGTGCGTTCTTCAAATTTTGCTTTTCTGGTGTTATTCTCCTTTTAGTTTTTTGTGTTCTAATGCTGTAAATGTTCTGGATGCTGCTGGCAATACAGGTGTGAGTCTGTGGTTAGGTTTATTTAGATGATTTTCCATAAAACAATTTGTAGGTTGTTTCTTTAACGGGCCATCAAACTTGCTCTTATTTTTTCCCTGGCAGTCCCCCTGGCATTACATGAGTTTATGATGTGGTCTACTGCAGTAATGTCTTTGCCCAACTGGGAAGGTGTTTTCTCCATTCCTTATGTTACTTGTGCAGATTAGTTCTGACATGCAAAGAATGTTTTTTGTTAGCAAGATTGTTTGGGGTTTTTTTGTTTGTTTGTTTTTATTCTCTATTTTGCTGGAAACATCTTGTAGGTTTTCTTACCTTGAGGGTCTTTTTAATTTGGAATTTGAATTATTGTTTCTCAGTACTTGGGATATCTGTTTCTGATTGTCTTTTAACTGGATTTGACAGTGTTTCTTATTACTCTGTTTATCAGTTGAGATGTCCATTTGGCTTCATTGAACTTGTGATTGCATTAATAAAGCTTGTGTAAGCATATTTTCACTGACCTGTTCCAAAATGTGTGTGTAAATCATTTTCTGTTTCTACTTGGCTCTTACTTTCTGCTGGGTTAAAATTTTTAAGTGTAGTCCACACCTGTATGTTTCACAAAATGTTCTGCTTAGATTTTATCTTCTGTGATTCACGCCTTTGATTCACTGGTTTTGAAGGCATTAGAATTTATTTGTTCAGACGTATGACAAATTCATTTTTTGTATTTTCTTTTTTGCCTAGTTCTATGTTAGTTGCTTTGATTTTGTTACCCAGTCTCCATTCCGTCTCTGATTATTGTTGATATATCCATGATGTCTTGTTTTTTCATGGTTTAAGGGACTTAATGGATCAGGTTATTTTATTTCATAGCTGACAAGTAAATGACCAAATAGACCATTATATGTGTGGTAATGTATGTGGATGTGCTATTTCTGGACTTTAGCAAAGCTTTTGATACAGTCTCCCACAGTATTCTTGCCAGCAAGTTAAAGAAGTATGGGCTGGATGAATGGACGGTAAGGTGGATAGAAAACTGGCTAGATGATCAGGCTCAACGGGTAGTGATCAATGGTTCCATGTCTAGTTGGCAGCTGGTATCAAGTGGAGTGCCCCAAGGGTCAGTGCTGGGGCCGGTTTTGTTCAATATTTTCATTAACGATGTGGAGGATGGTGTGGACTGCACCCTTAGCAAGTTTGCAGATGACACTAAACTGGGAGGAGTGGTTGATACGCTGGAGGGTAGGGCTAGGATACAGAGGGACCTAGACAAATTAGAGGATTGGGCCAAAAGAAATATGATGAGGTTCAACAAGGACAAGTGCAGAGTCCTGCACTTAGGACGGAAGAATCCCATGCACTGCTACAGACTAGGGACCGAATGGCTGGGCAGCAGTTCTGCAGAAAAGGACCTAGGGGTTACGGTGGACGAAAAGCTGAATATGAGTCAACAGTGTGCCCTTGTTGCCAAGAAGGCTAATGGCATTTTGGGTTGTATAAGTAGGGGCATTTCCAGCAGATCGAGGGATGTGATCATTCCCCTCTATTCAGCACTGGTGAGGCCTCATTTGGAGTACTGTGTCCAGTTTTGGGCCCCACACTACAAGAAGGATGTGGATAAATTGGAGAGAGTCCAGCGGAGGGCAACAAAAATGATTAGGGGGCTGGAGCACATGACTTATGAGGAGAGGCTGAGGGAACTGGGATTGTTTAGCCTGCAGAAGAGAAGAATGAGGGGGGATTTGATAGCTGCTTTCAACTACCTGAAAGGGGGTTCCAAAGAGGATGGATCTAGACTGTTTTCTCAGTGGTAGAAGATGACAGAACAAGGAGTAATGGTCTCAAGTTGCAGAGGGGGAGGTTTAGGTTGGACATTAGGAAAAACTTTTTCACTAGTAGGGTGGTGAACTGGAATGGGTTACCTAGGGAGGTGGTGGAATCTCCTTCCTTAGAGGTTTTTAAGGTCAGGCTTGACAAAGCCCTGGCTGGGATGATTTAGTTGGGTTTGGTCCTGCTTTGAGCAGGGGGTTGGACTAGATGACCTCCTGAGGTCCCTTCCAACCCTGAGATTCTATGATTCTATGTGCCTTGTTAATGTGTAGTCTATCTGAGTCCTTTTACCCCTTTGTTCATCTTACCCACCTGAGCCAAAGAAAGAGTTTCTCAAGACCACTCTTAAGGTTAAAAAGTTACATGTCCATGGGACTCCAAGATCATTCTTTCAAGTTCAATATGGTGTAAACTCCAGAGAGATACATTCCAGCTCTTACATTTCAGATGTCTTTTGAAAAGGCTTTTGGCATAAAATCCAATTTTGCTTGTATTTTTGGATCACCATATTTTTCGTAAAACTTTTTATATATAATTTCCAGTTATTTGATTGAATGCAAAATATAACTAAGTCACTAATATTGGTTCCTTAAAATACTCTATACGGTATGTGAAAATAAGTCTGAAATAATGAAGCAAAGAAGTAGCCACATTGTTAATTTGATACAAGACTGGAAGATCAGACTTTAGCCAGAGACACAGGGTAGAGCAAGAGATTTTCACAAGTCTTTCTAGGTGAGAAATGAAAGTACAGTATTACATGGCTGTACCTACTAAACAAAACCAAACCAAACTATTAAAAAAGATACAGAGTTTTAAAAGGCGAGAAAGAGAAGTATCCTGCTTTTGTCTGTACCTCCGGGTCCAGTCTTTTGCATCTCTAACTGCATCCTTGATCATGCTGTCTTGATACTTGGTACCTTGATACAGGGTGCACTTCCTATTTTAATTCTAATTAAATTGGAGGCCTCCAGGGATTACAGCTGTTGAGTTTTTAACAAAGATTATTTTGAAACATTTTCAGGTATTTTAAACACTGCTTTGTAATTTCCATGTTTAATTTACATATTTTGATGAGGTGAGTGTTTTCCTGTGTTCTGCTAAGGCAGTGTAAAAATTGCTGCTTGTTTGCATTAAATGGCTCAATTCAGGACATGTTACCAGTGTAGAAGGATATGGGCTAATGTCACCACAGTCAGGAACTGCTGTCAAATAGTTCCATTAAAAATGGCCAATTCTCCTTCTCTGCTCCCTTCTGGAAAAGGGAAAGACTTCACTCCTGAGTATGGCACTCCCCTCTCTTCTTGTTCTTCTTATTTAATACTGTACTTGTGTATGGAATTTCATAGGTAAATAAAAGGACACAGTCCATATCCAGAGGAGCGTGCATTCTAGATTAAAGCAATATACGTCAAAAAGTATAATGGGAAATGTCTAGGGAAGGACTGGGTGGACGCACTGTTAATGAGACACACAGTTTGCCCAAAAAGGACAAATAGCGCTCGGTGGCGGTTTAGCGAGTTGTATGTTAGTTATCTTGAAATAAGGGTGTCTATTTTTTAACATCACTTCTTTTGTTCTTGTTGATCTTAGAAGGACTAATGGCATTTGAATTGCTGCCTTTATATACACCACACAATAAAGAAGTTGCTGTAGCAGTAACTTTCCCAACCACTCTTCTCTTCTGATAGCACTTAGACAGCAGCCTACAAAGCTAGGCGAGCTCACTCATCTGGAGCACAGAGGCTGAAGAAAAGTGGTACTGAAGGAAATCAAGAGGGCATGTGTTTGTATCGCCTGAAATGCGAGTAGGTAGGAAGCCATTTAAATAGGGTGCGTGAAACAGTCCTCCCAATCTACTGTCTCACCTTTTCCACTGTCTCCAATTCAAATTCGCTGTATCTCATTGGTCACAGAGGACATGTACAGCTCTGCCACTCCCTGTTATCCAGTTTTGTCTTTTACTGTGTTATCCTTTATCCCTCCATTTCACCAGTGATGACAGCCTTGTCTGCCCACTTGTGTATTGCTCTCACAATTGTCTTCAAACCTTCTTCCATGCTCCCACTGTGCATGAAATGCCCAACCTGAACTGATCCGTAAAGCCACTACCTTTTCCTCCTTCATATCCATGCTCAGGGCTTACTACTTCTGTGATTCTTACCAGAAGGGGCAGGTTATGGGGAACTTTGTCATAGCTCAAATATTTGTAATAATTTTTTTTTAACAGTAGTATATAAATGTCAATATTTGAATGTGTCAAGTATCAGAGGGATAGCCGTGTTAGTCTGGATCTGTAAAAGCAGCAAAGAATCCAGTGGCACTTTATAGACTAACAGACGTTTTGCAGCATGAGCTTTCGTGGGTGAATACCCACTTCTTCAGATGCAAGCGAATGTATCTTTCTCACCCTTTATATGTTTCTTGTCTTCTTGAGATTTGTCTACAGTTGTTGTGGTGAGGTTTTTTTTTGTTTTTTTTTTGGTGCTGATTTAACTAAATCAGTAGAAATATGGTTTAGTTAAATTGGTGCAACCCTCTAGTGTGGACACTTGTACTGGTATAAAGGTGTTTATGCTACTGCTGCTTATTATACTTATGTAGCTGTGTCCATACTAGAGAGATGCACCAAGTTAGGTAAATCAATTTTTCTACTGATTTTAGTTAAATCAGTCCAAAAACTGTATGTAGACAAGGCCGTAGATACCTATGTATCTATCTGCGTCTATCTATATATCTCTACCTATCACAGTAGGACCATGACCCTCATTGTGACTTCTGGGAGCTATCATAATACCAACAACATATAACAACCAGGTCATCTAATTGCATAGTGCTTGTTTGCAGTGCATCAGATGAGATGACCGAACTCACAGTTTCTCAGTGCTCTGAGTCCATGTTCTTCCTGTCTCATAAGTGGAAGGACTGTTGATTTTTTTATTTTTAAAAAAGGACACGTCAGAAGTTCCACCTACTCTAACTTACACCTTTTCCCAAGCAGGATCATCGTTACTCATCAGTGTTCAGAGCGACTTAGTTTATGGCCTACCATCAGAAAATGCATTGAGCTGGGACTCAGGAACCCCTAGTTCTTCTTTGAGTAGTGTCCCTGTCAGTGCTCCCCTTCAGGATGTGGGTGCTCTGTTTTCAGGTGCACATGCACCCCTGGGCCTTTGATCAGAAATTTTGGTAGAGATGCCTGTTTGGGCTGTGCATGTGCTCTCGTGCCCCACTCGGAGGATATATAGGGCTGGGCGGGCGAACTGTTCTCAGTTCCTCCTCAACCGCCTTCGGCCTAGAAGTCATCTCGGGAATCATCTCTTCCTTCGGGGGATACTGCTCAGGAGTCGCCTGTCCCCATAGGGACACTAATCAAAGAAAAAGTTACTCACTTTGTGCAGTAATTAGAGTTCTTTGACATGTGTTTCCCTGTGAGTGCCCTCCTTCCCCTCTGCTTTGGAGTTTCCTTGTGGAACTTCATAGTAGAGAAGGAAGTGAGAGTGGTTCACTCACACAGGCCTATGTTTCCTTGGAGCAGAGCATGAGGATGTATGGGGCGCATGCGTGGGCTGAACATGCACTGCTACCAAAAATGTCTGATCAAAGCCATAGGGGTTTATGCTCACCTGAAGTGGTGCACCCATATGAGTCACATGTCAAGGAACTCCGGTTATTGCACAAGGTGAGTAACCTCTCCTTGTCCCAGCTCTCACATGTACTTCCTCCAGGGCCATGAGCAAGTCACTTAACCTTTTTTGATACTGTTTTCTGATTTGCGGAATGGGGATAATACCTACCTCACTGGTCGGATGAGGGTTGTTTAGGTCCTGTTTATAAAGTGCTTTGAATGTGGAAAATGTGGTGTAATTGCTAAGTATTCTTAGTAGTAGTGGTAGTAGATTGATTTACATAGTGACTCATCTTTTCAAATGAATTGCAGAGCTCTCAGAAATTACTTTGTCTTTAGTGTCCTCTAAATGTTTCTGTGTGACCTAAGCAACTATTTAAGGCATACAATATGTATTCAGTGATGTTTCTCGTCCTGATTTCTCTTCTGATGTGATTGTTGAGTGTGTTATCCTCTTTTACACCATTATCCCATTGCACCACCAAGCTGCCATATGGTACTTTTCTTAAATAATTGATTCCCCCAAACATCGCATTTTACAGACTAGAAACTGCTTCTACTTCTGTCTTACTAGGCATTTCTCTATAGTTGTATTTGTCTTTTATTTTTGGTCCAGATGTGAAGCATTCTGGCTAAGTAGCCTCCTTTGCTTATACACTCTATTGTCATAATTGTAACTCTTCATTTGACATGATGGAGCAGGATGAGTGAAATATAGGCAATATACATGCTTCTTCATGCGACATACGCTGTTAGCCAGTTTATCAGGCAGCAGTATTCAAATACTAGCATACAGTAGAAATTTTTACCCAGGTCAACAGCCTGATGTATTAGATAGTTCAGTTTTCCATGGATTCCCTGTATATTATTTTCCAGCTTCTCCGAAGGATGGACACACACACACAGAGGACTGGGTTAATCAGCACTCCCAACCTGACCCCTTATATGCCCTTGGACTCAGCAGGCTGGGTTGAACAGCACTTTCAATCTGCCACCCTTATATGCCCCTGGACTCAGCGGAGTGGGTCGAGCAGCACTTCCAAGCAAATGAGGCTAGGGGAGTTTCCTTAATTCCTTTATGCCAAGGGTTTAGGTGTGTCTTCCACTGCCTTTTCATTGCTTTTTGTAAGTCTTTCTTCTGATGCAAATTTGGCTCAAGCTGAGGCTGAGGAAGGGGGGCCAGACAGGCTGGGTACTGTGCCCTGGTTCCCCAAGAACACAGAGCTGCTAGATAACAGGAGAGAGCTCTCCAGTTGGCATAATTACTCCACCTCCACGAGGGCTGTAGCTGTGTTTGTAGGAGAACTGTCCACACTGGCACTTAGGTGGGTGTAACTTGCATCGCTCGGGGGGGGGGGTGTCTTTTCACACACCCCCCCCGAGTGATGTAAATTATATCAACAAAAAGTGGTAGTGTAGATCTGCCCTGAGTATTGGGATTAAAGAAGAGACACTCCCATTCTAGTCCTCAGTGCCCCCAAATACATACCGGCTCCAGGGGCAATAGCAACAAAGTATGAGAAAACTAGATCCTTCAGTGTGTTGTGATTTTCCCCCCACACCACCCAAGACGCTATTTTTTTGTACTCTTGACAATTCCCCAACTCAATATTTGTTTTTTAACATAATTTCTCAGTAATGAAGCAATGGATTTCAAACAAATAAAGGCTCCAAAGCTATTTAGAAGCATGAAGTTTTTTTCCCATTAGGATCTAACTTCCTTAAAATGTCAGATTTTTGGGCTTAATTACTTGAAACCAATTTTCAGCTGTCCATGATTACCTTATAATTCAGAGATTTTCAAGTACAGTGGAATATTTTCACATTTGTCTGTCTTTATACCCAAAGACAGTACTCAAATGTAAATATTTATGAAAATCCACTAATACTAAAATGAAACCAAGCAAGTCACCTATCCTAAGCAAGATTTTCAGCCTCCATATATTCCTGTTGTTATTCTTGGATATATTCTATGGGTATTATAGGACTTACATAGATTCCACCCTTGGACTTGCACCTTCGCTGTGTAAGAAAAGTAAGGGTCTGAATTGAAATCTGCCTTCAACCGCAGAAGACAAAAAATATTTTTTTGGAGGATAGAGGCAGAAAGGGGCTGTCTGGATAGCAAAAAAACAAATGAGATCTTGTACAATTAATGAGATGGGGTCTGAAATGGATTTTAATGGGGTTTTTTGTTTTTGTTTTGTTTAAAAAGACAACATAATTTAACTTATTTTTGAGTTTATTGATTTAATTGCTGCTCACTTCGAAATGTTTGGATGATAAAGTACCCTATAAACTATATATTATTGCAAGAAACAGCAAGGTGATGAAGGTGATATCGCAGGAATGCAGTGAGATGATATAATTGAATTGGGTTGAGTGATGATTATTTTCTTTGATTATCATGATTGATTCTTCTTTGATTCCTGTCAGCAGCAACAATGGGGCTGAATGAAGTTTTTCCACCACTTTCTGTTTTGTACCAACTTCATGGCTTCATTCATCTTTAAAGCTTTTTGTTCTATTATGTCATTCTCCATTGTGTCTATCCAACACATCCTCAGTCTTCCTCTGTTTCTAGTTCCTTGCACTTTGGTATGTATCATCATATATGGTATCCTTTCTAGGTTCATTCTTGACGTGTGTCCAAGCCATCACAATCGTCTTTCTTAAATCTTATATAAACAGTCCAATTTTGTATAATTTAATTTTTATTTTCTGAAATACTGACATTCTTTGAATTCCTCTCAGCCAGTTCATTTCTTCAGTCAATATCTCTCTTTTGTCGACTTTCCTCAGACTGCAAAGTTCAGACCCATTCAGCATCCTTGGCCTGACAATGCTCTCATATATGCTGATTTTCATTTTCATCTAAATGTCTTTCCAGATCTTGCAGAGTTTTTCAAATGCAGTAGCGGCTAGTCTGATTCTTCTTTGAACAGGGAATCTTCACAAACCACATTCTTCAATCTTAATCCTCCAAAACACAGATTTTTTTCACTTGTTCTAGTTCTGTGTCACCGATTTTCATCTTTACTTCTTCCTTTGTCTTTCCCTCACCATAGTTTTTGTCTTTCCCATACTGATCTTCAGTCTGAATTTTTGCTTTCACCATGAACTTTGTTAGTTATTCTCAAGTATTCCTTGCTCAGTGCTGTGAGGTCAACAACAGCTGTCAATCTAAGGTTATTCATTGGCCTCCCACATAACATGACTCCTCTCATTTCACCTCTCCATGCTACAGCCATTACTGTTTCCTGTACCAAGTTGAACAAATCCAGCGATAGGTGCATCTTTGACTCGCTTTTAAATGATTGTCCCAAACAATTCTGTCAGCTTTTTGTCTACTCTCACTGCACTCGTTGACTTGCTGTAGATGTTTTCTATCAGCTTGATCAGTTTCTTAGGGATGCATACATTCTCAAGACTTGCCATAGCCCTTTCTGCCAAATGCTATCAAAAGCCTCTTTGACGTCTCTAAAGTTGTTGTAACAGTTTTAGTTGTGTTCTGTATGCTTCTCCAATTTCTGTCATATCACAAATAGCTGATCTGTCGTACTTCATCCTGGTCTAAATCCTGCCTGTTACTCTGCAAGTGCCACTTTCATGTACATCATCTTTCTCTTCTCCAACCTCTTAGTGAATGCTTTTCCTGGAACACTCAATCAGCTGATCCTTCTGTAGTTCATGCACTCTTATCTCCTTTTTTATAGATTAGTACCGGTATCGCTTTCCATCACTTTCACAGTTGATTAAATGGATTAATTTTTGCTCACTGGCAAGGAATTTTGCCTATTTCACTTCATAACATGAAATTAGAAATAACTTGCTAACTCTTCCTTTTATAAATTATCAAATTTCAGTCAGTGAGAAAAATTTAAAAGAAAGACAAGCCAAGAAGCAGAAATTATTAAATGAAAAGCCTGCTTCCAGGATGATGTTTCACTGTTTCAGCAAGATACGTTGTTCTTCACTTGCGCTCCTCCAGTCTGTTGTGAAGTGTTACTGACTTATTGGGTATGTCTGCACTGTGACATAAGCCTGTGCTTTGCCCGGGCTCAAGCCTAACCCCCTTGTATTTACACTGCAATCGTGCTAACCCAAGGCTTGGACCCAGGGTCCCAGGGCCTTGCAGGGCTGGAGGGTCTGATCTTGAATAAAGCTGGGTCCCTGGGTCTTGGCCCTATTGCTTTGCAGTGTAGACGCAGCACTACTTGACTCAAATCCCAGGGGTCGGCCAGAAGTATCCCACAATTCCATGGGACCACTTCCTTAGTCCTCTCTGTTCCAACAATCTGCAATCCACTGTATTGTAAACAGAAGCCACCCCTCACCCCCCTTTGTGAATGGCAGCAGTTCAGGTCAGCATTAACCCATTTTCTTATGATCACTAATCTGCAAGCACACTATCAGGGAGCCTCCTGGGTTTGCAATGGAGAGCAAAACCAATCAAGGCTTTTGCAAAGCAAGCTGCTTCCTGGTAACATGCAGGGCAGGCAGTAAAGTTTTCTCACAGTGGACCACAGTCCTAGGTCTAGAGCAGCCACATTTTGGGGTGGGGGAGTGAAAGGGATTCTGGGATATGGTTACTTTGACTTGGGTGTGCGCACTGCAGTGTGGATGCTAGATCCGTAGGTTTGAGTACGGTTTAGAACCCTGAAGTCCACGGTTCCTTAACATGGGTCAGCTGACTTGAATCCTACTAACCCTGGACTTACATTGCAGTGTAGACATACACACGGTGGCAGCCATGTTTCAATGCAGAGATGCCTTCATTCCATTTGTAGAGTGCTTTGGGATGTTTCTGGGTGGAAAGTGCTATGTAATGTGAGTTATGCCAGCCTTTTTCATTTTCATTTCAGTGCCTTCTCTGTCTGATCAGTGTCTTGAGAATCATAAAATGCTGTTACAAGAGAAGTTACAAAGAAATTTGTCATGATTAGGTGCAAAAATGTAATAGAGTAACATTATATCATGAGGTGTCAGAACAGAGAACCAAATGATGGTGGAGTGGATGAATTATAGAGGATTTTTATTGTTGTGTTTACATATAGAAGCTTTATTCAGTCAGTGGCATCCATAAATATTCAGACTGATTTTTCAGTCCTTCACCATAATATGCTTGCTCCATAATAATTGTCTCAATAGTTCTGCTCTTTTGGGTGGGAGACAGGGTATATTTTAATGAGGTGAATTTAGCAAGAAGTAATCAATAATATTTATAATCCAGTATGTTTTTGTTGCATGGAAAGGGCAGTGATGTATTAGCCTATAGTATTTAGTTGCTGAGAAGTGGAGGAGGAAAAGGGTATGCAGATTTTTTCCCTTTAATTTTTCCATTTTTAAAATTAATTGACTCTGCCACATGTTGTCTATGGAACAGTGGAGCTCTTTGATCAATTAAATGATGCGTCCACGCACATACGAGAATTTATTGAAGGTTTTGCCTGTATGCCAAGAAGATCATCAGTAGCCTGGTAAGCTACAAGTGATGGTGGAGGCCAGTTTTATTACTACTTCCTGCCCATAGAGTGTGTGGACTGAGTTGTGACACTTTTAAGCATCTGTCCATAGCTGAAAAGGCTATAGGTTAGCTAATCTAGTGTAATATTTGTATTTTCACTTTGTATAAGCAATCTTCTCTATTTGTGATAACAACATTAGGGTTCTTTCAAAAGTAGAAAAACTTTCTTTCAATGCATATTAATGTGATTTCTGTGACTTTAATGCTTACTGTCCTACTGACTTTACCTGAACTCAGGTATTGCAGATATGGAGAAAAACATAACCTTTTATCTTCCTGTTTGAGGGATAGGAGAAAACCTATTGAATTACATCACAGACACTTATTCATGATTATTATTATTTATTTGTAGAAAGTAGTAACGAGGTCAGGGGGCTAAAGTATGGACATGCTAGTGCAGTGTAGACCTCCCACTCTTAAAAAAGTATTTGAGGCTTCCCTTTAAAGGGAAACATTTTGTTTTTCAGTCTCACCTACTTCTCCTACTGAAGTGTTGCTCCTGGTTTCCTGCTACAGTGCCAAGAGAATGTTCTGTGGAAAGTAGATTGTGTTCTCTTGGCATTGAAGCAGGAAAGCAGTTGCAGCCCTAGAAGTTTTCCCTTATTTTCTTCAATCAGAGTGCTTTGAAAAATGTTCACTTCTTGAGCTCTAGATTTTGAATATCGGGGGACTAGAATGAGGGAGGAGATGTTATTGCTACAAAGAAATTTCAAAAAGGATTTGATGATGAATAGACTGGAGGTAAAGAATAGATGCTAGGGAAAAGCATTGGAAGCAGACAGAATAGACAAGAGCCACCGAAAGAGAAGCAGCAACAGCCCAAAACTAAAAGCTGAAAGGCCTATCAGAGAAACATCCTGAGCAAGGGCCTGTGTTTGTGAAGGAATTTCCAGTGCAGGTTTCCTTTATCCCGTAACACTCCCTGAAATGATTTACTGAAAGCTCTGAAGTAACAGTTAGTATGTGTTCTGAACCAGTAAATGTATTTAGCAATGAGCATTTCATTCTTCTGCATTGATTGAGTAGGAAACGTTTTTTCATAACGTGCTCAGCTAAAACCTTCTACACTTGTTTTTTCCTTGGAGTCTTTCTGTAAAGCTCTTACAGCAATGAGGCAGTGACATTATAGTTAAAGATGAGGTTGCACTTTCATACTAGGCGCCTGATCTCAAGGGCTTATAACTTCCCTACCTCAAATTGTCTTTCGGGGCCTAAAATATCTCATGTCTGGCCTCAGACTAAAGGTCATCCTTTAAAAAAAAAAAAAACCATTTAAAGGAAAATTGCAGTAGTCTTTAGTGGTCGTCTTGGGCAGGATTCTGCTCTGGGCTCTCACAAGTATGCTTTAAAGAGAGGAGGAATTCTGGATGATTCAAACAAATCCTCCTGATGGGTCCCATGGAACACACCCTCCTAGCCAGGAGCCAGGGTCTACCCTGGTGTGATTCTGCTTAGCACAACATAGGAAGGTAGATTCTTTCACTTTTCTCCCCTCCTTGTGTTTCTCCTAGGGATGGCTCGACAGCACTTGGATGGCTACAGGGAAAAAAAGCCACTTAGAGTGTATAAGTTAAACAAGGAAATGTCAAAGTACTAATTTAAAAAATACTTCAAACATTTCAAAATATCCACTGAATCAAGTGAAGCTGTGGTATAATCTCTGGGGATGCCATTTTACTAATTCTAGCAGTACAGGATGAGCAGAGATCTGTCAAGAGACACAGGAAATAGTGGGAATTTTTTACACCTTTTAGATAAATTCTGAATTTTTTTTTCTAGGATTGTTTTGGGTTGCTGTTTGGATACTTGTAAAACTTAAGAAATCACCACTAAAAACATGGCTTTAAAAGGAAAATATGGAAAGCTCCTGTGTATCTAATGTAACCCTCATCTTCTTTTCCTAATACACACCACTAAGCTGATAGCATGGCAGCTTCCTGTTTAATTAGTTTATATTCAACTCTTTCCATAGATAAAGTTGCTGGGTTATTTTTAATATTAGTGGTTTAGGTCCTGTTTTTGTAAACACTTCTGTGATGGGTGCTGATACAAGATCCAAGATAAATTATTGTTTATTATAGTTAGTTCCCAGAAGTCCTAATCCGGAATTGGGGTCCCATTGTACTAGGTGCTGTGTAAGAACGTTAAAGACCTGTTCCCTGCTTTGAAGAGCTTACAATATAATAAACAGACACACGTGAGTAAATGGGACTACTCACATGAGAAAAATTACTTAGGTGTATGTTTGCAGAACTGTGTCATAAGTCATGTAGTATTCTTAGATTAACTGACTACAGACTCTGTTTTATTGCAGTTTTTCTTTTTAAGTTGTTTTTATCTGATCATGAAAAATGTTTTTTCACATTTTAAGGATGTAGTTCACATGCTTTCTTAGACTGAGAAATCAAAAAATGTTTAGATTTTTATATAAAAATAATTTCTGCAAATCCTGTAGTCCTTACTCAAGCAAAACTCCCAGGGGAGTTTAGCCTCAGTACAGAGTATAGGATTATTTGTCTCAGTAATTATTTTTCCTGATAAGATTATGGGTTTTGTTAAATTGCATTAAGGGTGTGCATCCATTACATGATCTTGCAAGGTGCTGAACTCTCTGGCACTGTACCAGGAAAGCACATAGGAACGTGTTTAATATTAAGCTTATGAATTGTCCAATTGAAGTCAATTGACTTCAGTTTGCATTTAAGCACATACTTAAATGTTTTGTGGGATTGGGGCCAGAGTGTTCAGCATCTTGCAGGATTAAGCCCTTAAAGAAAAAAATATGCATATATACACACAAAGGCCCTGATCTTCCTTCCATTGAAGCCAGTGGGAAGATTCCCTTTGACTTCTTTGGTGCAGCATCAGGCCCAAAATTGTAGGTTGAGAATTAAGGCTTTGTGCACCAGTATGAAGTAATACTGTAAATCCAGGAGATCTCAGATGTGGACTACATCATACTAGAGATGTGTCATGGACCACCACCTTCCTGTTTCCTGTCACATAGACCAGCTTGCCTCTCATTCACAACAGCATAATATTTCTGTGGCAACTACAGCAATCACTTGGAAAAGTATTTTAATGAATCAACTGTTTTAGTATTTGATCCTTTTATGAATAAGTTATTACTACCTACATCATTTCATGTCACCTTTCCATCCGTTTTATGAATCTAAGCTGGAAACAAGAAGCAGAGCCAGCACCATGTGACAGGTCAGCTCGTGGCAGTCAACATCTAAGTGGTCTGTGGAACACCATAAAAAACTGATGAGGTTGCATGTTTCTTAAGTTAGCACCTTCCATCATATTGTAGAGCAGCTTTTCTGCCAACACATTTTTGCAGGCTGTTGCATGTTGCATTTAAAGATGGCAACGTTTTGCTCAAGACTTCAGTGAAAAATTTGCACATGAAATAGGTAACGTAAAAACATACCATTGAAATTGTTTGTTTTGGCATTATTGAGATTAAAGGGACATTATCAACTTGTAATCCAGCTAGTTTTAAAAAATATGTTAAAAGTATTTTCAGGTGTTACCCATGCCCATGAGTCTCCCCAGCCAATTTTTATGGTTTTACAAACACATTTTCCTATTATTTTAAAAATGTTTTCCTTGCCTCTGTTGTATGAAAGACTTACTTACACAAAAAACTGTGGAAACTGACTGACTATGCAGAGTAAACAGTGAAACTGACTATAGACAAAAGGGCTGTCAAATATACAAGCAACCAGTAAAAAAAAGTTTGTTCTCTAATTTCTTTCAGTTACAGCGATGTTAGGAGTCACTTGTAACAAAAACAGGTAAAATATTTCCAGGGAGATATGACTTTTAAGTTGATGATAACCCTCCACTTACCTTTAAAGGTTTTCATGGTGTGGAACTTTGTGGGAAACAAAGGCTTGCATTTTGGATAAATCAACTTTAGTGTACTCTCTGTGGTAACAGAATTTGTTAAGATCTTCCAAATGTTAAATAGGTAATTTTGTTTTAAAAGGCTCTGACTTGAAGTAGATGGTGAGTTATTGGGCAGACAGTTACAGTTTGTTCATTCATTACATCAGATTGTGCCTTGAGCACCTTGATTATGTTTGTGCTTTGTCAGACCTAGAATACTGTGATGGATACGTCCCCTAGTAAAGGCTGGACCTGGCAGCAGTGCTCACTCATCTGAGAAAGAAAAAGGTCAAAGTACTCACCAGGCAGGTAGAACTTGAAGCTAGGAACCACAAAACATCAGAAGGAGTCATATTCACATAATTTTATGTGCAGTAATGTTGGCAGGTCATTTATTTAGTCTGTTGCACAAATATCAACCTTATTAAAACAACCTGCAGTAATTTTGTTTTCTATCCAGTTGATTTAACTTCTTTAATTGGAATAAATCCAGTTATACCACTTCTTGCTTTGTGGGTTCTTTTATTAATAAATTATTGACCACTGCTGAAATGTTAGGGTGCTAATTTGGCATTAAGATGTCCACGCTGTAAAGTGATAGCATAGTTTTTAGAAAATAGTGGTAACTAATGTGAGTAGTCTCCTTGAAATCACTAGGACTACTTGCCTGAGTAAGGTAAGCAGGATTTGGCTCTTGGTTCTTTAAGAGGCTATTAGTGGTAAGTAGTGTTTATTTTTACTATCATTTGTATTATGGGAAGGCCTAGGGACACCAGTGAAGGAACAGGACTCCATTGAGAGAGCCTCTGTACAGACAAGTAACAAAGAAAACCATCTCTGCCCCAATGACTTCACATTCTAGGGGGTGGATTGTAAGCCTATAGTCGAGTTATGATCCATCGTGGGTAAGGGGCAGCGTCTAGATTCACTGCCCCAGGAGTAGGGCAGGACGTAGAGTATGACACTGAAGGTCTCAGACTGGTTCCTGATTCCCCTTTGCTCCAGTCTTTTTGTTGGCACGGATTAGTTCCCCCTCTTTGCTGGCTCCTGTGTGTGACCCGGTGCAATTGAAAGGGGGCAGATCCAAGGGACTAACTCAGTCCCTGCCCCTGCCAACCTACTCCCATTCCCTACCAGCCCATTTGGGAGAGGAAGTAGCTGCCTGCTGGTAGCTGCTCTCCCCCTCCTGCTCAGGCTCCAGCAATTGAGTCTTAGTTTATTACTATTATTCAAACATGGCTTGCAAAGAGTATGGGTTACCCCCATTTTATTATAAATGCAGTAATAGAAAGCTTTCATCTAAAGTACTTTGCTGATAAGAGTCCTAGTTTAGTTGTGGCCATGCAAGAATAAAAATGTTACAAAGATGTATTTGGTCTTGCACTATAGAGTACATGATATGAACAAGTTGGAGCAATGTAAAGATATGGAATTGTATTTGACGGTACATTGCAAATGTAATAGAGAAGAAAGTTTAAATGCGCACACGTTATTCTTTCAAGAACTCAGTATACAACTATACTATTGTATACAACTAAATGTAAAGCTATTGAGAAATACAGGGCAGAGGGGAGATATTGGGACACAGTAAATATGTACATTTATTAAGGAGCCCTATGACACATGAAACATAACACTATATTTTGGCAGTTCTTTTCCATTCAGTGACATTACTATCTCTATAATTAAGAACAATGGAATCATTTGTAGATATACTGTGTACTATTATAAATCACTGAGCTATAATTTCTATCACTGGAACAAACTATATTATAAGAAAATGATTATTCGTTTAAAATGCAAAGTTAAATGAATGCAAAATTAACAAACAGATGGTGAAGAATTATTACGGTTTATTTTACTCTTGGGTAAAAGGGCTCATGCATGATTGTAAAAATGTCATCACACTTCGTAAACTGAAAGCAAACAGAATTTGCAGTTGTGCACATCTGTTTTGGGACATTGCTAAAGGGTTAGAAGAATCAATGTTGTTTTCAAATCAGGATATTAATCAGAAGAATATCATTTACTTAACAGTTATGGCTTCTGCTAAGTATCAGACTTAATGTTCTATGGAATTCAGTCAAAAAGTTGGCAGCTTTTTCTTTCTCTAGCTACTGAGGCATACTGTACAAGACCAGCTGAAATACATGCTAAATGTTTGACCAGGAATTCAAGAGTTTCAAATTCTAGGACAAGATTATCAGTTCTGTACTACTTACCCAAAAAATGTAAGTAATTATGAGGGAGGCAGAAAGAGATAAAAGGAGCCTAGATTGTATGTTAGTTTCTTTAGAAGATTGTAAGCTTTAAAAAATAAGGGTATGTGATGTTTGGGGTAGGGTTGTCAGTTAATCACAGATATATATACCTGCCTCTGGAAATTTCCACTACATGCATCCGACAAAGTGGGTATTCACCCACGAAAGCTTATGCTCCAGTACGTCTGTTAGTCTGTAAGATGCCACAGGACACTCTGCTGCTTTTAATTAATCACAGTTAACTCACGCAATTAACTCAAAATTAATCGCGATCAAATAAATTAATTGCAGTTTTAATCGCATTGTTAAACAATAGAATACCAATTGAAAATTATTCAATATTTTGGATGTTTTTCTACATTTTCACATATATTATATTCTGTGCTATAATTGAAATCAAATTGTATATTATTTTTTTATTACAAATATTTACACCGGGGCGGACAAACTTTTTGGCCTGAGGGCCTCATTGGGTTTCGGAAATTGTATGGAGGGCTGGTTAGAGGAGGGGGTCGTGGCCCGGGCCCCACCTCCTATCTCTTCCCCCCCCACCCCCCCGACTCCCACCTCCCCATCCAATCCCTCCTCTCATTCCTGATGGCCCCCCCGGGAGTCCTGCCCCATCCAACCACCCCTTCTCCCTGTCCCCTGACTGCCCCCGGAACCCCTGCTCCTGACTGCCCCCTGCCACCCCATCCAACCCCCCTGCTTCCTGACTGCTCCCCCGGGACCCCTGCCCCCATTTAACCCCCTGTTCCTGCCCCGACCCCTATCCACACTCCCGCCCCCTGACCACCCCCCCAAACTCTCCTGCCCTCTATACAAACCCCTCCCCCCCCCGCTCCCTGCACCCTTACCTCACTGCCTGGAGCACTGGTGGCTGGCGGCACTACAGCCATGCCGCCTGGCTGCAACCGTGCCACGCCGCCACCACCATGCAGTGCAGAGCACCAGGTCAGGCCGGGCTCTGCAGCTGCACTGCCCCAGGAGCTCACAGCCCCGCCGCACAGAGCATTGCACCAGTGGCGGAGCGAGCAAGCTGAGGCTGAGGGAGAGGGGGGGCAGCAGGGAAGGGGCCAGGGGAGAGCCTCCCAGGCCAGGAGCTCAGGGGCTGGGCAGGACGGTCCCGTGGGCCATAGTTTGCCCACCCCTGATTTATGCTATAAAAATGATAAACAAAAGAAATAGTATTTTTCAATTCACCTCATACAAGTACTATAGTGCAATCTCTTTGTTGTGAAAGTGCAATTTACAAATGTAGATTTTTTTTGTTACATAACTGCACTCAAAAACAAAACAATGTAAAACTTCAGCGCCTACAAGTCCACTCAGTCCTACTTCCTGTTCAGCCAATCGCTAAGACAAACAAGTTTGTTTGTATTTATAGAAGATAATGCTGCCCTTTTCTTCTTTACAATGTCACCAGGAGGTAAGAACAGGCATTTGCATGGCACCTTTGTAGCTGCATTGCAAGGTATTTACGTGCCAGATATGCTAAACATTTGTACGCCCCTTCATGCTTCTGCCACCATTCCAGAGGACATGCTTCCATGCTGATGATGCTCGTTAAAAAAATGTGTTAATTAAATTTGTGACTGAACTCCTTGGGGGAGAATTGTATGTCCCCTGCTGTTTTACCCGCATTCTGGCATATGTTTCATGTTATAGCAGTCTCGGATGATGACCCATGTTGTTCATTTTAAGAACACTTTTACTGCAGATTTAATAAAATGCACGGAAGGTACCAATGGGAGATTTGTAAAGATAGCTACAGCACTTGACCCAAGGCTTAAGAATCTGAAGTGCCTTCCAAAATCTGAGAGGGACAAGGTGTGGAGCATGCTTTCAGAAGTCTTAAAAGAGCAACACTCTGATGCGGAAACTACAGAACCCGAACCACCAAAAAAGAAAATCAATCTTCTGCTGGTGGCATCTGACTCAAATAATGAAAATGAGCATACGTCGGTCCACACTGCTTTGGATGGTTATCAAGCAGAACCCGTCATCAGCATGAACACATGTCCACTGGAATGATGGTTGAAGCATGAATCTTTAGTGCATCTGGCATGTAAATATCTTGCGACACCGGCATCAACAGTGTTATCAGAACACCTGTTTTCACTTTCAGGTAACATTGTAAACAAGAGGCGGGCAGCATTATCTCCTGCAAATTGTAGCCTAACTTGTTTGTCTCAGTGATTGACTAAACAATAAGTAGAACTGAGTGGACTTGCAGGTTCTAAAATTTTACATTGTTTTATTTTTGGATTCAGACTTTTTTGTACATAATTCTACATTTGTAAGTTCAACTTTCATGATAAAGAGATTGCATTACATCATTCGTATTAGGTGAATTGAAAAATACTATTTTGTTTTTTTTACAGTGCAAATACTTGTAATCAAAAATAAATATAAAGTGAGCACTGTACACTTTGTATTCTGTGTTGTAATGGAAATAATGTATTTAAAAATGTAGAAAACACCTAAAAATATTTAAATAAATGGTATTCTATTATTGTTTAACAGTGCGATTTTTTTTTTAATCGCTTGACAGCCCTAGTTTGTGGCACTGTGGTTTTGGGATGAATGAATAAATTGTTTAATTGACTAATGTAATCAAATTGCAAATACTGAAAGCAATAGCCAGATAAAACATGTGAAACTTTCATTAAGTTGGAAATCATATTTATGTGTCAAGCTGGTAGTTTTAAAGTATACCTTCTAATTGCTTTATTTGAGCTCATTTTACAAAAATTAGTGAACTGAAGATGTAGAATTTTGTTTACAATGATTCTGTATTCTTTTGGCTAGCACAATTTAGGAACCGCCAAGAAAATAAGAATTATGAACAATGAGGTACTGATTGCAGTCAATGGGGAAGGAATACTAAGAAGGTGTTCAATACTGAGGAAGGTAGCAAAGCCGAGAAGTTTTATTTTATATGCATATATAATCCAAAATTGCTCTTCAACCCTACCCCCACTATCATCCTATAAAACATACTTGTAACTGAATATGTGCAGTGGCTTTTATTGGCAATTGCCTTTCCATTAGAGTAAATTCATATTATACTACAAAAAAACCAATCCTCTGTTAAAAGAATATTATTAAGGTTGCACAGTCAAGCACTCAAAAGTTAGGAAATGCCAGAATTAAAGTAGTCGGTGCAGTGAATGAGGCAGGGTCCCGTGGAAAAAATTGTATCTGATCATGTAATTGAAGACTGTATCATAATGCATACGCACAAGGGGACAAATTAAGGTTGCACAGGCAACTTTAATTCTTGCATTTTCTTTCAACAATTGTTTGTATGTGTGTAATTTCCTAGGTTTTTATAAAAGCAAGCTGAAAAGACATAAATTCCATCATGTTAGCAGCATGTTATCCTTGATGTGGACCAGGGATAGGACACTTTTTGCCAGTGGGTTTCATGGATATTTGCTGACAGCAGAGGAATGGTACGACTCTGGAATCTATGGATATGTCTATACTGCAACCAACCACCCCACCCCACCCCACCACAGCAGCAAGTCTCCGAGCCAGGGTCAACTGGCTTATGCTACATGGCTAGAAATATCAGTATAGACATTCCCATTCAGACTGGGGTCTGAACTCCAAGACTCTTCCCCACTTGCCAGATTTCAGAGCCTGGGCTCCATTCCAAACAGGGATGTCAACACTGCTATTTTTAGCCCTGTAGCATGAGCTCTGCATGCTGAAGTCAGTTGACCTGGGTTCTGAGACTCACTGCTGTTTTGTTTTGTTTTTCCTTCAGTGTAGACATACCTTGCGGTTCCATTTCCGGTTCTGGAGGGGTTTATACTCTAGTTGATACAGATGCTTCTGCCCATTTCCAACTTTTGACCCTTCTGCCCCCTCCCTTCCAACCTGTCCATGTCCTAGTCCTGTCTTTTCCTCACCCCATGCTCTTTGTCCCAGTCCACTTGCCATCTGAGTCCCAGTTCTCTCTTTCAGCCCTCCCTTCCCATTCTTCTTGCCTACCCACTCCAGTTTCCTTCTCTTGGCTCTTCATCTGATCTGGCTCTTCCCCTCCTCCCTGCCACCAGCTCCCAGTACTTACCTCCCTCCTTGGGCTCCTCATCCAGTCTCAGTTTCCAGTCCCTCTTCTCCTCAAATCCCCCAGCTCCGTATCAGCATTATCTCCCTTCCCCCTCACCTACCCAGCTTCTTGTCAGATCTGTTGCTGTGGCCACACTCTGGTTCCTAGTCCCAGTCTCCTTGTTAAACCAGTCTCAGTCTGCCCCCACCCCCACCACCAGAGCTGATCTTAGTGTTTTCCCAATCCCCCTCCAGCCAATTGATTTCCAGTCCCTGTCACTCCCATTTCCCTCACTAGCTCCCAGTCCCAGCTTCCCCTTGACTCTGTTTCCTTGCTCCGCCAGTCCCAGTTTCTTGCCACCCCTCCTTCCCCCCATCTATTACTTTCCCTCCATTAGTCCTATTTTTGTCCCCTCTACATATGACTGAGTGCTTTCTTCTCCATGCGGTCTAGGTGCCAGTAGGTGCAGTCATTGAGAACACGGGAGATACTGGCTCCCTGCTCTCATTTCTAGTGCCAGTCCCTCACCCTTGGGCTGGAGCAACTTGGAGCACCCATTACAGGGAAAGTGCAGCTTCACTCCTGTTGCCCTATGCTGGAGCACAATCAGTCATTCTGTGGGGATGGTTCATGTGCATTCTGATCATCACTGGGACCTCTGTGAGAGAGAGGATCAAGCATGCTCAGAATCTTCAGGGGTTTTAGCTGCTAAAATCGAAGGAGTTTCTGTTAGGCATGTGCAAATTGTGATTGTTTTCTAAGACTTATGGCCAAATTGGGGCAGATTTTCATGGGGAAGGCAAAAAGCACACTCCTTACACAAAGGCCACCCCATGCAAAATTTCAAGTCCTTGCTCCAAAGCACGGGGACAACGTTAGAGCTGTTCAGTGAAGAGGTTACCAGTAAATTGTAATGTGCCCAACAATTATTTTTCTATAGCCTCATTCTCAGAAACAGCTAAACTGTTTTGGCTCAAATTAAAAAAAAAATGAAATAAAATATCAGCCTGAAGCACACATCTGCCATGTAAAATTTCAGCTCAACTGGTTTGTTTGGCAAAGTTATACACCAATAAAAAGAGGGTCTTAAAGTGGGAAGTGTCAGGCAACCTTAATAATAGACAGCACTATCAGCCCTGCCTGTAATAAGCAGGGCTGGTATTTTCCACAGTACTATGGCTGCAGAATTTCCTACAGAATCCGCTCACTACTACAGAATTGTTTCAGGATCTAAGCTTTGTTACTTTTCTTTTTCTTTCTTTTCTACTCTCTAAATGAAGTTTCTACCCCTTCTGGATGTGAAGAAAACCTTCCAAATATGAACCAAGTAGAGCTGATGCAATGTTATGTTCCTGAGCCTGCAAACAAGCAGCCTGAAACAATAAGTGCCAGGGTCTGATCTTCCCCAATCCTCTCTTGGGGGGAGCTAACCCCAAAGCCTAATTATAACAATTTAAATGTCAAACATTAACTATCTCACTGCTGATCATTTTGTCAGAAACATCCTGCTAACATGTTCATTCATCATTGTGGATATTGAGACTAAGATTAATGGGGTGCCTGGCTACTGGGAAGGAGAAGTTCAAATATGCCTAAGAACTTTAATTTCTCTCTATCCCTGCCTACAGGGGAGCGGGAAATAGGAGGGTCTTTCACTCCCCAATGACAAAAGCCCCAGAAACAGCAAAGCAAAAGACTATCCTGTAGCTAGTTATCCAAATGCTTTATACCTCGCTAGAATTTACCTTTTGTTTTTAAAAATTTACAAAGTAAATAAAGTAGTTAAATGGGGAAACAGAGAAAACAGGGCAACCTTCCAGACATTCAGATTGACAGTGATGAAAGTGATTTATCCAGGTGTATCCACTTTTGCTAAATGTGTTGGGCTTAGTAGTACTGCTATCAAAATTAGGGCTTGTCTACCCATGAAAGTTAATCTGGAATAAAGTAGAATGTGAATTTAAAGTGGATTAACGATTCCTGATTAACTCCAGGTGTGGATGCTCTTATTCTAGAATAAGAGTGCCTTATTCCAAATTAGTTTCATCCACTTCAAAATTAATCAGAAGCACTGGCTCTCTCCCCTTGGTTTTTAGAAGTCAAGTGGGAATGTCTACATGGCTATTTTTAATGCCATTGCATGAGCTCGAGTCTGTAGACCTTGGGCTCTGAGACTCATTGTTGCAGGAGTGTTTTTTTTTTTCAGTGTATGCATATCCTGAGTGGTTTAGCTATAGGTTTAGCTGGTAGCTATTACCTAAGTTAAAGTTACCCAATACTTTCCATTAGAAGATCCTGTTTTCAATTGCTTAGAACTTTGCCAGACTTTAACCATTCAAGCTGCAATACTCCATGCTAGGTGTCAACTTCAAGCAGAAGTTTTTGGGAAAGTTTCAGCTAAAACAGTTCAGTTGTTTACGAGAACAAGATTATGGAAAAAATTAATTTAGCTCATGTTAAAAAAAAATTGTATCTGTTTCGTTGAGAAGCTCTAGTGTCCCCATGCTTTGGAACAGGAGCTTTAAATTTGGCAGTGGAGATGTCCTAGTTTGAGGGATATGCCTTTGCCATCCCGATGAACATTTGTCTAAATTGGCCAAGTTATAAATGCCTTAGAAATTCTTGGTTTGCACATGATCCATAGAGACTTATTAGCGTTAGGCAGCTAAATTTGCTGAACATTCCATATGAACTGGGCATGGTCCGTCTCCACACAGCTCATATGTGCCGATCAGACTTTCTGTGATCCAGCCCAGGGCTGAGCAAGACATTTCCTATCATTGGTCTTCCAGGCTACTGGGATCATCTGTGCTGCCAAGCATCAGAACTGATACCAGGGAGACTTTCTCTTCTGTTCTCTCAGTGGCTCCCAGGTAGCACAGAGGCAGAGGAAGCAGCCTGACTGGAATGCAGAAGTATGAGGAGCAGAAATGGGTGGGGTAGAATAAAAATCAGAGGTGGATGGGAGCAGGTAACAACCTTGGGGTTCATTAAATAACAAACCAGTGAATGAGAAGGGAACAAAACTTTATTAGAACAAACTGGAGAGCTTCTCTGGTAAACTGCTGCACACAGCCATGCAGGGTTCCCGCCTCCCGGGCACATCAACAGATTACTATGTTCATAATACTGCCCCTTTTGAGAGAGTGTCTAAATTATAATCTACAAACATATCTCTACAGCTTTCCTCTCAAAGAACAACAAATTACTGTATATGCTTGTTCATTAGCCAGTTTGTTTATAAGCCGACCCCCCAAGATGGATAGGTAAAAATAGCAAAAACTGTATGACCCTTTCATAAGCCAACCCTATATTTCAGAGGTTGGCAAACTTTGGCTACTGGCCCCTTAGGGTAAGCCGCTAGCGGGCCTGGACATTTTGTTTACCTGGAGCATTCACAGGCATGGAGCCCCTCAGCTCCCAGTGGCCGCGGTTTGCCGTTCCAAGCCAATGGGAGCTGCGGGAAGTGGCGCCACTTCCCGCAGCTCCCATTGGCTGGGAACAGTGAACCACGGCCACAGGGAGCTGAGGGGCTCCATGCCTGCAGACGCTCCAGGTAAACAAAATGACAATGTATTAGATATTCAATTAAAGGATTCTATAGAGTTTAAAATCATAAAATTTTGGTGTATACCCATTTATAAGCCAACTCCCGCTCTTTGATGTGTCACTTTTTTACCAAAAATATTTGGCTTATGAACGAGTATATATGGGGTGTGTGTGTGTGTGTATATATATATATATATATATATATATTCACACACAGCTAACAGCTATCTAATAACTCATGCATTAAATTCTCAGCCCATCTAGTACATTTCCGTAAACCCAATGTGTCAACTGCCTAGATAGGAGAGGTTACCAGCACATCATTCTTGAGCGAGTCTTTACTGCTCACTTTCTTCAGGCATACTCTGTCACTTGGGTTAAGAGATGGGAGATCATGCGCTCTTTTGTCAAAAATAATATTTCTGCTTCCACTTCTGATTTTCTTTCATCTTCTGTATGGTTTCATTGTTATGAGATTTCAGCAAGTTATCAATAATTGGTAAATTAGATATGATCCTTCTTCGCATTAACAGCTGAGCTGGAGAAAAAGCCATTCTCCAGGGGTGTACTTCAGTAAACCAGTAACACTTTATACAGATCACCCCCACTGTCAAAAGTCTTTTTCATAAGGTTCTTTACTGTCTTTACAGTAACTCCTCACTTAAAGTCGTCCTGGTTAACGTTGTTTCGTTGCTGATCAATTAGGGAACATGCTCATTTAAAGTTGGGTAATGTTCCCTTCTAATGTTGTTTGGCAGCTGCCTGCTTTGTCTACTGCTTGCAGGAAGAGCAGCCCGTTGCAGCTAGCTGGTAGGGGCTTGTAACCAGGGTGGACCAGCAGCCCCCCTATCAGCTTCCCGCTCCCCTAAGTTCCCTGTGCAGCAGCTGTCCAGCAGGCTAGCAATTGCATCTGTCCTTCCCCCCACTGCCATGTGCTGCTCCTGCCCTCTGCCTTGGAGCTGCTCCCTGAGACTCCTGCTTGCTGTGCGGGGGGAGGGAAGGAAGAGGGGGGCTAATGTCAGGATGTCCCTCTCACCCCTGCTCCTGCACCCCACTTACCCCATCTTCCATAGAGCAGGGGGACACACCAGGGCTCAGGACCGAGGGAGCTTGCAGCAGCAGCAGCTGCGGTCTCAGCAAGCTGATCTAATTAACAAGGCAGTGTACTTAAAGGGGAAATGTGCATATCTCCCTCCATTCCTGCCGCCTTGTAGACTGAGAGCATTAACCCTTGAGGGCTCAACCAATTGCTAGTTCATCATTTAGCAGTAAGGGAAATATCCCACCTTCTGACTCCTCCACCTCAACCAAGCTTCACAATCATCATCACTGTGTACCAGTATTAAATTGTTTGTTTAAAATTTATAGTGTGTGTGTGTGTGTGTGTGTGTGTGTGAGAGAGAGAGAGAGAGAGAGAGAGACTTTTGTCTGGTGAAAAAAATTTCCCTGGAACCTAACCCCCTCATTTACATTAATTCTTATGGGGAAATTGGATTCGCTTAACATGGTTTATCTTGAAGTCTCATTTTTTAGGAACATAGCTACAACGTTAAGGGAGGAGTTACTATATAGATCTTTCTGCAAGTCCATTTGATTAGGGATAATTTGGATTTGATGTTTTAGGATGAAAATCCCAATCTATGGCAGATTGCCTAAAATCTGCACTGGAAAATTGTGGCCCATTATCACTAAAGACATCATATGGAATTCCATGTCTGGAGAAGTTTCCCTTAAAGACGGCTATCACTGACTTACTATCAGTACTGTTCAATGTACAGATTTCTGGATACAGAGATTAATAATCTGGGACTATTAAATAATCCTTTGATTGTCAAGCAAATAAGTCAGTGTTGATCTTCATCCAGTTCCACAAAGGCCTTATAAGAAGTCTGAGGCTCTGCTTGTTGGCATGGCTTGTATTTCAAGTAGGAAAAACAGTTTCCTATCACAGTAGCGATGTTGTGATTGATCCACAACCAATACAGCACCTCTCGTGCTCATTGTTTGCACTTCTCAATTCCTAAATGATCCTTGTGCGTCTTCCATAGCATTTCTTTTTGAAGGCTCATTGGAATTACAACCTTACTGCCATTGAAAATCACCTTGTAAATCACAATAAGTTCATGCCTGCAGTTCCAGTGCTCTGTTATACTTGGACAGCAACTGCTTATTTCTTCAGGCCACCCTTTAATTATCACTTCTTTAAGGATTCCCAACAGTTCATCTTTCTCCATTTCCTCTCTTATTTGTTGTAGTTTCCTGTTAGCTGTGGGAATTTACTTTACAATCAGATCTACGTAGGCTTGAATCTCTGTCTCTAAAGTCTTCTCTGCCACTGATCTGGAAAGTGCATCTGCAGTGAACATGAATTTACCAGGCACGTAGGTCACAACCAAATCATAGTTTTGCAGCTTTATCATCGTTCTTTGAGTCTTTAAGGTACAGTCATTTAGCGGTTTGCTAAATAGCACTATCAGAGGTTTGTGGTCCATTTCAACTTCCACTGTCTATCCATAAATATATGATTGAATCTCTCTCAGGCAAACAACATTCCTAAGAGCTCCTTCTTGATCTGTGTGTATCTGGTTTCTGCCTCAGTCAGTGATTTGGATGCATATGCCACTGGTTGCCAACAATCTTCATGCTTCTGTAAAATCACTGCACCTAACCCAGACTATGAAGGATCTGCTGAAATTTTAATAGGCCTTCCTGGTGCCTAGAACTTCAACACTGACTCTTGAATTAGTTGTTTTAAACCTTATCATGGTGCCTCCTGTTCTGCACCATAATACCATTCATTTTTATTCTCTAGGAATTTTCTCAAAGCTGCTGGTTTGGTGGATTAAGTATGAATTTTCCAAGATAATTAACCATTCCCAGGAACCATTGGACATCTTTCTTTGACTGGGGGATGTAGCATCATTTCAGTGGCTGAAATCTTCCTCTTATCAGGTTTTATACCTTCCTTGGAAATAATGGCCCCAGCAAAAGTCAGTTCTGTAATCCCTCAAACACATTTCTCCATATTTACTTTGAGGTTGTATCAGTAGTTGCATCCAGGACATCCCAAAGTCTACGATCATACTCCCCTTTCATTGAGGCCCAGATGTCGTCATCCATTGAGGCCCAGATGATGATGTCATCCATTGAGGTGTCAACACCATTAATATGTTCATAGATCTATGTCTGGTTTTGAGGTACACTCCTGGTGCTGAAACTTTGCCGAAAGGTAAGCATGAGAATCAGTATCTTCCAAATGTGCATAACTTTGAGCTTTCTTCATTTAATTTTATCTGCCAAAACCTGAGGATTCATCCCATTTATTGAAATATTTAGCATTTGCAAATTGAGCCATAATTTCTTCTCTGGTTGATAGTTTGAAATGTTCTTTATATAGCCTTGTCGAGGTCTCTGGGATCTGAGCATATGCGTAGCTGGCAGTTACTTTTCTCCACAATGACAAGGGAGCTCACCCATTATGTTGTCACCTCAATTTTTTGTATTGCTTCCATTCTTGCAAGCTCAGACTTGGGTTTATCACAGAGTGTAAATGGCATCTTTCTACATGGATGGAGACCTGGAGAGACCTGCTGGTTTATCCAGATTGTATGTACACCCTGCAAGCAACCCAACCTTTGATATTCCCGAAAGAGTACCTCGTAGCCAGTTCAATATGATCTTGTAGTGAGAGCAGTGCCAATGTTAGCAGATTGAATTTCTCACATGCAGCCAGGCCTAAAATTGATGTCACCTCCTTTAGCCCTACAATGAAAGGGAGCCTGTACATTTTTTTTAAACGGTTGATGCTAGCAATGCACCTCTCCTTCAGTGGTATATTTGTTCCAGAATAACCAGCTACTTTTATTTTTGTTGGTGCTAGTTTTGGTCTTATTTTCAGTCTTTCATACTCTTGTTCAGACAGAATATAAACCTGAGCTTCTGTGTCCAGTTTCAGTGGAATAATTATTCCATTCACAGTCACAGTCAGTATCCAGTCCCTCTCATCATGCTTGCTAGATCCCAGTTCGTCTACAGAAAAACTCCTCAACAAGAGTGTCTTTAACTGAATGCACTTGACTTTTCTGCATTTGGCATCTGCAGCATTTTGCAAAATGATTATTTTCCCCACATTTATGACAGAGTTTCACAAAGGTAACGCACTGTTTGGGGGCATGCTGTGATCCACAACTTCCACATGACCATCTGAAAACCAGTCTTCCCCCTAGCAGTGGTATTCATAGCTAGAGGTTTCACTCTTTGATTTGACCTATTCTGGCTATATTCTTTTGAACTTAGTACATGGATAACCTCTTCTGGTGAATTCAGCTCTCTGGCTTGTGCTTTCACAGTTTCTGCTGCCCTGCATATTTGGAGAGCTTTTTCTAAAGTTAAATCTCCTTCCGGATCAGTCTCTTTCTTAACACATAGTCTTTAATACTACACATGATTCTATCTCTGACCAGAGATTCTGTCAGCTCACCAAAGTCACAGGTTTTACTGAGTTTCCTTAATTCTGTGACATATTGCTCTATGGTGTTATCAGTTTTTTGCATGCATATAAATATTTGGGTCTCCCAAAGGCTTCATTCTTATTTGGCATGCAGTGTTCCTCAAATTTAGTCAGTATTTTACTGAACTTCATGCTTTCACCTTCTTCAAACTTAAATTTGTTATAAATATCCAATGCTTCATCCCCAGTAACATACAATAAGATTGACGGTTTCACTTTATCATTTTTCTCCTCTGCCCCTGTGGCTGCTAAATACAGTTCAGATCTCTGTCTGAATGTTTTCAAGTTCTTGGCAGCATTGCCTGACAATTAAAGACTGGATGGAGGTTGCAATACATCCATTTTTGGCCTTTCCCCCCCTCTTAAGCTAGTCAAGCTACTGTTGTGATCACCAAATATATGCAAAAGCCTCTGTGCCTGGTGCTCCATGTGCTTCTTTGGTGCCTCCCTTTGTCTCTGCTTTCAGTTGCAAACCCAGGTTAACTTCTAAATCACTGCAGTTTCCTTCTCATTCAGCACTTCAGACACCATGTAACGATCTTGGGTTCATTAAATAATGAATCAGTGAATGAGAAAGGAATAAAACTATAATAAAACAAACTGGAGAGCCTCTCAGGTGAACCTGCTGCACATAGCCACATGGTGCTCCCAATCCCCACCTCCAGGGTACACATCTCCAAATTTCTATGTTCATAATACTGTCCCTTGTGAGGGAGCATCTCTAAATTATAATCTTCTACAAATATATCTCTACAGAGCAGGAGTCAGGTAAAGTAGACGGAAGCAGAATGGCTTATGACTACTAGAGCACATTTCCCTCCAGAATCTGGGATAGAATCCAGGATTCTTGAGGCTTCTGCTGTCTGCAAATAGTTGTGTAAACCCTTGTTAAGTGTGTGTGTCGTTCCCCGACCCCACGGATTGGTCTACTTGGAAAATAACAGTCTACCGCTGCTGCCAGTAGCCATCCAGATAGTCCATTAGCCCAAGTGATTGAAATCTGTGGTTTGGCTCTAAAGGACCCAGCTTTGCTGATGATCCATGTGGTGGTCAATAGGGTTCCACAGAATATAATTTTCATATTGCTTTGTTTAAAAAAAAATTGAAATTTCATATAAAAACTGTTAAAATAATGTTAAGATTGGAAACTTAAGTATTGAAGTTAGTATATGCCAGAATTAAGGTTACATGTGATGTTGGCAGGTCACTTAGGACAAAATGTTCACAGTTGGTCACTAATTATATGTGCCAAATTTTCTGTATGACCAGCTTCAGACACCTGTGACCTGATTTGCCTAAGTTGCAACTTCACAGCTTCAAATATATAGGGCTATAAAAATGCTAAGTATTCTGAAAAAATCAGGTTATTTAGATGTATCAAAATGAGCACCCAAAACTGAAGTATACTGTTGTCAATTTTAGCCTTAATTTCTCTCTGCCTCACTTCCCCATCTATAAAATAGGGTAATGCCCCTTCACCTTACAGAGAGGTTGTGAAGATAAATTTATTAATACTTTCATAACTGACAGTACAGAGCATGCACTATAGACACTGTAGAGCACTATAGACATTTGGAAATTAATAATTTAGTATTCAGTGCACAGTTTGGATGGTGTACTTTCAGTACAGCATAGGGTCCACACATTAATAGGAGGATAAAAAGAAGTAATGAATAATATCTATTCATTTAGCACCATCCATCCTGTGCACTGAGTGAGACTGGAGTCCTGTGGAAAAAGTAGTATATGATCTTTTGATTAAATACATGCTGCATTTAATTACATGTAATCATAATGCATTCTGTCACCCTTAATTCTGGTATTTGCTAACTTTTCAGTGCTTGACTTTGCAACAATGGCATTCTTTTCACATGTGGTTTTTTTTGGGTATGTAATATATACTGTACTTCATAATATTGTGAGTTTTTAAAGATATCAAAGCACCAAAAGTCTGACATAGGCAGGCATTGGTCTTGTTTGTTTGTTTTTAAATAAGCTAAGGGAAGGAAATGTTTTCTCAGGTTTCAAGTTTGCCTTTTAAATTACATTAGAGTTTGCTGGTGCTTCAAAATGTTTCATGTAGTAAGTTATAGTGGTAAAAGAAAATTACAATTACAATGCAATTAAAATCTAAGCTAGAGCAATTTGAATTTTAATTTCCTGTTTTTTGTTGTTTAATTTTTTATTAAATCTTCAAGTTTAAAATAACCAATCTCTGGTTGTCCTGCTCATTATCAGCTTTGAATCATCTCCCTATATCTGGCATTGTTAATACAAAATTTAAAAGATTAGAAAATAATGGGTACTGTTGGACATGCCAATAACATAGTACCTTTTTAAAGCAGTCATATAATGGAACATTGCTTACTCTCTTTTGTCAACATGTTGGTGTGTTTAATTTTTCTTAATTATCTACAATACTTAGATATCCTGGTAGTGATGTGTGCTCATAAGCATTACTAGGTTTTTATCAGATCACAGAGCAACCAATGATGTTTGTCAAAACAACAGTAGCACGTCTCATTAACCACCATTTACACTTAAGTTTCTTTGAGGTCTTATTAATGCCAGGACCATAAGGTATTATTCTCTTTATCCCTCTAATATGAGTCCATCACAACAATTTTCAATAGCTGAACCATTTGTAAGATAACAGTTTATACAGCTGTACTATTCTGTATAGATTAAATTGTGCAAGGTCAATAAAATAGAACAGGTGGGTCATCTACCTGGTACAGTACACTATTATAAATGAAAATCATTCATTGCATTCTGTTATTTCTCAGCTAACACTTTAAAAGCTAAAAGAAATACACAGATCCGTGCAAAGTATAAAGTCTGTCATTTTATCCAAAATAAGTTTTGGAATGGTAAAATTCATATTTTACTGAATTCTGATTGCATATAAGTTTCCATTCTAAGTCATAATTTTGACCTCTTCTCTAAAATCCACAGTATTTCTTCATAATGCAATTGTTTCATACATGTTCACTTTAATTAAGAGTACTAAAGGCTATGAAATAATTATAAAATGTGGCATTATATATCCTTTGATTTGCTATTGGTAGCAGCTGGATCAGAACCCATGTCATAATCTTCTCTTCATTTTTTTTTTCTGTGTTTTTGGATGAATATTTTTCAAAAGCACCTCAGTAGTGGAAATCTGTTAACATAGTGGATGCAATTTTTTCATAAAGGCACTTTTTGAAATCAAGAATATTTTTAACAGTGAGGACAGAGTCAACAATCCTTCTATTGCCCTAGCTTTTAGGGCCTGATCCTCAACTTCCCATGAAGCCAATGAGCATTGGTGGATCTCAGCCACTCTAAGGATCAGGTACTTTGTTTTGATAATGTATGGACAAAACCAAGCTTTTGTTCTATAATTTTAGCTTATGCTACTTTTATCAGATTTACTTTTATCTGGTTAACACCAGGGCTGACATGTCTGCCAACAAGTTTCTTTTTTTACAGCATACATTGAAAATTAAGTTAGCCTGCAAACACCCTGAACTGAGATACATACATGTGGTAACCTTTGCTTTGCATATAGAGTGACCAGACAGCAAGTGTGAAAAATCGGGACAGGGGGTGTGGGGTAATAGGTGCCTATATAAGAGAGAGCCCCAAATAGTGGGACTGTCCCTATAAAATCAGGACATCTGGTCACCCTATTTGCATATATTCCGATCCTGATCAATCAGTGGACCTTTTTATAATGTGGAGTAGGTACCCAATAAACTCTTGTGGTGGCAGTTCTATAATTTCTGTTTAATCAGTTTCTCTTGATACTTATTTCTGAACAATAATCCAGTTGCATTTCCTGTTTTTCTAGGAAGACATTTAAGTCTTGAGCTCAGTACTCTTCCCTTAGGTTAATGGTAGTATTCAAGGGCTAGCAGGTCTATGGTGTAACAACAACAACAAAGATGACAACCAAGGGGAGTATGGGGAGGATAGAGGTAGAATTAAAAAATGCTGATTCTGCTAATTTGGGGAGGTGGTTTCCCCACAGTGAGTGAAAGAGAGAAGCTGCCTCTGGCATGGATTTCTAGTTTCTTTTTTTAAAGTATAAAGAAATGAGTCATGTTACAGTGGCAGATTGGAGCTAATGAACCTAATGAGTTAAGTAAGTTTCAAATTGAATGAGCTGTGAACAAAACCTGAACTTTCTAACTAGTTTATAGCACTGTGCAAGGACTTTCCTTCAGTCCAGCAGACTGTAAAACTTCTGGTTCCTAATAATTTCATGCTTTCTTTGACAGCTTGCCATTTTTAATCCCTGCAGCAGCGTTGAATGTTCTGAGAGGAGCCCCATATGTCATCACCTTTAGCTGTGTCCTGACTTGAATATGGGTGGTCTGACCTAGCGGTCAAAGCAGGGGTTGGGACTCAGGCCGGGTCAGATACCAGGAACTCAGAGTCCAAGACAAACCAGAGGGCAAACCGAAAGTCCGAGTGTCAGGATGCAGGCAGGGGTCAGGTTACCAGGAGATGAACTTGGCAGCAGAACCTTGGCTCGGTAAAAAGAGTGAGACCAAGTTGGGATACCAGGAAGTCACGCCCGGGTAGTGGGAGCAGGAAGCAAAAGGCATACAGTCCAGAGCACGGTGGATCCAGTTGCATGGATGACTTCCTGTTCCTGTGCTAGGTTTAAATAGGAGCTGTGTACCAATCAGGATCTTCAGCATTCTGCCAATCAGCTCCCAGGATTGAGGTCCTTTGTCTGAGATCAGCTCCTATTCTGACAACAGTTAGCAGGTTCCTGGTGGCAGGTTGGAACCAGCTAGCTCCAAATAGCCCTGTGGACCAGAGTTCAAGACACACAGTTCCTGAGAATCTGATGTAATTTCATCTACCCATTGTTGGTCATCTTGAAAACTCTGTACCTTCCTTTAGTCTCTTATTATCTTTGAATGTACAGTGTGGTGATGGAAAAAGACACTTGTACTGTCTTGATAATTTGATTTTTTGTTCTAATGTCCTGATGAAATATTTTTGCAATAAAAAACCAAAGTAACATTGGTTCTGGGAGCTTTTATGTATCACAGCATTGAAAACATCTAATTCATTGTTTTTGAACACTTCCCTCAGAAAAGTCAGTCAGTTACAGTAACTACAAACTTGTTCTTGGCCATAAATTGTTGTCCAATTTCAGAGAAATGTTGGCTTTTGTTGCTGGAAAAGTAAGTTTTCTAGTCAGCAGCTATGGCAAAAACTCCCTGTGAGGATTTATTACTTCTGACTGCTTTATCTCTTCATCTTATCAATTCAATAAATGTTGATATTCTTCATTTTTATATGGTTCAGATGATATATGCCACTTTGTTTATAAAGTGTGTGTTTGTGTAGCTGCCAAATGTTTTTCATTGCTAACGTAGTTTTAGCAGATGGGTTTGAAGGGTTCAATTACATGTAATTAGGGCTTCCATCTCTCTCCCCCCCCAGTTTCATTATGTGATACTGTAAATCAGCATGTTTTTGGCATTTTTCAGTACTTCTCAGAGTTATTTAGATCTTGCTCTTCTCTTATCATCCTATTTTCCATTCTTTTGTGAAAACTGATGAGGAATCCACTAACTGACATCTCAGGAATCAGCATAAAATTTGGAGAAGGATGCACTCTAAATCTACTTTTATCATTCATTATATACCTTTTTGTATGGCTATTTTAAAGCAGAAACTTGAGGCCTGAAATGTCACTAACACTGGTATTTATTACAACTCGATAATTCAACGTTTTGAGTAACATTTTGAATCTTTTCATCTCATTAATTTATTTCTCACGCACGCGCGCGCACACACACATTCCTCCATCACCCCACCACCAGCCTGACATGAGAGATGTCTATGGACATCTTCTAAAGGGTTAATCTGGCTGGAAATTTTTAATGTTCTAAGGATTAATCCTACCAAACCTCTCTTGCCTGCATTCTTAATCTGTACAGTTTGAATGTTGGATATGAAATTATGCCACTGGTTGTGTGGTAGTTATAAGACAAGCATGCAGCTGCAGTTTGCAAAGCTTCAGATTGTAGGCTGCATGGTTTCAGAACCTCACATTCAGTCCCATTTACCCACAATACAGCATCGTAGATCATATATTCAGTGAATGTATGGTCTCTAAAAGTGACTTTGTCACAGTGTTTTCAACCTTATAATAGTTATAGTCTTACTATTCAGAGACATTAGTAACATACATACATAGAGATTGGAAGTCTAGTAGATATTAAAACTCATCTGTGCATGCTCACAATATCGCCTATCATCTTAATGTACTGATGTAGGTATCCACTATGCATTCTACCCTACACGACTCTTAACCTCTTGTATGCCATGTCTTCCCATATCTGGAGTTATATATTTCAATGGCAAGGACATTTTTAGAGCAGAGCTGTAAAGCAATGACAGTACAAATGCATCTTTGATAGCCAGCCTTGTGGCACCCAGAACTCAGCTCTGTAAACTTTTTGCAAGGAACCCTTATTATTCATATAAATTTTGAGTGCAGAACAAGAGGTCATTGGACCTCTGTCTTCAGTAGGGGTTGTAAAATCTTTCTTCTCTGTACATTATGTTGGAAATCTCTTTCTCTCTCTCTCTCTCTTTCTGGTTTTTTTTTAAGCCTTGCTGCGCAAAATACTTGGCAATAGCTACCCCCAATCAACTGGCTTCTTTTGTAGACCTGACAGTTTCTCTTTTATATTGCAAATGAAATAGCCATTTCCCCCCATCACTATACCTTCAGTTGGCCGTGCAGATGGATGTTTCTCTGAGGATGTGGATTGGTCTGACTTTAAGAGTGTCTATGTAGCAATTAACTGAGACATGTATCCTTACAAACTCTTTGCCTTAAAATCAGTTGTCAGTTGCCAGGAGTTTGTAAGAGCATTATTTATGTCTTGGGTCTGACTTGTGAAATGTTGGAGAATTAAGGTAATGTACGTTTTCTATGTTCTAAAGAATTAAGCAGATATAGTATTGGAGTACTTGTTCCTTTGTGTAATTGATGCTCTTGTACTCTAATATGCCAGTATTCCTAAAGTGTATATTTTTATAATGAAAGATTAGCTCACCTGGTACTTTATATGCTTTGTTATAAACCACAGACCTATTTTTCATCAGTTTATTCCAAATTTTCTATAGTGCTGTATGTTACCCAAAAAATTATTATTGCCTTGGAGAAAAAGTACAGAAGCTTGTTGCAGTGCTTCGGGGACTGTAATGAGATCCAAGAAGTTAAAGGACTGATGAACTGAATCAGAAAGGTGTCGGTGAGATAGATGGAGGGAAAAATTCCATCCTTGAATAAAGAGGTTGTGTCACAGGGCGGCTGGCCTCTGTGAATGAAGTAGATCCATCTCCCCGTACCAGAACAGGTGCTCCCATTTGGCCAGTTAAGAGGGTGGGTCAGCACCAGGGTACTATAGAAGATCAGGGAGAGACCTGAGAGGGCGGGGTCCCAGTGAGTCAGAGAAGACTGGTTTAATCAGGAAAAGCAGGTGAGAGCTGCCAGAAACCAAGGGACTGGAGGAGTCCCAGAAGGAAGCAGAATGTGGTTCCTGGGAGAAGACTGAAGGGAAGAGAGCAGCAAAAGAGGGGTTTGCTGGCTGGTGTCCCCCTGCCAGAGAGCCAGGGCTGAAGGCAAGATGAGCTTACCCGCTGATATCTCTAGGGCCATAGAGCTGGACCCAGAACTGAGAGAGATCCAGGGGGCTTGAGGCCTGCTCCCATGGCAAGAATGATCCCAGCAGAGAGGCTGTGGGTGTTTCCGCTGGGAAGAGTGGGACTGCACTTCAGTTGGAAGGGCTGGTGTGGTTGTCCTGGCAGAGACGTGAGAGGACTATGCTGGGGAGCCAGGGCGGTGCTGGAGAGCTGGGTGTGCTGAGGGCGCCAGGGCTGCATTTGATGTGTTGTCCGCACTACGGTATTGGGACTTGTGAGCATGGGGGGTTTTCTTAGGTAACAACTTAGCCCCACAAGACTACTGGCACTGAGAAAAGCTGTTTGGACTGTTTCAGGGGGCTCTGAAAGGGAAACCAAGGCAGGTGCACCTGTCATGCAGAACGAACTCCAGGTGGGGTGGCCTTATGTCATATTGTTTGTTAGTTCCTCATGAGGAATTCTCTTTTCATGTATACAAATGTGATCATTAATAACAGTACTGATTCCATGTAAAGTATGTCTGTTGCCTGAACTCGTGTATCACAGAATCACAGTAATTAGAGATGGGAAAGAGATACTAGGTCATCTAATCCATCACTCTGCCAGACAGAGTTGCTCCATACTATGTATAATGTGTTGATCTTTTAAGCAGAACAGGAGTAGGCAACCTATGGCACGTGTGCCGAAGGTGGCACGCAAGCTGATTTTCAGTGGCACTCACACTGCCCGGGTCCTGGCCACTGGTCTGGGGGGCTCTGCATTTTAATTTAATTTTAAATGAAGCTTCTTAAACATTTTTAAAACCTTATTTACTTTACATACAACAATAGTTTAGTTATATATTATAGACTTATAGAAAGAGACCTCCTAAAAACGTTAAAATGTATTACTGGCAAGCGAAACCGTAAATTAGAGTGAATAAATGAAGACTCGGCACACCGCTTCTGAAAAGTTGCCAACCCCTGAAGTAGAACATGATACTTCCTGTTTACGTTCACGTATTTTCATATTCTAATGTACCGTGTTATTTCACAATGTCAGAATTATACCATTTCTAGTAACAGCCCGTACCAACATGCGTAGCCTCTGCATGCACTATTCTGGATTACTTTACATGCCTCTTTACAAAAGGAATAGCTAAAATTAGACAATAGATAAAAAGTAAAGGAAATACATTCCACCATCAACAAGTTTGAAGTTACCAGAGCAGATTTATTCATGTGAAGCAAACGGTCCTTGCAGCTAATGACAGTCTGTTTATATGGATAGCAGTAAATAATGAGGATAGATTTTGTTTGTATGTTGGTGTTTGCCATTTTAGGGGATTGCCACATAATGCACCTCAGAAGGTTAAGCAGGTTATAGCTAAGAGTTGGGACTTTCCACAGTTCTCAGCATTGCCCTAGCTCTGCTTCCAGTGAAGTCAGTGGGAGCTCTACTATTCTCTATCAGAGTTAAGCAACTCTGTGTACTCTTGAAAATCCAGCTCAAAAAATGTTTAGCCAGAATGACCATGAGGGAGCACCAAATTCCAAGTTGTCAGCCATCTTTGCAAAGTGAAAATCTATAGAGTAGATACATGGTTGTAAAATTGCTTCTGTGACTAAGACCTTTGGCACTGGCTGGGCCTCAGGGGCTGACATGAGAATGGATTTTCTGATTTGTGCAACAAAGGGATTTCTTCTGTGAACTGTAGTTTTTGTATTCAGTTTCATCATAAAAAGAACTGCATGTCTGTTTTTCAGCGATGTGCATATTGTAAGCACCTTGGAGCCACTATCAAATGCTGTGAAGAGAAATGTACCCAGATGTACCATTACCCCTGTGCTGCTGGAGCAGGCACCTTTCAGGATTTCAGTAACTTCTCCCTCCTTTGTCCAGACCATATTGACCAGGCTCCTGAAAGATGTAAGTAAGCTACATTCAAATAAGAAAGTGAACTGTATATGGTTATTATATCACAGGTTCACACTCTGGTCGTATAGGACTCCACCGTGTAAGATGCTGAGCATCCTGGCCCAATCCAGAAAAGCATTTAAATATGTGTTTGTATTTAAGCATGTGAATAACCCCCTTGAAGCCAATAAGACTATTGGGCCATGGTGGTCAGCACCCTGCATACTAAGTATGGGCTCTATCCTGCATCAGGGACATTATAACCATTTCTTAAAGTACTTCTGTAAATTAGAAAAAATATAAAGATAGGTATATTTTAAAAAGCCATTAACCACAAATTTGTTCTAAAAAATAAAAAGGGAGGTTTCACTAAAATAAATGTTAAATGGAAATGCAGACAGAAGTAGAATTGTTGCAGCCAGCCTGGGTTTAGAGTTGCTGTTCATATACTGAACTGACCAACACCAGTGTGGATATTTCTCAATAATAGCAGACTGTGCAAATTCCTGCACTCTGATACGCTACAGCCCCAAGAACTCCCTGTCCATGGCCCATTTCAGACATCGCTACTTAAGGTTCTCACCTTAACTCATTTCAGACAGGCTACTGGAGTGCATGGATCACTTGTCTGCTCCAGTATGGCAAATCCTGAATTCCTGTTTCCCTTCCACTGCTCCTCCTGCTTTTAAGGAAGGTTTAGCCCAACCCCCAAAGTGTAATTTGTTTACCAAATTGTTCATACATTTGTAAAACATTCTTCTTCATCCACTATGATACAGTCATGTGTTATAGCTGGAATGGGCAGAGGGGAAAAGGAGTGTGCAGGAATTCCTCCTCTGCCCTCCAGCCCACGTGGCTGCTCAGTCAGTAGTACAAGCTTGTGAATAGTACAAGTACATATAAAAAGCGCTGCTGCTCAGATGTGCCCAGAAGATGTTTTCAAATGGCCTTTTCTTTCCACTGAGCTGCTTTCATGTCGATAAGTGACAGCACATCCCTTGCATCCTGATCCTGCTTATTTTTCTGCTTAAGGGCAGAGTAGAATTTGAGGGAAGGAAGGTTGGAGCGAGCAGAGTCCCACGTATATACATACACCCCCTTCCTATTCAGCTATTAAATAACAATTGAAAGAGGGAAGCAGGCAAAACGTTACACACAAGCAAGTCTAATTTAAATAAACAGATTACCCACTGAAGAGTGGGGAGCTAAATCATCTTCAGGAGCAGTGGGCATGTGAAACAGTATCAGCTAGTAAGGATACGTCTATACTACCCGCCCGGGTCGGCGGGTAGCGTTCGACTTCTCGGAGTTCGATATATCGCGTCTCATCTAGACGCGATATATCGAACTCCGAACGCGCTCCCATCGACTCCGGAACTCCACCACCATGAACGGTGGTGGCGGAGTCGACGGGGGAGCCGCGGACTTCGATCCCGCGGCGTCTGGACGGGTGAGTAGTTCGAACTAAGGTAGTTCGAGTTCAGCTACGCTATTCGCGTAGCTGAACTTGTGTACCTTAGTTCGACCCCCACCCCCAGTGTAGACCAGGCTTAAGAGGTGTTGTGAACCTCTGTACATTTTCAGAAGTAACTTCTCCGACTATTATTATTCATTTGTCACTAATACCTTGAATTAGGCTAATGCTCTGAAATCTTGGGGTGTGAATATGTATTTTGATGAGTTGATGAAATAATGAAAAAGCTGCTTTGCATTAGCTGTCATGGAAAATGGCTTTTTCACATACTGTCTGTTACAAGCTGACCCAATACACTCTGAATGGTCACCAGTCTGTTGCATGTGGACCCAGTAGCTAGCTCCTACATGCTTCGAAACCAACTGGGTCTGGGTAGAGCCTAGTCACCGTTTCTAGCTTTGGGACCATACGGCTCTTGTCTGACGCCCTTCCTGGGGACATAGGGTGCTGCCACCCTAACCCAAAATCAGTCTGTGTCCTCCCAAGCCCCCCACCCCACCTCCCACTTGCTTATACACACTTTTCCCCCAGAACTACATCTAGGCTGTGAGCATACTGGGCTTCTAGTTTAATCCCTTCAGGGACAACATGGCAGGAAAGCAAGAGGCAGAAGGAAAGGTGCTTAGCAAAGGAACTTCTTAACTGCAGTGACTTTACTCTTGAAGCACTCAAGAGTAACAGATCTTTGAAAACAACAGAAGTCCTGTGATGCACCTTCTGTGAGTCTGAGGTTTGCAGCATTCAAGCTGGGCAGAGTGCCTCTTGCTCTCCTGCTTCTGCAAGTCCTTAAATGTGCCGATGGTATGCCTCTTGCACAGAGCAGAATGCTGCTCTTGAATAGGGCCTCCATCTTTAAGGTGTTCTTAAATTGAGAGTCTACAGACCCACCAGTTTGTTTATATAGATAGATAGATAGATAGATAGATTATAGATAGAGATAAAGATGAATATGTTTATATATATATATATATATATATATATATATTCTTTATCTCTATCTTGAATATGTTTATATATATATATAAACATATTCATCTTTATCTCTATCTCTATCTATATTAATTCCAGTGGAGGGGTTGGCCAGTAGTTGAGAGACAATAAAATCTGGTGTCCCCAGACTGCAATCTTGAAGGCTCTTAGTGTTAGTTCTTTAACTAAGGGTCAAACACCTTTCCCAGGAAGGGCAGCTGTCTGGAATGCAGTACAATAGATTGGCTTTGGGCATGTCCAAACCTGTGCAGTCACCACATCCAACTTTTCCACACCTAGAACAAGATAAAATTCATAATTTGACTCAGACATACTGCATTCTGTCACACTGTCCATCCAGCTTGTATGTCTTCTTTCCTTCAAAAGACTCCTACTAGCCCAGCTCAACACCGTGGCACTCTTGACCTCGTAATCTCCAACTTTCCTTCCACGGCTCCTAATCCTCTTTCATAGCCGCTTCCTCAAACTCAATGTTTTCTCTGTGATCTTACTATAAGCATCATATTCCCATTAAACTTAAGATCACTCTTGGAAAGTTTATCCCTGTGTAGTACCTTGCTTTAAATTGCTTTGTCAAATGTCTTGCCTATCGATTAGACTTCCTCCCTAGAATCTCTTTCCCCCCCTAAATTTCTACCTGTTGATACCTACACTAAAATTTTCCATTATCTGAAAAAAAAAATCTTGATTTTTGAAGCAAACTGTTCTGGCCAAAATAAGACCTAACCTGAAACTTTGTCAAATTTTAAAGATCTGGCAAAATTCAGCTCTCTCACACACAGTCACATAAGCACACAGCGTCTCTCATTTTTGCACTCTTCTTCACTTTGTGCTGGTCACGAGATCAAGCTGAAGTGATGAAATACAGAAAGAAAAAAGGTGTTCTCATATTTTTCCCCTCACACTGAAGCAGAATCTCTAGCCAATATGAGTTTTTGAGTGCTTATCCAAACCTTTTGAGGTTCACATATTGCTAATCTTGATCCTCTTAATGAGAATTTATCTTTAGAGTCATAAGGTGTTGCCAATAGGCTGATAATTTGCAGACTCTAAGACCGTTCAGTTGGTGCCTCGAGAAACAGTGATCTGGCCTCCAAGTCCACTGCACCATTTGGAAATTTCAAGTGACTGTACATATATGCCTTTTACTCTAAGTAAAATGTGGTTTTAGCAGCCATTGCTGAAGTTGTGGGAAATCCATGCACTGATTACAACCATCTCAATGCACAGCTCAGTCTTATCTCATCAGTCTTAACAATATCTAACTTTATCTGCATTTTCATCCATTTTCTCACACCCATGTTCTGTCTTGTCTCCTTTCTAGATAACTGCAATTTCTTTGCACTGTGTACAAACAGTAACCCTGCTTTTAATCAATGTTCAAACTTGTCTACACTACCTTAGTATCTGTTCACATTATTGGTGCATTTTATCAAAGACCAAAATTAAAAATCTACCCTCTAGTTTTTGGCTGCTCTCTCAGCCTCACTCCATCCATTTTCTCTGACGTGGTCACTTCCCGTATTGGTCAGCTAGAATCCTCCTTTGTCTGCCTTTCTCTTAGCTATATTGCTTATGCCTTATCTGATGCAATCCCTTCGCCAGCCCTGAATTACAGTCTCAGTGGTTTCAAATACTACCAAAAATATATATACTTCCTTGCATTTGTTGCCCACCTTCAGCCTTCCCTTCTCTCATGTCTAATTTGTTTTTCTAGTCATGTAGTATCTTCTTTATATTATATTTTTTGAAAAATTCTGCATTTGTATCTGTCTGAAACATTTTGTGAAGATGGTATAATAGCTACTATACAAAAATAAATTGAGTTGGTAAATTGAATATTTATCTGTTATATTTAGAATGACTTATGGAAAGTAAAGAATAGGGTTTTTTTTGCTTCCTCACATTCAATATGATCAAATTAAATGTTATCACGTGCATTGAATGAGTATTCACATTTTGAACAGAGTCAACTATTACACATGGAAATCAGCTGTTCCATAATGTGGAGTCACAGACCTAATAACGTAGAGACTTGAAGCAATGGAACCTGTGTACATGTTTTAATTTGTAATCTAAACAAAATGAGAAGGGGAACAGCTGCTATATGTATATGAATAAATAGATAAAATATGTTTAGAACATTATTATTATTGCAAAGTCAAGGACTCAGGTTAGGAAGTGCCTGAATTAAGGTTGCTCATGCAAGGTTCCTCTCACCCTCCATCTCTTCCCCCTTGATGGTTCCTCACACTCTGAATTCAAGTCAGGTAGTTTCCTCCTCTTTGCTGCTTGTGCCCAGCAGAGGAAGCACTGAGGGCACAAGAGGGATAGTCTCCCTGTGCTCAGTTTTGGCACTTAGCACCACAGTGTCCCCAGCCGCTGGGAGGGGCAATTGCTCACCCCTGGCATCCCTGGGATGAAGTATGTTAATGCACTCTGTGAGATGCTGTGTATATAGTCTGGTCAGCATGTCGGAGCTGTGAGGGGATGACGCATGATCAGTACATATAGAATCTTCAGAGAATTTAGCTGCCAAACTCCAATGCACCTCTGCTGAGCATATACAAATTTGGGTGAATTATTACAGGGATGGCAAAAGGTACATTCCTGATACCACAGCAACCATCCCCTGCTAAATTTCAAGTCTCTGCTTCAAAATATGGAGGTGCTAGTGATTTTCAATGAAAAGGTTGTATGAATTTTTTTTAACATGGGTCAAAACATTTTCCCTTAACCTCATTCTCAGAAGCATCTGAATCTCCTACAGCTGAAATTTTCCATAAAAATTAAACCTGAGGTAAATATCTGGCATAGAAAATTTCAGCCCAAATGTTTTAAGTTTTGGAAAAGTTATAAGCAACTGAAAAAACAGGGTCTTACAATGAAAAATGTCAGGCAAACATCATTATCTGTGCCATTTGTAATTATATATCTATATATACATAAAACATGTATTTTTTTAATGACACAGGCAAGGAAATTATTTCTAAATTATTCTTTGTAAAATTAGTAAAATGGAAACAAAAACATCATTATATAGCTACAGTTTTTGTGATAACTAATATTTGGTAGGGCCAGTTTACTTAAAGAATACATTAATATCGATTTATTATGTCTGTAATTACACCCACAATTGGCATATGTCCTGGTGAGAGATGAGTTGTGTATGTACATATACTATCTTTATGTATATTGTGTATAACTGTTATATAGACTCGCAACAAATGAAGTTAGTATTTCTTGTTTTCTTAGTGAAGGTGATAAAAGTTCATTATTAGTCTTTTGCAATTTTTAAAACAGTTAGGGCTTGATTCAGAAAAGCATTTGAGCTCCTGACTTCAGTGGGATTTACACATGTGCAAATGTGTAAGCACCATTCCTGAGCATGGAAGCTTCTGAATCAGAGCCTTAGTAAGTAAGCATGTAGCAATACATTTTATTCAGTAGTATTTTAAAGTAATAATTGTAAACAAATTACACAGGCTATATCAGGACAATTACCCACCAAATCGTTAAGTTGTACTAACCAAATGTAAGCTACTGTCTAAGACTAAATGACTAAAAAAGCACGTAAAAGAAATGTACTTGTGGCAGCTAAAAATATTGTGCAGCTTTCATAAAATAGCAAAAGGTAGGACAAAATGTAACAGTGAAACCGCTCAGAATCTGATCATGCAATCTGTACTGACAGGAATAGGCCTTAAATCTCAGGGGGAGAGGAGAGTAAATCTGTTTATTTTAATAAGATTTCATTTTTAAAGATTTGAAATGTATGTAATTTTGGTGTGAAAAGAGTAGCTACAGATCTCCAAAAAAAAAAAAAAAAGAACAAAAAGCCCAACAACAACAACACCCCAGAGCATATATTCATCAGGAAAACTAAATCAATTTGAATGGATTAAAAACTTTAAAATATTACATGGTTTTCTCTATTTTATTGAATTGTATATCATTCTTAAAAAGAAATTGTAAATATTTTAAAAATATTTACCTCTTTATTTCTAAATGTATGGAAAAGTTTGGTTTTAGAAAGAAAATGAAGGAAATGCTATTTTTTTACTGAATAATTGGAAAACTTTTAAATTATAGCAAAGGAAGAAGCAAATTGTGCAGTGTGTGACTGCCCTGGAGACCTCTTAGATCAACTTTTTTGTACTACCTGTGGGCAGCATTACCATGGGATGTGCCTGGATATACAAGTTACACCTTTAAAACGAGCAGGTTGGCAGTGTCCTGACTGCAAAGTGTGCCAGAACTGCAAGTAAGTAAGAATGGGGAATGGTTTTACATACGATGAGATTTTAAGAACAAAATGTTACTAATAAAACTGTTTATCTTAAACTGTTTGTTCTAAAAAATAAAGATTGCATACCAAAGTACATCTGCTTAGCACATAGTGCCTAACTTAAATAACTGATCAAATCCCAAAGCTTCTGAATCTTCCTCAAAAAAGAGCTGAGATGGAACTCCTATATGTTAGGTACCTTACCACTGGCTGGAAGTGTTCTTTGAGCAAGACTGATCCTTCTACTTCAGAATACTTTGTAGAGGGAGTGAACTGATAAGTCATTGCTAAAACAGATTGGTGGCTTACCTAAGTAACTTGAAGGTGATGACAAGTCAAGAGCAATCACTGATAAGACAGACAGGCATTTGAAACGATGAAATAAATTTTACAAGGGTTCACTCAGGACTTGGAATATACCTGTACAATTATTCTCAGAAGACCTATCTAATATGCATTGTCTATATATATATTTTTTAAAGTGTCCATTGGGAAAGAAAAAGAATATTGTTCAGTTTTATGGACATCATCAAGGACAATCTGAGAGTGAAGAACCACTTAATTGCTGCCTGACATGCCTGATACGTAGGGTAAAATGCACCTCCTTTAGTGCTGCACCATTTACCAAGAACACCAAGTTAAAAAAAAGTTATGTTCCCTCACCACACACAGACTATAGTAGCTATCAGCAGTCAAAGATTAGTATTGGAGCACATTCTAAAAAGTACACCCACAAGAAGACTTTTCATTGTGTTATGGGAAGACTTGTTAAAAAAAAAAATCCTCTCCACAATGGCAAATGGAATAGGTAGTAAAATGTGATTATATACATAGTACGTATATACTATGTGAGGTCACGGTGGCAGAATTATGCAAGTGTCATAGGACAGGGTCTTATCCATTTTGCTATTCAGAGCAGCATTTATTCCTTCCTCTCAAAATATCATGTCTCTTAGCTAACGAAGTAGCATCTAATACGCAGTATGACATTTTGCTGATGAGTTCTGAGTGTGAGCCTGGAGTTTAACTATGCTTATTCATCAAAACCAAACCTTGGTGGTACACTCAGTTGCTACATTTATTTATTAGAACTTAAAAATACACAAAAAATATTTGATATTTAAAAATTCTGCACATATTCTGAGCTTGTTCCTTTTTCAATGGGCAATTTTTATATACCGGTGTGCGCGTGCGCGCACACACACACACACACACACACAGTCAATTGTCACTGAAGGCAGTGGAGCTATAATGATTACACCAACAGAAGATCTGCCCTACTGTGTAGTCTGTAAGATAATTGGATTTGGAATCTTCTCCCTTAACAATTATTTTTACTCATTTGCATGCATATAGGTTTGTCATCATAGGCTTATTGGCAGGCTGAGTTGTGGGTAACTATTTCTTTTTTGAAAAAATATCACTGAATCATTTATTTTGAGAAGAAGGAAAAATTACATAGGCTTTCCAGACACACACACAAGGCGGAATGTTTCAAATTTTGAGCTGATTCACCTGGATGGAATTCTATCTAAAGATGTTAATTCTAGCCAGATGTTCCTTGAACTTTCAAACATAGGTGTCAAAAGCTAGGTCTTAAATCCACATATAGACGCCTAAATAAAAATGGCTGATTTCCAGAAGTCATGGGAGTTGCAAGTGTTCAGCAGTTTTGAAAACAAGACAACTTTTAGTTTCTTTAATATGGATTTAAGAGCCTGTCTGTAGGCACCTATGTTTGAAAATTGTGTCCGTATGTTGCTATTGTGATGTAAAGGGAGTTCTGTGCTCAATTATCCTGGCTTTGTTCTTAAAATACTTTCTAAAGAGTGTTTTTTTCAGTATGGCCTGTTTTAAATGGCTTTAAGTGTCGTCATTGACATATTTCTTAGGCATTCTGGGGAAGACAACAAGATGTTGGTGTGTGATACATGTGACAAAGGGTACCATACTTTTTGTCTGCAACCAGTTATGGACTCTGTACCAACAAATGGCTGGAAATGCAAAGTAAGTTGAATATGTTTTAAAAAATATTCATTGCCTATGTGAGGCCAAACTTTGATATCGTTACTCATGCTGAGTATTACCTTGCTTCATATTTATTGCTATTGAAACCAGAGTGATTATTTGTGGAGTAAAGTTGTTGTTTGAAGTGAGTAATTCAGTAATTCCAAATTCAACCTCTGGCTAGTGAAAATAGTATTTTTTTTTTTAAATCAAGATAGATGTGCATATGGGTGTAACATAAACACAATAGTCTAGCTTTCTTAATCCCGGAGAATTTCATACATGTGATAGTGAATGGTGTAAACTATTTTTTAGATGTTTTCTACTGAACATAAATATGGAGGCTAGCTAAAAATATGCTGTTTGTTTTGCTCAAAGCTCCATTTCACAGAGACTTCTCACATAATCTTTTTTATTTAATTCTTTACCCTAGTATTGCATGATTTATTATTTTTATTCATCTTTTGAGTTGAGAATTTGTTGCCTCCGAGCCAGATGCCTTTACTACTGGAAAGGATCTCTGCCAGCCAGTCAGCTTGCTGGATGCCTAAAGCTTATTTACTTGTTATTTTTAAAAAAATAATAAAATGGCAGCCAGACAAGAACCAGCATACTCATAAAAATATATTGTACCTTTAAAAATAAACTTCTGTAGATAAGATGTTCCCAATTTATGTAAAACCTGCATAAGAAATTATTATTCTAATCATATTTAGTTTTTTATATAGCACTTTTTGTTTGTGCAGCATTTTGAACACAAGTTTACTGGTCATAATATACATGTAGGACAAATACTGTAAGTACTGTATGTACAGTAAAATCTGTGTTATCCAGCACTTTATCAACCAGAAAGTTCTAGAAACCGGCATTTCTGATTTTCATTGAAAGTCCAGTTTATAGTCCGGTTGGTGCGGGGCCAGCAGGCTTCCTACCTGGCTCTGCACGGCTCCCCGGAAGCCGCGACATGTCCCTGCTGCTCCTAGCCGCAGGAACGGCCACGAGGGGGTTGGAGTGTGGGAGGGGGTGCTGGGTTTGGGCTCTCGGAGGGAGTTTGGACGCGGGAGGCGGCTGAGGACAGAGGGGATTGGGGCGCAGGAGGGGTTTTGGAGTGCCAGATCCAGGCGGTGCTCACCACAGGCAGCTCCCTGCAGGCGGCGACATATCCCTGCTGCTCCTAGGTAGAGGTGCAGCTAGGCGGCTCTGCACACTGCCTCTGCCTGTAGATGCTGCCCCTGCAGTTGCCATTGGCCACGGTTCCCAGCCAATGGGAGCTGCAGAGCCAGCACTCGGGGTGGGGCGAGGCATAGGCAGTGCGCAGAGCCACCTAGCTATGCCTCTGCCTAAGAGCAGCAGGGACATGTCACCGCTTACGGGGAGCTGACCAAGTTGAGCACTTCCCCGTTTGACTCCTGCCCCTGGAATAATCATAAACAGTGCCATGAGTGGCTCCATCTTGAGCATCCTCCTGTAGAAGGCAATGGCGCAGCCATTGTGCCTGCCTCAGTTTTCTTCCTTCTGAGTCCCCAGTATCTCTATGCCAGGCTCTCCTGCCTCAGTAATATCACTCCTTGGGACTCATAAACGTTATACAAATAATTCCCCACAAAAATCCCAACACATAGTCCATTTATCATATCCAGTGTCTATAGTCCTTAAAATCCCAGGACTGGCAGTCCCTTGACACCCCAAGTACCACACCTCCAGTGTTTTCTGCCACACCTAAGCACCTTGTCAGTCCTTTTCTTGCCCTCTCCCAGCTGGCATGCAGCCCTGCTCTTCCCTGCAGGAGCCCCCACAGCCGATTTGCTGGGAGATCATTCTCATTCCTCTGCCCCTCTAACTATTATTCTGGGTCCCGCTTGGACACATTAGCAAATAAGCTCCTCCACTACTCCTGTGCCTTCAGCCCTCTCCAGCCCTTGGCTTTCACTCTCCAGTTTAGGCAACTCACTCAGCTACTCTCTGGCCTTCAGTGCTCCCCAACCCTCCAGCCCTGGCATTCTGGCGTGGGGTTGTTGTCCAACAAATCCTCTTGTTGCTCTCCTGCCTTCAGCATTTCCCAGGAACCACCTACAACTTCCTTTAGGGACCTCTTCTGGTCTCTGGAAAGTCTCATCTGCCCCTTTTTGTGACTGACTCAGGCTGCTCTGACTCACTGAGTGTCTCTCTCTGATTCTCCCTGATCCTTTATAGCCTCTGGTATTGCCCTGCCAAACTGGGAGCACCTGTTCTGGCACAGCTGCTTCATTTACAGGGGCCAGCTACCCAAGACAAAAGGTGTGTGTGCATTGATGCATGCGGTATTCCAGAACATCAAGGGTGCCCTTCTCAGAAAAAGTTAATAATAAAGGTTCAAGCTATATTAACATCTGCGTGGAGGTTCTCTTCAAACAAAGTTGTCTAAGTTTAGTAAGGTAATGGCATGCTTCTTCCCAGATTCACTGCAGTCTGCCTCCTCAAACACAAATCCTGGACCTTACAAAAAGTCCTTCAGAGTGCCTCTAGAAGAGAAAGGAAGGCTGGCTAGCATGGAGGCAACTGATCCTAATGTATCCGCCCCATACACGTCATGTGGGAAGGGGGAGATCTGCATGCTGAGGGATGCCTCTGGACACCAACCCCCAGAGATTGTGTCCATATCTTTATAACATTCCCTTTGTATCTCTCAGGTTAATATACATAGTTTTTTAAGGTGAGAAGGGTCCATAATGATCATCTAGTCTGACCACCTGCATAGAACACAGGCCAGAAATCCCAACCTAGTGATCTCTGGAGGAATTTTGCCATCAGGTTGTGGTATGGCACCATAGCTGCTCCGTGGAGACCACTTCAGTTCAGTGGCTGAATCAGCCCGTATAGGCACTTAAGCAGCCCCCTATGTAGGAGATGGGAAGGGGGATGATCCATATGGGTTCCCTGCATCTGGTCATGTCTGCCTCCATACATTGCTCTTGAAGGGGCTTGTGCGACACTCCAGTCTGTGCCATGAAGTACGTGATTCCTTCCCCGTATGCCTCCCTTTGTCCTGACACTCCTTGTTCAGTAAAATAACACCAATTCAACTGCACAGGGCCCTCTTTCACCATGGAGGAAGAGACTGGACTTACCCCATTGTTGTCGTCATAAATGGCAATAATTTGGTAATACATTTTCTGGCGTTGTATGCTACATAGAAAATGAGCAATAATTGAATAGTTATGCGTGCTGTTAAAAGGTGATAACCATTAGTTCTGAAGTTATACATGTAAAAACTGGAATATGGACTAAAGATAGATAGTATATGATTTTATTTGGTGACCTTTGTGAAATGAGTTGAGTCCTAATTCAGTTCTCATTATACAGGTGTCAGAATCACAAAAGCACCACCACGGTTTGTACTAATTGAGCCTCTTGTTAGTAGTCTCAACAAGAAGCTGACATTTGAATGGGATTAGAGACTGAAGTGTCCACTCACCAGAGAGGTTGTGTCCCTTTCAAGTGAGAGTGCAGTGCAAGGAAATTTTTCCTGCTATTGCCAGACTTCACATGTTCTGTTGATAAAAGACTTCCAGAGTCAGAGCAGATAATCTTGTATCATTTACTAGCATTTCCCCCCCCCCAAAAAAAGGATTTTAAAAATGCCCCTTTAATCAAAGTAGAAAGTGTCAATTAATGATAGTTTGGGCCTGTGGTGTAGCATCATAATTAACAAACTAAATCCCTGTTTTTTATGGTCCCCAGAACTGCAGAGTGTGTGCCGAGTGTGGCACACGAACCAGTTGTCAGTGGCACCACAACTGTCTAGTGTGTGATAGTTGTTACCAACAGCAAGACAACATACCTTGTCCTTTTTGTGAAAAATCATGCCACCCAGACTTGCAGAAAGACTTGTTGCATTGTCATATGTGCAAAAGGTAAGAAGCTGAATTTACGACAACTCCTTAAATCATTATAATGTGTTTGGCGGCCTATCGGAAATTAGTGCATCCATCTCACTTCACTTAATTGGCAAGGGTCATTATAAAACATTGCCACAGTTCTCAATAAATAGGACCCTTGGTTTGTAATTTCATCAAACGAGTAAATAGGCGTGGTCAGTAAACTGTCCTCTCTTCTCCTAGAGACTTGCCCTCCTGTTAGTCATGTTGCATTTATTCTGTGGGTAAACTAAAGACTAGAGCTGACCTGGGCTGTCAGTGTGATAACATTTATGAGCAAAAGGAACAGGTGTACTTGTGGCACCTTAGAGACTAACAAATTTATTTGAGCATAAGCTTTCGTGGGCTACAGTCCCACTTCATTGGATGCATAGAATGGAACATACAGTAAGAAGATATATACACATACAGAGAACATGAAAAGGTGGAAGTTGCCGTACCAACTCTAAGAGGGTAATTAATTAAGATGAGCTATTATCAACAGGAGGAAAAAAAACTTTTGTAGTGATAATCAAGATGGCCCATTTCAGACAGTTGACAAGAAGGTGTGAGGATACTTAACATGGGGAAATAGATTCAATTTGTGTAATGACCCAGCCACTCCCAGTCTCTATTCAAGCCCAAGTTAATGGTATCTAGTTTGCAAATTAATTCCAGTTCAGCAGTTTCTCATTGGAGTCTGTTTTTGAAGCTTTTCTGTTGCAAAATTGCCACCTTTAAGTCTGTCACTGAGTGACCAGAGAGGTTGAAATGTTCTCCTGTGGGTTTTTGAATGTTATGATTCCTGGTGTCAGATTTTGTCCATTTATTCTTGTGCGTAGAGACTGTCCGGTTTGGCCAATGTACATGGCAGAGAGGCATTGCTGACACATGATGGCATATATCACATTGAATGCGCCTCTGATGGCGTGGCTGATGTGATTAGGTCCTGTGATGGTGTCCCGTGAATAGATATGTGGACAGAGTTGGCATCGGGCTTTGTTGCCAGGATAGGTTCCTGGGTTGTTGTTTTTGTTGTGTGGTGTGTGGTTGATCCATCTTTGTGTGGACTACAAGCTATCAGGAACAGTATCCTCAATAATGTCATGGCAAACCTGGTGGCTGAACTTTGTGACTTTGTCCTCACCCAGGACTAATTCACTTTTGGGGACAATGTATACCTTCAAGTCAGCAGCAGTACTATGGGTACCCGCATGGCCCCACGTTATGCCAACATTTGTTAGTCTCTAAGGTGCCACAAGCATTCCTGTTCTTTTTGCGGATACAGACTAACACGGCTGCTAATCTGAAACCTGTCATTTATGAGCACTAGCTTTAAATTCTTTCTATTACAAATTTTCATTTCATGAAGATACAAATAATTCTGTTTCTGGTATTTGTCTTCTTTTGTAAAGCCTATAGAATAGGCATTCTCTATCCAATTATACCCATGCTGTTAGCTCAGTAATGGGGGGGATGAAAGAGAGGGGAAATCTTTAAATCGATGTGCATTTAGGACAATATTATGGTTACATGGTTGGCTTTAAGCAAAGTTAGGCTGCTATTTACATTTGTTCTCTGCCTGATGTATTGAAAGCTATTTTTATTTCTTCCCTCCCCCAAAGCAGTAGTATTTCTAAGTTGAAAAAGAATCACATTCTCTAGGCCTTACTGTCTAAATAAGTCAAAGTGCAAAGTACATTTAGTCATAATTTATAATTGGACCCTTTAGGCATTGGTTTACAGTTTTTTGGGGCGTGGGGGTGTGCATTCGTGTGCTTGTGCCTGTTCTGAGAGTTGGAATGAAGAGAGAGAGAGAGAGAGAGATTTCTTAGTAAGATATTTTATAATTTAATGTGAATTAATTATCATTAATGTAACTTTAATAATCTATCCAGGTGGATTCATATAGAATGTGACAAACCTCCAGGTAATGAATTGGATTCTCAGTTAAAAGATTACATCTGTACTCTTTGTAAACAACTAGAAGGAGAAGTGAATCAGGCACAGCCATGTGATGTAATGCAGACTTCTGGACCGATTCCTGAATCTGGCAGTGTGACAGGTACAATTTTCTCTTAAAGTGTGAGAGTATCAAACAGTTAGTTATGGTTAAGCTGTATTTAATTAAATCATTAAACAACATTCAATTAAATGTATTTTGTCATTACAAGAGTCCAATTTGAAACAAAATATTTACACAGGAGACAGTCCCTGCCTCAAAGATCTTATAGTCTAATTAGACAAGACAGACCAAAGATGAGGGGGGAAAACAGAAAGATATGAAGTGCTTTGTCCAAGCTTTTACAGTAGGTTATCAACAGAGCTGGGAGTAGGACCCAAGTCATGGTCTAGTGCTCAGTCCACTAGACCTGCTACCTTGCTAAATTGTAATGGGGGGGAGAAGTTGAATACTCTTGGATATTTCACACCACATTGTCACAGGGATTGCACTTCTTCTCATGCATGTTTTGTCTCATGGGAGAAATACGATTGGTGTTTAAGCTTGGAGGCGGAGGCTAGAAATTTGACAAAAAACACCACCATCATTAGGAGAGGGCACTAGTGAAGTCATGCACTGCTTTGCCAGCATCAGCCAATCTGGCACTTTGTGAATGTATTGTGAACTTCTTTGAGAAGAAATAGGGAAACCAACTGCAAGGTATCTATATCCCAGGGAGCCAACTATTCCTTCACTGGTGATGGGGAAAATGTTGAACTGCCAGAAAAGTCAAGTATAATTCTCCTATGTGTGCAGGCTAATTCTTTGCGTAAACAAGCATCTTTGATGCTGGCTCCAGTCATGTGTATACACCCTTGATGAGTAGCAGGGGATAATGGAAAAATTGATCTTAGAGAGGGACAGTGACAGTAGGTAAATATAAATAAATGAATGGCAGAGGTTAGGAATGAACATGTACAACAGGTTAGCAAAAGGTCACTTCTATCTTGAAAGGCTACTTGTGATTATTGAACTTTCAGATAGTGTGTTTAGGTCATTTAGGGAGAAGTCTGAGCTAACACACAAAACTAATCCTAAAAACTTTCCAACCTTAAAGTGAAAACACTGCTGAATAAATGGAAGCTTTTATTTGAATGCTTAAAATTGAAAATACTACTTGTGTTATGTTTTTTAGCCAGATGAAACACTGAGGAATGTATTCTTTTCCTCCAAAGAAGAGTTAGGCTGTCATCTCAACTACTAGTGAAAATCTGAAGCTGTTATAGGAGGGTAGTCATGTAGCATCTTACACCCAAGAGATAACTTTTTTACATTGGTTCCAAATCTGGGTTTAATCTAAATGATCATTTCCTTAATGTGATATTTTAATTTCAATTTGATGTTGGCATAGTCTCTGAGAGGGTATTTAGGTGCTAAAAGTAGCATCACCTAATCATTTCTGGCTTTTTGAACTTTAAAGAGGCTTTCCTGAACCAAAAGCAGCAGTCATTGTGCTTTTTTGCACTAATGCTGTCTGAGAATCAGTTCTTTAGGAGCTGCAGGTATTAGTATATACTTTACATTTTCCCTGTCTCCTACTTTGCCTACTGCATTTTAATGAATTTTGTTAGGTAAAAAGGCTTTTAGGGGAAAAGAAAGTAGGCTTCTGGTAGGCATGCACCATAATGAGGACTTCAGCCCAAGAGGTAGCCTCGCTCATTGAATTAATATGCTTCCTCCATGCAGCTTCCTCCAGCTGAAATGGGATCTTTGCATATGAAAGAAGGCCTATGCCTCAAGTGGAAAATTTAGCCTCCACTTGAACGTTCTGAACATTGATAGATGATAGAGCCTCTTCACTATGTCATACATCTACAGTGTTCTTGTATTATATATTTTTATAAATATTTTCAGCCATGATTCTGTAAGTTATTTATAGGATTTGGGACCTTAGGGCCTGATTCTCATTTACGCCGAAGCTCTTTTATATGGTTCTGGCAGTGTAAAAGGATTTTAAAGTGAGTGTAAATTATGTTTACAAAATTACACTCACTTTAAAATCCCTTTTCACTGTCAGAGTGGTGTAAAGCAGCTGTAGCACTAATGAGAATTAGGCCCTTGGGGCTTGTCTATACTTGAAAGTTAACTGGGATTAAGGTAGGCTGCGAATTTAAAGTGCAATATAGATTCCTGAATACTTCCATGTGGGGACACTCTTATTCTGGAATAAGAGTGCCTTGTACCTGTTAAAATTATTCCATTTAGGCCTGATCTTCACTTCAAATTTAAACTGTTACAGGTATGTCAGCCATGGGTATGAAAAACCACACTGCCATCAACATAGCTATGCTGACAAAAACCATAGTGTAGACACAACTATGCCAACAGAAGAGGGCTTCTGTCAACGTAGCTAACATAATTCAGGGAGGTGGTGTTCCTACATCGGCAGAAAAACTCCTTCTATTGGTGAATGCTGTGTCTACATTCGGGGACTATGCTGGTATAGCTATGGTGGCATGGGCTCTGTAATGTAGATGTAACATTAGGGTGGGTTAAGTTAAATAGGGCCAAGGAACTCTTATTCTGGAATAAGTGTCCATACATGGAGTTATTCCATACATGGAGATACAGCTATTCCTAAGTAACTCCATGTTTAGACAAGCTCATTAGGAAATTCTATTTAACCTTCTAGTTGTCCTGATTTGCCTTATCTCAAATCACATAGTTAAATACCACGTTGTTAAACCAAAAGGTCAAGCAATGACAGCAACCACTGATGCCAAAGTAATACAATAAACACTATGTCAGAATTGATAAATGCTTTGCTTTTCCTTAAGCTTGTACAAATGAAATGGAAATTGGAGGTGATGCAGAAGAAGTGGCATTTCAGGAAAAAAGAGTTGCTGATGATGGTCCTGGTCAAGAATCAACAGTTGGATGTGTCACAGATGGTAAGAATGAGAGGTTCACAGCCAGACAAAATAGATCACTAAGTGCTCATGAAGTTACATAAACACTAACAGGAAGATTCCCTGCCTTTTGCAGAGTCAAATGAATTGTATAGATTCCATTACCAGAACTCTTCAGTGACTGTATTAACTATGTTTTGTTGTTTGAAAGATTATTTTCATTAAGACAAGGATAAAGTTATAGACTCTGTCTGAAGAACATTTATATGGGGGAAAAATGTTAAATATTTACTGGGAGTGGATATTCCCTGAAATAGAAGGTAACCAAGTTGGTATGTTTGTATATTTGTGGACTATAGAGGAAAAAAAAATTATTGCCACATAATTTCAATCGCAAAACTTTCTGTATGAGTCTGCAAAGGATTGGGGCCTGTCTTATAGCCCCCTCTTCCAGTTGGACCCAGGCTTGTTCTTGCTGAGCCCGTGCCCTTCTCTGGGGAATTCTGCCCGGAACCGTCTCTCAGAGTCCGAGGAAGGTAATTTCCAGCAGGTCAGCTGCTGTTGTTTCTTTTCTTTCATGACTCCTCAACAAAAGAAGATCAAAATGTCCCTAAGTCTGTCCCTCATCCCGGTAAGTTCTTCAACCCAAAAGTTCCTGGCTCTTGCCTCAGAGCCTTTGTGATAATAGGACTTCCCGCAGTCTCCCTTCTATCTGTTTTGTTTCTGGGAGCAGTTCCTCACAGAACTAGCTCCAGCCTCTGGCAGATATCGTAGCTCTCCCTTTGTATTTCCTGGTCCTCCTTTTATGGAGAACAGCCTGTTAAGTTACACAGGTCTTGTCCCAGGTGCATCAGGTGGGCCTGATTAGCCAGCTGCTGGCCTCTGACCCCAGAGGAATGGTATCCTTTTTGTTTTCACAGAGTCTCATGTGTTAGCAATAGCACACAACAGGATGAGTGGCTAAATTTTCTCTTGTGTGTTTTGGGCCACATATCCAAGGGGTGAGTGCTTCCAGCATCCTTGCTGCATGGATTTAATCATACAACCACATGTGACCTCCTGTGATAATTTCATCTTTTTTCCAAATGCAAGTGGATTTTTAAAATAGATGTTCTACCCTTATAAAAAGAAGCTCATGGCAAAAATACAAGCAATTTTTTTCCCGCTTTAAATTCAGTTCACTTGATTTTCCGTATTGTAATCATCTTTCCATTTTGTCTGACTCTGGATGGACCACCTTTCAAAAATTGCCATTAACACTGCTTACTGGAACCTACCCACTCTGTTTAAAGCACTTCGAGAAGTAACATACATATTTATTTATTTGGCTTCAGGGTTGGGGGGACAAAGGGTGCTATTGATTAACATGAGACACTTCTTCCTGTTGGCTGAATGTGCAACTCCTTCAGAACTTCTTGCCCTTGCGAGCTAGAAGATTGAGAACTTGAGTATCCCATATGGAAACAAAGAGCACTAGCAAATGAGCCGTCAAGTCCAAAGTCCTATAGCTTTGTAAACTCATCTTTTATCTGACATCTGTTTACTGCATGGAAGAGTGAACCACAAAAGACCTTATCATGTTTGTTTTCAAAACAAGGCAGCAGGGGAAATTCTTATGAAAACATTTCGTATTCTAAATACAATATGTAGTTTCTCCAGAATAAGATGTTTTCCACATATTTGCTACTCTTTGAATACTGGCATATGTTGCTGCACACAACTGGAGAACTGACAAAAATTTGGGTTTTGAGAAATTATAGTGTGTGCCCTAACACAAAAGGACATGTCTACACTAAGGGGACTACACTGGCATTGCCACAGTGCCGTAGCGATGCCAGCATAACCCCATAGTGCAGCATACATCAACAAAAGGGGTTTTTCCATTGGTGTAGGAACACCACCTATCTGAGTGATAGTAGCTAGAGTGGGAAGCATTCACTGTCAACTTTGCTGCATCTACACTGGGGTCAGGTAGGCATAGCTACATCCCTCATGGGTTTGGATTTTTCACACTGCAGAGTGACACAGCTATGTGAGCCTAAATTTTAACTGTAAAGCAGGTCAAGGATTAAGTATCAAGTTCATAGTTTATACCCTTAAGTTTATACAATAGCTATGCACCTTTCAGTGGTTGTATTTTTAGTAGCATTTTAGAGCACCTGACACCTTCAGTGTCCTATAATAAGGCTGTAACTGTTGGTTAGTGGATGGAGTTATTTGTTTAAGGTTTCCTAAGAAATAGGAAAAAAAAGTCATTTAAGGCATTGCAAAGCATTAGCCAAAATGTAGGATGGCTTCTAATCAGAAAGACTGTTGTCTTCAATATTAGGTGTTTGATCATCCATTAATTCAGAAGTATTCAAAGCCCAAACCAGAGGTGGCCAACCTGTGACTCCAGAGCCACATGCAGCTCTTCAGAAGTTAATATGCAGCTCCTTGTATAAGCACCTACTCCCGGGCTCGAGCTACAGGTACCAACTTTCCAATGTGCCGGGGAGGGGGTGCGCTCACTGCTCAACCCCTGGCTCTGACACAGGCCCTGCCCCCACTCAACCCCTTTCCGCCCCCTCCCCTGAGCCTGCTGTGCCGTCGCTCCTCCCTCTCCTCCCCCACCTCCTGCATGCCACAAAACAGCTGATCGGGAGGGAGGAGGAGGCACTGATCAGCCGGGCTGCCGGTGGGCGGGAGGCTCTGGGAGCTGGGGGTGAAGGGAGTTGATGGGGGCTGCTGACTTATTACTATGGCTCTTTGGCAATGTACATTGGTAAATTCTGGCTCCTTCTCAGGCTCAGGTTGGCCACCCCTGGCCTAAGCCATCAAGCTCTCTGTATGTGACATTTTGTTCCAGCACTCTTGGGTATGCTAGCTGAATTTTCTTCATTGAATAATGTAATCAGTGAACTTGGCAAATTATTTATGTGAAAAATCATCAAATCAGAAAAGTGTAGGACTGGAAGGAGCCTCAATATGTTATCTAGTCCAGTCCTCTGCACTCAAGGCAGGACTAAGTAATAACTAGACCACTCCTGAAAGGTGTTGGTCTAACCTGTTCTTAAAAACCTTCCATGAAGGAGATTCTGCAACCTCCCTAGACAATTTGTTCCAGTGCTTAACTACCCTGACAGTTAGGAAGCTTTTCCTAATGTCCACTCTAAACCTTCCTTGTTACAATTTAAGACCATTGCTACTTGTCCTAAACTCAGAGGTTAACAAGAAATTTTTTTCACCTTCCTCCTTGCAACAACCTTTTACGTACTTGAAAACTGTTGTCATGTCCCCCTTCAGTCTTCTCTTCTCCAGACTAAACCAATTTTTTCAATCTTACCTCATAGGCAAGGCTACAGTTTAGTCACAGATATTTTTAGTAAAAGTAATGGACAGGTCACGGGCAATAACCAAAAAGTCACAGCCAGTGACCTGTCCATGACTTTTACTAAAAATACCCCTAACTAAACCTTAGGTGCTGACGGGGGTGTGTGTGCGCGCCAGCGGATGCTGCTGGCAGTGGGGTGTAGCTGGGGGCCCTGCTGCCACTGCTGCTTCTGGGGGTGGCCAGCCCAGGGCCCCACTGCTGCTGCTCCTCCTGGGGGGGTGCAGCCCGGGGCCCTGCTGCCGTCACCACCGCACCTCCAGGCGGGGGTTGCCTGGGGCCCTGCCACTGCTCCTCCAGGCGGAGGTGACCCGGGGCCCTGCCACTGCTCCTCCAGGTCCAGGAGGTGACCTAGGGCACTGCTGCTCCTCCCAGATCGCTGCTCCGACAGTTGCCTGGGGCTGTCAGAGCAGCGGCCAGTGTGGCTGGCACCAGGGCAACCCCTGCTGCGCGGGCGTCCCTCGGGTCCGCTGCAGCTGCGGAATTCACGGGGGTCTCAGAAAGTCACTGAGTCCGTGACCTCCGTGAAAGACTCACAGCCTTTCTCATAGGTCATGTTTTCTAGCCCTTTAGTCATTTTTGTTGCTCTCCTCTGGACTTTCTTCAGTTTGTCCACATCTTTTCTGAAATGTGGCACCCAGAACTGGACACAATACTCCAGTTGGGGCCTAATCAGCATGGAGTAGGTGGAAGAACTACTTCCCATGCCTTGCTTACAACACTCCTGCTAATACATCCCAAAATTATGTTTGCTTTTTTTGCAACATGTTACACTCTAGACTCACATTTAGCTTGTGACCCCCGGATCCTTTCCACAGTACTCCTTCATAGGCAGACATTTCCCATTTTGTTTGTGTGCAATTGATTGTTCCTTCCTCAGTGGAGTACTTTGCATTTGTCCTTATTGATTTTCATCCTATTTACTTCAGACCATTTCTCCAGTTTGTCCAGATCATTTTGAATTTTAATCCTATCCTCCAAAGCACTTGAAAACCCACCCAGCTTTGTAACATCTACAACTTTATACATGTACTCTCCATGCCATTAGCTAAATAATTTATGAAGACATTGAAGAGAATTGGACCCAGGACCGATCCCTGTGGGACCCCACTCGATATGCCCGTCTAGCTGGACTGTGAACCTCTGATAACTGCTCTCTGGGAATAGTTTTCCAAACAGCTATGCAAGCATCTTAGAGTAGCTCCATCTAGGCTATATTTCCGTATTTTTTTTTTTATGACAAGGTCATGAGGGACGGTTTCAAAAATTTTATTAAAGTCAAGATATACCACATCCATCACGTCCTCCCTCCACAAGGCTTGTTACCCTGTCAAAGAATCTATTAAGTTGGTTTGGCATGATTTGTTCTTCACAAATGTATATTGACTGTTACTTATGACCTTATCTTCTAGGTCAGGGATCGGCAACCTTTGGCACGCGGCCTGCCAGGGAAAGGCCCTGGCAGGCCAAGCCAGTTTGTTTACCTGCCATGTCTGCAGGTTCGGCCAATCGCAGCTCCCACTGGCCATAGTTCGCTGCTCCAGGCCAGTGGGGGCTGTGGGAAGCGGCGCAGGCAGAGGGATGTGCTGGCTGCCCTTTCTGCAGATCCGTTGGCCTGGGACGGCGAACCACGGCCAGTGGGAGCTGCAATTGGCCGAAACTGTGGATGCGGCCGGCAAACAAACTGGCCCGGCCCGCCAGGGGCTTTCCTTGGCGGGCTGCATGCCAAAGGTTGCCAGTTCCTGTTCTAGGTATTTGCAAACTAATTGCTTGAATATTTGCGCCATTGTCTTTCTGGGTACTGAAGTTAAACTGACTGGTCTCTAATTCCCTACCTGGTCCTTATTCCCCTTTTTATAGATTGGAACTATATATGGCCTCTTCCAGTCTTCTGGAATTTCTCCTGTCTTACATGAGTTTTTTAAGATAATCACTAAAGGCTCAGATATCTTCTCAATCAGCTCCTTGAGTATTCTAGGATGTATTTCATCAAGCCCTACTGACTTGAAGTCACCTAACTTGTCTAAGTCATTTTTAACTTGTTCTTTCCATATTTTAGCCTCAGCTCCTGCCTCATTTTCACAGTCATTCACTATGTTAGATGTCCAGTCACTACTAACCTTTTTGGTGAAAACTGAATCAGAAAAGGCATTTAGCACTTCCACCATTTCAATAGTTTCTGTTATTGTCTCCCCCCACACACACTCAATGAGGGGGGAAATACATTAACAGAATATTGCTAAATTTATTTTTTATTTCATTTTTCACCCAGAGGTGGGTGAATATGCACAAATTTACTGTGAATTCTTATTTTCCATTATTTGCCCTGCTCTACTGTTATGTGAACTCAACTGTTTTTTGGTACCATCTTTACTGGAGTCTAAAAACAATCCTACCGCAATGAAGAAGGACTCTAGATACCCATTAGAAGTTTTATCCTCTGCGTCTCTTTCTCCCAAGAGAGGTCAGAAACATTAGTCAACCTGCAAAAAAGATTAGGGTGATTATCTCAGAATGATTGGTCAGTACATCCCATCCCAACAATCTAATTGGCTGGATAACATTTTTTCCCATTTTTTAAATTACATTTTGTCTTTTTATTTTACTTACCATAGCACTGCATTGCTTCTCTGTTCTGCAGAGACTTCAGAAACACTTGTTTTAGTCTTGAACTGTGTGATCTTAACTACATTTCAAATATCAGGAACCTTTGATCCTACTCCTATTCTTGTTACCATTGCTAGCCTAAATAGCTCGATTGTTGGCAAAGATGTCAATGCCATCAATTTTGAGTGTAACAGCACCAGCATCTTTCTTAGAAGAAAAGACTAGGTGAGTTGTCTTTGTGCAATACATGATGAGTAGAGAAGACATATTTGATTACATGATGATATATGCAAAGACCTGAATTAAATGACTTAAAAAAAATTCTGTACAAAAGTGGGGAAATCAGGGAAGTCATTGGATAAGATGACTGAACAGTCAAATCTTTCAGAATTAAAAGACAAAAATAGTATACTTTTCTAGGAGAGTTAAATAGTATACTTTTCTAGGAGACTTTTAAAAATTCACCAAGAAAAAGAGTAAAACCAGAGTAATCGTAGCCTAGCATTTGGAAATGTCCTTGTATGATGTCTGAGTTATTTAGTACATGCAGTACTTTGCCCCTCATGTTAATACTAATATCAGAGTGTGGAATATTGGTTGGCATAGATGATCTGGATTAGTCTTCTCTAATGATAGATTCAAAGGAGCTGAGAGACTATTGGTTGGCTTTTATATCAGCGGGACCTGAAGAGTTGTATCCAAGATCCTGAAACAAATAGCAAAATATATAGCTGATCGTTTGAATTCATTGGTAAGATCAGAGGAAGCACAAGAGGAGTACACAAAGTGTTTTCAAAATGTAAATATATTGAACTATTTGGATAAATCACAGTTAGGTAACCTATTAAAATAAACAATACAGGAAATATTTAGATGACAATTTGATGTGTAGGAAGACTCATAGATTTGTGGAGAAGGAAGGTATTTGTGGTGTTTTGTTTTTAATGAAAAGCCAGACAAAAAATTATGTTTGTTCTGTCATTAAATAAAATGTTAATTGTTGTGGATAAAGTGAATTGACTGAACCATTTTTGTTATTGGCCTAAATGATCCAATGTAAAAGTTGTGAAGATTTTTGGTAATATGAACACAAAACTGTTTGTTTAACCAGAAGTGGAAATAATCGGAGCATAATCAAAAGCAGCTGAGGTGTCAAGTGAGCTTCTTTTGGTATTAGTGCTATTTAATAGCTTCACAGATTACCTGGAAGATTAAATAATCAAATGTGATGGTGATACCAATTTAAAAAGGATTGCAAACATAATAGAAGATCAAGTGAAACTGCAATAGGACCTTGAGAATTTAGAAAATTGGGCAAATTCCATTGGGATGATATTCAACTTATATGGAGATAATACCGATGAGAAATGCCACATGGGAGAAAGCTGGTTTGAGGCAAGGAATCCCACTGGTGATAATACATTACAAACATGAGCATTTAATGTGATGCTGTTGCAAAAACAAGGAAACTATGTTGATTTGGCTGACTTTATAAAAAAAATATAGGTTTTAATTCTTCAGAAATTTATGGCTCAGGCTCACACATACACTGGACAAGAATAGTTTTCTTTTTGCTACCTTTGCATATCATAACTTGAAATCACACTTTCTTGCTGATCCTAAGTGATGAACTATGGGGAGCTTTGTTGGTTGTACATGGTTGGGAGAGTTTTTTGTCCAGCTGGGCAGTTTACACCATCTGAGATTGTTTAATTTATGGATATTTTGTTTTTTTAAGATTTTTATGGAGAACACTGTGTGGTTATGAAACTGTCAAAGGTGTTTTTCAGACGGAAAACTGTAGTTTCTAAGGAATTACCTACTGGAAAATTTAGCTGTGGTCAATTTTTTGAAAATACATACTATTCTGATTTATCATGTGAGTGATTTGTGCTACGCTGGGTCTTTAAGTTCTGAAGCTTTGTATTAAATCCATGTTGTTAATCCACTTACTGAATATTGAAATCTAAAATGAGCTTATGACAGTGAATATTGTGATATTTTGAACATATTTTTCACTTTACATAGCTCAAAGCTAATACATTACTTTAACTACATTATAAACTGTTTCTCTCCTTCCCTCCTGTTCTTTAGGAAGATGGGCCGTTTGCACTACTTCTGTACATGTTTAGATTTAAGCACCACGGACACACTGAAGCAAAAAAAAAAAAAGATTTTATATATGTAAAAGATTTTATATAGAGAGTAAATACCCTATTAAACAGTCATTTACTTTTTCTGGCTTTAATTTTTCCATCATTTCCAATTTCTGGATTATTTGTATGTGTACAAGCAAACACTTTTAATTTTTCTAGGTTGTATTTTGAGTTTTGTGGATTAGATACATAAAACATTTGGTATGGTTTGATGTAATGAAATATCATATTAAACATTTTACTGTAATCCTGACAGCATTTGTGATGTCAGAAACACTTTCTGGCAGCATGGTAACATGTTCTGGGTGAATAATGGCATCCCAGCCAAGGGGAAAGAATTTAGAATGCCCTCCCCTTCGCTGTGCAGGAGCCAGTGGGTTTCTGCACCGTTCAGACCAGCCAATCAACTAGAATACTCCCCCTTCCCAGCTATTTCCTCCCAAACCCAGGAGGGAAGATGAGCTCCCATGAGGAGGGGAAAGGGGAAGATGGAGGAAGCTACATCTGCAGCCTTTCAGGAGAAATAGTCCACTTCCCATCATCTCACATACTAATATTTATTATTTTAAAGTATCTTGTCTATGGGATTAGGTAGTTTGATCCAGGAGCACATTGCAGCACCTGTTCCTCCAGAATCTCAAGACTTGGTCAAACCTGATCTCTGGGTGGGAGCAAGTTTCACAGGGAAAAGTCTTCCACGACGGCTTGCCTACACTAGGAAGGCTTTGGGAGTATAGCTCATAACAGCAAATGAGGGTTTTTTTGTCAGTATAGTTTATGCCAGGCCACAAAATGAAACAGAGTCCTTTTGTTGGTGTAGCTTGTTTGCCAGTATAACTGTATCTACCCAAAGCTTTTGCTTGGCATACTTATGTCTGTTGATGTGCGATTTTTTTTTCCACACCCGTAACAGACGTAGACATGTGGTTAAAACTATGTCGTCTAGGCCTAAGAACATTCTGCTTGCTTGCACCTTCATATTTAAACCTAGGTTCCATCTGCTGTATTGTTTCTCTGGAAGATAAATGTATGTTTTAATGTTGAAATATCTCCCACTTTTCTTTTTTTAAATATAAACCTTTTCTACTATTGATGCTTTCGTGTGAGTCTCTAACGATATGCTCTCACTTAGTTACAGACATATCACAGGATGAAAAGACTGTTGAACTGGAAGCAGGAATTTCTGATCAACTTGGTACAGCTAAAATGGAAACATCTCCTAAAAGGACACCAGCATCCGATGACAGTCAAACTAAGCACATGATGGAAGTGACAGAAAGCATTCAAGCTGTAACACAGCTGGAGTCAGATAAACAAGCAGAAGAGCAACAACTGTCACAAGATGCTGAGGTATCGAAAGTATCCACAGAGGAAACTCAGACTCCCCTTTCAGCACCTGAGGCCACAACTACACCACCAGAAACTTTAGGGTCTGTGAATAAAGAGGAGGTTTCTTTTAAGATAGAAGAACAATTGGAGACAGTCAGAGTGCAAGAAGACATAGAAAAGAAAGAAACCCATGAAAGCTCTGAAACACCAACTTTTCTGTTGAAAGTGGAAACCACTCCTGCAAATGAAAGTTGTGCAAACAACAGTTCACTATCAGGAGACAAACCTATAAAGTCACCGACTGAGACATATTCTTCATTTTCATCATCAGTTGATATAAACAAGAGAAGTGTGTGTTCCTCACCGGTAGTTTCATTAGACTTGCATTCTGCACATGACATGCTGCACAGTCAGACTCCACCACAGAGTTCCTCTGCCGGAAATGTTCTCCCAGCAAGTTATATATCTGTCACTCCAAAAATCGGCATGGGAAAGCCAGCTATCACCAAACGAAAGTTTTCTCCTGGGAGACCAAGATCAAGACAGGTAAGCATATTGTTTTAGTATTGAAGCTGGTAGACAAATCATTGTTAACTTTCAATATACTGTGTTTTTGAAAGAAGTATCAAGTTTGGGTTTATGAAAAACAATTTGATCTATCCTGGAAAATATACATTGTGTTTATCTCACAGTATAAATTGGGCATATAGTTTATTGTTAACAATCCATTATTTTAAACACATTTGCTTTGAAAAACTCAGGGTAACTACAGGTTGAATAATTGAAGATAAGACATGGTGAAGTTCTCTAATGGGAAATTTCTTACTTTTGGATTATCCTTTGAGCACTAGAGCAAACTAGAAATCTTATATGATCCTCAAATGCAATATTCAAGGTACATCCCAGAAGTGATATTATCCATAATGTCATAGTTTTTGTTGTATAAGCTTATTTCTCACTCTTTCATATCAATCTGCGTATATTTCCATCTTGATTTGTATATTGTATTTGTCAGCAGGATGTGGTAAAACTTTTTCACCTACCTTTATAGATGAACCTGGAGCAACCCTGCTGTCCTTTGTGCTGGGAGATTTTCCCTGGGTGGAAATTTGTGATTATGGCAAATAGTCTGATAATTTTGTTATGTTGGCAGGTATCTATTAGGAACTATCTGGTACAAGTCATTGCAATTGTGATTTGGGTTAGATTTGATCATAGTCCTGAAAAGTAAATAGCTTACTGCATCATCTATAATACACACTAAAGATATAGTTTGAAAACAAATTGTTTACGCATCTTTCACATTTATTTTGCCATTGCAAATTTTTCACAAGAAATATTTTACTGTGACTAGTTAAATTAGTACTTCATTAGTCAAGATCACAAAATTTCATTTTTTGCTTCTGAACATCATAGGCTCATAATTTCACTTTTTGTAAAGGAAAGAATTGTAAAATCTATATGATACTTTCCATATTACTGATTTAGGCCAGGTCTACACTATGTACATACTTTGGTATAATTACATTGCTCAGGAGTTTGAAAAATCCACACATTCTGAAGTGACGTAGGTATACTGACCATAACCCTCCATGTAGACAGTGCTATTTCAGCGGGAGAGCTTCTCCCATCGGCCTAGAGCATCTTCCCCGGGAGTGCTACAGCATCGCAGCTGTATTGGTGCAGCAGCGCCAATGCAAGTTTGTAGTGTAGACGTGTCCTTATTTAAGACTATTCACAAGCACAAAGCAAAGCCTGATATTTTTTGAGAGGTGAGAAAGTGTTCTCCAAGGATTAAGAATCCAAGACTAATGTAATCCTCTACAGTAAATGCAGCAAATTGCATACAAGATCATTCAACCAGATGGGGTTTGGTGCATTTCTCAGTGGCTTTCACTGTATGTAAACATAGTGAAATTGGCTGGAAATATGCAGTAAATCTGAAATTTGCAGCTAATCTACTAGAAGAAACTGTACTTGCCCCTGCTCTAGTATCTCCTTATAGTACTTAAATGAGCATTGTCACATATTTTAGAATATGACATTTGTTTCTATACTTAAATGTCTTGAAAATCAAATGCATTTTCCATTAAAGTTTACTTAGTTTGTAATACAGATTTTTTTCTAGTGTAGTTTAAAATGCCCTTAAAATGCATTTTTGTGTGTCTGATGGGGAAAGTAGGGGGGGGGAGAAAATGCCAAAGGGTGGATACTTCTTTATTTTGGACATCAGCAAACTGAATGTTACTTATGCTACTGCCCCCATGACTTGTGAGAACTCAGCCACAGTTCTGGTGATAATGTTTGTTAATTAACAGCTGCTGGAGAGCCCGTAAGAGGGGAGCACAAAGGACAGATTTGGATAAATAGCTATATTTTAATATGTGAAATGGGTTTCTGTGAATTCTTCTAAAATCACATTAAAAGTTTCTTATTTCTTCCCAGGTTTAATTCAGTAATAATACACATAAGTGGTGAAGGAAAATAATTGTACATTTTTTTTTAAAAAATCAACAAAAAGCACTGAGTTATGTTGCACATACTGCTCACTTCCTCTACTATTGACATGAACATCTTAATATATACAGTGCGTGTAATATGGCCAAGTTACAATTGCTGTGGGAACCATAACATTGAATTTTATGGCTAGAGCAAACAAAATCCCAGTCATAATATTGTCATAATATAATTTTAGCATTTAATTTCCATGTTAATTAAAAAAGAAAAAAGAGTCACAGGTGCATTTCTTTGAAATATGCATCTTGAGGCACTTCTTCATGATATTAGGATGTATTAATATTCTGAGGAGTGGTCATAATGGATCGAATATTCATAAAAACACATGTAGTTAATGTTTTAATGTCTAACATTTGAAATAGTACATGTATAGTTATTTGAGCGTGCAGAAACATGGATTTGTCTGGATAACCATTTCCAGTGGTTAAATGTCTCCCATTTAAATTGTTAAGAAAAATACACTGGTCACATAGCACACAACTCATTTAGAGTTTGTTTATTTCTCAATTTTTTACTTTGCCCAAGTTGGGGAAAAAATAATTTTCCACTTAAGGACTAACGGCTGATCTAAGGTTTATTGAAGTCAGTGAAAAGATTCCCATTGACTTCAGTGGACTTTGAATCATGCCATTAATATGCTAAGTTGGAACTTCGATCATTCCAGTAGCAATTTCATTGTAAGAAAAGCATCTGCAAAGGTTTTGGTCCAAATCCTAAACTCCTCAGTTATTACTCGTTTGTTTTTCTGTCCTAACTCTGTCAAACTTCCATTGAAGTCAGTGGAAATTTGCCTGAGGAAGGACAGAACAAAAAGTAAGAATGAATCTCAGGATACTTAATCAAAGTATTAATTTAAAAGGAAACCTGGCTTTTCTCTCATTTATTATACTAGTTTTGTTACAACTGGATCATCTTATGTTTTTGTGCTCTTAGTTGATCGTTTCTTAATTTTGTTCCTATTATATTGCTACAGTTTTGACTTGAGTGTATTAATTAAGAGACCTATATATCTGTAGAGGATACTTATCTTTTGAGAAAAGGAGTTTGCTTTTCTGTAATTGATGTTTTCTAAATACAGTTTCACCATTGGAACCACACTTCTACTTCTCAGAGATTAGCGATTCTGTGTTTGTTCTTTTATACTCTTAGATTATTGTAGATCATTATATACTAAGGCATGTACTGTATGTACAAATATATATACATATCCCTGAGACAATGCAATAATTCTTTCCAGTGAAGGTTCTCAATTTTACAGTATTAACTTCCTAGTCTGTTCCTTTGCTAAGGGACTGAGATCTTTTGAACGTGGGTCTGTAGAGGATACTAGCTTTAGAAAAGTCCAATTACTGGTAAACAATTTCTCTTTTGAGTAATGTATAAGCAAACAGAAAAATCCCAGCTGGGTAAGTCATGTGTTAAACTTTGTACTCCTGGGTATCATCTAGAATTGCATTGATACAATTTGCCTTGAGTCAACGTTGTTATAAAAAATCTTGTACTTGTGGTAAATCAGTAATTGTGGATGAGAATAATTAACCTCCTGTGAAGATATTTCATTAGTACCTGAGAACACACACAGTATTTTTATCCTCTTGTGTTTTATCATACTCACTTTTAAAAAATTGGATATTAAATATAGAGGTCTCATTTTTCTTTCAAACTAGGATGAATATAAATATCTACTTTTCTAATTTTTAGTAGATGAGACATTCACACTGTCTTCTTCTTTCTCTGCCGACAAATACTCAGTTTGTTTTTGGAAGTTGATTCACATATTACAGAATGACAGGAGCAACTCCGTAGTTAAAATTGTAACTAGTTTTTCTGGTTCATAATCCTCATTTGGATACAATTCCTTTCCTAACTTCAGAGAAATAAAAGTATTCTGTGTATAATTTCACAAATTGTGTTCTGCCAAAGGAGAATGATTGTGGCGAAGCTTGAGGGTAATTGTACAAGGTGTTCATTGGAAATTAATTTGAAAAATTACAGATATGTCACTTCTGCATGATAATTTCCACAAACCTGTTACAATGAACACGTAAGCCTGTTTGCAGTATGGGAGCAGAACCAGACCTGTCAGTCACTGGCAGCAGGAGAATGCTCTGCTCTTTGAAGCTCCTGCCAGTTTTTTCTGCCTCCCTGGTGGCTCAGCCAGGTCTCCTTGCTGCAAAACTTTTCTGAGGGAAATTCAAGACCGTATATCAAATGGCTCACTAACAATTTGGCTTAATAATGTGTCCATCTAATCCGCAGTCATGTCCCAGGGGCTGCATTTGCCTTGTGAGGAGCTGTCCTCTCAGCTCTGCATCCCTTCTGAGGCATTTGCAATGGCTGGTGTCCCTGCAGGCTTCTGGGAGAGAGCTGGACTGAAAAAGCCAGAGGCAAGTGGAAGGCTCTGTGCCTCCTGCTTCACCCCTTAGTGAGTGTTTCTTTGGGGAATTAGACTGGCTCTGTAGGGTGAGTGCAGTTCCCTTCATAGTGCAGTTTGATTGGAGGCTCTTACCCTCTCCTCTGAGCAAGAAAGGAACCAGGCAGGATTGGAGTTACAGGCTCTGCTGGGGGAAGTTGCGTTGGGCCCTTTCCACAGCAGGAAAGGGGGCAGAAAGGATTGGAAAAGAACTGGCTCTGGGGCAAGCAGCCCCAGCTCCATAACGGTAATGAAGCCAGAAGGAAGATCAACCCTGAGTCTCTATAGCCCACAACAGCAGCCACACCTCTGTGCAGAGCTCAGCCACATCCCACAGATGGAGGGCACAGGACAAAGCACAGTCTCTGTCAACCCCAGAGAGTCCAGCAAAGGGTCTTCAGGCCTAGCCCCCTTCCCATCTGTCCATGTGGATCTCATGCAATAGAGAGGGGTAATTGCAAATCCGTTCTTGAGACCCAGCCGGACCCATGTAGGGAAGGTTAGCCTCAAGGAGGACAAGGGGATTGGTAGCCACTTGAAATATTTTCTTCACAATTTCTGTTCCCCATTATCCTACTTCAGAGGGGAAGTGAAACTGGGCTCAATTTCTAAAGGTGAAATAAATGAATAATAAAATCAGTGCTGTTTCCCCAGATCACCTTTGTGGAATGCAGTAGGGTTGGATAATCCCCAGCACCAGGTTTCCCTTCTCACCTCCATGGAGTCCAGTAGGGTGGATAATCTCCAGCGCTGGGTTCCCTGGCTCACCTTCCTGAGTGGAACCTGGCAGATCTATGCAGAAAAGACTAAGCAATAGATATGCTTATTCTTCTAGGCATGCGTATGTACACCATACCTCTTCCACCACCCTGCCCCACACACACAATGGGAATTCTTTAGTGTAGGAAGGCCAGGAATCCAAATCATAGTTAGACAGTCAAATATTTTAAAATATCCCCCAAAACAAACAAACAAAACATTAGAGGATAGACTTTGTCAGGAAAGAGTGTTCTGAGTATTGGAAACTATGCTTGGGAGGTCTACGCTGCCCTAGACCTATATCTATGTTTTCCTTCTCATGTATCCTGGGATTTCCTGAAAGACTGCAAAAATATCAGGCTGTCATCACCAGCTGCCTCTGTGGGTAGTCATGCCCTAATGTCAAGGTTATTGTTCTTAGCTTTTGTTGCAGGTTGTCCTGATTTGCAACCACCTCCACGTCCTCCACCCGCAGATGGCTATGGAGTGATGAGAGGTTCAGCAGCCCCGATATGGGAGAACAGGCAGGCAGTAAGGGGCCTGTGGTCCACCATTTCTTTCTTTACTGGGAAGCTGGCAGTCTGTAGACTCTTTGAGGAACAAAGAGAGCTCCCCATAGCTCTTCAGAGAGGAAATTCAGATGTTTCACAGTAGTTGAGACACCGGTTGAGGAAATTCTAAGTTCTGCAGGAGCAGGGATGCCAGTGAAACATCTGCTTCATGGAGCTTTTAAGCTCCGTACTAGCAGAAATGGTAACTGAGTGACATTCTGGCCCCATTGAAGTCAGTGGGTTTTTTGCTAGTGATTCCATTAGGGCCAGGATTTCACCCTAAGATACCTACTGTTCACAAGATATGGTGGATTAGGCTCTCAGCATATCTCCTTTCTACTGCCATCTGTACTCATGTATGTGGCTTCTCAGTGTATTTTATTTGTTCATTTATTTAATGTATTTATAATTATAACCACACTAAAACACAGCACTGTTTCAAAGTTCTGGATACTTGTTTGGCATATACACAAATAGGTAAACTGCCTCAATTGTTCTCTGTTACAAAGGAGAACAATTTTTCTAAAAGAGATTTTTTGCCTACAAATGAGGTCTTCAGTTTACATGTGAATGTGCAAGGTAATAAGATATTTCTATATTCTTTTCTAACTTTTGCAAGAGAAAACTTAAAATAGTATTGGGAAGAAACAGAAACAGCACTTCTCAGTTTTTAAAAGCAAATTCTCCAACTAAGCGTAACCTTACGCTTGTCAAATTCTTCAGAAAGAAAATTTACTAGAATATTTATACTAAATGAAAGCCTAAGAATGCATAATTAAGGTTTCACAAACTACCAAAATTCTGACTACCTAGTCCACAGCTGTGCACAATTAATCCTTCTACACCCAACCACCATATAGCAAATTGACCATAAGATTTCTGCGTTTCCAACATAAACTATTAACCCATTATTGCATGCTGAATATAGATTGACAGATCTGCCCCCCACTTATTGTATATGGGCTACCCAAACACTCCTCCAAATACAATGCCCACTTCGGGACAGAGAGAAACATTCACATGTACAGTAACTCCTCACTTAACGTTGTAGTTATGTTCCTGAAAAATGAGACTTTAAGCGAAACGATGTTAAGCGAATCCAATTTCCCCATAAGAACTAATGTAAATGAGGGGGTTAGGTTCCAGGGAAATTTTTTTCACCAGACGAAAGACATATATATAATATACAGAGAGAGAGAGAGAGTGAGTATAAGTTTTAAACAAACACTTTAATACTGGTACACAGTGATGATGATTGTGAAGCTTGGTTGAGGTGGAGGAGTCAGAGGGTGGGATATTTCCCTTACTGCTAAATGATGAACTAGCAATTGGCTGAGCCCTCAAGGGTTAACTCTCTCATCCTGCAAAGCAGCAGGAATGGAGGGAGATATGTGCATTTCCCTTAACCACGCTGCCTTGTTAATTAGATCAGCTTGCTGAGACCGCAGCTGCTGCAAGCTCCCTCTGTCCTGAGCCCTGCTCTATGGAAGATGGGGTAAGCGGGGTGCAGGAGCAGGGGGACACTCTGACATTAGCTCCCCTCTTCCTTCCCTCCCCCCGCCCCCTGGCACTGCAAGCAGGAGTCTCGGGGAGCAGCTCCAAGACAGGGCAGGAGCAGCACATGGCAGTCGGGGGAAGGACACAGCTGAACTGCAGGCAGCTGCTGCACAGGGAACTTAGGGGAGCAGGGAGCCGATAGGGGGCTGCCGGTCCACCCTAGTTCCAAGCCCCCACCAGCTAGCTGCAAGGGGCTGCTCTTCCTGCAGGCAGTAGACAAAGCAGGCGGCTGCCAAATGACGTTAGAAGGGAGCATTGCACAACTTTAAACGTTCCCTAATTGATCAGCAACATAACAATGAAACAATGTTAACTGGGATGACTTTAAGTGAGGAGTTACTGTACTCTCTTATGGCATATACATTCCAGAAAAAAATCCTTCAGTGTCTCAGACACATCATTCCTCCCTCCATAGTAGATAGTGTTTGTAATACCCTACAGTATTTTCCTTATTTGCCTAGGCTCTAATCCAGCAAAGTTAAACATATGATTTAACTTGTTAATGTTGAGGTCAGTGGGACTACTCATGCTTAAAGTTAAGCACATGCTTAAATGCTTTACTGAATTGGGGCCTAAGTGCTTTGCTTCTGGAATGGAGTCTTAGTAACGTGGCACAAACACCACGTTGTAAGAGATGTATGATATATCTGCATCCTTATTCTAAAAGTACTAAAAACGGACATCCGAGATTAGTTAGTACAATAAACATTCAAATAATTAATTGATGGGTGCATTTAAATGTACATTTATGGCAATAATACTGTTGCTGCTTGGGCCAAAGAGGGGCTAGCCAATATTTGGGGCCTTTCTGGATTGTTTCCGTTAGAAGGAGAAAATTATGATAGAATTGAATATTTCTTGGATGCAGTCCTGTTTGTTTATAAAGTATGTACATAAAGTCCTGTTTCCCTGAACCCAGTATTAATGAAAACACACGCTCAGAGAAACACTTCCATCCACACAAACTGATTCAGGGCTAAATTTTCTCTGGAAGTGTGTGGCTTGGATGATATTGGGGATGTTCTTTACCCCCCCCCCCAAAAATTCTCCTGACAAATTGATATGGATCGTTAGTCATTATCTATGAAACATAATCCTCATATGAAATCAGTGCACACATACCAGTACAGGGTATCCTGTATTTTAACTCTATTAAACACAGAGCCTCTTAAAGAGCTTGTAAAAAGAATGTAGCATAGAAAAGTATAGAAAACTGAATATTTGTGTGTGTGGTGGGGGGGGTTAATGGTAGTACTGGTATAAGTTTTTAGTGCAAAGTACTCTATGTAGTTAAAATTAAGATATTGAAATAATTGCTCTGGTTATCTAAGTAGCTAGGCACAGTAATTTATGGCTTTCAAGTTGGGTGTGTGGTTTTTGGTGGTTTGTTTTTTGTTTTAGTTTAATTAAATGTTTAACTACAAAGTAATCTCACAACCGATTGTGCATTTTTTTCATTAGGCAGACATTGAGTAGAATCTATCTATGGTCTACCTCACATTTCTAATAGATATTGTGCTTCATAAGGTATTTTTAGTGATTTGTCAATGATTTTGTAATGTGATAACTAAGCTCTGCAAGAGTCAGAGTTTAAGGCCAAAAGAGACCACCAAGTCATCTAGTCTGACCTCCTGAAAACCACAGGCCATCACCAACAACCCTACACTAAACTCAACAACCCAAATTAGACCAAAGTATTACAGCCAACATGAGACTAAATTATTATGTGCCACATGCAGAGAACAGGAGGGCTAAGGTGGTCCAAATGCTCAGGACCCGTACAATGGCAGGGAATTGATTAAGGGAGATGTACCCAATTAATCCTGGCAAGTGACCCATACTCCATGCTGCAGAGGAAAGGGGAAAACCCCTCAAGGTCACTGCCAATCTGACCTGAGGAAAATTCCTTCCTGACCCCATATATGGTGATTAGTTAGATTCTTAGCATGTGAACACCAACCGGATAGCTAAGCACGTGAAAGACCGAGAATGCTTGGTGCCACCTCAGAGCACTGAACCCCTCTGTCAATTTCCTATCTCCAACTGTGGCCATCTCTGAGGATTTTTAGGAAGGAGACTTTAAAAAAAACAAAAAAAAAACAGAATATGTTTGGGGGAATCCTTTCCTGACCATCTGAAGCCCTAAAGCATCAGCATTAGGAACATAAGATTTAAACCGGAAGGGACTCCCCCTCCCCCCGGGTTGCTGAGTCCTGCCACCACCATCAGAAGCAACCGTGGGACCCACTCTTAAATTTGTCCAGATCTCTCTCAAAACTAATTAAGTTGTTTGTTCCCACAACTCCTGTTGGGAGACTGTCCAGAACTTCACTCCTCTGATGGATAGAAATCTTCCTCTAGTTTCCAGCCGTAATTTGTTCATGGCCAGTTTATATCCATTCGTTCTCGTGCCAACATTGTACTTCAGCTTAAATAGCGCTTCACCCTCCCTGGTGTTCCTTCCCCCTCCCCAACCCCTGCATGTATTTATAAAGAGCAGTTATATCCCTTCTAAGCCTTCGTTTTGCTAGGCTAAACAAGCCAGCTCTTTCAGTCTTCTCTCATAAGAGAGGCTCTCCAGTCCCATGATCATTCTCGTAGTTCTTCTCCGTACCTGCTCCAGTTTGAATTAATCTTTCTTGAACATGGGTGACCAGAATTGTACACAGCATTTCAGATGGGGTCTTATCAATGCTTTGTACAATGGCATTAATACTTCTGGATCTCTACTGGAAATGCTTTACCTGATGCATCCTAGGATCGCATTTGCTTTTTTCGCAACCGCATAATTTTGGTGACTCATTGTTACCCTGTGATCGACCCACGTACCCAGGTCTCTCTCCTCCTCTGTTGCTTCCAACTGATGAGCCCCCAGCTTGTAGCAGAAATTCTTATTATTAGACCCTTCATGCATGACCTTACACTTTGTACTATTGAATTTAATTCCATTTATGTTACTCCAGTCTTCAAGGTCATCCAGATTTTCCTATATAATATTTCAATCCTCTTCTGTATTGACGAAGTCTCCCAACTTTTTATCATCAGCAGATTTCATTAGCACACTCCTACTTTTTGTACCAAGGACATTAATAAAAATACGAAATAAGATAATTCCTTATCCATTTTACATTCTTGTACTAATCCCCAATTTAATTAATAATTTTCTATGTGGTACCATGTCAGATGATTTACCGAAGTTCAAGTTTATTAGATCTTCTGCACTTCCCTTATCTAAAAAAATCAGTTTTTTTCTCAAAGAAGGAAATCAGGTTAGTCTGACACAATCTGCCTTTGGTAAACACATGTAGCATTATATCCCCTTTTCCATTTACCTCCATTAATTTAATCATTCTTGCCCTTCACAATTTGTTCGAAAATCTTACATACCACTGAGGTTAGACTAACAGGTCTGTAATTGCCCCAATGACTTCATTTTCCCTTTTTTAAATGTAGGTACAAGGTTAGCTATTCTTCAGTCATACAGTACTACTCCTGAATAGAAAGATTTGTTAGTCCTTGCTACCAGACTAGCAATCTAATGTTCCAGTTCTTTCAGTATTCTGGGATGGAAATTATCTGGTCCCCCAATCTGAGCACATTAAGATCTTTGAGTTTTCTACCACTTCAGATGTGGAAATTTCCATTTCTATATACTCATGTCCATCAACCATCCTGATTTCTTGCCAGTGTTCCATATTGAAAACCCAGGCAAAGTATTCATTTAGTTTTGGGGTCATACCTAGACTATCTATAAACTCTTCCTCATTCACCCTGCATAGTGACCCAACCTCATTCTTCCTTACTCTCATTTTATTTATATAAGTAAAAACTTTCTTTATTTTCTTCACAAGAGCTAATTCAGGTTGACTTTTAGAAAGTCTCACTTTATTCCTACATTTTCTAGTCTTCAGGATGTAGCTTTCATTGCTGATCAATCTGTTTTTCCATTCCCTTTAGGTTCTCTGCTTACTATGAACAGCCTTTAAGATGGCTATTCATCTGGAGCCTTTCCCTACAGTTTTGTACCCTTGCTTGGGATGCAAATTGCGATAGTTTTCGTATAGTTGATTTCAAGAAATTCCAAGCCTGCTCCATATTTAAGATGTGTGCTGTTCAGTCCAGTGATGACTTTAACTAATTCCCTTAATTTCCCAAACAATGCACTTTTGAAACCAAAAAAACCATAGTTGATAACCTGGTTTTGATTAGCCTTCCATTTAATTTAAACTGAATCAACTCATGATTACTTGATCCAAGGTTATTCTTACAATCAGCTCTTCTATGATGTCCTCACTCCTTACCAAAACCAAGTTTGAAATTGAATCACCCATTATTGGTTCAGTAATGATTTGACAATGAAAAGTGTCATCTGTCACATCTAGCAATAAGTGGGCTCTACCAGTATTAATAGCATTTATTCTCCAGTCTCTATTAGTCTCCCATTATGACACTATTCCCAGTAGTTTTTCTCTCTCTAATAGTATTAAAGAGATCTCTATCTATATATGAGTCCAACCCAAGGGTTTTTAGCAGATCCCTAACACTATCCCAGTGGAACCACTTTTACAATCTTTCCCCAAAACGATTTTGACCCAAACAGATTCTGTTTTGTCCATACTACTGAGAGAGCAAAACACTGTATTACATTCATTGTATGTTTCCTATTGGGTGTTGTGGTGTTGTGGCTTTTTAATCATTTTTAATCACAGTGGAAGTGCTTAGATACTATGATCATGATTGTCAATGTGAGAACCTAGAGAGAGGGCACTTTTGTCGGTATGTGGGGCTGGGAAGAAGCTGTTATGATGTATTTATTGTTATTAGGGGACTTGTTTTTAATAGAAGAAGAGTTAGATTTATAACTATCGAGTTATTTCAGAGTCCTGGTATATTTTTTTTTCTCGCTAGAAATGACACAGTTGCAATCTAAGAAGATCATATGTGGTATTTTATTAAATATTGAAATGAGATGAAAGCTTATGTTTTGTTCATCTTTATTTCTGATTAAAGTATATTTCATAAAGGAGGCACTCAGTTGCTAAACACAGCCACTGGTGATTTAGTAAGCTCTTCTGACCTTTGTTGATGTTCTGTTTCCTTTTGTTGTAATTTAGTTGCAGCTGTGCTGTTCAGTTCTGAGGACTCAAGAATATGATGGAGAATGAGAACTTCCTGTTTATGTCAAAGTACATAATTATTACCGTGGTTTTGATATAAGTGAACTGAATAGAACTTTTTCTCCAATGTTGTGCTGTAATGGGCATTAATTAAAAGCCAAAATATAATTAATGCATCTCTTTGATGTAATTAATTTGTTCATACTATTGTGGAAGTGGTGTGTTTTTAATTAAATTTATCTGACACAGAATTCAAATGTGTTTCTGAGCTACAATAAAACTTGGATTCGATTGGAAATTGAAACTATAACAATGTGTTTCATAATCATATATAATGCATTTTGTTTTGAAAGATGGCTATTTCATATTCAAATTTAAATTTCTATTACATTTTAAATCAATTTGAAATATTTAATTTCTGGAGAAGTGTGTTCTCTCTACAGCAAAATTGTTTAATATATTCCAAATAGGACTCTTAATGGTTTTAGGTCTTTAACAGTAGTTTGAGTAATGTGTTTTTAGATCTTTGGATTGTGGCCCTCAAGTGGTATGTTCTCTCCCTTATAAACACAGGATGAGGGAAGAACTTTGATATGCGGAATATGTCCATTATTTTGTTACGGGTAAAGAACAAATACCTGACAAATAATGAACTTCATTTATTTAGGGGAAAAACAAATCTAAAACGCCAGAAAGATTTTTAATTTAATTTTCTGCAAAATTCTCTTGTTCTTACCCAAACTGGAAGCTAGTGTTCTATCTACCTTGATGTTAAAGAGAAGGCTGCATAGTTGCCAAGACTTGACGTCTTTCATTTCCTGTAGCTCCTGATCTGCTAACATAATCTCTGACAATGTTATTCTGAACATTAATGTTATTGATAAAAATAATAATTATCATTCAACAAAAATATTGATTAGTAAAGCTACAATATTTTCAACACAGAGATTTGACTTCATTGGTAGTCTTTCCATTTCCATTGAGTTCAGGGGGAGTTGTTACACACACAAGGTGACGGATTTATTTTTACTGAGGCCTGGTCCACACACAGTTTTTGTACTAGTATATTTATTTCAGGTTGTGTGTGCTTTTCTCCTTTTAAAACCAATATCGTTATACCAGTATAACCCCTACGATGGAAGCAGTTATACCAGTATAAGTTATTCCCAGTCCTATGCAGAAATAGCTATACAGTACTCATATAAAGCACTTTTATACTTAGTCCTGCCTTGAGTTCAGGGGACTGGACTAGATGACCTCTCGAGGTCCCTTCCGGTTCTATGATTCTATGTGTCTGTGTCCACACTAGGGGACTTGTACTGCTTTTGACTATACTGGTAAAGTTAAAGTGCTACAATTTCTGTATGTAGACTAATGCTGACACGAGTAAAAGTTTTAATGAACTATTGGATTCAAAAGAATCCCAAATCACTTTATTTTGCTTGACATTATTTTAGATTTCATTTAAAAAATGTGTGATGTGTGAAGCCAGTGTATGTTTCTTTACGCTTATTGTCACAAAGGCCTATGTTCTAAGGCCTCAATCCTGCAAACACTTCTGCATGGAGATATTCTACATATGTGAATAGTTGGGACTATTCATGTGCTGGATTAGGGGCCTAAATTATTGCTGAATGTAGGTTTTTATTTTTAAATTAACTAATTTTTCCTTATACCATTTTAATCTTAATCCTAACTATGTTTTTGCTTAATTCCAAAGAAATGGTAAAATTAGTATAATTTATTACTCTTTAGGCATGCTAAATTGTAAGTTTAGGATGAAATTATCTTAGTAAATCATTAGTAAACCTGAAGTCCTTACACAGAGTTCAAGCAAATACCTCAAATCACATTGGAACTCCATTGTGCTGGACATTGTATAAATACAAATTAAAATAAAACTATGATAATTTTTTTAAAATTCAGCTTTATATATCCTGTATTATATTAGAGATTGTTTGATATTATAGTTTGTTATAATGTAAAACAAATGGAGTTAAGATTTATAGGTGTGAGCTTTTATAATTGTACGTTTGTGGTATACTTGCAGGTCAGAGGTATTTTGTTAACTGCTCACATTTATTTTTCATTTTTTTTCATGTTTTAGTTTTATTTTTATCTCTTTGTCTTACATGCTTCTCAGCCTACATGTTGTTTTGATTATCAGTAATTTTATATTTAAAAAGTGATACAAGGCCGTTTCTTCCTTCAAAGATGTGGATTGAGATATAAAAGGGAATGTACTCTCAAAACCCATCTATGATCTCAAAATAGTATCTTCTTGGCATGGTGATCCAAAATTTAGAGACTTACTATGTTGCTATGATTGCTGTCTATGACATGATTATGTTAGTCAACCCTCTTTTCTCACATTTTCACTTTGTAGTTTTTTTAAAGTCACTTTGCAGACCTTTTAACCTCACTGAGGGTTGAAATTTTCTCTGCATAAATTTCAGTGGTGGGTTGAAATTTTCCCCATATGAACTAGTTTAGCAGTTAAGTAAATTTAGGGGAAATTGCCTATGCCTGCATGTGCTTTGCTTTTCAGAAACTTTTAGTTGCTTGCTTTATTTTTTTTAATTTCTTTATTTTTACGTTGCTGAGTTTTATACATCTATTTTCTCACCTGCCGTATCCTAGGGGGCTTGGAGTACCAATAATACAGTGAGCCCACCTTCCTGGTCCCCAGACATTTCAGAAGGTCGGGACATTTTTAAATCCAGACAGCTTCCTGGCAGTGCCATTTGGAGCATCAAAGTGGTAAATAATTTGTATTTATATTCATGTATCCATTGCTATCTTTCTGCTATAGAAGCTACTAATGAAAACTATGTATAGCTCAACTGAATTAATCTTCCATTTTATCACTGTTAACTTTGGCTTTTTAAGAAAACTGTTGAAGTCTGGAGCTTTTAAATTACAAAAATATAAATTTATTAGAGCATATATGGAATGTGATGGCATTGCATAAATTTTGAATTTTATATGGCAAGATAATTTGCATTACCAATTTTTAATGAACTATGTTTTAGTACTTCACTATTTTTTAGCTATTGCTGTTAAATAGCTGTCAAAGGAGTTACTTGAGAGAGAGAGAGTGTGCGTCTGTGTGTCCTGAAGCCTGCTGGCAGTATGGAGAGCCAGACTGAAAAGGACTGAACTCTGGGCTGTTGCAAAGTGTGTTGCTGTGGAGACATCTTGCAAAAGGCATTCACAGTGACATATGTTTAAACTTAGAAAAAAGCAACTATTTGTCTGTCTTAGAAGGAGCCAGGCTACTGTCCCATTGACAGCTACCATCAAAAGAAACTGAGGGCTTGTCTATACAGAGCAGCAATGCACACTTTAGGGGGGTGATTTCTAAAGCACACTAATATGTGTTAATTGCAGGGTTGCTGTGTGTCTGGAAAAAGGGACCCTGGTGGCTCTGGTCATTGCTGCTGACCGGGCCATTAAAACTCCAGTTGGTGTGGGGCTGTCAGGCTCCCTACCTGGCGCCGCGTGACTCCTGGAATAGGAGACATGTCCCTCAGCTCCTAGGCACAGGGGCGGTCTCGGGGGCTCTCTACACTGCCCCCATCTTGAGCGCTGGCTCCACAGTGCCATGGCCAGAAACTGCAGCCAATGGGAGCTGCGGGGGCGGCACCTGCAGGCAGAGGCAGCGTGCAGAGCCAACTGGCCCCTCCACCTAGGAGCTGAGGGACGTGTCCCTGCTTCCAGGAGCCGCCTGAGGTTAGCGCTGCCTGGAGTCTGCACCCCGAACCCACTCCTGTACCCCACCCCCTGTCCCAGCCTGGAGCCCCCTCCTGCACTCCAAACCCCTCATCCCCACCCCAGGGCCTGTACCTCCTCCCGCACCAGAACCCCCTGCCCGAGCCCTACGCCCCCAGCACTCAAACTCACTCCCGGAGGCTGCACCCCAGCTCTGAGCCCCCTCCCACACTCCAACCCCCTCAGCCCCAGCCCGGAGCCCCCTCCTGATCCCCAAACCCTTCATCCATGAGCTCACCCCAGAGCCTGCACCCCCACCCCCTCCCACATCTCAACCCCCTGCCCCAGCATGGTGAAAATGAGCAAGTGAGTGAGGGTGGGGAGAGCAAGCAACAGAGGGAGGGGGCATGGAGTGAGCAGGGGCAGGGCCTCAAGAACGGGCAGGGGAGGAAGTGGGACAAGGGTGTTCAGTTTTATGTGATTAGAAAGTTGGCAGCCCTAATAATTGGTCAGTGTAGACCCTGCTGCTGTGCACTAAAGGTTCCCTGGTGTGCTTTAACATAATGCTGATTCAAACAGCACCACATTAAGGCACACTAGAGAACTTATAGTGCACACCAGCAGAGTCTACATGGACTGGTTAACACACAACACGTTGGTGTGCTTTGGAGATCACAACACCCCCACCCCAAAATAAATAAAAGTGTACGTTGCTGCTCTGTGTAGATACGCCCTTACTGGGATTATTACAACACTAAAAAGAGAGAGAGAAAAAACATGATGAAAAAATATAAAACCATAAGTAGGTTGCTGCTGTTTTCAATTGATTTATTTTCATCTCACTTTAATTATCATGCTAATTTGCTTTATTTTAATTTGATATTAGCTTAGCTATTGCTGCTTGAAATATTAATTTTCAGCATAATGTCTAGCATTAACATTGGTAGAGTTTTGTGCTATTTCTGTCACAGTGTTAATCTTGTGAAAATAAAAATACAGATGTGCAATCTAAATCACAAAATGTTAGGAATTTGTCAGAGCATTTTACTTCTAAAAAAAGTCAATCTTGTATGCAGTGTGTATATATTTTACACTGTGTGCGGAGATGGGGGGAATTAAACTTTTCACTTGGCTACTCAAATAAACTTTGACCATCAACACCTCCTTCCTTATTCTTATTTCTAAAATACTGTATGATTACATTGCCTGATAGTACACAGTTACTTTAAATTATAGTTCCAATAATATTGTTACTAGTGGAATATTTGGATTCTACCTGGCAATAACTATCACCACAAACTTCTATACCAGGGGTTCTCAACCTTTTTCTTTCTGAGGCTCTCCCAACATGCTATAAAAACTCCACGGCCCACTTGTGCCTCAACAACTGTTTTTCTGCATATAAAAGTCAGGATCAGTGTTAGGAGGTAGCAAGCAGGGAAACTGCCCTGGGCCCCACACCACAGGGGACCTCATGAAGCTAAGCCATGGGTGGTGGGGCTCAGAGCACTGGGCTTCAGCCCCATGCATTGGGCTTTGACTTTCTCCCCTGGACCCCCAGCAAGTCTAATGCTGGCTGTGCGTGGCAGACCTCCTGAAACCTGCTCGCGGCTCCCCAGGGGGCCCCGGACACCTGATTGAGAACCACTGCCTATACCTTCTAGAAAAGTAGGGGATGGTGGATCTGAAAATACTATTGGCCCTATTGAGGCCATAATGTTACCTTCAATCCATGGAACTATTAATATCAACAGAAGCTGTACATATGGGTCTAGAGCAGTGGTCACTAACCAGTCAATCATGATTGATTGGTCGATCCTAGAGGATCTCCCAGTCAATCGCAATCTCCGGTGGTGCAGTGGGGCAGGCTCCCTTCCAGCCCCAGCCCTTCATCGCTCCCGGAAGTGGGCAGCATGGCCCCAGGCGGGGGGCAAGGGTCTCCCTCTGCACTCTGCTCCTGCCTGCAAGCACCACCCATGTAGCTCCCATTGGCTGGGACTGGGGTGCTGTGGCCAATAGGAGCTGCGGGGGCGGTGCTTGAAGAGAAGGGCAGTGCGTGGAGCCATGTCCGTTTTCCTCTCTCCCCCCCCCCGCAGGGGCATGTTGGCCCCTTCTAGGAGGGTAGGCAGGGATCCTGCCTTAGCAGCAGCCACGCTGCACCACAGACAGGGAGCTGCTGGAGATAAGTGCTGCCTGGCAGGAGGCCACACCCCAACCCTGAGCCCCCTCCCAGAGCCAGCACCCCATACCCCCTCCTGCAGCCTGAACCCACTCCTGCACTCCCAAGTCCCAGCCCTGACCCCCCTCCCAGAGCCAGCGCCCTGTACCCCATCCTGTACCCCAACAATCTGCCACAGCCCAGAGCCCCCTCCTGCACCCAAACTCCCTCACTGCAAACCTCCTCCCACACTGCAAACCCCCCAGCCCAGAGCCCCTCCCAAACCCCAATCCCTACCCCAGCCCAGTGAAAGAGAGTGAGGGTGAGGGAGAGTGAGTGACGGGGGGCGGAGGGGATGAGTGGGGCAGGGCTTGGGGAAGGGGCGGGACAGATCCTGGGTTGCCCTTACATTCAAAAAGTGATCTTGTGCTTAAAAGGTTAGAGACCACTACTCTAGAGCAGCGGTTCTCAAACTGTGGGTCAGGACCCCAAAGTGGGTCGCAACCCCATTTTTATGGGGTTGCCAGGGCCAGCATTAGACTTGCTGCGATCCAGGGCTGAAGCCCGAGTTCCACCCCCACTTGGGGTGGTTGGGCTCAGGCTCTGGCCCCCTCTCCCACCACCTGGGGCAGCCGGGCTTGGGCTTTGCCCCCTGGTGTCATGTACTAATTTTGTTGTCAGAAGGGGGTCGCAGTGCAATGAAGTTTGAGAACCCCTGGTCTAGAGCATCTTCCATTGACATTAATGAGAGTAACATCGTTCAAAGACAGTACGTGCCTTTTATTGAGTGAATTGTTTTCTTTTGGTATTTTTGGCATCTTAAAATAGTTTGACGTAAGCATTCAGATAGTGATGGTAGACTTGTAGATATTTTGTGGACAGCAAAACTAAGTTAGAGTAGCTGTTAACATAGATTTCTTAAAATGCGTTTTAAACAAGGACAAACACTATGTATCTAGTAGTAGAAAAGCATAGTATGAAATCTGCTGTATTGAATATAAACCTTGACTCTCATTGTATAAGAACAGAACAAAAGGTCTAAGGTATATGTAATCTGTTCAAATCTGGACAGAAAAATATTGGCCGTAATTCTAGAGAGACATAGCCAATAATATTTTCCTCTTTTGGAAGTGATTAGTGAGTTTTTTTGCTTTCTTTTGCTTTGTTTTATTTTGTTTTTCCAGTTCAGTGTGAAAGCCAAATTAATTAACAATAATAATGTCAGGTAATTAACACTGAAAAAGTATGAAATTTACTTCCCGCCCCCACCCTCCCAAATTCACTGTATTTGAATTCACCTCATCAGTTAAGGGATCCCAACTCAACACTCACACCAAGCATCTACAGATTAAACAAGGGTGGGAAAAAGAACAAATCACTAGCAAGAAGTATAAATATTATAAATAAAAATATAATTTTAGTATTATAAATAATACTTTCTTTAGAGTATTTAACAAATTAAACACTCAAATCTTGATCTTGTTCCCATTGAATCAGTGGGAGTTTAGTCACTGAGCTCTGTGAGAGCAGGGTTAAGTCCTAACAACTTTTAATGTCTGTGTGACTATTTACAGCAAAGAAGTGTAGCTACCGTATATCTAGTAAAGTGCCCATGCAACAGTCCTAAGGCTCATGGCAATACAGTGCCAAAGCAACAGTCAGAACACACCTGGCTGTGTCTGAGCTGCATGTTCTTAAAGAATCAAACAAGAGGTTGTGTTTAGCTGGAGTACTAGGCAAGAGGGAGAAAAGGTATTTCAATATTACCAGCTGTGCCTGTAGTAAAAATTAATGTGTTACAGGTTTTAAGTACTTTTATTGAAGGTGATCCTTTTAATAATGGTTGACAGACAGAGGAAAAGGTTTTAGTCTGAAGTTAAAGGTATTCTACTACAATTTATGCAGTGATTTAATAATGATGATCTGACTTGCCTATATCTACTGGAAACCACAGTTCTTATTTATAGTTACAAGGAAGTGTCCCTACACTAAAAGAGATCTGGGTTGCATTTAAATTGCTCTTTTATATTAAATAGGGCCGTGGATCAGGATTCCCAGGGAAGCGGAGACCACGTGGTGCGGGTCTTTCAGGAAGAGGTGGCAGAGGTAGATCAAAACTGAAGAATGGGATTGGGGCTGTTGTCACTCCAGGGGTAAGAACATATCTTTTTAATCATGTATGTAGTTTGGTGTGTAACTTCATTATTCCAGCTTTCATTTTTTGAGAGACATTTTGTATCTAAACAAAATAAGCAATGCGAAATAGTTTTGATAACAATCTAGTTTTCATTCAATTTAATTATATATTTTAGTTAAAAATAGGGAATAACCTGTAGCTAATGGATCCAAAACAATTTTACATAATCTACAGGGCCGGCTCCAGACCCCAGCACGCCAAGCGTGCGCTTGGGGCGGCATTTTGCCGGCAGGGCGGCAGGCGGCTCTGGCAGACCTTCCGCAGTCATGCCTGCGGGAGGTCCACCGGAGCCGCGGGACCAGCGGACCTCCCACAGACATGACTGCGGAGGGTGCACTGGTCCCGCGGCTCCGGTGGACCTCCCGCAGGCATGACTGCGGAGGGTTCGGTGGTCCCGCGGCTCGGGTAGACCTCCTGCAGGCACGCCTGCGGGAGGTCCACCGGAGCCGCGGGACCAGCACACCCTCTGCAGACACGTCTGCAAGAGGTCCCCTGGGACCGGCGACCGGCAGCGCGCCCCCTGCTGCATGCCGCCCTGCTTGGGGCAGCCAAATTCCTAGAGCCGCCCCTGATAATCTACATTCCCTTTTAAAACAACACCGTTGAGGACCCAGATCATTCTTTCTACTTCCACAAGTGGAGGTGACACTAATTAAGGGAGCTTTCACTGGGCACAGTAGACATGAGAAAAACAAGACCTATACTGGACTGTATCACCTTCTCTTAACCCCATAATAATTCCCTTGAGGGTACTCCAAAGGTATTGGGGGTCTATGATGGGGAGCTGCCCATGGAAAGCTCTTCTTCTTTGGGCCCCAATTCAGCAAAGAACATAAGCACGTCTCACTTTAGTTGTGTGAGTTGTCCCATTGGCTTCCTGGAACTACTCACGTGCTTAAAGTTAGGCATGTGCTTAAGTACCTTGCTGAATAGGGGCATAGCTGTTGATATCAACTTGAATATCCACAACAATTTTAATGCTACAAAGCACTAATTTACACTTATGGAAAAGCCTAATATTTTAATAGGAGTGCAACCAATAGATTTTATAGAAATAATTACTAAACACTTATAAAATGTAGTAGAAAATATGGTATCGTTATTGTGTAATTCTGTAGGTTGGTCTAAACATAGAAAGGTGAACATTTGCTACTAAACTGTATAGAATTTTTCCATAAAGGCCTAAAGCTTGATACTATGTCCATTGACGTTAATGACAGTCTTTCAGTTTACTTCAGTGAGCACCAGATCAGACTCCTAGAGAAGGTAGATTTTGCACTGAGATGTGATGGCTATACAGTGGTAGCAAGAGGGAAGGTAGCAGTGGAAAGGCACCAGCCATCTCCTGCACCTGGGGTCTTTTCCCCATGGATGGGAATTTGTGGTAGTAGGAGATCGTACCCAGGGCCAGTGCAACCCATTAGGCGACCTAGATGGTCGCCTAGGGCACTAGCATTTTGGGGGCAGCATTTCGGGTCCTTCGGCGGCGATAATTATTTTGTTCAACCAAGAGGCAGGGGAAATACACACCTAAATTCCTGAATACCAGGTGAAATAGTGCTACTCATAATCAAAGGAACCTACTGTAGTAGATCCCCTTCAGTCAAATAAAAACAAAGTACTGGAATATCACCATTTTTTGCCCTCTCCTTCTCTGTATTTTTTTTAAAAAGCTCTAATATCAGAAGTTGGTAATTCAAGCATTCTATTTAGTGCTGTATCAGATATGATTGAACATAGAAAAAAGGTAGTTAGAAATTATTGTTCAAGCTTATGCATTTGAGAAATCCATTCATAGTATTATGTATTTGTCAGATGTTAGTTGTTTTTCATAGATTCTTGGTCTCCTATGTCTCTCTCTCATTTGGCGCAGGAGGGTAACAAGTTTATGTGTTGGATTTTAAATCAGAAAACAGTTAATTGTCTTGCTTATATCTTCTAATGAAGGTTTGTTAGTATCCTTGGCTTATTTTGGAAGCCTAGTTTATGTAACTAATTGTATCTAATTATTGAATCGGTATAAATATATGTAGTGATGTAATTATGTGCAATTACAATGTAATATTACATTTTTAAAATTCTTGTTGCATTTCGTGAAGAACCATTTTATGCATAACACATAGCTTTCTAAAGTCTGGCTCAGTTATTTGAAAATATTTTATTGAAACAACTATGTCTTAAGGTCTAAAAGTATGGAAAAATTGTTTAAAATAAAATGAAAGCATTGAGTTACGGAAGCATAAAAACACATTTTAAAAATCCTAATATCTGTCTGGGGGCTTTATGTGTGTTGCCTTCATATAATCTAGATGCTTAAATTGATTTTTGTTGGGGAGGGTCTCTGTTTTGGGGAGAAAAATTTGCTTATCGGCTGTGGTCTAAATGTCTGTGCAAAATTTTCAACCCAGAGTTAATTTTCACAGTCACATTATAAAACCGTATAGAAACCCATGAATGGGAACAGCTGCACAACCTTAACTGCTATCCATCATTTCTTTAATACAACTGGAGCACTTATCTAAATCAAGTATTAAAAAAAATCGGTAATATATAATTTGCTTCAGCTTCATTGTTCTTCAATTATGGGTGTATATACTATACCTTTGATATTAAAATGTGCTATTAAATGGACTTTATGTTTATTAATGAGCAAGAAAAACTGCAAATTTAGCATATTCAGATAAACCTCTGTTTAGCAAAAAGTGCATTTCTCTCAACCTGTTTACTGCCTTCCCGTTTCCCCCATGTGGATCCCAAGATGCATAAGAGGTACTATCTGGAGGAAGGGGGAAGAGAGACTGCTGCAGAAACATTTGACATCTCTTTCTTTGCGGTGAGCAAAAGTTAAGCAGAAGGGACCCTCCACATGATGTCAAAAATGGTACAATTTGACCACCAGTGTGTAACTTCTGGCAAATGTGGATTTTATTGGTGATTACTTTGTATTAATAAACATTTGCCTGGTTTCCTGATGAATACCCAGAAATATAGTTCTTGAAACCAGCAAATGTTCTTTACAGTTTACAATGTTTTGTATGTATTTATATTCTGAAATATTGTACTCCTTGTTCAGTTCCAGAAGGACAGTAGTAAACTGAGTGAAAAGTTTGTATATTCGGCTATGAAAATATATTAATATGATGTTGTTTTTTGTAGGTCACAACCATGGATGTTTCATCTAACAAAGATGAGGAAGAAAACTCGATGCATAATACAGTTGTACTATTTTCTAGCAGTGACAAGTTCACTTTACATCAGGTTGGGATACCAGTGACTCTGATTGTTTTAATGAAAAAGGAATTAATGTCTTTGTTATGAGTTGAATTATCCAATATACGGGTGGGGTTTTACTTTAGAGCAGCTGCATAGTTTTGGATGTTAGTGTATTGGCCGATCTTTGAAAACTGTTCTTTCTGTCATTCTAGGATATGTGTGTAGTTTGCGGGAGTTTTGGCCAGGGTGCAGAGGGCAGGTTGCTTGCGTGCTCTCAGTGTGGTCAGTGTTACCATCCCTACTGTGTCAGTATTAAGGTAAGTGCTTTGTTACATTAAAATTATTTGACAACATTGTTTGCATATTGTACTTGAATAGCACCTCATTGCTTCCAGTTTTGTCATAATTAGGAGAGTCATTAACTTGTTAAATATTCTTCAGCTAATGTGACCATTATTTGTATGCAACTTGTGAAAGACTTTAATTAAATGTCATTTTATAGTATACACTGCCTCAAGAGAAATTAACTTTTTTCTAATTTCACAGCCATAAATAGCACTTATTAATCTAGCAGTTGGTTAAAATAACATGTTGAAATGTAAGCTTAAAATCTTAACACAAGCAGAATTTTTTAAAGAAAGAAATTATAGTGCAACTTCATTTGCTAGGGTGTCAGGTTTAGTTGATTCAATTTGTCTGTTGGCTGTCAGAATTGACAGCAACTGGAGTAGTTAATACATTTCAGATTTATTAGTCTAGGAGAGAATGTGAGAAAATTAAATTTAAATGGTATGAGATGATTTAGCAAGCACATAATAAACTATTTACTGTGGCATGCTATAAACTGTCTGTTGCTCATTATATAAGTGCAGTTATGTAAAATGTGGGTATTTTTTAAGATACCACTGGGTTTTACTTTGCTTTTACATGTGCTTTATGAAATGCTGTGTGCATTTTTCATGAGAATATAATTTGGTTTTGAATTCAGATGATACTCTTAAATAATTTTAAATAGATGATTTGGTTCTACTCACTAAAACCCCAGTGTTAGGCCTCACAAAGAATTTGGAATGAACCAGGATTTTTTAATGAGTTCCATCTTGGCTTTGCTACAGGCAAACATATTGTTGCACTTCCCTACGAGCAGCCTGGGAAAAAGCTTGTGACTCCCCTGTTGCTCCAAGGAGGGAGTAAACTGCACTGGGTATAGACCCCAGTACAGCATATGTTCCTTGACATGCTGCTGAGCTCTACCCAGTCCCTTCCCCATTCTGCTACTTTCCCCACCCACCTGCTCAAGTAGGGGCTATATAGCAGCCTTGCAAAGCCTGCTTCCCTTCCTGTGCTGCCACCAGTGATGCAGATAATCAGCACAGGTGCAGCATCTCTTTACACCTCTACCTAGCCAGATCAGCATTGGGCCCAACGTTTACTATAGTGAAATAAATGTATACAACATTTAAAGCCTGTACAGTTGTTTGGGAATAAGTTGCACACTGCCTTCCTATCTGCAGATTACTAAAGTGGTGCTCAGTAAAGGCTGGAGGTGCCTGGAGTGCACAGTGTGTGAAGCCTGCGGGAAAGCTACAGATCCAGGAAGACTGCTTCTCTGTGATGACTGTGACATCAGCTACCACACTTACTGCCTAGATCCCCCACTGCAGACAGTTCCCAAAGGAGGCTGGAAGTGCAAATGGTGTGTTTGGTTCTGGTGTCAGAAATGTTTACTGTTATCCCTTTTTCATTTCACTGTATTTAAAACTATTATTGATATATTTCAGCTAAGTATTTCCAATGTCAGTTTAACCATAATTTCTCAATTAAGTCAAATAATGTTTGAGGGCAGGCATATATTGAACAAAAACACCTACCAGATTTTTTTCTTTGATCAAACACAATTTAATATGGAAATAATTGACTTCCATTAATATTGTGTATTGTGCTAAGGATGCTGTGAGTGCAAACAATCTTACTTTGAACCCAAGATAATAAAGACATTCTTGTTTGTGTTTTGCAGGTGTGTTTGGTGCAGGCACTGCGGAGCAACGTCTCCTGGTCTAAGATGTGAATGGCAAAACAATTACACACAGTGTGCTCCTTGTGCAAGTTTATCTAACTGCCCAGTCTGCTTTCGCAATTATAGGGAAGAAGAGCTCATTCTTCAGTGTAGGCAATGTGATAGGTAAGAGTTTCTAACATTTTGTGAAATTATTTCCCATGCATTACATTTTACCCTAATGATGTAACATGGTAAGGATGGGAGGAAGGGTTGTCTTGTGGTGAAACCAGCTGAAGTGGGACTCAGAATATATTAAATCATTTCCCAGTTTTACCACAGATTTCCTGTGCGAGTCTGGGAAACTTACTAAATTTCTCTGTGTCTTGGTTCTCTATCTTTAAAAGTGATATTTGCTTATCTCAAAGGGTTGTTCTGAGTATAAATCTATATGAACTCGGCAGAGTATCATATAAATAGATAAGAACAAAATAGACCATCACATATACAAGCAAAGCAATGCTAAAAAGTGTCTGCAACACAAATACAATTTTCCTTCTTATTAAGGGTGACTGTGAGGGAGTGTATACAGTATTTAACCACATGTACAGGAAAAAGCATACATCCAGAACATAGATCATCATCCTAAAATAATCAAATTATATAAATATTTCCCTTTATTTATTACCTCAAAAACCATATACTGATATTTAAGTCTCTTAAGATGTTAGCCATTTCCTTTAAATTGTATTTCTTCCCCCACCCCCCCATTTAATTTCTAGATGGATGCATGCAATCTGTCAGAATTTAAACACAGAAGAGGAAGTGGAAAGCATAGCTGATATTGGTTTTGACTGTACCATGTGTAGGCCATACATACCACCAACAAACGGTAAGAGGACTTTTGAAACTAATGACTTAGCAGCAGTGCACAATGCAATAGAGTAGGTTTGGGAATGTTTTTATGGTTCTGTGCTATGGTTGGTAAAGTCCTGGATCATTGCAGAATGGAGGCTTTCCAGTTTTTAGAGGCTAGTTCTTTAGCACCCCATAGTGACTGACTGCAGGAGCACCATTACAGCATCAGGAAAGGTTTAGCAGATTGTCAGCGGTTGAGTTATGCGATATAGAGGGGGGAATATGAACAATTTATTGAAGATGGGTTGGGTAAATACTCATAAACCCTGTGTGAGCCGGAGATCTGTTTCAAATCGTGGTGTTGGGAAGATGAAACACAACTCAACTTCCCAGCTGTCAGGTGGGAAAAAAAATTTCTGATTCCCTAAAGATATTTGCACAAGAACCTCAGCTTCCGGTCCCAGACAGGGTAAACCTCTCTGAACTTAACACTTTCAGGCCTTCTGAGGTAGCAGTAGTGGTATCCAGAGTGTACATGACCTTTCCTCTATCTTACATAATCACACACTGCTAATGCCACTACTTCAGCCCCTAGAACTTTGTAGCCAGTTCCTTCTTGACTACCGTCAGTGAAAGAACTCTCTGCAGGAGTAGCATCCAAATCACTTAACAGCTGCAGCCGTGCTCTCTCCCTGTTACAGTATTGCCAAACGGAAGAGATGAAAAATCATGAGTCACACTCCCTTAAGAGATCAAAAGTCATGAGTCCAATCCCCAAAAATCATGAGGCTGTTCCAAAACTAATGATTTTAAAAAAATGAGTTGAGGCGGGGGTGGGGGGTTGTCTGTCATTTGATTTTTGAACCCCTCCCCCTGCCCATTCCCTGTGTGCGTGAGCGAGTGAGACGATATTGTCAAAATGTAATCTCTCAAGTTTATTGGGAAAGTGATTTTGGTCTCTGCTGAAGGAGCTCTCACCTCCACATCTGCCCACCCCCAGCCCAGCAATTCATTCTGCCCCCCCTCAGTCCAGACTGCCCCCCCATCAGTTCAGCTCTCCCTCAGTTCATTCCCCTAGTCCCCTGTCCCTCAGTTCTGCCTCCCATCAGCTCACCTCCTGCCACTTAGTTCTGCCCCCCAGCTTCTGGGGTTCTTCAGCCTCTACTTCCCCTTCTAGGCAGGGAAGGAGCAACTCCTTCCTAGGCTGGATGTTGCAAGTAAGGGGGAGGAGCAAAGGTGGCCTCCTGTTCATAGAATCATAGAATTCAAGATCAGAAGGGACCATTATGATCATCTAGTCTGACCTCCTGCAAGATGCAGGCCACATAAGCCGATCCACCCACTCCTGAAATAATTCTCTCCCTTGACTCTGCTGTTGAATGCTCCAAATCATGATTTAAAGACTTCTAGTAACAGATAATCCACCAGCAAGCGACCCCTGCCCCATGCTTCAGAGGAAGGCGAAAAACCTCCAGGGCCACTGCCAATCTACCCTGGAGGAAAATTCCTTCCCGACCCCAAATATGGCGATCAGCTGAACCCCAAGCATGTGGGCAAGACTCTCCAGCCAGACCCTCTGGAAAAAGGCTAACAATATCCTATCATTGACCCTTTGTACTAATTACCATTGTGGCATGTTATTGACCTATTGACTAAACCCGTTATCCTATCATACCATCCCCTCCATAAACTTATCTAGCTTAATCTTAAAGTCATGGAGGTCCTTCGCCCCCACTGTTTCCCTCGGTAGGCTGTTCCAGAATTGCACTCCTCTGATGGTTAGAAACCTTTGTCTAATTTCAAGCCTAAATTTCCTGACTGACAATTTATATCCGTTTGTCCTCGTGGCCACATTAGCACTGAGCTGAAATAATTCCTCTCCTTCCCTGGTATTTATCCCTCTGATATATTTAAAGAGTGCAATCATATCTCCTCTTATCCTTCTTTTGGTTAAGGAAAACAAACCGAGCTCCTCAAGTCTCCTTTCATATGACAGGCTTTCCATTCCTCGGATCATTCTAGTGGCCCTTCTTTGTATCCGTTCCAGTTTGAATTCATCCTTCTTAAACATGGGAGACCAAAACTGCACACAATACTCCAAATGAGGTCTCACCAACGCCTTATATAAGGGACTAGCACCTCCTTATCTCTACTAGAAATACCTTGCCTAATGCATCCCAAGACCGCATTAGCTTTTTTAGCGGCCACATCACATTGCCTACTCATAGTCATCCTACGATCAACCAGGACTCCTAGGTCCTTCTCCTCCTCCGTTACTTCCAACTGGTGTGTCCCCAGCTTATAACTAAAATTCTTGTTAGTCATCCCTAAATGCATAACCTTACACTTTTCACTATTGTATTTCATCCTGTTACTAATACTCCAGTTTACAAGGTCATCCAAATCTCCCTGGAGGATATCCCTATCCTTTTCCGAATTGGCAATACCTCCCAACTTTGTGCCATCCGCAAACTTTATCAGCCCACTCCTACTTTTGGTTCCGAGGTCAGCGATAAATAGATTGAATAAAATTGGACCCAAAACCGAACCTTGAGGAACTCCACTGGTAACCCCCCTCCAACCCGACAGATCACCCTTCAATACGACCCTCTGCAGTCTCCCCTTTAACCAGCTCCTTATCCACCTCTGGATTTTCATTTCGATCCCCATCTTTTCCAATTTAACCAGTAATTCCTCATGCGGTACCGTATCAAACGCCTTACTGAAATCAAGATATATTAGATCCACCGCATTTCCCTTGTCTAAAAAATCTGTTACTTTCTCAAAGAAGGAGATCAGGTTGGTTTGGCACGATCTACCTTTCGTAAAACCATGCTGTAATTTGTCCCAGTTGCCATCGGCCTCAAGGTCCGTAACCACTCTCTCCTTTAAAAATTTTTCCATGACTTTGCATACTACAGATGTTAAACTAACAGGCCTGTAGTTACCCGGGTCACTTTTTTTCCCCTTCTTGAATATAGGAACTATATTAGCTAATCTCCAGTCAAACGGTACAACCCCCGAGTTTAGAGATTTATTAAAAATCATTGCTAACGGGCTTGCAATTTCACTCGCCAATTCCCTTAATATTCTAGGATGAAGATTATCCGGGCCCTCCAATTTACTTCCGTTAAGCTGTTCAAGTTTGGCTTCCACCTCAGATACCGTAATGTCTACCCCCATATCTTCATTCCCATCAGTCCCTCTATCACTATTCCTTAGCCCTTCATTAGCCTCATTAAAGACCGAGGCAAAATATTCGTTCAGATATTGTGCCATGCCAAGATTATCCCTAATCTCCACTCCGTTTAAAGTTTTAAGCGGTCCCACTTCTTCCTTCTTGGTTTTCTTCCTATTTATATGGCTAAAAATCCTTTTGCTATTGGTTTTAATCCCCTTCGCTAGGTCCATCTCCACCCGGCTCTTTGCCTTTCTCACTGCTTCCCTACACCCTCTGACCTCAATAAGGTAGGTTTCTTTGCTGATCCCTCCCATTTTCCACTCCTTGTACGCTTTCTGTTTTTTCTTAATCACTCCTCTAAGACGCTTGCTCATCCAGCTCGGTCTAAAACTGCTACCTACGAACCGTTTTCCCTTTCTCGGGATACATGCCTCTGACAGCTCCTGCAACTTCAACCTGAAATAACCCCAGGCGTCTTCCGTCTTTAGATCCCTAAATATGTTAGTCCAATCCACTTCCCTACATAGTTGCCTCAATTTAGTAAAGTTAGCCCTTTTGAAATCGTAAACCTTAGTCTCAGATGCAATTTTGTTTATCCTTCCATTTATTTTGAAACGAATTAGCTCATGGTCACTCGAGCCAAGGTTGTCCCCTACAACTATTTCCTCAACAAGGTCCTCATTACTTACCAAAATCAGATCTAAAATGGCATCCCCCCTCGTCGGTTCAGCAACTACTTGATGAAGGAATTCATCAGCTATCACGTCTAGGAAAAGCTGAGCCCTATTATTATTACTAGCATTTGTTTCCCAATCTATATCCGGGAAGTTAAAATCTCCCATGATCATACAGTTCCTATTAGTATTTACCTCCTTAAAAACATTAAAGAGCTCTCTATCCATATCCAGGCTAGATCCCGGCGGTCTATAGCACACCCCAATCACTATCCCAGGGGACACTCTAGTAGTTTTCTTCCCCAATGTGACCATTGCCCAAACAGACTCCGTATTATCCATTGCATTGCTAGTTATTTCGTTACTTTTCACCTCATTATTGACATACAATGCTACTCCCCCACCTTTACCTTTGTATCGGTCTTTCCGAAACAGCACATACCCTTCCATACCTGTACTCCAGTCATGGCTACCGTTCCACCATGTTTCGGTTATTCCTACGATATCCGGTTTCAATTCTCGGACCAGGAGCTCTAGTTCCTCCATTTTGTTACCTAAGCTTCTCGCATTGGTGAACAAACATCCTGATTTTTGCTGTTTGGCTCCTTTCACCCTTTTCACCCAACTTGGTAGGGACACAGTACTACCAGTATGACCTGTCGGTCTAGTATCCGTCCCCCCCCCCCTCTTCCTTATACCTAACCGTCCCCCTCTGGCTATATCTGTTGTTATACTGTTGTTCTCACTCTCAACGTATAAATTTGGCATGGAGAGTACCTGGACCTCTCCCAGCCGTCTCCCCACAATGTCTAGTTTAAAGCTCTTTTAATCAGATGAGCCAGCCTCCCTCCTAGAATTCTACTTCCTTCCCTACTTAGGTGGAGCCCATCCCGTGAGAACAGTTCTCTGTCCCCAAAAGCCTCCCAGTGCCCATACATCCCAAAGCCCTCCTTGTAACACCACTCCCTCAGCCAACTATTTATCGCCACGATCCTGTCACCCCTTTGGCGCCCTTCCCTAGGGACAGGTAGAATCCCACTGAAGATCACCTGAGCCTCAATTTCCTTGAGCGTCTTACCCAACCTGGCATAGTCTCCCTTGATTCTCTCTAGTGAGAATCTAGCCGTGTCATTCATTGCTCACAGGTAAGAGGGGAAGGAAAGATTGGAGCTGCCCAGGGCTCTTTACATCCTTCCTTCCCCTGCCCTCCTGTGAGAATGACTTTGTGCTGCTGAGGGGATGGAGGAGAGAGCTCTGCCTGCAGCGGCACTGATTGGTTATTCTGCTCCAGGAGGCTGGCAAGTGAGTCAGAGAGCCAATCAGAGGGCTCATATAAACTAGAGGGCTGTAGCTTCACACGTTATCACAAGACTGGCTCCAGTCCCAACCAGAATTATATCATGTGGAAAACTTGCACAAGTTGGCAACACTATTGTCTTATTACCCATTCTTTTATAGGACTGACTGATTTCTGATGCTGATGGTTCTTCTCTTCCTTTGTTGTTCTCCTTGACCAGACTGCAGCCTTTGGCATTATGGGAAACCATTCTGTCTTCTAAAACTGCCTCCAAAGTTGTGCAAGTGTCTCTGCTTCTCTCCTGCCATGGTTCTCCTATATATTGAACCATTTTTCATCTGTCCCTGGTGGCAGTGAAACCTCTGCCTGAGAGCTTATCTTCACTGCTGAAAAAGCTGAGATTTTATTTCGGGATAACTGCCACACGTGAGCTATCCCAAGGTAAAAACACAGTGAAGACAAGGCACATCAATTTTACCATGAGATAGACTTGCCAAGGTTAGTCCTATATTCCCACCTGGAGTTGACCGCAGAAAGCGTGCCTTGCGGTAAAACTAAAGTGCCTTATCTTCACTATGTTTTTATCTTGGGCTATCTCAAATGTGTTAGTTACCCCAAGGTAAAAAGTACAGGGTTCTTTTAGCAATGAAGATAAGCCCCAAGACTGCTCTTCTGGAAGGTTAAATTTGCAACCTTCTGCCTTGTTCAGCCTAATGCTCAGTCCATAGAGTTTTGTCAGCAAAAGGCAGCTTTTGGACACGAAACAGTGGAGGTGCACACATTGTAATGCCACTTTTGGCAACAAAACTCTTCAGTTTTGGCAACAAAATAAAACCACCTTGACAAGAGGCATAAAGCTTTTTGCGGCACACTTAAAGCGGCAAAGTATCAGTGCAGATGCTGCCATTCATTATATTGCCGTAACTGGCCTCCCCCAGTATCCCACAATGCTTGTCGTGACTGCTCTGCTTACTGTTTTGAACTCATCTACCCTGCCAGCATGCGCCCCTCTCCTTTCAAAGCTCCTGGAAGTTCTGACAGCTGAGTATGCCGCTCAGCTCCAGCAACAAAGCAAATCATTAACATGGAATACTCCTGCTCTCTCCCATACTACAAACAAAGAGGCAGGGGCGGATGTGTTTGTATGTGAGAGGCTGCTGTGCTGACAGAGCCAGGGAGGGAGGCCAGGGCTGATGTCGGAGGTGTCCTCCTCTCCCTGCTTCAGAACTTGCTTCCGGCTGTCTGAATTTAGAGACAGCATGCCAACATGCTCACTCTTCCCCAACACACACTCTGTTTCTGTTTCTCCCATGCATGCACACGCTCCCTGTCTCACCGTCTCTTCCCTCCAACCTCCCCCCCACACACACACACTTGAGTTGAAAAGCGGCTGACAATTTAGTTGGGTGCCCGTGGAATGATGGGACTGAGAAACCTGCATCATGTGTTGCTGTACCTGCCCCGTAAAGCATTGCAAACCCTTCCCAAATCATCCTGCGGCCAGTTGCACAGTGGGATAGCTACCCACAGTGCACTGTTCTCTGTGTGGATGCAAAAGGTGCTAGTGTGGATGCACTCTGCTGACACAAGGAGCATAACATGTACATGCAATAGCGGTTTAATTAAAGCAGCATCGCTTTTGGCCACAAAACTCTGCAGTGTACACATAGCCTAACTGCTCTCTCTCTCATCCATCTGTACTCTGACTTTAATTACCTTTTTTCCACTGTTACTCAACTCTGCATATCTTTCACCACCTTTAAAGACTCCTCCCTAAACACTGTCTTTGTCTGTTTTATCCAAATAAATTTGTGATTTTGGGCTGAGCTTGCTGCAGTTCTCCCCTTTGGCAAGAAGAATATCCTTGAACACAATTCCATTTCTGTCTCCATCCTCAGTTCAGATCTGCCATTTCTCTCTATTGTCTGTATTAATCTTCTTATCTCGAGTATCTGTAAATCTGTCTATTGCCACTGTCAAAACATAATTTGTTTGTGCAACTTCCTTGACTTAGTATCTAGAGACTTCACCTTTGCCATCAACTGTTTGACTATTGCACCTCTTTCCTAATTGACCTCCACAAGCCCCAAGTCTCCACACTGCAGCGTGTACATGAATACCACTGCCCACTGTCTTGCTTATCAGTGAAACATATCAAATCACCCCATCCTAAATCACCTCTATTGGTTTCCTATTTACTTCAATTCCAGTTCAAAATTTCCTTTTGTTTTAAAACACTCTGTGGACTAGATCAATTGAGCTCATATGTGAAGTCTGACTCTACTGACCTTCCCACTCCACTCATTAGTATCTGCCTGCTCCTGTAATCTCACTGGAGCTACTAGTGCCTTTCCTCCTGCAATTTTCCTGTTTTCCCTCTATCTCATCATTTCAAAACCTATTTCCAAATTTCATTTTCAAATGTATCTTTTCTTCCTTATTTTTTCCTGTGTTTTTCTGACTCTTGGGTATGTCACTTAATTTCTTTCTCCCACTGTTGTGGGCTTGTTGATTGATCACTTTAAGTTATTAATCAAAGTGCTTAGCTAATTGTTTTGTGATTTGTACCATATAGCATTCTCGGATGGTCTGTAATTCTGGCATAATACAATTACAGCTTGTGTAAATGATACTGACATAAAATAAAGTTGTGTTGCATAAATATATTATTCTGCAATATTTTTAAGGGAGTCTTGTTAATTTCTTCAGACCAAACTTTCACTGGTCTTAATTTTTTGAATATTTTCTATGAGGATTATTCTCTAGATTCTAAATATTCTCCTTTTTATCAATCTATTCTCTATTTTGATAAGAAAATAAAAACAAAAAGCTGCTATTTCAGCAACTTACGTATAACCACGTAAGTTGACTTCAAGTTCCATAATTGTGTGTATGCAGAGATAGGTGGTTTCTTGTGTAGCTAGGTCACAAATCAAATAGAGGCAACTACATTCTCCTCCAGCTATTCCTTCTGCATGGCCTTCTAGGGTTGCCCCATGTAACATTTCAGTCTGGAGGTCACAGAAACCTAGATAACAGGAAAGGAGTGGTCATAATTGTTATATTAAAATAACATGGGGAAAAAGTACTTCCAAGTCCCAAAATAGTACCCCATAACTATGGATCTCCTTGTTTGTTAGGTGTGCATGGTGCTTTACAATCCTTGGTCTGAGTTGCTGACAGACTAAATCAGTCACAAGAGCGGACACTATCTCTGCCAGACTTGGTAGACAGATGTTTCCCTCTACCCACTAACATCACTTCCAAACTGAGTTTCTGCCAATTCACTTTTATTCATGTTCCTATCTTGAAAAATGGTCTAACTGCTCCATCTGAGTTTTACAAGAGACCTAGAGTAGCATGTTCTCTGTATTAGAGCCTCACTTTCTCTCACAATAGCCTCACATACACATTGTACAATAAGGCTGACAGGAGAGAGCCTCTGAAATCCCACACGTGGGAGCCCTCGGGGACAATGAATGATTGCCCAGTGCAGTTCTCTGGGAATTCTTTGGAAGGAAAGGAATCACTGCTCTGTGATACCACCCTGCCCAGCCATAATGCACGATCAGGTTGGCAAAACCTTGCTGTCACCAGTCAACTGCTTGACAATGTAAAAAACCCAGTGTACTCACCTGCTCATTGTCCATTAGTAGGAGATCACAACCAATGTAGTCTCCATACAATACATGGGTCTGGGAAATCTGAGTGCTTCAGGTGACCCCCAGAGTTTCTTGTTAGCCATCTTTTCAATGATGTTGGGAATGCAACCAGATTAATCATTTTATTTGTAAGATTCTAGGCATGTGTTGCCAATAATATAAAAGAGAGAGTATAAAAAAATTTTTTAAAAGAAAATGAGTTGACATTGTCACCTTAAATCAATTCTGCACTATCCCAATAAATGAATTATTTGATTTTATTTAAACTCACTAAATTTTATTTTTCAGTACCTTCCTCAGACTGCTGTGACCCATCAATTGCAGCTCAGATTGTTTCAAAAGTAAAAGAACTAGGTAATTTTTTTAAAAATGCTTAATCTTTTAATTATCTAGAATAATTTTAACTGATATTTTTATTTGGAACATAGAAATTGTTTTCTCTATGATTTTATCATAGATGCACCACTAAGACTCCTTTATCTCAGTGTAACGTTTATTGTTTCCCTTGTCCTCCCTTCCCTTTATCTTCTATTATTTGTCACACCCACTTTGTTACAATTATCTTAAATTAGGCACTGAGCCTGCAGAAATTTAAGCACATGCTTAACTTGAAGCTCATGAGTAAACAATAAATAATCCCATTGGTAACAAGTATTCTCATTTAAATAATTGGGGCTGTTAATTTCATGTGCTTTAAAATTAAGCATGCCCATAAATTATTGAAGAATCAGGACCTTAGCCTGTAAACTCTTCAGGGCTTCCTGTGTTTGTAAAGTGCCTAGTACAAGGTCGGCCCAGTCTTGACTGGGGCCTGTGGGTGCCACAGCAATTACTGTTGTTTGTATATACTAGCATCCAGAGGTCTCAATTAAGCCCCATTATGTTTGATGCTGTACTTACATATAGTAGAAGTCGGTAGCTATTGCAAGGAATTTCCTGTCTTAAAAAGAGTTTGCAATCTATAAAAAACAAAATTATGATACAACAAAATTGTTGTACGATACAATGAATAAAAATGTTGCTGTAAATATTTGGGTTATTTCTTCACTAGAGAAATGTCTCTTTAATAAATGATTATCTGCACAAACCACCTGTAGATGTGCCCTTTTGGGATGTTGTGTCAGAAGACATTTTTCTTCATTTGTTTAAAAGGAGTGAATTTTACTGTTTGTGATATTAAAATATCTGTTAGAGCTGTTATCCAGACAGTATTTAATTAGCTTCACTGGTGCTTACCATTATTGTCCTGTTTGCCTTTATATCACCCCTGAATGACGTTTACGAAACTTGAACTCTGCTGATCGCCAGAGGAAAAGAATTTGAGTCAAGGATCCCTGCCTACATTGAGAACTAGGGACTGTCAGCACATGCTTATCACCACACCTCAATAGCCTTGTCACATCACTGGAGAGAGGCAGTCTCACAGGTCTCAAGAAACCTGGGTTCAATTCCTGGTTGAGAGTTTATCTACAGTTGAAATGCTACAGTGGCACAACTGCAGTTGTACCATTGTAGTGCCTCAGTGTAGACACTACCTACACCGACTGGAAGGGTTCTTCCATTGGTATAATTAATCCACCTCCCTGATAAGTGGTAGCTAGGTCGACAGAATTCTTCCATCGACCTAGCACTGCCTGCCCCAGGGATTAGGTCAGTTTAATTACGTCACTTTTTTCACCTCCCACAAGCAATGTAGCTGGGTCAACCTAACTTTTTAGTGTAGACCAGGCCTCACCCACAGACTTCCTGTGTGACTTTGGGAAAGTAACTTAATCTACCCTGACCTTCAGCTCCCCATCTGCAAAATGGGGATAATTCTTCCCTACCTCACAAGGGTTTTGTGAAGATAAAATCTGTTACAAGTCATGAGACATTCCAATACTACCATTCTTGAAGACCACATAAGTATCTAGGTAGACAGTTTGATAGACAGGAAGCAGAGACCAAAAAGATAAGACTTGTCAAGTTATATGAGTATGTCAGGTAGGAATCCAGCTCTGGATACCTTTTGAAGTCATCAGTTGCTGTAATGCAAACATTCTTTTTAATGAGTTCTTGCAGTGTGTCATGTTGTGTTACCGTATTTGACATTACACTGTAAATTATAAAGCTTTGTCTGTAATTTTAAGATAGTATCAGGTACCGCTGTATTATTTATACTGATATTCTTCAAGTTCTAGTGCTTAGAATGTATCATGCTTTGACATACATGTGTATGGTTAACTCTTTAAAGAAGTGTTTAAATAATTCATCCAAGACTTGAGTCAAAGTATAAAGAGTTTTATATTCCTGTTGTGATTCATGTAATTTGTATAGACCCACCGAAGACATATACCCAAGATGGAGTCTGTTTGACAGAATTGGGGATGTCTCAGTTACAGAGCCTCACTGTTACAGTACCAAGAAGAAAACGGACAAAACCAAAGCTTAAATTGAAGATTATAAACCAGAACAGTGTCGCTGTGCTACAGACACCACCAGATATCCAATCAGAGCATTCCAGAGATGGAGAGATGGATGACAGTAGAGGTAATGGTCAGTATGTGGCATATTTTCAGTTTGATATTTATTGCAATTCATGCATATATTTGTACATGTGGCCATATTTTAAATGTATTGTTTACTACTCATATAGGTGCTTCTGTTTCACTCTAGTGCTAAATGGTTAAGATGGACTAACTGCAAAACATGACTGTCGGTGTTCATAGCTGTCCATTTCAAGGAGATGGACCTTCCTCTTACTTTTGTTCGTGTGTCATCTATCCCGTACAGAAACCATGTCTTTAAGACTAACAATAGGGGCAGAACAAAAGGTCTGGCTGCCCTTCCATAGAACACCAGTACTACAACTGAAAATTTTGCACACTATGGGGAGTACACAGCGCACTCTGAGACACTCAGACCCAGAGCAAACGCTGTTAGAAAGTTGTAGCCCCAGGGCTTAACAAAGAGACATCGAGACTTCTTGGGCTCTTTCAAATGAGATGCTCAAAAGTGAGGGTGTGATGGCATATGAGGGTACTCAGGGACAGTTGAATTTCTTGAGGGGGGGTCTCAACTCATCCTTCTCTAGATACAAAGAGGGTCTGGGGAGGGCATGGAATTGCCATTTCCGACAGAGAAGAAGTTGTTTACCCCAGTCTGAAGCAACACATCCTTTTACTTCCCTGGCCAAGTGAGCTTTTGTTTGACTCCATAATCCTAGACTGGACAGAAATTGGATTGGAAAATGGACCACATAGTTAATCTGTATCTGGTTTAAGTAGAGTCCACTGTACATTCTGATAACTGTATTGTGTACTATCATGTTAATCCTAAACCTGAGGAAAGGCTAACTAAATACAAGTGTGAAAGTCAGGAAATAAATTACACAAGCGTCTATTAAAAGTGGAATGCAGACACCCCACCTCACCACACTCTGAAATGCTTTCTGTTTACGCAACATTGTCTTACTGTTAATCAGATTAAATGTCATAAGAGGCTTTTTGTAGATATAGAGTGTTCTTGAGATAGAGTGATTTAACTCTAGTATGGTCTCATGTTAAGTGTTGATATAAGTAGCATGGCAGATGTTTGATTGGTGTATCCTTAATCATGATCTGTTGTTGGCTGGAAGAAATGTGTATTTTTATGATAAATGTTTGTTTTGTTTGTTTGTTACTTTTGAATGATGGAGTGATCACTTTTCTCTTGCTTTGTTTGTGATTAATAGATTCATAGAGTTTAAGGCCGCAATGACTCCAAGATCTCTTTCTTGAGTGGTAACAGCTAATTTAAACCCCATCATTTTATATGTATAGTTGGGATTATGTTTTCCAATGTGCATTACTTTGCATTTATCAACACTGAATTTCATCTGCCATTTTGTTGCCCAGTCACCCAGTTTTGTGAGATCCTTTGGTAGCTCTTCATAGTCTGCTTGGGACTTAACTATCTTGATTAGTTTTGTATCATTTGCAAATTTTGCCACCTCACTGTTTACCCCTTTTTCCAGATCATTTATGAATATGTTAAATTGGACTGGTCCTAGTACAGACCACTGGGGGGTGGGCACTATTTACCTCTCTATTCTGAAAAGTGACCATTTATTCCTACCCTTTGTTTCCTATCTTTTAACCAGTTACCAATCCATGAGAGGATCTTCCCTCTTATGATCTATTAGATCATCTAGTCTGACCTCCAGTATATCAGAAGACCTTAAATTCACCCAGTGGTCCCTGTATTGAGCCCAACAGCTTGTGTTTGATTAAAACATATGTCCCAGAAAGACATCCAGTCTTGATTTGAAGACTTCAAGAGAGAGAAAATCCACCATTTCCATTAGTAGTTTGTTCTAATGGTTAATCATCCTGGCTGGTTTTTTAAAATTTTGTATCTTAATACCAGTTCAAAATTTGTCCGGATTCAGCTTCCAGACATTGGTTCTTGTATAGACCCACCGAAGACATATACCCAAGATGGAATCTGTTTGACAGAATTGGGGGTGTCTGTTACAGAGCCTCACTGTTACAGTACCAAGAAGAAAATGGACCAAACCAAAGCTAGATTAAACACCTTTAGTGCTTTGTATTTTCTCCCTGTGAAGGCACTGGAATCAAGTCACCTCTCAATCTTCTTTTTGATAAGATAACAAGATATGTAATATAATGCACATAGTATGGCAGTGGAATAGGGGATCTAACTTTTTGTTTTGATTTCAGTTCTCATCCCCTCAGCTGTATTTTTTTCATTAAGTGATTGTGATAAAATGTTTCAATGTATTTGAAAACTGGCCTGGATTTAGGTGCGTTAAAAGCCTCAGAAAGGCTCTTTAGATAATATTTGTAGACCTGTGCTTTAAAAAGAAACTAGGAAACCCTTGGACTAAGATAGCACTCTGAACATACCATATATAGTCGTTCGTAAGCTGATTTTTTTTTTTTTTTTTTTTTAGTAAAAAAGGGAAGCAGTAGAGACGGGGGTCGGCTTATGAACGGGTATAGAGAGGGAGAGGTGGGACACAGCCCCTCCCCACAACAGAGGGAGCCTCTCCACCTCTGGCCATGCTGCTCTCCCCCCAGGCTCCAAAGCAGCTGCAGCTCCGGGGCTGGCAGGCTGCAGCTGTGCCGCTTGGCCCCACCCCCCAGAGCAGGCCATGGCCACTCCGCCCGGCCCAGCCCGCTGGAACATGCTGCGGCCGTGCTGCCCAGCCTGCCGGAGCAGCTCCAGCCAGGTCAGAGACAGCCTCCCCTGGCCCTCCCCAGATAAGGTGGGAAGGGATGGGATGGGGAGAGTGTGGGGGTCCTGGGCTAGGGGTGGGGTCATGTGGGGGGTGATCACAGGGGTTACTCCCCTGACTCCCAGCTTCTCCCCCCAAAAATTTTTCCCATCAGTTGCTGTCCCAGCCCATCAGGGTAAGCAGCTGGCACGCTGGGACACTTTGTTTATTTAGGTTTACTTCTGTGCTTGCGGACGCTTGAGGTAAACAAACCATCTTGGACCACCAACGGCTTATCCTGATGGCTGGGAGCCAAAGTTTGCTGACCCCTAAATTATAGGGTCGGCTTATGAACGAGTTATAAAAACTTTCTTTTTACTCATCCATCTTTGGGGGGTCTGCTTATAAACGAACCGGCTTATGATCGAGTATATACTGTACTGTACAGAGGATCTTTTGGGTACCTAAGAAAACTTTGTTCCTTGCTGGGGCTGGAAGTTTTGCTGAGAGGACTTGTTCATCCTCTAAAGTGTAGAGAAAATCACTACATGTTACTCAAAAGAGACTCCCTAGCCAGTCCAAAAGTAGAGCTGATAGACTTCAGGAGTCCTGTCCAGTTAGAAGGTCTGGTCAGGAGCTCAGCCTTTGGGAGTAAGGCACGTGGTTGCTAGAAATGAGAGAATCTCTGATGCCTTTATTACTCAGCAGCATAAATAGACGGCACAGAGATGCATTTCTTCAAAATTATGTATTTCTTTTTCAATGTATGTGTGTTTAATGTTGTACGCATGTATTAAAGCAACCTTGCAAAATTACCATGAAATGTAACCAGCTCATGCACAACATTTACTTTCCCCACCCTTTACAATCATGGTTGATAATTAAGAAACTAAGGACATGTAGCTCACTCCTCAGAGATACATTTAGCACTCACCTTTGACCACATCACTGCCCTTATTCCATTAAGCCTTTGTTAATGGGACTACTCCCAGCATTCAGGAGATCAGACTGAAAAGTCCATCACCTCGAAAAGAATGTTTTGCTAGTGAATAATGACCTCTCCAGATTCTCCAACAACTTCCCAGGCACCTAAATGCCCAAGGAGAGAAAACAAATCTAGTCTCTGACTCCCGATATTTTTAAAATGTCAAGACCTGTATGACGCACACGATACAGGAAGATGGGGGCAGGGCGATATTGGCACTCATTTATTGACACTTATTTTAGGATGACTAACACTGAATTAATGCATCTGCAGCCCATGTTCTCGGCAGCACGGGCTACCGCAAGCATATCAGACTTGTCCTTCGCTCTCTAGACTGGCTCCCATAAACTATTGAATCGAGTTCAAGGTCTCAGTCATTATCTTCAGTGTTCAGTGGCCTGGGCCAAAGATATCTACAAAATCACCTGAAGCTCTGGCATGAGAACTTTGGATGACAACTCTGCTTTTCTGGTGCAGTGGAACTTCCTAACATTAGAGTAAAGCGTGTCTGTGTGGGAGACAGAGCTTTCTCAGGGGCAGACCCAAGACTGTGGAATGAACTCTCAAAAAACTGAGGACCACCACAAACCTCACCACCTTCCGCTCCAAGTGCAAGGTTTACTCTTTTGACCTGCCTTCTCTACAGAAACAGAGAGCAGTGTGTACATTTAACAAACAAACAAGAAAAACAGCCCAAAATAGAACCCTACCTAAACAAAACACTACATTGCACACACAATTACCCCTTTGGGAAGAAGATGAGAGAGAAAACAAACTGCATATGACAGATGTTAGTCACATCACTTAAAGTGCTACTTCAGAGCCCTCAAGTATTACGGTATCAGAGGGGTAGCCGTGTTAGTCTGGATCTGTAAAAGCAGCAAAGAGTCCTGTGGCACCTTATAGACTAACAGACTATTACAGTGACGAGGGAAGTATAAGAAACTCAATAGAATAGAGCTATGCAGAATCACAAATTCATGTAGATGGAACATTTTACCACTATAGACCCCCTTGCAATCTCAGTTTATCACAAGGAAAATCTAACTCCCTTAGATGTTTTTGAAAATCCCACTCTATATAGGCTATATGCAAGCATTGTCCTCCTCCTTTTTGGTTTAGTTTATAATTCTGTCTTTTCTCCAGAAGGTGATCTTATGGACTGTGATGGAAAATCAGATTCCAGCCCAGAACGAGAAACTGTGGATGATGATACTAAGGTGACAGAAGGAGCTGATGGGGTCAAAAAGAGAAAGAGAAAGCCATACAGACCTGGTAGGGTACATAATGAAGACCAATTTGTTTGTCACATTTAAGTTTTCTACTATGTAAATAGTCTGTTAATTTAGAAATAGGAAGACTAAACAGCATGTTTAGGAAAGGCTTCTTTGGGTGGTTCATTCCTCATTGTGCAATGTAGTAGTTTCTTCTATTATGGTTAAAAAAATAATTTACAGTCTGATTATCCAGGTACGCTTTTCCAGGTTGCTGCACAGCAACAGTCCTGCCCTTATGCTGTAAATACTGGTTCACAATTCAGATTTGCAGCCAGTTATGGATTATTTAACTTGAGAAAAGAAAGCACTGTGCTTTTCTAATTGGATATATACCGTATGTTGTAGGTTAAACATACGTATATGCTGTATTGTATAAAAATGTGTATCTGTGGCTCAGTGAAGTATGTGTGTGAGGCTTTTTGCTTCTTTAAAGAGAATACTTTTGTAGGTATCTACTACCTGTTTTCTGAAGTGTGTGATAAGTAGGGCCCTACCAAATTCTCGGTCGTGAAAAACACATCGTGTACTGTGAAATCTGGTCTCCCCCATGAAATGTGGCCTTTTGTGTACTTTTACTCTATACTATACTGGAGGGTAAAAGTATACAAAAGTACTCAGTGTTTCTCAAATGGGGGGTCCTGATCCAAAGGAGACTACAAGGCTATTGTAGGGCAGTCGTGATATTGCCTCTCTTACTTCTGCGCTGCATTCAGAGCTGGGCGGCTGGAGAGGCAGCTGCTGGCTGAGCGCCCTGCTCTGAAGGCAGCGCCGCCACCAGCAGCAGCACAGAGGTAAAGGTGGCACAGAGGTAAGGTGTATTGCCACCCTTACTTCTGCCCTGCTGCTGGTGACAGCACTGCCTTCAGAGCTGGGTGCCTGGACAGCTGCTGTCCTGCTGCCCAGCTCTGAAAGCAGCTCAGAAGTAAGGGTGGCAATACTGCGATCCTCCCTACAATAGTCTTGTGACCCCTGCTTGGGTTGGGACCCCCAGTTTGAGAAATGCTGACTTAAGGGCTTTATATGTGTATATTTTGCTGTTTTTAAATACATATTCATGCTTTGTTACACCACCATGAAATTTAAGATTTAAATATCTGAAACCACGAAATTCTAGATTTTTTTTTAAATGCTAGGCCCATGAAATTTACGAAAATGGACCGTGAATTTGGTAGGGCCCTCTAGTGATAAGGGTACCTTTCATACAGTCTGAAGATGATTCATACTCGTATGCAGTTCAGTTGTTGGGTGAATGAATCACCTTGCATTTATTGATTAGTCTTTGTAGTTAAAAAAAAAAAAAACTGATTGGACAATTGGAACAAAAATATTTCCCTGATGTTTTAAATAAGGGTAGGGGACAGGATGGGATGGAAACAGCATGTTGAGAGCTCTTTTTGTTTAGAATATCACCAGGTTCAGTCATCACTGGCATTTTCAGTCTCTTACCATCCAATTTTTAAGTTCTCGACCATAATGACTTCATAGATGCCGACTCCGTGGGTGCTCTGGGGCTGGAGCACACATGGGGAAAAATTAGTGGGTGCTCTGTACCCACCGGCAGCCAAGCTCCCCTCATTCCCCCCCGCCCTACCTCTTCTGCATCCCTGCTCCTCCGCCTACCTTCCAGTGTTTCCCGCCCAGCCACCGACAAAGTGGTGGCATTAGCACGCTCCGGGACGGGAGGGAGGAGCGGGAACATGGCGCGCTCAGGGGAGGAGGTGAGGAAGAGGCAGGGCTGGGGCAGGGATTTGGGGAAGGGATTGGAATTGGGGCAGGGAGGGAGTGGAGTTGGGGTGGGGCCTTTGGGGAACAGGTGGGGCAGGGCTGGGGTTAGAGTGGAGGTCAAGCACCCACGGTAAAGAGGGGAAGTCAGCGCCTATGATTGACTTTACAGATTGCATCCTTGCGATAACACAGACTTTTGGCTACAGTAAGGATTCTGTGCTGAGAGTCCTAGACAATTGTGATATCAGAGGTAACTCAGCCAATGGCCCTCCTTACTCTACAGCTAATTTGCACACAGCAGTTTTATGGTTGTCTGAGGGACACTGCACAGATGATGGATTAGTTTGTCCAACTGACACAGTTCTTCAAAACCACCTAGACAAGAGCCCCAAATATACATTAATCCTCATTGCAGCACACATCCCTCATTTTGCCACCCACACAAGTCTTCTAACACAACACAAGCCTCACACAAATCAGTACAGGCCTCCCAGCACAAAACAACCCTCACATAAATCAATACAACTCTCCCAGCATAACACACACATTCGCTAACCCTCACTTATGCTTACCTGAAAAACATAGCTACACATCATCACCAGTACCAGTATCAATGTGCTTATAATGGTATAACTTATGTTTAGCCATATGGGAAAGAGAATAATCCAAACCAGTAAAAGACACATTTTATACCAATTTAACGGTGTCCACACTTACGAGTTGTACTAGTATATCAGTAAAAAATTCACACCCATAACCAATGTAGCTATGTCCATACAAACAGTGTGTGTAGACCAGGCCTTAAGGAAAATATTTCTGTGTTTTGAAGAAGCCCTTGTATGTGGGCAACCAAAAAATATCTAAGTCTTAATGGCTTTTTCTTTGTTTCCATTTTTATCTGGGAATGTAAAATCTGCATCTGCTTGTTGTATTTTTGTTTCTTTGATAGGTATTGGAGGATTCATGGTACGCCAGAGAAGTCGTACAGGGCAGGGTAAAACTAAGAGATCTCTCTCCAGGAAAGATTCTTCCGGTTCTGTTTCTGAGCAGTTGCCTAGCAGAGAAGATGGTATGTACTAACATTTATTTGTTTATAAATTATTGCCAATGCTTAATTTAGAAAAAAAATGGAACTGTTTTTTTATCTGCTGCTGTCAGGAGATTATTGCAGTGGAAAAATGGTTACATTATTAATGTTCGTCACTTCATTTTATGAATTTGGCTGCTATACTAATTCATTTGTATTTACAGCAGTGTCTAAAATTCACAGAGACAGAACTAGAAATGTCCTGAAACACTAACAACATGGTTCAGGTTACTAAGACACAGCTAAGAGAACCAGTGTGCTCTAGAAGAGTGGGCACTGTGCTGGGACTCAGGAGACCTAGGTTCCATTCCCAGCTCAGCTACTGACCTACTGCTATAGCTTGGACCCGCTACTTAGAAATGGTTCCTTTTGTTTGTATAACATTTGTATTACGCGTAAGGGTATGTCTACATTTAAAACGCTGAGGTGGTGCTGCTGTAGTGCTTCCATGTAGATGCTACCTACCACCAATAGGCAATTGGCATTGGTAATCCACCTCTTCCATCAACCTAGCACTGGTCTGCCCCAGGGGTTAGGTCGGAATAGCTACGTCACTCGGGGGTGTGGATTTTTCACACCCCTAAGCAATGTAGCTATACCATGAGTGTCTGCTTTGTAAATATTATTTTAGTTTGGAATAGGATGTCTGCTCAGCCTGCTGTAAAAAAAAAAAAACGTCCTTTGCCTGTTCCTTACATACTGTAGCACAGGGGTAGGCAACCTATGGCACGCGTGCCGAAGGCGGCATGCAGGCTGATTTTCAGTGCCACTCAGGCCTGGTCTACACTAGGCGTTTAAATCGGTTTTAGGAGCGTAAAACCGATTTAACGCCAAAGCCGTCCACACTAGGAGGCACCTTATATCGATTTTAATGGCTCTTTAAACCGGTTTCTGTACTCCTCCCTAACGAGAGGAGTAACGCTAGTATCGGTATTAACATATCGGATTAGGGTTAGTGTGGACGCTGATCGATGGTATTGGCCTCCGGGAGCTATCCCACAGTGCACCAGTGACCACTCTGGACCGCAATCTGAACTCGGATGCAGTGGTCAGGTAAACAGGAAAAGCCCCGCGAACTTTTGAATATTTCCTGTTTGCCCAGCGTGGAGCTCCGATCAGCACGGGTGGCGATGCAGTCCGAAATCAAAATACAAAAAGAGCTCCCGCATGGACCATGCGGATGTGATCGCTGTAAGGGCAGGCAAATCCGTTCTATCCGTTCTATCAGCGCTCCGTTACAGAAGATGAAATTCAGAATCCTTTTTTAAAAATCTCCAGACAGACGCCATAGCAGGGACTCAGCGCACTGCAGCGTAACGGAAAGCCAAAGAATCAAATGGATGCGCATGGACTGGAGGACTGAAGCTATCCCACAGTTCCTGCAGCCTCCTAAAATTATTTGCATTCTTGGCTGAGCTCCAAATGCTTCTAGGGTCAAACACAGTGTCCGCGGGTCAGGGCATAGCTTGGCAATCTACTCACCCACCCCCCCACCCACCCCCAGAAGCGAAAGGTAAAACAATCCTCTGACTCTTTTACATGTCACCCTATCTTTACTGAATGCTGCAGATAGACGCGATAGTGCAGCACTCAACACCAACATCCTTGCTCCCCCCCCCCCCGCCATGGGCGGCTGATGGTACAAAAGGATGGAAATCCATCTTCATCATCAGCATAAGCTGATCATACAAAATGATGGAAATCCATCCTCATCATCAGCCTCAGCTGATGGTACAAAAGGACTGGTAACCGTCCTCGTCATCAGCCTATTGGCCCTAATTTTTTCTGGTGGATGGATGGTGCAATATGGCTGGTAACCATCCTCATCATAGCAACAGGGGGCTGAGCTCCATCAGCCCCCACCCTTCATGTGTAAAGAAAAGATTCAGTTGCCCCTGGACTAGCAGTGGGATGCTGGGCTTCTCGCCTACACACTGCTTAATGTCCTGTCTGGACTATCATAGCAGCTGGAGGCTGCCTTCCACTCATTTCTCACTAACAAGTCAGTGTGTCTTATTCCTGCATTCTTTATTAATTCATCACACAAGTGGGGGGACAATGCTACGGTAGCCAAGAAAGGCTGGGGGAAGAACGGAATCAACAGGTGGGGTTGTTACAGGAGCACCCCCTGTGAATAGCATACAGATAATAGTTTCTGCGGGCTCTGACACAGAGCAGGTGGTTCTCTAGCACACTTGCCTATATTAGGCAGTACTGATTCTATTTTTAGATACCAAAAAGGAGGAATTGACTCAGGGAGTCATTCCCAATTTTTGCTTTTGCGCCCCTGGCTGATCGGCCAGGGGCACTTATGACAGCAGCCAATGGTACAGGCTAGTAACCACTTTTGGCTTTTGTGCCCCTGGCTGATTGACCAGGGGCACTAGCAGCAAATGGTACAAAAGGACTGGTAGCCATGATCATCCTCAGTTCCAATTTATGGAAGGGTTTGGATGGTGCAATATGGCTAGTAACCATCTCTGCTGTCATGCAAAAGCAAAAGCATGCTTCTGTGTAGCGCTGCTGAATCGCCTCTGTGAGCGGCATCTAGTACACATACGGTGAGAGTCACAAACGGCAAAAAAAGCTCCATGATTGCCATGCTATGGCATCTGCCAGGGCAATCCAGGGGAAAAAGGCGCGAAATGCTTGTCTGCCGTTGCTTTCCCAGACGAAGGAGTGACTGACGACATTTACCCAGAACCACCCGCGACAATGATTTTTGCCCCATCAGGCACTGGGATCTCAACCCGGAAGTTCCAAGGGGCGGGGGAGGCTGCGGGAACTATGGGATAGCTAGGGAATAGCTACCCACAGTGCAACGCTCCAGAAATCGACGCTAGCCACGGACCATGGACGCACACCACCGATTTAATGTGCTTAGTATGGCCGCGCTCCACCCGATTTTATAAATTCTGTTTTACAAAACCGGTTTATGCAAATTCGGAATAATCCCGTAGTGTAGACGTACCCTCACACTGCCTGGGTTCTGGCCACAGGTCTGGGAGGCTCTGCATTTTAATTTACATGAAGTTTCTTAAAAATTTTAAAAATCTTATTTTACTTTACATACAATAGTTTAGTTATATATTATAGACTTATAGAAAGAGATCTTCTAAAAACATTAAAATGTATTACTGGCACGCGAAATCTTAAATTAGAGTGAATAAATGACATTTCGGCACACCACTTCTGAAAGGTTGCCGACCCCTGCTGTAGCATATGAGCTCCTCTTTTATAACCTACATTGCTTTAACACCTCACGAGGTGCTAACTGCATTCAGGTGGCACTTCTGTAGTTTGATAGGTCATTTTTTCACGCTTTTTCAGCAGTGCCTGACAAAGGGCACTCAACAACCTGGTTAATTAAAAAAACAACCTGATTATACCATGAGAATAAATGAGGCCCTAAAACAATAAGTGTGTGTGGAAGGGGGTTAATTATCCTAGTTTTATTCATTTAACAGTTGCATCTGTTATGTTTATAAGGCTTTGGCTACACTTACACTTCAAAGCGCTGCCGCGGCAGCGCTTTGAAGCGCTAAGTGTAGTCAAAGCGCCAGCGCTGGGAGAAAGCTCTCCCAGCGCTGTCCGTACTCCACCGCCCTGTGGGGAATAACGGACAGCGCTGGGAGCCGCGCTCCCAGCGCTGGGGCTTTGACTACACTGGCGCTTTGCAGCGCCGCAATTTGCAGCGCTGGAGAGGGTGTGTTTTCACACCCTGCTGCAGCGCTGCAAATTTGTAAGTGTAGCCAAGCCCTAAGAAAGTATGGTATTTGCATCAGTTTGCATATCATAAACACTTTTCCAGACCCTTTCTGTGGTTGGGATACCTTCTTTTCTGAGGGTGGATTTTTTGTATAAATGTATAAATACATGGACTGTAGAACTTGAGTCATTCTTCACTAATGTGAGAATGGGCTGTATAATCTAGCCCAGTAATTCTCAACCAGGGGTACGCAGAGGTCTTCCAGGGGGTACATCAGCTCATCTAGATATTTGCCTAGTTTTACAACAGGCTACATAAAAAGCACTGGTAAAGTCAGTACAAACTAAAATTTAACAGAGACACTGACTTGTTTATACTGCTCCGTATACTAGACACGGAAATGAAAGTACAATATTTACATTCCAGTTAATTTGTTTTATAATTATATGGTAAAAAAGAGGAAGTCAGCAATTTTTCAATAATAGTGTGTGTGACACCTTTGTATTTTTATGTCTGATTTTGTAAAGCAAGTAGTTTTAAAGTGAGGTGAAACTTGACCAATCAGACTCCTGGAAGGCGTACAGTAGTCTGGAAAGGTTACGAACCACTGACCCTTAAGTATTAAACCATATATAATATAGCCCTTGAACTGAAGTCAGTGTGACTGCTTGTGGAGCACAGGTGCTAAACTTCTACAAACTGAGTATTAGAACCTGATCCTCAGGGCTTTACAGCGTTGCAACCTCCTCGCTCACAGGTGTGAAAAAACACCCCCCTGAGCGCAGCAAGTTTCAGCGCTGCAAAGTGCCAGGGTAGACAGTGCCCCGGCTCTGGGAGCTATTTGCCGCGACTACACAAGCTACGTTAAAATGTTGCCAGTGTAGACTAGCCCTAAGGCTATGGCCTTAATAGAAGCACTACAGTGGCACAGCTGCAGCTGCACCGCTGTACCACTTCAGTGTAGCCACTCACTACAGCAATGGGAGGGTTCTCCCGGCGCTGTAGTTAATCCACTTCCCCAAGATGTGGTAGCTAGACTGTCTGCACCGGAGGCTAGGTCGGCATTCCTACGTTATACAGGGGGGTGGATTTTTCACACCCCTGAGCAATGTAGCTGGGTTGACCTAACTTTTTAGTGTAGACATGGCCTAAGTGATGAACTTGACAAAAACAAAAGTGAGGATATGCCAAGAACGGGAGTGGAAAAGAAGGGTGGACTTCAGCAAGGCTTTAGTCCCACATGACATTCTAATAAATAAATTGGAGAAATGCAGGCTGTGTCTGGTGTTGTTTAATATCTGTTAATGAGCTGGATGTAGGAATAGAGAGCATACTGATCAAATTTGCAGATGAGAGAAAGCTTGTGGGGGAGGGTTTGCCAACACTTTGGAGGATAAAGCTAAAACTCAGAGGGATCTTGAAAAATTGGAGAACTGGGCTATAGACAACAAAATGAAATTCAATAAAGACAAGTGTAAAGTGCTACAGGCAGGAAAGAAAAAACAAATGCATAAATACAGAATGCGGGAAAACTGACTTGGCAGCCGAGAAGGACCTGGGAATGGTGATAGATCACAACCTCAAAGTGAGAGCAATATGATGCTGCTGCAAAAAAAGCAACTGAAATTTTTGGTTGACTGCCTAGGTGGAAACTCCTTCATTGGATGTTTTCAAAGGGAGGCTGGATAGCCATCTGTTTAGATGCAGCAAATCCTGCATCTTAGCAGGGGATTAGACTAGATGACCCTTGAGGTCGGTTCTAACCCTATGATTCTAAGTTATGCATATCTGATAATGACAGGGGTTGGTGGTCTGTGTGTGATGCACATTTACTTGTTAGGAAAAATCAGTTTTGGAATACTGAGACAGATCCTCAGCTAGTTTAAATCGGCATAGCTGAATTAAGATCAATGGTGTCATGCAGCTTTATACCAGTTGAGAGTGGCCCTTAGGGCAGGTCTGCACTACAAACTTACATCAGCGCAGCTGCAGCGCTTCTGGTGAAGAAGCTCAAAGCTGATGGGAGAGAGCTCTCCGCGACAGTCAGTAGCTATATCAGTGGGAGAGCTTCTCCAGACAACGTAGTGCTGTCTACACAGGGGGCCTAAGGTCGGTATAACTACGTCGCTCAGGGGTGTGGATTTTTCACTCTTGAACAACATAGTTATACCTAAGTAAGCATGTAGTGCAGACCTGGCCTTAGTCTCCAATGTTGATCTCCTGGGTTGTAATTTGGTGCACTCTCCTGTTTCATTCCCTCTTGTGTGCTGGCAGCAAAAACACTCTCAAGCAATTTTGAGATCAGGGTATTAGTACATTTCAGTCTGCTCAGAGTAAGCGGTACAGCAGAACAGCACAGGGCATGGAGAGTTAAACAAGAACAGGAAAGGAGAGAGAGAGAATACAAAGAGGTAGAAACCAAAAAAAAACACAGAGCGGCAATTCAGTGTAAGAGGAATATAACACAGAGGAGGATAAAAATCTATAGCAGTGGAAGAGACAAAAGAGAGAAGCAGAATAATTCAGGCACTACAGAATTGGGGAACAATGCAGGATTTAGACAACTAAACTGCAGAGAAATCACATAAAAACAGTGGTGATGTTGGCAAGACCATACGAATGGGAGAGAAGGTCCCGGGGGATTGGCAGAATAACTTATGGTCACTTCCTTGGCTGGTAAGCTCACTCTGTATGTATAAATATCTCCTGTCTGTGTGTTCCATTCTATGCATCCGAAGAAGTGAGCTGTAGCTCACGAAAGTTCATGCTAAAATAAATTGGTTAGTCTCTAAGGTGCCACAAGTACTCCTGTTCTTTTTCTGGATACAGACTAACACTGCTGCTACTCTGAAACCTGTCATAGGATAGACTCTTCTTACTGGCTTCTGAGACCCTCTCTCTCATATCATTATCTTAAGAGTTCAAAATTTGTCATAAAATCCATAAACCATGACTGTACAACACTAAGACATAACTACAGGATTTGGCTGTAGCGGTTTTGTTAGCAGTGCATCCACAGTACAGTATAAAACATTTTCTTACCTAACAATGTAGTTGGTTTAGTGATTTTTCCTAAGTAACTTCCTGCAATTAGGCTGGGCACCTCACAAGTGCAAAACATTCTTTTTAAAAGTATTTCAATTAGTTGCAGTGACTCTACTTCTTTCTCTAAAAAAACAATTCAGTGGGGGATTTGTTATTCTGCAATGTTTTGCAGAAAAATCTTTGTGTTTGTTACAAAAATAATTATTGCCTCTTTTGAATACAATAGCTGAATTATTCAGAAAATATTTTGATTGCTTCAAGGTCCTCTGTGTGTTTTTAGTAGAGACTTCAACACAGAGCCAGGAAGGTATTCAAAAAATAAATTAAGTATCATAGATTACAGGGAAAAGCCTGCCCTAGAGATAGATAAGAGGCAAGAGAACAAGCGCTTCAGAATAATAGGCAGGTAAATTATCTGGACCTGATTCCACAAATTTCACCACAGAATTCTGGACCAGTTAGCAGAGAAAGGAAGCATTAGTCACTTTATTTCCAACAAATTATGGAAGCACACTAATGGGAGTTAAACACACATCAAGGGGAGGATAAACCCCTTTGTGGAATGGAGTACAACTACTTCTATTCTTGTGTAGGAGGCTGGTCTAAGGAGATGTCTACAAAGCAAATGAATGCCCATGCCAGCGAACTCGGGCTTGTGGGGCTTGGGCTGTGGGGTTTTTCATTGCTGTGTAGACTTCCAGGGTTGGGCTGGAGCCTGGGCTCTGGGACTCTCCCACCCCACAGGGTTCTACCCGGAAGTCTCCGCAGCAGTGAAACAGCCCAAGCCCCGTGAGCCCTAGTCATCTGGCATAGGCCAGGCCTGTTTTTTATTTTGCTGTGTAGACATACCCGAAGAGGAAGTATCTTCTTTTTCTAAGATCTATGTATGGTTATGGTCAGAAAAGTGACTATGTAAAAATGGCACCTCCTTTTGCAATGGACCTGTTCCCCGCATGCATTCCAGGTCAGCACCATTGCCAAATTAGCACAACTAGGAGAACTGAGCTGGCTACTTTTCTGGCATATGCATCATTTGGTAGGTCTACACTTACGGTGGTATATAGAGTGCAGACTCTGCATGCCCAGCCAGCCTGCATATAAATAGCAGTGTAGCTAGTGAGGCACTGCCTCGGTGAGTAGACTAGAGTGCCCTACATGCCTGAATCCAAGAGTATGTAGCCTGCATGGCTGTCTACATGCCCAAGAAATGACTCTCCCCAGCTATGCTGCTATTTTTAGCAGTATAGAGTCCCACTGCCTCCCAGCTGCTGGAGCCTTTCTGCACCACAGGCAAGTAGGAAAGGCTCTGGCAGGGAGAAGCAGTGAGCAAAGGATCCCCGGATCCAAAGCCCGCAGCCTCCTCCCTGCCAGAGCCTATCACTGCCACAGTGAGTGTGGATGCAGCATATAACTACATGCACCCTACTCTCCTCCACAAGTGTAGGCAAGGTCACTAACAGAATTGTCACTTCTCAGCTTTAATCATGTTTCATTTTGAATCATCAAATTCAGTATGGAAATTGAGAGATGACAAACATGTAACCCAACCCCCCAATACCATTTTTACAGAGACCCTTTTCAGAGTAGAACTGTACTTCAGAGAGTTAGGCTGCATAGTACACATTGTCCCTCTTAAATAATAAACATCGGATGTGTCTAGTGGGCCAGAGAGAGAGAGAGAATTTTAATGCATTTGTACATGAATGTTGTTTTTAGGTTGGACTGAACAGCTGCCAGAGACACCAGTTGATGAGTCTACTCCTATTTCTGAAAATACTGAGAAAATAAAAAAGCGTTACAGGAAAAAGAAAAATAAACTTGAAGAAACCTTCCCTGCATATTTGCAGGTACAGTCCTTGCTATCCATTATGTGCTATTTAAAACTAATGTGTGCATGTGTTGAATAAACTGTTAATATATTTAAAGTATAAATGTTTACTTTCTGATATCTAATTTATCACTCAGTTGATGTGGCTTTTGCATAAGGAATATATAATAAAAGCTGTTCTTTGTAGCTTCTGTAGTGAGGTTATTACACACACTGGGGACTCCCTGCATTCGTTCATTCCCGCTCCCACAAGCTCCCTGTGTACCACCTTCCCATCTCCCTCTATTTTAAAGACTCTGTGCAACTTCCCCCACCCCTCCCTCATGCCTGGACATCTCTGTGTCTCCCATTGCCCACTCTGCCACATGTGAGGGTCCCCTCTTCCACACACGTCATGCCAGCGGCTCTATGTGCTTCCCCCTTCCGCCTTTCCCTCCTGGTGGGGGTTCTGTATGTTGCACCCATCCCCTTCTGCCCCCATGCCAGGGTCCCCCAATCTTCCCCTCCCCATGCCATGAGCTATGTTGAAGCCCCCTTTGCCCCATGCCCTTCCTTCCTCTTCCTCCTCCACCCCCCATTATTCTTTCTGTCTGGGTGATAAGAAAGAAGTAATATCTTTTTAATGGACCAACCTTCTGTTGGGGGGAGAGAGAGAAAAGCTTTCAAGCTTACATAGAGCTCTTCTTCAGGTCTGGGAATGTACTTGGAGTGTCATAGCTAAATGCAAGGTGGAATGGATTGTTTAGCATAATCACTTGCATCCCACGAAGTGGGTATTCACCCACAAAAGCTCATGCTGCAAAACGTCTGTTAGTCTATAAGGTGCCACAGGATTCTTTGCTGTTTAGCATCAGTAGCTAACCCATATTTCAAGAGACCATTCAAAGTGAAGTGGCCCATTAGCACCTCTCCAGTCATAGGGGGGAAAGACATGGGCAGAAGGGGGTTCGTGGGTTATAGATTGTTGTAATAAACCATAAATCCAGTGTCTCTATTAATGATTTTTAGGGTCTAGAAAAGTTTGAATTTACGTTCCGAGGCTTGTCTGTTGAAGGTGTTATGCATATTTCTTTGAGGATGAGGTCTGAGAGGTCAGATATAGAGTGATGGCTTTGTAAAAAGTGTTCACCCACAGGGAATATGGTGTTTTTGTCTTTTATCATTTTTCTGTGTGAGTTCATTCAAGAGCGTAGTCTGGGAGATAAGTCATTCAGGGTGTGAACGTGTTACACTCTATTGGAATGGTAGACAGAGATGAGGTGGTGTTAATGGGTGCCATCAACTAGTTGATTGATCTATAGACAATTGCAGAGGTACTTGGAAGCTCTAACTGTCCCAAACAGTTTTCCCCTGATTTTCCCATCAAAAGGATTCTGGCCATTGATGCCTAGAATATGCCCTGTGAAACTTTGGAATTGGCAGGATGCGGTATTTAATTTAAAAGTTGTTGAGTTACATGCAGACAGACAGAAAATGCTGTCCCATTGAATACAAGGCATTCACAAGCTTGGGCAACTATCTCTCCATTTTCCAGTCCCTTGCTTGCTATTGAGCAATAACATACACGTTACATTCTGTATTGTTTCCTCCCAACACACTGAAACACTAGACCTTCGATTTGCATACTTGCATATATTGAATACTGTCAAAAGCCTGAGTCAGATCTTGTCATTTCTCCTTGATATTATTACATTTTTCTTTACAGAAAGATCACAGACTATTATTTTATGAGAAAAAAATACTCTGTCTTCAGGGAGGGGGAGAGAGGGGAAAAACTCCATTAATTAAGACTTCCTCTTACTTGCAGGGATTTTTTTTTTTTACTTAATTCAATTCTTTCGAAACATAGAATAGTTCTTTAGCTCTTGTGTGTGGGTTCTGACTACATTAAAGCAGAGAATAACTGAAATTTAAAAATAATTTTAATTATATTTCTAACAATTAGAACTTAAAATGATATGGGTTTCTAGGGCCAAATGAGAAGGTGGCAATAAATAAATTAAAAATACTGCAACTGACAAGTTGGTTTGAAGTTTGTGTAGTCTGTTGACCAGTCAGTGGGTTCCTGATGTACTTTTCATGAGTCAGCTGCAAGTGAATGACAGCTATTACACAGTGTATGTAAGTCTGCTTATGAAAATGAACGTTATGCTCCATGAAGAAAGAGGTTTTGTGGTGTTGCAGCTCCACAATGTGGTGATTTCTGCTAATTGATAACCATTTAGGAAAGATGGATGGTCAGTGGTTAGAACACTAGCCTGGGACTCAGGAGACCCAAGTTCAGTTCCTTACTCTTCCACAGACTTCTTGTGTGGCTTTGGTCAAGTCATTTCCTTGCCTCACAGTGATGTTTGTGTGAGGATAAATCCTTGAAAGATTGTGTTGTGCTCAGATACCACAGGGCTGTGTTGGTACCTAAGGAAAGTTTTTGGTTTGTTTTTTTCTTATATAACCTAAGATGTGAATTTAAACTGATGTGATTGTACCAGTGTAACCACTACCACCCTCCACCAGTGACACACACACGCCTCCCCTCACCCTTCCAGGGTGGACACTCTTATACCGATATAACAGTGTCCATACGGATGCTATATAACTATATTGGTATAACTACTAAAACTTTCTCATGTAGACAGATAGATATACAAATTTTCCTAAATAGACTGACTTTAATGTATGTTTGTCTTCATTATAGGAAGCTTTCTTTGGAAAAGATCTCCTAGATACCAGTAGACAAAGTAAGATGAGCCTAGAAAATGTATCCGAAGAATCACTTCTGATGTCATGTAAAACGAATCAGACCACCAATTTTCTGGATCCATCTTCTGACCCACTGCTTAGTTCAGCCTCTACTCCAGCTCAAGCAAAACTAGGAGCTCAAGGTATACCAAGCTAAAGTTAGTGATAATTCAGTCATGTTTGGTTTTGTTGTTATAGGAGCTTTCCTATGCTTTTGTGTTTTCATTCTTAACATACACACTTTCTAACATTCTTTAATTTAATATTACAAGACTAGTTAACATTATATTGAGTGATAAGCCACAATTGGGTGTTCATTCTGGAGTCACTAATGCACAGCTGCAGGCCTTCCACTGACTTGCCTTATACATGGTCTAATAAGACTCCTTGATTTTAATTTGCATGTTTTCAAAACACTTAGAAACAGGGTAGAAGGTGTATCCTGTTTAGGAAGACAAATCCTTCATGATGGAAGGCTAAGGTAGACTAACTGGAAAGACAACATTAAAAACCTGTTCTTTGTACTGGTGAATATTTATTTCCAAGTTATTATTGTCTAATTTTTAATATTGATTATTTTAGGTTCCCAGACTCCTCAGACTTTTGGGGATTCTTTTTGCTTTATATTGTCCCCCAGGAGCCTGAATGCTCTTTCAGGGTGCAGTTTGTAGCCAAAAGGCAGCTTTCAACTCTCACTTCCTACTGCAAAAGCTAAACTGGGAATGTTATTTTAACTTGATGGATAGTGAGTCTTGAACATGGCTGGAGTGCCACAAAGTGCTGCTGAAAGGCCAGCTTCACTCAAGGGAGCAATCTCTCATTTTCCCAACTGTCCTGCTACTTCAAGAATTCTTTTTCTCAATGTCTCATAGGTATGTGCTATGTGTTTAGCAGTATCTTATCCCTCTACATTATGTATTTTAACACTTTGTATTACACTTTATGGTTATTTTGTGACTCATAGCTTGTCTGATCCGTACTGTAAATAGTTTTTTGTACAGTTACTCAATAATTTTTTACCCATGTATTTCTGGTGTTTTTGAATGTGCACAGAATGGGCATCAATTATAACTTTCACCTTTGCAAAAGAGAAAATTACTTAGCTGTCTTGTTGCCCATTGAAAATGGTAGTTAAACTCAAAAGGTACAACTTTAATGTTGCACAATTAAAATCACAAGAATCAAGGAGTGCAAAGATTAAGAACCTTAGAGTAATGTTATCACAGTCCCCACTGCATGTTTTCTAGTCAACATTGTATAAGTCCCAACTCTGCAAGTAGATGCACTCGCACCGATCTTTTTACCCATGAGGAGTTCCATTGAAACTCTCCATGGATGCAAACAAAGCTCCATGCTGGTGCATCTGCTTGCAGGATTGAGGCCCTAAGCACTAATATATTAAGCCAATGGGGTAGAAGTTTTGAACTGTGCAGCCTTAGTGCTGCCTTAATGTCGTGTTATGCATTTAATTTCCTGTTTTTTAAAGCTTGGGAGGAAGAACAAAACAGGAAATGGTAGGGGAAAATATAAAACCACACAATTCCATACTTTACTCCTGCTGGTACAGGTACCTAGTTTTTTAATTATTAAAGTATGTTCTCTCATTCCCCGTTAATATATGTGCATTTCACAGAGGCATGGTGCAGTGTTACATGAATAACCCTAGTATCTCCAAAATAACAGCCGGGGAGCAGCTTTTGCATCCACTCTCCTCTATGACCATGTAGCCAGTGCTTGTTCCTTGGTACCTTACCAACCAGAGGGCCTTGGAGACCTGTTCCCCAGGAAGAGGGGTTAGAAGACTCATTCCTCAAGCGCCTCTTTCTGATTTTCTGGACTCTAGAAGTCTCAATCCATTTCGGGACACAAAGCCTGAGAGCCCAGGAACTTTAACACAAAAGAAAACAAAAATTGTTTAAACTGAGACAAAATGTGGAAAAGTTCACTCCAAAACAAAAATGTTTCAAAGAGTAAATTCTGAGCAACAGAGAACCAGGTAGGCTTAGTTAAAACTTCTGTAAACATAACAATAATTATCAGCAGCCACTATAGGTCTATAGGAATGCCAAGTCAGCAGATGTATCCATCCTGCTGTTGAGATTTCAGTGAGTCAGAACTATGATTTGTGCATATTCCCTCTTGTTATACACCATGAGATGGCTGGATTGCCAGTGATGGAAGTCCCGTGCCTAGCCTGATTGGTTTCAGCATGAAGATTTTTTTATAAACTCTTGTGCTATGGCCGTGTGTGCGGCCAAGAAACAGTTCTTTCCCTCCACAATAACATCTGCAAAATCTTGAACAGCAGATTTATTTCAGATGGTAGATAGTCTGGTAAATCTGAACTGTCTCACTGGTGGCTGATCTCCTTCTTGTCAGGGATGAAGACAATGCTGGTGGTATTAGATCCACATCAGCTGCCTTTGATCAGTGGCCTTGTTCTTTACTCTCAGAAACCCCTATTATTACAACAGATCTTAATGGGTAATTGTGTGCAATTGCTTGTCTTCCTGAAGAGTTCTCAAGGATGGGGTACCGCAGGTTGCCACTGTGTTATCCCTTCTGTTCAACATCTATATGGGACCCTTAGAAGGGTTAATAAGGAGCTTGGGGTTTGGTGTTTTCAGTATGCTGATGACACCGATCTGTAGGTCTCTGTCTCATTGACTTGGATGATGGGTGCAGCCCGTGTCTGGTTGAAATTGGGGCGTAGATGGGAGCGAGGTGGCTGAAGCTCAACTCAGACAAGACTGAGGTGGTGATGATGGGTTGGGGGAAGCAGCCAGATGTGGTGGTGGAGGTGATATCAAGGAGTATCACTGCCATTAGTTGTTAGTGTTCACAATTTAGGGTTATTTTAGACTCCCAGCTTCTGTTTGAGGATCATATTACAGCAGTGACTCAGTCAGGTGCATCTGAGTAAGTGGTTGCAACCTTTCATTTTGGATGCAGACCTTGCCACTGTTATCCCTGTTTTTGCAAGACCAGGCTATTGCAGTGCTCTCTACCTGGGGCCACTGTCCCAGCGTACAGTCTGGTCTGATGAATAGCTGTGTCCCCTCAATTCTCCAACCTGGGATGCCTTTTACACTGCTTCCCTGTGAGATTTATCACTCCTGGTCTCCTCTCACATAGCTTCCAGCAAGTAAGTTGCTCCCAGTTATGGTGTATGAGTGCTGTAGCCAGCTATCCATGAATTACACTGCAGAGCAACACCAAGAAATTCCCAGCCCCAGACTTCCCCCCCAGAAATGTACGTTTTGTACTGCCCAGCTCTCTCCTGGACAATACAAGTTCATATAAAGTTTGTCATTTTATTAATAGAAAATGATATGCACAAATCCTGTTATCCCAAAGGAAACTTCCCAAACACCTCAATCCAAACACACTGGTTTAGGTAAAAATAAAACAAGTTTATTAATTACAAAAGATTGATGCCTCATTACTGGTAATCATTTAAAATCTAAGTCAGAATTGGTTACAGAAAATAAAAGTAAAAAACAACTAATACCTAACTTAACAAACTAAGTGAATTCAAAGCAGAGGTCTCTCTCACCACAAGTTACAGCAGTCTTACTGGTTGAATTCCTTTCAGTCAGGACTCTCCCCCAATCCAAAGTTGTTTCCTCTGTTCTTCAGGTGTTGTGGGTTCTGTGGGTAGAGAGAAAAGGAGGAATTATTTGGGGTGCCTACTCAGTCCTTTCATAGTTCTTTCTCCAAGAATCCTCTCCAGCTCAGATTCAGAAGACATAAAGTCTGTGTGGATGGGAACACCCTCCACTATCTTTGTGAAGATACAGATTTTCATCCACATCTTCTTTCCTGCCAAAAAATGGCCATTTAACCAGGCGATGGTCCATTTGCTTTTACTGACACCTAGCTGAGGCGTTGGCTAGCCTTTTGTCTCTGGGGCATGGTTTGTGGCTGCTTCCCCCAGACTTGGGACATGTCTTAGTAATACCATATAGTGGAATCTTATAATTTTACATGCAGTGTTGCCACACATATTTTACCAGGACATATGATCAGCAAATTACAAGTTTTCAAATGCTATTACAAGGTATACTTTATCCAGGATTTATCATAGTAGTGTAAAAGGGATGAATATAGGGTACAGACTGTCACAGCCATTAAACCATTCAGAGACTGAAGCAACTGAGCAGGGCATCATACTGGGATCACATGACCCCAGAGCTCCAGGGTATGCACTTGCTGCCCATTGGTGGAATTCAAAGTGTTAATTGTGACCTATAAAGCCCTAAATGGCCTGGGATCAGCCTCCCTCAGGGGTTCTCTCTCTTGCGAGGCCATACTGCCACTGCTGCAGTTAACAGGGTTACCTGAGCTGGATCCCTCTTGTTAGAAAAGAGAGGGACAGCTGGTAGGACATTCTCTGTGAGGGCTCTGGGACTCTGGAACTTGTTCTCCCTCCCTCCTCCCCCGCCAACCTCTCTTACCCTCCTTTGGTCTGAAATATCCCCTGTTTGGTGACTATTTGGGCATGCTACAAAAAACATCTGTTTGATATGGTCTCTGGAGATGGCTGAGGGTATGCTTCCCAGATGATGATTGAGGCAGGTGCTTGGCCCAGTTCCACTGGAACTGATTTTAATGCTGCTAAGATTTAATTCAATTGTATATATTGTGTAATTAATTATGTGAGAGAGCCTAGAGCCTTAGATAGGCATCTTTATTATTTGAATTTAAATAAACAAAAACAAATAAATGCACCAGAGGAATGAAGTCCACGAGGTAGCAATATAACTGTGTTCATACGGGAACCCAGAAATGCAGGTAAGTCATTTTTCCTTTTTGCTTGGCATTAGTTTTCATCTCCAATCCAAAATGGCCAAGTGAAGTGACAAGTGGTGTCAAGCATTTGGCTCTGATCTGAAGCAGCTGACCAAAGCAACTTGGCAGTTTCCAAGCTAAGACTTAACACACATTCAATTTAATAAAAAAAAAAGAAAGAATGAAAGAATAAAACTGACAAATTTTAGAACAAATGGGAAGATAGCTTTTTTTTTTTTTTTTTAAGTGACAGTGAACACAACGGGAACAGAGCTGGCCAACAGAGAGGAAGTCTAAGTAGTAAGCTCTGTTCAGTTATATCTTTTCACCCTGAGCCATTTCTAACTACTTAGATTAAGATTTTTGTTTTAATTAAAAGGTGCTTAAAGTATTAAGGACTGTGCCCAAGTAGTTTTATTGAAGCCTATAGGGAAAACTGCCACAGCTTAGGAAGAATATTGCAGAAGAACTGAAGGGGCGCTAATTCTGCCTGGGTGTTTGCTACATTAGGAGACTTTTTTTTTCCTGCTTCAATAACTCTGCCATAAGCCAAGTATGCATACTTGGGTGGAATTTCATAAAAGCCAAGCATTGACAGCATCCGATCCTTTTAGCTAGCCAGCTAGCAAGCCATCTAGCCATCTTATGTCATCAGCACCACTTTGTGGTGATACATGAATTACCCAACCATTTGCATGATTAGTGTACTGGCGCCAAAATGCAAAAGTTAACATGCAAAAGGCAAAATTTTATCACAAAAGCAGAATCAACTTTTGTTCACAGTACTGTACTTACATTCCATAGTCTTTTATAGCACCAGATACACTGATTAAATAAAAAACTATCCACAACTGACACATTTCTGAGGCACTTAAAGTACTTCCCTCATTATAATTAGTCCCTGTTCTCTATGCACAATAATGTAGCTCAATCTAGTAGCCATTCTCCACTGATAAATTGTCCTATAAATTACAAAGCAAGCTTGAAGCATAAAACATTACCCAATGAAGACAGTACTATGTTACAGCTACTTTGCATGGGTGTAAGTGATTATACAAAGAGGGTCAGGTCTATTGTCCTCTCTACTCTGATTTTTAGCATGGTTCAGGGAAGAACCTGTAGGAGTAGTGGGATCAAGTTAGAGAAAGGAAAACTTAATCTAAACAGCTGAAAAAACCTTCAGGTCATGTGAGGTGTAGAAGACCATGGCATAGCCTCACAGAAGAAGTTCTGGAAGCACAACCCCTTGAGCCAGGTTAAACTAGACTGAATAGAACTAGAAATGCTGCAATGTAGACGTCTTTCTACCATTCTACTGGTGTGTCTAGCCTGTGTCTTACTGCTGTCCCTCTTTGTCCTGCCCACCTTCACTTGCCTCCATCTCTGTCCATGTTACTGTCTACTCTTCATATTTTACTCCTGAGGTACTTCTCCAGGTGGTTTCAGTAGTCTTTACTTTTCCTGATAGACTTTCTAAGTTATTCTGGTTTATTTGTCAAACTCATCCTATTGGAATGCTTCATAATATTCAGTGATTTGTGCTCAAGCATTTATCTACAGATATTTTTAACTATTAATTTGTTTACAAACATGTAAACTACCTGAAGTTAAGGCTAGGGTGGACACTTCCCAAACATTCATTCCAGGCTAGAGGTAGGATCTGATCCTGCAACATGTACATAGGTTCGTAACTTTATTCACAAATACATATTTTCGGGACTGAGCCTTAAAGAAATAATTATTACTGTGAACTAAATGCCGTAGTAGCCAGGTGATTATAAATTGCAGAGTGTGAAGATACTTGTGAACATAACTTCCCCATCAGTAGTAAAAATTTAGATTTCATCTTTCTTTAATGTTTTCAGTGCTGCCAGCTATTGCAATTTTATTGTGAATCTTGCGATATTGGGTGTTCCTTTTTAAAGCCTTAGATCCTGGAGTCATGTAATTTTGAAAGAAAACTTACATTTTAAAAAAAAAGTGTGTGTTTCTTACCTTCATAGTTTGCAGAGAAAAGCTTGAAAATGCATTCCAAGTGTATCCTAAGGGTTTAAAAAATAGAAGGCAAATAAAAAAAATCATTGTTTTTGTTTTGTTAAATGTCATGAATTTTAAACCAGTCATGATTTTTTGACACTTTGAGTTGGCAATACAATTGATATTTGCCAGGTATAATAAATATAGCTGAAGAAAAACTTCAAATGTGATGTTCCCTCAAAAATATAATTAATAAGAAAATCACTCTCATAAAACAGAGTTTTTTCCCCATCCTGGCTTTGCTTTATTTTCTCCTTGTACTTCTGTGCAGTGTGGTTACCTAAGACATTCTTCCATATTATGTTATACTGAATTAGAGTTGGTTTACTCATTTAAATTTGTGGGATTATTGTTTTCTCTCTCTTTTTTAGAAATTCTCCATTTATTTTTTCCTAAAATCATCCAGCCAGTCTCCCTTACAACATGCTCATTCATTACATTTACTAAATTTAGGAAATTGCTAAATCCATGTAAATCACTGGACAAATAATTGAATAAATATGTGAGGATCATGGTTGTATTGATTTTTAGTCTATTGTATCTTACATAGGTAGTTCTGATGACCCTTTGGCTGACCTTTCAGAGGTCTTGAACACAGATGATGATATTCTTGGAATACTCTCTGATGATTTAGTAAAGTCTGGAGATCATTCAGGTATGTGCTTTTAAGTGCTCCTTGGTGGCCGTTTTCTTTGTTCTCTTGATTATAGACACATTTCATGTGTTATGTTCACAGGTTATGTGATGTGTGGCTTTGATATTTATGTAACTGTTATATCTTAAGTATACTCCAATTTCAGAAGGACTTTTATCTCTTCTTTTACAAAAAACTTGTCTGTTTTATTTTACTCAGCCCTTTGCTTTGCTGCTTGTAAGGGAATAAAAACAGCTGCTGTTGTCTATCATACCTGCGTAGCTTTTTCAGCATGCAGCAGTGTATGCTCTTACGGGTTTTTTTTTGTTTGTTTGTTTTTCTCTTGTTATAATCATCCATTTTATCTGGTTTGGGTCCTGTAGGTCTTGATTTATGCACTTTCCAGGTTGAGAACTCACCCTCCCCATTTGGTAAGAAACTAAACAATGGATGGCCCGTGGTTAGAAGTAGTCATCTTTCCTAGTGGTTTCAGCTGAAAGAACTGTTTGTGCATGCATAGATGTTAGTACTTCGTTACTCTCTGTAACTAATCCATGCTTTCATTTTTTTCTATATTTCTGTGTTGTTTGAGCCAAGCACAACTTACAAAACCTGCACTGTGCACTTGATAGAATTCTAGATAGTTTTCTTTTGAATTTTTTTAATAAATTTGTTGTTTTTGTGTGTTTCAGAATGCAAAACTATGCATTTTCTTGCTTTCTTTCATATTTGACAGTATTACATATAGTAGTATTAGTGATGTATTTGTTTTTAACTTAAAAACACATCTTAATTATGTCAATGTATAAAGCATGAATAAAAAGATCAACATCAGTCTTTTTTTTTATCACTGGTGATGATTGATCACTTTTACATAAAACTTCTTTATAAAACACAGATTTATGATAACTAGAAGGAGCATGCTGCATTATTTTAAAGGTGGTTCTTAGTTGGAATTTGGTGCTGCAGTACCTTTCAAGTACTAAAGTCAATTGTGTACAGTATTACCAAGAGTCTGTTGCTTCTGAGATATTTTCTTAACTTTTAAAAGGATATTATATGTGTCACAGAAAAAGTGACAATTGTATTTTCTCAACACCCACAATTGTATTTTCTAATTCAATGCAGAATATTTTAGCCCTGTTTTTGAAAGTAGAAGCTGCTGCCATTTTAATATAGGCCAGATATTTACTAGTATGGACTGTGTTTTAGTAGATTTTTAATTTAACACAGCAGAAATCATGGGAGTTTTGGGGGATACTTACGATCAAAGGTAACTTTCAGTCAGGTTTAAATGTACCTGCTGCAGGAAATTCCTGTTTTTAAAATGAACAAAATAAAAAGTTTGAAGAGCTCATCTATACTACCTGCCGGATCAGCAGGCAGCGATCGATCTAGCGGGGGTCGATTTATCGCGTCTAGTCTAGATGCGATAAATCGACCACTGAGCGCTCTCCCATCGGCTCCAGTACTCCACTGGAGCGAGAGGCGCAGAGTCCATGGGAGAGCGTCAGCAGTCGACTCACCACAGTGAAGACACCGCGGTAAGTAGATCTAAGTAGGTAGACTTCAGATACCTTATTCACGTAGCTGAAGTTGCGTAACTTAGATCAATCCCCCCCACACACACACACTCCCCGTGTAGACCAGGCCTTAGAGAATTCAGTGTTTGAAAACATTCTGTGACTAAATCTGAAGTCCCATTACAACAAAATTTGGTTCAAAGTCTTCTAATTCTAACCATTTCTTTAAATTAGATGCCTTCCTCAAATTATGCAGCAATCTAAATCAGATATTTTCTGATTTTTATTGATGTCTTATTTTCTCTTGAAAATCAACTTTTAGATTTTAGCAGATGGGTTTAGTTTACAACTAAACTGTAACCAAAAATCATTTTGGAAATGTTTTATGGCCTTTGTCCTGTGTCAGTAGATTTCATTGTTTACAGCTGACTTAATATTCTTACCCCTTCAGCTGGACTAGATATTGGTCCCATCTCTGATGATCCTTCCTCTCTGCCTCAGCCAAGTGTCAATCCGAGTTCGCGGCCCCTGAGTGAAGAACAATTAGATGGAATTCTCAGTCCAGAACTAGACAAAATGGTCACAGATGGTAAAATGTTTCTTACATGTTGACCTTGTAGAGTACTTAAGCAAATGCTTCCTATTTTCTATTATTACTGTCTATGTAATTTTAAAATTAGCCTTTGCACTTACAATTACAGAATTAATTTTATTATGTTTTATCTAGAAGAGTGAAATGAATTATTGCTAATTTTGTGTTATTTTTTACTTTGACCAGGTGCAATTCTTGGTAAACTGTACAAAATTCCAGGTATGTGTTCTTGAGCATTGCTGTCTTTTATTAAATGTAGTTTATATAACTGTACCTGCCAAGTTATGCATATTATTTTTACAGAGCTGGGAGGAAAGGATGTGGAAGACTTGTTCACTGCTGTACTGAGTCCTGCAACCACTCAGCCAACTCCTTTGCCACAGCCTCCACCTCAATTAATGCCTTTACACAATCAGGGTATGGTCTTCTGTTTCTTTTAAAACCAATTGTATCTTTCATATTATAAATATGATGATAACTATGCTAGGGTAAATACTCCGTATGCTTTATTTCACAAATCATTTTGAAATTGAGTGTCTGATACATATGTGAATGGATTTTGATATCTGAGAGGAAAAGCTATCTTTTGTTAGACTTTTTGTGAAATACTGGAGCTGTTACACCGGCTGACTGTGTGGTATAGTACTGTAAGTGGTCTGTAATAAAGCAAGGCTCCTATTATGACATTTTGTCTCATTGCTTTGTCAGTACATTTAAGCACACTATCACGGTGAAGGAGTTAGTCTGCCCCTTAATTATAACATTTTTGTCAAAATGTGACAGTGCCATTCAGTCAAATTTCTGTAAAAAGGTTAATCTAAGAAAGTTGACTAGCACTATTCAGACAAGGAAGAGAGAGCTAGCATAATTTTTCACTATTTCAATTATAGGGAAGGCGGGGACAGATGCCTTTTTTGTTGTTCTTGCAAAACCAAATCAAATCTGTTTCCCAAGCCATGAATCCAGAAGAAGGCTGGTTATCAGACTTACTTTATTTAGTTCTATTATCTTGGATAGATTTTTCTGAGAAAATGATGGACTGCGGCCCACTATTAACACAGTTCCATCAGGGAGAGTGACGCCTTGGGGCGTGCCTGGCCCCTCGCCTCAGCAGGGACCAGGGCAAGCAAGAGGGCGAAGGGGCCAGGCAGGTGCCACAGCCTGCCCCTGCTGAAACCCTCCACCTCAGCAGCCCGCTGAGTGCCTTGAGCTCATCACCTGACAGCCATGCCCCCGGTCACTCACCTAGCACCCTGGCATGCCTCATAGGCACTCTCTGCCCAGGAACAAGGAAGGAGCTTGGGGGTCCAAAGTGCTGGGCAGAGGCAGGCACTCAGGATGGGCCTGGCCGTTACCTGTGGCAGTCCTGATCACAGCATTGTCCAGGAGGAAACAGAGCAGCAGTGCTGAGCCCAGGTCCCTGGGAGGGCCGTGGGGCTGATACTCCAGGGGTCCTGATAGCCACAGATCGCGGGATGCGCTGGCTCAGAGTGGGAATGGCTGCAAACCTTCCAGCTGCCCTGAGTGCCGCCACCTCTTGGTCGACCCCTTTTCCTCGCCTGGCGGCTCCGCTTCACCCTCTGTCACCTGCCGCGGACGCTAGGCTCCTCTGACCCTGGTGAGGGTCATCGCCAGCCACGACTACACTAATGTATATAGTTTTGAGGGAGCAACATCCTCCTACCCTACCCCCCAATCTCTCCCCCTGCCAACAGACCACCCAGCACTGTGTTGTGGCCCACTTTTAGGTCGCAGCCCACAGTTTGGGAACCCGTGGTTTACATAATATCCAGGCACATGGTTCAAAGCATTCTTTTCTCATCAGCCATCATCTCTAGTAGAGTTGGCACTAGCTCAGGTGCAAGCAGAGAGCCCATGATGATGTATTTGTGCTTCAGAAATCTATTTCAGTAGTGAATAATTCTAGAACCACCAGATACCCTAAGAAAGGAAAAAATAATTTGTTTCTTAATCTGGATGAATTTCTAGAAAAATATAAGACTTCAAGAAGTTCTAAAAATGAGATCATTTAAAGCAAACGAGAGGTAATAGATTACATGGCCAGTTTGTTCCTGTGTCCTGTCTGCACTAATATTGTAATGATACAAATAAAACATTCTGCCTTAATAGTGGTGTAAAATTGTTAGACTTAATATTTTATTGAAATATTGAGGTACATTTGACTAGATTTATTTATTTCATTGATAAGAGTATAGAAATCATACGTTAGAAAGCTTTACTCTGGTATACCAATCATCTCTGAAGAGGAGATTCCTAATTAAATGGTTAATATTTATTTAAGAATTGTGAAAGAAGATTGTGTGCAGTGCCTTCATGTCTGTTACCTGGCATCATGGATATGTTTTCCTTTTCTTTTTCTTGATGTAGCATTGGTGGTTCTTCTTCGAGTAGTGACTCTATGAGTGCTCCGCTATAGGTGTGTCTGCGTCAGAACTTCCGTAGTAGTGTCCTTTGGGCCCGCATATGCACTCTCTCTCCGCCTGCTGTGCCAGGATGGGCTAACCATCCTCTGTTCCTTCTCAACTGCCCCTGGCTAGGGCCAGAGCCTTTAGCTGTCCGTTAGTAGATCGTTAACTCTTCTTTTCATTTGTTAATCTTTAGCTTTTAGAAACCCTTTAGCCTTCTTTTGACTTGTATTTGGCCGTGCCTTAAAAAAAAATGAAGAAAGAAAAGGCTTTGTTCTTGACCCCCTTGGACAAGGGCATGCAGGCTCTCCAGGCTTCAAGAAGTGTTGCACCCAGTCACAGACAAGCGCTCCCAGTGCATTCGCTGCCTCGGCGAGGGCCACATCCAGCAAAAGTGTTCCCTCTGCAGCAGCTCTGACAGAGATCCCACAAAGACAGTGAGCTCTGCCAGAAAATCATCTTTATGGAGGCTGCTCTCCGACCCCAACCCTCCGGCGGGCATGAGTCTTCCCCATAACCTTTGACTTCGAAGGATAGTGAGTTGAAAAAACAATCCGGGGACTCCTCTCACAAGTCAAAAAAGAGAGCAAGAAGTCTCCTCAGCAAACCCAGGAATAGCTGAAAACAATCACCATCTCATTCAGTATCTTCGGCAGTCCACGCTTTCACAGAACGTTACGCAGTCACTAAGGACTCTGCCTCTGATGCTATTTTTGGCTCCACAGTACTATAATCTATGATTAAACCGACCATGAAGTCCCAGCCCACCAAGGCGGGGCTACTGCTCGGATTTGCCCACAGTGGAGTACCCATAGGGACGCTACTCAAAGAAGAAGTTGTTGTTACTCACCTTGTGAAGTAACAATGGTTCTTCAAGATGTGTGTCACTGTGGCTGCTCCACTACCCTCCCTCCTCCCCTACTTTGGAGTTCTCACTATGATTCTGCAGTAGAGAAGAAACTGAGGACGGTTAGTCCGCACAGCTTTCTAGCCTCGTGGTGCAGCATGAGGAGACAGTGCATGTGTGGGCCCAATGGACACTGCTACTGAAGTTCTCCAATCAGCAGCGAAAAGACGCAGACACACCTATAATGGAGCACCCATAGGGGGACACATCAAAGAACCATCATTACTGCACAAGATGAGTAACTTCTTTGTTTAGCTGTAATCTGAGAGATCAGAAAATAACAATAGCTGTTGTTGAAACACCAATTCATAGTATTTGCTATGTCTCCTTTAGGGAAGAACTTTGAAGGCTAGAAATATCACAGTGGTTGGCAGCCTGGGATACCCTAGAGCTGTCTGTAAGCCATGTTCTAGTCTTTGCCAGATGCCTACCAGACAATCTTAGTTGCTACATTACAGTTGAAGGAGCTTAGCTTTTATTATTATCTATTATTGTTATCTATTGTCCCCACTGTGTTCCTCACCCTTATATATTTGGACAACCACCAGTTACCTCCATTGTAGAAGCAGGAGATCCTAGATGCTCTTGCCAACAGTAAAAGAAAATATGTTCAAATAAACAAAGGATCTGGGGCCTGCTGCGCACCCATATATAGAAGAGTTGTGTTCAGCTTTTGGTGAATTTTAGGTTATTTTTCATGAACTCATTTCCAAGTATTTAATAATATGTAACCAAGCAGTATTAACAGATATTCAAATCACTAACTAAATAAAAATAAATGCTCAAAATTGCTCTTCTGTTTCCCCACCCCAAAAGATACATATATGTAAAATGGAATAATATAACACAGGCTAGCCTGATATAAAATGAGTTCAGATGGGAAATTCTCAAAGAATCCTTTGACTTGCCAAAATTATAAGAAACATGTACATACTGATTGGATATAATGGAAAGGACTCACTAAAGTTTATGGTGGTGGAGAATGTCATATGTTCATAAATCCTCTCCAAAAGGTTGAAGTTGGCGCATAGGAATGTAGGACTGAAAGGGACCTCCTGAGTCATCGAATCAAGTCCCCTCCTATCACAGGCAGTCCCATCATTTAATCCTGTCATATAATCTTATCAAGCTCTGGTTTAAAACTAATTAGGCTACTTCCTCTTTCTGCTATTGGAAGCTGTACTAGAACCTCACTCCTCTGAGGGTTAGAAACCTTCTAATTTATAGCATAAATGTATTCATGGCGAGCACCATAGAATGTACAAATAAGTAGTTTCTCATTAGACTAAAGGCCTATTCCTCACCAAAGTTTGTCTTGAACACCTTGAAAGCCTTCAGGCACTCGTTCTTTACATTGATCATTTCAACGTTTGCCTTCCAGGGGAAAGTATGTTTTCAAGAGTACCACTTATGAATGGCCTGATTGGACTTACCCCTCATCTCCCTCATACACCTTTGGCTCCTGGAGCTGGACTAGGCACTTTCTCTCCTATTACACAACCACCGTACAGTGATACCAGGTAAGTCAAGCTGAAGAATGTGGAATTACTCAACAGTTAGCCTAGCTTGAGTGGTATCAGTGAAGCATACTTGCCACTGCACATTTTAAATGTTTATTATTTGACAGAAACATTAAATACATTTTAAAACATGTTTGCTCTTTTAAATCTTTTCAAAAGACATGATACTAACTGCTGGAGTAGTGAACAGAGTGTTTATAAAATAAATTTTCATATTATATTGAGAGGAAAATTGAAAAATTAAACATCTGTTTTGATTTGTCAGGGATAAGAACCCAGCATTTAATCCAATGGTAAATGATCCTAATAGTTCATGGACACCATCTGCTCCCCCTATGGAAGGAGAAGGGGATACAATGTCCAATGCTCAAAGAAGCACTCTGAAGTGGGAAAAAGAAGAAGCACTTGGTGAAATGGCAACAGTAGCACCTGTTCTGTACACAAATATCAACTTCCCCAACCTAAAAGAAGAATTCCCAGGTGAGGAAGTGATTTATTGTGTAGGGGGCAAAAATTTTGTAACAGTTCTGTTAGGCACCTTTCTTCACCAAAGCATTAACTGTTTCTACTTATAAAAATTGTCTGAAGAATTATAAAATCATCAAAACCCTGCATACTAAAACAATATGTTGCTTTTGGTTGCAGACTGGACTACAAGAGTGAAGCAGATTGCTAAACTGTGGAGAAAAGCAAGCTCACAAGAAAGAGCACCATATGTGGTAACAATAACTAAAACTAGCATTTGTACATGTAATTTGTGGGGTGTTTGGTTTTAAAACTACTAAGGCCGGGTCTACACTGGGGGCATCGACCTAAGATACGCAACTTCAGCTATGAGAATAGCGTAGCTGAAGTCGACATATCTTAGGTTGACTTACCTTGCGTCCTCACAGGGCTTGGCTACACTTGAAAGTTGCAGCGCTGGGAGTTACAGCGCTGGTCATGCAGCTGTGCAGGAACAGCGCTGGTGTGTGGCCACACTCACAGCTACCAGCACTGGTGTGTGGCCACATTTGCAGCATTTGCAGCGCTGTTGGGAGTGCTGCATTATGGGCAGCTATCCCAGCATTCAAGTGGCAACAACGTGCTTTTCAAAAGAGGGGGGTGGAGGGTGGTGTACTGTGACAGGGAGCGGGGAAGATAGAGAGAGTGGATTTTTGGAGCCAACACTGTGTATTAGCTTCCTGGATTGAAAAATCAGAAAATGTTCGCGACCCCTTAGTCTTAATTGCAAACAGCCTGCATCCAATGCTGTTTCTCTGTCAAGCAAACATTCACTCCCTGCCTGCCTCTCATTTGATCGTTCACAGCCAGGTACAGATAGCTCCTGTTTGCTGTGATCAGTGTTTGTTTTTTAGATAAGCAGTTCAACGGAGCTCCGATCGGAGTTCACAACAAAACAAAGAGAGTAATTTAGTTAAAAGCATTCTGGGATATCTCCTTATTCCCTGGAGGCCAATAAAAGCGCTGGTGTGTGTCCACACTTGATGAGCAGCGCTGGATCACCAGCGCTGCAATCGCTACACCCCAACCTGACCAGGTGTACACCCAGAGCTGCAGCCAGGGAGTTGCAGCGCTGGATGTGCCTTGCAGGTGTGGACGGTTACTAATTGCAGCGCTGGAAAGCCTCTACCAGCGCTGCAACTTGCAAGTGTAGCCAAGCCCACAGTGTGGGGTCGACTGCCGCCGCTCCCCCATCAACTCAGCTTCCGCCTCTTGCCACGGTGGAGTACAGGAGTCGACTGCAAAGCGATCGGGGATCAATCACTACCCGCCGATCCAGCGGGTAGTGTAGACGTACCCTAAGGTTCCAGAAGATGCAGTTTTAGACCTCTGTAATTTTAGAACTTGTTTCTAAAGCTATTTTCTCAGCCATTCAGTCTTAATATAAACTAAGTTCATTTATTTATTTATATTAGCTAGAGGCCCCAACCAAGATCAGTATGCTACATAGTAAGAGACACTCTGTTCCCCAAAGAGCTTGCAATCTAAATGTCTGCTGATGATTATTATTTGTGCACTACCAATGTGATTAACACTGTACCAACATAGAAGAAATCACAGTCCCGCCTCTAAGAGCTTTCATGCTGAATAAGATAATTCAAACTACCAAGTGACTGAAGCTCAAAAGCCAGCTTTCCTGCTCTTACTGTAGCTTTCTTTACCTTATCACTTTTTAATATGTACCATCCCATCACTTTAAGGGGAGGAAAAATGTCACACCAACTTGAGGATTTTGTAAGAAGCTGCAGGCATTAATTCAGCTGCCATTATGGCTATGCAGCTCTCATCCTTGACTGCTTTTTTAAATCTTTAAAAAGGGTCATTTCTGCAAGGTGCAATATGCAGTTGAGAACTGTAACATAAATCTGAAAAAGCAACTGTCAGGATTTGATACTCAGAAGGAGCCAGATTCAAAATGTCAGCCAGAAGCGACTCCCTGAAGCAGCCATTAAAAGTTTAAAAGCTCCATTATTGCTTGAAAATGCTTATCTGAAGAGTTGTTATTGTGCAGTCCAATTTTTCTTTGTCCTTAACCCTCAATCCTATGCTTGTATTGCTAGCCTGACTCAGTGGGATGCATAGAGGCTATTTAATGTAGTCCACTAGTGCATCTTATTCTCCTATAACTAAAGTTCTTCAGATGAACCTCTGTTGATTCATTTTACCTGGGAGCTGCCTGTTTTCTTCAAATCTGGGACCACACAAATATAAGATTTGACATGTGTATTGGTATATTTGTATTTCTTTGGCCCTCTGCTGCATGTAAACAGAATCTCCTAACTTACATTTAAAGCCTCTATTGTTAATGAGTCTTTTGCCCGACATGGTTTGGCATACACAAATCCCACACTGCAGCTTTGTCAAGACTATAGACTTGCAGTTAGTAGTTCTGGTTACAAGAGAGTAACCTAGTTTGTTCATGATTGTGTGCGATTAAATCAGATCACATCAATAATTTGGTTGTAGATTTTGTAGGAAGAATGGGTAGATGCAGTACTTACACATATCAAAAGAAAAAGAAGAAAAATTACTTGTATTTTTATTTTTTTTTCAGCAAAAAGCCAGAGATAATAGAGCTGCTCTACGCATCAATAAAGTGCAGATGTCAAATGACTCCATGAAAAGGCAGCAGCAACAGGATAGCATTGATCATAGCTCTCGAATCGACTCAGACCTCTTTAAAGATCCTTTAAAGCAGAGGGAATCAGAACATGAGCAGGAGTGGAAATTCAGACAGGTGTGTTATCTTTGGTCATTTATTATTGTGGGATTTTTTTATTGGTAGTTGCTGTGCTTAATGGATGAAAATCAATTTTAATCTATCCAAGGAAGGAAATATAAATTCATAACATGCACTCTGCATAGAGTGAAGATTTTGGTCATAAGAAGAAAAGGTATATAAAAATATTTGACTTATTTTTACCACTTTGGTTGATTGTTAACATAATTAATTATCTTTATTTCTGTGGGGCCAGCCAAGAGCAATGGTGTATGCCCTTTTCTGTCATATGTCACAGAAAAGGCCTTCACCCTGGGTACCCTCACGTTAAATGAGGCTGGCACTTTTCTGTTACTCCAAAGCCCTTTACTGCTTGTTAATGAGGCTGCATCGCTTCTTTAGTATGGAAGGTTGGCAAGCAGCTTTATTCCTCTGGGAATCTGGGAAATACTTTTCCCCAATCAGTCAATGGGGAGTTTGCCAATGTAATTTAGTTTCATAAATGACCAGGCATTCTGCCCCCACTGTACTTAAGCTTTTAAATTATTCTTAACTGATCTCATATGTCTCTAAAGATCCTAATTCGTTGATGCTCAGTCATCAAAATGCCCTTGCTTATGTTCCCTGGACTAATAAATGTAACCTTTTCTCTTCCCATCTTAAACCAGCAAATGCGTCAGAAAAGTAAGCAGCAAGCCAAAATCGAAGCCACACAAAAACTTGAGCAAGTGAAAAATGAGCAGCAGCAGCAACAACAACAACAACAGTTTGGTTCACAACAGCTTCTAAACCAGTCTGGCTCAGACACACCTAGCAGTGGGATACAGAGCCCCTTAACACCTCAGACTGGCAATGGAAATATGTCTCCTGCTCAACAGACATTCCACAAAGACCTATTTACCAAACAACAGCTACCTGATACCCCTACTTCGGTATCCTCCGATGATGTGTTTCTCAAACCACAAGCACCACCTCCACCCCCAACCCCAACTAGAATGCCAGTACAGGATCCTCTTGCTCAGTCACAGACGCCTCAGCCTGCATCACAACAGATGTTTCCTCCAAGTACTACAAACTCTAGACCGCCCTCTCCAATGGATCCTTATGCTAAAATGGTGGGAACACCTAGGCCACCACCTGTTAACCAAAACTTTGTCAGAAGAAGTACCATTACACCAGTGGATACCTGTCCACCACCATCATCTGTATCCAGGCCCATTCAAGTAAGTGAACCAGCAGGAAGCAGGCCTTCACCAGTCAGAGATTCATGTTCTTCATCTCCAGTTAGCAATGACCCCTATGCAAAACCACCAGATACACCCAGACCAGTAATGGCAGCAGATCAGTTCCCCAAACCTTTGGGGGTACCAAGATCTCCCATAATTATGGAACAATCAGGGAAAGTTCCTTTAACAACTGGAAGCAATGATGCATTCACTAAACCAGCTCCTAGAACAGATATATTTCAAAGACAGAGAATAACTCCTGCTGATCCATATGCACGACCACCACTGACTCCCACTCCCATTGGTGATGGCAGCCCTGGACCCTTTAAAACTCCAATGCGCCCACCACAGTCCCCACAAGATCTTTATGGAGCAATACCACCAACACCAAGACGCATTGCTGTTGATCCATATGAAAGGCCTGTTTTGACACCAAGGCCAGTGGATAGCTTTTCCCACAATCAGTCTAATGATCCATATAGCCAGCCTCCTCTGACTCCTCACCCTGCAATAAAGGAGCCTTTTGCCCATCCACCTCGGGTAATGCGACAGCAGAGTGACTCTTTCTCTCAGTCTGGACCCATTTCAAGGCCAGCCTCTCAGGACCCTTATTCCCAATCTCCAGGTACTCCTCGGCCAGCTGCTGACCCTTATTCCCAACCTCCAGGAACACCTCGACCCACCACTGTTGATCCATATATGCAGCAACCACCCACGCCAAGACCTGCACAGCCAGCAGATTTATTTGTTCAGTCTCCAGCAAATCAGAGACATTCTGATCCATATGCTCAACCTCCTGGAACGCCAAGGCCAGTTATTAATGACCCTTATTCTCAGCCACCAGCAACTCCAAGGCCAGGGATTCCAGAGAATTTTAACAGACCCACGGTAAGACCAGGACTAATGCCAAATCGAGATCCTTTCCTGCAGACATCCCAAAACAGAGGAACTGCTCTGCAGGGCACTTTTGTAAGACCACCAGATTCATGTTCTCAAACTCCAAGACCAGCAGGACCTGCTGTAACAGAATCATTTAGCCATGCTCCAGCAGCCCCAGCACATGATCCTTATGATCAGCCTCCAATGACTCCAAGACCTCAGCCAGAAACTTTTGGAACTAGTCAGCATGCCCACGAAGCTGATCAGCAAAGGTCTGGATCTGAGGGCAACTTTAATGCATCTGCAAATTCTCCAATGAGCTCTCAAGGGCAGCAGTTTTCCACAATCTCACAAGTTTCTGGCCCAGCACCAACTACAGGAGTAACAGATACACAGAATACCATGAACATGTCTCAGGCAGACACAGAGAAACTAAGACAGGTGAGCTCAGTATACAATTTAATGTTTGTGCTATTAAAATGTCACAATTAGAGGAATCTCCCATATTACATTGTTATAAAGCGGGGGTGTGAAACTCAAAGCCCATTGGCCAGCCCTTGGCTACTTGACATGTTTCCCTGGCCCATTTAACAAAATCAGAATATGCAGAATGCAAGCTTTCAATATTTTTAAGGAGTAAGTTTCTAATTCTTACGTTTATGAAGAAAAGTTTCTCAATTTTGACTAAGATAGTGCTGTCTAGTCTGAAGGTATTTCTACACCATAAATTAAGGTGATATTGTAGCATGAATAGGCATACTGATGCTAGCTTTGATCTAGCTAGTGGTGGTAAGAGTAGTAATGAAGATGTGGCAACACGGACCTCAGCGTTGGCTAGCAACCCAAGTATGTACCGAGGGCCCTTAGAAGGGTTGTACTGGGGTGGCTAGGCCACGCCACACATCTTTACTGCTATTGTTACCTACACAAGCTAGATTAAACCTAGCACATACCTACCCATGCAACTGTTACACCTTAATTTGCAGTGTGGACATAGTCTAAGAGTTTGATCCTACACTCATTGATGTCAATGGCACAACTCCCATTGACATGATGGTGTAGGATCAGACCCCAAGTGAGATGCAAACTGCTGCCATTGAGAAGTGTGTTAAATCTGATGTTTAATTGTTACACTTTACATACCAGGTTTTCAAAAAATGTGGGCGTGCTAGTATACATTGAAACTAAGGAGTTACTCATGCAAATGACCAAATAAGGGTCAGAAATAGATGTGATCTCAAAAGTGCTCTGCTTAGTTTTCCACCCCCCCCCCCACAGATTGATGCTGAATAAAACAGTAATTTTACTACAGTAGAACCTCAAAGATTATGAACACCAGAGTTACGGACTTACCGGTCAACCGGACACCCTGTGGAACCGGAAGTAATTAATCTGACAACTGTGGATACTCACACAGGAAAAAAAGCAAATACTGTACTGCCTCTGGGCTTTTGGCTCAAGGCTTCAGCCGGGGGGATTGGGAGGGAGGGAATTGGGGCTGCAGCTGCGTGACAGAGGGTCAGGGCTCCGGGCAAGGTGGCAGGGTCAGGGCTTCTGACCCTCGGGAGCACCAGAGCGCAGGGCTTTAGACCTGGGGGGAGTGCTGGGGCTCCTGGCTTCACCCTGTGGCTCCATTCCCAGCTTCAGCCCCGCAGGGGGCACCGAGGCTCAGCACTTCAGCCCCGCAGTTCTGTTCCCGCCTTCAGCCACGCAACTGTCACCGGGGCTTGGGGCTTCAGCCCTGCAGCTCTGTTCCCAGCTTCAGCCCCACAGGGGGTGCCAGGGCTCGGGCCTTTAGCTATGAGAGGAGCACCGGTTTCAGCCCAAGCACTCCCCCCGTAGCTACAGCCCCGATCCCCACTCTGCTCCCACCAACTGAAACCGGGAACAGAGCCATGGGAAGCCCCAAGCCCCGGCGCCCCCTGCAGGGCAGAAGCTGGAAATGGAGCTGCAGGGCTGAAGCCCTGAGTCCCAGTGCTCCCCCCAGGTCTAAAGCCTTGAGCCCTGGTGCTTCCGCGGGGCAGAAACCCTGAGCCCCAACCTGGGGCCATGACTCAACCACCCCCACGCGCACCTGCAGCCCCAACCACCCTCTGGCTGAAGTCCACAACATCTTGTTCAAAGTTACGGAACATTTCAGAGTTATGAAAAACCTCTGTTCCCGAGGTGTCTATAGCTCTGACGTTCTACTGTAACTAAATTACAGTTGCAACCACAAGGCCTTCTTCTACCCACAGTTTTATTAGCAAACTTTCCAGCATCATCAGAAGGAGATACAGTGTGGATTGAGGATCTGTTGAATGAACCTAACCGTGTAGCCCTGGCCCACTGACCATGACTGAAAATGTAATTCAGCGTTCTGCATAGAATATTTACCTCCTCTGATAAAATGTGATTATATCTGGCCTTGACACATTTCAGGCTATTGGACCTTAAAATTGTGATATTCGAATGTAGATAAAAACTATTTTGTGTCATTTTTTGAGATATCTAAATGTTACAGATTAAAAGTTTTCTTTACCTTCAAGAACTTAAACAGTTGGACAGACCTGTGAGGCATTTAATAGCATTAATGTATCTTAGCTTTAAAGGAAGAGTAAAGACACTGATAAAAAATATTGTAATGATCTAAATCGTTTACCCACAGGCTAGGTTCAGCAGGGTTATTGGCTGTTTGAGTTCACCCACAGTCCTCTACAAGAGTGCCTCCTTTGCTAGAGGTTATGGGGTAGATTGGTTTCCAGGTAAATTCGTCCTTTCTCTGTTTGAGAATGCTGACATCAATTATGTTGGTGATTTCTGCAATATGTCCACCTGACCATTAGAAACTGGACCAAGAACACCAAATCATGTCACATAAGCCACCAAATAGCAAATAAGCATTAGATATTAAGGTCTCTTGATCACTGCTGTCCTGGACCACAGTCCTTCTGGGATTATCCTAGTGTAGATTCTGACAAAGATCAGAAGGCAGAAAGTTCACCTTGGGATGGGGATGGGGCTGAGGTTAGAGTTGTGGAAAGTAGCTTAATCTCCTTTTGCGTGAAGGAGCTCTAGGGGCCTAATGCAGCCTAAAAATTGACAGTGCTGGCCCGGAAGGGGCCCTGGCTGGGGTAGCGTCTGCTACTGCTGTTAAACCAAAAGCAGTTTTCCCTAACTGAACTTCTGATCACCTCTCCTCCTTCAGAATTCATCTCTCCCTATGGCACAAGGGCACCATTGGGGCACAAAAGTGTATGACAGCTCCTTGTGCTAACATTAGTGAGCTGGCCTGTTAGCCAAGACACATATGTTAGGCATAGTATTAATGTAAGTGTGAATTCTTATGTTAACTGAATGTATTATCCTCTCCCCACTATTTGTTCACCTGTGTCAAATATTCCATAACACCTTGCATTAGTTGAAGTAAATTTTGGCTTAAGTAGGTAGGAAAACTGTCAGGATCTAGATATATGGGTGTTTTACTATAACAGTTGGTAAGGAGTTACTCTCACACACCAGTACTGGAATGTCCCAAAGGAAAAGGACAAGATAAATGATTGTTCTACCCTGGTACACACCTAAGAGGTGCCTTCGTGCCCTTTGGTACCTGGAATGCCTGTATTCAGAACAAAGAGATGGGGGTGTACCAGAAAAACAAAATAGAAAACTGATTGGTTAAATCTAGTTTCAGATGATGCCCAGAGTACCTTTTTACATGCAAACAGGATGAGTATAAAAAGAATAGCTTTAGCATTGTAACTTTGGAAGCACCTTCTTTGTAAGGTGAATTTAACAACACTGCATGAGAAGGCGTTCCAGAAATTGGTCTCATATTGAGCCTTTCTTCCTGTACTATATTGTAATTCACTTTGAGCAATAAAACTGACTGGTATTGGTTGTTTGGTCTCTTGAATATATTTCATAACAAACTGAAGTGTGGTCAAGCAATTTACTATACAATTTATTAGCAGACCCTTGGTGAATAGGGGGCCTTGAGGTGAAAGGTCTCACTAGCCTCTTACCAATTCCCTGAATCATGTTGTCTGGTTTTTGATTAATTTGCAAGGGAATTATAGGGTTTTTTTTCTAGTGAGTGGGAGGGAAGATTGTTCCGTTTATACAAGATTCTTGGCTCTGGGGGACCTTACATTTTGAAAGTAGATTTATTTCAGTAGTGAACATAATATTTTTTTTAAACCAGCGCCAGAAGTTGCGTGAAATTATTCTGCAGCAGCAGCAGCAGAAGAAGAATGCTATCCGTCAGGAAAAAGCACTACAGGACCCAGCCACGCCTCCCCATGCAGCTCCGCATCAACACTGGCAGCAAGAAAATCTAAATCAGATTTTTAACCGACCTCCTCCTCCCTACCCTGGGAATATTAGAGCATCCATCATCCCTCCAGGTGGTCCAAGGTTCACAGTATTCCCAAAAGATCAGCGTGGACCATTTCCCTCTGATGGGCAGTTTAATAGACCCCAATTTCCAGGAGATATGACAGCCATGGGAATGAGGCCTCATGGTCTTGGGTATGATTTTTGATTTCTTAAAATTGTATCGTCTAAACTATTATAGGGATTTCCAGTAAGATGGCCTGTGCAACACTGATGTAATTTGCCTACCGCGGCCCCAATCCTGTAACCACTTATACACGTGTTTAGCTTTAAGCAGCTGTGTAATCACATTGACGTCAGTATATAAAGTTAAGTATGCATGTAAGCATCTGAGGTTATTGCAGCCTATATTTTTGCACTGGTTGATTGTGTGTGTTACTGGAAATTGTTCAGCAATTAAAACTTAGTAATACATGGTTGGTTTTTTGGCAGTTTGAGAGAGATGGAGGGTGGGAATTTTTTTCCTTGCATTATGCCACCTGTGTACACACAGCCCACAAAACTGCATTTTTAGGCATTTATAAAGAAAACTATTTAATCCAGCTTTAGTTTTCATTTATGAATATGGCATTAATGAAATATTATTGTCCTCATGTAAAGTATACACAATCAAGAAACGACTTGTATTCTATGTCATTATTTTTTTAAGTAGTGGCAAGATGTGAAATAAATATCAATACTGAAATATTGTGGGGGTCGGTCCCCCAATTTTTTTTTACACTTATTGAGTTCAATTAAAATATGGAATGTCTAGCAAGATAGTTTTTGCTGTAAGAAGCATTTTTATCCAAGATTATTTGGGTTGAGGGGTTGGTACAGCACAAATTGCTTAAACATAATTAATACAGTTATTTTAGTTACTTTTTTTATTCTGTTCAGAAAGCTCACTTAAGTTTGAGATTGGTCAAAATAAAATATTTATTTAAATATACTAAAGAACATAATATGTAAAACATTTAAGTGATTAGTCATTTTCTGAAATATGCCAGATCAGGTGTGCCAAATGAATCAAGGGAACTAATTCTTTAATGAATCTTTGATTTCAGATTTGGGTTTCCAGGAGGTGGACATGGTCCATCAACAGGTCAAGAACGTTTTCTTGGGCCTCAACAGCAAATGCAACGCGCTGGAGTTCCACCACAGCTGAGAAGATCTTTGTCTATAGATATGCCTAGGCCATTGAACAACACACATATGAATAGTCCAGCTAGACTGTCTCAGCATTTTCCACCACAGGGTATTCAGGTTCAGCAACACAATATACTGGGTCAAGCATTCATTGAGTTACGCCACAGAGCCCCTGATGGCAGGCCAAGACTCCCCTTTAATCCCTCTGCTGCTAATGTTATAGACACAGCACCCCAGCATCACCGTCATACAGGATTTATACCTAGGCAGGACTTTCAGGGTCCAAGACACATAGATCCAGTGAGACGTTCTCCTCAAGGTCTAACTAACCAGTTACAGATGTCTACAAATTTGGAGCATTTGCCACAATCTCAGCAAGATAATCATGACCATCCACCCGTGCTTGTCATGCGTTCTTTAAGTCATCCCCCGGTTAATGATGCTTTTTCAGGGACTCCTTTGCCTACATCTGCACCCACTGAGGCACCTGGGAATCTACAGATTCCCAACCAGCCAACTGATGGATTAGAAGAGAAGCTTGATCCTGATGATCCCTCTGTAAAAGACTTAGATGTCAAAGACCTGGATGGAGTTGAAGTCAAGGACTTAGATGATGAGGATCTTGAAAATCTAAATCTAGATCCAGAGGATGGGAAAGGAGATGAGTTGGACACTTTAGATAATCTAGAAACCAATGATCCTCACCTTGATGACCTCCTGAGATCAGGGGAATTTGACATAATTGCATACACAGACCCAGAACTTGATCTAGAGGATAAAAAAAGTATGTTTAATGAGGAATTGGATCTTAGTGTTCCTATAGATGACAAATTGGATATTCAGAGCAAGACAGAAGAACCAAAACAGAAAGAACGAAGTGATAAAACTTCAGTCCCCACTGATGCACTTTCTCCGCAGAAGAAATCTGCTATGGATAGTGAGATTAAAACAGAAGTGCTTTCTCCAAACTCATTAGATGAAACAAAGTCTGAAAATGAAAAAAATGATGGAAATGTGGAATCTGCAGGCCCTCAGGTTGCTGCTGAAACAAAGTTAAATGATGGAGAAAAAGCTCCTGTGCAGCCTAATAATCCAGAATTACCTGACAAAACTATTACTACGAATCAGGAAACAACTGTGTCTAGTCCAAATGTTGCTCAGGGCCCTGCTCAACTGCCTGCTCAGGGTGTTATAAATTCTTGCAGTATTTCTGGTTCCACACCAGTCCTTTCAAGTCTGCTGGCCAATGAGAGTTCAGATAACTCTGACATAAGGGCATTAGGTTCTTCACCTCAGTCTTTGCCGGCAACACAAACAAATCATGTATCGGGTGTTTCACAAACACTAATGACACCTGCTGGACAAATCTTGGAAAACGCTTTAAATTCTAATCTGACTGTGGTTCCACGAATAAACCATAGCTTCTCTCAAGGGGCAACAGTAAATCCAGGATTTATCCAAGGTCAGTCAACTAATCACAGCTTTGGGACAGGACAACCAGGTAATCAAGCCGTGACTTTGGCAAATCGCCCTGGTCCCAGTGGCATATCTGGTCCCCAGCAGATAATGCTCCCACAGACTCTAGCCCAGCAGCAAAATCGAGAGAGACCTCTTTTATTAGAGGAGCAGCCCCTTCTTCTGCAGGATCTTTTGGATCAGGAAAGGCAGGAGCAGCAGCAGCAGCGACAGATGCAAGCCATGATTCGTCAGCGTTCAGAGCCATTTTTCCCCAATATTGGTATGTATGTGATATCTTTTTGGGGGCTGGTTAGTTCACTAAACAAATACCAAAAGAATATATCAAAAAAAAATCTGACTGTCTATTGACAAAAATACAAAGGCATTTAAAACTGAATTAGTAGCTGGCATGATGAAGAGCAACTTGACTAGTAGTTACAGCAGGAGACTGGAAATTAAGCATATGGGTGAAATTCTAGTTCTGTTGATGTCAGTGGCAAAAATCCTGTTCACTTCAGTGGGGCCAGGATTTTACTCACAGTTGTATTCAAAATCTGTTTGACCTTGGGCAAGTCTCTTAATCTCTTTATGCTTCAATTTCCCATATGTGAGATGGGGGTAATGCTGCCTTTGTTTTTGGTTTTTAAAGAGAGACTCAAATAAAAAGTACTATATTATTTGACCTTTCATCTGTCTTTTTATTGT